>NC_059438.1:26274065-27584065 GCF_021028975.2 Sphaerodactylus townsendi
CATACTACATAGACATTGGTTGGTATTCATCTAGACTTACGTCTATTATTGTTAGCAGAAATTTTGCTACATTCTCACACACTGTGGGACCAGGTGCCTTTGGGAGCTCACATGCAGGAGGTGAACGCAATGGCCTTCTGCGGCTGTCGCTCCCGATCACCTGGTCTGTTAAGGCATTTGCAGTCTCAGATCAAAGAGGATCAAGATTGGTAGCCATAAATCGACTTCTCCTCCATCTTTCATTCCCCTGCCCAAAGCAGACACCTTGTGAGGTAGATGGAGCTGAGAGAGTTTTGAGAGAACTGTGACTGGCCAAGGTCGCCCAGTAGGCTTGTTGTGGAGAAGCGAGAAATCAAACCTGGTTCTGCAGACAAGAGTACACCGCTCTTAACTGCTGCACCACACAATGCCGGCCCAACTGGACTAGACTCTTTAGCTTCCCTCTATTGGGTTAAGTGGATCTATGTATATAATGTTGTAATGCCATTAAAGGTTCTTTGTTTGTTTGTTTGACTAGACTCTTTGTGAGACTTCTTCATGGTGATGATTCTGTTCTTATACTATACAATACAATACAAAGACCTTTATTAGGCATATTTGTGCAACATAATATTACAACAAGAGAAAGGTATAACCTATGATATTAAATCACTCTTACCGACATGACTTGCAACAAGTAGTGAGCTGTTTTCCCTAAAATCAGAGGATCATTACTATTAAATTGCTATTAAAGTTTTACCATGCAAACTTTGGGAAATGCTTTACCCATAATCCATGATAATAGAGCTTCCCTCAGTGTGTTATATTTTGGGCAATAATATACAATGTGCTCAATTGTTTCCACCAAGGTAGGACAATGTGGGCATGCTCTGTCCGATAAGAGGGAACTTCTCAATCTGGTCTTGTAAAAGGGCAGAGGTGTTCTTATACAGCAAGCATGACAGAAGTTGGAGGTGTTGGAATGTCTCTTTGGAAACAAAGCTTTTTCCCAAGTGTGGGCAATTCTTGTTCTGGATTTGTGGTATGGGAGGATGTGAGAGCGGGCCTTCCAGGAGTTTTTCACATGTACCATGTCTGTAACTTTTCATGACAGAAAGGCAAGCTTGCAGACCTCTTCATTCCACCCGAAACCTGAGAGCTTTCCATTGATGATCGTGTTCCTCAATTAACAAAGGTTGCACAAGAGTTGTTGGGTGACATCTCTGGTTGTGACACAACTCAGAAAAATCCATCCCTCCAGAGCCTGTAAAATGGAGTTGTTCCACCGGGCTTTCGGGGAGGCCGGTCGCAGATTGCCTGCCCCCCTTTGACGCCCTATACTGTTATTATGCCATCTCCAGCACTGCCAGCATCGTAGTTCCATCTTCGGCAGTAGGGTCCCTTCCCCCCGGCCCCAGCCTTGGGACCGGACGCCATTCATATTAATTCATATTAATGTAATCTTTAGCTAAGATTTTATGATGCTGCCTTGTTATTTTGAAGATTTAATATTATAGTGGTTATCCATAATTTATTGTTTTATTGGCCTATGTGGCCCTTGTACACTGCTCAGAGCCCTTTGGGGGTAAGCGGGTTATCAAATGTAATAAATAATTATTAATAATAATAATCTTTGGGTATATCTCCTGTCAAGGGGAAACCATCCACAGAGCTGGTAGCCAGTACATCTCTTAAAGGTTAGCACCGATGGCATTTGAGAGAAGTGACAAACTGACTTTAAAAATCTGCTATTTGCAGCTGCATTTAATTCTCCCCCTTTTGGCAGTGACAAGTCTCTGAGTTACTCCAGTCTAAGCCCTTTGATTTTAATGGAACAAGTGTGGAAGAACTCTGTATAGGCCTGCACTGTGACTTTAGAGCAGGGGTAGGGAACCTTTAACACTCAAAGAGCCATTTGGACCCGTTTTCCACGGGAAAAGAAAACACTTGGAGCCGCAAATAATTTTTGATATTTAAAATAAAGATAACACTATATATATATATAGGTTTTTAAAAAACTTTTACTCTGCTCATTCTGAGAAGCGCATGGATGTGCCCGCCCTGCTGCCTGAAGGGCGGGCAAGGATGAAGCCAGCGGCTCGGCCTCGCCGGCCGCCAGGAAAGCGCCTGCCCCGCTCCAACGGGGTGGGCAAGAGGGGAATCCCGCGGCGCAGCCCAGCCGACCGTGGGCAGTTGGTGCGCCCGCCCTGCTGCCTGCAGGGCGGGCAAGGATGGGGCCATCGGCTCGGCTTCGTGGAGCCACAGTGCAAGGGCAGAAGAGCCACATGCGGCTCTCGAGCCGCAGGTTCCCTACCTCTGCTTTAGAGAATAAGTTTATGGCACCCCTGCTACATTCATCAAGTTCTGCTTCAATTTTGGGCACTGATGGGTCCTATGCAGTGCATTTCCTGACTTAACCATAGCTCCGTTCATTCTCTGCAGTTGCATATGAAGATGCTCTTGTGACAACAGTACAGTTTGCGTGAGTTCTAATGTTTCTCGAACAAGGCATCGAACAGATGCATTCAAGGGTGGCTCTCACACTGCACCAACACAGCAATCTCATTGGATTTGAGTTCCATTAAGCTCTTGCATGATTTCAAAGATAATGTTCCGCTTGCGCAGTGACAGAAGCACAGGCAGAGTGACACCACAGAATATGAGCCTCCATGTTAAACGACAGAAGCTGTCTGATCCGGCATCAATGCCAAGAAGGCTTGTGTTGGAAGGGATGCATTAGACACAGCGCAACAAGTGGTACATCTTGTAAACAAAGAAGTAATTTAATAGCTACAGCTTGGGGCATAAGAAAATATGCATCCAAGCAAACAGCTATCTTGGGATATAACTTTGGACAAGGGAAAGGCTCGCTTTGTTATTCATTTCAGAAAAGGCATGGATGATATTCTCTTAGGGCTACAGCCTTTATCTACAAAAAAAGGCAAATCTATTCAAAGAGCTTGAACATTCATACTTTGTCCCACAATTTCTGTGATCAATCAAACGATTTACATTCAAAGAAATAAAAGGGGCAGCATTTCTTCCTTCAGAGCAAAGCCTGTGCCTGCTGAGTCCAAACCTTCCAACTCGTTCCAAAGAGCATTGTGGGAATATTGCCATCAAATGTGCTTGCTAAAAAGCTACCGCCTAGCTTTCCCTTCTGTGAATTCTAGTTATTAAGAAAGGAACTTGACAGTCTCATATCTGGCATTTTGCAACTCTCTCCCATCAACCGTGTGACAATTACCATTTTCTTAATGGGGAAAGAATGAAAGACGAGGAAAATAAGGAATCTGACATTTCTTTTCTGCTCATAAATCTCCCTGTCATGGATTTAAACGTGAAAAGAACTGGCAAATTCATATCAAGGGGAGTGATTAAAGTTTTAACTGGGGATGTTCAGATACCCACCAGGTTGGTTACACGTTCTGCTTGTCCATCAGAGAGACAGATTTTGCCTAAAGAAGTGTGGCCATTCGTGAGCCTGTTCAGGGATTTATTTTCTGTGTATTCAAACAGTGTGGAGCACGATGCAATCGGCACCAATTCACACGTGCGCATTCTCACGAAGGGAGCTTCCCCCTGAACAGGCATGTTATCGCTGCTCACTGCTACACAGCCAGTGTTTGAAAAGCAAGCAAACCCATTAGCCATTTATGCTTAAATAAACGCTGCATTTTGTTTAAAAAGAAAAGACTGACTATTTGGCGTTGATCTAAGTCTTTGTCAGCAGCATTATTTTGCACATGCACATTAATGCACAGACTTGTGGTGGTCATTGTGTCCTACAAAGGGGTATAGTGGATAAGAGCAGGTGTACTCTGATCTGGAGGAACTGGGTTTGATTCCCCGCTCTGCCGCCTGAGCTGTGGAGGAATTCAGATTAGCTTGTACACTCCAACACACGCCAGCTGGGTGACCCTGGGCTAGTCACAGTTCTTCTGAGCTTTCTCAGCCCCACCCACCTCACAGGGTGTTTGTTGTGAGGGGGGAAGGGAAAGGAGATTGTAAGCCCCTTTGAGTCTCCTACAGGAGAGAAGGGGGGATATAAATCCAACTCTTCTTCTTCTCCATCTCCTGCATCATTTAATTACCTGACCCAACCATCCATGACCCTGGGGAGGAATCGATTTCACATAGTGCAAATGCAAAGGCAGCCTCAAGGCAGAAGGAAATGAAGAAGAAGCAGAAGAAAGTGAGGAGGAGGAGGAGGAGGAGGAGGAGGAGGAGGAGGAGGAGGAGGAATTCGGATTTTTACCCTTCCTTTCTCTCCTGTAAAGAGACACAAGGTGGCTTACAAATTCCTTCCTTCCTCATCCCCACAACAGACACCTTGTCAGATAGGTGGGGCTGAGAGAGTTCTCAGAGAACTGTGACTTTTCCAGGATCACCCAACAGGCTTCACATAGAAGAGAGACTCTGGTTCTCCAGAGTCCACTGCTCTTACCCACTACTACACCATGCTGACGGAAACAAAACTACTGAGCTACTTCGCAGCTGCAAGGCTGTTCGACAGCTGCCAGAATCAGATGGCAGTGAGACAGTGAGACCTGAGTCTCAGCTCACTTATGAGCACAGAGGTCAAAACCATAGGGTTACGCACCTCTAGGTGGAGGCTGGAGAACTCTTGGAATTACAGACTATATAAATGGCTTATCTGCATATTTAAAACACTGATTCCACTTTTCCTGGAGAAAATGACTGCTTTTGAAGATGGACTGCTTGGCTTTATACCCCACTCTCCCAGGCTCCCCCCTCAAATCACCAGGTATTTCCAAACCTAGTGATGGCAACCTACAACAACACTGTGTTCACCTGCCAAATGTGTTTGTTTGCACAATACACTATACCTCTAAGCAGCTGGGCGTTGCAAGCCTAAAATACAACCTTCCTAACAGGGCCAGGCATTGGAAACTTTATGAACCCAGCATTTGACCCCGAGTTCATTCGTAAGCCTTGGAAATGCTCCAAATCTAAACCAAATGGTTTCTGGCATCGGAGAACCTTCTAATCCAGTGGTTCTCAACCTGTGGGTCGCGACCCCTTTGGGGGTCGAATGACCCTTTCACAGGGGTCGCCTAAGATTCTCTGCATCAGTGTCCCCCACCTGTAAAATGGATAAATGTTAGGGATGGGGGTCACCACAACATGAGGAACTGTATTAAAGGGTTCACGGCATTAGGAAGATTGAGAACCACTGTTCTAATCTGATGTCTCTTTTACTGTCTTGCTTCGTGAGGCTTCGTTCCCAGATCATTGGCTGTTGTACTGTTGTGTTGCCGCCACAATCCTTTTCAACTGGATTTTCCCTACGACGGCCAACAATCCAATTGTGAATGACTGCTGTATTGCAACCACCCGACTGTGCACACAAACATATCAATGCAGACGAGTTTCAGTTTCCATTGGCAGAGGGAGGCAGGAGGAGCTGTGGGGAGAGGAAATGACTCCGCTGGACAGGAGAACACAGTTTGATTTATGCCAGGATCGCCCCTGAAAAAGTGGAAAGGACAGAGGGTATCAGAGACCATGTGCAGAACACCTTAATTTTAGCGGCTGTCATGCCTTAAATTGGGGGAGATGGAAGGTGGAATCTTCAGAAAGGCATAGGTGCTGATCCCTCGATTTTTCAAAATTATGCACTCTACTGAATAAAAGTGGAGATCTTGGCTAATATTGGAAGGCTTGCTAAAGGGAGGGTGAAACAAAAGGCAGATATTTCAGACATCAGACTGGAGACGAGGATGATTGCGGGATTGGAGCACCTTCCTTATGAGGAGAGGCTGCAGCGTTTGGGACTTTTTAGTTTGGAGAGGAGACATCTGAGGGGGGATGTGACTGAAGTCTATAAAATTATGCATGGGGTAGAAAATGTCAACAGAAATGTTTCTCTCTTTCTCACAATACTAAAACCAGGGGGCATACATTGAAAATGCTGGGGGGAAGAATTAGGACTAAGAAAAGGAAACACTTCTTCACACAATGCATGATTGGTGTTTGGAATATGCTGCCACAGGAGGTGGTAATGGCCACTAACCTGGATAGCTTTAAAAGGGGCTTGGACAGATTTATGGAGGAGAAGTCGATCTATGGCTACCAATCTTGATCCTCCTTGATCTGAGATTGCAAATGCCTTAGGTGCAGACCAGGTGCTCAGGAGCAGCAGCAGCAGAAGGCCATTGCTTTCACATCCTGCATGAGTGCTCCCAAAGGCACCTGGTGGGCCACTGCGAGTCGTAGAGTGCTGGACTAGATGGACTCTGGTGTGTGGCATGGCCCATTTCTGTGTTCAGATTTGTGAGTTGGGGCATGTTCTATAATGTGATGGTGACTTTGAAACTACCTGGTGGAAAAAAATCATTGTTTGGTCACGGTGAGGGAGGGTGGCCGCCCATGGGGGGGGGGGGTGGCATCAAACTCAGGATTTGCCCAGGGCTCCAGTTTGCCTAGGTATGCCACTGCAGCTTAGCCAAATGGTCCTTCCAGTGATGGCAGTATGGCAGTTGGGGCAGTTGGCTTAGACCCAAGCCATCGTGTTGATGTCATCAGGTGGCATGTCAGCCAGGTTGTACTTGCTCCAGGGCTGTTTTACCATCTCGGTCCATCCCTCACATGCACACACGTGCACAAGTCTCCTGGGATTAGAGAGTTTTATTATTTGCTGTGTTGCTGATATTTGGCAGGGGGACGTTAAGGGGAGGTCTGCCTACCAGCACACTGGAAAGAATGGAAATAAATGTCCCCTTCTTTTCCTTTGCTGCAAATCAGAGAAGAGAATGAAAAAACAGAACCTTCCTTGTTGTCCAGACCTTACTAAGCCTGGGAAACAGGCTGAGTAAATAGCAATATTGCATGGAGCCAAACCACATTGAACACAGTGCAGTAATTTTGATTCTGGTGGTGTCTCCTTTTTATGCAGTTCATCATTCCTCTCTACCCCATCTTTAACCCCAGGGTCCCTGATCTTCATTGCTCCCTGCTAAGTAAGGATGCTATAAATTTTTCAACAAGCATGTTTGGCACATATCAGTTGCCACAGTCACAATCAGACATGAGTCAATCCCCTCCCTCAGCTGTGCAGCTCAGTACCATAGAGCTTGAATGCTCGCCGAACAGGTTTGCGGATGCTCAGTAACTGCTGGTGATCTGCTATTTCTTTAGCACCTGCACAGCAGCTAACCAGGGCTGCAGCCATGAACATCATTAAGGACTGCTTTATGGAGCACTAAATATTAAGTCTTTTAAAATAAAACTCAGCATTTTTTACAACTGATTTAAGACTCATTTCACTCTCTGTATAACGTTACAGTCACATTATGCAAAGTGGTGCATAATGACCGCTGGGGGAGGAGTCGGACTTCATTGGGCTGTGTGAGCATGTGCGTGCCTGAAGAGTAAATTGTCCTATATGATAGCGTTGGGAAGGAAAGAATTCAAAAAAAGTGACCCACCAAGCAGCCACAAAGAAGTCATGAACAGTCAGAAAGTCTGTTGAAAAATTGTTTGCTGGATTGTGACTGGCGAACGAAATGTGAGCCAAAGCAGTGAGTGACAGAGCATGCCTATTTCTAAGTTATTTGGCTTGGCCTTCTAATTTGTGACTACCTTCCTTTGCTTTGTGTTTGCAGCTCTGCCGTGACCTGCTGTTGAGCTCCTACTGCCCTTGCAGTGAGAGTTTCTGCTATTTGCAATTTGTCCATCTGTCCAACCAGTCTAATCTTTACCTATCCCCTTTGGCCTGTGATGGTTTGTTTGGTCCCAAGCTGAATTTTTCTTTTTCCTTTCCTCCCTCCCCCCCTCCTTTCCTTCCTTCCTTCCTTCCTTTCTTTTTTCTTTCTTTCTTTCTTTCCTTCTTTTTTTCTTTCCTTCTTTCTTTTTTCCTTCCTTCTTTCTTTGGAGCTCAAAGATATCCTCAACAGTAAAAAGCAAATCCAGCAAGGAGATGCAGAGATACAAATAATCTATATGCCTGGGAGGGGAAAGAGACCTGTTTTCAGTGTACTATTGACAGTAAAATAAAACCAGAAATGTTATTGGTTGGGGGGAGGGGAAACAGAGTGCCAAGATGAAGGTAATATTGACCTGTCAAGTGTAAAGGAAAATACTTATCAATAAATTTCATTGACGCACTGTGAGTAAAGAAACATTATAGATTCAGGTAGTAGAAAAAGAAAGCAAGTTAGTCTATCATAATTCGATTTGGTGTCCAACCCTGCTCTTTCTTGCTGTATCAAAAAAACCCTGCACATATCATTTACAACACATCAAAAGTGATGATGCACATTTTGTTATGAAGGAGGGGGCCAAAGATGCTTCTACTTAATATTTGTTTTTAATCGGAAAGCACATGCTGTCCACACAAGCAGTTAATTTCAGACTTGCTACTGGTGGCTCAGACAATCCTTACAGAGATAATATGTGTGTGCAGAGGCGAAGCTACAAGGGGACCAGGGGTGCGCATTGCACTGGGCATGTGCCT
Source organism: Sphaerodactylus townsendi (assembly GCF_021028975.2). NCBI lineage: Eukaryota > Metazoa > Chordata > Lepidosauria > Squamata > Sphaerodactylidae > Sphaerodactylus > Sphaerodactylus townsendi. The sequence goes on from NC_059438.1 coordinate 26,282,524, forward strand.
TGGGGGGCACGCAAAAATTCAGGTTTGTGTTTTTTGTATTTTTTAGTGTTTTTTCAGTTTTTGGCCAGCAGGGGGTGCAGGTTTTAGGCTAGCAGCACCAAAATCTCAGGGTATCTTTAGGAGACTCTCCTGATGATACCACCTAGGTTTGGTGAGGTTTGATTCAGGGGGTCCAAAGTTATGGACTCCCAAAGGGGGTGCCCATCCCCCATTGTTTCCAATAGGAGCTAATAGGAGATGGGGGCTACACCAAGAACTGAAAAAACACTTTAAAAATACAAAAAACATAAACGAACAAGGGGAGGCACAAAACTAAGATTTTGCACCGGGCTCCATTTTCCCTAGCTACGCCTCTGTGTGTATGTGTCCCACACATGTAGGAAATGTTGGAAATCCCAAGCCAGGAGAAGCCCTTATGTCACCTTAGAATGACCCAGACACGAAGAAGAATCGAAGGCTGGTACAAACTTTGCCACAAATGTGTCCAATAACCTAACTGGCTACATGAGCCAAACATCTGATCTGTTCTATTCACAGTGCACAACTGCTGAACAGGTTTCCATTGGGACTTTTTTTTTTCAAGTACTGTGCATGCACAAAAATGTTGACAATCCAAACAAATCAGCAACCATTTAATATTGATAAGGACTACTTAGATGACCACTGAATGGTAGGAGGGGTGTTTTTTTAAAGAAAAGCCAATGATAGGAGGGATTTTTTTTAAAAAAAAGCATTTATTTATGAATGATTTACATTATTTTGAATGATGTAATCATCTGAGCCATTTCTTGTGAACGGAAGTTAACAGCACAGCAAGCCTGCAGGAGAAGAATTCAAATAGGCTAGGTGAGAACGCACATGTATGAAATCCCATTTGCACTATATAGCACTTTTAGAAAGGAACACCGTGGAACTACCTGCTGAACAGACACAAAACTGTCAATGAACAGACAGACAAGTCCATCGAAACATTGTCATCCTGTCCTGGACCAGTGAACACAATATGAGCCAACCTAGCAGGTGTCTGAGCATACTTAGAAGAAACCCATTCTCTACACATCCAGATACCGTTGCATACACAGATCAGCTAAGCAGCTAAACACCTCCCGTTGCCTCACTTATCTTTTTCTAACCTCTCCCACCAAAGCTGATACGAGCATGCTGAAGGATGGTGTCTCTCCTGTGACCCTTGACAGATTACAAGGAACCAGAGCCAAACCAATAATGCTGGACTCTGGTAACCAGTGTTTGTGGGTAATATGGGTAACATGATCAAGACTGTGGCTGGCTCCACCAGACTCCAGCTTTGTCTCTGAACCAAACAAGCTGGAGCCCAGATTTCGAACTGAACAATTAACAGCCCTAACTCCCACCATACTCTGCCTGCCCATTTTGCAAAATATTCTTGTGGAATAAAGCTGTGGTACACTGGAATCCTCTTCAGGAGCAGCAGTGGCGTAGGAGGTTAAGAGCTCATGTATCTAATCTGGAGGAACCGGGTTTGATTCCCAGCTCTGCCACCTGAGTTGTGGAGGCTTATCTGGGGAATTCAGATTAGCCTGTACGCTCCCACACACGCCAGCTGGGTGACCTTGGGCTAGTCACAGCTTCTCGGAGCTCTCTCAGCTCCACCTACCTCACAGGGTGTTTGTTGTGAGGGGGAAGGGCAAGGAGATTGTAAGCCCCTTTGAGTCTCCTGCAGGAGAGAAAGGGGGGATATAAATCCAAACTCCTCCTCCTCTTCCTCCTCCTCTTCCTCTTCCTCCTCCTCCTCCTCCTTCCTCCTCCTCCTCCTCCTCCACCAGGCAGCTGAGCCCACAGTTTATAACATGTTGCCAGGAAAACCAGGAAAACTGGATGCGTGCAGTTTCCTGTGGCTGCAGCAAGCCATAGGATTTAAACAATATTTCATCATATGCCCTCAGAGACCATTTTGAATTACTTTGGGCAAAATACAAACTGGACTAATAGAGTGTGTCATCAGTCACAAAATATATCCCTAGCTTTAAATCGGCAACCTCAGAAGAATGTCTCCATGGCCGTTCCACATAAACCTGCAACATCTTCCTCCATGCTTTTCTGGGCAAAAGCTTGGCACCAGTGCAATGCAAAAGTCGTTTTATCGAAACGTCAGAACTCAGGAACTCAGAATTCTTCATGGCCAAATGATGCAGCTTCATTTATACAAACATAGTGCAAAACATGGATGCTCAAGCACCCAGCAGTCACATGAAGGAAGCTGATTTTTCACCAGGCAGTTTGGCTATTTGTGAACAGTTTAAGCCAGTTCTGCTAGATACTTGCTGTGTATTTAAAAAGCACATACATTCTCATGCAGTGTGATGCACTAGCACCCTCATTATCTTGCTATCATGCCCAAAGGTTGGATGTCTCTCAATCTCTTTACTGCTCTTCTTCTTTAGGACAGGGAAACAAACCAGGATCCCACTCTTTGGCAGGTTTCCATTTGGCCTCCGCTAATCTAGCCACTTATTCCAAAAATCTGCTGCATTATCCATCTTGATTCCTTCTTCTTTTCTTGCAGCCAACACAAGGCACAGTTGCATTCAGTTGCAGTGAAGTACTCCTAGCTCTCTTTTGTAAATCCAAGTAACCTGAAGGAAGACTCTTTCCAGGCAAAAGTCGATGTGGTCCTTGTCTACTGAACGTCAAGTTGACATTTGCAAAGTCAAACTGCTGACCCAAAGAGAGCAGTGAGGGATGTCTGTAAGGATGGATCTGAAAGATGCCACCTTATTGACAAAGACCTGCCTGGTGATGTGCCTTCGGTCTCCATGCACATTTTGACAGAATAATGGTATCTGACTGGTTCATGCATTTCCTGCTGCAGTTTGGTTCATTTGCTCTCTTTTCTCCATTCGCCTCCAGCCAATATCCATGTCAATATCTTACTGCCAGTTAACTGTAGCAAAGCCCATGGAGAAGGGAGTGACCTGGAGAGAAAAGTGGCAGGTGGAGGAAGGAATGTGTTCCTCCTTCCATCTACCCCTGGGCAAGGTGCAGCCAAAAATGGGGAACACCTTTTGATTTAGATCTTTAATGGTTCAGATATTTGTAGCCCCCATTTCTCCCCAACAAGGACCCAAAGGGGCTTACGTTCTCCCCTCCTCCGTTTCAAACAACAATCCCATGAGGTAGGTTAGGCTCAGAGAGAGTGGCTTACCCAAAATCACCCAGCAGGATTCCATGACAGAGTGAGGCTTTAACTTCTGATTATTTTTCACAGTGAAGAGAAAGGGGGGAGGCATTTGAAGTGCAAATGAGCATTCTGATCAATGCAAGTTTCACATTCAAGTCACAAATTCAAGTGGAGTTAGAGTTGGTTTAAACCTCAAATGCTCCCAAACCAAAGCTTTCCCAGAGTTCCTCTTACGTCCCATCCCCTCTTCTCACCTGACTCCACACACCCCCCCCCAGAATAAAGCCCCAATCCAAATGGCCCCATACACATAAGTAGGAATTGCAAAGCAGAATTTCTCATGCATAACTCTATGAAATAATTCCCTCTCCTTCACCCTGGCTCACTCTTTTTTAAGCAGCACGGTTGAAATATAGCTTGGGGAGTCCCCGAAGCTTTGGGTGAGCTGCCAAATACACATAATGCAGTGCTATATACTAACCAGCCAACCAAAAATAAATTCATATGCTGGCCAATTTCCACCCCCTCTGAGCTAGTTGCCAGAACTTAGGCTGGTTGCCAGGATCCTTGAGCATAGCCAACATGTTCTCAGTAAAAGGCAACAGCAGCAATCAGAAAACATTCTATTTGCGAACATGTGGAACCGCGTGGCTTGAACCTCCATGTGAATGCCACAGCTGCTGAGGATTGTATACATGAGTGTGTATGTACTTACTTATTTACTTATATATTTATTTACTTCATGTACATTACACCTTTTCCCCCAATGGGCACCTGAAGTGGCTTACATTGATCTCTTATTCTCCATTTTATGCTCACAACAATGCTGTTAGGTAGGTTCAATGCAAAATGTCCCTTTCTGCACAGATCCCCTAAAACGTTTCTAAAATGTTATCAGTTCCCCCCCCCTTTTACATCAGTGTATGTCTACACGCACTCTCTTGAAATGATTTTTCCCTCTTTTTTTTTGAATCCTGTATTGAATCGATGATTCAATGCTTCTTAGTCTCATGCTTCATTTTCTATTCCTCGTATACTCGATGCTTCAGCCTCCAAATAAAAGAACAGAGAAATGCTACAAATAAACAGGTGAGGGGGAACTGAGTGACATCAGAAAGTGGCACCAAAGAGGAAGTTCAGGGAGCAGACGGGCAAGTGGAAGCCGTGCCAGAAACTGGCTGTTTTTCTTTCTTTTGTCCTGTGAGGCCGGGACCTCTGCCAGCATGGAGCCAGGACAGCTGCCCCAGTTGCCCTTTGGCTAAGATCACTCCTGCCTTCACAATAACCCTGTAATGTAGGCTAGGCTGTGGCTGGCCCAAGATCACCCACCAATCTTCATCTCAGAGTGAGGATGTGAAGCTAGGATGAACTCTAACTACTATACCATGCCACCCCTTTTCTGCTTACTGCCTCATCCCAGATATCAAAGCCTTTTGTGCACATTGGGTCTCTTTGGGTCAAGCAAGTCAGATTCTCAGCTGAGCACCTTTCTCGATGGCGCACCTCTTTCCCCCTCTTCAGAACTCACCACGCCACAGATCAGAGAAGCTCCACGGTTTCCAAGAGCGAGCAAAGTGCGATTTTTTGCATATCTGCAGAGGAAAAGCACAGCAGTATGTGTTTAGCTTCCTTTGGCTTTTCCGCTCTTCCCCGCCATCCCTGGCCCATGCAGGAGCAGTTCTGCTGGCATTTCCAGGGTTCGATAGAGCTCTTTTTTGTTATAGTGGTAGGGTACCTCCTCATGTATAAACAAGGATACATAGCAAGACCCCACTGTGAAGCACACAGCTACCCTGCAAGCTGTTAAGTGCACAAAGGGCCGAAGTCACTGCTGGCTAACTGAATACTAAACACCTGTTTTCTTTGTTCAAGAGGACCAGAGCAAAGTCCCGCACCCCTGTTAGAGCCTGGCGTCCTCAGGAGTCTGCTTTTTCTCTAAATAGACAATGTAACAATGGAGAAATAGCAGAAAGTTCTTCAGTAGAAACCACAATTTAGTGCTGACATAGCTGGAAAGCTAATGATTCTAATTAATGAAGTATTCCCGAGGATGGGGCCAAAGCAAGGCTGGAAAAAGGAGCAGCGGCGGCTTGGCCTGGCTCTCCAGCTCTCGTGGCTGAATTCTTGGTGAATATCAATTAAGCCCAGGAAATGTCATTCTGTAATTAGGATTCTTTAGAAAGCTACGCAAAGGCAGAAGGCAAACAAGCCCGGCTACCTTTCTCCTAGTGAAAACACAGGGCAGCTGCTCCAAATCTTAATTAGCCACGAACACACACAAAAAGTACTTTGTGTTTTGCATCTCCAGTCTGTATCCTGTAAAAGTATTCCCAATGTTCTCCAGCTTCAGAAATTTTCTGATAGAACTAGTAATTTGGGAGACAGTGCTGTTTAGATTATGCAAATAGGCATCTTTTCCCTCAAGTAGTAAAATGGATTTCACTCCAGGATTTAGATCAAGGGGACATTGATTGAATCTACAGTTCGGGCTGTCCTCCTAGGGTGGTGGGACCAGTTTCTGTATAGAACACGGTCCTGCAACCTGCGGCTCTCCAGATGTTCATGGACTACAATTCCCATCAGCCCTACCACCATGACCAATTGGCCATGGTGGCAGGGGCTGATGGGAATTGTAGTCCATGAACATCTGGAGAGCGGCAGGTTGCAGATCCCTGGTATAGAAGGAGGAGGAGGAGGAGGGTCATGGATGGTTGGGTCAGGTAATTATATGATGCAGGAGATGGAGAAGAAGAAGAGTTGGATTTATATTCCCCTTTCTCTCCTGTAGGAGAATCAAAGGGGCTTACAAATTCCTTTCCCTTCCTCTCCCCACAACAAACACCCTGTGAGGTAGGTGGGGCTGAGAGAGCTCCATAGAGCTGTGACTAGCCCAAGGTCACCCAGCTGGCGTGTGCGGCAGTGCACAGGCTAATCTGAATTCCCCAGATAAGCCTCCACAGCTCAGGCGGCAGAGCGGGAAATCAAACCCTGTTCCTCCAGATTAAAGTACACCTGCTCTTAGCTACTGCGTCACTGCTGCTTCCTGCTGTCACAAATATATTAAAGTTAATAAAAAGCAGGTCCCAGCTTACAGGATGGGGTTAGAGGTATGTCTGGCTTTGACAGATTCAAACGCCATTGAGTGGAAGCACTGTGTGGCTTCTCCTTTTTCTTCTCCTCCTTCCTCTTCCTTTTCTACTTCTTCTTCACAGTTAACAATATTATTCATATACAGTGGAACCTCGGTTTTCATCGGTTTCGGTTTTCATAGATTTTTTCAGTGAAAAATTTGTCTTGGTTTTCATCGATTTGCAGTAAGGTGCAGGGGTTTGTGGAGAAAAATCTCCCAGACAAAGCTGTTGTGTTGCAGGCCGTGTTTGCAACTTATTTAATGACAATGTCTTGCCCCATTTCAGACAAATCTTAAAGAGGTGTCAGAAATAGACCTCTTTGGACAGCTTTCTGGTGCGACATTGGTCCACTGGCTCTGAAGCTGGTCCTAGTGTTATTGTTTTTTACTGTTTTCAGCATTAAGCATTATGTTTATTCACCAGAACATGTGTTTTTGGTATGTTTTTTGGAGTGCCTAGAATGGATCAATTGGATTTACATTGATTCCTATGGAAAAGGTTGCCTCGGTTTTCATCGGTTTCTGTTTTCATCGATTCTTTTCAGACGGATTACCAACAAAAACCGAGGTTCCACTGTACTCCACACATTGAAAGAGCAGCAAGCCCTCAAGAATCACTACTGAAGCATTCAGTAAATTTAAATAATTCTTTGTGAGCTTCTCTCCAGCTTTCCTGGCAGCGAGGATGCAACAAAAAGGAAATATCCACAAGAATTAGCAGGAACAGAGCTTTTTTGAATGCAACTCTCTATTAAGCTGGTAAACAGGAAATATTCAATAATTTGTGGTGAAGGTGGGTGAGCAGCGGACAGCAGCTTCAGTGTGAAAGGTGATATGTTGGTGCCAACAAAGATGGTCCTCTTTATTGTCTGGTGCAAGCATCGACCATTGGATTGGTGGGTTTATTAATGGAATTTGTCCAGACATAGGGGCGAATAATCCTGCTTTCATGGAGATGGGAAAGCTTATCTGCTGTGCCTTAAAATAAACTGGGCTTTTATAGCAAAACACAACGATGCAGGCCAAGATTTTTTTCAAAAGTATGCCAGTTTGGAAGGCTGCTTTGTGATCCAAGCATGCAGGATTTTTATGGGCAGCTACTCCAGGGGTTATTTCTCCGGAAGGAGCAATTTACCGAAGTTGGTTTTAAAAAGAAATCTCTTTATTTACAAATGTGCAAGGTGAACAGGTGGTCGGGAAGCCGGCATGCATCCAGAAGGAAGTGCCAGCCTCAGAGTAGCTCTGGCAATGTTGGCGTTCTGAGATGAGAGATCCCAGAACTCAAGATTCACTGGAAATAAGACCCACTAATCTGGCAACCCTACCCAATTCCCAATGTATGGCGAGATGTTGCTGTTCCTGAAGGGTAGAGTAATGCATTCTGTGGCTACTCAGAGGCACTTTTGCCTACTCGTAGCCATATAGTGCACAGGTGAGCTCATACACTGAAAATAAAGGCTCTGACTGATTCCGGATAAGCCCTGCCAAACACCAACAGCATATGTGGCAACATTCTCTTCTTTTTTATATATAATTTTTTATTGTATAGAATATTGTTATATTTGTTACATTCAATATGTTTATTCAAACTATACATTTTTCCTTTTTCTCCCCCCTCCCCCCCCTTCTTTTCATTGGTTATTCAAGCAAGCAGCAGAAGGTTCATTCTTCTTATTCTCTTGTTCCATAGTTCTTCGTTAAATCTGGCTTCTTCCATCCATTTCTCATACAATGTCCATAATTTCATGATATCTTCTAATTTCTCTTGCCATAGTGTATTTTTTGCCAGTCTCTCAAAAATTTCTAGCTGTATTTGTTCCCAGATATATTCTAACCATTTTGAGACTGTCCATTTCTTGTTATCTTTCCAGCCCAACGCTAACACTGCATGTGCTGCGCTGATCATTATTTTATACATTGGTTCCAAAGTTCTATTTACTCTTATATCATCTATTATCCCCACTATTAATAAATCATTGTTTACATCAATTTTTACTTTTACTAACTGTTCTACATATTTCAAAATGTTTTGTGGCAAAAATTCTCACACACCCCGCTCCTTTTTCAGATATTGCTGCCCTTCACGTCAGCTCCAAACTCAGCCTTCGGGCTCAGTCCCTCGAGACACTCAGGACGTTTCCTACACCGAATAATTTTTATAGCCTCTGGAAGAAGTCTCAGTGAACCCCTTCCCCTTGCACTCCAGTGGAGGTCCAAAGTGGGCTACATTTGCCTTCCCTCCATTTTATTCTCATGACAACCCTGTGAGGTACTTTAGGCTGAGAGAGAGTGACTGGCTAAAAGTCATCCAACAGGTTTCCATGGCAGAGTGAAGATTTGGACCCAGGTCCTTGAGATCCTGTCACTAGTCCAACCCTATAACCACTACTCCACACTGGCTTTCATGCGTCAGGTGCATCAATGACTGTTACTTCACACAGGATCATCGTCAGTAGGATTTATATTTCACATGTCACTTCTGATCCTCTGCTAGAAGCTAGCTTTCATCAGAGAAAGGGAGCAATACGTTTGAGGATGCCTTCTGCAGAGGGAGGGCCTTGCGTGCTCTCTTTTCACCGTGAGCCAAACCGCTTCCTGAATCTCTTCAACTTGCATTCAGTGGCGTACTATTACAAAGTGTCACCCTGGGCAAGCGGCAAAGGGGAGAGGAAGAGGAAGCCAGTGAAGGCCGGTCTGCAGCTGTGCTAGCGCCTCAACCTCTGCGGCGGCAGCGTGGCGCTAGCATCGTGGAAGGCTAACGAGGCATCAGGCAGGTGGAAGGCAGCACTGCTGGCTGAGCACAAAGGCCGACTAGGTGCGAAGGCCTCCTGCAGGGTGGCAGTAGCTCTGAGGCGGCGGTGGCAGCCCAGTTCAGTGGCATAGAGCCAACAGGGCAGGGGGTGCGAGGTCCAGGCAGCACTGCAGCGGGGTGTGGCCAGGCTGTGGAGGGGGCATGGTGGGGGCGTTCCGGGGCGTTCCGGGGGCAAGTGCTGCCGCAGCAGGGCCCAGGGCATGGGCATGCCCCGGGCGCAGTTCCCCCTCACTCCACCCCTGGCCCAGCTGGTGCTATTTGTGGGAGAAAGGAGAAGAGCGGGCTGCAAGGTGTCAGGCTGGGTGTGGGAGAGGAGGGGGAGGAGTGGGGAGGCAGGTGGCAAACTGCACCCTCCACATGACCCAGATGAATGAGGCCTGGGTCGCCTGCCCCCTCTGGCACCCCCTAGATCCACCAGTGCTTGCATTCCAAGAGAATTAGTTGCCGAAGGGCTCAGGAATAGCATCAATGACCCAGCCCAGAGCTTTTCTGTCCAATTTCAGAGAGCATTAAGCACACAGAAGATAGAGGGCAAAGGAGGTTGTACCAGAAGCGGTTGCAAAAGAAAAGGAGGTCAGCTGAGTTTCTAGCCGAGCACTGAACTTAGCATCCTGGTCCGAACTTATAATTGCTGTCCAAGTAGCTGAGCCAGAGAAGATTGGTTTGTGCAGCTGACCCCATTCCATAATTTTCTCGCCATTGTAGTGGGGCTTCAGAAGGAGGCAGGGAGGGGGGCTTTGCCAATCAAATGGAAAGGATGGATACGACTGTCTTCTTTTCCCTAGTCAGAGCTGCTAACAATATTTTCTCCATATACTGGAACAAACAGAAGAGGAGGAGGAGGAGGAGGAGGAGGAGGAGTTTGGATTTATATCCCCCCTTTCTCTCCTGTAAGGAGACTCAAAGGGGCTTACAATCTCCTCCCCACCCCAACAACAAACACCCTGTGAGGGGAGGGGAGGACTGAGAGAGCTCCAAAGAACTGTGACTAGCCCAAAGTCACCCAGCTGGCATGGGTTGGGGTGCACAAGCTAATCTGGTTCACCAGATAAGCCTCTGCCACTCAGGTGGAGGAGTGGGGAATCAAACCCGGTCCCCCAGATTAGAGGGCACCTGCTCTTAACCACTACACCACGCTGGCAGGGGTGGTCTTAGTGGTATTGGGGCCTTAAGTCCAGCAGAGTCCAGGCTTCAAGTTCTATAATAGCATATCATTTCCTCCTATCCCGCATCTGTTGATCCTCCTTTGCGAACCCAAGCAAATTTCCCCTTAGCAGTGTTCTCTTCTGGTTATGGCGTCTGGCTAGGAAACGCCAACCAGGCAGAGGTGGGATCCAGCAGGTTCTCACAGGTTCCCAAGAGTAGGTTGCTAATTATTTGTGTGTGCCAAGAGGGGGTTACTAATTGGTGATTTTGCCATGTGATTTTTGCCTTAGTTACGCCCCTCGTCTCAGCAGTAGCGCGCAGAACTTGAAGCAGTCTAGCAGGAGGTGCACCAGCGTGCGTGGCAGCCTGTGCCTGCGTGCATTCGTTTCCCACCCAAGGACCGGCACAGCGGCTGCGTCCTTGCTCCGCCCCTGGAATGCCCGGTCACGCCTCCATCGTGCCCCGGCCAGCCCATTGGCGCTACGCCACAGTTTGAATCCCACCACCATGGGAACCTGTTACTAAAATTTTTGGATCCCACCACTGCAACCAGGGCTCATTTGTGAAAGATGATTAGTGGACAAGGAAAGGGTTAAGCAGTGCCTCTCGCTCCCCTATTCCTCTTCTCCTCAGACTCATTTGCCTGGTAAGGAAAACATGTAGAAGTGCTGAAAAGTTGCCTCCAACATCAGTGCTAGCCCAAAGAGACAGAGCAAGTAGCTCAGCACTCTGGCTCAGACCTTTTCCTGCTAATTAAACTTATTCAGCAGTTCTACAATTATTCATTTACTCCAGCGTAAGGAGGGGAAGATTAAGGAATTTATCATTCTGATTGAACTCAACAGGCTGTTTCCATTATCATGCAAAGCCGGGGTTTAATTGAACAGTAGTTGGTTAATTGTCTGAGCTCGGCCCTCCCACTAAGCGTAGTTCATTAGGTTTCCTCAAACCAGGATCTGAAGGGTGTTTTTGAACCACAGTTAATCTTGTGATTTCATGTGGTATTCAGATGAGAACTCCGGGGTTAATCCTGGCTTATTCAGTTAGTTACGCCCTACTTTTCTCTTCGGTGACAACTTGGGGAGATCTGCCGCCCCCAACTTCCCATGCCTCCCGCTGTCCAATGCAGTAGTGGAAATATTGTAGAGGATTAAAATAACCAGAGCAGTGGCGTATCAAGGGAAAATGGAGGCCAGGGCAAAATCTGAGTTTTACTTACACACACACACACACACATACACACACACACACACACACACACACACACACACCATGGACGGCTCTGGAGCTGCCCTCTCCAGCTCCCTCAGGCAGGGGGTGCTCAGAAAGCCTCAAGCCTGATCCCCTACCGGGGCTTCGCTGGCTCGCACCGGTGTTACGCACTGTCCTGCGTGCTCCCAGGCCTACTTGGCTGCTCAGCCCAAGGCCAAGGGGCTTCTGTTGCCACTGCCTCCCCTGCTTGCCGGTTGTCTTCCTGGCCCTGGCTCCAGCGTCAGGTAGGTTGCCACGGGGGCAGGGTTGGGGTGGGTGGGTGAGTGAGTGAGTCCAAGGTGGGGCTGTCCCTGGTCCTGAACACTCAGTTAGGGGGGAAGGAGGAGGGGTGTGGAGTGATTTTCCACCTCCCACATAAGTGAATGGCCTCCACCCGGGGACATGGGACCCCACACGTCCCCGTGGGTGGTACGGCCCCTGAACCAGAGTGATGTTATGCATCAGCATAATGCACTAGCAACTTCCCCAACCTCTATGGTTTCACCTTTGGCTGGCAACCCTAATGGAGATCCAAATTAACCCACAGCACCCTTCTCCCCTCCTCCATCTTATACCCACATTACAGTAGGTTAGACTGAGAGTGTATGACTGGCACATTGAGAAAAAAGGCAGGGCATCAAAGTTAAGTAAAGAAATAAATTGTGGCAGAAAATTGGAAAGGGTGTGTCTTTTGCTGGGAACCAGAGGCGTAGCTCCAAGGGGACAGGGGACATGATGCACCGGGCGCGTGCCCTGTGGGGGTGTGGTGAGAGTGTCCCAGTGTCATGGCAGGAACGGAGGACGCACCAGTTCACTGGGCGCTTTCCCTTCTTGCTACGCCTCTGCTGGGAACCTTGGAAGTCTGGGAGAGTTTGTGTGTACACACAATGCACATGAATCTTATTTGGGGTGAGGAAAGGGGTGATGTCAGAACCACATGGCTTGATTGGGAAAGGAACCGCAGTGCAAGCCAAAAGAGGCAAACAGTTTCCAAAAAGGCAAAGGTTTCCTTTAGCCTGCTGTGACAACGTACACTGGGAAAGCAACAGGTGGGTTTTTTTTAGAGACCTAGAAGAGAACAAAAACTCTGAGTCAGGACGAGCCAGAACTGAGCGACCACCTGTAAGCTGAATCCTAGTTTCTGGAACTAACCGAAATACTAAATCATTTTGTTTGTTTTTGCTTTTAAGTCATAGCTGACTTTTGGCGACCTCATAGGGTTTTCAAGTCATGAGAGATTCAGAGGTGGTTTGCCATTGCCTGCCTCCACGTAACAAACCTGGTATTTCTTGGAGGTCTCCTATTCCAGTCCTTGCCAGGGTCAAGGCTGAGAACGTGGGGCTGGCCCAAGATCACCCAGCAAGCTTCCATGGTGCGAGGTGGGTTTGAACCTGAACTTCCCAGGCCCTAGTCTGACACCTTAACCACTGCACCCCTCTGGCTCTCTGTACTAAGGCATATTATGAATGAACTGAGCCCATGTTAAGGAGAAAAAGGAAGTGGTTTTTAAAACGCAACACTGGCTGAGAAATTTGGAAGCTGCTTGATAATAGACTCACCTGGCATCTATTGCTTCTGCCTTCTTTCCAACCTTTTTTCCTGTACATGTGGAGCAGGCTAACTTCCACACAAGCACACACGCTTTCTGCTGGGTGATGAATCACACGCATTAAATAGCCCGCACAGCTATGCTGCAGCAGGAGCCAGCCAAGTTCTCCAAAGGAGCCAGGGATTTTATTTTTATCATTTATTGAATGCACTCATTGTGAAAATACCTCTCTGCAGAAATGTCACTGACCACTTGAAACTACATGGAAGGCTAAAAGAGATTCAAGGCACACATTGTCTGTTCCTTGATGGAAGCTTTGTGCGAGGACCCCTCCGGATAAGTTAACCTCGCTTGCTTCACCCCATTAATTCCCTTCCCTGTAATGAAACTGAGAAGCATACAGGTGACTTACTGAAGGCTGGTAAAAATTTCTCAACGCCACAGAACAGAGGGCTTATTTGACAGGTTAAAGAAAACTACAAAGCCTCCATGTAAAAGGCCTGCTGAGTAAGTAGCAATTGTATTGGGCAGGCAGTACAAAAAGGATACCCGGGTGGGCCTCCTTCCTTTGGGTTGTTCCGCATGGCAAAATTATACCAGTGTACCACCAGTTTCTTAAAATCCAGGTCTGTTTTATCCTAGTTTGTCCATTCGCATGGCTGCCCATTTTTTGAAGGAATCTAGTAAAGATGGGGAGGAAATGCTCCAGCTTGTTTTGTACGAGCCCGGGACTTTTGTATTTACGTTGCAAGCATATCTGAGTATGCCCAGTGTCCTGCGTTTTGATTGGCTGTTGTTTTTGAGTGGCAGTTGCAAGCATATCTGAGCATGCCCAGTGTCCTGCGTTCAGTTTTAGAGTGGAAGCTTGAATGAACATCAGATGGGGAGATTAGGTGACTTGGCAGAAAAAATAAACTGTGTCTGCTCTCAATTGGTGTTCACATGGTAGCAGGGTCACCCTGAGATTTTTTGAAAAAAAACACCAAACTGGCAGTTTTTGAATGCCCTGGGATGTGGGAAATATCACGGGGCAAACCCACTTTGGGACCGGTAACCATGCAAAATTCTCGACTGCACAGGGATATTTTTCTTGCTCAACCCAGGATATTTTGACTGTGCAGAAACGACCTTGGTTTCCCAGACTGCAGAAACATAGCAGATCTCAAAACCATGGAGCAGACCTCCAGGGCTGAGGTCAGATGTTACCTGGAAATTCCTGGAGAGTGCGTACGTCACTTCCAATCATCACAGTTTTACCACAGAGATTGGAAAATTCCTATAGCATCATGACATCACTTCCTGTCCCTGAACAGGAAGTGATGTCCAGTGTCAATTAACACCATCTCCATCTCCACTGAGTGAACAAAGGGGACAGGGGACATCAACAGGACTGGAGGGTCCCTGCCAGAACTGAGGAAGTGGCAACCTTAATGCGGCTTAAATGTGCTCGGTGTTGTTTCAATACTTAATGGCTGTCCTGGGAACCACACAGCTCAGTGCGACTCCTTAGAACAGGGGTAGGGAACCTGCAGCTCTCCAGATGTTCAGGAACTACAATTCCCATCAGCCCCTACCAGCATGGCCAAATAAAGCTGCCCCAATCCTAGTCAAGCATGTCACGGTCATATTAAATTTAAGGGTTCTGGCCACTCCAGTCGATTGCCTCAGGGTCATTGCCCCAGTTTAGTTTGCAACATTCATCTGCAGTTTGTTCCTCAGACCCTGATGTTGCCGATCCAAGTGTGCCAGAGTCAGTAATCAGGGGTTAAAGATACCATCTCTGCAAAGCCCCGTGTCTGAAGGGCCGCTCAAGTGATTAGCAATCAATTCCTCCAGCTCTCCTCCGCTCACGCTGCATCGTCCTGGTTCTTGTTTCCACCACTTGTGTCATCTTCAGGCACTTATTTGTCTCTCCAGCTAATGGAATTTCTTTGCTATATTTGATAATTGGAAGTACAGGACATGTGGGCAGCAATAAAATAAAATAACAACCTCTATGAAGGAGCCATCCTTAAAAAGTGCTGTTGGCAAGAAAACGGGGAATATCAGTGAAATCTTCTCTTCCAGCATAGAGTAGCTTCGGGGCCTCGGGCTACACAGGTGGCTGCCCCTCAAAATGGCAGGTGCACGTCTTGTTTTGTCTCTGGAATATACGGTGCTATTTTCTTCACACCATGACATCGTGACATAGTCAGTGGTGCACTGGGCCTAAGTGACACCCAGGATCATGACTGGCTCCCCCCCCACCTGCACTCCACTTACACGAGCCAGCAGGGAGGCTGCGGGAGGCCGGGGCTCGGGAGCAGGGCTTGGGGGCAACTCGGACAGGCACTGCAGCAGCAGGCTGGCTCCAGGGCTCATTGGCCGGCCTGCCACTGCAGCCCCTGCTTGAGCCACCTGCCTGGGCCACCGGCCAACTCCCTCTGGTCTCCCTGCAGGTTGACTCCTGGAGGGTAGAAACCAGTCTGCAGGGAGGCCGGGGAAGGGGGGGGCCTCGGCTGCGGGCAGCCCAGGCAGGCAGCTTGAGCAGGTGCCACAGCAACAGGCTGGCTTCTGGGCCGGCCGCCACCAAGCCCCACCCACCCCTGGCCTCCCTGCAGACTGGCTTCTACTCTCCAGGAGCTGGCCTGCAGGGAGGCCGGGGATGGGGAGGCTCTGTGGCAGATACCCCCTGTCCCCATTCGCGTTACACCACTGGACATAGTACATGATTTCCTCCCTTCTCCTTATCAGCGGGCTGGACTGATACCAGCAAGAGTGGGAAAACATACACTAAGTTGTAAGCAAAGATGTGTTGATCTTGAGAGGGTGGCATCCTGGTCGATGTATCATGTGAAATACCACCCTTGATCCATTTTTTTTCCCCATTCTGGGTGCAACCCAGATTTGCATTTCTTGCTGTCTACAACCAGACAAAGGAGTCTTGGGGCAAATGGACTTATTGACAAGGAAGGAAAATGTTACCCTGAGATGGTTGCTTGCAAGAAGTGGGTATTGCAGACAATGCACAGCTACTGCTAAAAGCAGCCACCCCACATATCCTTCTCCATCCCCAAGTTATGTTCAGCCATATAAAATGTAATGCCACAGCATCCTGTACTGAGATTCCCTACCTACAAAAGCACTATTGATTAAATGGGCTGGAAATAGGGAAACTCTCAACATGCAGTAGAAATTGGGGGGAGGGTCTGTTTGAGGGGGGGAGTTGGAATTGCCAATAGGTCTGGAGAAAAAGGTCTTCTCACTTTAATGAATGCTTGTGAACTCCTGGTAGTGTGTTGGCAGGCATGCTTATGTCCACTTATGCTCTATGCATGTTGTGCATTATGTCTTTTCTAGAGCTTTATTGTCACAATATTAAGGATAACTGACAGCTCTAAATACTGAGTTAAATTTAGCTACAAGGCAAAACAGTGTGCCTGATACCACGTTGCTTATTTACTTCACACCTTACTTTTCTCCCTAGTGGGGGTCCCAAACAGCTTACACTGTTGTTCCCTTCTCCGTTCTACCCTCACTACAATCCTGTGAGGTAGGTTAGGCTGAGTGTGTGTGACTGTCCCAAGGTCATTCAGCAAGCTTTAATGACAGAGTGAGGATTCAAATCTAGTGGCCCCAAGATCCTAGTTTAACAACTCCACCGCTATGGCTCTTGAATGACAATGACTCCTGAATGACAACTTTGCAGCAAGCTAGCAGAGTCAGTCACCTACATAGCTGTGTAAGAAGTGAAGTGCAGAGGCGGAGCGCTCGCGGGGACATGTGGGGTCACATGTCCCTGGGCACATGCCAGCTGGTCATGTGGGGGTGGAGAATTGTCCCCACACCCATCACCTCCCCTCAGCCCCACCCCACCAGGTTGCTCCTTCAGCCTGGTGGGGCTGGGCCAAGGGACGGCCCAAAGCAGACTCCTGCCGGCTAAGGTAAGTGGGGTGCAGAAGGGCGTTGGGGGAGCGCGGGGCCAGGGGGCACGCCTGGAGCAGGAGTTGCCTCAGGAGCCATTTCCCCCTGTACGCCTCTGGGGAAGTGAAAGGATTCTTTGGAAAAATCCTTGGTTCTGAAAGTTATGATGAAGTGCAGTGATATTATTTATTTATTTATTTATTTATTTATTTATTTATTTAGTTAGTTATTATTTAGATTTTTACACTGCCCTATCCCCAAGGGGCTCCTTGTTTTGTAAAATAACCGATTCCATGTTAACAACAGCCACTGGCTACAGAACAATACAGCCACTTGTCAGACATCTACTACTATGGAATGGACTGAAATATCACGAAATGCTTACAGTTGTTCAAGCCTTGCAAACTGTGTGTTGCTGAAAGTTGAGGAAATACTTTTCTGTGCTTTTTGTACCACCTTGAGTTTACATGTATGCTTTCAGAAATAATCTATACAGTAAAGTGTCCGTAATCAACAGGTACAGCTTGTTGTATTGAATATAATAGCCTACGCACAGTTAAGTTCTTCATAAGTTGTTTTGTGACTTTTGTCTTGAATAACTATTATGGACAAAATATCCTTGAAAATATGTTACGTATGTCTAAAGTATACACAAGAATTACCATTCTTGAATGCTGTTGATTAGTAGGAACCTTTATACGACATAGTTCTTAGAAAGCGTTTTGTGTAAGGAAACCTTTATGTTCAAAAGCATTCCACTCTTGCCAAAAAGGGAAATATCTCATCAAAGGTTTTGTGCCCCCCCCCCCCCCGCCATGTTCTGCAAATTTTCCACTGGGAAAAAAATTATCAAGGAAAAACTGTAGATGTTTGTCATACTTTTTATCAATTTTTCCCCAAGCCTTCGCATCTCTGGAGGAGTCACAAAACAGTTGCTTTCATAGGCAGCCATGTTTATTCTGGACTGGACATTCCCTTCCTGTGTGATTTGGCAAACTCGGCCACTGGAAGGGGGAATTCGGGCACTGGAAGGGATTTGGGGGAAAATCCAGGATGGAGTCCCAGAATCACTGCCACTGCCACTCTGAAAAACAGGGGAGGCCTTTGCCCCTTGTTAGCCTGGAGGGAGATATGTCTGGTTTTAGAATCTGGACTGCCCAACCCCCAACAGGAGAGATGACCTGAGTTTCAGGCCCTGGAGGAGGAGGAGGAGGGGGGGAGGAGGAGGGGGAGGGGGAGGAGGAGGAAAAGTTTGGATTTATACTCCACCTTTCTCTCCCGTAAGGAGACTCAGGGTGGCTTACAAGCTCCTTTCTTCCAGATGATCTATTAAGAGTTTCAACATCCAATGCTGAACTCCGAGACTGGGTGTACAGAGAAGATGCCAGAATAAACAGACAATTAATAGTTCAGACAAAAACTGCTCCATGGTATAAACTATTTAAAAGAGATCATATTAGAGCTACATATCTGACCACTACACTAACAAGAAATCTAAGAATAGCTTATACTTCTATTAGATTTCAATCAATGCCTTCAGCAGTGCTTAGTGGCAGATACACACGAGTACCATTTTCTCAGCGCTTTTGTATCTGTGGAAAACAAGAGCCTGAGGATCTCTTCCACTACCTACTCTCCTGTCCCTTATATTCTGAAATAAGGAAAAGGGTTTTAGAGCCACAATACTACCTAGATTACAGCTTTTTTTGTCCGATGATGAGAAAACTGATTTTCTTATTATCGGATATTGATTCCTATGTTTCTTATAAAGATGGCTCTCTGTTGCCCTGGCTGACTAGGAAAACTACGAGCAAAGCATTTAAAGCTGTTTGAACTAATGTTGTAGAGTAGGGGAGAGTAACCTAGACTAGCTGAAGAGACTGCAAAAACATCTGAGGTATTTGATGGGGGATTTTAATTTAGAGATTGTGAACACTAATAATTTATATTTTAATGTAAAACTAAATTATTGTTTTAATTTAAATTATTGTTTTAACTAAGTTACTGTTTTAACTGCATGTATTTTTGTATTGTTATAGCCAATGGCTCAAACAATAAATACTTGACTGACTACAAGCTCCTTTCCCTTCCTCTCCAAACAACAGACACCTTGTGAGGTAGGTGGGGCTGAGAGAGTTCTGAAGAACTGTGACTAGCCCAAGGTCACCCAGCAGAAATGTAGGAGTGTGGTAACATGTCTGGCTCACTAGATAAGCCTCAGGAGGATGAGTGGGGAATCAAACCAGGTTCTCCGGATTGGAATCCCCCTGCTCTTAACCACTACACCACCCTGTGGCCACTTCTCCCGAACCCAACAAAAATGACATCGGGGGGGGGGGGGGAACAGGTGGGTGACTCACACAAACCAAAAGAAGCCCAAAATAAGAGCCTTCAATTAAAAAGTAATCTGATGGAACTGAACTATACTCCGGCACCGCTGTCAACGGAGTGCCACGCTGCGTGTAACAGTGCACTGACCTGCAGTTCTCCTTGTCAAAAGTCTGCAGATTGCAAAGGCCCATTAATTAAAGTGAAGCTTTCTCAGGCAGTCCTGACAGTGACAAGTGTTTGTACCCTCGCCGAGGAGATGCATAAAGCAGCTCGGCCAGATTGCATTATCCATGAGCACTTTTCAGTCGTGCGTCCTCTCTCTCTCTTTCTCCCTCCGACTCCCCGCTACATTGACTTCCAGTAGAAAATAAGGGGCCCTGGCACTGTTAGCGGTGTGCGTGTCGGCACTGTGATAGACTAACAGCCGCTGAAGCCAAAGGTGTGGCAGAGCAGTGCTTTGTGAGATGCCGCTGCCAGGCGTTTACACTGAGCAACCTTGTTCCCTTTCTATTTGAGGTGATATTATTCAGCTGAATGGCTTTGGAAACCAGTCCAAACACATGGATAATGAGTTCTAGGCAGCAGCTTCTGTAGACCTGAGATCGCACAACCTGAACGTGGAGGCTCTGAGCACTGGGCTAAGGGGCTTCCACAATCCCACTCAAGATGCTTTAATGCCAAAAAATGTTGCACCTAGATGCTGAGCAATCTCTTGGATGTGTCTCCCCAAGTATAATGCTCAGAGAGTCAACATGGTGTAGTGGTTAACAGCAGGTCGATTCTAATCTGGAAAACCAAGTTTGATTCCCCACTCCTCCACCTGAGTGGCAGGGGCTTATCTGGTGAACCAGATGCGTTTCCACACTCCTACATTCCTGCTGGGTTACCTTGAGCTAGTCACAGTTCTTCAGAACTCTCTCAGCCCCACCTACCTCACAAGGAGTCTGTTGTGGGGAGAGGAAGGGAAAGGAGCTTGTAAGCCACCTTGAGTCTCCTTACAGGAGAGAAAGGGGGGATATACATCCAACTCTTCTTCTTCTTCTTCTTCTTCTTCTTCTTCTTCTTCTTCTTCTTCTTCTTCATCATCTTTATCCTGTCCTATGGGCAGCTTACACACACCTTTCTCTCCTGCATCTGTCCTTATAACAACCTCGTTCATTAGAGTAAGATGAGAGGGACAGACAGGTCCCAAGTCACCCAGCAGGCTTCTTGACTGTGGAGGTTTGAACCCCTGTCTCCCAAGATCTTCTCAGACATGCTGTCTCCCCACCCATCCCCACCCCCACTGCTCTTGAGACTTTGAAACCCAAAGGCAACAGCAACAAGAATAGTAAATCCCCACCAATATCACCCCAGGAATCTTTACAACAGCCCTACAAATAGGTCAATATTGTCATCACAGAGCCAGTGTGATGTAGTGGTTAAGAGCAGCTGACTCTAATCTGGAGAACTGATTCAGTTCCCCACACCTCCACATAAAGCCTGCTGGGTGAAGCTGGGCTAGGCACAGATCATTGTTGCATGCACTACTTGCCCTGCAGCTTCACAGTGGGATTTTCCTGTGAACTTTTGTTTGCACAAGGTTTCTCCTCCTGCAAAGAGTCCCTGGCTGAGCTGAAATGCCATTTTGACCTCCCACCACTTCCTCATTATTTCCCTGTGACCTTATTTGCGGAGGTTGCCTGCCATCCTTGGTCTAGCATTAGTTTGCTAGACCATGTCGATTTCTTGTCGATTTCTTGAGTCTGTCGATTCTTGAGTTCTTGTCGATTTCTTGAGTCTGTCATTGGAGCAATAGGCCTTCTAATCCTTCTGAAATGGTGGCCCAAAGAGTGGGAGGAGCTGCTGATCTCCTTTGCTTTCCCTGAAAAAGGGAAAGGAAAAGTCACATTTTCAGAACTTTTGGGGACTGTGGGGATTCTCTGATCTGAAGGCAACTGCTAAAGAGGAGGAAACTGAGACTCAAACCCAAATTGAATATATACTCAATGCAAAGGAGACCACAAGTGCATAAATGGCCACAGTTCTCTCAGAACTCTCTCAGCCCACACAGAAGTAGGCAAGAAATCACCTCCAAACATCTCTTGCCGCAAAAACCCTACGGCAGTGGTGGCGAACCTTTGGCACTCCAGATGTTATGGACTACAATTCCCATCAGCCCCTGCCAGCATGGCCAATTGGTTGTAGGGGCTGATGGGAATTGTAGCCCATAACATCTGGAGTGCCAAAGGTTCACCACCACGGCCCTACGGGGTCATCATGAGTCAGCTATGACTTCACGCCACTTTCCACCACGATCACAAACGTAAAAGCCATTAGCAGAAATGGATGGGTTGGTTGATATATTTTTTTCCATCGCAGGGTGCCCTTGTGCAAAGAAGCCCCCACTGTTATCCAAAGAGCTATTTTGCATGCACAACATGTAGCTCTAGCATTTGAACGTTGGTGTAATTTTTCCACATTTTAATTTTTTAATTTAATAATGCAATTCAAGAATGGTCGGGCAAAGCAGGAAATTGTCGGAACTCCCGAGCACTGTGCCGTGTTTGGTGCTCTCGCTTAAGCAACGATCCTTGTGTTGATCAAACTCTGCTTAGCTGGAGACAAACTGTGCTGACATTTTGTTGGACATGTGCCACACAATCTCCTCTTGGCACGGGGCCCCAACTGATGCCGAGAAAGTGCCTTAATTAGAAGTTCGTGAACTGGCTCCCTCCCAACTCCCATTTCAAAAAGGTTACACTCCATACTATGTGGGAGATCCTGATATTTTGCTTTAAACCCTAAGCCATACAGGAGGCAAATCAGATCACACCACAATGTTGAGAAACATTAACCTCTCCGCCCCTCACACACACATACCACACATACATCACTGCCCTGTTAGAAATCCACCTCTGTCTCCTAGCTAGGGATGCCAGTGCCCCAGCACATATCAATAGGCAACCCCAGGCTTTGGGGTGGCCAGTCAGTGGCTGGCAAATTACAGAAAACTGGGGGAGGGGGGTGAACAGAGGGCGTCATCAGGTGACAGTGTGACATCACTTTTGGGAATACCTCATCCCTCTCTAGAAATTGCTGGAAACTCTATGGTGAAACCAGGGATGAGGGATTCCCCCATTTCAGTGGAAAGGGAAAGTCCCCTTGCCAACCTCCAGTCGGGGCCTGAAGATTTCTGGGAATTACATCTGATCTCCAGACGGTCAATGCCATTTCCCCTGGAGAAAATGGCTGCTTTGGGCAAGGAAGCTTGGCCCAGCAATTTCCCCACCCCATCCCCCCTAAAGTGTTTCCGCCAGCTGCACTGGGCACAAAGCTGCGGGTAAGAGAGCAGCACAAGAGCAAAGTATGCTTAATAGCCCAGAGAAGAGGAAGAAGAAGAAGAGTTTGGATTTATATCCCCCCTTTCTCTCCTGTAGGAGACT
The DNA here is from genome assembly GCF_021028975.2 of Sphaerodactylus townsendi. Classification (NCBI taxonomy): domain Eukaryota; kingdom Metazoa; phylum Chordata; class Lepidosauria; order Squamata; family Sphaerodactylidae; genus Sphaerodactylus; species Sphaerodactylus townsendi. The sequence goes on from NC_059438.1 coordinate 26,305,231, forward strand.
CAAAGGGGCTTACAATCTCCTTGCCCTTCCCCCCTCACAACAAACACCCTGTGAGGTGGGTGAGGCTGAGAGAGCTCCGAAAAGCTGTGACTAGCCCAAGGTCACCCAGCTGGCGTGTGTGGGAGTGCACAGGCTAATCTGATTTCCCCAGATCAGCCTCCACAAGCAGCAGAGCTGGGAATCAAACCCGGTTCCTCCAGATCAGAGTGCACCTGCTCTTAGCCACTGCTCTTAGCCACTACGCCACTGCTGCAGAGGAGAAACGCTTGCACAGGGTTCGTGAGTGTTCCTCAAACTCGTCCCTAGACACCTAATTCTGACTCTGACACAACAATAGACTGGATCTTAGTATTCCATAACATGTAAACATAATACAATATGTACATGATACAATTTTAAGAGAGAGCCTTCTGCTCTTTGATAATTTAATTAGCACCCACTGGTATATTTCAATTTAACAATTACTTATTAACATATTTAAGTAATTGATCTGCCATAGAGTTTTCACTGAGTCCTAGAATGACCTGATGTCACATCCAGGTGCACCCTAGAAATGTCAGACAGTGGATGGGACAGTGTTCCTTCCAACATTCCTCCCCCCTCCCCTGCCCCCTTGCTGGTGTTAGCAGGAGGGACTGTCAACTGCACCCGCTCTAGTAAGGACAAGTCTCTATGTCAACTGCTGATGGGTCACAAACACAGAAACAGTTGGAGAGGGTTTGCATGGATTTCAAAAAAGATGTCCATTATGTATCCCTTGGAGAAAAACTGGCTGGCAGAAAACCAAAATGAACTGACTGAATTACAAAGTAAGATAAACTTATTGTCCTGACCTTTCTGCCTGTTGGAGGTTTCATAATATTTTGCTTCATTCGAGAAAAAATCAAAAGTTTTGAACTCCAAGGAATTTATCACTGTCCTTTTTCTTTCTTTCTTTCTTTCTTTCTTTCTTTCTTTCTTTCTTTCTTTCTTTCTTTCTTTCTTTCTTTCTTTCTTTCTTTCTTTCTTTCTTTCTTTCTTTCTTTCTTTCTTTCTTTCTTTCTCTATATATACATTTCTACATATACATGATATGTACATATATATATTTCTATCCTGCTCTATACCCAAAGACTTAAAAATCATCTAAGAACAATTATAAACTGTGTACAGTTTGAAATTCCAACAAGCCTATTAAAATCCTGACATTTCCAAAGGGGGAAATCATCTCTTCAGCCAAAGGCCAGGGTAAATAGGCGTGTCTTTACCAACTTTTGAAATATATAGAGAGAAGAAGTGTGGCCTCAGGAGGGAAATCATTCCACAGTCTCAGGGCCACCACTGGAAAGCCCTATCTCAGATCTCACCTTTTTTACCACTTGAGATGCTGGGACCACTAGAAGGGCTTCGTCTGCTGATATAAAAGCCCAGGCAGGTTGATATGGGAGAAGGCATTCCTTTAGCTCAGTGGTTCTCAACCTTCCTAATGCCGCAACCCTTTAAGACAGTTCCAACCCTAACATTTATCCATTTTACAGATGGAGAACACTGATGCAGAGAGTCTTAGGTGACCCCTGTGAAAGGGTTGTTCAGCCCCCAAAGGGGTCACGACCCACAGGTTGAGAACCACTGGTTGGGCCCAAAGCTGTTTAGGGGTTTATAAGTCAGAGATAACTGAATTGGGCTTGGTAGCAAATTGGTAGCCAGTGCAATTCTTCTAAGATTGTCGTTGAGTGCATCCAGCCAGTACCATGAGTGGTCTTGCTGCTACATTCTGCGTGAACTGCAGCTTCTGAGCCATTTTCAAGGACAGCCCCACTTAAAGCTCATTATAATAATCCAATCTGAAGGTTACCAGAGTGTGGATTCCTGTAGCCAGATCATCTCTGTCCAGAAGGGGCAATAGCTGGGGAACCAGCTGGAGTTTGGAATAAGTACTCCTGGCCACCATCTCCACCTGAGCTTCAAGTGTCATTGCAGAGTCCAGGAGCACCCCCAGATTCCACACCTGTTCCATTCAGGGCCATACAGTCCCATCAAGAACAGGATGTCACCCGACTACATGGACCCAAGACCCACTGGCCTTTGTCTTGTCTAGATGCAGCCTCATTTATTGGCCCTCATCCAGCCCATTACTGCTTCCAAGCACCTGTCAAGAGCATCGACCGCTTCTCTTGATGGTACGGAGAGACAGAGCTGAGTGCCATCAGCATACTGATGGCACCTTACTTCAAATCTCCTTATAACCTCTCCCAGTGGCTTCATGTAATTGCTAAAAGAGCATGGGAGACAATAGTAATAAAAGCCGCTGAGAGATCCAGGAGTATGAACAGGGATGCATTGCCCCATCTCTCTCCCAAAAAAAGGCCATCATTCAGGGCAACCAAGGTGGTTTCAGTTCTATGACTGGGCCTGAACACAGATTGAAATGGGTCTAGATAATCAGCTTCTTCCAAGTATGCCTGCAGTTGAACAACCACAACCTTCTCTTGTATCTTGACTAGAAAAGGTGTGTTGGCCACCAGGCAAAAGTGGTTTAGATCTTCAGGGTCTAAAGAAGATCTCTTAAGAAGGTGGCACAATATCACCTTTTGAGAGCTATCGAAACCGCCGGCTCTCTCGAGGAGGTACTGACCACCCCGTATCCTTTCCATCATATCCAGGCAGCTAGCTTTTATAAGCCAAGACGGACGATGATCTAAAAGGCATGTTGGCTGGATCCCAGCAAGCAACTTGTCCACATCATCAGGCCTCACTAACTGAAAATGAACCAAAATAACAGGATTAGATAGTTCTCTGGATGCCTCTGGACCATTCTCACTTGTGGCATCCAATTCCCTGTGGATCTGAGCAACTTCACCCTCACAGTGTCTTGCAAAGTTGTCACAGCAGACATTATCTGGCCATCTGCCCTTGTCTCTTTTGGCTTGATTCTTCAAGGCCATTCACTATATGGAAACGTTCTGCTGGACAACTACTAGAGGATGCAATGGTGATGTAGAAAAAACGCCTTTTCACCATCGCCATGGCTGCCTGATAAGCATGACAATGTGCTCTAACTCATGTTCAGTCAGCATCACAGTGGGATTTATGCCACCTGCACTCTAACCATTGACCTTCCTATCCTCTGTAGAATACCAAAGAGCTTTTCAGATTTTACAGGTGAGGCGAGGGCACTTGGGAGCAATCGTGTCGATGGCCCTGTTCATATCCCCATTCCTAAGAGAGGCCAAGGCCTCGACAGGAGCACCCTCCATACCAGCCAAAAAATCTCCCAAAGCATTTAGGAACCACTTGGATTCCATAAATCTCTGAGGGCAGACCATCTCAATGGGTCTCCTTTTTCTGAGGGGCTGGAGATTGTCACTGCAAGTCCAAATCTTAGTAGGAAATGATCAGTCTGTGATAACAGGCTAATCCTCAGCTGTTCTATTTATGAATCTCCGTTACCACGTTCTGAGCAAAGATTAAACTGAGGGTATCTCCCGCTGCTTGAGTTGGGCCAGTCACAAATTGAAATAGACCCATAATCGTCATAGAAGTCACAACATGCTGAGCTGGCCAGTGAGGGAACCAGTCTCAGCATGAATGTTCATAGAATCATAGAGTTGGAAGAGACCCCAAGGGCCAGCAAGTCCAACTCTCTGCTAGGCAGGAACACACAATCAAAACATTCCTGTCAGATGGCCATCCAGCCTCTCTTTAAAAAACTCCAAAGAAGGAGACTCCACCACAGAATACCATGGCTGGGGCTTCCAACAACACATCCAAGAGGGAAGCTGCCAGGCAATGAGGTGGATGATATACCAGCAGCAAATCTGTCTCTATGGCCCAACTGCAAGAGCAAACCCTTGAATCCAACCACCACACAGACCGGCTGCCTAACAAGAGGGATGGAAGCTTTATGGATTACAGGGACTCCCCTTCCTCTCCCCACTGGTCTAGAACAGTGCTGTGCCGAGTGATTGTGGGGTGGGGAGGACCAAAGCTGGGCAAGATCAGGTCTCAGTAGTACACACCAGGCCCCTAATCCAGTATCAAGTTATGAATGAGAGATGTTTCATTCTGCCCTAAATTGTTGCCAGGGAACATCATGTTTATTTATTATTTATTTCCAGCACCTGTATGTCACCTTTCTACCAATTAGAGACCTCACAGTTGTGAACAATTAAAGAGTCTCTGTGTGTGTCAGCCTCGATTGTTGCAACAAACAAAGATTTTTCTTTCTTCTTTCTTTCCCTAGGACTGAGATACAACATGGAATCTCAGCAACCCAAAAAAGTAAGTTAAAGAGTCTTTTGGGAAGTTGTACTCTGTGGCTTAGGCTTTCAAGACCAAGAACGAGACAGCAAGCTCCAGCTGGAGGAAGAAGCGAGCAACTAGACGAGCAAAGATGTTTGGCAAAGGAAAGACAAGGCACGATTTCCCAGAATACAAATTTGCTTGTTAAATTCTCTCCATTTGTTATACTGTCAAAGTTTAGCTTCTAGTAGTTTGTTAGGGCTGGTTAAGTCTGACACACTTTGCCTGGAAAATATTTTCCATATCCACATTTTGTAATAAACCATACCAATTTTTAAAAACCCTTTCTAAAGTCATCCAGCCTTCCTGGCATGGAAAAAGCCTGGTAAAATTGCACCATCTAGTGGCCCTGAGCCTTCAAAATGACTGGGTACAGTGCAAAGTTTTTTTATTTACAGCAAAAATTTATTTCCAGGTCTTTGCTTAGCATGGAGCACTACCGGTGTTTTTACCTGCCTGGAAGTCTGCTTGTGGGCAGACTGAGCTTGAATTCTCTGGATTTATCCAGGTTTTTTTTCAATGAATCCCACCCAATTACTCTTGCTACAACAACCTCCATTATGTGTGGCTTTTGTCCACAGATGTTCCCTGGTCCTTAGCACAGCCTTCCTCAGTGACCAAAGCAGACCCGTCCTTCCTTTTTCCCTAGAACAGTGGTGGCGAACCTTTGGCACTCCAGATGTTATGGACTACAATTCCCATCAGCCCCTGCCAGCATGGCCATGCTGGCAGGGGCTGATGGGAATTGTAGTCCATAACATCTGGAGTGCCAAAGGTTCGCCACCACGGACCTAGAAGAAAAGCTGATTGTATCCAACCATGTGTGATAGCACTGGTGGATCTCCAGTTGACAGGGGGGCTCTTGGCACAGGAAATGCTTCCCAAGTTCCGCATTACATGGAGAAGGAGGAGATGAAGCCTTAGCTGAGTGAGGGCTTCCAAGAAGAGCCAGGTCCATCAGGCTGGATCCTGCTAATGGCGTACTTTGCTTTGAGAAGAAACCTTCAGAAGAAGAGCTTCTTGTATCAGTAGGGGGTGAGCCTGGCTATTAGCAAAACAAATACATGGGATCCATCCCATGATGGTGCATGAGAATTTCCACCATGAGGAAACCAAGTCACCACCCCAAGTTTACAATCAGGATATGAGGGGATCAAGTCAGGAAGATCTGGTGTGTGTCAGGACCCAGACCCCCTGCATGTCCCATGATTTTCCATGACCTCATACAAGAATGTTCATGGTCAGGGTCACCCCCAAATGTCCAGCCTTTCTCAGTGGAAAAAAGGTCACTTCTCTACTGCATCCTACACACAGTCATGGTCAAGTTGGCCCAGCTTAGTTAAAAATCGTGTTGCTTCTCTTTGAATCCCTTGGGCATTTAAGGCAGGGGAGGAACCCAGTTCTTCATAGAATTGGCACATTAGGCAAAAATTGGCAGCCATTTCAAAAAGAAACAAACCTGCCAGGCAGGTGAAGAATACTCTTCAGTATTTCTTTCCATTTCCACATGCCATCAGTGTTAGACCATTCCTTGAGAAACATATGTTTGAAGAGGTACCTGTCCACTCACCCCAAGATGAATTTTGTCTAACAATTTCACATAAACTATGACCAAACAATTAGACCAGCTTACTCAATGGTTTATCTCTGGAATTGATGTTTGTGTGAAGAACAATAAATTCAAAAGCAGAAAGGGGTGGAAAAAATCATTACAGCTGTACCAAATCCCCCTGTAAGACAATGCATTTTCTTTCCGTCATTAAGCGGAACTAAAACCGTACAAATAGCTTACCCCATTAAACTGAACAAGCTGTCCACAGTGATGAATGCTCTCTCATTTAGTAATTTCTTGGGCCTTTTTCCCCATTAGGACTGTGCACCCAGCAACAATCAGGATGGGAAAACACAGGGGAACGCAGCGGCTGAATTCTCTATTGTAAACCAGAGGGCTTCGTTGCACCCAAGTGGGCCGACCGAGCGCCAAGGCACAGATATCAAGCCGAACGTATTGTTTGTCATTAAAGACCATCAGAAAAAAGGCACAGGAAGCAATTCTGCTAGGACTCACAAGCGAAAGAGGAGATTTGTCATCAAGAAGAGCCCCGCGCTGATTGCCATCAACGGCTCTTTCCCCAACCTCTCCATTTTGAAAATGGAAGAAGGAAGTGATGTCAAGTGGAAAAGCCTGTACAAGACCCAAAGGGAGAGGAAGCGAATCATGAGAGAGACGTGTTCCAAATATAAGAGCAACAGCAAACGTATAATCACCCCGTATCATGTTTCCAGGATATTTGTCGAAGATAAATACCGAATTCTCTACTGTGAAGTTCCCAAAGCTGGCTGCTCCAACTGGAAGAGAGTGCTCATGGTTCTGAACGGCCTGGCCTCATCCACCAGGGTTATTCAACACAACACAGTGCATTATGGGAATTACTTGAAAAGGCTGGATGGCTTTGACCGCAAAGGGATCAACTACCGGCTCAATACTTACACGAAAATGCTCTTTGTCCGCGAACCTTTTGAAAAGTTGGTTTCTGCTTTTCGAGACAAGTTTGAGCACCCCAATAATTATTACCACCCTGTTTTTGGCAGACCAATCATTTCGAGGTACCGAGTCAACGGCACCAAAGAAGCACTCAGGACAGGCTCTGGGGTGAAATTTAAAGAGTTCATTCAGTACCTTCTAGATGTGCATCGGCCTGTGGGAATGGACATCCACTGGGATCACATCAACAGGCTCTGTAGCCCATGTATGATAGACTATGATTTTATAGGCAAATTTGAAACCATGGAAGAAGACGCAAATTTCTTCCTGCACTTAATTAACGCCCCACAAAATTTGACTTTCCCTAGGTTTAAAGACAGACATTCTGACGAAGAGCGGACCACCACTCAAATTATGCAGCAGTATTTCACACAGCTTTCTCCTGCTCAAAGGCAACGCAGCTACGATTTCTATTATATGGATTATCTGATGTTTAACTACTCCAAGCCTTTTGAAGACCTCTACTAAACGAGGAGGGACTGCTGGGCACCATCTGCCAGCCGGTGTGAGGGAAATCTTATATTGGTCTATGTTAAAGAAATTCCTGGCCAATTGCCCCCATTTACAAATATGATAAAGGGTAGACCTACACGACAGGCTTTGACAGGTTATGCAGTCATTCCCCCCTCTCCAGAGAGCTCTGGGAAGTGTGGTTCTGTCTGAGGGGGCTGCAGCTAGAACAGTGGTGCTCAGCGTGGTGCCACGGCCCCTGCTGGTTTGCTTCTTAGTGCCCACTTCTTTCTTTCCCCAAACCATATTTTACTCAAATTAAAGAGGCAGTCCTGGCCTTTCTCCACCCACTGGAACAAAAGGTGCTTCAGAAAACCCCACAAGGGTTCACAGAAGAATGAGAGGCTTAAGGGCTTCCCAACCTTTTGTCATTGCCCCCATATCAACTCACAAAGTTGACTATTGCAGCAGGTGACCTCCCATCTCTACTGCTCTGCTCCCCCCACCCACCCACAGTTGTGTGACAGGAGTAAAACTGGGGGAGGGGGAATTACATTGTGCCATGACGTGAAGTGAAGTCATAGCACTACATGACATTGTTTCCTTAGTCTCCATCCCCAAATACTTTAGCCCCCAAGAGACTCCTGGGTAACAACCCTATACTCATGGCAGCCATTTTGTGATTGCTCCGGCCTTCCATGACGAATGGCTCTTTCTCTGAATACCAGATGTGTCCACTGGCTTCTCAAGGTTGAGATCCCCTGATCTAGAATGTCTTTGGGCATCTCCAAATGCAATTCCAAGGATTCTTTGAAGGAAGCCACGACTTATAACAAGTATGTGGTGTAAACTTGCTCTAAATTAACTTCTCCATTCAGGTGTTGAGCTGCTGTAGGGGAAATAACCTTACCTCCATATTTTTCAAGGTTTATCTGTGTAAAAGAAAGAAAGAGACCTCGTTTTTTTAAAAAAATCAAGAAAAAAATATCACTTTCCATCTATTCTTAGGCCTGCAAAGTCTATGGGAAAGAAGTGTTGATTGTCTGTGCCTGTTTGTGATATATGCTAGGCATTCTTAAAGGATCCAGTGCAGAGTTTGTTGCGGCTGCAGCATATTAAAAAGAAGCTAGGCTATAACTCGCAATTAGTAGTATTTACATGCACAACTTAACTGTCTCCATCACATCGTACATTTTGACTATGATTTCTACATTTGGTATATTTATACATCTAATGGCAGGGCTCCTAATAAAGCACAGAATTTTTCAACATGATGTCAGTGGGTGTTTGCACTGCTCATGAAAGAAAGGATAGAAGGTGTCTGTAAAGTCCTCTGTGGTATCCTCCCTAATAAGTCCGACAATCAGGATTCTGCAAAAAAATATGGTTAGTAAAAAGCTGTTTTACGTAACTGCTTCCGCTTGCCTTCTGGGAATACCGAAGGGGGGGGGGGGATCTTTCCGTAGTAAATTGTGATTTCAAGGATGCACCAATCGAAAGCAACTAATATTTAATGAACACATGAGTGCAAAATTAAGCCAGATGTTACAATTCACAGGATATGAATACATTCTCTTCCATCTAAAGCTCCCTTATGGCACATTCGTCTGCAGGAAAAAACGAAAACACAGCACATTTACATCTTTATGCACACTATTAAAATTCTTTTAATCCTTGGCATTAACATAAATCTTTAGTTTAATCTATGTAGTCTCAGGGAATATCAAACGTCGCCTTTAAAGTAGCAAATAAATTTAGATGCAGCTTCCTGCCCATCAGGGTTTTTAATGGTTATAAACAGTTATTTGGCCCTCTGCAAGATTCCCAGCACTGTTCAAGGTGGTATTTTCGTCTTAAGGAATGTGGGTATGGGGCCGTATCAAAGCTGTGATGTAGAATCGAGGGGCTGGATTTAAACTTAATTGGCACTTTCCACCAATTTCCCTCTTACTGCTGCAGGGGAGATCAGGAGGGATGCAGGAAAGTTCTGCTCCACTGATGGAAATTTTAGCCCTGTCTCCAGGCCAATGACCTACATCAGAGGTAGGGGACAACCCTATTAGCAGTTGGTTCTGAAAATCCTGCTCAGTCTCCAACTCCAACCTGCCAAAATCCATTTCACCTTTCACTCTGACCCACAAGAACCCCAACATTCTACCCCACTAAGGGCCAAACAACACAAGGTTTTAAAAATGTGGCATTCTAATCACATGCAGCTGCAAAATGGGACAAATATCTCCCCCTTTCCCAAGCTGCTTCAGTGTGGGAAAACAGCAGAAGGCTAGGAGCACCTTTCTTCCCACTCCATGGTCTCCAGCTAAATTGGGCCCCCATATAATTTTTAAATGATGGCTGCTTCCATTAGGTCTAATGATAGGGTTGCCTGCCCCCCCACCTTGGCCATCAGCAGGGTAAGGGGGAGTAGGGTTGTCAGATCCAGGTTGGGAAACTCCTAGAGATTTTGGGATGGAGCTTGAAGATGACAGGGACCTTCGTAGGATACAATGACATAGAGTCTCCCCTCCAAAGAATCCATTCTTATTTCTGTCAGCTGGAGAAGAAGGGCAATTCTGGCAGATCTCCATGTCCTTCATGGAGGTTGGCATCACTAAACCCATTCCAGAGCCATTGTTACAATTCTTTAGCTGTGGTGTAAATTTGTAACTCCCTTCTCAAAGAAACTGCCTTTTATTTTGCTTAGAAAATGAGATAGACAACATGACAGTAATCACCTCTGATTGTCTCTTGCCTTGAAAACCCTACATAAGAAAGCTGTGATTTGATGGTTAAAAAAAGCAAATTTGACATTGCTTGATCCTCCTTGATCTGAGATTGCAAATGCCTTAGCAGGAAAGCACATGAACTGGATGAGCTACCTCCAGAAAAACACTCGCCCAAAACAGGGAAGTACAACAAACTAATTTGTTGTAAGTCTAAACACATTATTCGTGCTATAAATTAGTTTGTTGTACTTCCCAGTTTTGGGCGAGTGTTTTTCTGGAGGTAGCTCATCCATCTAGCTCATCCATCTAGTTTTTCTGGAGGTAGCTCATGCAGTTTATGTGCTTTCCTTTTCTCCCCCTCGCCTTTCGTTTTCTTCTCAGAAATGCCTTAGCAGACCAGGTGCTCGGGAGCAGCAGCAGCAGCAGCAGAAGGCCATTGCTTTCACATCCTGCACGTGAGCTCCCAAAGGCATCTGGTGGGCCACTGTGAGTAGCAGAGTGCTGGACTAGATGAATTCTGGTCTGATCCAGCAGGCTCTTTCTTATGTTCTTATGTTCTTTTGACATCTTGGCTAAAAGAAGGGAGAAAAGTTCTCTAACACAACAAGTGACTGGCTTGAATCAGACAGGTATGCTGAGTTTGAATCACACTTTTTAAGGACACGACTACCTGGTGAATCCTTCCTAATGCTCCAGATCATCAAGTCTCTCTGTCTCCACCCTGCAGAGCTACTCCTTAAGGAAGTGGAGGAACGTGGGGATATTCATTGGGGAGTTTTGTTGATTAGGAAGAGCTTTCACTCCGACTCAGAATTTACATCCTGAATTTGATTTACTGAAACATAAAAGAGTTCAGGGACCCTGCTGAAGCAGCATCCGCAGTGCAGTTACAAACCAGATATTTTATACATGTAGTTCTGGGTTTTTTAAAAAAAGCTTTTACTTCCTTGTAAGAAATTCAAATAGGACAATGAATCCCATCAGACTGTCTCGTGAATCCCACCAGAAACTAGTCTGGAGTCAAGAGAGGATTCCTACCGGAGCTTTGAAAGCTATTAGAAAAAAGGGGGTAATACATCGTGGCAGGTCTCTGAAACTCAATTTGCTCTGATCAGTCAGGCTAGGGCGTTGGTGGGGGGTGTTGTTTCTTTTTCGCATCCACGAAACATCTTGTCTGAGCTGAAGTGACAGTGTTCCGTCGTGGTTAACACCAACACAAACATGATTGCACACCTACTTTGCTCAAACAGGTGTGAGGCAATTGGAATGCCTCAAGGGTTACCTTGTACAGCTTTGAGCCTGCACCTGAGGTTGCCAACACCCAGCTGGGAAATTCCTGGAGATTTGGGGGTGGAGTATGGACAGTGAACTCAGCAGGCTATAGCGCCACATAGGTAACCCTCCAAAGCTGTCATTTTCTCTGTAGTCTGGAGATCAGTTGCAATTCCATTGGATCTCCAGGCCTCACCTGAAGGTTGGCAGCTGTGCAGCAGCTTCACATTCAACAGGGTAATTTTTGGTTCTTGCAGATCTGATGCTGTTCTTGTTTTTTAAAAAGAGAGAACTGTCCACTATTCCGTCATTAGGCGATAGGGAATAATCTGGGTGGTGGTGTAATAGCACTAACCAAGTAAAAATAGGGAGGGGGGATTGTGGAAGCATACATCCACCAATGCCAGTAAACACACAGGGAAAACAGATTTTTGATCATAATGAGCAGACACCTGATACACAGAGAGAGACCTAAATGGCAAGTCTCAACTGGAACTGAATGGGGTTTTTTTTCCTTTTAACTGTGGTCTTTTAAAAATTGAAGGCCAAGGAGACATTGGAAGGAGAGAAAGCTACGGCAAAGTAGTCCTGCAATTGGTGACCTAACAACATTTCATTCTTTTTAGTTGCGTTGGTTCCATAAGTTCTCCAGACCCAGTTCGAATCAATTAGAACTGTACTTTCCAACAGTTTGAGTAAAGAGCGCAATCATGTTAAATGGACATATCCATTTTTCCCCCAAAATATCCAAACTGCTCAATGCACAATCGGCTCCCTGCTTACAACTGATGAGCAAACCAAACTAGCAAGTACTTGAATGTCTTCCTACTTTCTTAAAATGATTGTCTGTCTATGTCCCTGCTGTTCGCCGACTGTAATATTCAGACAGAAAAATGTGGTTCATTTTTGATTCACTGTAACTCTGCAGAAGTTTTTCCCATTTATTTCATTTAATCTCCTTTTAATTAAAAAAAAATCATCCACTTCAATGGGGAAAAATGTTACATCTTGCTTTTCTCCTAATCGTTTGGGATGAAAGTGTGGAGGATGATCCCCTTGACATTTCCTTACAGAAATAACAGCAATGTCTGAACATTTCTAGTTATTATTTTAGCAATCAGTTTTGATATATTAAAGGCATGCCCCAAAACTTCTACTTTCCATATAATTTCCCCTCTCCAAACTGTTGTTTATATCAAGATACTTTTAGATGTCTGTTAAAGATTATTGGAATCAAACCTGTCTAGATATAATTTAAACAGCCATACTTTTGGGCTCAACAACTCAAACACCTCAAACTCGGATATTTTATTGATGCAACTGTGATATTATCTGCATGACGAGAAAACATAAAACTCACCGCTATCTTCAAAACACACCAAAACGTGACTCAAATATAAGCAAGTGTGAACTGTGACTCAGATGCAGAGCACCGGCTCAGAAACCAGGTCTCTGGTACAATCCGTGGCATTTCCTGTTAAACGTGGTATAATGGTTAACACCAGGTGCACTCTAATCTGGAGAACCGGGTTTGATTCCCCGCTCTGCCACTTGAGCTGTGGAGGCTTATCTGGAGAATCAGATCAGCTTGTGCACTCCAACACATGCCAGCTGGGTGACCTTGCGCTAGTCACAATTCTTTGAGCCTCTTTCAGCTCCACCTACATCACAGGGTGTTTGTTGTGAGGGGGGAAGTGAATGGAGTTTGTAAGCCCCTTTGAGTCTCTTAAATGAGAGAAAGGGGGATATAAATCCAAACTACTCCTCCTCCTCCTACTCCTCCTCCTCTTCCTCTTCCTCTTCTTCTTCTTCTTCTTCTTCTTCTTCAAAGGTCAGTTTGGCCCCTTCCGCACACGCAAAATAATGCGTTTTCAAACCACTTTCACAACTGTTTGCAAGTGGATTTTGCCATTCCGCACAGCTTCAAAGAGCACTGAAAGCCCTTTGAAAGTGCATTATTCTGCATGTGCAGAATGAGCCTTAGTAATTGGTGTGAAAGATCTCTGCCTGAGACCCTGGGGAACTACTGCAGGTCACAAAGGGAGGGGTTTTGTTTGCAGAAGAACCCCAGGTTCAATCCCCGGTGTCGCTTGCTGAACAAATCAGGCAGTAGGGAATGTGACAGATTGTACCTGACACCCAGGAGAGCCACTACAAGTCATAACTCACTTTTATTTATTTTATTTACTTTATTTATGGCCTGACTTCCTTGCTGAGACGAAAGGTGTTTTAGATAATATATAGTAATGCAATCAAACACCATAAGGCAATCGGCGTACAAGTAATAGGACAAAGTATAAGCACTGTCAAGTCACAACTAACTTATGACCACCGCATTAAGGGGCTTTCAAGGTAAGCCCCTTGCCTTCCTCTGCAAAGTCTTCATTGCTTCCATAGAGAGAAACATATCTTACCCTGACATGTCTCCGAAGAGGCCAGCCAGAGATGCAGGCAAAAAATTAGGAGCAAAAACTGCCAGACTGCGGCCACACAGCCCCAAAAAACCACAATGGCCCCTTCATTGGTGGTTTCTCATCCAAGCGCCAACCCTGTTTGCTTCCAAGTTCTGACAAGATCAGGCTATATCATGAAGCCTTCCTTTCCACCATAGGGCTAGGATTGCAAAATTAGAAAACAATGCAAACCAAGAAGTCACTCAGGCAACCATATGCCATAAAGAATGAAGGAAGTGGAATTACAAGAGTAGAAGGCAACACAGTTAAAACCATATGATAACTATAGTAAGCATTACAGTACATTGCAATCCTGCACCATTATGTAGACTCCATCCTGAATTATTTCATTCCACAAGGTGGAGATCACCACGCAGAATACCTGTTGCTATCATCTGCCTCAGAACGGTCATTTCTGCATGGTCCAAATATCCCAGGTTGAGCAAGGGAAATAGCCCGGTTTGGCCAAGAAGTTAGCATGGTTCCTGGTCCTAAAGCGAATTGGTTCCATGATATTTCCCTCATCCCGGGATTTTCAAAAATTGCCAATTTGGCAATTCTTTTCAAAAATCCCGCAGTGAACCCGCTACCATGCAAACACTACAGGAGCAGAACCAGTTTATTTTTCCTGCCCAACCGCCTGATCTCCATAAGAACATAAGAACATAAGAACATAAGAACAAGCCAGCTGGATCAGACCAAAGTCCATCTAGTCCAGCTCTCTGCTACTCGCAGTGGCCCACCAGGTGCCTTGGGGAGCTCACATGTAGGATGTGAACGCAATGGCCTTCTGCGGCTGTTGCTCCCGATCACCTGGTCTGTTGAGGCATTTGCAATCTCAGATCAAAGAGGATCAAGATTGGTAGCCATAAATCAACTTCTCCTCCATAAACCTGCCCAAGCCCCTTTTAAAGCTATCCAGGTTAGTGGCCATCACCACCTCCTGTGGCAGCATATTCCAAACACCAATCACACGTTGCGTGAAGAAGTGTTTCCTTTTATTAGCCCTAATTCTTCCCCCCAGCATTTTCAATGAATGTCCCCTGGTTCTAGTATTGTGAGAAAGAGAGAAAAATGTCTCTCTGTCAACATTTTCTACCCCATGCATAATTTTGTAGACTTCAATCATATCCCCCCTCAGCCGCCTCCTCTCCAAACTAAAGAGTCCCAAACGCTGCAGCCTCTCCTCATAGGGAAGGTGCTCCAGTCCCTCAATCATCCTTGTTGCTGCCCCTTCTCTCTCAGCACCCTTCTTTTCTTATCTCCTCTAATATCCTTTTTGAGATGCGGGCGACCAGAAACTGGACACACAGTGACTCCAAGTGCGGTCGCACCACTGCTTTTATATAAGGGCATGACAATCTTGTGCAGTTTTATTATCAATTCCCTTTTCTAATGATCCCCAGCATAGAGTTTGCCTTTTTCACAGCTGCCATGCATTGAGTTGACATTCCCATGGAACTATCAACTAAGACGCCTAAATCCCTTTCCTGGTTTGTGACTGATAGCACCTGACCCCTGTAGCGTGTATGTGAAGTTTGGATTTTTTGCCCCTATGTGCATCACTCTTACATTTTGCTACATTGAACTGCATTTTGCCATTTCTGAGCCCACTCATCTAATTTATCAAGGTCCGGGCTTGGAGCTCTTCAAGCAATCCTGTTGTGGTTCTCACCCACCCTACATAATTTGGTATCATCTGCAAACTTGGCCACACCACACGCTTACCCACCCCCCTACTTCCAGGTCATTTATGAATAGGTTAAAGAGCACTGGTCCCAAACGGATCCTTCTTGGGGGACACCACTCCCGACATCTCTCCATTGTGAGAACTTCCCATTTACACTACTCTTTGTTTCCTGTTTCTCAACCAGTTTTTAATCCATAGGAGGACTTCCCCTCTTATTCCTTCATTGCTGAGTTTTCTCAACAGTCTCTGGTGAGGAACTTTGTCAAAAGCCTTTTGGAAATCCAAGTAGACAATGTCCACCGGTTCACCCCTGTCCACATGCCTGTTTACACCCTCAAAGAACTCTAGTAAGTTTGTAAGACAGGATTTGCCTCTGCAAAAGCCATGCTGACTCTTTCTCAGCAGGTCTTGCTTTTCTACATGTTTTTATAATTTTATCTTTAATGATAGATTCTACTAATTTACCAGGAACAGATGTCAAACTGACTGGCCTGTAATTTCCCGGGTCCCCCCTAGATCCTTTCTTAAAGATTGGTGTGACATTGGCCATCTTCCAGTCTTCAGGGATGGAGCCTGATTTCAGGGATATGATGTCATGATGTCATGTCAGTTTTCAACTCTGCTGAGCCACTGACTGTTACAGCCCGCCCTTCCCAAGCACATTTTCTGCTCACGGTATGGACCAGGTGCCATTTCACCTGGGTTAATCAGGAGTGGAATCCCAAAATGTTCCCGTTTTCTTATTTGAACATGTACTGGTTGCTCGGAGCGCATCGCTAGGGAGATGTCCACTTTGGGCCAAATGCTAGTGGGCATATCATGGGACAGGAAAGTCTCTCATTTTCCACAAAAATATAAAAACATGAGTGGGAATGTGATGTGAGTCTGTGCCTCATTATTTTTTGCTGCCACTTGGTGTGTTAAGGCCTGCGTCGAGCCCTATCCAGAACTGGAATAAAGGGAGGGCTTCGTTTTCCCTCATTCACTGTCTAACGACCAATCAGAAGCATCCTTTTTGTGGGGGTGGCAACAGCCCAAACCAGACCTTGGGCGGGAAATGGCACTTCTGAAGATTCCACACAGTAAAATCCAGCTGCAAAGTGCATTAAAAGTGAATTTGAAAGTGCATTATTCTGCACTTGCTGGCCTAAGTATGTCAGGGCTCCAACCTTCTTATGTGCTAACTCCACATTTTAGGTGTGCAAGGAGTTTTCAGTGTGTGGCAGCAGTCCCATATTTGCCCCCTGTCTAACTCCAGTGTGACATCGTACATTGTCTGACATTTCTGACAGTATGCAATAGCCTTTTAAAACTTTTTCCATGGTTCTTTCTCTCTCTGTAGCCATCATAGAATATCACATTTGTTCAGCAGTGGTACTCACAGATGACTTGATAGCGTGCCTTAGCTCAGTAGACATGCCTGTGTTGCTATGCAGACATGTACCCATGTGTTTGGCAACTGAGTGTGGGATTCCCCAAGAGCTACCTTGGAATCATGTACAGCATTCATTTGCAGATCTGGGTCAGGGTAACCTTAGGATCATATATCCCTTCATTCCTCTATCCCCCTCCAGGCCCAACCAAGCGTTTCCATCTGCCGAAGGCTTACTTTCTGGTATGCAATTTCACAGCTCTCCAGCCCTTACATCCAAACAGATTTCTCTTCGACTCCTCCTTATTACAGTGAGGGGTAAACACTTTTCTCTTCCCTCCCCTTCCTCAGAAGGCTTATGATCAAAATATACATTTCTCAAAAGGCGTTAAGACATTTCCAGCGTGAAATATACTCAGACTGAGAAGCAGCCTCCTCTATTTAGCAGTTCTCAACAGTTTGAAAGATCCAGCAACTAGGGAAGAAGAAAGGACGGTCCCAATCATTCAAAGGCCACGCTGCTAGGAAATATCTTTTCTAAAACTGTTGATCATTAACCGAACGGCATAGATCAAGATCTTTTTAACCAGCAGCGCTAGAATAACTTCAGAGGGCGGCTGAAGCCAGCGATCACAATTTTTCCCTGTAATTACTGCTTAATGAAACTAATTTCTTTTCACCCTGGATGCCTTTCACCTCTTGCCAGCAGCGTTCGAGCAGAATATAAATGTTTGTAATGAGGCGACAGAACGCCAAGCGATCCGAGATTGGAAGCCCGCTTTTGTGCAGGAGGCGGCAGCGGCCGCGGAGAACTTGGTGCGGCCGCATTCCAAATTAAAAAGAAAGAAACAGGATTTGAGGAAATATTTAGAACTGATTTGGCTTTTTCTGCAGCTTCTATCTGGGCCAGGGGACACATGGGGGGGGGGGGCCACGGGGAGCAAACTGCCCAGAAGCCCTCAGGCTCAAGGCCCCAATGCCTGTCTTATTGCCTAAGTTTAAATAGACAATACAAGAACTAAGCGAAGGGCCACACAGAAATCACAAGCATGTTTTGCAGTATGGTGCAGAAGTGTGTCCAGGCTAGACTGATCTTGTCAGCTCTCAGAAGCTAAGCAGGTTCCGCCCTGGTTAGTAATTAGATGGGAGACCACCAAGGAATACTAGGTTGTTGTGCAGTGGAAGGCCATAATTCAGCTGAGACTTGACAGCCCTTTACACACAGAGAGAGTCCATCAGTGCCATTAAGTTGCAACTAACTTATGGCGACCTCAGGGGGAAGTTTCAGGGCAAGTGAGAAACAGAGGTGGTTTGCCATTGCTCTCCTCTGCAGATGCTTCTTTGGTGGCCTCCAAGTACTGACCCTGCTTAGCTTCTGAGATCTAAGGAGGCCAGGCTATACTATGCAACCTTCCCTCCTACATACATGCAACACAGGACCAAATCACTTGAGTAACGTCCTCATATAAAAAGTTGCTAAAGCATATGCAGAACTGGATGATACCACATCCATGCTGTCTCATCATCTTACCCTATATAACTGAGTAACGTGCAAAGTGTTACAACAACAAACCCTCAGCCAATGGGCATGCAGGACTGTCTGGAGTCCATTGGATGAGAGTCCACCAGCCATGATGACGAACCCTCAACCAATAGGCGCACAGGACTGTCTGTGCACCCACTGGTTGAGGGTTCGTCAACCAAACCTCCTCCTGCCTTCCAGCTGACCCAAGAATAAGCCGGCTGCTGCATATTACTCAATTATATACGGTAAGATAAGATCTTCCTTAGGTTAAAGGGGAAGGGGTGTATTGCTGGAGATGAAATTGCTATAGAAAGCAGCTGAATCCCAATTTAGATCTAAACTATGGCCCTTTCCCCACTTACCTTAAGCCCCGCGCTACTCTCCTCAAGTAGCGCGGGGTCCCAGGGCACTCCCCACTACAGGGGTGGTGACAGTGCAGCCGCCCCGACGCTGCTGCTCTCGTGCCCCCTCAGCACGTGGCATCCCTGGTCTCCTCAAAACAGCGCCTTTTGATGACCCCACGCAGAGCACGGGGTCGTGGGGATGCCCGGGCGCTCACCAGAGACACCGCGCACTGAGAGCAGCACACAGCAAAGGGTGGTCAAAGGTAAGTGGGGACAGGGCCCTAGACTGAGTTCCTAATTGCTACACAACGCTGGATCCATGAATGGATTTATGATCATTAAATACTACATACATGACCACGTCTTGTTGCCTTATATTGAATCAGACTTTTGGCCCACCCATCAAGGTCAATTCTGTCTGCTCATATTGGCTGTCACGGGTCCCAAGCTCAGGTCTTTTGCATCACTTTGCACCTGATCCTTGCAACTTGCGATGTTGGGGATTGAACCTGGGAACTAGCGTGGTGTGGTGGTTAAGAGCAGGTGGATTCTAATCTGGAGAACCGGGTTTGATTCCCCACTCCTCCACCTGAGTGGCAGAGGCTCATCTGGTGAACTGGATTTGTTTCCGCATTCCTACATTCCTGCTGGGTGACCTTGGGCTAATCACGGTTCTCTCAAGAACTTTCTCAGTTCCACCTACCTCCCAAGGTGTCTGTTGTGGGGAGAGGAAGGGAAAGGAGTTTGTAGGCCGCCTTGAGTCTCCTTACAGGAGAGAAATGTGGGGTATAAATCCAAACTTCTCCTCCTTCTTCTATATGTCAAGCACATGCTCTGTCATTAAGGCATGGCCCCTCCCATTTCTATTCCATCAAGAGTCCATGGAGGGCAACATGGCGGGTAGGTATACCCCCCAAGAAGGTAGCTTGTATCCAAGTATCTGTGCAGAGAAATCTGAAGCCCACTCGGAACCCAGCTAAGTTTGCAGAAGGAGGACCACTTTTAATCCCCTCCTCCTCCTCCTCCTCCTCCTCCTCCTCCTCCTCCTCCTTCTTCTTCTTCAGTCCAGCTCCTCAACCTGAGCAGCTTTTCCCCTGTGTGGGCTCCAGGAATGATTAGCAAGGGGTGCCAGAATGCAAAGGAATACAGGAAAATTCCATGTTCTGGGCATGGATGGTTTGATAGAACTATGCACCTGGTTATTGTTAAAATGTACCGTATTTCAGCTATCCAATAAAATGCCCAATATTTCAGATCAGATCAGCAGCATTCAGCGGTGGAAACCGAAGGGGGGCTCTCTTTTCGGATCTGATATTTTCTCTGCAGGTGACTTCAGGATTCGAGATAGCGGAAGAGGCAGCAGAATGGTGAGGGAGGGGAGGGAATAATCCCCAACTAGTCTGTTGTGCTGCTTCCCCATTAAAGTTTGAAGGGCTGTTCTTTTCCATGAGATGTTTAAGTCCAGAGACCAGGTCTACCATCCATAGAACAGCAGCACACTTTAAAGGTTAGGGCACATACTCTCCCTTGACCAGCAAAGCCCAGGGCACATTTCTCCCTCCCACCTGCTCCTTCTGCTCCAAGGGGAGAGGGTTCCATCATTCATCATTTGACAAGGGCATGCTTATTGCTTTCACTGGTGAGTATTTTCCTGATATTTATTTAAATTACTTCCCAGTATGATTACAATATTCCTGACATTATTTTATGAAAATGATCGTCGTGCCCTTCCAAACTTTCTGATGCAGAACCGAAGTAATAATTTTTGACGTATGCACTCCTCTGGGCTGAATACAGACCGTAGTGTACCTCTCTGTGGTGCTACCTTAACTAGTTTTGGTACTAGAAGTGAAGAATGATGCTAATGTTACCTCCATTCTCCTTCTTAGGTCTTCTGCCCTATCAGGGAATTTCTCGCGGCTAGAAGAAGCCAGGCATTCATTTCGGCGAAGAACAAAGGACCGGTGCATGTCTTTTCTCTTAAATCCGCAGGGATCCCTTTTCAGCCAATATTCTGTAACGTCACTTGATAGACGTTTCACAAGGATCTTAAATTGTATTGTCCCAAATCTATGGACAGTGGGAAAATTCCCCTAGACTAAATTTGTCCTGGGATTCTCAATTACCTCGTCTTGTTTGCAGACAATCGCCGGTGACCTGCTTGGCAGATCGCCATTCTTCAGTTTAAAAAAGAAATTCTGACTGATGTTCGGATGATTGCACTGCAGTTTCCTCCCACATTTTTTTCCTTTGGGTGTTTCTTACCTGCAAGAGTACACATCTGGCTTGATTTGAGGGAAGAAAGGTGTTTTGATATGCTCCCAGCGTCTAAAGCAAAAGGTAGTGGGGTCAAACCCGTTCTCATAAATATATCCTAAAAGCTTGGTTTTCACAGAATTACACCCTCCTGTGAAAAGTCATCTCTCATCCACATCTTCTGGGAATGGAGAAAGGTTGTACCACATCTATTATTTATCAGATAGCGTACACTTTGGATTCCTACTCTGGTTGTAGAGAGAAACAAAGGAGGTATTACAGATTGCAGAGGCTGGTGGAACAATACAGATTTTCTCATCTGATCTTGGCAGTCAGGAAACTGTGAACATAAAAAGCTAAAGACCGAGTGACAGACGGAAGCACAGACTGAAGTTTTCAAAGCCTCCGTATCAGTTGGCAATGGCAGCTCTGGTTTCAATGCACTACAATAAGTTCCTCCTTAGCTGCTAGAATTGTGGAACATTCCAACTAAACATAAAGTTGGTGGATTCCACACGTTACAAATATAACGGGTTGATGAAAGGAAATATCGCAGTTTGGGTGAGAATTTCTCATGGGTCCCTTCTCCAAAATGGGATTGACCCATGATATTTCCCTCAACCCAGGTTTTTTAAAAAAAATCAAAATAGCATTGTTTTTGAAATATCCCGGGTTGAACCCGCTACCAAAGGAACAGCACAAGTGCCAAATCGCTTTGTTTTTCCCGCCCTACCTCCTGTTCTCCGACCTTACGTCACGTCAGTTTAGTTTCTGCTGAGCTGCCAACTGGTGTGATAGCTCGCCATTTCAGAAACGTCCCCCAAGCATGTCTTCTCCCCTTGGCAGCGACTGTGTGAGCACCATTTCACCAAGTGTGTACAGCAATGGATTCACGACAAAAGGGGCCATTGCAGGCAAAGGCCCCATTTCCTTTTCTTTTAATTTTTTTTGGGTGTTCGGAGCACATAGCTATGCAGATGCACACCTTTGGATGTGGATGGGACATCTTGCTTTGCTCCCTTTTTGGACAGATTTTATTATTTTGTATATCACAATGTTAAAGGGGGGAGCATTGCATGCTTCATGTTTACATGTGCCATAGTTTCAAAGCCCGAAAATTTTTGTTTGTTTTCTAAGTATCTGTGCCTATAGACAAACGGGGCTGTGTCGTGAAATACTGTCAAATGACATAAATCAAGAACTCCAATGCTGCTCAGATTTTCAATGCACGGAATGTTTTGCTCAGTGCAACCAATAGGTTCAGTCCAGTCAAATCATTCACTCACGTGTTCACCCTCTCTTCTTTACTACAGCTCTTCCTTACTACAGTTTTGGTCCCAGGAAGAAGAAGAGTTTGGATTTATACCCCACCTTTCTCTCCTGTGAGGAGACTCAAGGTGGCTTACAAGCTCCTTTCCCTTCCTCTCCCCACAACAGACACTTTGTGAGGTGGGTAAGGCTGAGAGAGTTCTGAGAGGACCGTGACTAGCCCAAAGTCACCTAGCAGGAATATAAGATTGCAGAAACACATCTGGTTCATCAGATTAGCCTCTGCCACTCAGATGGAGGAGCGGGAAATGAATTCCGGTTCTCCAGATTAGAATCCACCTGCTCTTAACCGCTACAACACACTGGCTCTCAGGAGGTTCTATGATGTCCAAAATAGTTTTTTTGGTGGTTGCGGGATTCCTCTTTCCTTCTCATCAGCAGGAAAACTGGTTGCATCCAAAGCAGTCAGTGTAAAAGTAATAAAGCAATGGGTTTACTGTACACCATGAGAACTATAGCTGAAAACAGGATATACATATATCAGATAATCCATTGATGTAATGTGTCTTTATTGCACCTTTACACTAACAAACTCAGGGCAGCATACATGCTTCTCATTTCTCCCATGTTGTCCTCACAACAGCCCTGTGAGGCTGTACAACATCTATGGTTGAACAGTCAGCCTAGTTAAGCATAAGCATAAGCATTTTATTGTCATTGTGCACGCACAATGAAATTTACAGCAGCATTCCTCGATGCACACAATTTCAGACTCATACATCATCCTCACTTTCCCCTTCCTCCACCCATCCCTACACAGCCCCAAACACATCAACACGAAGCCGCGGAGTTTAGTATAGCCACAGTTCTAGAGTAGAAGCTGTCTCTAAGCCTCTTTGTCCTAGAGGGTCCAGTACTGGACTTCAGGCTCTGCCTCTGATGGATTTCAGAGGTGGCACACGCAATTTAACTCAGCAACCAGCTAGGTTGTAGGGGAAGGAGGGATGGAGAGAGGTTTTCAGTGCTTGCCCTAGGCACTGTTTTCCATGGATACACAGTGGTTGTCTTTGCCATGGACTATAAGGAAAATTCCCAGTGTTGCCAGAAGTTACATAACATCACCCCTCAAACTCCTGTAAGCACTATCCTCAAAACCTCCTGGCATTTACTGAGACAGTGCTGGCAGTCCAAAGCGGGACAAATTTTAGTGGCATCCCTGGCCCCAACTCCCAGTCAGTGCTGCTGTTTCTCTCCTAGTTCACAGGCCTCCTTCCGCTTTGCAATAAATCTGATTGCACAACTGATTGCAGAATGTGGGCTACAGATGCAATCAGACAGTCAGTGACATTCAATGAGCAATGCAATAAAACTAGGATTATATAATTAGACATTTTAATTTCTAATTAGAAATTCCCATTCAGAGCAAGCTGCCTGAAGCAAGATTTGCAGTAAACGATGCAGAAAGCAGGATTACAACAGAAGACAGCTCGGTCAATCTTGAAACCCTGATGGAAGGTTTCTTAGAATGGAGAAAGACTGGCCCCAGTCTCTTCTGTTGGAAGAAAACTCATTTGGCTGGAGAACAGCTTCCAGCTTTGCTGAGCCGACTGGTAAGACACAAGCCAGTCACTTATGAACAAAGTCATTAAGAATGTTATGGGTTTTCCGGGTTGTGTGGCGGTGTTCCAGTAGTATTTTCTCCTGACATTTCGCCTGCACCTGTGGCTGGCATCTTCAGGAGAAAATACTACTGGAACATGGCCACACAACCCGGAAAACCCACAACATTGTAGTGATTCTGGCCTTGAAAGCCTTCGACTATACAAAGTAATTAAGCCTGGGGTTGAAGTGCCATCATCTAAGTTGCCGCATTATTGACGGCAGACTTCCAAGTCCTTTCTCCGGTCCTGGTGATGAATTCCAGATGGGCAGCCATTTTAGGCTGCTGCAGCCAAAAAGGAATGAGCGAGTCTGATGGCACGTTAAAGCCCAACAGATCTATTTGTTTTAGATTAGGTGCAGTCCATCTGGGAATCTCCAAGGCACCACTGAGACGCTTTGCTATTTCCTTCTTCCTCAGTTCCCCTTGGAAACAAAAATGGAGGGCAGAAGTGAAGTGACAGAAGGAAACCTCAGTTTTAACCTTTCCTTTCCTAGGAGTTACGTGCTTGCTGCTGCTGCATCCTCCACTAGACTTAGTGCCGGAGGGGAATGCTGCTCCTGTCACGGTTTCCATGGCACTGCCAGAGCCTTCCGGCTGAGGCCCTGCTGTCTGAGGTGCCTCTTCCAGCTCTCAGAAAACAAGAATTCTCTGCAACGGCGATTGTCCTTCAGTCACTGCTGCCACACCGAACATCTTCTTCCTTTTTTTTTTCTGTCCACAGGCAGCCAAAGAGTCTCTCACTAAATAGCGGGAACCCCATTTTGTGTGACAGAAAAGTGACACGGAGCAGTCACCTCAAAACCCCGAGAGTGCTTGTCATTCTGAACACTGTGTTGTGTGCAAAAGAATGTACAGAGTGACAAAAATCCTTTGTCATATTACACCACAAGCGCAGTGCCTATAGAGACGTTCTAACAGGATTGATGAAACACACAAAACATTTTGACGGAACATCTTCCTCAGGGCGATATTTTATAATTCCCTTTATACTTGCTCACAAAGGATCCACTAAATACTATCCAAGTACTTGCTTGACTTTGAATCATTTGCTTGGGGGATCTCAGGAAGCATCTTCTCCCTTGCTACCTTTCATGGATATTAAGGTACCGAGAGAGCCAGCATGGTGTAGTGCAGGGGTCCCCAAACTACGGCCCGGGGGCCAAATGTGGCCCCCTGAAGGCATTTATCCGGCCCACCAGGCATGGCGGCGATGGCTCCATTCATGTGCAGTGGGGGCTCGAGGGAGAGGAGGAACCGGCCCCAACGGCTGTTGATTGCAGTTACATGATGTCACCCCCAAATCTCCATGAATTTTCTGACCCAGAGTTGGAAACCTTACATGTGGCAATGCCTGCTCCGCCCTCCTCTCAGCTACTCCATGTGTTGCTCTCAGGCTTTCTGTTCCACCTCACTCCCATTGGCATCAGCCAGGCAGCCGAATCGCTCGCTGGCTGCTGGGGAGGAAAGAACCCAGGAAGATACCTGATCCTGGGTTAGATGGAATGTTTCATTGGGAAAGTTCTGCTTTTTTTTTTTTTTACAGGGGAAGGTATTCCACAGCCTCCCCAACAATATTTGGAGCCCACCCTATACTTGACATACTTTGGTCACTGTTCTAAAAATAGACCATGACAGAAAGGCTGAAAGGTGAAATCAAACATTTTACAATCATTTGTGCATAGGAATTTGTTCATAGTTTTTTTAGTCCAGCCCTCCAACAGTCTGAGGGGCAGTGAACTGGCCCCCTGTTTAAAAAGTTTGGGGACCCCTGGTGTAGTGGTTAAGAGCAGGTGGACTTCAATCTGAAGAACCAGGTTTGATCCCCCCCACTCCTCCACGTAAGTGGCGGACTCTTATCTGGCAAACCAGATTTGTTTCCCCACTCCTATATTCCTGCTGGGTGAACTTGGGTTAGTCACAGTTCTCTCAGAACTCTCTCAGCCCCACCTGCCTCACAAGGTGTCTGTTTTAGGGAAAAGAAGGGAAAGGATGTATTGTCGAAGGCTTCCACAGCTGGAATCACTGGAGTGCTGGGTGGTTTCCGGGCTGTATGGCCGTGTTCTAGCAGCATTCTCTCCTGACGTTTCGCCTGCATCTGTGGCTGGCATCTTCGCCTGCATCATGTGTTCTAGCAAAGAATGCTGCTAGAACACAGCCATACAGCCCAGAAACCACACAGCACCCCAGAAGGGAAAGGACTTTGTAAGCCCCTTTGAGCCTCCTTACAGGAGAGAAAGGTGGGGTATATATCCAAACTCTTCTTCTCCTCTTCCTCTCCTTCATTTTATCTTCTCAACAACCCTCTGAGGTAAATCAGTCTGAGATCATGTGACAGGCCTGAGGTCACTCAGCAAGCTTCCTTGGCAGAATGCTGATTTAAACCTTTAACCACTACACTCTAACCTCAACTGCACACCAGGAAGGACTTTTGGGGCCATTGTACCATCTCACTCAAGCTCAGTTCTTCCAGATTGAGCCTTTGACGACCTTCATGAAACAATTCTCCCTCTCTTTTCCTCAAGCGTCACTTCTGCAATGATAAAAAAAATTGCACCTGCTCAGATGCAGAACAGGTACAAGAGATAGGAAACACTGGTCTATCTTGGAAGAGTCAAGAACTTCATGCCCTCCAATGATTGGATCTTCCTTTTCCTGCCTTAACAACTTGTAGGTTGCAAAAAAAAAAAAACGCAAAGCACACTGTCGTCTATTCCAGGTCATTATTTCTCATTAATTGGGTTGACAAGTAATCATCTCCTACTGGGATATAAAGGAACAAAAGGAAAACAAACTTCTGGGAAGCAAAAGTGTTTTATAATCTGCAAAAGGCAGGTGCAAAGTAATATTATTATGATGGTGTTAAACATGAAACAAGAGTGGCATCCAGTGGCATATTCCATTTACAAAATACTGCAGCAAATGGTCAAAATGAACCCCTTTTCACGGTGAGTTCATCAGTTAGCATAGCACCGTTCTCTCACCTTCTTGAAGGAACACTCCATGTCCTACCTATCCATAAAGTACATTTTTATCCAGCTTTTCAACTGCACAGCTAAAAGGCAGAGTATGCACACCTTTACAACAATCTTGTAAGGTAGGCTAGGCTCAAGTTCACCCAGTGAACTTCACTGTAGAGTAGGGAGCCTGGGTCTCCCAGATCCCTATAACAATCTGATCACACACCATCACACTGCCACAAAGGCTGGCTTCTGACTGGGTTCGAGGACTTTTGGCCCAATCTGCGCCAACCCTGAGGTGGTGGGATTCCAGCTGGTTAGCTACCGGCTCTGTAGAACCGGTGCGAACTGGCTGAATCCCACCTCTGGTCACATGGACTGTTCTCATGTTTAGCCTTCTGTGGTGGCCCCTTTAAGCCCATTACATTCAGACTGTACTATAAGGCTGGTGAGCTGAATTTAACCAAAGTTTGGCCATGCTTTGTTCTGTTTTTAAAGCCTATCCTAATGGACACCTGGGACGCATTTGAGATTGCAAGTTCCAGCCCTTGTACTGTGAATGCACAGAGATACTGGTACCACACTGAGTCCATGGTGTCATTGGTATTCTGTACCCTGTGCCATGCAGGGGAAGGGGGGTGTCCAGTATCCTTAAATCGTTAAAAGAGATGAGATGAGCGAAAGTTGGGAAAGTTGGGCACTTAGTGTTACTGATGACACTAAGCTGGGCAGCTCTGAGAGTGACAGACAGAATTTTGGACACCGGCTTTTATAGGTCATGACCGAAACTGAGAGTCCATCCAATGCAACCAGTAGATATAGTTATTAACCTTTCAGTTAAATCCCGCTTGCTATAAATGCCCATAGTTTGCTCACGTAGCTTATGCTTTCCATATTATTTTATTCTTTTATTCATCTCTCCTGCACCGTTTCTATTTCCCTGAACTCTTTACAAGTTTAACAGAGTCATCCGTTCACTTTGGAGGTTTCCCCCTTTAGAACTTTTTCCCCCCTGGTTCTAACGACTAGGTGACTATTTGGTGCCACCCTAATCTTAGCTTGGGACACAGATGGCTGCTTCTATAACTATCTGCATCCCATCGAAAATCAATCTGGGCTGAAATGATTTCTAAACCTGAGTCTTTTTTATATCTATAACATTGTCCCCAAGGATCATCTCTTTAGGAACTCTATCTACTTCAAGTCTTCAGGAGAAACATGTGTGCCTTTCTGACAGATGGCCACAAGATGGCAGCAGATACATTATTTGCAGCCCAAGATGTGATTCTCTTGAATTTCCCTTCATAAATAGGCATAATCCAAGGAAGGTAGATTTCCTGCAGTTCACGTGGAACCAAATGTGTGTATTTCCCTATGAAGTGACTAGCAGTCAGTGGTCAGTAGAAGGACTGAAGAAACCACTAAGAGGTCAGCTTAATTAACAGACCAACAACAATATTTTTTATTTAATCTATTCCAGCGGAGGCACAAAAGGCAGAAGCCACCCAAAGTTAAACTCAAGACAACATTGAATCTATGTTCTGTGCCTCCATGGAATGCCAGCAGGGTTAGAAGAGCTTTGCTTTGGCTGGTAAATTTCAAGCCTTCTAAAACTTACCTGTAGCATAAACTAGTGAGAAGCAACAAGATGGTTTGCAGCTGTGAAAACAGTACAGTGCAGAGGGGAGATTAAAGACACTTCTCCCTGTATGCTGTGATTGCAAACAGAAAAGAGGCCTTGTGTGTCTGGGAGACACAAAACTCCCCTCGCCCATGTGATACAAAGTCCTCATTCCCCAACATACAGATGACTCACTGGCAAAGCTGGCATGGTGCAGCAAACAGCAAGGTGCCAGTTTCTGCCTATCAGAATCTGTGGTTTGAGACACCTAAATACATGAGGCAAGATGTCTAAATGCTTTTATGTATGCACTACTTACCCTGCGGCTGAGAAGCAGTCAATTCTCTGGCTTTGATTCTCAGTGGAGTTTTCCTGTTTGCATCATTCTTTGTTTCCCCACGGCTTTAGGTTGACACAGGTTACCCTCTTGCAAAGTGTCCCTAGCCAAGCCGATCAGCCATTTTGACTGGCCGCCCACTCTCTTGCTGTTTTCCATGCAACCTCCATTTGGGGAAGTTTTTGCTGCCTTTTTGTTGTTGTTGTTACCATCTTTGGTCTAATGTTATTTCGCCGGACCTGCCTTGTTAATTTCATTGGGTTCACCACTCCAGGAGTAGATCTTCAACATTATTTTTTTAAAAGCCCTTCTGATTGTCCTGAAATGGTGGCCCAAAGAGTCGGAGGAACTACTGTGGTGTGGATGTGAAAAGGCCAGGAGGAGCAAAAAGAAAAGAAAAAGAGGATTGCTTAATAGATGGAGTTCGCCTTTGCTTTCCCTGCAAATGGAGGGGGGGGGGGGTTAAGAGTTTTCAGAAACCATGTGGATTCCCTGATCTGAGAGCAGGGTGACTGTCGACAAGGGAGGAATGTGTGTGTAACCAAGAATCAAGCCCCAAAGGAATGTATGCTCAAAGTAAAGGAGACCACACATGAGAATGGCTTGATGTTAAAGAACCCTTCTAACACATTCTACAGAAATGGGACATACACACACTATTAGTTCCCTGGAGTTAGTCCAGAATTGGTGGCAAGCAGGGGGGAAGGCAACAGAATTAAAGCCTAGATTTATGGCCAAAAGCTTAATTCTTTAGCTGCTTAAAAGCATCCTTCACCAGACCTTGAGAAATAACTCATATTGCATTTAAATTAACTAAAACTCACTCAAATATCTGAAAAGCACCGAGGGAGTCCCGCAAACATTATCAGACGATTCTTTCTTCCGGGGCGGCAGTAGAAAAAAAATTAGTTTTAGTGCCAGTGAAAATCCATTGTAGATGTTCGGCACTCTTAAAATAGTTTTGTTTCCCTATCACTACACTGCAAAAATTCAATTTATTATCCTGCTCCAGCCTAATTCAGAGTAAATTATGCAAATATCTAAAATGTCATTTTTTTAAAAAAGGCAACCCTCTGCCCCCCCAAATCTGAGAAACAGGAAGCTTGAAAAGTCACTCATATCTACAGGACCACATCTCCCAATATAAGAACATAAGAACATAAGAACTAGCCTGCTGGATCAGACCAGAGTCCATCTAGTCCAGCATTCTGCTACTCGCAGTGGCCCACCAGGTGCCTTTGGGAGCTCACATGCAGGAGGTGAAAGCAAGGGCCTTCTGCTGCTGCTCCTGAGCACCTGGTCTGTTAAGGCATTTGCAATCTCAGATCAAAGAGGATCAAGATTGGTAGCCATAAATCGACTTCTCCTCCATAAATCTGTCCAAGCCCTTTTTAAAGCTATCCAGGTTAGTGGCCATCACCACCTCCTGTGGCAGCATATTCCAAACACCAATCACACGTTGCGTGAAGAAGTGTTTCACTTTATTAGTCCTAATTCTTCCCCCCAGCATTTTCAATGAATGCCCCCTGGTTCTAGTATTGTGAGAAAGAGAGAAAAATGTCTCTCTGTCAACATTTTCTACCCCATGCATAATTTTATAGACTTCAATCATATCCCCCCTCAGACGTCTCCTCTCCAAACTAAAGAGTCCCAAACGCTGCAGCCTCTCCTCATAAGGAAGGTGATCCAGTCCCTCAATCATCCTCGTTGCCCTTCTCTGCACTTTTTCTATCTCTTCGATATCCTTTTTAATATCATTCCCTGAGCACCTTACGTTCCTCTGGTAGTAACCTGCTGAAAATCCCTGGCCCCCAAGACACCTGGCTGGCTTTAACCAGGGTCAGAGCTTTTTTGGCCATGGCCCTGACCTGGTAGAACTCACTTCCACCTGAGATTAGGGCCCTGTAGCATGGGGCACAGTGTTGCAGGGCTCTGAACATGGAGATGTTCTGCCAGGGCCACTGCTGAGGCAGTCATGGCCTATTGACTATATTGATTTATATCCCACCTTTCTCTCCTGTAAGGAGACTCAAGGGAGCCTACAAATTCCTTCCTCTCCCCACAACAGACACCTTGTGAGGTAGGTGGGGCTGCCTGAGAGAGCTCTGAAGAACTGTGACTAGCCCAAGGTCACCCAGCAGGAATGTAGGAGTGTGGAAACACATCTGGTTCACCAGATATGCCTCTTCCACTCAGGTACAAAGCAAAGCATAGCCTTCATTGGCATAAACAAACAGAAACAAAGCTAACAGTGGTGATATTAAAACACATCAAAGGACATCAAATAAATATAAACTGTTACAAACTCTGAATTATTTCCATGGGAAAACTTGTTACCTCTTCACAAAAAACAGAGTTGGAATTATTCAACAAGAGAAACAATCTGAACAAATCTGTTAACTCAGGCTGAAAAGGAGGATATAAATTGACATATTTGGATCTAATGTTGGCAAATCTAGTACAGTGTAGTAACTGGTGAGCTGGCGTTTCAACTTGAATGGCATTACAGCTGAGAATCAGACCTGGTTCTCTAGATTAGAATCCACCTGCTCTTAACCAGTTTAAGGACATTGCCCATTTAGTATTCATTTGAAAGTATATCTCCCTTCATCTAATGTCGGAAATAGGGATAGGCATTTGGATATTAAAAATAACACAAACTTTTTTTAAAAGTCCCAGTTCAGGACAAAAAACAAATGCCAGGAATACTTTTAAAGTTTTACATCTAGCCACCTACCTAATTGGCTTAGCATTAATGGAAGCCACAAGGAAGTGAGAGGACTCAGCAAATACCGGTAATATAATTGACTGGGATGTTTTCCAGGCAGTAAAGTTACACAGCCCTTGTCATTGAAGAGTATCATGCAGATAGATCAGCCTTTCCAAATCATGCTTTGTTTACCTCAATCACACTGCTCAGTTACTAGCTTAGGGAGCACTTCAAAGAAAAATAGTAGTGGTCCCTGTTGGTTTATTATTCTGTTCTCTAAACCTGCTAAGCACAAAGGAACAACATTTTATGTAACATCTTGGCACAGAGGTCATCCTGCAGAGTTGGGCAGGTTTCCCAGGACAAATGGGTCGCCCAAGCCACTTTGAGTCCTGTTTTTAAGGAAAAGGCCAGAATGAATGAATGAATGAATGAATGAATGAATGAATGAATGAATGAATGAATGAATGAATGAATGAATGAATGAATGAATGAATGAATGAATGAATGTACAAGGGTGACAAGTTTTCTGGGTAGAAATCAGATACCCAGAGAAGATGTCATTGATGCTATACCCTTTCAGAGCAACCTTGGGAAACCTGGCATAGGTGGAAAGGTGGCGTGGAAATGTTTAAAATAAATAATTAAATCTTGTTTGGTGGGTTTTTGCCACTGGTGGGCTTTTTGACTCACGATATATATTGAATCAGCTCCTTGGCCCTTCAAGTCCGGTATTGCCCATTCAGACTGTTCTGCAAGATCTCAAGTAGAAGGTATTTCACATTACCTACCACCTGGTTCTTTGAACTGGAGATGCCAAGCCGTCGCTCTACCACTGAGCCATAGGCTTCCTTTTCTGCCTCCATACTTGTGGTTCCTTGGGATGAAGTACAAGCTCCAACATTCCTCTTGGGAAGCAGAAAAATAAAAACCCAGTAATTACCACCCCATTAGCCTAATTAGCATCACTGCTACAGTTTATGATCTTACAAGGATTGGGCACCAATAAGTTACGTCTTTCCAGAAAAACAAGCTGGGTGCGGGGCAGGTCTCTCCCTAACAGGTAATTGTTTTGTTGAAGATTGTCTTATTGTTAAACATTTTAAGCTGAAAAAGAGCTGCTTTTAGGATGGCCCTGTTGATTGGAAAGCTGCCTCCAGTTTCGCAAATAAGAGAAATGTGCAGTCTAAACTCCAAAAGACATGCTCAGATTATAGACTTCTGTATTTATTTAAAACCTTGGCTATGTTGCTGTCACTTTATAGACTAGAACCTCCTGGTCAAAAAGGAGACCTGTACTAGTGGAGGGAATGAACTCCTGATTCTATTGGTAACTTCTTTAAAAAATACATATACGTACACATGCAGTGTTACTTCAGAACTTAAGGGCAAGACATTTCCATCCAACTACTGGCTTTCAAGTGCCAGGGGTGAAGGACAAGTTGTTCAAGCAAGAGATGGTGACCCAACTCCAGGTTATTCTAATGGAGAGATGGCGAACCTTTTCGAGACCGAGTGCCCAGATGGCAACCCAAAACCCACTTATTTATTGCAAAGTGCCAACACGGCAATTTAACCTGAATACTGAGGTTTTAGTTTAGAAAAACGGTTGGCTCCGAGGCATGCATTACTCAGGAGTAAGCTTGGTGGTAGTCAGTGGCTTCACTTTGAAGCAACCGTGCAACTCTTCCAACGGGTGAATCACGACCCTAGGAGGGTTTACTCAGAAGCAAGGCCCATTGCCAGCAACCAAGCTTACTCCCAGGTAAAGGATCGTGCTTTTGTTCTTTGCATGTAAATCAGTGGGGTTTAATAACAGGGTTACCTACACTGCTTCCCAAAAACTAGGTCTTAGGTTTAATGCTAATAATCGAGCCCAGCGGCCCAGGCCAGCCTAGATGTGTGTGTGGGGGGGGGGGGGCACTCTGTTTGCACGTGCCCACAGAGAAGGCTCTGAGTGCCACCTCTGGCACCCGCACCATAGGTTCGCCACCACTGTTCTAATGAGACAGGTCATCTGGTCCCTTTACAATCTGGTTTGCACTCCAGGTATGAGTTCCAAAACAGCCTCGGTCGCCCTGCTGGATCACCAGGGCTGGCAGCAACTATGGAGAGCGTGTCACGAAAGACTCACCCAAGTAGCTGCAGGGTTTTAAGATTTAGACACTTGGATCATCTCTGGCTTGGAGAAGATAGTTGGCCAACTGATTGCATTTGTGGCTACTAAGAGGAACAGAAATGCCAGCATGAAGCATGTTTTCTATGCCTCTGGAACAGCAAGAGCACTCCAAGAAACTTTCTGTGCGTGTGCCTAGGAGGGTCTTATTTGACTGTTGTGTTTGATGGTGTTATTTACATACGGCTTTAAATCTTTTCGTTATGATTTAGGACAAATAGATTTCTCCCGAGTCTGACTTCATTTTAAAGGTTTAAAATAAAAAAAAAATCAAACCCTATCCAGACAATAAAGCAAGACATGTTTACAAACGGCTCTCTGTTTCCTCTCTTATCAGAACTGGGTGTTCCAGTCAGTGGATTGTATCTAGGAACAATTTGCCACTAGAGGAAGGGGAGCAACTGTTGCTGATTCCCCGCCCCCATCCCCGGCAGTGCTGCAAACCCTTGATTTGTCTCTCACGCTGTTCCTAAGGGATCCCCTGGTTGCCAGAAGAAGAAGAAGAAGAAGAAGAAGAAGAAGAAGAAGAAGAAGAAGAAGGAGGAGGAGGAGGAGGAGGAGGAGGAGGAGGAGGAGGAGGAGGGGAGGGGGGAGGGGGGAGGGGGGAGGGGGGAGGAGGGACCACTGGGTTTGATTCCCCGTTCTGCCACTTGAGCTGTGGAGGCTTATCTAGTTCACCATATTAGCGTGTGGACTCCAACACACACCAGCTACACAACACACACACCTTGGGCTCATCACAGCTCTTTGGAGTTCTCTCAGCTCCACCCACCTCACAGGGAGGTGTACAGGCTAATCTGAATTCCTGCTCAGGGAAGTGCACCCGAACCCCTCATTTTCAAGCTTCAGAGAACATTGAAAGTAGTTTTATTTAGGACCTCATTTGACTAATTTGGTTTTTATTTGGCTTTTACCAGAAAGCCAGTATGGTGTAGTTAAGAGCAGGTGCACTCTAATCTGGGGAACCAGGTTTGATTCCCTGCTGTGGAGGCTTATCTGGTGAACTAGATTAGCTTGTGAACTCCAACACATGTTAGCTGGGTGATCCTGGGCTAGTCACAGTTCTTCGGAGCTCTCTCGGCCCCACCCACCTCACAGGGTGTTTGTTGGGTGGGGGGAGGAAAAGGAGATTGTAAGCCCCTTTGAGTCTCCTTACAGGAGAGAAAGGGAGCTATAAATTCAGTGCTTCTTTCTCTTCCTCCAACTGTAAAGCCATTTATGCTTCTGGCCATCGCAACATCCCCTGGTACATTTTAATTGCTCATTTTGATGAATGGTTGTTCTTGATACAGATGAATCGCCTACAGTGGCGTTCCTGCCTAGGGACAGGGGGTACCCTTTGTCCCCGGGCGCCCCCCATTTGGTCACGTGGGGGGGCGCCAACATTTCATGGTCGTTTGTGTGTTTTTTAATTTTTAAAGTGTTTTTCACGCTCCGGCCTGCAGGGGGCGCATTTTTAAGGCTAGCGGCACCAACATTTCAGGGTACCATCCAGAGATTGTCCTGATGATACCACCCAAATTTGGTGATGTTTGGTTCAGGGGGAGCAAAGTTATAGACCCCCAAAGGGGGGCGCCCCCATCCCCATTGTTTTCAATGGGAGCTAACCTGAGATGCGGCTACCCATTTGAGGGACCATAACTTTGGTCCCCCTGAACATAACCTCACCAAACTTGGGTGGCATCAAGAATGGTTAACAAATGATACCCTGAAAATTTGGTGTTACTAGCTTTAAAATACACCCCTTCCAGGCACCCCAAGAAATTTGCCCAAGATTCTTTGTTTTGCTGTGACTTTGCTCCATTGTAGCCAATGGGGAATTTCTAGTGTGTGTGTGGGCAGGCTGCACATTTTGAAGATAGAGACACCAGACTTTCAGGGGTGGCTCCAGGAGGCCTCCTGGTAATAGCATCCAGGTTTGGAGGCCTTTGCTTCTGGGGGGGGTTCAGTTTATGGGCCCCAAAAGGGTTATTGGGTTTCCCCGGCTCCTGCACATGAAAGCCTGTGGGCTGAGTTCTCTCAGAACTCTCTCTAACCCCACTCCAGAAGCAAAGCTCACCAAGCTTGGATCCTATTACTTCAAGGCTCTTGGAGCCACCTTGAATGTCTGGCCTCTATCTTCAAAATGTACAGCCTGCCTCAGAAATTCCTCATTAGCTACAATGGAGCAAAGTCACTGCAAAAAAACAAAGAATCTTGGGCAAATTTTGGGGTGCCTGGAAGGGATGTATTTTTAAAGCTAGTGACACCAAAATTTCAGGGGTATCATCTTTTAACTATTCTTATGAGGTGCCACCTGGGTTTGGTGAAGTTATGTTCAGGGGACCAAAGTTATGGTCCCTCAAATGGGTAGCCCCATCTCAGGTTAAGTTCATTGAAAACAACAATAGGGATGGGGCATTCATTTGGGCATCCATAACTTTGCTGCCCTGAACCAAACATCGCCAAACTCGGTGGTATCATCAGGGCAGTCTCTGGATGATGCCCTGAAATCATGGTGCTGCTAGCTTAAAAAATGCACTCCCGCAGGCCTAAAACACCAAAAATACCCCAAAACACAAAATACCTTGCATTCTCATTTGTTCATATTTGGGCAGGACATAATCGATAATTTTGTCCGAATGTGCCCAAATTTGCCCAGATTCCAGCCGAATCTGCTATTTGTTTCATCTGAATCTCCAACCCTCAAAAGTGATGCTGTTTCAGGGTGGGGGAGAATCCACCCCCAAACAGCATCACTTCCCATTTTGTTTGAACCAGGGACCCCAGATTCTCCCTTTAAGGTGGATTTAAAAGAAGAATCTGAGCTCCCTAGTTTAAACACCATTGAAAGTGATGCTGTTTTGGGGGTGGATTCCACTGGAGGTGTTTTGTGAGAGATGATGCTGACATTTGTTTGGTAAATGTTTTGCTGGGGGTGATTTGTGAGAGATTTACATACTTAATACCCACTTGCACTGGCTTGGAGTTGTTTCTCTGGCTAACAACCTACCTCATAGGGTTGTTGTGATTAGGAAAAGAGTTGGTGGGGAGAGAGCCATGTATGTTTTGATGGGAGTGGGAGGTGTTTTGTGAGCTGGTACAAAAAAATCATTGTTTGGTCTTAGTGGGGGAGGGTGGCCACCCATACGCCGGGCGGGGGGTGGGGCGCCAAACTCAGGTTTTGTCCCCGGGCGCCAGCCTGCCTAGGTACGCCCCTGATCGCCTATTGTCATTGGCAGTTGTTCGTTGTACTTCCACGTGGATTGAAGTTTACCTCAGTCCAAAGGAAAGATATGCCCAGGGCAATGGCTCATGCAGAGACTCAAAGAGGGCCTCAGCGAAGAAGAGTATGGATAATGGGAGCAAGTAATCCTTACGTATTCAAAGTAAACCTTTTCAGCTGAAAGTGCGAAAAAGTGCCGGCTGATTTTGATCTAGAAGGTGAATGTGCCTCAGCTAGCCAGCCTCTGGGAACCACAAAGAATTACTGGAGAGAAGCGAAGTTACGCGCCCATCTGGTTCTGCACACAAACCAAGTTAACAAGCTGGGAGAATGAAGGGTTCCGAGAGCCATCTAATTACGTCTATTATTTTCAAAGGCATAATTAACCTTTGAAAATACATGCAAATGAACCAGATGACGACATTGCACATTGCAGATTGTCCGATAGCTGGAAAGTTGCCTGGTATCAAGGAATAGTTTTTGCACGGGGCCAAATTCTATCTTTTCTATTTAGTAAATTATTTATTTATTTACTTACTTTAGATCCTTCTTTTCTCCCCAATGGAATGAATATAGAAAGAGAAGCAAATGCAAAGAATATGCAAAAGACAAACTTGGCTTCTTCCACACTTGCAGAATAATGCACTTTCAATCCACTTTTGAAGCAGTTTGCAGCTGGATTTGACTGCCCTTAGGGGATGGGGCGGTCTACAAATATAATAATAATAAATAAATAAATAAATAAATAAATAAATAAATAAATAAATAAATAAATAAATAAATAAATAAATAAATAAATAGCGAAATCCACTTGCAAACAATTGTGAAAGTACATTTTTCTGCATGTGCGGAAGGGGCCAATTGCAGCACAAAAGTGCAATGCAATCAAACAGGAGAACTGGGAGAAAGGCTTCTGAATACACAGTGGGGGGTCTTCTGTCCATCGGTCTATCTGCCTGTCCGTGATTGTGTCTGCCCTTCTGTCTGTGCTTCCTTCCTGCTCCTGTAATCCTTTGACTTCTCCAGCTTGCATCCAAGGACCCAGACGTATGGGCACACCCAGGGTTTAAGTACCTGCAGAGAAAGCAAACTCAGCTTCATCTCACATAGCTAGTGCTACTAGTCAGCTAGCCAGCCCCGCCCCACTAAACTCTCGTCAGTTTCCACCAGGTGTCTAGGGTTGCCAATCTCCAGGTGGTACAGGGGAGGAGTGGGGTGGGGGAGATTATGCGCCCCACACACACACCATTGCTCCCAGGGTAATTTGACCACCACTACCACCCCAGTCCCCCTTGTAGATACGCCACTGAAGCTGCTCCTGTTGTAACAGGAGAGTGGCTTAGAAATCCAACTGGTCAATCAATAAGGTGCTACTAGACTCAAATCTCGTTCTACATGTGCACAGGATATTTTGAATTTTTGTTCTGATGCCTTCAGGTGCAGCCCCAGGTGGTCCAGGAAGACCCTGACCTGCCTTTCTATACCACTGTATGTGGTGTAGCGATTGGATTGTTGTACTGAGAGCTGTAAAATTCCAGTTCAAATCCCCATGTGCACCTCCCTGACATCCTTGAAGGAGAGGTAGGATAAAATATATACGAGGCATATGCCTCCTTTCCTTTGTGGCCTGACAGAAGGCAGATGAGGTGAGTGTGTTACACTGCTGGTTTCAGCAGTCAGCAGGGATTCTACGAACTGCGTGGTGAACAAGTCTGCAGGCCAACAAACCATACTTTGAAAGCCACAATCGCTCGTGAACTGAGCCTCGCTTTGGAGGCAGACATCCCTGGAAAAGAGCCCTGCCCTTCCATCTGCCCTGGACCTGCCCCATACTGGCTGGAGGGAGAAAGAAAGACTCTCCTTGCCTGCCCAGCTAGGTCCACTCCACTGTGGCTCCACTGGGTATGGCCACCACCCTGCCTCACTGGACAGGCTTGTGGAGGGGAGCAGACCATTGGCCCACTGGGAGATTTGGGGGGTGGAGCCTGAGGAGGGCGTGGCTTGGGGGAGTGAGAGACTTCAATGATGTATAACAGAGTCCACCTTCCAAAGTGGCCATTTTTTCCAGTCGAATGGTTCTCTGTGACCTGGAGATCAATTGTAATAGCAAGAGAACATCCCCAGGAGTCATACATAATAGCCAATCCTCTCCTGCCTCTATGTCTTCCCCTTGCCACCATCCAAATCAAACAACTTTATAGCTGTACATTAGCTAGAAATTGATTTTCCCAGAGGGCCATGGATAGTTGTGTCAGGTGACTAAATGAGTCAGGGTGGAGGAGGGGCGGGAGTGTTTATACTCATTGTTGGAATGGTTGATTTGCTCACTGTTTGTTTAGATCACAGATGTAAAACTCGCAGCCCTCCATATGTTATGGACTACAGTTCCCATCATCCCCTTCCAGCATGATGCTGGCAGGGGATGATGGGAACTGTAGTCCATAACATCTGGAGGGCTGCGAGTTTGACACCTGTAGTTTAGATGATTGGCTTCCACGGCGTGCGCAATTATGATGTGGGGGAGACACTGGAACTCTCAGTGGACTGTGTGAGAAAGTACGCAGGTGAAGGGCTGCCCATTGCCCTGTACCATCCAGTTTTAAAAAATGAAAATTAGCCTGACACATAGGCTTGAACTGCTCATAACCAACTGAGCAAAGCAACGACAACTGCAAAGATTGGCTCCCGGCTCACAAATGGCAAACAAAATGGATGCCGAACTGGTGGGTGTTGGAGAATATCTTAATACTCAGTTGCACTGCACTATGATACTCAGTTGCACTGCACTATGATCTTAATACTCAGTTGCAGTTGCACTGCACTATGATATGGTTAAATATATCGGTCCTGATCCAGCAAACTAAGTCACAGCTCAGCCACACTGGAACCAATGGAATAAGCAACTGACAACTATGATGAGTTTTACTGTTTACGAACGAACAGAGCTGTAAACAGCTGTAGGGTCGCCAGCCTCCAAGGGGGCCTGGGAATCCCCTGGAATTGCAGCTGATCTCCAGAGATTGGTTCCCCTTGAGGAAATGGCTCTTATGGAGGGTGGCTTCTATGGTATTATACCCAGCTGGGTCCCTCTCCTTCCCAAATCCTGCCCTCCCCAGGTTCCAACCCTAAATCTTCAGGAATTTCCTAAGCCAAAACTGGCAAACGTAGCTGTAGCTGGATCAGGGCCACTGCGGTGAACTGGGTGACCTTTAGGCGATGGCTGACGGATGCCCTTGGGTGCCTCGTGTCCCCCCCCCCCTCTCTCGCTTCACATGTTTCCCTTCCTGGTTCTTTGACAATGACCTATTTTTAGACACACATCACCATTACCGAGAATGTCACTTGATAGAATCCAATCCTGAAGATTCACATCTCTGACAAATAAATATGTACGACAAACTGGTACAGGGAAGTTGCCTCTGAGACCTGCTTCCCTGTCCATTCCAGGAGGCAGTAAATGAAAATCATTTCAGATGAACGTCTGCTGGTCCCTGCCGTGTGTCTCGGGTAAAGGCTGCACATCAAAAGAAAAAGAAGATGAGATTTTTCAAAAATTGACAGCCCTGAGAAGGTATACAAGAAAGGAGAGACGGTCCCTTTTCTTAGCCGGCTACTGATGCTTTTCCCACCTCCTCCTTCCACCTCTTGAAAGCTGAGGGGTCACCAGGCTGCGTGAAATGTCAGGAGACGTATTTACAAATTCTGTTGAAAAATAAATCCTTCTCCATATGTGTACTAACAGTCCACTGGGGACGGGGGTGAATGCTAGGCTAAAATGCAGCATTTTATCCAAAAATAGTTCTTTTGCATTCCACAGATAATTAAGCAGTCATGAAATGTAAGACCGGCTTGATCATGTTATAAACGGAGTAGGATTTGACTATTTACTCTTGTCAAGAATCTGTGTTTCTCTACCCTGTCAGCTGACATCCAAGGCCAGTTTGCCAGCGGCTCTGGGCATTCTGACCTCCAGAAGGCAATTTTCTCACTGTCTATTTCAAAATCTTTTTTTTTCCCCTCTCAAATGGCAGGATTTGCTATTTCTCTGTGATTCAGCGGTAGAAATAAGATGCTAGGGCACTGAGAGACACAGCCGTGGGTTGGATTAATTGTGCCATCCCATTGGACAAAAGTGTGAAGTTTAGAAGTGTGAAGGCTGCATCTACACATCACTGGATATTGTGCTATCATTGTGCTACAGACAGTCCAGTTGTAAATGGTTGTACTGCACAGCAAACAGCACAATAGCTCACAACCTGGGGATGCAACCCAGTTCTTCTCATTGGCCCAG
The DNA here is from genome assembly GCF_021028975.2 of Sphaerodactylus townsendi. Lineage (NCBI taxonomy): Eukaryota > Metazoa > Chordata > Lepidosauria > Squamata > Sphaerodactylidae > Sphaerodactylus > Sphaerodactylus townsendi. The sequence goes on from NC_059438.1 coordinate 26,346,371, forward strand.
GAAATGAAGCTTGGACGATCTTTGCTTTGGTATAACGCAGCAGAGTTTGTTTTTGTTTTCAATTAATTGCCATTGTCACACGTAGGGTCACCAACTCAGGGTTGGGAAATTCTGGGAGATTTGGAGAGGTTAGAGTTTGGGAAGGTATTATTTATTTATTTATTATTAATTCACTAACTCAGGGTTGGGAAATTCTGGGAGATTTGGAGAGGTTAGAGTTTGGGAAGGTTTTATTTATTTACTTACTTACTTACTTACTTACTTACTTACTTACTTACTTACTTACTTACTTACTTACTTACTTACTTACTTACTTACTTACTTACTTACTTTACTTACTTACTTACTTACTTACTTACTTACTTACTTACTTATTATTAATTGCATTTTTAGACCGCCCTCCCACGAAGGCTCAGGCCGGTATAATGGGGTATAATGCCATTGAGTCTACCCTCCCAAGCAACTTTATTTTTAGGGTAGGTGATCTCTGTAGATGGAAGATTAGTTGTAATTCCACCAGATCTCCAGGTACCATCTGGAAGTTGGTGAGTTCTTTGTGATCTCTGAGTTGTGAGGCAAAACTTCATAGACCAACTTTCCCTCATCTTCACCCACAAAACCTGCCCAAACCAAACCCTGTGCCTCATTCTGGCCCTTCCATCTGAAGTGTCCAGACGAGGAGGAACTTAGCAAGAAAGGAGAGAAAAGTTAAGACACCTTCATGACGAGAAGGGAAGGTCTCTCTTGTTTTACAGATGCTGGAGCTCTTTTAATCTTTAGATGAGTCTAAATGGCCAAACAAATCTTTCATTTTGTGGCAGATCAACATACGATCATATAATTTCTGGTGGAAAAGAACACCGAGAAGGAAATTGTTGACACCAGAGCTCTGTGTCAAAAGGGGCCTTACTCTGATTTAATCCATTCTTACGGCTTCCTCCCAGTAAAACCATCAAGCCTGTATCATATCGTATCAAAACTGCACTGTATCAAGGGATATGTTTTGGAATGGTCAAAATAATTATTTATGGATCAGAGAGGGAAGAGGAAGTGGCCTGATATAGCCACATCTTGTCAAATCTTGGAAGCTAAGCAGGGTGGGTAGGAAAGTGGTGGGATCCAAAAATTTTAGTAACAGGTTCCCATAGTGGTGGGATTCAAACAGTGGCGTAGCGCCAATGGGGCTGGGCGGGGCATGCCAGGGGCGTGGCCAGGCATTCCGGGGGTGGGGCATTAATAATTTCTCTGTTACTGTAAAAAACTCTTACTGTAAAAAAAAGTTCCTAATTTCCAGCTGGTATCTTTCTGTCCATAATTTAAACTCATTATAGCAAGTCCTATCGTCTACTGCCAACAGAAACAACTACTTCTCTAATTGACTGCCTGTCAAATACTTAATACTTTCAAATACTTAATTTTGTTTCTAGAAATCAAAAGAAGGATACTTTCCTTCAACAAGGAACTTTACCATATTCCTAAAACATGTTTTTAAAACAGCCCAACAGGGAGAATTATTTCGTTTTCTACCTTCGCTAACCAGCCACATAGGAAACAACAGGACTTTATGATTTTTGGACCTAATGGAATTTCTAATGGAAAAGCAGACCCAATTAGTAACCCCCTCTCGGCACACACAAATAATTAGTAACCCACTCTCGGGAACTGGTGAGAACCTGCTGGATCCCACCTTTGGTAGGAAGGCTCTGCAAAGGAAAGCAACTTGCTTCTGCTTCCCTCATGCCAAGTCAACAGCCCCTTGCAGGGGTCACCATACGGTGGTTGTCTGCACATACATATGTTCATTGGAGGCCATACACCGAGCCTTTTCCATGAATTATTACTTGAGGCTCAATCATAGAATCATAGAGTTGGAAGAGACCCCAAGGGCTATCAAGTCCAACCTCCTGCAATGCACAATCAAATCAATCCAGACAGATGGCCATTGAGCCTCTCTTTTAAAACCTCCAAAGGAGGAGGCTCCACCACACTCCGAGGTAGTGCATTCCACTGTCGGACAGCCCTTACTGTCAGGAAGTTTTTCCTCATGTTTAGGTGGACTTTCTTTTCCTTTACCTTGAATCCATTACTCCTGGTCCTAGTCTCTGGAGCAGCAGAAAACAAGCTTGCTCCCTCACCAACATGACATCTCTTCAAATATCTAAACAGGGCTATCATGTCACCTCTTAACCTTCTCTTCACCAAACTACACATATCCAGCTCCCTAAGTCTCTCCTTGTAGGGCATGGATTCCAGACCTTTTGCCATTTTGGTTGCCCTCCTCTGGACCAGTTCCAACTTATCAATATCCTTCTTGAATTGCGGTGCCCAGAACTGTACACAATATTCTAGGTGAGGTCTAACCAATGCAGAATAGAGAGGTACAATTACATCCCTTGATCTTGACACGATACTTCTATTGATACAGTCCAAAATCGCATTTGCAAACAGCTCAAGGGCCACCCCGCCTGACAGCAAATTCCGGATTGCAGGCAAGCCGGCACTGCTACAGGACATCTATTTATGGGAAGCCAAGTGTCAGCACAGCAGCGACAGCAGCCCTGAGAAAGCCGACAGTTGAAAGAGGTGGCAGCGGCGGCACTTTACGATGCAGCGTGAAACTCTGACGCCTGCCATCCCCGAGGTGGCTGGGCGAATTCAGCAGCTTTTCAACAGGCTGCATTCCGGTCCTCAGACTCTTTATCACTTTCTCATCTCCTCAGCCTCTCCAAATAGACCTTCCAAAAACTGTTTAACAAGCAATCTGTTTCTGTCCATTCTAAGCCCTCTCCTGGCAGGCTTCTAAAAAAGACCCCCCCCACCCACCCCACCCCCACCCCCCCCACCCCCACCCCCAGAATAGACTCTGGCTTTTGCACCTCTTCAGAGCCTTTAATGGTGCTTTTTACCCCTGTCAGGTATATTTTTACCTCACCTTTCCTTCAAAGCACTCAGAGCAGCATTATGCAATTCTTCCTGCCTCCTGTTTCTCCAATGTATTCTCAGAACAACCCTGTGAGGTAGGTTACAGCCTTACACTGAGAAAGAACAACTATGTAAGGTCATCCAATGAGTTTTAAGGCAAGCAAATATTTGAATCTGAATGTTCTCCAGCCTAAAGCAACATCTAACCATCACGCCTGAGGATTCTGCATGATCCCACGCAGTATTCCAGCGTGGTGTCATGATTAAGAGCAGGTGGATTCTAGTCTGGAGAACCGAGTTTGATTCCCCACTCCTCCACCTGAGTGGCAGAGGCTTATCTGTTAAACCAGATGTGTTTCGGCACTCCTACATTCCTGCTGGGTGACCTTGGGCTAGTCACAGTTCTCTCGAAACTCTCTAAGCCCCACCTACCTCACCAGGTGTCTGTTATAGGAAGGGAAAGGAGCTTGTAAGCCACCTTGAGTCTCCTTACAGGAGAGAAGGGTGGGGTATAAATCCAAACTACTACTCCTCCTCCTCCTCCTCCTCTTCTTCCACCACAGATTTTTATTTAACCTGGGGTAATCCAAAGAAGGCTGCACCAAAGTGGAAGAGGTGTGCTTAACCCTTTCCCCGCTGGTCCATTCTTAGGTCAAAATGGCTCAAAGCTGTTTTGCCCACCCACGGGAACAAGTTCAATTAGCCCCCATGGACCCTCCACGCTATTCCATGGTTATATTCATAAAGTCTAAAGTACTCTAGGTAGGAAAGAAGGTGCTTCCAGAATGTAGATAAAAGTCTGAGCCCTTCTATAACTTTTTCTGCTAGACCGAGAACTCTATCGTTAAAGGCTTTCATGGTCAAAATCAACTGGCTGTCATGGATTTGCTGAACGGTGTCGTCATGGTCTGGTAGATTTTTGTTTCTAACATTTCACCCACATCTATGGTGGACATCTTCAGAGGCATGTGATGGTAAGATATGTTTCTCTCCATGGCACAGTGTGGAGTGATTGTGTGGGAGGGTAGATATCTTGTCCAACTTGCATGTGTCCAGGTGGAGTTCAATTGCAGTTGCATACAGAACTCAGTTTTAGGACCAGCGTTTTACTGTTACAACTGTACAGGAATGGGAGAAGTAAAACCAGAATTAATACCTAGAAGTGGGTACAACTGCCCAATTCTACTCCAGAAAATGCTATTAAACTTGAGGTTTTCCTCTAAGTATCCATTAAAGTTCTTCCTTCCTTCTGAAATCCACTCTAGATTCCTGTGCACACACCTCTGTCTTGAACTCTGGTGAGTTCCAGAGTATATCTGGAAGGTTCTGGAGGATTTGTTTTCAGACCTCAACATGTGTGTTCATAGGTGTCCTGCATGGTGTGAACTGATTCTATCTTTGCAACTGAAATCCTCTGTACCATCATGGTGAGAAAAAGGTGTTACCCTCTCCATTGGGAAGGAAGATCCACAAACGTAAGTCAGTCATTGTGAACACCGCACTATTCGCCTTCACATCCACCCCAAAGAGTTTATAAATGACACAGAAGAAGCTCTCCCTCGAGTTGTGATGGAAACTCAACAGCTTCCAGATGCTCGCCGCGCATATGGAGAAAGGCAGGCATAAAGCCACCTCTGCAATCGGGGAATCTCCGACTCTAAGGCAGAGTTTATCTTGCCCTCACCCCCACCCTGTCCCTTCCTGAAGTGGTTTCTAATTAATTATATCCCAGAAACGTAGCCGTTGCTGTACATTTTAATGAGAGGTCGCAAGCAGATGACCCGTTTTTACTGCAGAACAACTACACTTATCAATTAAAAATAGCAAAAAAGAAAGTTCCTTCTTACCCCCTGGAGGTCAGAGTCTTGATCAGAAGGAAGATATCAGATGCAGGCTGAACAGCAGGAGGACACAGTTCCCAGCCAGAGCTGACTCTTCCCGGTGTCATCTCAGTCACAATTACTCCTTCCACCAAATATCCCTGTTTAAGGATTCTTTCTTCAGCAGATAATTTAATCTAAGCGAAGCAGTTTGACATACAAGTGACCCCCAGACTGCTTTCCCCCCATGCTGCCTCTGTCCAAAGCCTTTTTGTTACAGGATCCAGCTGTCCTCAACACAGTAGCCTTTTTTACATCCTGGAAAGATAGATTCGGGGCTCAGTCTCAGCCCAAGAGGACACATTAGGATGCAGAGCCTGTGTTTTCATGTCAGGCTTCACCCCTGAGACATGTGAAATAAATGACTGATTCACATTCCCCTACTTTCCTGAGCAGCAGGACAATTCAGGGCTGGTTTCCTTTGGACCAATGAGTACGGCAGACTTTGATCGTGTAACAGGTTGAGCAGGTAGGGCACAAGCAGGGACCAAGGAAGGTCACGCCAGCCCCCAAAGCGACAGCTGTAGTCTTGATGCCTCAAGTGGCATAATCGTAACATAATGTTTTGTTCTTCTGGCAAATTCAGAATGTTCCTCTCGATGTCAGCCTCAAGAACCGGGCAGATGGGAGGAATCCCAGAGCAACATGACTGGGTTCAAATTGGATACAGCCCTCCAAATAATGACCAAGGGCAGACCAAGACTGCCCCCAGGCAGAGGTTTTGCTCTGGTCTCATTTGGTCTTTAAACTGGAGTCAGGTTTCAGGAACATTCGCACGATGCCTTCTCCGAATGGACCATTTTCTGTACGGTTTTCCAGTCTGCTGTGATCTTTTTCAGACATTATTTGGTACAATCTTGGGGGGAAAGAACCAAGTCAAACATCTCTGCACACTGTGTGGACAAGCAGAGGCCTATTTTTTGCAAGACCTGGCATTTTTCTTACCTTTGGTCACTTACCTCACCACCACTGCTTTTTGGGGGCTTAACAATCCCCCACAGTGACATATTGCTATGTGGTTAACTCACAACAGTACGACAATTACTAATTTTAAGCTATGATAATATATGAGTTTTGATTCCTTCGCAGTCAGATGTAGCTGGGTGTTTCCATTTCTGGATCTCCTTCCAATGTTTCAAACTTTTTTTTCATAATTTCATAATTCATTATGTTTCATATTTATTTATTTATTTATTTATTTATTTATTTATTTATTTATTTATTTATTTCCTGAAAATATTTCTATGCCCACCTTTCTCCTGGCTATCTAAGGACCTGATGTGAGTCACAACAATAGAAACAAAATAAAACATTTCAAACACTGATATAAAAGACATCCAAACAATATTAAAAACCATTCTGAAAACACCTTATGCCCCATTCGCGTTATGTCCTCCTTTCCACCAGCACTTTGGAATAACTGTCTCTCTGGAAAGTTGCTATGCTAGGGTAAAAATGAGTTTTAGGAACTGCTAGGCCACAGAACTCTTAGCAAGTCTATGATCATCAGCTAGGTTCTATCCTTTCAATAAACAGCAGCAAGAAATTCTATAGGTAGGACATTGCGCCAATGAGAAATTGAATCTCAGTGATGGAATCCTGGGCAGGCTAGACTAGGAAGTCCCTAGAAGGCTGCAGTCTTGAAGAGCTCTGGAAACCGCGTTCAAATGTAACCCCCATGCTCAGAATGGGTTGACCCAGAAAGGGGTGGAGACTCAAAGCAGCAGAAGGCTGCAGAGCTCATAGTTTGGAGACAAGGCTACCAGACTCAGACCTTGGTTGTATAAGCCCTTAACACCTTGTTAAGGTAAACTGCAATATTGTTGGGAACTACTGGGAAGGTAATTGTTTGTTTTTTGCTATGTTGTAAATGTTGGAGTTTATTGTTTCAGGGTTTCTTTTTATGATTGTAATGGGTGAGAGTTCTCCTGGAAACCTTCATCATGTTGAATCCTGTTCAACAAGCCCTTGGAGTCTTCAGGAGCCAACCCACTTGCAAAGAAGAATTGGACTTGGCAGTATCAGTAGACTGTAAATATAAGGACTTGAAAATGCAACCTGAACAGGACCTTGAAATGTGATGGTAAATGTTGGTGTTATGTGTTATGTGTTAAGAAAGTAAACCATTTTGTTTTTAAAAATTGTTGTTGCAAACTCATTCCAGGTTCTGCCCCACAGAACCCACAAGCTGAGGTTACACAAACAGAGCCAAGTTCTAATAGCTGTCTCAGTGCCACTTGACTCAAACATTCAGTTTACTAGGAGGAATGATGTGAATTTTGTAGCAAACAGAACCAACAGTCAAACTTCCATGTTTGACTGTATTGATCAGACGCCAGCTAATCACAGGGTGTGGCTTTGAATGACTCAAACTAACAGGTTTGGGTCATGTTTTTGCAAGACTGCGCGTACACAGAAACCCTGCTGATCCAAACAAATCAGCAACCAGTAATGTCACTAAGGACAACTTAAGACGAACAGGAATTAATATGAGTTTTCCTGGGGGAAACCAGGAAATGACATCAGGTAACTCCAGTGGTCAAGAAACTCGATGGTAAAACCTAAAGCTACCAGGAAGTGATGTCACTGCTCACTATGTCCCTGCACCAACCCTCCTACCAATTGCCAGACTGAGCTTGGCCCTACAACAAGGGATGGCTGAATATCCTTGCCTACATGTATATGGATGGTATCAAGAACTGCTAAGATGAATCAGACAAATTTCTAATGCAACACTTGGTCACTTTAAATGGTCCTTATACACAAAAGAGGCTCTTTGTGACAGAAAGTCAATTTCCATTTCCATCCAACAGGAAGTTGAAACAGCAGGAAGTTAATCTGAGTAATAGTTCCCTGCATATTAAATGTCTCTTCCACTGCATAGTAAAGGCCTTGTATAATGTTACTCAAATGGACTCAAACATTAGAACTTAATTGTTACCATAAACTTCCCCTAACAAGCGCCTTCTGCTCAGCCCCACAACACCAAATCATTTTTATTTCAAACTAAATTTACCTGCTCTGTTTATAGACTATTACTGAACTCCACAATTCAAACATTGATTACTGAGTAAATGCTGAATATTAAAATACTTGGGTTTCAATAACTTCCAGCCAGGTGGTTCTGATTGACAGGGGTGTCCAAACCATGACATTAGAGTTAAAACATCTACCAAAATGTTCAGATTCAAATGTAAAAGTAACGCAACACATCCTAATATTTTCTTTATTAAAAGCACAAATAACATTTAAATAAAAGTGAGATGAGGCCATAGAGTAAAAGATAATTATGAGGGGCTGGACAGGACAGCACGGAAAGCTAGATGGTTTGTCTGAGGAACTCAGAGTGGTGTTACATGGTGGTGAGTGTGTCCACCTAGGACTTGGGACACCCCGGTTCAAACCCCACTGAACCACTGAGGCCTCTTCTGCACGGGCCAATAAACACAGGTGTCGGACATTTGGGGGGGGGGGGCTTTGTACAAATCCCACCCTCCAAACAAGTGCGCCCTGCGTTATTTCCCCCAACCCAGGTTTTTTGAAAATCACTAAACAATTGTAAGCCTCTTTGAGTCTCCTTGCAGGAGAGAAAGGAGGAGTATAAATCCAAACTCCTCCTCCTCCTCCTCTTCTCAATCTAGAAGCCTCACATGGCCAGAAGAAGGTATTTGTGCCAACTGTGTCTAGTGTGTGAGAGATCTGGACCCCCTCTCCCTCTTTGGTTCCTGCTCTTGCTTTGCTCTTGCTTTACTCAGCGCTTCTGCTGTCTTCCACACTACTGGAACTGCTGGCTGCAAGAGGAGAGGTGCTCTTTGCAGACTGGACCCTTTAAGGCCGCTCTGCAATAATATGAGTTTTATGTTTTAGGGTGGGATAAAAATACAAAAAATAAATAAATAAAATTATTTGTTTGGGTCAAAAAACAGGAAGTTAATTGGCTGAAAGAACCCCTTACCATTAGTTATTAAATATGTGGGGCAGCGGGGGGGAGACTATTATTAAAGGGCTACCTCTCTTAAGCTGTATCTGCACAGCAGACTAAAAGTGGGAACCTTGAGATATGTAATTTAGGCCACAAATCTCATGTGGAATTTTTCACCACCCTCATGAGACTGCAGTTCCCAAAATTCTTAAGCAGAAGCGATAACAATAAATTGGCAAGAGTTTGTAATTTGGTGCATCTTCTACACCTTTCCATTTTGGTGCATTTAAACCTTTACACATACTTTTGCGATGTCTGTTTCTTCTCATATCTGCAGAAGAACATCATTTGCCTTGTATCTTGGCAGGACTACTGAGTTTCCAGACTAAGAAGAAGAAGAGGAGACAAGTTTTGATTTGTATCCCACCTTTCTCTCCTGTAAGGAGACTCAAGGTGGCCTACAAGCTGCTTTCCCTTCCTCTCCCCACAACAGACACCTGGTGAGGTAGGTGGGGCTGAGAGAGGTCTGTGAGAACTGTGACTAGCTCAAGGTCACCCAGGAGGAATGTAGGAGTGCGGAAACACATCTGGTTCACCAGATAAGCCTCTGCCACTCAGATGGAGGAGTGGGAATCAAACCCGCTTCTCCAGATTAGAATCCACCTGCTCTTAACCACTACACCATGGTAGCTCTAAAGCAACCAACAGAATTCCCACCCATTGCTGTGATAGCCAGGCACTTGAAAGAATGCTGAGATGTAAATGGAGGCCTCTTCTGTTTATAGAAGAGTCCCATCAATGGAAATTAGACAGCATTTCTCACAAGGTACCTTACAGTTGCAATCCTTGTTTTCCAATTAAAATCCTCTTTGATCAAGTTTATGGGTTGTATTTTTCCCTGTTTGCATTTTGAAAGTACACCTAGTGAAGCAGCCAAATGTGTGAGAACAGACATATGAGACTCCTAGCTTGGACAGTCCCCAGGATATCTTCGGCAGTTCCCATGTCTTGCACTCATACATAACTGCCTTATAGCATTATGGGCCACTTCAGTCTAACAGAGTCAATTCAACCTGACAGCTGTTACCGTTTATGATCAGGGAGACACACATGTACAGGATGCACCAGTGGTGGGATCCAAAAATTTTAGTAACAGGTTCCCATGGTGGTGGGATTCAAACTGTGGCATAGCACCAATGGGGTGGGGCATGATGGGGGCGTGGCTGGGCATTCCAGGGGTGCGGCATTCCTGGGCGGGGCTGTGGCAAGGACGCAGCCGCTGCGCCAGTCCTTGGGCGGGAAACGACTTCACACAGGCGCAGGCTGCCACGCACGCCGGTGCACCTCCTACTAGACTGCTTCAAGTTCTGCACGCTACCGCTGAGAGGAGGGGTGTAACTAAGGCAAAAATCACGTGGCAAAATCACCAATTAGTAACCCCCTCTCTGAACACACAAATGATTAGTAACCTGCTCTCAGGAACCTGTGAGAACCTGCTGGATCCCACCTCTGGGATGCACACTGGAAGTATGCTTTCATTGTACCAGGGTCCTTCTCTCTGGGTTCATCATGTATTTTCCAGTCAAGTCTTAGTGCCACAGAAATGAAAATGCATTCTGGCTGGGTATCCTATGCCTATTCTCCGTCCAACTAATCTCCTTTTCATTCTGTAAATATTTGGCTTTCCTTCAGCCTCAATGCCCTGCTCTTGAGAAACTGAAGAATGGGAGAAAAAAAAATGACCAGAAAATTGCCTCCATGGTGATGTTCTAGAAATTTCCCAATGACTCTGTGGGCTTTACCATCGAGATGAGGGGAAATCACCTGGGAGTGATGTCATATCCTCCTCAAACTCCACCCTCCTCAGGCACTGCCCTCAAAATCTCCCAGCATTTGCCAAGGCAGAGCTTGCAACTGTAGCCAAATAATTAGCAGGCCTTTGAGTAAGGCAGAAGAGTGACTGGTCACAAACCAAAGTTGAAAAGAGGGACAGCCCCCCAAAATACAGGCTTAAAAGACAAGGCAACACTATCTAAAGCAAAGAGGGAATACTGCCTGAAATCCATTCATGACCCTATGGACTGAAGGTGTGACTATGCACGGAAACAGGTATTCTACCACTAAGCCCATTGCCCCAACTTGACACTAATCTTTCTAACATTATAGAGTATGAAAGAGGGGAACTGTGTTCTCTTCAGAGTCCAACAGCTCCACCCAAGGGAAATACAACCCCAGTAGCACTTCTGGGACATTGCTTGCAACATTGTAAGTGATCCCCAAACTTTCCAAAGTCCAAAGGAATGTGATGGAGGCAGATTACACACAAGGTGTTTGCTGCGTAGTGGAGGCAAATGTCTGCCGTGGCAAGGTTTTGTGTATGGATATATTTCCTCCAATTCTGCTTTCACTTTCCATTTTCTCTGCAACAAACAAATCCACATATAGCATGATTTTAATTCTGCTTTGCTGCCAGAGAGGGACAGATTTGCAAGTGGGCGCAGCTTTGCCCCAGACTTCTTCCCTCTGCCCACAGCCAGCCCACCTAGTCTTACCCGCCGCCCCCCCCCACCCACACATTCCCTTGCACAGCTTTGCATGCTCCCCCGCCACCCTCCTCCCTGTTGCCGACTACTTTCCACTTATTCTCCTGCCATGTCATTTGTATTGCCTGTGGCCTCCCTGCCCCTGCGTTTGATCAACGAATGTGGGGTGCTGTGTGGTTTCTGGGCTGTATGGCCATGTTCTAGCAGCATTTTCTCCTGACGTTTTGCCTGCATCTGTGGCTGGCATCTTCAGAGGATGTATGACTGTGACCCAAAGTCACCCAGGAAGCTTCCATGGCACAAGTAGGGATTTGAACCTGAGTTTTCCAGGTCTTAGTTCACCACCTTAGCCACAACACCACATTGGCTCTCATGTTGAAATGATGAGGTCACAAAAGATTTATTTATGGAACTAACAAACTGGATAGGAAGGAGAAGAGACCATCCTTGCAGCCTACCTAGCTGAGAGAGAGAGAGAGAGAGAGAGAGAGAGAGAGAGAGAGAGAGAGAGAGAGAGAGAGAGAGAGAGAGAGAGAGAGTTCCAGAAGAAAAGCCTTAGAGATAGCATTCTGCAGGCAAAGAGAAACCCTTTAGAAAAAAGCTACTCCTCCCTTACAGTCCTGTCTACCTAGAGCTTGCTACCCCCTGCAGGAACTTCTTTCTTCATCTTCTTTGTACATGAAACATTGTTGTACAAAGGAGGCAGCGCTACAGTGGAGACCGAGTGAGTCCAAGTCCAGAGCTGAGCAAATCGTTGGATCAGGGCAACTGTGGAGAACCAAAACAGAAGTTCTCTGAAGTTGGCTGGGGGCATGGCTATTCACAGCAACCAGTGAGAGTCTGAGAGCCAGCAACCATGAAGGCCAGGAACCCGTCCAAAGAAGAGGCAAGAGGAACCAGGCGGCAGGAGATACAGGAATTTGAACTCAAGGATGAAGAACCATTGCTCAAACTACAGCCCAGGCCAGTATTTCTGTCCTGGACTGGTTGGTAGCCTGTCTTTGGCTACATGGAATCATGCAAGTATCTCTATGCTTCTTCCTCCAACAAACTACTCCCTATTAGGGGTACTATCACACAGATCCATCGGCTCCTAGTGCAAAGCCTGGTAGATCTTGACTTGAACATTTTTCTAAAAACTCAAGATGGTTCTTGAAGGGCATCCGATGCTCCCTTCCAAAGCCAGAGATGACACATAGCCTTAGTATCTGTCTGGACTGTTCAGGTACCTGCTGTGGGTTGAGTCTTGGAGGACTATCCTCCAGGCTACCATGTCTCCACCACAGCACCATGTTTTTGACATGCGTGGCTCTCCTCCATAGCGTGTCACTTGGTTCACTTCCTTGGGTCATCTAAAGGTATCTGCAGGGCAGGCGCATCCGAGGGTGCTGTTTAAAATGCATGGGTTCATCAAACACAAATTGTTTGACTGCTGTGCAGCAGATCTCACCGGAGGTGAGAGGTGTATCCTCTAGAGTCCTTGTCCCTCTGCTTTGCACACTGTTGAAACACAAGGGATTGAGAACAGCAAGAAATTCACACTTTTGAATGCGTGTGTTAAATATGCCAGTTCCTAATTTCCGTTGCTTAATTATGCCAGGTTACTCATGCGGTTTGCGTTTCTGTCTTCTGGTTGAGTGTGAGCCCAGGCGAGCCAGCATGGTGTACTGGTTAAAAGCAGGGAATTCTAATGCGGAGAACCAGTTTTGATTCCCCACTCTTCCACATGAAGCTTGCTGGGTGATCTTGGACCAGTCATAGGTCTCTCAGAACTCTCTCGACCCCACCTACCTCACAGGTTTGTCTGTTGTGGAGAGAGGAAGTGAATGTGGCTGGAAGCTGCTTTGAGACTCCTTGAGATCGAGAAAAGTGCAGTGTAAAAACCGGCTCTTCTTCATCAAGACAACCAAGAGATCGAGGAAGCAAAACATATTGGGCCATTCCAGAGAAGTATCAATTAATGAGAGTAGTTTCTTTGGCCTTTGTTGTAGGACATATTGAGCCTTCTGATCACACAAAGAAGAATGTATACAGTATACTCCAGAACTAAAATGCAGTAGGCATTTTGATTGTGTGCACATGCTGATACCAGCAGCCAGGTCTCAGTTATGGAGGGAGTGTAACTCTGTAGTAGACCTTTTGTTTGGCATGCAGAAGTTCCCAGGTTCAATTCCCAGCGTCTCCGAGTGAAAGGATCATGTAGTCGGTGAGGTGAAAGACCTGAGTCCTACCTAAGACCCTGAAGAGCAGCTGATCTGATTAGACAATCCTGACTCTGCTGGACCAAGGGAAGCAAGAGGAGGCTTCATGTATGTCCATGGCAGGAACCATGTTGTGTCTGCAAATAGTTCCAAGCTCAATCTGTGACATGTGAAAGGATCTCAAATAGCCAGCCCTGAAAGAATATCTGTTCAAGAACCACTGCCAATTGGTGCAAAAAATTTGTTTACACCAATTGGCAATGGTTATTGAATGGTTTATATGATTTGTAACTGATCTAACTACTTGTGGCTGTTCCCATGCTATGTAGCTCCATGCAGAGGCATTTGGGGGCCAGTAGTGGACTGCTTAAAGTCTTGGGCCCCTTCCGCACGTGCAGAACAATGCACTTTCAATCCACTTTCACAATTGTTTGCAAGTGGATTGTGCTATTCCGCACAGTGAAATCCAGCTTCAAAGTGCATTGAAAGTGGATTGAAAGTGCATTATTCTGCATGTGCAGAAGGGGCCTCAGACTAGGAGCTGGAAGGCTCTGGTTCAAAGCCCCACTCTACCATAGAAGCTTGCTGGGTGACTTGGGGCCAACACACGGTCACAGTGCAACTATCTCACAGGGGGCCTTTCCCCACTCTCTTGGATCCCCCCTATGCCGCGCGCTGCTCTCAGCACGCGGCATCCCAGGTGAGCGCCCGGGGGTCCCCACGACCCCGCACTCTGCGCAGGGTCATCAAAAGGTGCCCTTAAGAAGAGCGCCTGGGATGCCGCACGCTGAGGGGGCGTGACAGCAGCAGCGTCGGGGCGGCTGTGCTGTCGCCGCCCCTGTCGTGGGGAGTGCCGGGAGACCCAGGGGCTTAAGGTAAGTGGGGAAAGGCCCAGGATTGCGATGAGGATAAAATGGCTGCACGAGAATGCATATCCTCTGAAGAGGAGGAGTTTGGATTTATACCCCGCTTTTTTCTCAACTGTAAGAAGTCTCAAAGCGGTTTGCAAACTCCTTTCCCTTTCTCTCCCCACAACAGACAACACCTTGTGGGGTGGGTGCGGCTGAGAGAGTTTTGAATGACATGTGATTAGCCCAGGGTCACCCAGCAGGCTTCATGTGGAGGAGTGGAGAAACAGATCCAGTTCACCAGATAAGAGCCCTGCCTGCCGCTTGCATGGAGGAGTGGGGAAATCAAACACAGCTCTCCAGAGTAGAGTCCACAGCTCTCAACGACTACACCCTGCTGGCTTATGTTGCACTGCTCAGTCAGGAATAGTGGAGCAACCTGCCAAACAAATGGGTCAGTGAACAAAGTCCCTGTTCATGACTGGTCAATAGGCAGCAAGCCCAAACCAGCAAGTGTTCAAACATTCCTTCCATCAACAACTACTGGGCATGATCCACCCCTGCATACTAGAGGCTGGAGACAAAAACTGGGGGAACCCATCATCCCATATTCCCATAGGCACTTGTCTGATTACTGTGGCAACAGAAATCTGCTCTGTATTCCTAGAAACAGAAACACACTGGCCTGATCCAGCAGGGTGTTTCTTATGTTCCAAAACCAAATCCAAGTTGTTCTGAAACCCACTGAGCATAATTGTCATGGGGTCCAATCTATTGGGATCATCTCTGCCACCCCGCCACCCCGCTCAGTTTATGACATTTCTATTTATGGTGTTTGAGTTTTGTAAGTACTTTAAGGATCATGTCCTACATCTCTCTTCAATCGGAGTTTTTTTGTGCAAAATATCACAGAACACAGATTAAAGAGAAAACCGTAAGAAATTCATCATCAGCAACTAATATTTTGTCCTCAAAGCAATCCAAAGCCGCCACATATGTAAAGTACACAGCATAGAGTCGGTCTGTTTGCAATTAAATATCTCCAGCAAGAAATCTTTAGAATATGTTGACTGGAAAAGGATGAAACATCATAGTACATTTTTTTTTGCTGTTTAATTCTTATGTATCATCTTGCTTGTTTAGCAATGAATATTAAAGAACAAGATCCAGGCTGAATTACATCCTATCCTAACATTTTTAATAGTGAAATTCTGTTTTTAAGATCACAAGTTTCATGTCATGAATTTGGATGTATACTATAAAGGGCACAATAGTTCCTGCTTGGAAGACATTTCCTTTTAAAATGGTTTTCTTGGATGTGGCATGATATTTAATAGTTTCCTTTGTACCGTTTTTTTAAATAGTTGAGCTTTAAATGCAATTCTGGAGGAAAAAAAACCCACAGCACTGGTGAAAGATTTTATTTTTCAGGGTCACAAGTACCACAGCGAGATTTCTTACTTAAAACAATGACACTTTAGTATCTCTGTAGTTCTATGAATACTTTTGAAGTGTCATATTAAAACCAATCTTTTGGCCTTCAGGCAAAGAGAAGCAATTAGTCTTAGAGTTGTGAATAAATAAAACTCCATTTATACACCCGTCCTTGACATGTACCTTGCAAATCTTAGAAACTTCATCTAGTGGGAAAAGAAACGTTAGATTGAAAACACTAATACTTAATCACATTGCGATGTTACTTCCTGATACTGTTTAGTTTGGATTACATCTTTGAGAGATTAATTCATATGTATGTATTCATTCGCAGCCACAAAAGAGGTGCCAATACAGCAAAGAAGAAAAAAGAGGCAGCATATAACAGGACTTTGTGCACATGAGGATTTTTGAGATAGCCACTGGAACAGGGCCCCCCAAACTTTGTACATAACAGGCCTGTGTTATTATTTCCTCCAACGTTAATCGATGACATCGTTTGGCTCTTTTTGAAAAAGTCATCTAAATCCATTGTTTCATATCTCACCATGCTTCTTAGCCAAGCTGGAAGTCTTCTTCTGGCTCAGGAGCCTTCCTTAGACTGAAGAAGCTCAGAAAAAAATCTCTTCCATCAGAGGATTTGAGCTAGAAGAGAATTCAAGCAAGAAGGGCCTCTTCCATTGGAAGAAGGTACTTTAGGCCAGATGAAATTATGAAGAGCCTCTTCCATTGGTGGAAGACTTCTTAACCCTGAGTCTCTTGCGTGGAAAGAAGTCTCCATAGACCAGAGAAAGGCTTTCAACCTAAAGAGCCTCTTCTGTTGGCGGAATGCTCCTTAGGGCAGAGAAAGGCTTCCGACTTGGCTGAGTGGGATGTTAGGATACAAGCCAGGGTCTACCAGATGAAAGCATCACGCTTATCTGAGCAGAAGAGTAGGACACAAACACTTTAGGTTCACAATTTCAATTGTGGCTTACTAAACAGATGGTTTAGCATGAGCATCCATTTTAGTACCACTATACAGGTAAAGCGAGGCTACTGACACCATACTCATGCCTATTGCAGACCCAACTGGGTTAGTATTAAGATTTTGGGAAGAATCACTCTTTCTTCCCATTGGACAGCACACCAGGGAAATAAAAGATGCACTGCCAAGTTGCAGCCATTCACCAGTCCCTGCAGCAAAAAGGAAGAAATAGAATCTGACCATGAATTTTCCATGCCCCCCTTGAAAATGTGGATGTTAAAAGGGAGCGGCTAAAACGAGGAAGCTTGCTCAACTCCCATGGAAGATGCTGTTGGCAAATGGAGCCCTCTCTAGATGTTGAGAGTTTCTAATTCAGTTATTCTTTTCAGAATGGAAAAGCCAGAACCCTCCAGTATTGGTTTCCCAGTTCTATGGTTAGGCCGTGCTGGGGAGGTGGCCCAGACAAGCCAAACCAGCAGTCTAGAACAGGATGCAAATCTCTCCATTGACCTAGTTCTCTTCTTCTTTTCTTCTTCTTTTTTTCCCCCATTTCAGAAGCTGAGCTAAAAAATCCATAAATTAAGGAAATTAACTGATGGAGCCTCCGGCATCTTTGTAAGCTATTTAAATCTTTAAATTTACAACATCTTCTGCATATATCAAGTAATTGAACTAACTGCAGGGATGTTACTTTAATGAGAAAATTTCCCTCTTCTCCTGTAGTTTGTACTTGGGAAATAAATAAATAAATAAACCCTTCCCCTTAGGAAAAAAGTTTCTGTTTATCCCTGTTACGGAAGATAACTTTTAAAAAAAGCTCTGGGTTTGTTTTTTTTTAAGAGGCTTTCTCCTCTTTCTCTGGGCTCCTCAGAAATGGAATCAGGACAGACGGCCCTTTCTGCTCGCCTCCCCCCCCACCCCCCGCCAGTAATCAGGAAAGCCAACGGGAAGAAATCTTCATTTAAAAAATCTTTCTTGTACAAATTTTCTTTTCTTTTTGGCAGAAGAGGGCGAAAACAGAGGCGGGCCCAACTCACTGCCCTTCAGACCCTAAACGTGGCATGACCTTTTGAAGCCAAAACAAAAAAAATTAAAAATTACATAACTTTTCTGCAGTGACACCTCTTTGCAGCTAGCAGGCGCTGCAGATGTACACTTCGTTTCATTCTCCCCCACTCCGGCTCCTGTTACACATACATACAGTCATTTGCAAGAGCTGGAAATTGGGGTTGAAGCTGTGACCCTGAAGCTGGGGAGAAGGAGGCACAGTCTCCGGATCCATACCCTACAGAAGACCTGCTGCTGACGAAGAATATGTATGAAAGCACAGAACAGGAAACAAGGGTAAAACTTGAGTGGGAAGAGTAGACAGGATGAGATAACGAATCTGTGCCTAGCATTCCAGAAGTCAGATGAACCCCTTATCAAGATATATAAACTGTGGCTCTGTTTATTTAAAAGGAAGTTTGTTTAGCTAAAGATCCTCCTCCCCCCCCCCCCCAATACAAATGCACATTTGTTCCCCAGGATGTGAAGGGCAATAGTTGGATGGTTACGGAGCATACCAGTTACCCAAGTCACATTCCTGAACTGTTACATGTTATAACTTTGCCAATAAAAAGTACATGAATAATGTTCCCTGTTTATTCCAGATCCACATTTGCACATGTATTGTATTTTAATGCACTTATTGTAGATTTATAATTTTAAAAGTTTATTCTGGAGATTGGAGCCATAAACGACCAAGAGCTAGTGATCTGGGGGACACCCCCATCTTCACAGAAGATCAGCCTGGCTGAACTTCTTGTCCAGAATTGATTTCAAGCCATTGCCAGGAAAAGAGAAGGTGAGGCCTGGCGGCCAATACTTGCGGGGACACACTGACCCAGTTTTTAACTGAAGTTTCTTCCCTGAGGTGGTAGGCCTCTCTTAACACTATTGCAATTTGTCTGTGGAGAGTGGGTGGGGAGGGGGAGAGGTAGGTATCTACTATCTTCCTAAGGAAGAAAAGGAGAAAGGTGATCTAAGAGGAAGCATCCAAGGAGCAGTTGAGGATAGAGACTGGGAATTTGATATGAAAGAAAGAAAGAAAGAAAGAAAGAAAGAAAGAAAGAAAGAAAGAAAGAAAGAAAGAAAGAAAGAAAGAAAGAAAGAAAGAAAGAAAGAAAGAAAGAAAGAAAGAACAAAAAGAAAGGAAGAGAGAAGAAAAAGAAGGGCAAAGAGACAGAAAATAAAAAATAGAAAATAGATAGAAAGAAAAGAAAGGAAAAGAGAGAAGAGAGAGAAAAGGAAAAGACAGAGAAGAAAAAGAAGGGAAAAGAGAAAAGAGAAAGAAAGAAGGGCAAGGGACAGAAAAGAAAGAGGAGAGAGAAGAGAACGAAAGAAAGGAAAAGGAAAGAAAGAGTGACCCGCCCGCCCCAGTTGATTGCAGCCAGCCAGCCAGCCAGCCAGCCCATCCTTGCAGGGGCTCCGGGGCAGGCTGCGGGCGGGCCCGGGGGGTGCTCTCTGCAGAACCGCTTGGCCCCGACCGGAGCTGCTTTTGTTCAAAGTTTATGGCGAGGGCTGGAGGCGCGGGGAGAGGCGGAGGGGCGGGGAGCGGCTCCAAGGGGGGAAGGGAAGGCAAAGCCCCGCTCGGCTGCCGCTCCTGCCGGGCCGGCGGAGGCTGCTCCCCTCGCCCGCCCGCCTCCTCCTCCTCCTCCTTGGCCGAGCACGGCGGCGGCGGCAGACATCTCCATCTCGCCGTGCGCCATCAATTGAAATGGCGCATTTGGCCGGCGGCGGCCTGCCAGGGCCCTTTCTGCAATCGCACAAAGCAAGTCCGGGGACGTCATTTGCTTTCAAGGGCCTGCAGGAAATGTGGCGTTTACAAGGCGAGACGTTAGCGGAGGGGGGTTAAGGGGGGGGGGGCACGGAGAGGGGGCTGCCATAAGGAGACACACACACACAGAGAGAGAAAGCAGGGCATCTTCTGCCCGTCGCCACGTTTCCCTGGCCCCCCGCTCTGCATCCTGACGGCCGTACAAAAAAAAAAAAATTAATTAAAAAAAATTCCCCAAACTTGCTTTAGTTTATCAACAAGTGCAGCTCGGGTGCGCCCCTAATTTACTCGGGGTGGACTCCGGCGATGTGCGAAACGTGCCCCGCGTTACTTCTCCGGGAGCTGGCAATTGATGCCGAGTTGCAAACGCCCCGGGAAATATTACATCAGCCCGAATGACAGTGATTAAAATCAGCTTTTCTCCCCCCCCCCCCCCCCCCGCCTCCTTCCCACTAAGTCTATGCAAGGACGTGACTCCGGCCCTGCTACTTCGGCGCCGTTAAACCGTTATCCCCCCAGCCGAGGAAAAAAGGCGATCTCAGAACCGTTAGCAAAAAAAGGGGGGGATTTTTGCACAGCACCGAGAGAGAGAGAGAGAGACTGAGGAGGGGGTGGGGGGAGAGGTCAGCTTAAAAGGAAGGGGAAAGTAGGTAGCGGTTCCGGAGTGGTGGGGTGGGGGAGGCTGTAACCGGATTTTTCAAAAAGAAAACCCTGTTCGAGAAAGAGTTAATGTTGCAAAAGCAACCACAGGAAATCTGGAAGGGGGGGGGGGAGATCCCCGTTTTGCTCGCAAAATTAGCCAAGGCGAGAGCGAAAGGGCTGCGCTAATTGCAGCCCAGCGCGGTGCCCGCGAGGCGTTTGCACAGCCCGGAGCCACAATCCGCGCGCGTCCCCCCCCCCTCACTCCCGCTCCCTCCCTGCGTTATTTAGAGAGGAGATTATAGCCTTTCTTCTCATAACAGCCGCGGCTGCTTCGTCTCAAGGCGCTTCTGCCCCCCCCTCTTCTTCTCCCCCCCCCCTTTTTCCTTTCCTTCCCCATGTAGACAGACAACAACAACCCGAAAGACACGAAGCGGGGGGCGCAGAGAGCGAGGCGATCCCACTCTCTCTGAATGAGACCCGGGGAGGAGGGGGGGGGGGGAAGAAGCCTGCAAATCTCTAATATTCCGTCGTCGCAGCAGCAGCAGCAGCAGGAGGAGGCGGTGAGCAGCCGGTGAGCTGCAAAGGACCCCGCGGCCCGAGCTTGCCCAGCGCCGGCCAGGCAGGCAGGCAGGCGAGGTCGCCGCGCACCGCCCGTGCCCGGAGCCCGGAGCGCCCAGGGGGGCTCGCACGTCTCCTGGGGCGCACAAGGTAAGGGCGAGCCCCGGCGCCGGCCGGGTCTGTCTGTCTCCGGCGGGTTTGTCGTTCGGCTCCCGCTCGGGCGCTTTGCACGGAGTCAGGAGGGCGCGTGCCCGGGCTCGGCGTTTGCATCGCGTTGCATGGGAATTTTCTCTCTCTCTCTTTTTTTTGGAAAGTGCTTCTTGCAACTCAACTCGGGGTGTGCAGAGAGAGGGAGCGGGAGCGCGAAGCGAGGCTGGGCTTTTAAAGCGACAGCCGCCCTCCCTTTTTCCCTTCGCGGCGCGGTGGGGCTGGCTGGGGCTGGTGCGCCTCCGACGTGGTGCGCTTTGGCGGTGGCTTCCCTCTCTCTGGCGCTCCCCCCCCGCCCCAAGAAAGAGAGGTGAAGCGGCAGCATGGAGAGGCCGGCCGGCGCTGCTTTGGCCCCGATGCCCAGCTGGCTCCCGATGCCCTCTTAGCACCCCCGCCCCGCCCCCCAGGCTGCGGCTGGCGAGGAGGGAAGAAAGCGAGCGGCGCTCCTGGGGTCCCGGCAGCGTATGAATGGTACCGAGCGAGAGCGCATGGCTGGCTGGCCGGCTGGCCGGAACGGGGGGTGGGGGGAGGCAGGAAGGGTTTACGGGGGGGAAAGGGGGAAAGCAGGACGGGGGGGGGCCTGTTCGTGCCTTAGGGTACCCCCCGCCCCAGGGCTGGCGCGGCACAAAAGACCAGAGAAGGATGTCGACAATGGGGAGGGCAGATACTTGGGTGCTTTTTTCCCCCTAGGGGAGTGGGGGAGCAGGCGGGTTGGGACTGAAACTCTGGCGCCAGGCGGGGAGGGGGGGGGCCGCCAGCCGGCTTGGCTTGGAGACTTTGGCGAGCACTGGAGGCGATAGTTGGCATGTCTGTTGGTACATGCTTCCACCGCCTCCCTGATTCAGGGACTTGGCCTGGCCTGATGATCTCCAGCCTTGGCCCCATCTTTGCCCCCCCCCCTCCTTTTCCATCCATCCTTCCTTTTATTTATCTTACCTTGTTTGCAATGTGAGAGAATTAAGTAAAGACGCCATGTTGTGCTTGTAGTTAAATTTTGATTTATTTTGATGGTGATGGTGATTTTGTATGGGCATGCCCTCTGAGCGTGGCCGGCTTCTGCGGCCCTAAGAAGGACTTGGGTGTGTTTTAAGCACAGAGTTTTTGTTTGGGACTCAGGGACCGGCCAGGGAAGTCAGAGACTTGAGCGGAAACTTCCTGCGGATGCGACTGCCATTCGCTTGGCAGGAAAGTCCCCGGGCCTTGGGCCAGCACAGGCCTGGGCGAATGATGGGCAGGGGACTAGTGTGTTGTTGCCCGATGGGTCCTGCGAATGGGGAGCTGAAAAGTTTGGAGGCCCACTGCTCCTGCTTCACTTGAGTTGGTGGGTTTTGTAAAAAATACGCGAGAGGTTTTACCTGGCACCTTAGCCACAATTGGAGGAGCCCTTGGAGTGCCCTGGGCATCTGTGGGTTATTGTGGGTTATCTGGACCACTGAGTTCCCAAAGATTCTGGGTGCTCAGGAGCCAAGCATCCTTTGTGCTGGAGGAGGAGATGGGTCGCCCAGAGCTTTACCTCAGGGATGTTGCTGGGAGGACCACACCGGTGGGCAAGGTCTTTGGTAGTTGTGTATTCTTCAGAGTTTCTTGAGGATGGGGGTACAAGGGACCTTCCCATTCAATCCCTCTGTGACAGAATCTCAAACATGACCTGCTCTGGTGTTTTGGCAAGGAATGTGGTTGAGATCCAACAGGTAGATCTGTGGCCCAACCCAGCCCCCCTCCCACCCTCCAAAAAAGGACTTGAGTGAGACAACTCCTTCTTGGACAGGGCTCCCCACCAATCCACTGGGGTCGACTTGGGTACCTAAGAGGGAGAGTTGATGCCCCTTTGGGTGGGCAGAGGCAGCCTTGCCTGGATCGATCCGATCTGCCCTCAGCGTCAAACCCCACCATCACCCCCGCCTGGAAATCCTGCCGTTTCCATTCCCCGTCTTAAATGGGCATGAAGGAATTAAAACGGCACCGAGTGAATAACAGCATTAGTTTCAATTAATTCTCTCCTCTCTCTTTTTTTTAATTCCTGGCAACAATAAAACTTCGGCAACAAAAGCCTTTTTACATTCTTAATTAGCTGTGCTTCCCATCTGTGGGCTTTTATTTATTTCCCCCCCTTCCTTAAGTGCTTTTGTGCATCGCTTTTAAACTTTGCCCCTCCTTCGGAGATGCCGCCTTTTCTCCTCCTCCTTCGTGTTTTGAATCCCTTGCAGAGGGATGCCTTGTTTCTTTGGGGTGACCTTTCACCTCCCTGGGCCCTGACCTGTTGGGGGAGCCTCCACCTCTCTGCAGCTGATTTTGGCTGTATCTCCCTCTCCCCATCTTCCCGCATCATCAGCAGTGTGGGATACCACGGCCCCCAGCTGTGTGCACGGGAGGGAATGCTCCATTCACCCCAAACTTCTCTTGCACTTTTGAAGTCTTTTTCTTCTTCTTCTTTTTTTTTTGATAGTAGAATTTCATATCTTATCATCCGAAGAGGTTGCATTAAATGAAGGATATTCCTGTAGGCTGAACAGAGAGAGAAAGAGAGAGAGGGGAAGGCAGGCAGGCAGGCAGGCAGGCAAACAACACTGGAACATTCTGCAGTCTTACAGCATTCTCTGCCTTGGGCTGATGGCCGGGGGGCCTGCGGTTGAATTGGAGCTCTTACAACTGCCTTCTGTTTACCTTTTATGGTTAAAATAACAGCTTAGGAAAGAAGCAGCTTTGGTGGAGGGGGGAGGGAAAAGGGGGGGGGGAACCATTCGATGAAATAATCTCAAGCTGTAGCAGCCTAGCTAGTTTAATTACCCCTAGAGTGCTGAACAACTGTGTGCTCAATGGGACACAAAATCATTTTGTGTGTAAATGAGCATGGGCGGGTGATTATTTCACTTTCCATGGGCAAATAGTTTTTACAAGCAGTGTGCGCGCACTTGGCGGAGGGAAGGCAGGGAGAGGCAAGCCACCTGTGCCGAGATCCTGGGGAGGGATGCTTTGGAAGCAGGCGCGCGCCACAGAGAGGGAGAGAGTTTTGGAATGGGCTTGGGGTGCCATGTTGGTTTATATGGAGCCCCGACATTTGTTTCCCTGCCTTCTCCTCCCTTTGCAGTGGCTGGAATCGCTGGGAAGTTCTCCTGTGTCAGCCACACTGAAAGCAATCTGTGCTCTTGCACCTCCTCTGGTGCAGGGGGACTTCCAGTGGACTGTGCTGTCCTGCCCTCAGCAACTGCCTTCAGCAACTTCTCTCCACGGATTCTTGGTGTAGGCAGACTATGTGTAGTTGACTCGAAGTCTGTGTGACACTTGTTGGGATGGGGTTTTTTAAAACTGAGTCTTGATGACCTGTGGCAGCTTTTTCAGGACTTTGAAAAGGCCTTCACTGGACTGTACCTTGAAAGATTTTAAAGCTGTTAAGCAGACACAGAGTCTGCCCCTGCCCGCCAGAATTATATTCTTTTACCGTGTGTGACCAAAATTATTGATGCGGGCAAGATCACAGTTTTCTTTGTTGTGTGTACGGAAAAAAATACCTTTGTGATTGGCCTAGAATAAAGCTGAGGCTGCACATTCAGAGAATGGCATCCCTCTTCTTTGACACCTGGGGGGTTTTTTTCGGGGGGGGGGGGGTCATTTGTTTGTTTGCAATCTCTGCGCCCGTTCTGATCAAATTTTGACTGAGAACTGCTCAACATTCCGGGCTGCAGAGCTTTAGATTTTTGCACCTGGTATGTGATGGAGGAACTATCCAAAAATTCATTTTTTGCCGGGGGGGTGGGGGTGGGGGGTTAGAAATCCCATGTGGGTATGAATTGCTTTGCAGTTAAAATCTGGAGTTGCCATCCTGATTAGAAGTGCTTAAAAGTAAGTCCCTCTGGACCCAAGCAGGGTCTCTTCCATGTAAACATACCTGGGATTGGGTTGTGAAGCTGCGTTCCTATTCAGAGGGGACCGGAAGTGAGCTCCCTGCTGAGGGACATCCTCTCAGATAAATGGACTTGGGCTCAGATGTGTGGTAGGCTTTGCAGAGCGAGGAATGTGCTGGTGGGTAAACGTGAGGCAGATCTGTAGGCATCTCAAGTGCGCACGAATCGATCCAGAACTCCAGGGCTGTAATCCTGCTCCATTACAATCAGCAGGAGTCCAGCTCCTGACTTCCGTGGGGGCAGAGGGGCTCCCCTGCTTTGTATCTGGCTGTAGTGATTTCTGGCCTCGGAAACTGTAAGATTGCAAAGGGCAGGGGGAGGGATTTTTTGGCACATTTCGAAGGTTCCCCTCCTGTTAAGATTTCGAGGCAAAGGAGCAAGAGCGTGCAAAGGAGTTTCCTTTTCAGCGACAAAAATGACTGCCAGAAATTACAGGGGTTTCTAAGATGTCTCCTGTTAACTCAAAACAGCCTGTACTTTTATTAGGGATAATAAGCTACCCAGGGCAAGAACAGAGATGAAGCATCAAGCTCCCGGAAACCAAAGTCCAGGGAACGCAGCCGGAAGAACTGCTAGTCTTATTTGGCAGCGGAGCAATGCATAGTTTCATGTGCACCTATGAGCAAGTCAAAACAGAGGGAGACAATGGGGTTAAAATGTATAATTATTTCTTTTTTAAAAAAAATTAAAAAGCAGAAATCGGCTGCTGGTAAGACCTGCTGGGGGCAGGAGAAAGCAGGGCTCTTCCTGTGTACATTAAAAGCACCTCTCCTAGCCCCTTGAAGGTGGTGCTATTGTCAAAATGCTATCATGTGGCTAAAGTTTTGGGACCGCGCGGATTCCTGGGTCCCGTGCAGGGCAGACGTCTGTTCTTCATGTCCAGAGAAACCGAAAAGCATGTGGATTCCTAATTGGGTGATGTATTGCTGGAGCGGCAAGGAAGTTGCTCCTTTCTCATCACGATGTCAGAAATGATATCCTTGTTCCTTTGCTGTGTGTTGCAGAAGGCGGGAAGGGGAAGGAAGTGCTTTCTAAGGAATGTTGTCTGTTGCGCGGCAGAATGGTTTTGCTTAGGCTGGAGGTGGCAGTCCGATGCCGTTTGAAATGAGGTTGAGGATTCTCAGAGATATGGTCCAAGTAGCAGAAATGGTAATTTGCTGTGGAGTGTGGCATAGGAAGAGCCTGTGAGATTTACCAGGGGTGTAGCTGCTTCGTGGACCCGCTGCAAACCAAAATACCAGGAAAGTTCAGTCACCTCCAGAAACGTTGAACAGCTATGTTGTTTGGCACATTTTCCTTCGCCATGCAAAGGGTGAGAAGTGTGATGGGTTTGCTTTGACGCTTCCAAGAATGGGCAGGATTTTCAGCTTGGTTACCTGTCTCTGCTACGGAATTGTCTTTTTTGCAATTTAGAGGGTGTGTTCTTTGTTGGTGCTTAAAAAATTGATTCTCACCAGTCTCTGGGCGCCAGAGGGTATGCCAAAGTGTTTCAGTTATTGCATTTATCAGAGCCCTGTAATGTTTTCAAATTGATGAGGGTGTTGGTGTGTATCTTGTTTTTCAGTGATTTTGAGTTTAAACTTGTCTTGAAAAGAATGTAAATATGACTAGGATGGTCATGGATATATATATATATATATGTTGCTGGTCTTGTAAGAGATTACAGGGTAATTGGAGGTGACATTCGGCATGGTCACTTATTTCTTAAAAAATATTGATTGGAGTCTTGTGCTTGTGTTCGATGATAAATATTATTGTGTAGATAACAACTGGATGTTACTTTGTTAGGCAGGTGTTTGTTTATTTTTTTAAGAAAAAGATTCCAAAGAAAATAGTTTTAAGTTTAATGTGAATTTTACTACATGTCTAAATGAAACGCCTTAGGTACTGAGGAAGTCACTAATTTAGAGGTGTCTCGTTACTGAGACAAACTTGCAAAAACCCCTGAATCCCAATTCACAAATTGGTTATTCGTTTGTCAGGGGATATTTCACATCTAACACATAAGCCCGCGACCTTTAATTAGAATTTTGCAGTTTGTTTTATGCCCCTTGAGGCTGACACCTTGAAAAAGATTTTTTTCCCTTGATTTCTTATTGCTAATAAGCATCTTTTTCTTCGCCTCTGGTCCTTTGAAGAGTATGATGCAAATACACTTAATTACGGAGGTGGCAATAATTTGTTAGCTGAATATGTGATCAGGCAGATGCAAAAATGATCTTATTAGATCTGTGATCACGCTGTGGAATCAAGGTAATGCACAGCTGCATTTAAGAGAGAAAAAACCTGTTCTTTTTTCCCTTTCTCTAGGAGGAAGGAGGAGCTATGTCCCGGTTGTCTTTAACACGGTCTCCAGTTTCTCCCCTGGCTGCCCAAGGAATTCCTCTCCCAGCTCAGCTGACCAAATCTAATGCTCCTGTGCACATTGATGTAGGTGGACACATGTATACCAGCAGCTTGGCAACATTGACAAAGTACCCAGATTCCAGGTAAGGCTGCCATATTTTCTGAGAGTGTCTTTTCATTGGATGGCAATAGGCCTGATACCTACAGGGCAGTTGGGTAATCATAATTCAGCTTTTGGGATTATACAGAGGGGAACTGCAAAGCATCTATGGGATTTTCAGACCAGCTCTGAATCCCCCCCTCCTTTCATTTAAACAATGCTGCGTTGCAAGCACCTGTTGAGGATGTTTTTCTCTGATCAATACTTCTGTGTGAAAACTAAAGATATTTTTTTTGAAAACTCGGTTTTTAACTTGGGCATGTCAGCAACTCCCAAGAGACCTCTTGCGGGACTGACCGTTCCTTTTTCAGTAGAGTTGTCCAATGGGAATCGCTCTTTGTCGTCTCGGTCACCTTTGTTATGAAATCTTATTTATTTCCATGGAGCTTGCTTCCAAGTCCGTTCTGTTTGCGTTAATCCTAAGCTTGGTGGTAAAATCTGCTGGAGGGAAAAATAGTATTCGGACTCAAAGAAACATGCTTACGATTGACATGTCTGTTGTGTTCAGCAGAATTTTCCACTGTGCTGTCTGTCTGGTTGTGATCCTTGCAAGAGTATGTGCGTTGCTATGGGCCAGAATCTTTGACCCAGCATACAGTAAAGGGAAATGTCCCAGAATGACTCCGTTCTCCAAGTGAATACATTGTGCTGGGAAATGCTCAGGAGTGTGTGAGTACTGTCTGGATGCGTGTCTGTTAAACCCTCCATTGGGTAATTCTTTACCATCCCTATTGAGTTTGGTTTGGGGGCATGTGAGCCAATGCAGATTACAGGTAGGTGTAGCATTTGGGGTGTTCAAATTGCAAGATGCTGCATTCTTCTGCAGTCGGGTCTTTTCAGGCAATGCTTCGATTGAGTTTTGGGATGGTCATGGGGGAAGGGATTTAACAGCAGGTGTATCAGAGAAGGGTATTGTGTCAGGATGGAAAGAAAGGTACCCATGTACTACATAGTCACCCTTCAGAATGAACCAAAGGCTCATAGGTCCATGACAGCATAATCCTGACCATGGTTACACTCCAAGAGCCAGCATAGTGTAGTGGTTAAGAGCAGGTGGATTCTAATCTGGAGAACCAGGTTTGATTCCCCACTCCTGCACCTGAGTGGCAGAGGCTTATCTGGTGAACCAGATGTGTTTCTGCACTCCTACATCCTTGCTGGGTGACCTTGGGCCAGTCACAGTTCTCTCAGAACTCTCTCAGCCCCACCTGCCTCAGAAGGTGTCTATTGTGGGGGGGGGGGAGGGAAAGGAGCTTGTAAGCCGCCTTGAGTCTCCTGACAGGAAGGGTATCAATCCAAACTCTTCTTCTGATTTCCTTGTAATTCAGTTTAAGATTGCCCTTTCCAAAGAAAGACCTGGCAGGTCTCAAATTTGGGCCTGCTGTCATCAAGTTTAGAGACGACAGCAAGATCCCACTGGGGAATTCTCCTGCACAAATCCTAGTGAAAGGAATGGGGGTTGTGTGATTGAAGAAAGACCCACAGATTTTGACCGAGTGCACTCAGCAGAAACGTGACAGTGGATTTCAGTGAACACCCTCCAAGATTTCACTTCACACATTGCAGTTCCAAAGTCTGCAGCAAAGACTTTTCAAGTGTGTACCTAAACATTCCATGTGTGAATAAGACAAATGTGTATTTGCGAACACATCAACCATATAGGTGTACACAGCAGAGATCCAGCATTGGTTGCAGCTTTCGTTCTTGTCTAATGTGTGAAATGGCCCCCAGTGACTAGGGTGTTGGGTTTGGCTGTGGGAGTCTTGGCTTGCAGTCAGTCAGTTGCAAGCACGATTGCTTTGGAAATGCTCAGAATACATGAGTGTTTCCCACAGTGGTCTTACAACATGTGAAGGTCGTCTTTGAAACCTCAGCTGGGAAAATGCAATTGAACCATGTGGACGTTTGAAGGCATTCCCCTGTTACAGTTTGATGCAGGGAACTGTGATGTTTCTTGCTGATATAATGATGGTTGCAGCAGTCAGTGCAGGGGCTTTGGCAATTCACTGTCTTTCAGCCAAGCCTTTATCACAGGGTTGTTGTAAGGCTAATAGGTCTTGAGGAAAGCCGGGGCAGAAGTGGGTGGAGATGTAATGAGCTACCTTTGATTCTGCATTAAGGAGAAATGATTTCCCACCCCCTTCCCCCAAAGTGTAAAGGACCTGTATACATTCGGTAGTTTTGTTTGGAAGAAAGTCAGGAATCCAGACTGTCCAAAAAGGTTTGTTTGTTTGTTTGTTTTGTTCTGTTTGGTTGTACCTCCCTTTTCTCCTCAAAAGGGACCCAAAGCAGCTTATAATGTCATTTTCCTCTCCTCCGTTTTGTCCTCATCTCCAGCCCTGTGAGGTAGGTTAGGCTGACAAAGGCAGAGACTGGCCCAAAGTCACCCAGCAAACTCTCCGGGCAGAGTGGGGGATTTGTAACTGGGCTTCCCAGATTCTCTTCCAATAAGTGTTAACCACAATTTTAGACTAGCTTTTGGCATCATAATAAAACTTGAGCAATACTGAAAAAAATGGTAAAATTTGGATTTGGCTTTAAAATTATCATTAAAGCCAAAACTCCTGAATATCTGATTTGATAAACCTGAATATTTTTGGATTTTCCGAAAACATTCAGGTCCATTTGAATTTTTAGTTTTTTATGGTTTTCAGCTTTTGGGGGCAGATTTTTAAGCTAGCAGTACCAAAATTGCAGGGTATCTTCAGGAGACCTTCTGGATGATACCACCCAGGTTTGGTGAAGTTTGGTTCAGCAGGTCCCAGTCTTGGGCAGATTAAACTTTTCCTCTCTCCTGTGTCCTGTCCCTCAAGGTGCAAAGCTTTGCAAAGTTCTAGCTAGCAGAAATGCATAAGAATCACTGGCTGACTGAGTCATCCAGTCTCCAAACAAATTAACAAAACAACAGAGTTCCAGGGAAGGAGCGAGAGAGACTCAGCCAGAGCCAGCTCAAGCACCATTTCTGCTGGGCTTCAGGCCACTTCCCCATCCCCACCCCCAGACCCCACCAGAGAGCCTCCAACACACACAGCAATGGTAAGTAAAGTGGAGGGAAATTCTTGGGGGAGGGATGTCTCTAGTTTTAACTATATGAGAGCTTAAGTTTAAGGGGTGTGGGGATTCTCTATTTTTAACTATATCAAGTCAAGTTAGTTAACTTTAAAGGGAGTCCAAGGCGGCTAGCCACTACTGAAGGCTGCCTTCAGTTTAAATCCTCCAAATGTCAATTATGTATTCGTCATTCAACATTCTAAGCTATTTGGATCGGCTTTTATTAGCCCTGCATGTTTTGGGGACTGATAAAAGCTGGAAAAAGACGAATACAGCTTTTTTCGGTATTTGTTATCATTTTGTTCTATCGAATCACTGAGCCTAATTATAATGCAGACTGCTGAGATTTAGCCCCCTCAGGTTCCTGTGGACCTGGAAGAGGTGAGAATGTAGGATACAAATGTATAAATCAGTACACAAGTAGAGTGATTTTGTTTCAAGGATAGGTTGAGTTCTGCAGCCATTGCTTGACCATTTAAGTTATTAAGTTAGATAAGTTGGGGTTAAATTTCCACCTGGATTGGACTTTTCATACTTCATACTTTTAGGATGTTATCACCTTCACATTGGATGGAGACCCGCTTAGTTACAGTTACAGCTTACCCTAAGATACATTCAAATTTGGTTTGGGATATTAATATGTCCCAAGATACAACATGTGAAACTCTTTACAGAGTATAGTGACAGTGTTAAAAACGCACGCACGCACGCACACACACACACACACCCCGGCTGGCCAGAGATGTCTCTTTTGATGGTGTTAATTGAGGGCATATTGTTTTCTAAAGTAGCTGTTGTGTTTTTCCTCAGTGTTGTTCGAGCTGTGTTCTGAGAGAACTCCTGGGGTTCTCACAGCAGGCAAGCATCTCAGAAGGACAGCATGAATGATGTCCTCTGCTCTGCAGCCCCTGTTCCCCTCCAGGGTGCAGTGGGACTATTGAGTGCAATCTGGGGTGCACAGATTTGCCATCAAGTAACAGCTGACAAACAGCAACCCCTAGTGGGGGTTTCAGGGAAAGACATGTTGGGAGGTGGTTTGCCATTCCTTGCCTCCGCATCTCCACCTTGGTATTCACTGGAGATTTCCCACCTAAATACTTGCCAGGGTCAGTTCAGCTTAGCTTCTGAGATCTGACAAGTTCAGGTTAGCTTGGCCTATTCAAGTCAGGGCAGAACCAGGTGGACAGAGGGACTTTTTCTCCCTCTCCCAAACAGTAAAACTCAGGGGCCACCTGATGAAGTTGGTGGGCAGTAGGTTTAGGTCGAACGAAAGGAAGTACTTCTTCATTTAATGAGTAATTAAATTGTTCAATTTAACACCAGCGGACATAGTGATGGCCACAAGCATAGCAAAGCTTACTTTAAAAGGGGTTGGCTGGATTCATGGAGGAGAGGTCCATAAATGGTTGCTAGCCAGGTGACTGAGGGGAGCTTCCGTCTACAGAGGCAGCAAACCTCCAAATGCCAGTGCTGAGAAGCAGGTGCAGAGAGGGCCTTGGCTTCTATGCCCTGTTCTTTGGCCTTGAAAGACAATGGATTGGCCCCTTCGTGAAACAGCATGCTGGACCAGTGGTCCGATCCAGCAGGCTTTTCTTGTGTTCTTTCTTATGGTTTGAGGCATTTTATAAAGAGAAAGTGGAGAAGGGGAGAGCCTTGTATATCACTGTACGTTGGGAGGAAGGATGGAATGAAACACGAGAGAAATGCATGGAATTGATTTTTTCCACTTTTTTTCCCCCCAGTAACTTTTTTTCCTGCCTTTAACTAAAAGACTGAAATTTGACATTTCGGGCTGAGCAGCCTTTTAAAATGAATGAGATGGATTATTCCGGGTGTCAAAAGTATATGATACCCAATCACTTTACAGTGTTCCGCAGCCGAGCTGGTATATAATAACCTTGATGCACTACTTTGAGAGCGTTTTCCTTAAAATGGTCCATTTTTTTCCGTATACTCTCTGTTACAAACGTTTTCCTCCCGTTTTCCTCTCATTTCCAGCTTGTTCTGTTTGCTTTATCTTCCCTATCCTAATAATCTGCTGAACCTTAGGCAACCACAACCCTCTTCTGGTTTATTGATCCTTCCATAATTCCTTCAAGGGTGGCAAATCTCATAATCTCTGAAGTACGAAAGAACTGAAACGCATGGAAAGGTTCTTTCCTTTTTCTACTCCCCCCCCCCCCGCCCAATAATTCAGATGAGTTGAATCCAAAGTGCCTGCTCCTCATCTACTTTCCCCCAGGGAAGGAGGCTTCCCCTTCTGCAGGGGTGGTTTTGCAAGATCTAACTCCCCCACTAAACCACAGTAGCAGACCTATCACTGGGTCGACAGCTGGCTTTTGTTGAGCACTTTCGAAGACCAAGGCTGGCTCCAGAGCACAGCTCTGTGAATAAAGCCAATAGATCCTCTGAAGAAAAAAGCCTCATGCAGTAACTTTTCCGCACATGCAGAACAATGCACTTTCAGTCCACTTTGAAAGTGGATTTTGCTATTCCGCACAGCTGCAAAGTGCATTGATAATGGATTGTTCTGCATGTGTGAAAGGGGCCATGGTCTCCACTAGTCTTCTATAGTCTTCTTGCTGCCCTCAATTGGGGAAAAGAAAAAGCAGATCCCAGATAAATATTCAGAAACCTTTGTGCATGGCTTGGTTTGCTTGCACAAGTTATCTGAGCAAAGGATTCTGGGATGGTACCTTAGTTTACCCATCCCACTCACCTACAGAGAGTTTTTGAAGGATTAAACATTTTTTCACGCAACATGTGATTGGTGTTTGGGGAAATATGCTGCCACAGGAGGTGGTGATGGCCACTAACCTGGATAGCTTTAAAAAGGGCTTGGACAGATTTATGGAGGAGAAGTCGATCTATGGCTACCAATCTTGATCCTCCTTGATCTCAGATTGCAAATGCCTTAGCAGACCAGGTGCTCGGGAGCAGCGGCAGCAGCAGAAGGCCACTGCTTTCACATCCTGCATGTGAGCTCCCAAAGGCACTTGGAGGGCCACTGCGAGCAGCAGGTGCTGGACTAGATGGACTCTGGTCTGATCCAGCAGGCTTGTTCTTACGTTCTTATGAGGCAGTCCATTGGAATCCGGTTGCCTCTTGCATAAGTCAGGTGGGACCAGTCTGCCTGCCATTGATGCCCACCCACCAGGTTTGTTTGTTTGTTGTCAGTGATTCTTCCCTTTGAATCTACCAAGAATGCAACTTAAAACAGTTCAGTGGTACCTGAAAGGCTAACAACATTTATTCCAACCTGAGCTTTCATGAACCAGAGTTCACCCTCTTAGATGCATCACTTCAGTTCTTCTGATGAAATGAGCTATTTATATGTTTAGAACATTTCTTCCCCCCCCCCCCCTTCAGAATTTTGCTCAAGGTGGCTTACAATAAAAACCCTGACATTTTTTTAAAAGCCATTAAAACATACAAACAAGCCGTTTAGGAAACAATTGCTGTAAACCACTTTGAGCTTGTTAGGGAAGAGCGTCCTTTAAATCAAATAAATAAATAAAATGTGCAGTATCGCTGAATCCCTCCCCTCCCCAGCTATGAGTAAAAAAAGGATATACAAACAGTAGTAGAAGAAAAAGAGATTGGATTTATACCCCCCTTTCTCTCCTACAAGGAGACTGAAAGGGGCTTGTGAACTCCTTTCCCTTCCTCTCCCCATAGCAGACACCTTGTGAGACTGAGAGAATTCTGAGAGAACTGTGACTGGTCCAGGGTCACCCAGCAGGAATGTAGGAGTGGGAAAACAAATCTGGTTAACCAGATAAGAGTCTCCCACTCATGTGGAAGAATTGGGAATCCAACCTGGTTCTCCAGATTAGAGCCCATCTGTTTTTAACCACTACACCATGCTGCCTCTAGTGGTACCCCAGTACCCGAGACGAATATCAATTTGGGCATATACTCACCTTGGGTTTTGAATTGCAAATCAGGAGAAAGGGAAGCATATACAAATTTGAGACATTAAATAACCAGATGCTTATAATAGTACAGTTCCATTGCCCTGTTCACAGAAAATGGTGACTGTGGCTATTGAGCTTTTCTAGAACCGAAGCAGGAGTACCAAAATTGTATGGTTGAAAAGGACTCACAGTGATATATCTGCCAGTGGCAGAGAATACTCCGTGAAATATAGAGAAACTAATAGTGGTCCAGTTTCCAGGCTGGTTAGGATTATGGAGAACACTCAACACAGCTAGGTAAATGCTTAACTGTTCCAATTATTATTCTGAAATTTCAGTGTCGTTTTTCAGTGCCTCTTGAATCCCCAAAGATTCTTTTCTGTACCGATTTATCTACTGAAGAATCTCCGTCTATTTCCCACAGAATTTTAGCACATCACAGAAGACTATGGGCTGTATTTGCAGGAGCACAGTTCATGCAGGTCTTGGCCAAGCCTCTCCGATCTCATCATGAACTGTATGCATACCATATGGCACCCCTCCGGGACTGAACCTTGCAGGGAAAACTTGATAGTGGTGGGTCAACTATCTTTCAAAGAAGCTTCTCTGCCGAACCTGATCTTCTCATTGAGGAACCTCTAGTAGACCTCCAAGAGAGCCCAGTGTTCCCCAGAGCACTTTGAGAACTTCTCACTGGAGGGAGAATAGCACATGAGGAGCTGCATCATGTTTAGCATTATAGATCCAGTTCAAAGGACATGATCCATTAGGAGAATCGTGTTCGTCCTGGTGGGGTCATGTTGTGATGAGACCATCAGAATTTCTTTCAAAGCAGCCCCATGGAAGTGAACCAAAATTTGCAAGAATTGGTTCAATTGTTGTACATTAGAGCATCTCCATCTGCTTTTCTCCAAGCTTAGTTGTGTGTGTCTAAAGTACCATCAAGTTGCACCCAGTATGTTGCAACCCTGTAGGGCTGTGGTGGCGAACCTTTGGCACTCCAGATGTTATGGACTACAATTCCCATCAGCCCCTGCCAGCATTGCCAATTGGCCATGCTGGCAGGGGCTGATGGGAATCGTAGTCCATAACATCTGGAGTGCCAAAGGTTCGCCACCACTGCTGTAGGGTTTTCAAGGCAAGAGACTAACAGAGGTGGTATGCCATTGCCTTCCTCTGCATAGTGACCCTGTTATATATTGGTGGTCTCCCATCCAAGTATTGGCCAAGGCCAACCCTACTTAGCTCCAGAGATATGATGAGATCAGGCTAGCTGGGCCACCCGGGTTAGGGCCAGAACCTAATCACATCCCCCCTCCCCCACCTAAAGGTATATTCTTGAGTAAACCTAAAATTGCATGGCTGTTTATGCCTTACCTTATGAAAGTACTCCTTAGAGCATCTGTGTTTCGGAGCAGACTCTTCATACATGTTTTCACCCTCACTGCCAAAGAGGAGGCCGGATCTACACATTGGCACCTGAATGGAGATTGACACAACAGATTGGGATTGCTTTTCCAAAAAGGTGAAGTCTCTCATAACATCAAAGGTGACATTAAAAAAAAAAAAAAACTACCTGGTGCACACGTTCCTATGTTGAATTGTTTCTGTAGGTAGATTATTTACCAGGAGCAATGATTGAATAATTAAAGCTACATAATTAAGTTATTGTTCTCGTTGTTGTTAGTTCCTGCAGCTTGTTTGAACAGCTCACAGCCTGTCTAGTACACAGTTATAAGGACAGGAAATGATCCCTCAATTGGGTAGTAATGCAGTTTAAATCACAAACAGGGGAATGATTTTTTTTTTCCTGTGGGATCTTTGTCTGTTTTCTGGCCTGTTTGGGGCTTTTCCCAAGGGTGGCTGCTTTATCATATTCTTTTCTAAGAGTGCTATACAGCACAGCCAGTGTGAGTGTATTGAGTTCTATATGCCCTGTCCTGGCATCTTCACAGCTTTACATGTCAGGAAGGAAGGAAGGAAGGAAGGAAGGAAGGAAGGAAGGAAGGAAGGAAGGAAGGAAGGAAGGAAGGAAGGAAGGAAGGAAGGAAGGAAGGAAGGAAGGAAGGAAGGAAGGAAGGAAGGAAGGAAGGAAGGAAGGAAGGAAGGAAGGAAGGAAGGAAGGAAGGAAGGAAGGAAGGAAGGAAGGAAGGAAGGAAGGAAAGGGAAAGGGAAAGGAAGGGAGAGGAAGGAAGGAAAGGGAAAGGAAGGAAGGAAGGAAGGAAGGAAGGAAGGAAGGAAGGAAGGAAGGAAGGAAGGAAGGAAGGAAGGAAGGAAGGAAGGAAGGAAGGAAGGAAGGAAGGAAGGAGAGGCAATGTGGCTGTTTAACAGTTTTTCATTGTTAATATTTGATATGTTTGATTATATTTTATTTTAAAATGGATTTTTAATTGTCGGTAGCGGCCCCAAGGCTGCAAGGAGAGGGGCAGAATATTGAATGAATAAATAAACAAACATGAGCTAGTCAATGGAATCACAGCTTGTACCAAGCTTAGGCAAACTCCCTGAGGAGTAGGTGTGTCCGTCTCTTGCGGTCAAAAGTAAGCAAGAACCTCCTGGCCTGAATTTATTGTGGAAAGCCTTTCAGGGGCCTCTTGGACTCCTGCTCACAAAAGTTTCTCTGTGCAAATCTTCTGTTCTTCAGAGTTCCACATGACTTTGAGGTTGTTGCATGAAAACTTTTGGTGGGGGAGTAGTTTAAAGTCATTGCTTTATTAGTAAAAATTTGCATTCCTACTTTTGGCTTTGGTGTTCTGTGGAAGCCCTCACTCAGCACTCCACTGCATCACCTGTAACAGTTGTACACCATCAGGCACAGGAACTGCAGGTATCTCTTTCAGTTGTCCCTTGTAGCTCTTCTGAGCACTATTCTACAACGTGGCACCTGACAGACTAACTGGCAGGAGAGGCCCCTTCCGCACATGCAGAATAATGCACTTTCAATCCACTTTCACAATTGTTTGCAAGGGGATTTTGTTGTTTCTCATCATAAAATCCAGCTACAAAGTTCATTGAAAGTGGATTGAAAGTGAGTTATTCTCCATGTGCGGAAGGGGCCAGAGTGAGGGGGTGGGAACATGGGGTGGGGGTGCAGTATTGCCTGCACAAGAATGTCACTTCCAGGGAATACCTGGAAACGATAGCAGTTGCTGTAGGAACAGCCAGAAATTTTATTGTTTCATCATAGGGTTTCTGGCAATTTATAGAGCAGCTACTGTCATTTCCAGATGTTCCTTGCAAGCGACAGCCTTACAAAAGCAGGAAAAGGTGAGGGTTTTTTTAAAAAACATACACGTTTATTATAATTTTTTCCTCCTCCATTGCTCCAAACAGCCATGGGAGAACAGGACATGAGCTCTTGGGATATTTTGTGCCTTTACTGGGGAACTGTTGCCCTACTCCTAATCCAGTTCCTAGAATAGTAAACAAAACTATTGTCCAGAAAGATTTGTGGTTGGCAGAGAGACTGGAGGGTGGGTGAGCTGCAGGCCTACCTGAGCTGAAGGTTTCATGCTGGGATTTTCTTATTTTATTCAATTTAATATCCCACCCAATCCCAGCACAAAGCCAGGCTCAGGGCGGCTAACAATAAAGTAATTTCATACAAGTAGCACAAGCAGTAAAATCATTTCATACAAATCTCATAACAGTTCTATAAATCTGTCCCACCAAGATGGCAGTCCTTAGACTTATGAAATTAAAAAGCCCGTCTTCTCCAGCAGCTCCGAGCTCTTCTCTACACCTGCTGTCAGAGGAGGAGAGCAAACTGACCACAAAGAAGAGAGGATAAAACAACTCCCTTCAACCTGGCAGCCACCTGGGAAATGAGCAGGCCGCCCACAGTGGGGTTGGGGGGTGGTTTTCCTTGCTTTTCTCCACAACCAACTAGATCTCCTCCAGGTATCTTGGCAATCTCATTCATCCAGACTTCCAGTAGTCCTGTGTTTTTTGGTCAGTGATAATTGTGAATGTGATTCTCTGTGAGCTGCAGTGTAAGTACCTCTGGCCTAGGAGCTTTCAAGGAAGAGGGGCAGAACCTCTGCCAGGTAATTGTATATCACTTTAATGGCTTTTTGGGTGACCGTGGTCTGCTTTGTGATGGCATGATACTGCAGGAAAACCCAGGCTTTTGCTGGAAAGGAAGATTTCTAAGCAGACTGCATGGGGGGGGGGGGGTGTGTGGGTGTGGGTGTGTGTGTGTGTGTGGGTGTGTGTATGTGTGGGTGTGTGTGTGTTTCTGTTGGGTGTTGCAAGGTCTAGCAGGCTGGTGTATATTTACTTAATTATTTATTTATACCCCATCTTTTTCCTCTGTGAGGGCCCACAGAAACCGTCTTCCTTTCTGTAGTTCAGCCTTACAGCACTATGAGGTAGGTTGAGAATGGCCTAGCATTCCCAAGTTTGTCCATCCCCTTCTTCAATCTGTCTGAGGTGGAGATCATCCGCACTTCTTGTGTCAGTGAGTTCCAAAAGTCAGCTGCTCAGACGAAGTCATTCTCTCATTTGTGCAGGAGTTAAAGGAGTATGATGCATCTGTGGACACAGGCTACCCCTCATCTGAGTCTTGGTGAAAAAAGGCCAATTATAAGTGCAGTCAGTGAAACAAAATATCCCCCCAAAAGGTAGCTGCTAGTTCTGCCAAGTAAATCAAGCTTCCTGGAAAATTGTGAAGAGAGGCTTGCTTCCTGCAGCTGTGATGGTTTTGCAGAATTTCTTGTCTCTGCACCCACACGTACAGCTTAGGCTGTGAATCCTGTGGCAGAGAACAGGAAGCTTCACACGCTGAGAACCAAGCAGAATACAGTGATGTGTTTTCCCACCTAAGGCCTACCTCTTCATTTCTTGCATGTGCTGATGGAAGTGTCCCAGTTTGCACATCGATGAACGTGGAGCAGAGCATTTGGTCTGCTGGTTCTCTTGCAACTGCTCAAAACAAAAACAACCGAATTTTTCCCCCTCATTGATTTTTCTGTTTTAATTCCTGCACTGACTTCCTCCTAGAGGCAGTGTCAGCTGATGGAGATGAGGTGTATACTTCAGTGGGAATCCTGACCCAGAATTACTGTGAAAGGGCAGGAGACGAGATCTTGACTCTAGATGGCTGGGCTTCGCATGCAGCGTGTGTGTGTGTTTGGGGTGGGGTGGGGGGGAGATTTCTCCTGCTTTGATGAGCATAAATCCTTTCCCAAGCATACATGTGTGACACAGGAGGGACATACATGGATGCTGAGAGGGACAGTGGCCTGGTAATATTGCTCAGATACAATTACTGGGCTGTTCTATCACTCTTTGCTTCATAAACCATTGCTTCATAAACTTTTGTTCTTTTCCTCCTTAGCCAGGACTTTTAGAAACTGGAAAGGTTTACATGAAAAGGTCTCTGTAATCATTAAAGGTGCCTTTTTCAAAGGCCGTGATGGCTTCTAGGATTGTTCTAAAGTACCCATCAGTCCAATTATGGTTCTGTGAGAGAACTTTGGATTTCGGAAAAGACATCATGATGTTGGCTGATAAGTTCCTAATGTAGGAAAATGCAAGATGTGATGTTGATAGGGTTGATCGTGCAGATTCATTCCACTGACGCTCTTCCTTCTGGTAGAAGGAGCCATCCTGATGCTAGAGGTAAAGAGAAGGTTCCCTTCATTAGGAAAAAAACCCTCCACTAGCAAAACGGATCTGTGAGATCCACCCAGTGAATCCTGGGAAAGGGAGCAAGTTTCCCAGTAATGTGATCATAGAATCATACAACGGAATCATCGAGTTGGAAGAGACCACAAGGGCCATCAAGTCCAATCCCCTGCCAGGCAGGAATACACAATCAAAGCACTCCTGACAGATGACCATCCAGCCTCTGTTTAAAAACTTCCAAAGAAGGAAACTCCACCACATTCCAAGGCAGCGCATTCCAGTGTCGAACAACCATTACCATCAGGAAATTCTTCCTAATGTTGAGGTGGAATCTCTTATAAAGATGATGTCATTACATGCTTTATGTTGCTATATATTTATTTATTTACTTGCTTTGTTTATGCCCTGCCTTTTCCCCCAGTGGGATCAAGGGTGACTTCCTTATTTTATCCTCATAACAAGCCTGTGAGGTGGGTTAGGCTGAGACCAAGTCACCTAGCAGAATGGGGATTCAAAAATGAGTCTGCCAGCAGCTACTCTGACCACTACACTTCGTTGTCCGAACCATGGTGTGGATGTTAAGTTCAGTCCCAGCTTTAGTTGAAACACTGTGAGGGGCCATTGGTCCACATTCACACTTGTCTCAAAGGTGTTATAAATGTCAATAGATTTTATCTTAGTTTAATTGTTTGGACTTGTTGGGGAGCATAGTTTTGTAAAGATGCCGAATATTCTGTCGTACAAACTACATTTGGGAGGAGAGAATAATATTAATCCACTTTGTGTAAGTACAGTCACAGAGTTCGTAGGTAAATAGAAGAAAACAAATCAGTGTGGCAAAGTGGACCTCTTGGTCAAAAGAGGAGAGCAATCATCTCTAATGCCACCCTAATGGGAACATTGCATCTGAATTACAGTCTTCAAACCTGCAAGCCATGACCAAATCCATCCAGGGGCTGAGCGCCATTGAGTTCTTCTGTGTTGGAATTGAGGCCCCCTTCACTGTCTTCATCCTCCAGAGCTGGAAGTGAAGTAACATGGAGATATTCATTGGGGGAATGTGTCTTCTAGGAAGAGCTTTCACTCAGACTTGGAATTTACATCCCAAATTTGTGTTACTGAAACATAAAAGAGCACAGGGACCTAGCCGGAGCCGCAGCCACAGTGCGATTATAAAACAGGATGTTTTATACATTTTGTCGTATTTTTTTAAAGCTTTTCCTGCCAATAAGATGCCTCAGTAGAACTGGATGAATTCCCAGTGAAACAACGCTACTCTCGCACAGTGCCCCCCCTTCCATTTCATGACATTAAGTGAAACTTCTGCCTCACAATCTGATGGGATGCACGTGTCTTAAACAAGATGACTGGTGATCACAACCTATTGGGAGATGGAATGGACCTGAAGTATTCAACATACCACCTGGGAAGAGATTCAGCAATATGGCCACAGTAGTGACATCTTGTGAGATGAAAGTCAATACTCAGTTATCAGGCTCCAAAAGACCATGTGACCAAGAGACTTTGGCTTTCTCATTGAACGCCACGTCGTGTGTTAGGGTTAATGGACAGTTCCTTCTAGGTGGTTCACTTCTGCCTCACGAAGTACTTTGGAGTGGAACAACTTGGCTCACATGTTTTTCTCCTGCCCCTTCTCTAAGGAATCCAGGAGGGATTTTCTTGTTCATTGTTGTATCGAATACTAAACTGACTAACCCCTTTGCGAAAAAAGTCAAAACTGCAGAGTAGACAGAGAGTCTCTCTCTGTAAGACCAAGCATGCAAAAATAGGATTTTGTGAAAGAAAGACAGAAAGGCAGCCTGGGCATATATCAGGTGTGTGGAATGTTGAAATAGTCCCTAGCTCCCCAGTGATTCCTTGTGAATAATAATGACAATTTTGGAAAGTGCTTTTTTTGTTTCTTGTCTTACCTATTAGTTAATAAAGTTCGGAAAATATCCCTACAGTCCAAAATCACTCCAACCATTCCAAGAATGGAAAATATTTTGGGGTGACACCAAACATACATCTATACAATTCAAAGTTATAATCCTGTTTGTGTGGATGAATTGACGTATTTGGCATATTGAAGAATTTGATGCCCTTGGCTTAGGGGCTGGTTGTAGCATACGTTGGCTTGGACAGTATAGTCCTCTTGTGGCACTTGGCACATTGTTTGTCTTCTCAGGGGAGTGAAGGTTGACCCTCATATTTTTGACGTGTTTACAAATCATAATGTTTAGCCTTTCAAACCCCAGCCAGAGTTTATTAGGTCCCAAGAACTGGGACTGACCCCAGAGATATATAAAATATTAATAATGTTTGCTTACTAAGCCAGCTCCCTGTTGAGAACCTTGTCACACATTACAAAGTATGCTGGTAGGGTCTGGGTCTCCACCCTGTGTCAGACATAACACAATCACACGTGAATTGTGAGTTCTTCACAGTTCTTTAACATGCCATTCCCAATTAGAATCAGCTTGAGTTCTTCCCTCAGTGTTATTTTCCAAGCCTGAAACACTTGAGGTCCAGCCTGCTTCAGAAATCCACTTGCATCCCAGGGAACATGTAGGTTGCCCCAAATACCCCTTCCAGGACTATTTCAAGTTGGGATAATGGTGTAAGGGAGGAGGCTGAAGGAGGAACTTCAAATGCGCCAGGGTCCTGATACCCATTGGGCACCACACATACAGAAATTGTAGAGAATCCATCACTCAGATGTAGTTATTATATCTGACATATGTGGGGGACCAGACCTGCTCTGGAAATATAAGAAGAGGGTCATCTCTTGACCAGGGGACTGTTTCTAAGAAGGCTTGGATCCTGACACCTCTTATTGTAGACGCCCCTTCCGCACATGCAGAATAATGCCCTTGCAATCCACTTTCAATCCACTTTGCAGCTGTGCGGAATAGCAAAAATCCACTTGCAAACAATTGTGGAAGTGGACTGAAAGGGTGTTATTCCGCATGTGAGGAAGGGGCCCAAGTGTTCTTCAGTATTTGACCACTGAATATTTTGCCTTCAGGCTTTTCCTGTTCTTGAAAGGGGCCCATTCCAGATAATGTTCTGTGGTCAAGTGTCCGAGTCTTCCCTCTAGTGGAGCGCTGTCTCCATTTTGCTGGCATTTGTGTTCAGATTAACTTGATAAGTGCCTGGCTTTTGATCAGGCTCTCCTGTTTCATATATGTTTCATCAGCATCGGTGGCAAATGGAAAGTCCTAATTGGATTCATTATTCAAATTCAGAAGCGTTACAACACGGAATTCTCAATTCCCTTTCATCCCCTCATCTTCTGTTAAAGTTTTATATATCCGTCTAGAACTTTCAAGATTTATTTCCTAGCAGCCACTTTGGTACACTGACTTTTAAAAATAGATATTGATGGCACATACCCTGGCTCCCTTCTATGGCAAAAATAGATATTCTCATCTGCACAGAAAAATATAAAAGTATTAAATTGAGGTGGTAGTAATAGATCCAGCAGTTCCTCCGGGTGCTTAATAGTTAGTGGATGTAATATCTTTCAAAAGCATTGAAGAAGTAGCATATGGTTGTGGAAAGAAAGATCCTTGTGGCATTCTAGCATCAAAGTCAAAAGGTAGGAACACAGTGTTATTACAAAAATTAGAGATGGAGAAACCTATTACCTCAGAGGACCCGACAGAATTGTGCAGCATGTTAGGACACAGACACTTGTACTTTGGGCTCAGTGTTCTTATGCCGAGGAGGTGTCAGGCAGGCCATCCATTTTGTCCCACTGACTGGTGTAAAAACAAAGGAGATCAGGGCCTTGAGGGATGTACAAAGACTGTAATCCTAAAAACAATTTCCTGGGAGTAGACCCTATGAAATTAATTGGGGCTTACTTCCAAGTAAAGCTGCTCAGGCTTACCAGTATGGAACCACAGCCAGCCCAAAACATCTGAGGTGAAGTGCAGGAGCTTCCTGGGGCAAATGCTGTTACTTCCAACTAGTATCTCATTTTAGAGGTTTATGAACTTTACTTGAGTTGATCACATCAACTCAAGGTGTATTGGAGGAGCAGGAATGAGAGAGCAGTAGAAGATGGTAACAGTGTTCCTTTGTGGGGTCTTGAAACCCAGTACCTACTCTACTGTCTGCTGGGCAGGCCCAGCATTAGATTCTAGCTTCAGCAGCCATTGTTTAACACCCCACCACCACCACTGCCACCCCCAGGACGGAAGCATTATGTAATTTATTCAGTGGCAGAAAACTCCTGTCAGGAGCACAGTTGAAGGATAAGGTTGCAGTAGGTGGAAAAGCAAGAAAATGCAAATTGGAGCCATTCTTGCCCTCCGGGGCCATCAGGAGAGCCCTTCACCTCACGCTCTGGCATGAGGTAGTCAGAGAAACTCTCGCTCTTTATAGCCTGCCTCATAAACCAGTCACTAATTGGGCACCGCAATTAAGGTTGCGAATGGATTAAATTGCCTCAGAGTTGGAAGTGGGCAGTTGCTCTCTGATTGACTGCTGTGTTTAGATTAGGATCTGGGAGACCCCAGTTCAAATCCTTGCGCTGCTCCCTTGGTGACTCTGGGCAGTCACTTTCTTGGCATTACCTGCCTAAACAGGATTGCTTTTGTGAGGATACAGGGGAAGAAGGCAGAATTATGTCATGAGTTGCTGTGGGTCCCACTGAAGATAAAAATGCGGTGTACAGTTATCCCTTCCACATTGCTGGCTTTAGGGGCGTGGTGCCCCCCATGATCTGGAAATCTGTGTAAAAAATTTCGGCCTTCCCTTCATACCAAAGAAGAAGTCTGAATGTT
This sequence comes from Sphaerodactylus townsendi, assembly GCF_021028975.2. NCBI lineage: Eukaryota > Metazoa > Chordata > Lepidosauria > Squamata > Sphaerodactylidae > Sphaerodactylus > Sphaerodactylus townsendi. Next base: position 26,391,110 of record NC_059438.1, read on the forward strand.
TTATTTTAACTTTAAAAAGGAAATTGTGTATATTTTATGCTATTAAAAGATGAAATATATTGATATTATTCAGTTCTATACATTTTATGCGTTTTTTTGAGTGTCTAAACTTTTTCTGTGTTGTGTGTTGGCCTTCTCATGTCATCTGCGGCTTCTGCAAAACTCCCAAAAAAATCCCATTTAATTTCTGATGCGCAATATTTAATACACCGATGCGCAATATATCTAAACCATGATGGGGAAAGTTGCGATGGGGAAGGGATAACTAAATAATTTTCAAAGTTTTAAGAACCTGCATTTTTCTTAGGAATATACTCAGGCTGGACAAATATGCATGTTCTAAACTCCCATTCTTCCCAGTTATCTGAGGCCGTGATTCAAATCAGGGCCACAACACATTGAGACAGGGGGCCTTGGCCATCATCCCCTAGTTCCTGTCCTGAAATGACGGGGGGTGAGGAGGAGGAGGAGGAGTTGCCATGTTGTAGAACACTAACTGATTCGTACACATGCAGCCCCAATCAAACAAATGGGACCCTGGGGCCATTTTGGTCTGGAAAACCATGTAGAAGGGCGGTCTAAGCCCTCTCTCTACGCCTTGGTCTCAAGCCCATCACCCCCAACACCCTCATGGAAAGTGTGAAATTTCTGAACACATCTCTTCAGTCAAACCAGGGATTTTCCCAGAGAAAACCCTACTGTCTTAAGAAGTTAAAATGACTGAACTGCGGCAGTTGCACTTTGGTGACATTATGGGAAGAGAGGAGGGACTGGAAAAGACAATAATGCTAAGAAAAGCAGCAATTGTACTTTGGGCAAGCAGCAGGAATAGAGGAACATCCAGTATGAGATGGATTGACTCTATAAAGGAAGTCAATATGTAAGACCTGAGCAAAGCTATTAATGATAGGACATATTGGAGGACATTGATTCATAGGGTCGTCATGAGTGGGAAACAACTTGATAGCACTTAACACAGAGTTATGTCCATAGAGGAATCCTTTGCTGTCTTCTGTTGTAACACAGATTGCACTTTGTTAAAGTAGACTCCCAAGAAGAGTACTAAGAACATAAGAGCTCAGATGAGACCAGTTGTCCACTTAGTCGAACATCTTGTTTCATGCATTGACCAACCAGTTCCTGTGCTTCCAATCAGCTTTAGTAGCCATCACTGGGTCTTCTTTGTTCTAAGCTGTCCCTAGACATGTGACAGTACAGAAAAGACAAGGCCCCTTGGAACATGTGAAGTAGTTTCCCTGCTTGACTGATCAGGAGCAAGGACTGAAAATAAAATGCTTCCTTAACGTAGCCATAGTGGTGTAGTGGTTAAGAGCAGGTGCACTCTAACCTAGAGAACCAGGTTTGATTCCCGGCTCTGCCACTTGAGCTGTGGAGGCTTATCTGGTGAACTAGATTAGCTTGCCAGCTGGGTGACCTTAAGCTAGTCAGAGTTCTTTGGAGCTCTCTCAGTGCCACCTGTCTCACAGGGTGTTTGTTGTGAGGGAGGAAGGGAAAGGAGTTTGTAAGCCCCTTTGAGTCTCTTTACAGGAGAGAAAGGGGGATAAAAATCTAAGGCCGTTTCCGCACGGCCAATTAACGACGGCCTGGGGGCGGTAAAAACGCCGCCCCCAGGCCGCTGTTCGCACAGGCGCCGCTGCTGCGTTGGATGCGCTTCCCTTCCCCCAGGGCGGCCTCAGGCCGCCCTAAACAACAACCCTTTAAAGGGTTGTTGTTGGGGAGGAAGCGTCTTCCCGGTGGCGCGGTGCGAACCGCGCCGCTGGGAAGACGCTGTCTCCCGTCTCCGCGGCTATGCCGTGCTCAGCCTCACGGTGTCCGAGTAGAGTGAAGTAAGCGCCTGCTGGGCGTCGCAGCCCTGCCCACACTGTCCTCCGACCTCCAGGGGTCGGAGGAGGGGCGAAATGGCGGAGCCTCGACTTGCCAACATTATCTTGGCTGGCTCCATGCGGAGCCTCCTGCCGCCTGCCGGCCTCCGCTTCGCCCGTTCATGCGAACGGGCTTGTGCCCCCACGCCGCCCGCACTCTTGGCGGCGTGGGGGCGCAAGGAGGCCGTGCGGAAACGGCCTAACTGTTCTTCACTTTGAGACTCGCCTAGCTTTTACCTTCTTTTAGGTACCAAACTGAGACACATATTTTTTTCCCCAGGCTTTTAATTATAACTTTATCTTAGCAGCTTTTTAATGGTTTTCTTCTGTTTTATGGATAGTATTTATGCCCCTTATGTTTTAATGGCCTGTGGGGTTTTTTGTTGTTGCAATGTGCCTCAAACAGGACTCTGAAAAGGTAGCATAGAAAAATGGACACAAATAATAAATACATAAGGTGGGATTTGAACCAGGCAAACTCTGAGGGCTCTTCACATTCAAGGATTCTGTGATTCTACAAGGCAGTGGGTGTTTCTGATTCTAAGGTAGCCCTGAGATGCAGAAGCCACGCTTTGTGCAAGTCTGAGCTTGGCAGGACTGCAGCTCCTTCCTTTGCAGATCCCTGAGGCGACTGAGCCTCTGGTCAGTCCTGGAACTGCTAAGGCAGATTTCTCCCCAAGCACCCAGATGCTCCAGCGATACAAGCAGTGGGGGTTGGTGAACGATAATGACATTCTGCTCACTGCGCGTCTGTGATCCCCACTCACAACTGCTCGGCGGGGACAGATTTCACTGTTTAGAAATTTGGAATGGAGACACCACATTTTAGTAAACGGGCTTCACGCAGTGGCTCGCCAATTTCATAATCAGCCCTTGAGTATAATTCAGCCTTGGTGGGATATGAGAAGGTAGTCGTTGGTGGCATTATTTAGAGCATTTTTAATAGCTCCATGAGCACAATGGGATGGCATTCCCTTCCTTCCAATGATGCAGATACGTCTTACACTTTTGAGAGATGGATCAGGCAGCCTGGACGTTTATTTTTAATTGATTTATTAATTTTATTTCATGTTTTCCTCAGCTGTCTCTCAGTGGAGAGTCAAAGCAACTTCTGTCATTTTTCTCCTCTCTTTTATCCGAACAACCATAACTGTTGGTGATTCTGCACAAGCCAAATAAAATGGGTTGAGACCCTTTTTAAAAACATTGGGGGGTCCCACAGAACTCACCCCCAAAATTCCTGTTTCATTGGCCAGAACCCTGGTGAAATGACAATCACTAAATTAGCTACTTTTCCCCTTTAACCTAGGTTTCAAGCACTTCCTACTTGCCTGTGCGAACCATGGCGAGCAGGAAGTGTTCAATCCCCATCCCCTTCCGTCCACCATTATGGTGGATTCCCCAAGCGGCCGCCATTAGAGTGGATACTCTAATAGGTGACTGCCGTGCCGGTAGGTGGGGGGATTCTCAGGTGTGAGATTATCGGAGGGGTGGATTCTCGGGGGGGATTCTCAGCTGCGTGGTTTCCACCGAAGCAGCATTTCTGTGTGAATCACGCTGCCTCTGGCATCCCAGTGATCCCAGCTAACCCCTGCAACCGCTGTGCAAACAGTGGCGCAGGCAACGGAAACAGGTTCCATAAACCCACGTTGCCTGTGCGGAATCGGCCAGTGAGGTATTCATTACTGGGTCTCCCGGATCTCGGTCCAACACTCTAACTACTACACCAACCTGCTTCTTAAAATTGGGTTCTCTGGTGTTTGGCTCCCTTTTGCCAAACCAGAAGGTGATTCCCAGAAGCTATTGAATTGGAAGCCAGGATCAAACATCTGTAGGAGGGACATTTTCATTGGAACTTAGTTTGGAATTTCAGGAGGCTGAAGGGTGGTGTGTGCGAATCTTCCCCGCCTTGTTGCCCCTTCGCTTGTTCTGACAGCAAGGGTTTAATCGCTGAATGGAATTAGATATGAGAAGAATGCCATTTTATAAGAGCCCAGAGTGTTGGATGAGGAACTCAATTCAGCCCCGCTCTCCCCTCCAAAACCCCTTTATTTCTTTATTTAAAACTTTTCATCAGCCTCTCTTTCTCCCAGCAAATTAGCCCCGCATAAACTAAAGCATGTAACAGAAATGAGACCAATACATCATTATTTAACTCAATTTATTTCGCACTTTTCTCCTCAGTGGAGACCCTAAGTGACTTACAAAATTCTCCTCCTCACAAATCCTCACAACAACATCTCTGTGAGTTAGGTTAGGCAGAGAGTGTGTGACTGGCCTGAGGTCAGCTTCGATGACAGAGTGGGGGTACAATCCTGGGTCCCCCAAATTTTAGCTCGTCACTCCACTGTTAGATCCTTTTGGTTCCGATATTATTCAAAACCAAGAAATAACCATTAATCCAGCAAAAGCATATTTTTTAAAAAGTTTTAGCTGTTGCCCACCAAGGCAGAATGTTAACTGATTAAATCACAGATGTCAAACTTGCGGCCCTCCAGATGTTCATGAACTACAGTTCCCATCAGCCCTTGCCAGTATAACCAATGCTCATGTTGGGAGGGACTGATGGGAATTGTAGTTCATGGACATCTGGAGGGCCGCGAGTTTGACACCCCTGGATTAAATGAACCAAAAGCCCACCTGAAAAATTCAACCGTATATTTCCTCCAAAGCTGCCGAAGGGATGTGGCTGGCTTAATATCCTCCAGAAAACTATTCTATAGCATTGAAAAGGCTACCACGAAATGGCTACATGAAGCCCACTAGGCAGTCTTGGACCAATCCTTTTCTCTCAGCCTAACCTACCTCGCAGGGTTGCATAGGAAGAAGGACAGAACAACATACACTAGGTAGATATTATTCCCACCCTATGCAAGCCATTTCATCGCACATCACTGCAAGCACACCCCTCTCCAGCTATGTTGTGCTTTTTTGCCACTCCTAAAATTGGTCCGTTCCCCCCAGCAACTGATTGTTTTGTGGGCTCAGTGGACTGGCTCTGCATACCCCCCCCCCCCCCCACCTTCCATTCCTCAGTTCCCTCATGGCATCTTCTCCGGAGATCTTCTTCCCTGCTCGATGACGTCCCAATTTCCCACCTCGGCTGTTTGAGCTAGGCGTCTGAGCCAAAGAGCAAAACGTAATTGACAGACTCCATTTCAAGTGCCAAGAAGGCCTCAGAGATCTTGTCAGCTCCGCTTTGCCCTTCTTGTTGCATCTGGAATAAAACAGCTGGAGTGTGGGGAAAAAAGCAGCACGGTGCAGGCGATCGGCAGAAGAAAGTGGAACAGTGGAGCAGCGGATGAGCCATGCGCTTGGGGCACCCAGACAAATAGAAATCCAAAAGGACACCTTTCAGGGCTTATTTTCCATAAATGCGCAATTACAAACCAATTTGACATGGGGGCAAGAGGAGCCGTCGACAGCATCCATTTTTAATGAGGGTAAACAGATAAATTATAAATAGCGCAAATATTGCCAAACAGTTAAATATTAATCGCGTAATTGCTTAAATTAACGTTCTCTCTCGGCCTTCTTTGCAATGGAGACTTCGGGGATGTCAGCGGAACGCCTTGGAGTTAGTGACCCCTGGACTCTGCGGAAAGGCGGCAAGTCAGAAGGGAAAGGGGTGTGCATATGTTGCTTATCCTGACACTGCAAGGCAGGCTGCGGACCTTGTGGGCACCTGAGCTGGGACTTGGGCTATGGGGACTCATCTTCCTGCATTTCATACTGTAAGTTACAGTGGGATGGAAGAAGCTCCTTAAGATGGAGGAAGAGTGGCAACTTGATGTAAAAATAGTACCCGGAGTCCAGTGCCGTCTTGAACATCAACACCATCTATTCCAGCAGAAGTTCTTGTGAGCTGCACCTCGAGGAAGTGAACTTTGGCCTTGGAAACTTCTGCTGGAATAAATGTCATTCAGGCACCCCCGGGCTCCTGTTCAATTGTGCTGTAACAGAGTCCCTCAATGACCTTCCTCTAACGTCACTGACAACTGCAGTGTCTTCCAATGAGTGGGGAGCTTGATGCACCGGGCTGTTGCTGCATTCCCCAACCTTAACAGAGTTTTCTTTTCAGCGTGGCCCCATCCTTAAAAAACAGCCTTCCAAATGAGATCAAGAGACCATTGGCTATGGCAGAAAGCACTACATCAGTTTCTTATGGTGCCTTTTTTTTTTAGCTATATGGTTCTATTAGGGTGCTCAAAATGATAGTCTGCTTGAATATTGTTGGATAACTGGGTTTGTTGTTTAGTTGATCTTGTACTGTGCCTAATTAGGTTCATAAATTTCATGTGAGCTGCCTTAAGCTTCCTGGGGGGGGGGGGGGGGGGGGGGGAGAGAGAAATAGTTCAGTCAGGGGAGACATGCTGGTGGTCTCTGTGGTAGGAGACCCTGGGGTGCACCTTTCAGATTCCGCCCACCCTGATGCACTTGTTGACACCCCCAGCCAACTGGTGACCGAGCAATGAGTTGATCAGCAAATGGGTGCCACAGATATTCTGTAAGAAAAGGCACACTGCAAGGTTACTACAGTTGTTGCTGTTATTCAGAGATGTACATGCTTCCCACTAAAAAAATATTTTGTGCCCCAACAAATTAGAACCTTCGCTGAGAAAAGCTGCATTTTGTCATCTGTGCACAGAACTCCAGTTTGGGCAACTTTTCTTATTTTGCTGAAATTATTTCTGCAGTTTTTACTTTTTGCATGATTTGGTCTGGCTTTGGGGCAGGGGGATGTTCTTATTTTCTACGTAGCACCTAACCGTTCCTTTGACCATCAGAAACCTTCATTTTTCTGGCATTCAAGATTTCATCAACAATATCACATTCCTTTGCTGCCTGTAGTCAGAAGCTTTTTTAAAAAAGAAACAAAGAGAGTCTGAGATGTTTAAAAGACTGAATACGCTTTGGGTCTGCTCCTGTGCAATTGCCACAAACCCAGATTCCACAATCAACCCTCAAGAACCCTAACCCTAAGTCCTATGAAAAATAAGCATAAAAGCTGGAGTGAAGAAATGCTTCTGTTTTTATCCCCAAACCCAATGCCTGTAGTGAGCATCAAAACTGTAATTTGTGCCGCTTGTTACTTTCTCTCCACATTGTGTTTAGTTCCCACTCGCTTTTTCTGAAGTTGTGGTCATTTTTAAAAGAGTATTTTTCATGGGCATCTCAGACATAACTTTGCGTATGGTAGGGTAGAATAGGATACAGATGGTTTATTTACTGTGTTGTTCTGTACCCAAAACATTGCCTTGTTCTACACCTAAAACTAATAATACGCTTGACTAAGTAGAAACGAAATATGTGCCCTAAATAATGAAATCCGTTCTTAAACGAACACTGAATTGGTCCCTCAGATTCCATGTCTCTTTCCAGTATCATCAACAACTGGCATCTTTGCACATTAATATTTCTCTCAGTACATCCTTGTGTGGTGTAGTATGTCTGACTGGGATCTGGGAGACCCAAATTCAAATTCCCCACTATGCCGTGGATGCTCACTAGATGATCTCGGCCCAATCACATACACTGTGTGTAATCCTGCCTCATATGGTTCTTGTGAAGGTAAAACGCAGGTGAAGACAGCAGTATTAGCCACTTTGGAGAAAGGTCGAATATAAACAAAGTACCGGTTAAATAATATTTCAGTAGGTCACAGTTGACTTCCAGTTTTCAGAAGATTTGCTGATGTTGTTTGGCCTTTTCTGGCATTCACCAGGTCTTACCAAATGTGGCCATTTATGCATATATGGGGCATACAGGATGGCCAACTCCTGGAAATCCCTTGAGATTTTGAGGGCAGAGCCTGAGCAGGGCGGAATTAAGGGAGGAAAGGCTGCTCTGTGCCATATAATATAGGGTCACCAACTCCAGGTTGGGAAATTCTTGAGAGGTTTAGAGCAGAGAGCCCAGCAGGGACGTGACCCCATGTCTAAGGCTCCCATATTCTACAAGAGCTCTGTCAAGTGAAGGTGAGTTGTAATTCTAGGACATCACTTGTAATTCCAGAGGCCCCAACTGAGGATCGGCAACACTGATGTAATTCCACCCTCCAAAGCATCCATTTTCTCAGAGAACCGATTGTGTGGATATCAGTTGTAATTCTAGGAGATCTCCAGGCACTGGCTGGGGATTGGCATCCCTAGAGATACCTGGCCAGCTGAAAGTGGGGGTGGGCTTTTAGCTTTTTTCAATTGTACGAGCCAGTTCATATCCGGTTGTAATCAGCCCCATCGGTGTGACTGAGCACGTGCTTTATTGGCAGCCTAAATCATAAGTAAGAAAAGGTATTTCACGTAGATCGTGCCTTTTCTGCAGCCATTTTATTTTGTCATGGAAACAGTGATTGCTGATGACAGTGCAATAGGCTCTGAGTTTTCCCAGCCTGGGGAAACTAAGGTGGGCCAGGAGCCACTCTGGACAGCTTCTGATATTCGGTGTGGCATGACGGTCGGAGGTAGACGCAGAGCAACGCAAGGTTCGTGAACGAGGAGGAAGGTTTCCTTGAAATTGCAGCAAATAATAGGAAGAGGGAGGGTGAAACCTCTTGAAGGAGGCTGGCTAAAGAAAGCTGTACAAATTTTGCAGGGAAGCAGTGGAGAGAGGTTTCTCTGTAGGCCTTCCAGCTTCGGGGCAGAGCGCTGGACCAAAAAGTAGTGCTTTAAGATCTGATATGTTGTGGACCTTGAGAAAAGATGGGGGATATCCCTTCTGGACCTGACCTCAGGTGTCAAGTCATTGTTTTGCTTCTACCGATTCGTAGGTTAGCTCTAGCCTTGTTCTTACAGAGGTTATCTAAGTGGATCTGAACTGTATGTAGACTTAGTGGTGGCATTAAGAAGTTTTCGCCTGTTATCTGAAGCAAAGCAAGGTCGTTTCCCAGCAGGCCTTAAGAACATAAGAACATAAGAACAAGCCAGCTGGATCAGACCAAAGTCCATCTAGTCCAGCTCTCTGCTACTCGCAGTGGCCCACCAGGTGCCTTTGGGAGCTCACATGTAGGATGTGAACGCAGTGGCCTTCTGCGGCTGTTGCTCCCGATCACCTGGCCTTAAGAAAGAGGGCATTGCACCTAGTGAAATACCATTGGAAGGCCCCTGCCTTCTGTCATTCACCCCACCTCATAGTGTTCCCTGTGGACTGAAGGACTCAGGGAGGGAGATGGTCTATTATAATATTTAGTAAACTCCACTGAACACTTTTATCCCTTCAGGGAGCTCAAAGTGACATTCATGATTTCTGCCCTTATTTTTCTTACAATAATCCTGTAGGGTAGGCTGAGAGAATAAGTACAAGGTCAGATCAGCTACCTGTCTCACTCAGTCTGGACCAGTCCCCTCCTTACGAGAGTCTCTGGCTCCTTCTGCACATGCAGAATAATGCACTTTCAAACTGCTTTCAATACTCTTTGAAGCTGTAAGAATGATGTAAAACCCACCCCAAACAAAGGTGAAAGTGGTTTGAAAACGCATTATTCTAAGTGTGCAGTAAGTAAGGGCCTTCATATTATATAACCTTTGGTTCCATGCTGGTCACATCTCCTGAGACCATCACTAGAGGTAGTATTCCCTCTTTCTTTGTTGACCAGCTGAAAAACTGATTGGCTCCAACATGCAGTACAGAAATAGTATTTGGGGTAGGGTTGCCAGGCAGTGGATTGGCAACTGGTGAGCGGGTTGTGGGCAGGGATGGGGAGTGGCTGACATACCAGTAGCTCTAAGGATATATCTAGAAATTGCTGGAGACTCTATGGTTTTACCATAGTGCCATAGGGTAGCTCTAGGGATCACTGGAGACTCTATGGTTTTACCATAGAGTTTCCAGATTCCTAGGTTTACCCCTGCCATCACTTCTAAGCTTAAACTGAGCAAAAGCCTTCTTGCACAGTGTTGCAGGACCAAGGGGCAATGCTCTTCCTCCCTTATCAGGGGGATGAGACCTCTAATTCAGAATGAGCACATTCTCCAGGCTAAACGCTTGCATTGGCCCCTATATACAATTCACCATACTGGGCCTAACTGGGAAACTTGGATCTGTTGGACCTTGAGTAGTCATACTGAGGGATCCAAAGGCAGTCCCTGGATTGATTTTCATACAAAAGGACATGAAGCAGACAAACATCTGAAGAGGAATGGGCAGAGTTTGCAGGAAAGGAGAGGCTCAAAAGTCTTCGCCCACATTCAGCATTAAAAGCTGTGACTTTCTGGGAGTTCCAGCAAGCATCTAATCTGCTCCCATCACCGCTGTGGATGTTCTCAGAGCTGCAGCATTGCGAAGTTAATTCAGTACAAGATTGAGCACAGGCCTTATCAGTGTATCCCCCACTAATTGATTCCAGTTCCAACCAAGAGGAGCAAAGATTCAGTTGAATTCCAGCTTCATAATGTTGAAAAGAAGTTAACTCTTAGACGACTGGAGACTGTTAAGCCAGAGAGCTTTTCCACCTCCTTCAACGGTGTGAATCCAACAATCACTGGGTTTTCTCAAGAGAGATCTTCTCTGTCCCCTCCCATTGAGTCTGTGAAATACCATTCCTTTGAGTTGGCAGACCTCCGGAACAGGACAAGGGGCAAATTAGGGGACTTCCGTGCAAGGAGAGAAAGTGCTCTTCCAAAGACTTGAGGGCCCTAAAGTCTGCAGAACTGTATGGTCGCATCTATGTCAGTATGTTCAGAAATGTCATGTTGTACACCCTGCCTGCCACTTCTGACGGCAGAGAGAGGAAAGCACATGGTAGAATTTATTTATTTATCTGCAAAATGTATCATCCGCCTCTCCAGAGAACCACTCAAGGCAGTCCATCAACAATACAATAAAATCAGGAAAAAGCAATATCTGAGTTCTCTATTATTAGAACAAACCATAAACAAGCAAGGCAAGGGTATAAAAACAGCATTAAACAATGTTCACCAGCCTAAAGGGATATCTTTAAAATGTGAAAATTTCTTCATGTGGAAAACCCCCACTTGTAGAAAGCTAGACCATTAGGAAGGTTGTTGCTGAGCCTTCTTCCCTTGCTAGTTTTCTTAGTGTAGTGAGGATGGGGGGGGGGTGTTAATGGGAAAATGTTTAAACCTGCAGTCCCTGCCTGCTTTCTGAAATGGTACAATCCATGAGGGTTGTGGCGCATAGTAGTTCCGGATGTGGTAGGTTTGTATTCTTCAGTGGACTGCTTACAGGGATTGATATTTGCCTCAAGCAAATGAAAAGGAGGAGGAGGCTTTAGGAAAGGCAGATTGGAGCCAAACTGCATTCCTCTCTTACACTATACTTTGTACGTATGTGAGCTGTGTAAAACATGTTTCCAAAGCACAGTGCATGGTGTATCCAGTGTGTCATGGTGTCAAAAGCAGAAGATGCTGTCCTAACTATCTATGGATGGATGGATGGATGGATGGATGGATGGATGGATGGATGGATGGATGGATGGATGGATGGATGGATGGATGGATGGATGGATGGATGGATGGATGGATGGATGGATGGATGGATGGATGGATGGATGGATGGATGGATGGATGGATGGATGGGAAGTGTATTAGAATCATAGAATCATAAAGTTTAAGAGACCCCCAAGGGCCATTGTCCAACCCCTTGCAATGCAGAAGAAGAAGAAAAGTTTGGATTTATACCCTGCCTTTGTGTCCTATAAGGAGACTCAAGATGTCTTACAAGCTCCTTTCCCTTCCTCTCCCCACAACAGGCACCTTGTGAGGTAGGTGAGGCTGAGAAAGTTCTGAAGAACTGTGACTAGCCCAAGGTCAACCAGCAGGCTTCATGTGTAGGGGCCGGGAAATAAATCCAGTTCACCAGATAAGAGTTCACTGCTCGGGTGGAGGAGTGGGAATCAAACCTGGTTCTCCAGATTAGAGTCCACCACTCTTAACCACTACACTAGTTGGCTTTTTAAAAAAAATTTATAGTCTAAAATATATTAACAATCAAATTTTAAAAATTAAAACAAAACATTCTAATATTGCAACCATCATAAAATTTCTCACTAATACTGTATTTGTAAATCAAAGAAATGAGGGTAAATTCTGTAAGAACAAATATTTCCAAGCAAATAACTTTGGAAGAAAAACGATCCATAAGAAAAAGGATGAAGAACAAAACATTATGGCTTTGTTATGAATACTGGAGATTTCCAACCATAGTCATTCTGTCCCAGAACTTCCAAGCTTAGTTTGTTCTGTCCCAAACAATTTAATGTGCATTGCCTGCCTAGAAAGTTGGTTGGCAGATCGTAAACAAGGGAGGGAGTGACCAGCCACAAACTGTAAATCCCAGCACGGGTGCGGAATTTTCCCCTGGCGTTCAGCAGGAAATTATTTGAGCTCCAGCGATATTAAATATCTCTGTAATTAATCCAAAAGAGAGTAGATGGCACACTAATGAAATCTGAAGATGATTACTAAATTAGAAGAAACTGGAAACACCAGATTTACGGAGAGATACCGGAAAGAAAATTATGCATGAAGTGGGGGAACAATGCGACTTCAAAAAGAGCCTCCTCAATCTGGGCCATGCAGGAAGGAGGAGCCCACCCTGTGCCCAAACTACCCGCATACAAGATTGCATCCCAAACTGCAGCGGTTCTAGTGGGAACCCCTTTGCTTCCTGAGAGTTGAAAACTAAATTAGGAAGGAAAGACGAAGAGCGGCTGGAGGGATTCCATTTGCAGGGAAAGACGGAGAAGTCTTAAGAGATGTTTGAAATTTGCGTCACATTTGGTAACGGAATGACTGTTGGGAAAGGAACTGAGGATAGTTTCAAGGCAGACGTGCGAAAGGAAATCCTCACGGACCTTCTAGTTAATTGTGTCTTCTTTATCATTTTTTTAAATTTATGGCTCTGTTCCCCTCACCCATGGGATGCTTGTCTCCAGGAGAAGATCAAAGATCTAGTTCCCTGTCAAAATATATCCCTTGCCCCAATGTGTGTTCCAAGTGTACCCTAACCTGACCAGAAACAATCTGAGAAGTTCTCTAGGAAAAAGCAGGTACTTTTCGTTCAGGACACACCCACACTCCCGGCCGTATGGGAATTCATTGGTCCCACACTGACCATGCTCAACCATGCATATCAGTGATAGTTTAATTTATCCACTTGCACTCATGATCTGTTTTGAGTTGGGTGGCTGCTTCCGCCCTAGAGTACTATAGTCAGAGGCGTAGCTCCGGGGGGGACACACTGGGCCCCTGTGGGGGTGTGACAGGGTGGGGCGGAGGACACACCCGTGCAACGGGCGCTTTTCCCCCTTGCTACGCCTCTGACTATAGTCCTTTAGTCTTTGTAGAGCACCATCTAATACAGGGTTGGGATTTAACTGAGCAGTGCATGTGGAAGAAAATTCTATGGACACCTACTGTAGAATTTTTCAAACTTCTGCAACAGGTTCTTTCTGCTGCAGTTCTGTTTGATTCAAGGGCACATGCCAAATCTACTTCTACCCACTCTTATCTCTTTTTTTCCCCTCTCTCCCAGAATAAGCCGTCTGTTTAATGGCACGGAACCTATTGTCTTGGACAGTTTAAAACAGCACTATTTCATTGATCGGGACGGTGAAATTTTCAGATACATATTAAGCTTCTTAAGAACGTCGAAACTGCTGCTCCCGGAAGACTTTAAGGTAAGACAGGTCAGGGACCTGTAATTGTCTTTTCCGTTCCTTTATTTCAAAGTATTTCTTTTATATGCGGTGACCTGAAACTGCCACTTAGACCAGTGCAGACAAAATGCTTCCCCTGATAGGGGTTTCTTGGCGGGCTGTATCTTTGTGCCCTTCCTTTCCCTTTCAGCACCACCTGCCATTCTGTGTGCTCCACTGTTATGGTAACCATGGCTGACTGCAAAACAGTGAGCAACCATTTGGTTTGCAAAATTATAGTTTGTGTGAAAGAGCAGGGGAAAGAGTTCACAAATCCGCTGGGCACTCCCAAATCTGCTAATCACACTGGTTGTGCTGGGTTTTCCAGGCTGCATGGCCGTGGTCTGGTGGATCTTGTTCCGTGAAAGCCTTCGACAATACACTGCTAATCACAGTTAGCAAACCGAGCTAACTGTTAGCAAACCACGCATTAGCAAACCAAGCTGTATTAAAGTGTTAGCATCGAGTAAAATTTCCTGCAATGCTATAATTCGCTTTTTCCATAATAAGGGCCACAGATACATTCTAGCAGCTTTAAAGGTATTTAATACCAAAGTTTGTCAGCAGCTTCTTCATGGCAGCCTGTTGTGGATACAAGCATGGAACATCGAAATTGACTGTATTTAGGCTTGAATGTACATTGTGTTGGATCCGGCCAGCTTTTTTTTTTGTGGGCAGCACCATCCAAACTTGGTGGCGGTGGGCTGTGGTGCCACCCCACTGCTCCCATGGAAGTTTCCTGGTGGCATGGGGAGGCTTGAACAGTAAAAAAGCCTCCCCATCACCGAGAAGCCCCCCCCCCCCCCCCGGCTGAATGGCCATCTTTTTGGCAGCATAAGTCCAAGGCCCAGAGCTCTGGCGTAACACTAGCAAAGGCTGGAAGAGAGCTGACTAATGTCGACCCCTTCCCTATCCATGCTGCCAGCCCACCCCAGTGGTGGCAGCAGGGACCCTGGGACACCACATCCCAGCTCAGGAGGGCCGCAACTGCCACATGTCAGCAGAATTGTCCCTCCGCTGGAGCAAATGCCTGGGGAAGGACAAATCCGACAGTACAACTGCACGCTGTTCCCATAAGCGGATTTGCCTCCCCCCTTTTGGATGGGGCCGTGAATTCCTCTCCTTACTATAGCATCTGTCCCTCGTGGCTTCTGTCCATTCAGGTATCATGGTCCTCAGCAGTCTTTTTGGGTGGTCAGATGGAGCAGGAAAGCTGGTTGGATCCAGTTAGCGCTGTTGAGAGAAAACTCTTTTAATTCCTCTATGACCAGTTTCTCCCTGAAATCCAGCAATCCAGATCACTTCTTCTTTTAAGGAATTTGGAATCTGTTTCAGATCAGTTGAGTTTTTATCCAAAGAAAAAGTTGGGGGGTAGAAGGGAGGCTCTACTGAATGCCAGCATTTTATTCTGCAGATGCTCGAGAGGCAGGCAGTGATTCCTCAAACCTTCCTGCCCTCCTGCTGGAGCATCTTGTGGTCTTTAACATTTAAAATCCCTGCAAGGGCTGAATTTGCAAAAATGCTGCACAGAAGGGCAATGAAGCAGCAAAGAGAAAGGAAAGAGAAATTCTTCTTTGGAAAGAGAATCAGAGGAATCCGTGGCCGTATCTGTAAAACATTAATTCCACAAAAAATAATTCTACTCCCCGTAATAATGCTAGACCAAATCCATTGTGTGGCTAAAGGACGTCATCCTTCGAGACACTCATGACCCATTCAGACGAATGGAGATTTGCTGAAGTGAGAGCATTCCCATTTATTTCAGTAGGATTTGTACTGGAGCAGTGATTTTTGCCCCTTTCTGTGCAGCACTTTGGATGAATACTAGTTCATGCAATTTTTTAAAAAGCTAATGGCATGATTAATTTCATATCAGACAACACTCAAGAGCTGGAGGACAAATTCTTTGGCATTTTTAAATGCAAAACAGGAGTAGAAGGGTTTTTAAAAAGAAAGAAATCTGACATACTCAGTGCTGAAATCTGCATTATGTGTTGCCATTTTGGAGGAGGGTGCACCTTTCCCCCATCCTCTCCTGCAAGTTGTGGAGAGATAAAGGCCCCTTCCACACATGCAGAATAACACACATTCAGTCCACTTTCACAATTGTTTGCAAGTGGATTTTGTTATTCCACACAGTAACATCCAGCTGCAAAGCGCGTTGAAAATGGATTGAACGTGCATTATTCTGCATGTGCGGAAGGGGGCACACAGCTTCAAATAAGTTGCTTTTGAAGGATATCAGGATGTGGGAGCCACGGTTGACCCTTATTAGATTCATGGGTTAGTCCAGTGGCTTTGCTGAAACAAGATTGCTCTGTTGAAACCAAATGGTGTCCAGGGTGTGCCATCTGCCTTCCTCCTCCTCCTCCTCCTCCTCCTCCATGTTTAATTGTGCTGCGGATAAGTTGAACAGCAGCTACAAAGAGCAAGGGGGAAGTCAGGGCTTGCTAAAGGAGTATCTTGGCCAAGGAGAAGAGGGTTAAATGGTTACTGGGTGAGGCTGTGAGACACGGTGATAGTGGTGGTTTTTAAGGGAGGCGTGGTTAGGTGGAACAGATCACGTGATTCCCTCAGTTGTGGATTCTCTCCATGAACGGAGGTACACTACACGAATAAGCAAATGTCTTAACATGAGGGTTACACTCACAGGCTGTGCTTACAAAGTGTTGCCTCACAGAAAACTTCCCTCATATTTGTTATGTTGGAGAAGAGAGAATTATGTGAAGTGGCCACCACCTTTAAGGCCCTGTATATGGACCCTCATGGCCCACCTTTATAGGCACAGTTGAGCATCACAGTCCAGGTAAGCAAATGAACCAGGCTGTCAAATGGAGGAATGGAGCGTGGAAAATTCGTTTGCAGTCACCTCAGGTGTTGGCTTTCTGTCTGTGGTGATTTGGAGGCCTCTTCCCAGAACAGGCCAGGTTCTAAAAATATGCTAATGGTTCTGTTTTAGGGCCACAGTCCTGCAAATAGTGGCATCAGCTTGCAACCACATTTCCACAGGCAAGGCATACAGTGATTAAGGTTCACTTTCCTGCTTTTATGTACCATGTAGTTTTGGGAATCTGCTTATCAGGAGCAGCAGGGGAGAGATAAGACAGCTGATAGCCCACAACAAATTGACCCTCTCTCATACAGTTGGCTTTGGTGGGACCCTTTTGTCATAGATACTTAGAGATTTTCTTCTTAGGACTACAGTTTTGGTTTTAGCAAGCCCCAGAGACAGCCACACATGTGTTCCTAGCTAGCGAGGCCTTATTAGCGCATCTGACTGGTGTGTTTACAGTGAATATTAACTACCGTTTCAGTTGCTAATAAGAGGAGAGTTGAAAGTGTTCTACCTTTGACAGGCCCCCCTCTTGAGAGCTCCTTCTGATAGTTAATACAGTTTTCGTGTGCTTGTGAATTCTAAATACGGCTGTAATTACCCGCTGGGAGCCTTTCCTGTTGTGTACTGTTCTGTTCTGGGGAGTCAGACGGATGCAAGTGTGTCCTATATAGCAAAGGCAAGTTGTGTGGGTGAACTTTGGGGACAACATGCGTCCCTAACATATGGGCAGGGCATTCTATGCTAACGAAGCCCAGGCTGCTGCCGTTCATTTGTGAGCGTGCGGCATTCTCCAGCCCCTTTGCAAACTCTGTTACAAACAATGGGGTGGACAGATTGCACGGCTTTGTTTGTGCATAATGTCTATAAATAGGTCTGTGCACGCATAGAGTGTCAGAGGAGCCAGTATGTTGTGAGCATGTGGGACTAGAGCCTAGGAGACCCTGGTTCTCAACACACAACAACAAAAGTTTATTGGATAGTCAACTGACCTTGCAGTAGTACAGATGGTTCGAATCCCCATTCGGGCAAGGAGCTCCCTGGGTGACTGAGGGCCAGTCAATCTGTCAAAGCCAGACGTCACACCTTCTCCATTTGTGAATGGAGAAGGGAGAGCCACGTACACTGCCCTGAGTTCTTCAGAGGAACAGTGAGATTAAAAGGTTGCTAGAAAGAGGGGAGACATGTTACCTCTTGAGAAGAATTAAGCTGAGGTGCAATTTATCAACAAGCTATCCTTCATAAGGACCACTAAATGAACCTGAGAAATGAACATAAGAAAACTACTATACTGGACCATGTTCATTTCAGTGGGGTTTGCTTCTGGGTTTGAACCTCCAGGCCAAGTACTGTCTATGACGAGAGCCCTCCCACTGGTAACTTGCACTGCCTACCATCTCTCCAAGCGGTAGCTGAAGATTTAGGAAAAAATGGTGGTGCATTCACCATGACTTCCCCAAAAGTGACTATAGGTAGCTCTAGGAATTGTCAGGAACTCTATAGTAAAGCATAGAGTTTATGCTGATTTCTAGGGCTACCTGCCATCACTTCCAGGGTTTCTCAGAAGTGATGTCGCATAGCAGTTGCATGAAATGTTAGAGTGGAAGCTTGTTTTATGGTTGATTCTTGGAGAGTCAGTGGCTCACTGCTGGAGGACTTGCTTTGCACACTGAAGGTACTAAATTTGATAGGCCAATGGCTGGGCTCAATATAAGACCGCTTCGGTTGTAGATATGTCTACCAGGCTGCTCCCTTCTGTTCCGGAATCTGCCATACAAAATACCCACCATTCCTCACTTCTGCAATGTGAGTTCTAGCCTAAGCGCAGAATTCTCAGAATATTACAACAGCTGGATTCACTGAGGCCTGTTCTGCGCAGGCCAATAAACACAGGAGTAGGATGCTTAAAAAACCGTTTTGGGGGGGATTTCGCACAGATCCCGCCCCCCAAACGAGTCTGCCCCATGTTATTTTCCCCAAACTGGGTTTTATGAAAATTGCTAAACTAGCAAGTCCTTTTAAAAATCCCAGGTTGAAGCCCCTCGCAAGCAAACAGCTGGGCAGGAGACGCTTTATTCGCCTCCCTTTTCCTGTTTTTTTTTAATTTGCGGCTTACATCTGCGTAGCTACGTAGGTGCAGATGGTTGTGTCATGAGACATCAGCATGGCTGTGGGGTTCATTTGTGCGTGACTGCATAGCTACTCATCGGTGGGAAGTAAATTTAAAAAATAGACCCGTCTCCATACGAAGGCGCAACTCCAACACGGATTGTTTCTGTGGGCTCCTGCCTTCATGGATGCATCTGAATGCGAAAACAGGAAAACGGGTTACTTTATCCCGACTGCAACCTGTGATACATTTTACATATTATAATTCGATGTAATGTTTCTTTTTATTTAGTTAAAACGATTGCAACTATTTTAACAATTCTTTAATAAAGTATTTTTTTAAAAATACATTTACTGTGCGGAAGGGCCAGAGTGTTACACCTGTCTGCAGCCAATAGGCGTTCTTCACACAAATGTGCAAAAGTGTGCTCGTGAGGGGGATACTAGCAGCTGCCGTTATTAAGGAGTCGGCTTGTGGGAGGGGATTGTTCAAATGCACAGGAGTCTGTGAGTGAGAACTCACAGGGAGAAGCCTCCAATAACTATAGTAGCTGTTGGCTGTGAGGCAGCTGACTGAGAAGCCCATTCTTAGCTCCCTTAGGAACTCTGGTACTGCTCACCGACTTCCCTGCAGTGTCTGATTTCTCTGGACAGTGGAGGTAAGTAAAGAAAAGAAAGTCACACTGAAGGGAAGTCCCATTCAAGGGAAATCCCATCAACACCTGTTCCCCTTTTTTCTGGTCCCTGAAGGATGCCTGGGAAAGTGAGCAGCTGATTCAAGGGCTGTGAGCCAAGGCTGGGCAGATACCTGGGGACAGAGAGGCTGCTCCTCTGCAGTGCGGAGGATGAACACGGTCTCCCTAAGCAGCAGCTTGCTCAAAATGAGGGCTGTGCAGCAGATCTGTGAGAATATAAATCACCTGGCCAGGAGGATTCTGGGCTTGGCCAGCAATAAGTGATCCTCAGGTTTCCTGGTTTGAGCCCACAGTGCCTGAACAAGGCTAGGCAGTATTGTTATGGATCAGTGGGGTGAATGTGGGGTTTCTGGGTGCCTGTAGCAGCTGTCATAGCTGCTTCTGTGTAAACTAGAGGATACCACCGTAGAAAATGTTGACAGAGAGAAATTTTTCTCCCTTTCTCACAGTACTAGATCCAGGGGGCATACATTGAAAATGCTGGGGGGAAGACTAATAAAAGGGAACAATTTTTCACGCAACATGTGATTGGTGTTTGGAATATGTTGTCACAGGAGGTGGTGATGGCCACTAACCTGGATAGCTTTAAAAGGGGCTTGGACAGATTTATGGAGGAGAAGTCGCTCTATGGCTACCAATCTTGATCCTCCTTGATCTGAGGTTGCAAATGCCTTAGCAGACCAGGTGCTCTGGAGCAGCAGCAGCAGCAGAAGGCCATTGCTTTCACATCCTGCATGTGAGTCCCAAAGGCACCTGGTGGGCCACTGCGAGTAGCAGAGTGCTGGACTAGATGGACTCTGGTCTGATCCGGCTGGCTTGTTTTTATGTTCTTAACCTCGTGGGGCTTCCAGATTCTTTGCGCTCACTGTTTCGCCAGTGCTAAAAGAGTTGTGTTTCTCTCTGTGTGTCTTTAAATGTCCATTGTCAGCACTCTCCGGGCTGGATTCCCAGCCGCTTTCCTCCCTGACTCATCAGTGCAAAGTGGGTGTCAAGCACACCCGTATCAGATGAGCAGTATCAGATTGGCAGAGGCGGATGCAGCAGAGCCAGGAAACAGATTCCAGAGACTACCTTTGATGCCTCGGTTGGATGTCACATTGTTGACAGTGTCACAAGAGCCCCTGTTCAAACAGGAAAGAGGGGGGGGGAGGGCAACTGGTGATAGTGCAGTTGGAGGTTCTTTTTCTGTGGTCCTGGGTTCAATTCCAGCAAGGGGGCTAGGAGAAACCCCGGGGAGCCATTACCTGTGAGAATAAACTGTAGTTCTGTGTACTGACTCTACAGGAGTCAGCTTTGGATCTCCTCCATTGCTTGCATTTTAGGTTTAAAGAAATGGTGGCGGAGACCATCAGTAATCCCTCTTCATTCACCCCTTCCCTGCTCCTCGCTGTATAAAGCAGAAGCACTTTGGACTGAGCAGTCTTTAATGACGTGTTCCTGCGTTGCAGGAGGTTGGACTTGATGGCCCTTGGGATCTCTTCCAACTCTAGGATTCTATGACCACTCCAGAGTGCTCCAGGGAG
This sequence comes from Sphaerodactylus townsendi, assembly GCF_021028975.2. NCBI lineage: Eukaryota > Metazoa > Chordata > Lepidosauria > Squamata > Sphaerodactylidae > Sphaerodactylus > Sphaerodactylus townsendi. The sequence goes on from NC_059438.1 coordinate 26,411,809, forward strand.
AGGATGCAACCACTGTACCATTCAGCCTGCTGTTCCACCTGTCCTTTACCCAAGACCTTTGAACCTGGGTGGGTGCATTTTACAGTGCATTGGGTGGCAGTGAGAGAGGTGTGCCCGTAAATGCATGGATGTGAAATGCCGAGTGTATCATCCTCAGGCTATCAGATGGATTATCCCAAGGGAGCATAGACAAAGATTAAAATGAGGACCTCCTCCTTTGCTCTCGGGCAGCATCATAAAAGAGGGCGCGTCTTCATTGCATCCCGGTCCTCAAGGATCTCATTCAGTAGTACAAAATGCAAAAGTCACTAGAAATAATTCCGAGGATATTTCATAATCCTGCAAAAGGGAGGAAAACCTTTATAACACGTTCTTGTCTAGCCATCCTCTGATACAGAGGAAGGCCTCTTCAAGGTCCAGTGAGACCCTCAGCTGGGGGAGTTGCAATTTCCCTCCATCATAGTACTAACTGCAACACGGTTTCTTTTATTCTACTAGGTAGTTAAATCCATTGCAACTCTTATTGTGGGGTTGGCTGTGGAATGCTTTAGAGATATTGCTGAACTTTTTGGCTGAAACAGTGTCCCGTGGTAGGGAATTCCATAGGCTGCCTTTTTGGCAGGCTGCCTGTGAGTTGTGTTTCCATGGATAGCTGAGAGGTTTCTTATCCTTAAGTACGAGAACTTTGGCTCAGGGATTTGGCAGCAAACCAGGAAGTTGCCCGTTCACGGTGCATCTCTGGCCCGGAGATACACAGTGGCCTACGGCAAGTCGCTTCCTTCAGCCTCAGTCCCCATCTGCAGTATGCAGGTAATAACAGTGGGTCTAATTCATAGGGTTGCTGTGGGAAGAACTGAGATAATGCATCTTGTCTTGTATCATGCCCATGGCAGCGAAGCATCTGACGCCGATAGGCTAGCCTCCTGGGGTCCCTTGAGCAGTGCTCGGTTTCGGAGAAGGGGGGCTGAACCATTTGCAAGTTCAGCTCCTGCATGAAAAAGAAAAATTTTGGAATGAAAGCTTCACAGAGGAGCCGGATGAAGCCTGAGAAAGAATCCTGGGATGTAAGAAAGCAAAAGGACAGGGAACACAGACCCTAGCTAGAATAGAAGAGACACGGGGAGGTCCGTAAATTGATTTCCTGAGTATTTTTAATTGGGATTAAATTAATCCCAGTGATGTAGGAGAAGTTGAATCAGGGCTCCAGAGGAAAGAGTGTTTACCTCTTCCCTTTGTACCATGTCCCCCTAGAGTTGCTGATGTTCCTTCGGGTGAAAATGTGCAGGTACTGTAAAAGCGACATAGGTATTTGCCCCCAACAGGTAAATAGCTTTGATGGGGGTGTTTGTGGCTGGCAAAGCAATACACAGGGAAAGATCAACAGAAACCGCTCCTGTGCTTCCCGGCCTCGATCCAGATTCCCTCCTTCACCCCACCAGCCCTTTCACAGTAAAAAGCGTTGGGAAGATTTATTCCCCAGCTCCCCCAGCTACCCATCAGCTTTTGTCCCAAAGAGCCAAGAAGAAGAGTTGGATTTATATCCCCCCTTTCTCTCCTGTAAGGAAATTCAAAGGGGCTTACAAACTCCTTTCCCTTCCCCCCTCACAACAAACATCCTGTGGGGTAGGTGAGAAAGCTCCAAAGACCTGTGACTAGCCCAAGGTCACCCAGTTGGTGTGTGTTGGAGTTCACAGGCTAATCTGAATTCCCCAGATAAGCCTCCACAGCTCAAACGGCAGAAGGGGAATCAAACCCGGTTCCTCCAGATTAGAGTACACCTGCTCTTAAACACTATGCCGCTGCTGCTCTACAGTAGGGTCCAGAGCAAGGAAGAGTCCCCAAGACGATGGAATTAAGTGTAAATCTACAAAAAGTTACGCTTTTCTAAGCCACTATATTTAGAAGAGTGTAGCTGTGTTTAGGATTGCAGTGTTGGTGTGTTATTTGGCTCTTGAAGGCAAACTGAGAGTGAGTTGCTAAGATGTGGAAGGAGTTCTTCCTTTGTTTATCCTTCTTGATAGGGGGGAAAGAAAAGATACCCTGCTGTGCCAGATTCTCCTCCTCCCACAAGTCTGGTTTGCAAAAGAGTACAGGAGAACTCAAAAACGCACATCCTTCTGTTGTGTGTGCTTGTGCGTCACTCATTCTGTTGAAGCCGGTGAGTGAATGGCTTAGGCCCCTTCCACACATGCACAATAATGCACTTCCAATCTACTTTGCAGCTGGATTTTACTGCACGGAATAGCAAAATCCACTTGCAAACAATTGTGAAAGTGGATTGAAAGTGCATCATTCTGCATGTGCGGAAGAGGCCTTAGTAGCGGGACATCTGTTTTGCATGCAGAAAGCCCCAAATCCAATCTCCAATTGAAAGGCTTAGCTTGTAGGTCATGGGGAAGATCTCGACCCAAGACCCTGTAGTGTTGCTGCCCAGTCAAAGTAAACAGCACTGGCCTTGACTGACAAAAACTCAGTAGAAGGCATCCTAAAGAAGAGGTTGTGGCTCATGGGTAGAGCCTCCGCTTTGTATGCAGAAGGCTGCAGGTTCTATCCCCAGCGTGCTCACTTAAACAGGCCAAGTAGTAGGTGATGTGGAAGACCTGAGGTGCTGGAGATCCACTGCCGGTCAGAGTAGGCAATATTGACCTTGATGCACCAGGAGTCTGAATCTGCACAGGGCAGCCTTGTGTGTTCAGTGAGGTTGCTAGATGGCATGCGGCACATGGCTCCTGTCTTTTTATAGCCGTGCAAAAGAGGGAAGCCCTCTCATTGTGACAGGACGAGTGCCGCTTGCAGTAATTCCCTCTTTGCAGATGACCTGCACTTTGTCACCTTCTTTGAGCAGCTGTGGCGTAGTGGTTAAGAGCAGGTGTGCTCTAATCTGAAGGGACCGGGTTTGATTCCCCGCTCTGCCGCCTGAGCTGTGGAGCTTATCTGGGTTTAGCCTGCACACTCCAACACACACCAGCTGGGTGACCTTGGGCTAGTCACAGTTCTTTGGAGCTCTCTCAGCCCCACCCACCTCACAGGGTGTTTGTTGTGAGGTGGGAAGGGAAAGGAGTTTGTAAGCCCCTTTGAATCTCCTGTAGGAGAGAAAGGAGGGATATAAATCCAACTCTTCTTCTTCTTTTCTGGCACCTGCCAGGGCGCGTGACTCTCGCGCCACTTCTTCCACAGCCCAGTTCTCTTTGTGTGGCGCCATTTTCTTTTTATACCTGGATAGGCTGGGCTAGCCCCATCTCATCAGATTTGGGAAGCCAAGTAGGATCAGCTCTGGTTAGTACTAGGATGCGAGATCGTCAAGGAAGCTGAGGATCATGACACCGAGGCAGGCAATGGCAATCAACCCCTGATTGTCTCTTGCCATGAAGCCCCCATAATGGGTTGCCGTAAATCAGCTATGACTTAATGGCAAAAAAAGGAAGAGTAATAGAACAGACACAAAAGGTCCTGCAAAATTACCAACATGATACAGCTTGGCAAATTGAGGCTTCAGATTTCAGAAACCTTTAATAGGCATTAGGGAAAAAAGCCCCACCAAAATGGTTAAAACTAAATAAGGTTACAGTTAAAAGAACATTATTACAAGGCATGCAAAACACTTATTAAAAATGTGGCTACAGCTTCGGATATTATTACTTCTACCTCAGGATTGTTATTCCATAGTAACTTAATCATTTTTATTTTGTCTGGAAGAGACGCAAATCCTGTAGGAAATAATGCAACCAGGTCTGATCTAAGATTATTATGTTTAGGGCAGTGAAGCAAGACATGAGCAAGCGAGTCTGGTATATGGAGGCAGAACAGGCATCGTCGCTCAAGATGAGTGGTATTAGAAAAACGACCTTGGAGTAAAGATGCGGGAAAGGAGTTACATCTTGCTCTGGTCATAAGCCATCTAAGTTAGATGGGCAAATCGAGGATTTTAGCACAGTTGACTCTTTGGGGTTTGGGTACCTGTTGCCTCAGGCTGAATGTAGGTCAGCAGGAACGACAGACATTTGACCGAGGCCCGTAAGCATTCCTAAGCCGTTTTTCTTTCTCCCGTTTTATTTTTTATGGAAGGACTTCAACCTTTTATATGAAGAAGCCAGGTACTACCAGCTGCAGCCGATGATCAAGGAGCTGGAACGGTGGAAACAAGAGAAGGAGCAAAGGAAGCATTTTCAGCCATGTGACTGCTTGGTTGTGAGAGTGACGCCGGATCTTGGGGAGAGGATCGCGTTGAGCGGGGAGAAGGCGCTCATCGAAGAGGTCTTCCCGGAGACCGGAGACGTGATGTGCAATTCCGTCAACGCTGGCTGGAACCAGGACCCCACCCACGTCATTAGATTCCCTTTGAATGGATACTGTCGGTTGAATTCTGTACAGGTAACGGGGCGCTTTTTAAATTATTATTCCCAAGCATTTATGACTCGCTTTTATGTCATGTTCAGTTGTATGCAAATGAGTCCCTTCTGCCCAATTACCTCTGTCTGGTGCTTAAACTGCAAGGAGACATTTTCTGCCTAGTGAAATGGCAGTATGGGGGGTGGGGAGATATTTTTCCCTTCACTCAGAGCAGAGGGGAAAAAATACATTCAGATTTTGTGTATGTTAGCGCCATGCTGATCTCATAATGTTGTTAGGCTGACAAATGCTAATTTTTTTCATCAACGCCATACCCCGCAGCTCTTCGTTCCCTCTAAATTGCCCCTAGGAAGAAAAAGAGCAGAAAAACTACAAAAAAAAAGCACCCGTCTCTATGCCACTTTATAGAAAATGCAACAATGTGTAAATGCATAATTTATGTCCCACTCATAATTAAATGATAGAGCCTGCGGGTTGGACTTTAAAAAAAATGATCTCTGCACTTTTTTTTTTCCAAGAGGATGTTCTATAAAAATTGCCCAGAGTATTTTAAACAAAAATGTGTTCCACTTTATACTCAAAGGGGTTTTGTGGGGGTTTGGCAGGGCTTGGTTTGGTCTCTCTCTCTTTTTTTTAAGCTTTAAAATTAAACATGTGAAACGAAGGAAGATAACCAGGCAGAGATGAGATGTGGGAAGGAGCAAGAGATGTCTGTTTGCCCTTTGGGGAAAACTCTGGCTCCAAACGAGTTTTCCCACAAGAGAGAGAGCCCTGGAGGGTGACCCCACAGAAGGCCTTGGTGCTGAGCTGTCTGGGCTGCCGTTCACTAATTAGTGGGGCCAAAGCAACCTGGTTTCTTGTCACGTGGGAAGGGTAGCTGTAAGTATGGTTGCGAGGGGCTGCCCACCTTGGGTCATGTGACGGAGGCAGCGGGGAAACTCACCTCTCAGGAACCAGGAGGTGAAAATCTTTGCTAGAATGATTGACGGAGTCTCGAGTTAGCAAACCAGAGTTAGAGGGGAGTGAGCAGCCAAAGAAGCAAGTAAAGCTTTTTTTTTTGGGGGGGGGGGGGGGGGCCTACTTGGCAGTTCTCTGTAATTCAAGCTCACATCCAGCATATTTAGGTAGATGGTTGGGTCAGGTGACTGAATCATGAAGTCCATCCCTTTATATCAAGGGGCCCTAATGTGGTGCCAATGGATGCAGTGGTTCCCGCTGACAGCTTTCCTGATGGCTTCCAGGTATTTTAGAAAGTGGGCCTCGCAGGCTTCTGATTGGCCACTGGAGATCTCACTGCGTGCGCAGATTCAAAAGAAACCATTGCTTTTGGCAGCTGCCATCGCAGCACAATTATCTGCACTGTGTGACTGAAGGGAGTATGCAAAAAAAAGCTTTGAACCATTCCTTCATTTTAAAAGGCATCCTGTTAAACAGAGCTTCTGCCCAGTGGAAGAGTTACCATTAGAGTGACGCATGACCTCACTTCCGGAGATCATACAGTTGACCGCCTCTTGTGGCAGCCATTTTGTGGTTGTGCTCACCTTGCAGTGTCAGAATTCCAAAGGTGCCCAGAGACACAAAATGTTGAGATACCTGATTTTCATCAAGAATACTTTTCAGATGTTAACAATTATTCATTACCAAGAGGCTCGTAACTGTGCCTAATGGGAGCAGAGCACGCACTGCCTCCAAGCTTCCCGATAAATGCGATCGCCATTTTGTAGAACAGGAATAACTGGCAGATTAACCATCCATGTGCGTGACCACTTGTTCCTCTCTTGAATCTACGACTGACCAGTGTGACACCTAATAAACCAACTTCCTGATCATAGGTCACGTCATGACTGAAATCGGTCTGCCTCCCACTCTGCTGCCCTCAATGAAACCCCATATCTGTCCCCCGAGGCTGTGTGGTGGATCGAGCACCTACTAGCTGCCACTTCCTGTCCTGAAACTGTTGGCGGCTCTGACGGTTCTAGACGAACTGGAAGTCTTCTCTCACGCACCTGTGGAAGTTGAGAGGACGATCTCCAGGGAATAGAACATAGGTCGTAAAACTTGAATGCTTTAGAGCCAACGTTTAAGTACTTCCTAGTCAAATCATTAGTCCCCATTGAAGTGAACTGAGTTTCTAAAATCCATCCCAAAGTTTCTTGAGATGAGAAGGTGTGCTAGGTAAGGTTTTTGCCCATGGGGACTGGTTGAGATGTTTCGGGTTTCTGAATTACCAGTTGTTTCTGTCAGGGGTCTGTGTAGAACTAGAAGAAGAGGAGTTTGGATTTATACCCTGATTTTCTCAACTGTAAGGAGTCTCTCAAAGCGACTTACAAACTCCTTTTCTTTCTCTCCCCGCAACAGACATCTGATGAGGTAGGTGGGGCTGAGAGAGTTCTGAGAGAACTGTGACTGGCCCAAAGTCACCCAGCAGGCTCATTGTGTTGGAGTGGGGAAACAAATCCAGCCTGCCAGATTAGAATCCGCCACACGTGTGCAGGCGTGGGGAATCAAACCCGGTTCTGCAGGTTAGAGTCCGCCTGTTTCTAACCACTACACTACGCTGGCTCTCCCTATCCTAACAGGACAGGTGTTGAGGAAACCTCCCCCCACCCCAAACAAAATAATTTTGCTCTCTGTGGTTGGACTTCACAGGTCCATTCCAACATTGGGTGCACTTTACTCCAATGGCGGACACCTTCCTCAGGGAATACTCTTTTCGCTAACCAAAGTACCTCAGCTAGTGGAATCATCCTGCTGGATCCAAGCAGGGCATGACGGAGTGTGAAACAGGGCATGGCAAGTTGGACCAGGACACCTAGGCTCAAATTCCTGCTCCTCAACTGTGATTCTCATTAGCTGTCTAATCCTCAGCAAGGTTACACCCTTCTAAGCCTATGGACTTCTCTGGGCTCTGCGTAGGGTGACAGAGTCAGTGACGCCACAAGATAGTGAACAGTTATCTCTCAAGATAATCCACCCACGGGCTTCTTGACAGCATAAAATGGGACGATCCCATGGATGTTACTCACAGTCTCTTGAAAGGCAAGGTACAGATGTCGCCAAGAAGAAAAGCCTAATATTTCCTGCCCATTTCATGTATCTGTCTCCAGGATCTAAAGCAGTGAAGAAGCTGTAAGTTTTTACACTGCTCAAATCATGTTATTAAGACCATGTTTGTTAATTGCACTGAAAAATGTAAAAGAAATTCATCCCAGATAAAAGGTTGTGTTCCTGGTTGGAGGACTTGCCCTATCAATTAATGAGCTAGTGCTTTTGTACAGAATGCAAGGGAAATTAGGAGGTACGCCAGAGTTGTACAGCTGAATATTGTCTGGGGAATCTTTTGCAAAAGGGAAATAATCACAGGAATTCTTTGTTCAGTGTTCACCCAATATTTTCAGTGTTAGAATCTCTCTCCTGTGGCCAGATTCCATCTGTGCAGCTTTGTACGGAAGCAGACCTAGGGACCAAATCTGAATGTGCCTTTTGTTCCTCTGTGTACGGCAGGGTGCGTTCAAACAAACCTGCATGAATCTTCCCTGTTACACAAACCCGTATGCAATGTTTCTGAAGCCTACATTCTCTCCTCCCAACTGGAGTGAATGTTGTTCTTGTGGTTGCCATGGGAGTAGGGCAGAGTAATGGACGGCCGAGAGGCAGGAGGTCGTCACTTTGTAGAAGAGCCAGATTCTGGCAGCCTAGAAGTAGAGACCACTCAAGGCATGACAACACTCTTCTGGATTGGGAGCATTGGGCTGTAGGCAGCCCCCGGCCTGGGAACCAAAGCATGGCAGAAGAGGCAGGGATCTGCAACCTGCGGCTCTCCAGATGTTCATGGACTACAATTCCCATCAGCCAATTGGCCATGCTGGTAGGGGCTGATGGGATTTGTAGTTCAAGAACATCTGGAGAGCCGCAGGTTGCAGACAGAGGATTGTTCAGTATTGAAAGGGCACTAAGAGAGAAGTAGAAGAGAGACAAAATCTGGAAACAGGTAAGCAGTTTAGCTTGGGGAGACCTGCAGTCAACGTCAGGAGTAGTCAAATACAATAGCAAGTTCGTCCAGGTATAACAGGCCTGTTTCAGGTGGATCTAAGTCCGGAGACTCAGCAGAGGAGCAAGAAGTAGGAAGCCCAGAAATCCAGGTAATACAAACCTTTGAGCTCAAGACTGGGTGGATCCAAAGGATCCAGACCTGATACAGGAGTCTTTATAGGCAGGCTGAGAGGAACTAGTGAGTTTCTGGGAAGAGACTGTCGCTCAGTTGCTGCACAGCTTCATCATCACCAGCACCAAAATAGATGGCGGTTCCCTCGTCAAAGCCTGACATTCACAGAACAATGAGGAAGATCCTGCAAATGGCCGCCGGCTACACTTTCCCATCCTCCTTGGGGGCGGTAATGTTAAAGTTACCCATCCCAGTTATACATAGGGATGCTGCAAATGTTGCATCAAACACATTCAGCAAATTAAGAACATAAGAACAAGCCTGCTGGATCAGACCAGAGTCCATCTAGTCCAGCACTCTGCTACTCACAGTGGCCCAGCAGGTGCCTTTGGGAGCTCACATGCAGGATGTGAAAGCAATGGCCTTCTGCCGCTGCTGCTCCTCCTCCAAAGCACCTGGTCTGCTAAGGCATTCCCAATCTGTCTCCATTAATTCCATTAAAATTAATTCTGACTGTGTAATACAATAATAAGAGAGGGGCCGAAAGGGTTCATTGGATCTTTCAGGTGTGGGACGCAAAACTCCTGCCAGTCATCATTGCACTGGACTTTTGTGAAACCACACATGCGCAGTAAGGCTGCAGATCCAAACAAGTTGGCAGTTATTAGTGTTGCTCAGGTCCACTCAGGTGCATACCAACAGGTAAGATTTTCTTTAGAAATGCAGCATTTGTATATTTGATTTGCAACTGATTTGATGGTTTAAACAGTTGTCTGCTGAGCAGAGCGGCAAATATTGGAGGTGAGGTAAAATTGGGCTGTGTAAGAATGTGCGTGCGTGAACAGATGATTGCATGGTACTGTGATGTTAGACAGGAATAAAGTGAAGCAACCTCCCCAGCAGCCACAGGTCAATGAACACTTGGCCAACAACTCTGTTTTTGCAACTGGCAAACAGGATGTGAGCCAAGCCATTGGATATTCAACTATTTATCATTCCTGGAGGAAACTGTGTGCCCAGTGCATCCAGTGGGAAGTTAGCAGCTACCCAAATCTACTTACCTCTACCGAGTATCTTTGTGATGCCAAAACTTCTGTTGCAATAACACATCGAGGACACTGAGCAAAGCAGACAAACCAGGCAGAATTGTGTGTTCCTGCATTGCAGGGGGTTAGACTTGATGGCCCTTGGGGTCTCTTCCAACTCTGTGATTCTGTGAAAAAATGTCTTCCCATCCTTGGCCACCAGCAGGGAGATTAATTAAGGATGAGGAGGTTGGGGAAGGGGAAAGGGTGTCCCTTTTCAAAGACCTTTCCCTGAAGAGGAGAGACCGGAGCGAAACAATCACCTCTGATGAACATTCAGTTGCACCCCATCCTCTAGACCTAAAGCACAAGTGTCGAACTCGCGGCCCTCCAAATGTTATGGACCACAGTTCCCATCATCCCCTGCCAGCATGATGGGAGCTGTAGTCCATAACATCTGGAGGGCCAAGACTTCAACACCTATGACCTAGAGTGATGTTCGCCCTTAAGGGGAGGAGCATGCTGCTGTGATTGACACAGCTGTCGCTGAGCAACCACACCCATCAACAGCCCCGGCTCCAGGTCTTGACTTCCTGTCCCTCCTCCAGTGTAAACACAAACAGCTTCCCACGCTAGGCTTGGCTGCCTTCTCCTCTGCTACCCAGTTCCAGTGCCAGCTGGGCAGGGTGCCACTGTAGGATTGATTCAGCGTTGGAAAAATTGATGAGTCCTGGTTTCCTTTTTGCCTTTTTTCTTCCCTTTTTTCTTTGCCTTTTTTCTTCCCTGGTGATCGCCTGCAGCCAAGTCCTTCAAGCACATTTGTAGCTCAATGAAATGCTTTGTTCTGCATGCCAGGCTTTAAAAAGATCCTGTCTGCCTGGCTTGTGTGTTTTTATATTGCTGGCTCAGTTGAAGAAAAAGGCCTACTGCGAACCCCAGCCTCCCTCTCTTTGCTTGGGGACTCCGTTCGGCGCTTGTTTTCTGCTTCCTCGAGAAAGCGATGCCTCGCTTGAAACGTTGGAATGGCACATTGTTCAGCAGTGTAGTTACAGACGGGCTGAGAGATCATGGCAAACGTGAAAGAAGGCAGAGTCACCCCTGAGCAGTTCTGTTGATGTGATTGCGATTTTCAAATACCTGAAAGGCTGGAAGGGAACAAAGATGCAATTTCTGCTGGTCCAGAGGGCAAGACTAGGGGCTAAAGTACACATTCGTTTTTTAAAACAAGTTGGGCCCGGGTTCTCTTGACCCCGCGTGGTTACCTGCAGCCACACAGCAGCTGTGAGAAATGGCTTTTTTTAAAAAAACAGCATGCCCAAATGGGCTTGGAACAGGACAAGAAAGGATCCCACGCCACCTGTGCCCCCGGAGCTGATTCTTTGCACCAACCTGTGCTGGGAAGGAGAAGAAGAGTTGGATTTATATCCCCCCCACTTTCTCTCCCTTAAGGAGACTTAAAGGGGTTTACAATCTCCTTCCCCTTCCCCCCTCACAACAAACACTCTGTGAGGTAGGTTGGGCTGAGAGAGCTCCAAAGAACTGTGACTAGCCCAAGGTCACCCAGCTGGTGCATGTGGCAGTGCACAGGCTAATCTGAATTCCCCCAGATAAGCCTCCGCAGCTCAAGCGGCAGAGAGGGGAATCAAACCCGGTTCCTCCAGATTAGGGTACACCTGCTCTTAACCACTTCAGCACTGCTGCTCCCCATTTTTACTGATGTACAAACACAGGATACTCTGTGTGCAACACCAAAAACAGGGAAACAACTTACCTCTCGCTCTGTTTTGGCCCAGGAAAACAGTTGGGGGGGGGAGAGCCAATGTCTTGCCTCCCTCCCATTATGGTGGCGCAGCAAGTCCATTTGGGCTGTTCTTTATTTTTGAAAGCCACCCCCCCCCCCCCCCCCCTGCTGTGCGACTGCCGGGAACCTGAACGTGTCATTTGGCCCTAAGTCTAGTGAGTTTAAATCACAGGAGAGAGAATCCATAGCTAGTGAGCATCAGAGAAGACAATGCTAAGGGTAGCAGCTGTTGGAAAATGGAGCCCATTACTTGTCTGGGGAAATCTGGATACCTATTTGTTGGGACTGTGGATTTCCAGCACGGAGTTGGGAGTTGGGCTGGAGGACTTGAACGGCCCAATTCATGTCTCAGACTCCTAAAGGCTCCATTCCGTCTGCACTTTTGTGCAGCTGTACCGTGAATGTACACCCTGGAGGCAGGCGTGGCCGGCAGTGTGCTTCCCCGCACCGTGTTTTATATGACATTTGTGGGGAGAAAGGGGCTGTAGGCCTTCCCTCTAGGCCATTTCAGACAAAATCTGGAGCCGAACATCTGTGACAGCTGCTGTTTGGGGCAGCTACCTCCCAGTAGAAGCCTCGCATGCAAACCACACGCAGGCAAGGCCGGCCCCAGCATTAGGCAACGAATAGCAGCTCCTTGGGTGCATCAGTAGAAAGTGTCAGCAAATTGACTGTTTAATGTATTGCTGTCTCTTGGTTGCCCCGGTAAGGTTTCGATTTGGATTGTCCTCCTGAGATGCTGAAATATTGTCAGCCATCTCTGCCCACCGGGCAGTCAAAACTCGAGAGCTGGTTCGAAAGGAAGCCCTTCTTTTGCAAAGCACGTAAACGAACCATTCAGAATTTGCGTCCGCCAGAGACGTGGTGATGCTCACAGGCCAAACCAGGAATGCACAAGGAGTTTCATATTCAGAACTCTCAGCAATTTTGTGAGTTAATTCCCAGGCTCACAGGCGTCCAATGCAAATAGAGCCCTCAGGGAAAAGGGTCTTAAGCTCCTGTCCCCCCCCCCCCCACACACACACACACACAAACACACATGGCGCCCCATCCAAGTGCCACAACCACGCTGTCCTGCTGCTCCCAGAGAGGCTTCTCGCTGGTTCAGGGGGGCATGCAAATCAAAACAGCCTCCCCATCTCCGAGAATCCTCTGTGGGGCAGAATGGGGGTCCTGATTGGCCTCCAGTGGTGTAAACCAACAAATGGCCCGGCAGGCAACTGACTAATGTCAGTTCCTCCGCAGCTGCACCCATGGACCTCCCCCACTGAAGCAGTGGCATGGGCACTGGGAGCCTCACACTGCGTCCCAGCACGAGGGAGGCCAGGGACAGGCACACAGCAGTGGTTTCACCCCTCCTCCGGGGTAAGTGCCCCAAAGAGGGAATTTCCACCGGTGGAAGCCTGTGCCGCTTCCACCAGTGAATTCATCCCCCTGCCCCTTCCCCAACCCAGATGGGGCTCATACACACACAAAGTCCCATGTTGGGCACCATTTTCCAGCCTCCTGTGGAAAATTTCCATATGTTCATAGATGTAAATGTTGAGGGCATGGTTCCCTGAGGCCATTTCTGGTCAGGAAAATAGTATGGTGAAAGTGCTGATCTGAATCAGGGCCTAGCTACCACAAACACAGAACTCCCGGCACACGTCTCGCCGTCTGGCCAGGGTGGTGTGGTGGTGAAGTGTCATAGAATCTGGGAGACCCAGGTCAGTATCCTCGTCTGTGCCATGGAAACTCGCCGGGTGACCTTGGGCCAGTTAAACACTCATAGCTTAACCGACCTCACAGGGTTGACACAAAGATAAAATGGAAGAGAGCAGAACAATGTGATCCACCTTGAAATACAATTCTGCACAGGACCTTAGATAACTTAAAGGGGCAATTGCAAGATAATTCAGCCAGCAGCTGTTAGCCGTGATAACTAAATAGAGCAGCCTCAGAATATCTCCCAAGTGTTTGGAGGCTGAGCAATTGTGGGGAGGGCTTTGGACCTCATGCCCATTTCCGGGGCATCAGGATGGCTTTCCTCCAGAATAAAACTCCTTTTTATCTTCTCTGTCTTGGCAGTAGTAGCCACAGCGAATCACTTCCCCCTGCACAGTGGAGAAGCTGCATTCCAGTCTAGGAACTTCCAGTGTGGTGTCGTGCCTAGAGTGTTGGACTGGCATCTGGGAGACCTGGGTTCAAATTCCCTCTTGTGCCACAGAAGCTCATGGGGTGGCCTGGGGCTAGTCAACCTTCCTCTCTGTCTGAGCTACCTCACAAGGTTGATGAGTAGATAAAATGGAAGAGAGGAGAACGACGTAAGCAATTTTTGGTCCCCACTGCTGAGAATGGTGGGGTATAGATGAATAAATCATTAAGTGGGAAGCTTTTCCTGCAAACTTACACTCAGTTGAGCACCTGGTAGCCCCTTCTGCAAAGAACTGAAAAACCAGAATAGAGATGTCAGTGATGCTGGGTTGTAAGGATTCTTCGGAAGAAGACAGCAGCCTTCTCAGTGGATTCTCTGGCATTTCATGCTAATAGCAACATGGAACTTGTGTGGTGGTCCTTCAAGCTTCCTATTTACATACAACAAGATCCAGTGTATCTTCTGACACCGGTCTTTGCTCTGAAAAAGAGCTTAACGATTTAACCCAAAGTAGCTGGGAGATGATGGTTGGGATTGTTTTCCCCAGTCTGGCTATGTATCCTTCTTCCTCTTCTCTTTCCATATTTTGTTCTCTGTTCCTCCTCCTCCCTCTGGTTCTAACATTTGCGTGCAGAAACACTGCCAACCTGGGGCAGAAATGTAGGAAATTTCACAGCAAGAGACAGCAGCGCAGAGATAAACGTGGTCCAAACTGAATTGTGTGAATGACTTTCTATGAGACAAATCCAACGTACATTGAAAATAACACATACACACAAACCTCTGAAGATGTATCGAAGCCAGATATTACGGGGTACCGGCAGCTCGTTGTGGGTTTGTCTAATTAGCTCAGAGAAGCTTATACTGAGTTGATGACATGAGTTATTGTAGGGTTTGACAAATTTGTGGGTAGTGGGGGACTGTATCACAGCCCCGTTCGCAGACTTTGTTCAGGTTATTGATTAAGTAAAGTGTGAAGTTACCCGTGTCTCAAGGCCAATCAATGCTTGCAGGGCTAAAAGCAGATCAAAGCTCGGCTCTGCCTTGCCCGTCTTGGGAGCAAAAGGCGGCGAGGGGAAGCCGGAAATGCCTGCCAAAAATGTGAGCAGATAGTAGAACCGAAGGCAGACAAGGCTTGGGATTGAGTGGCGGGGGCGGGGGCGGGGGGGGGGAGAGAGAAGAGGGAGAGTTCATAGAAAGGTTTAAAATCTCCTCAGGCAAAACATATACTTTCTGCCATATGAGATGATGCTGTAGGTCCAGGGGGCCAGAACAGCAGCTTCTGGAGAAAGTCACGAGGATAGTTAAAAATGTGCCAAAGCCAACACTGTATTTTACTGCCTGGGGAAGGGAGGGTAGGTGAGCTTCTTTCTTTCCCACTCACAGGAGCATATGTCTTGAAAATTGGGCTTCTCTGAAAGGTCTGGCAAAATTATGTAAGGTGAGAAATAAGATAGGAGCACACACAGAAACTGGGAGTCTTAAACCATCAAGTGATTCTTTTGGCCACGCAGTTGAACTGCCCAAAGATGTCTTTTGAAGTCTTGCCTTCCAGTTTTTTAGCTCTGCAATTGTACCCAATTTTTGTGAACTGGTGCTTGGGAGAGCAGATTGGGGAAATAGTTTAGAACAGAGAAGAAGAAGTCGTCATCGTCGATCTATAGCTCCCAATCATGATCCTCCTTGATCTGAGATTGCAAATGCTTTAGCAGACCAGGTGCTCGGAAGCAGCAGCAGCAGCAGAAGACCTTTGCTTTCACATCCTGCATGTGAGCTCCCAAAGGCCACTGCGAGTAGCAGAGTGCTGAACTAGATGGACTCTGGTCTGATCCAGCAGGCTCGCTCTTATGTTCTTAGTGGTCCCCTACAAGGTGCCTGAGGGCATTTGGTATCTGCCATGTGCTTCAGAACAATTGGAAGGATCATTATAAAGGCAGAACCAGTGACTGGCTGCCTTCATGCCCCTCCCTGGTTATCTTTTCTGTGTTTTTTTGTCCTCCCTTTCCCCTTTATTTGTCTTCTTCTGTGTCCATATTAGCTCCCCTTGGGGTTCTTCTGTATTTTATATCCCTCTTGGCTTTTCCACTAGTGTGAGTGCGTATGTTTGGCTCCGCCTGTTATGGTAGCCATTTTGTAGTGGTGTCCACCAGCCTGCCTCAAAATTCCGAAAGGGTCCACAAGCCCAAAACAGTGGCGGGGAGGGGAATTAGGAAAATCCACAGTTGGCCAAAAGGTTTCTTGACAACACTAAACTTCCGGTGATGCTCGCTCCTGAAAAGAATGTTTCCAGTGGGAATAGCTCACATCTTATCTGTGTGACACAAAAGAGCACGGAATTGCAGAGGTAACCCTGCTGTTCTTGGCCCTTATATTTGGTTAATAATTTAGTCTAGTACAGGAAAAGTTTTGTGTCTAGATTTCAAAGATTTAAGTAATCATAATAAAGAAAATGACCCAGCCCTCTTTGCTGACACTGGTGGTAACCAGAGCATGCCACACGCTGGCTATTCTGTGGTCAGATGAGCATTTGTGCAAACTTCAGGGTATTCAGTTAAAACACACGGGTTTGCAGGGTGTTGTCAGAGAGAGGGGTGGACTTGGAGGTGTACTAAAAGGGTGCCCCCCCCCATCATAACATGCCTTGGTGGGCAACCCCCCTAATCTTAAGCTTAGAAAACAGGTGTCTGTCTACTTTCCACACCTCTTCCAATGTCAGGGATGAACCCTCACCCCAAACTGTGGTAAAGGCAGGGGTTGGGACCGCCTCTGCTGTCGGGCTGGACCTCTGAGGCAAGCACAGATTCTGGCCAGATTCCAAAAGCCAGCCTCACTTTGGGGAACCTGACTAAAGGGTGGTAGATTCAAAGGAATAGTCGGGTGTCTAGCAAATTCAGGTCATTGCAGGGGACAAACCCAGTGTGGGAGAACCTTAGAAATGGCAGGAAATACCCACAGAGGCAAGGAGCTGGTGGACTCTTTCTGCTTTTCTTCCCTTCTGATGTGACGGATTAATAATGAGTTATGGCCTCATTTTACTATGACTGAAGCCCCTGTGTTGCTTTTCCTTAAGAGGTAGCATCAATATCTCTACCAGCCAGTATTTTACTCAGTAATGTACTGAACTGCCCTGCAGAGTGCTTGTTTGTTTGATTAATATTTGGTTTTTCTACCGAGGTTTGCTGTAAGCAAGACTTTAATCACACTGTAGTCATTTAGGAATAAGTTATAGAATTATCGCTGCATAATATTCTGGGAGATCCTGAAAGACCAGAATGCATCACGTAAGGCTGTAGCAAGCTCTTGTGGGTCTGTTTTAAACACCTTTGGACCTTGGGGCCCACAGTTTTGGAGAGTCACCCGCCAGGGGAAGAGCTTAGATAATCTGGTGGGAAATATGATGCAGGGAGCACGAAGAAAACCTGGTTGTAGGCCCTGGTTTACCTACACAGTAGAATGAGGTGGCAGGATTCTGAAACAGTAGAATGAGCTATGCCCAGAGGTGGGATTCAGCCGGTTCGCACCACTTTGGCAGAACCGGCTGTTAAAATGGTGCTTGTAAACAATCAGTTAGTTGTTAAATTATTTGAATTCTCACCACCAGAACCGGTTGTTAAATTATTTGAATCCCACTCTGGCTGTGCCCCTTGGGTCTGCAGGGGGAGGGTCCCCTTTGTCAGGCTGTGCAGAAATAGGGGTCGATGATTAATCTGGAGGAACCACTTGGTGCCAATGCATTCTGCTGCCGGAATATATCAGGCCCCACAAGTTTGGGTCCAGTCTGCCTTCATCTGTGCACGGAAATGACAGAATCTGAGAAGTAGCCTTCTTTCAGCAGCTCCCAGCTACAAGTTTTGTCTCAGCTGGAAGCAGAATCGCTTTAGCAAATGCCTAGTCTTTCAGTGGTAGCCATCTTGTGATTGGCCTCAGTCCCCAAGGCAGCCATTTTGTGGTGGGGCTCATTCTCCGTTCACAAAATTCCAAAGGTGCCCATAGGCTTAAAGGGACACAAAGGACCTTTTTCAAGGGGGTGGGTATGTCTTCCATGCAGTGGTTCCCACTGTTAACCATTGGTGTGTGTTTTTCACATGCAGGTACTTGAGCGATTATTCCAGAAGGGGTTTAACGTGGCAGCGTCCTGTGGCGGTGGTGTGGATTCCTCTCAGTTCAGCGAATATGTGCTATGTCGCGAGGACAGGAGATCACAGCCCAATACCACAATCAGGATAAAGCAAGAACCCCTGGACTGAGGACCCAATCCCTTCCCCTCCTTTGTAAAAGTAGAAGTGTCAAATAGTCCCTCGTGTGGAAAAAAAAAAACTCAAGGATTTTCAAAACAGTATTATGCAGGCGACTTGGGTGTTGCCAATTAGTGGTATTTTGGAAACTACCTGTCGCGTTGCCAGCCATGAACTGCATTTGACAACAAAGACGCAGACCCACACACAAACAAAAATTCAGTTTCTTTTGTTAATAAATCACTGAGTTTGCGCCTCGCTCAGAACGGTTTGTGGGCAAGAGCTCTTGGCAGAATGGCTGCAGCGTGGACAAGAGGCGATGCTTCAGTGAAGAACAGACATTGACTGGATTTGTGCAGAAAGACCAATCGGTATCATTTGAATATGTCTGTTGAAGGAACACATCTGCCAGCTCGCTGGAGGACAAGCCCCCTCCCCCCCTTGGTGGCATTAAAGACATGGTGGCCACCCCAAGGAAGATGGTGCTGTGTTGAGTGTCTTCCCCTCTCCCCGTGGAATGCCACACCTTCATCTGATAAGATATGCTTTTACACCTCCATTGCTTTACCTCTTCTTCTGTGTTTTCATTTGCTCGTTGTTATCAAATGGCTTATTTTTCTGTACCACCCTCTCATTGTTCGTGTGCAGAAGCTACCCTGAACAGGGCCAGTTCTCAGATCTTTCTGGTGCTGAATTATTTCCAAATGGGCGCCCCTGTTGAGGTCAGCAGATTTTGTGCTGTGGTAATTTCATGTGTTGCACTCACAATCCGGAGAAGTTCAGTACCGCTTTTGCAGTTTGGGGAGGCTCAGCAAAGGTTCTGTGTAACATTAAACGGGCCCTGTCGAGTTATGGCCATGGTGTTTTCAAACTGATCTCCAGATTTTTGGAAAAGTTAAGACATAGCAAAAGAAGATCAAGCCCTCTTGGAACACACCAGAGTTAATCGGACTTTTTAGCACACACGGTTTGTTCTTGATTTAATATATGAGGTCGTCACGGTTTCTGCCTTTTTTTCACACACACTTGAGCCGTAATGTGGCCCGACCCCTAATCTGTCGCTCATTTCAGCCTTTGTCTCACATTTTTCCTGTCGCTCGATAATTGTGCAACTTTCTTGGATAAAACGGATTCCCCCCACAATCTGGTGCCTAGGTGCAAAACGCAACTGGAACAAGCTACTGCGAGGGATCACGCCCACTGTGTGATGTGATCTCCTCCAACCAATCAGGATGCGGTGGAGCTTGCCAGTTGTGCGCGCACATTTCACTGTTTCGTTTCCGTCTCACTCTCCTCCCGCCCCTCCTTGCGGTCACTCACGCAGTGCATTGTTTCCAATGCCGCCCCGATATCTCGAGATAGCGAGTTCTCAACGCAGTGGTACACTGAGATAGTGAAATCACGCTGACTCGTTAGCTCATGATGACGGGGGCCAAGCGTCACACGGAACACGCCCTTGGACGGCGCAACAGCCAATCGGAACTCTCGTTTGTACTGCATTCCAGGGCAATGCAAAACCAAGGGGTTTCTGAAGCAACAAGAACATCCACAACAACCTGGTGATGTGTGAATGATCTCGAGCGACGAAACAGCAACAAAAAGGTCAGGATGTCGATGCGGATTGCCTTAATTCAAGAACAAACCATGTGTGCGAAAAAGCCCAATCCAGTGCCGAATCTGATTCCTTACAGCGGCCAACAAGGTAGAAAAAGAAAAGTTTGAATTTGTATCCCGTCTTTCTCTCCTATAAGGAGATGCAAGGTGGCTTACAAACTCCTTTCCCTTCCTTTCCCCACAACAGACACTTTGTGAGATAGGCTGAGAGGGTTCTAAAGAATTGTGACTAGTTCAAGGTCACCCAGCAGTCTTTGTGCAGACAAGCGGGGAAACAAATCCAGTTCACCAGATGAGAGTCTGCTGCTTATGGGGAGGAGTAGGGAATAAAAACCATTCTTAATCACAACATCATGCTACCCCTGAAAGGCCTACCTGCAGGGCATGGAAGCCATATTTTCCCACTGTCCTTGCTCTGCAGAATTAGTATTCAAAATATTACTACAGGGAAAGGCTATGACATTAGGCATAATACTATCAATCAACCCTGTCCTTCATGAATTAGTTCAGTCCCTTTTTAAAGCCATCTGAGCTAATGACCATAACTACATGGCAGTGAATTCCACAGGTTACTGGTGCATCATGTGACATCCTTTTCTCTCTCCTGAATCACCTGCCTTTCCATAGATTGGTCATGCTAGTTCCGTGATCACCGGCCA
Organism: Sphaerodactylus townsendi; assembly: GCF_021028975.2. Taxonomy (NCBI): domain Eukaryota; kingdom Metazoa; phylum Chordata; class Lepidosauria; order Squamata; family Sphaerodactylidae; genus Sphaerodactylus; species Sphaerodactylus townsendi. The sequence continues at coordinate 26,431,795 of NC_059438.1, forward strand.
TCTTTATTTAGCCCAGCATGTTCACAGTGCTTTGAAGTAAGCCAGACACCTGATGGACCAAGCCTCTGTTTTGCAAGTTTGTGTTTCTGGGTAATATATTATAGAATTAGAGCCTATTAGTGTCAGGTAGCCTATTTGGGGCTCTTGGCATTCCACGAGCTTCCCATGGCTCAGGAGAAATCCCATTTCATTTGGCAGGACTGCGATATCAAAGGGCAGGTGGTAAAATAATCCCCATAGTTTTCCTGGTGGGTAAATTGGGGGAGCCCCATTATCATGTGCAGATGCTCTTGCAATGCGCAAACAGATCAGGTTTGTGAAGGAATTGTATGAGCTACATGGGAATATATTACTTGGAGATACTAATTCACGGAACTTTAACAGAAAGTGGATCTTTGAATTGGAACTACCAGATACCTCCGTCTTTGTTCAGTGATCCTGCCTGGAAGGGTGTTCAGATGTTAGTAGTCTAACAGGATCGCAAAGAGCTGCAGACATACCATCAGAAACTCCCCTCAGAAAGTGGTATTTTATAAGCAGTGAACAAAATGTACGTCTGTTCTGCATTCATTTCTTTGTCGTGGTCCTTACTCTTCTCTTTCACTCCCTGTTCCAGACGGAGTCCTGGGAATTGTGGTTTGCTGAAGGCACTGAAAATTCTGTGTGAAAATGTCCCTACCTGCTGAGAGACCGTTCCCAGAATTGCCTGGGGTGCAGGAGCGACTATTACACCGGCTTAAATATAAGCTGCTGATTCAAACCATTCTGAAGAAAAGGCAAACCAAACCTGGCTAGCTCCGAATGTCAAATTGTTCTTTCTCAGTCATTTGCAAATAAGGCACAAAATTAGAAATGACAGTGGTAATCGTTCCCTCTTTCATATCAACAAACTGCCCTCCTTCCGTCCTTGCAGTTGAAAGTTGGCATTCAGTCAAGTAGGGTTGATGCTCAGAGTTGAACAGCCAATTTTTGGCTTTCTCTTTTTAAATCGTTCAGCAGAGCTGGTGAAATTTGTAGCGGGGAGATTTCTGGGCCTTTGTGAAATGTTGGTTGTAGGGTTGCCTGCTTGAGAAGCAGCCCCTGTAGCTGTGTCTCTCACAGATGAAAAGATGGCCTTGGTTATCTTCACGCTACAAAAAGGCTTCCCCGGTGATTTTATCAAGTCCCAGTGGTTGCTAAAGGAACAGGTTCGGGATAGGGAGTGGTTTGGTCAGTTGGCAACCCTGACTGGGCTTTCAAACCCAGGCCTTACTGATGAAGCTGAATTAAAGACTTCAGCTTCCCCTCGGTCCCTGTCACAACAACAAATCTTCCCCAGCATTACCAGCCCAACGTTACCAATGCAGAGCAATGGCTGCGCCAGCAGATAAATCTGCCACCTTCAAATACGATTATTTAATGTCCTTTCCACTTTTATGGCACTCTAAATAAAACAACTCAGTCCTGAGGACATCACTTTTGTATGTAAGATACCTGTTGAATTGTATTGTATTATATACATTTAAGATTGTACCTTCCTCTGCCCCGACGTCACAAAACCCAAAACCATCCGTATGTGTTTATGGACATTTCATTCCCTCGTTTCATCCAGGCATTCTCACAAAGGCAAAAGCTGTTTGGGAATCATCTGTTATTTAGCGCATTCCTCAGGAATGTTTGGGGGTTCCACTTGGTTATTCTTCGGGACCCGGTTTGCCAAGAAATCCTCTTGAACAGACAGAGCAAAGAGGACTTCTTTGGAATTGTGTCTTTGAAAACATCTGCTTTGATTAGCCTGGCGCCCGGAAATTTAAATATATTCATTTTTATTACAATCATCAGCCAATTGAAGCAACTCTGGTTGATTCACTGTACAGTTTTAGTTCCGTAATTAATTGATCATTAAGTTTCACATGGGAAAAAGAAACCCACTCATTAAAAAAAAAACAGGTCTCATCAGCTAAGCAGGGTCATTTTTGGTTAGTGACTGATGGGAGGTCCACCGTGGAAACCAAGGGTTGCTATGGGAAAAACCATCTTTGTTCATCTCTGTCCTTGAAAACTCTATGGGCTCGCCTGCAACTTGATGGCACTTTCCATCTTCACCACTTATGCTGTGCCACGTATCATCTTAGAAGTATTCCCACCTCTCGAGAAAGAATACCTCTTCTAAAATTGCGGTCGCTATTTGCAGCTTTAATTTTTAAAAAGGCGTGTATCTGCTGCTCGACTCATTCAGGGGCAGCTTTTTAGTGGATCAAAAGATTTTTGAACCAATTAGGTTCAGTTAATTTACTAAAGGTTGTAGCCCTGATAATTAAATTCTTCAGTTTCAATTCTTTCAGCACAGTCTACCCAGCGCTTGTGTATCATGGTGTTTATGGGATGTGCAGGGTTGGTCCACCAGATGCGAATCCTTTACTCCAGCATAAAGAGGATTCATATCGACAGCTCTGCCAGCATGGCCAATTGGCCATGCTGGCAGGGGCTGATGGGAATTGTAGTCCATAACATCTGGAGTGCCAAAGGTTCGCCACCATGGGTCTAGACTCAAGGAGTTTCTGCTGTGGACTCTTGGGAGTATGGAGGAACGTTGGACACTTCTGGGTGGAGATCAGAAAAACTAAGAAGTTATATAAGCTGCACAGTCATACCCATTCCCACGTGAACTTTCTCGTGTTCCGCATTCAGGTTTATTTTTTTTAAATGTACTCAATTGTTGTTCTCTTTAAATGTTTTATAGCAATCTAAAGACTCTGGTTTCAAATTGTTCATAGGTTCCAGTTAGAGCCGCAATGGAATTTTTTTTTCAGTTTTTCATCAGACTATCAAAATTAGACTGAGCATTTAGACTAGTTTTTTTTTTGTTGTTGAACAGGTTTGCAAAATGATATGAAGAATCAGCACTATTCATCATGACAGTCCTGAACACAGAAATCCCATTTTCAGGGGGCAGTAGAAAAAACAATGAAAAGAGAAAAGGGTTTTAGATTATATACGGTATAGATACTTTCAGTCAGGTCCAAAACATGGGTCCATAGGGCAGAACTAAGATCTGACAACAACCTGTCCAAAACTCCACTATATTTGCAGTCCTGAAAACGAGGAACATCCTTCTAAAACCACTGCCTTAAGCCCGTTTACACGTTGCAGTGAATGCACATACAGTCTGTGTACAGTGTACACTTGATTGTTCTTTATGTGTGTGTTGAGTCGTTCTCATGTTACATGCGACACATGTAATTGGAGCCCCACATTTGTCCAGGTCATACTTGTAAAGTGAACACACATTGGTTTTTTCTTACGAGCAGATGTATGCACGTCCGTGCCAGTTGTACATGTGAAGACGGGAGTGGACTTAGAAGGCTGTAACTTTGCTTAGATTACTCAGACCCAGACTGATGTTAAAATTGATTTTTAGGCAAGCACAGTATTGGATGAAATTGTTCAGACTCATTACTCAAGTCCCTCTGGAACATGAGTATGTGTTTCCCCAAGATGCACAAATCCTAAGAACACTAAATCTAGAGGGACTTTGTTTTTGAACAAACATAGGATTGCACTGTTGGATACGTGGACATCTGGAACCAAACTCTACATGACCATTGTCAAAAGATCTGTTTTTCTGTTTACCTGCACTGGGATACTGTTGCTGATTATGGTACCCAGCATGATTAATAGGCACACTGATAATTGTTACAAGATTCATCCCATAGACATGCATACACATGTGGATGAAAAACCCATATAAATTGGCTGAAAGCCTTCCTAGTTTTCTCAGAAGGCCATATTAAAAGGTTTGAGGCTTCTTCAACTTCTCCCCCACCCCCCTTCAGTTTGAGGTTCCCAATCGTTTCTAAGATTTCCATAAATGAGTTTCAGGACTTATTCCGCAGTCTGACAAGGTGGCACCATAAGAGGTTCCAGGCTGCGCCAAAGCGGATGGAAACTTTGAGCCATAACATCACAAAACAGCAGTGAAACAGGCAGGACATGTGGAAGCAATTACTTCCCAGGGAGAAATCGGCTTCCTTAAAGGAAAACGTATGTGAGGCCATGTTCTCCTCAGAACTTTCCAAGCTTCTAAATTGAGGCTTTGACGATTTAGTACTTTTAAAAAATATACGCGCTTATCTTAGGACAGCAATATGTCAGCCGTTTCAATTCTTTTACTTCCCTTCTCAAATTGTGTGAAGCAAAACACAAGGGAAAGGGTTCTTACCAAACTGGTACTCAGTCACTGTATGTCTCTAGTTGGACAGCAAACCAGTAGGGTTTGACTAATTGAGCGGATTGATGAGAGGTTGTGGTTTAATGGAAGACTACCTGAGGTCACGGGTTCAACTCTCAGCAACTCCAGTTAAAAGAATATGGTAGTGGGTGATATCAAAAACCTCTGAGAGAGACCGTGCAGAGCCGCTGAGTAGACAGGATTTTGATGGGCCAAGGGTTTGATTCAGTAAGGGGCAGTTTTATGTGATTTTATTTATTTTTTTGGCTGAGCAATCCAACCCAAGTAACCGAAAATATTGTTCATTTCCTGGGCATTTCTGTGTGACTCAAATGGTTTCTGTTGCTAGCAGCATTTTCAGGAGTACCCATGACATCTTATGTGATGCAGGAGGTGTGGTGTTGGATCCTATGCAGCAATAGGCAAAGGATGCTGGGATGCATCTCTCTCCTCATTCAGAGCAATACTACCACTCTCGACCATCGTGTTCTTTTAAGGCAAGGAAAATAAGAAAGAGAAGGGGGATTATTTGGAGGGTGAGACTTCTTGGACAAATCGCTTCGGCCAAAAATGCCGAGAAGTTATTTGTTGTATAAACAGCGTCCAAGTTTGTTGACAGCTTTAAAACACAAAAAAGCGAGTGCTGGCACAACAGACCATGAAAAGCTATTACTCTATCTTTGTGGGCTATTCTGTTAATATTTCAACACGACATGTTTTTTGATCATTGCTTAAGACTACACCACAATATGAAGCAAGAGTCATGTTTGATAAATTATTTGTCACTCAAATGTGTTATTCCCCGTGAACGTTTTATTTCTTTGCAAAACATGTACAAATAAGGAATTACGTTTTGCACAAACTGAGTTATTCCCAATTATGTAAAGAAATCATCCAAACGATTAATAAACAGAAGGTCTTTATAAATGCCTTGTCCAAATGAGCCGTACGTTTCAAACAGAATTTTGTATCGCCTGGTCTCATTAACGCACTTGGATAGCAAGCTGAAGTTTCTTTTCCTTTAACTTTGTTGTTGTCGGTATCTCTTTGTTTCCAGTCATAACAAAAATCAAAGCAAAATTTCTACTTACCCCACAGCTGTTAAAGCAATCATCGGCAACATGGTGCCCATAGCCACCCCGGTGCCTGTCGGTGTTTTTCTAGGTGCCCCATTTCTTCATTGACTCTCCTACACCTCATTAGAGCAGGGGATACTTCTTAAGAGCCCAGAAGGCCTCACCTTTGAGAAACAACAGCCTCCTATGCACCCATTCAGAAAAGGCTACCTCAGCTGGAGGAGGATGCTCGGCTTGGAACTTGCTTTTTCTGCACAGAACATTTAAAATGTTTTGCAGACGTTTTGAAAAGAACCATTTTTGTGGGGGAGGGGGTTGGACACATTTGCTTAATTGGGAGCCAATAATAAGTTTATAAGTGCACGCAATGACAGAAATAGCATGCAGCCAGACGACAAAACATCCATAGGACACTTCAGCGAATGGTGGACAGAATAGAGAACCACTAAAGCGGCAGAAAATAGTGGGCCACAAACAGCAGAGGAACAGAAGTAAGAGTTTCAAAACTGGGTGGGAGAAATAAAATGTGGCCTGATCCTCGCAAAGCAAGCAGAAAATTTGAAACTGTTTTTGGGAGGAAAGATTGCTAACTAAACAGATTCTAAATAAAATGTTTTCAAAATGTTGGGGGGGGGGAGCCATGCAGAAGTCTTCCTCAGAACACTTCTATTCCTGTCCTCAAGATGTTTTATTTATGTTGAATGGAAATGGCCACTGTCCAACATTTTTTGAATCTCCCAGTGTTTTTTGTGATTGGCTCCAACCCTTGGGGCAGCCATTTTGGGGTGAGTCCCCTGCACCAGCCATTTTGTGATGTGCACAGTACCTGTTCTCACTATTCCAAATGTGCCCCTGAACAAGATTTGACATCAAATTATGTATTTATTTTAAACATTTTATCTCCCTTCCCATCCAATTAGAGACATAAACCAAGAAGGAGGATCAGTTAAGGAACAGGCATGTTTTAACACACATGTAACTAGAATGATTTTATTTCATGCTATTTATAGTTCACCTTTCTCACTGTGACTCAAGGTGGATTACCTGGTGTAAGTCAAATATAGCCAACAGGTTGGCGTAGCTAATAAACAGTGCAATAGGGTTTGGACTACAGGAATCTGAAGGCAAGATAAGAAACTGAAAACAAAGCATAACTGTTTAAACATTACATTCAATCATGCAAAAAATACATAATCCATCTGTATTATGGTCATAGACCAACATAAGGTACATAAAATATAACTAAAAGGATGAAACGTTTTAAAAATTGAAAATATATATCTAATAAAATCTGAAAATAAGAAATAGGAAACACAAGATAAGTATGGAAACATACAACAGTAGGATAACAGCATAGATATTAAAAGGAAACAAAATCCTTAAAAAAACTATTAGGGGGGGGGGATAGGCATGGGGGAAAATTACACAGTAGGAAGCACACGGCCAACAACAGTATCCTTCTCTGTCAGGAACGCTGATATGTTCATCATGTTTTATTCATTCATTTATTTACTTTATTTGTTTATTCATGACCTTTCTGCTCAGTGGGGGCTCATAACAGCTTCCATTGGTCCCCTTTCTTCCATTTTATCATTACGACCACCCTGTGAGGGAGGCGATGCCTCAAGGGTGCCATTGGCCTGCAGTTATCTGGCAAGCTTCCATGTTGTGGGGTTGACAGCTGCTTCTCCCTCCTCAATATGGCCTCATGGCACACCTCACCCCTGCCACTTTGCAGTCTAATTTCAACACTTCCCTGAGTTTGAAGAGCACTTTCCTAAGCAGGGGGCTTCTTGAAGGCATGCGGCTAGGCTCAGCTGGAAACAGGATATGGTCCTGATTCAGTAGGCCTCTCACATTCTTAGGCTGATTATGCATTGCTGCTCTCCTGCGCAGCAAGGGAACGTTTCCTTTGTGGCAGAGATTTCTGAACAGAGGCACTTACCCTCACAGCACCAAAGATCCCAGAAGCCCTGTGGTTAGCAAGGGTGGGGGAAACCCTGATGTTCTCCCTTGCTTTGGGGTTTCTGCTCCTTCTAGCATTCCTTCCCCAACACCTTGCTCTCTGCTCTGTGAAGGAGGGACAGAGAGAAAACTCAGAGAATAGAGTAGAATAGAATAGAATACTTTATTTACAATCAATGACCAAATATAGAGAAACAGAGGGAGAAGGGGAGGCGGCGGCGGCAGCAGCAGGCGGCAGCAGCAACTGGCAGCGATTAGGGGAAAGCTGTAAGAGAATGAAGAGAAGCGTCCTACGGGCCATGCAAGCAGCCCGCCAGTGCTCCACCAAAGTTAGTCCACCACCTCTCTGAGACGACAGCTGGATCTGCTGCTTTTGTTTAAAAAACCCAGCAATATTGATATAAAGAAACCAGGCATTGGTTGCCAACTCCAATTGGAAAGCTGCAGACAGTCAGAATGGTAAGGCTGACCTTGATAGACAAGGGTCTGACAAGTGTGTGTGCGTAAAGTGCCACCAAGTCACAAGTCACACATCCCTGCTTAGCTTCTGAGAAAAAAAACAACAACAATGGTGACTCACGAACAGCAGCTATATGACAGAAGGCCTCACTCTGGCTATGGCAGAGATTGAGGTGATTTGCCATTGCCTTCCTCTGAATAGCAGCCCTAGACTTCCTTGGTGGTCTCCCATCCAAGTAGCAACCAGGGCCAACCCTGCTTAGTTTCTGAGATCAGATGAGATCAAGTCAGCCTGGGCCATCCAAACCAGGGCAGGGTCTGACTTATGGCAGCTTAAATAAGAGGCTCCGGCTCAATAGCAGAGCATTTGTTTTTCATGCTGAAGGTCCCACAATCCTTAGTACTTCCAGCTAAAAAGAGCAGGTAGGTGGTGATGGCAAAGACCTTTATCCAAGACCTTGGACAGCAGCTATCAGTCTGAGTAGACAATGCTGACCTTGATGGACCAGTTGTCTGATTCAGTATAAAGCAGCTTCATCTGCACAAGCATTCATATCAAAAGGACCATCTCCTCTCATAGGTCCACAGGTGCCTCAGGTACAGTCCTCAAGCTGCCACTGATTGGCTGTTCCCCATCCTCCACCACCTGTAATGTTCCACTGTGGATCCCAGCCTATGGAAATGGTTCCTTGAGGAAATGGGGTTGGGACATCATCTGGGAAAAGCGTTAGGAAGTTCTGAAAGTCCCAAGTGCAAGGGCTATAAATGGGGTTGTCAACCCCACAACCCCTTAAGCACTTGGGGAGTGGGGGATTGTTAAGAGGTTGTATATTGTGCACTGACCTGGATGGCCCAGGCAAGCTTGGTCTCATCAGTTCTTAAAAAGTAAGCAGGGTCAGCCCTGGTTGGGAGACCACCAAGAAATACAGGGTCACTATGCAGAGGAAGGCAAACCACCTCTGTTGGTCTCCTGCCTTGAAAGCCCTGCTAGGTTGCCATAAGTTGGCTGCAATTCAACGCTTTCCACCACTACTAATGAGATTCCAGATTCCTGACAAAAAAATCTGGACAATGCAGAAATGGTTGGAATATATATGGGAGCAAATACAACTAGAAATTTTTGACATAATGTCAAGAAACCAAATATGGCAAGAAAAACAAAAAGATATGAAGTGGATCTGGATGGAATTCAAAGACTGGTTAAACAAAATTGGAATTACAGAAGAAAAATGGACAAGAAGATTGAAAAGAATGGACCTGCTGCTGCACATCTAAAGAAGAAAAGAAGAGGGGGGAGGGAGAAAAAAGGGGGGGGAGATATGGAGGATGAAATATAAGATGTACAATATAAATCTGTAATAATCCAAAATATCAATAAAAAAAAAATTTAAAAAGAGATTCCAGATTCCTTCTTAGAAGAGGTATTCCCACCTCTCGGGAGATAATACCTCTTCTAAAATTGTGGTTGCTGTTTGCAACTTGACACATACAAACATGAAATGGTAAGCTATTGAGCCATGGGGATAAGTGGGGCACAATTTTTTAAATTCACAAATACATTTAAATTCACAAATACATTAGTATTTTGCATCAAGCACACATCATTGGCCACCTACAGCCCTAGATTTTAGGGGATTTTTCTCCTAGGCTAGTCCTGCTGACCCACTAAAAGGAAATCCAGTCCACCTATAAGGGTACTCAGTTCTCTGCCTATTTAATCCTGATAGCCTCTTGCTTGTTATGGGAGGCACTTCTGAGTGTTTGTAGTTTTTATGATGATCTCAACCTTCCAGCTGGGAATACTCTGAAATCCTGATTTCATTCTGTCCCCTTTTCCTCCTTTTTAGGTCATATGGTGGCCAATAAATATCACCACAATTTATTACACATTGGGAGGGGGGATAATTAATGTGACAAACCAGCTGCTCCAACTTTGTAATGGCCTGAGCAGTTTTGTAGAACAACTGGATGCGAATCAAGGTAGGTCAGCTGAGACCCAAACATACAGATTTCACATGCTCAGGGTTTCATCGGTCAAATGAGCACCAAGCTGTGCCATCAAAGCAAAAGTCCTTTGAGGACTGATGTCTGTTTGTGAGGTTTCTTCTTCTGTGCATGTGTGCCATCAGGTGACAGCTGAATTATGGGTATCTTATAGAATTTTCAAGGCAAGAGACATTCAGAGGTGCTTGGCCATTGTCTGCCCCTGAGTGGGCCGAGAGAGTTCTGAGAGAACTGTGACTGGCCCGAGTTCACCCAGCAGGTTTCACGTGGAAAAGTAGGGGACGTAATTCAGTTTCCCAGATTAGAGTCCATCACTGTTAACCACTACACCAGACTGGCTCTCGTCTCATCTGGGGAGGAAAAAAAAACATAACAGTGGTGACGCGCGAACTGTAACAGCAGTTGAATGACAGAAGGCCCCACTCTGGCTATGGATGACTAGTATACACGGAAGGGAAGCAGAAAAGCAAAGCCTCAAATTCAACTGTTAAACATGGGGCTTTTGTGCGCTTACCGCTTCCTGTGTCGCTGTGTGCTTTCCAGTGGGTTTTTCTTGCAGTTTGCAGGGGAAGCCTACAGCTGCAATGTGTCCTCCAGCCTCATGGATCCACCCTTTGGCCTGCCCCCCCCCCCCCTTCCTTGTTCTATCCCTGCTGGAAGAACTGCTGTCAGGTGGGCATGGAAAGCTGGAGGAATGAGAAAACTCAGGGAAAGCAGAAATGCATGCTGACTGTTTTTGCTTTCCCTGTGAAACGGGGGGAAAGTTGCACTTTACTAGGAAAGCCCAACAAGGGTCTGATCTAAGGCACGTGAGTTCTGAAGAGGCTAAAACCTGTGCGTTAGAGAGAATTAATCCCAAAGAGAGCAAACGCTTGCTATGATGCCAACTACGAGTGCATAAAGGACCATGCTCAACCAAGCACCACTGCAAACTATTTCTTGGTGTATGCTTTTCTTTTCCTCCAAAAGGTTCAAGTCAGAAAACATGAAGACGCACTATCCCCCTAACTTTGTAAGGTTGGCTAGGTGGTGGAACAATTCGGCTGAGGCATAAGCATATTCACAGAACTGGCCTATCTATCAAGTCGTGTCTACTCTGACTGGCAGTGTTTCTCCAAGTTCTCAGGTACAGGTCTTCCATATCATCTGTTCCTTTTAATTTCTAGATATAACTTATATGAAACTCAGAAAGAAGGGGGAGGGGCTACACATGAAGTTAAAAAAAGAATAACTTTAAAATGATAAAGTAACTAAATAAAAACACATAAATACACAGCATCAAAATGAGGGAGGAGGCCAATAACTGTTACTGGGGGCATGCCAAATAAGACAAAGAAGTCTTCGCCCAGATAAAGAGAGACAGACAAATGTCCTTGGAGAGGGAGTTCCAAAGTTCTGGTGCCACAACTGAAAAAGCCTTTTCTCAGGTCACCAGTCTCAGATGGTGGGGCAACCGAAGCAGGACCTCTAAAAAAAGACCAGAGTGAACAGGTAGGCTTGCATGGGAGAAGGCAATCCTTCAGGTTGTAGAAAAGGTGAAAGAGGCCCACATGCCTACAACTAGAGTTGTCAACTCCGTGTTGGGGAATTCCAAGAGATTTGGAGGTGGGGAGAGCTAGAGAGGGGAGGGTTTGGAGAGGGGAGGACATCAGTGGAGTATAATGCACTGCAGTTTGCCCCTCCAAAGCAGCCATTTTATCCATGGGAATAGATCTTTATAGTCTGGAGATGAGCTTTTATCCCAGGAGACTTCCAGGTCCCAACTGGAAATTGGCAGCTATAATAGATTACCCCTCTCCCACAAGGCACTTTGCATTCAGAAAGGTTGGTAGCTCTGTGTGGACACTCAGAGATCTATTCCTATCAATCAGAGAAACATTAAATTGGCACCAGAGGCATGCAGAATTCAACATTTAGATGCTTATTTTTTTTACAAGGTAATGGAAGTAAATCAGGGTTTTAAGCCAAGAATCACATTAAGCATTATTTACAAGAAGCTGGTTCATAGAAGATACTTGTTTACAAGATGTTTCAACATTGCTTTTACAAGGGTAGCACTCGGCACTAACTCCAGTGCCTTCAAGTTTGCAGTCACTTATTAAAAAATTATCCTAATCCTCAGGAGGTATTTCTTTTACTGTTTGGAAATCTCTATTTACAGTGCTGACAAGACTTAATCCCTCGCTTCATTTAAGTGTAACCGACACAGGTCCTAAACCACTAACTCCTAGACTATTTGAGACGTCTGTTTCACATGGTGCTTACCAGAGAAGGACTTGTGGTTTTCCTCCAGAAACCTAATCCTGTCTCTATTTACACTTCCACCACCCTCAGGAGCCTCACTGCCCCATTGCTGGGTGAGTTCTCAGAGAAACTGAACCAATTAATTAGGGTTTAATTAGGGTTTCTGTGTAATGGGGACCTACAGGACCTCGGTGCAGATTCCGTCACAGAAATCTGCCCTTACTGGCCCTTACTCTGAGTTGCTCAGCTCTCACAGAACTGGCCCTCAGCTTCCATAGAACAGATCTCTGTCAGAATAATCCACTCGCTCTCGGGTTCCCAACAGTTCTCTGCCCTCAGCACCAATTGCTTTCAAGAACGCCCAGCAGTTCTCTCTAGTCAATTAAGCTGTGGTCTTCATCAACCCATTAGGTTCACAACATTTTAATGTCAAAATGAGTTTAAGTTGCAGTATATATTACAGCAGCCCTACCTACAACCAGGAGCCGACTCCAAGTTTTACACACACACACACACACACACACACACACACACACACACACACACACACACACACACACACACACCGCCTCATAGGTGCTTGAGCCAGCCAACCCATGCTGTGCCCCCCTGTGTTTGGCCCCTCACACACACCTCTGCACTCCCCATGCCCCACTGACCTGGCTGGGCAAGAACGAGAGGCACAGCTATAAGGGGGTGGGGGGGAGAACTTACCGCCAGCCCTCGCCCCTTATAGCTACGCTGGGGCAGGGACTTGAGGCTGGCCCAGCAGCAGCCTCTGCCGGGATGGGTGGGGCAGGGCGGGGGAAGGGTCTGGGGGCAATTTTCTACCCTCCATGTGACCCACTAGCATGCGCCCCATGCACCAGTCCCCACCCCATCCCCTTATAGCTACGCCTCTGCCTACAACTACTCCAATTCAGGTCTGTCCTGCCAAGTGACCACACTGCATCTATTGCTTGCCTACAGAAGCAGTTGCCAACTCCTGTTGGTAAATTCCTGGAGATTTGTGGGTGGAGCCTGAAGCGCTCAGGGTTTGGGGAGGGATCTCACCTGGGTATAATGCCACAGGATATCGCCTCGTAAGCAGCCATTTTCTCCAGAGGAGCTGATCTCTGTTGTGAGATCAGTTGCAATTCCAGGAGATTTCCAAGCCTCACTCGGAGTAGGCCTCGATTCTTTCCCTTTCTGTGAGCAAAGATAACTGTGGCCTGTGTGGAATGACATCCGATGCCTCCTCTGGCGTCCTGTTTCGCATTAAGCTCTGAAAGGACACCCTGATGGGTTTAGTTCAGCGATAGTGCTGTAAAGGATTACAGCACAATCTGAATTCTGATTTTGCAGTCTAGTGTGAGTTGCGGGGGGGGGGGAGAGAGAGAAGGCACTGAAAGGAACAGGGTGGGGGGGGGGGGTTGACTGCAGTTGTGGTAATAGCTTGGCTGGCTGGGTTTATGAGTCCAGAAAAAGGCTGGCTCTACCCTCCAGGCTGCAGAGACAAAAGCCAAATGCGGAGCCAGATTAAAGCAATCTAGCCGGAGGGCACCTCGCAATCCACAGCTGGTAGATGGACGGAATATAAAGAGAGAAAGAGATCTGGAATGGAAGGCATCACCCCCTGCTGAGCTGCTCCAAAACTGGCTAGAGCAACGCAATGTTTCTGTGCAAAGCGGCCTGGTCTCCAAAGGCCAGTGGGGGCCTTTTGGCAACACAGAATTTTAGGGTGTAACCCAGTGCCGTTGAAGCTGAGTGAGCCCTGAGATTTAGGCTCTACTTTAAGAGAATTTAAAATGATATGGAAGAAGCACACAGGCTTGTTTTGCCTCTGGTCAAACCCAATATTTCAAGTTTTTGCAACAACACAAAACCCTGCCAAAGCTATATACCAGAGGCAGAAATGGGACAAGGGTACCCACTGTCAAAGTGCTTTCAGCTCTGAACAAATTACCTCCTCTGTCTTATTTGGGAAGATGAGAAGGCAAGTGGATTTTGCTATTCCGCACAGCTGCAAAGTGCACCGAAAGTGCATTATTCTGCATGTGCGGAAAGGGATTAAGAGTGCACTGTTTAAGACCTTCATACAAGAGTGCAGGGCCATAGAAACAGGAAAAAGCATATCAGGCGGTCTACAGATGGTGGATCGGTCTATCATGTTCAGAGACAATTTACTCCAGAACACTAAGTTCAATTCCCCACGGTCAATTAATCGCATGATGATACTCACGCAAAATATCAGAATTTCAGCAAGAACTCCCCACTATTTAACTGCCAAACACAGATTCATCCCAGTTCTGGCGTGCACTCTCCCCCTCATCACACTTTTTTAGAAACCTGCATGTAAGTACACCTTTTTTAAAAACATGCGCCGAAGCCAGATCGATGGGGAGGTTCAGGGGACAGAATCTAGATTTATCTTCCCACTGTAGGAAATGACACGGAGCCTTCCAGCCAATCAGAGTGCAGTGGGCTGTGCACGAAGCGCGTGCAGCCTTTTTTGTTGTTGTTTCACGCCAGTGGCGGCTACATTGTAAACAGAAATTAGATTTTCGTGCCAATGAAGCTGCGTGGGTAAAGAGTTTAGAAAATGTGGAAGCCGCGCATAAACGTAGCTGTGCGCGAAAAACAGCTATTGTTCCCACTCCAACACAATAGCCAATCAGAAGAAAGCTGCTCCCCACATAGGTGGGGAAATTCCATCTACGCATCTATGTAGTGATGTAGCTGTGCAAAAAAATAAATTCCCGCCCCAACACAACACAATAGCCAATCAGGACGGGGAAGAACAGTCGCTGAGCAGATCACATGTTCGTGCGGTGTGCTGCATTGCTTGAAACCATGATAGACATCGAGGTCACTAGAAACACGCTGCAGTGGGGAGGGAGAAACTGCGATGAAAAGGTGCTGTTTCTTTTGAAACCTGGTTGTATTCGGCTTTAATTTCTCAGTGGGGAAATGGCCTAGTGTAATCCTGATCCCCTTAAGCAAAGGGCCTCTGTTCCTATGAGTTCCTATCACCCCAGTGGGTACACAACCATCTGCAGGAAGTCACAGACTCCAAAGTGTTACTGATAACTAATTTAAAAGTTTTATTAGAAGGCACTATTGCACCATACAGTAAAAAAGCAAATTACAAACTGGATCAGATGCATAATACAGATATATATGAAAAAGGCATGGGTCTAAAACCATCAGAAAGATGTGGCTACAGCAAACAATTTCAGATACATAAACAGGGATTGCAGAAGTATGAACAAATAAAGCATGAGTCTACAGGACAGTTCTGAACCAGGCCTCGCTGGGCCGCAGAGCAATCCTAAAATATAATTCAGTTAAAATACAACGTGCGGCGACAACTCACTGCCAGCCAAGTGTTGTGCATTACATTCTTACTGAATTGCGCTCGCTCTCCCCTGCTGGGTATGGCAGGATTGCTTCCCTTCCCCTGCTTCCTGATTCCAGTCGGGGTTGAGAAGCAAGCAGGGGGAAGGGAGAGGACACAACCCTGGGTGGCTGTCCAAAAAAGAAAGGGTTCTAGCCTGAACACAACCTTCCTGTAAGGTAGGAAAGTAGCATGACAAAAAGATTTGTCAAGTTAGCAAGAGCGCTGGAGAGCTTACGTTCAAAGATTTACTTCAGGCAAGAGCAAAACACAAAACAAACACTTAATCCAGACAACAAGAAAACAAAAGTTACCTCGTCCCATTTTAGGGCACTTGCTGAAGACGTTCTCTGGCCACAATACAATACAAAAGGGCAGACCCAACTGGCGATTCCACAGCATCAGTCTTTCAGTCTGGACTCCTTGACTATGATACACAGACTCCTCTGTCATCTCTGGCTACACAAACTCACACCCCATAATAGCTGCTCCTTTGTTCTAAACCAGGGGTAGGGAACCTGCGGCTCTCCAGATGTTCAGGAACTACAATTCCCATCAGCCCCTACCAGCATGGTGGCCATGCTGGTAGGGGCTGATGGGAATTGTAGTTCCTGAACATCTGGAGAGCCGCAGGTTCCCTACCCCTGTTCTAAACTTTAGCCAATTTCATTCTTCCTGCCAGGGGTTCCAACTTTACTGAACAAATTAAATTTCTTCTTGGAACTGGATTATTTTCAGCTGGCTCTTCACCCTTGTCTTCACACAGGTATTTTTTTTAACAAGTTTATTCTCATTGTACAGGATGTAAGCTCACCTCTTCACTTTCCCACTCATCTACCTCAAGTCTCATTTAGCAAAGCAGGCTATAAATGAAGGAAACATATGTGAGTTCATTTTGCTTGCTGGGAAACTACTCTGCATTGTTCCACACTGTAAACATGTGCAAGTGTCAAAACCAATGTGGTATCATGGTCAGTGTTCATCAAAATTAGGCATGGGGTGGGAAAAGATAACTTTCCCGCCTCTCCCAAACTACTAGACCGCAGGAGCACCCAATGAAATTGCTGTACAATAGAGTCAGGAGAGACAAAAGGAAGTATTTCTTTATTCAACCCATGATTAAATTGTGTGCTTTGGTCCCAGCAGACACACATGATGGCCACGAATATTGATGGCTGTAAAAGGTCCATTTATGGCTACTCGTCAAAGTGATTAAAGGAATTCTCCCTAGACAGAGGCAGTGAATCTCAGAATGTCAGTGCTAGGAGGCAACATCTGGAGAAGGCTTTGACCTTTGTCTTTTGTTGGTTCTCCGAGGCAGCTGGTTGGTCACCATGGCCGAATTCCCACTGAAAATTGAACCTAGATACAACCAAGTTTCAAAAGAATCGGCACCTTTTCATCCAGGTTCCAACATCCTCACTGCAGCATGTTTCTAGTGAAGACGTCTAGCCCTGCCCCTTGGGGGGGGGGGGTGTGCCTGCTGTCAGGGGTGCAATTGTTAAGCTAGCAGCACCAACATTTCAGAGTATCTTTAGGAGACCCTCCTGATGATACCACCCAGGTTTGGTGAAGTTTGGTTCATGGGAGCCAAAGATATGGACCCTCAAATGTGTAGCCCCCATCTCCTATTAGCTCACACTGGAGTGTTTTCTCGAAAAGGTGCATATACAAGCAGGTCCAGGAAAATCCCATGATAAGTGGGAGAGGGGGGAGGAGTGCCAGAAATGGGACTGATCTGTGTTCCACGGTTCAGCTGTGAGGAGATCTCGAGGGAACCTGGATATTTCGGGTGACTATCCCAGGATTAATCGCCAGTGAGGAAGTCACCTGTGTAAGACAGGATGCCGGACTGGATAGATCACTTTTCTGATCCAACAGGACTCTTCTGATGTTCTCAGCCTGAGGAGACCCAGGCTCAAATACTAAAATAAAGGAGTCGAGTAAATACTCCATTCACCGATATTTGGTGGGGATTTTTTTTTAAATAAAAGATCCTGAATAAAGAAAACAATTTTAAAATTCTCAAGGGTAGCAAGTTCAAGTAATAAAGATTAATGTAAACAAATAACTAAATTGAGGGCTTTTATCAATACCAGCATGTTTTTCATTAATTTCAGTAACACCTTGTGTTTCCTGTAGCCATAGCAACTAATAATGAAATTTCAAAGATTAAAGCTTTAGTCAAACAAACAAATGACTGGGAATTATTTATATCCTATATTGTGATGTCCCACCTCGCCCAGACTACTATGGAATCTGAAACGAGAGAAATAACTATCCAAACTATTTTTTCGAAAACTCTGTAGAACTTGGGGAGGCAGAGGCTTGGATTCTCACAGGGCACAATCCCGCTCGCCCCCATCTCTTGTACGCCTTCTTTTCATTTCAATGGATTTTGCTCCGCAGAACTCCCCGGCAGATTGTGCCCCCAAGAAAAAAAAAAAAACAGCGCAACTTCTCCAAACCAGCAAGTAGAACATTCTCAAGAGAAGTAGCATGGCTCAAAGGTTGGCAGAAATTATCAAGACACAATCAAAAATTCATGGGTGTTCGCGCAGCACCCCCATCTCAGCCGGAGCAGACCAGGAGAAAGATTTGCTGCTTTCTCAGTGGCAAGAGCCACTCTTAACCCCAAACTTAACCTTTATAATGGATCCAAGGTATTGCGACTTCAGGGAAGCCCAATTATCCCTCCCACCCACCCCCACCACCCACCCATTGCACAATCAAGGCATATTTTAAATCAACAGCATCCTTAGTCATTAAAAAGACACCTTTGTTTTCTTTTTCTGAATTGCAGGGGAGGGCGAAGAAAATCCATAGTTTTAAAACCACTGAATTAAAGGGCTTTGGAAGTGAGCGGCAAGATTCTTTTTTGAGGCATACAAAGGCGAGGGCAAACACAAGGCTGCGGTTAATATTTTATCCATCCCTCCTTTATCAGAAAGAAAGTCAGACTTGACATCTCTCCTTTGAACATGGTTTTGAGCTGAGGTTATTGCTTCTCTGTGACCCAGAGAGGCAAGGCAATCAGGATAAAAGAGACCGGCTTGTTTTCTTCCCAGGCTATGTGGACCATTCTCATGGCAGCCAACCATGGGTAGCGCGAGCCCAAAAGTAACAAACATGCAGGGGGGAAATTCAGAGATGCCTCTCTGGATCCTGGAGGGGGTTCCTGTTCCTTTTGAAGCAGGGTTGCCAGCTTTGAGTTGGGAAATACCAGGAGATTTGAGGGCAAGAGCCAGGAGAGGGCAGGGTTTATTTTTTTAATTTTATCTATTTATTTTTCTATTAGTATCCCGCCCTCCCCTGTAGGGCTCAGGGCAGCGAACAACAGCAGCCTAAAAACATCAGTAATCAATCATAAAACATAGGTAAACCACAGAAAGGCGACAGACCCCCCTTTTCGTTCCCACAGGAGGCCAACAATGACATTCTAACCGGCTGACTAGATGTAAAAGCCTGGCAGAATAGCTCCGTCTTACAGGCCCTGCGAAAACTATTTGGATCTCGCAGGGCCCTGATCTCACTGGGGAGCCCGTTCTACCAGGTGAGGGCTAAGGCCATAAAGGTCCTGGCCCTCATACTAGCCAGCCGGATATCTTTTGGGCCAGAGACCACCAGCAGGTTTTTCTCCGACAAGTGGAGAGTCCTCACGGGGCAAAACGGGGAGATGCGGTCCTGCAGGTTGAGGAGGGGAGTGATCTCCGCAGGGTATAAGGCCATTGAGTCCACTCTCTTAAGCAGAGGAACTGATCTTGGCCATCTGGAGATCAATGCAAAGGGAGATCTCCAGGGGTTACCTGGTGGCTGGCGACCCTACATCAGAAAACGCAGGCCTGCATTTCAGGATAAGGGATGTGGTAGCGGCAGATGCATCAGGAATGAAGGCAGAGGGAACAGGGACAGGGCATAAAGCTGCAGCAAGAATTACCACCACTTTTTACATTTTCATGTGGAAAGGATTTTTTTTTTGTCCAGACCCATGAAAGAGGCAAAGGAACCGGCAGGCCGTTGAAAGTCTTTTTGCATGAGTTCGAGGGACTTCCAGCCTCCTTGGAAGATTGCAGCGCTATCAAAGAAAGATCAGAGGGATGAAATAATGATGATATGGACTGGATGAGAACTGGATGAGAACTGGATGAAGGAGACGGGAGTCAAAGAAGACATATGGATGAGGAGACAACAACGAATGAACTTACTGCTGTTTGGTTAAAGAAAAATAAACATAAAATTGGGGGAGGGAGGGTGAAAAAAGGGAAAATGTATTGTTTGGAAATTATATCGGAAATGTATAAATAGAATGATTTCAAACTATACAATAAAAAATTGTTGAAGGCTTTCACGGCCGGAATCACTGGGGTGCTGTGTGGTTTCCGGGCTGTATGGCCGTGTTCTAGCAGCATTCTCTCCTGACATTTCGCCTGTATCTGTGGCTGGCATCTTCAGAGGATCTGAAAGCCTTCAACAATACATTATACAATAAAAAATTATTTTAAAAAAAGAAAGATTAGAGGGAGGCAGCTGGAAACAGGCATGCTCCCTTCCTTCTGCAGCGGCTCATTTGTTTACAATAGTAGCTTGCAGCCCCTGGTTGGCCCTGAGTGTCAGAAGGGAGCACTTCTCCAGACCATCTTGATCAACCAGGAATCTCAGGCCCAGAAGAGATGTGGACAAGACAACCAGTCCCTATTTATCTACCAAAAGCAAATGACATGCATTCAGTTCCAACTGGGACTGGGAAGGGGGTTAACCATGTGGTTAACATGAAACAGGAAGCTGCCTTAACCTGAGTGAGACCCTCAGTCTATCAAGGTCCATGTGGAGGCCTTTCACAGCACCTATTACCTGATCTTTTTAACTGGACATGCTGGGGGCTGAACCTGTGATCATCTCTATGCAAAGTAGATGCTCTGCCAATGAGTTATGGCTTCTCCTCATTAACACCCACAGGATTTTCTAATCAAAACTCTCCCCCTCCTCCTTTTATTAGCACTTTAAAGGAAACAAAATGTGTTTGTGAAGAAATGGCCTTGCAAGCACCTTTTCCTTGAGGCCTTCACTACCATCCCAAATCTCTGCCTGATGAGGCATCTCTTCTGTTTACTCCAGAGGATTATCAACATTTCTCCAGATAGTGACCACTGCCACAATATCGGATTTGTACATCTAGATATTTTCAGAGGGTAGCAGGGTTGGTCTGCTAGAGTCAAGTCCTTCGAGGCCAAGATTTTCTAGGTATGAGCTTTCAGGGGTCAAAAATCTAGTACCTGACAAAGGAAGCATCAGTGGCATAGCAAGGGGGCGGGGCGGGGCGGGGGGGGCAGAGCCAACAGTGCAAAGCTCCGGTCAGGTGGCGCTTGAAGGGCGGAGCCAGCAGTTTAAAGCTGGAATTGTTTTCGCAAATGGCATCCAATTCCTCTACCACGTGCAGCTAAATGTGCATAGCTGAGTTGTGAAAAATGGGACCAGGAACAATATCCCTTTAAGCCAAAATGGATTTTGTTCTGAATTGGTGCTAGAGGACCTTCAACTACCTAAGAATGGGGTTATATATCACAGCAGGTAGGATTAAGAGGCAGAAAGATTGTTGCAGACTTGCATATTTTCCAGGGGAGAACAACAGCTAGGAGCAACCTGAACTATGTTCTCACATGGTATAGCCTGCAGCATGCAAACTAGAAGTTCATAGGGTCTATGTATTCCCACTATGTGTGGCTTCTGGGCTCCCAGTGTCTGAGAATTCAACATCTGCAGAGCGATCTCCATTTTAAAATTTAAAAGACTGCCTATTTCCTTCACACCTGAAATATTTTTTTCTCCCTTTCCTGTGGGGTTTTTTTGGGGGGAGGGGTGGTGTTGTATTTCGAACATCTAGCCTGAAGAAGAGTTCTGCAGAACTCAAAAACTTCTTTTCTATTTTGTGACCTTTTAGTTGGTTCTCTGACACCTTAGCTGCTTTTAAGTTTGTGTGAGTGGATGTAATGGTTTCAGATCTCTAGTTTTGTACTGGATTTCCTGATCTGAGGGTATCTTGGTTCTTCAATTCTTCCCTCTACCTTCCTGTCTGAGAGGAGGTTGTGTCAAAGAGACATCTATGTACCACGCTGAGAACTGTTTATGCTGTCTGGCTCCTTCAAAAAGCAGCTGTTCGCTGTGAAAGCAGAGTCTATATTTCTGAAAATGGTAATGTACATGTGTACATGTCACTTGCAAGACCTGGAACATGTCAGACTAATGCAGGGGCATGCTGCCCAGGGGGACATATAGGGTCAAATGTCCCTGAGCTGTGGCCATTTAGTCATGTGGGGGGCAGAAAATTGCCCCCACCCCTCCTTCTTCTCCCTTGGGTCCATACACTGACTTCAAGACCTGATGCATAAAAAGTGTTTGGTTGTGGTGGGGGAGGGTGGCTGCCCATACGAGGGCAGGGGAGGGGGTAGAAAACTCAGACTTTGCACCAGGCTACATTTCCCCTAGATACGCCTCTGGGCTAATGCATTGCTTTCTTTAGTTAAAAGGATGAGCATGCCAGTTTTGTAACATTTCCTGATGGGCACCATTCTTTGCTGGGCTGATTTGGCCCCATCGCACAAAAACAGTCGGTGACCTGTCCGTTCTTCTGACAGGCATGTGCCGTAATCGCAAAATGTTCTTCTTCTGGGAAAAAGAAAAACAGGCTAGAGTAGATTAATTAGCAGGCCCCCCAGGCAGCTGAGATGATTCCAGATATGTTTTATGAATTTTTTTTTGTTTGAAAGGGGAAAAAAATGTAAATCTAAATACGCGCTATTTATGTATAACTGGAGTAAGTCAGCAAGGCTGTGTGTGCAGTTCCGTCATCTTTCCTTGCCTGCTGCTTTCTCTAATGACTCTGTTCTGGCACCCGCTTGCTTGCTGCACCCTCTTGGATGCAAATGCACCTCACTTCCTCTGGGCATTGAAACACACCCATTGCCCCGCAGTTAAATATCAGGGGAAAAACTGATCTGCAAGAGTATTTACAAGTGCCTGAAATACCAACACAATTGCAACATTTTACAGACACCATGCAGTCATTTTTAATGTTATGAAATTCAGAGCAGGCTAGGCATCCTGGAGCCACAAACACGGAGGGGGGGAAAATCCCTCATTAAATTTGTTCTCAGACACCTTTCCACTTATATCACCTGATGCGATTCCAGCAGAGTTGCTACAGCAAGAGAGGGGGGCTTTTTCCCCCAGCAGCACTGTGTGCATGTTTGGATGAGAAAGACATCTGCAAAATAGGACCACACTGGAGACAGTGAGAGAGGTCGATTCTGTGTTCCCCAGTTTTTCTTTGCAAGGGATGGGCTATGGAGACAGAAATGTGGCATCCTCTATTTATTCGAAACAGCACTGAAATCCCCAGCAAGCTCAGGAGAGGATCAAGCACTTAAAACAGGAAGAGCTGAGTCCGTCCTCTCTTAAGGAACCCCAAAGAGCACCACAAGTGGGGATGCCAGCCTTCGGGGGGACCTGGGGATCCCCTGGAATTACAGCTCACCTCCAGACTACAGAAATCAATTCTGAAGAAAATGGATGCTTTGGAGGGTGTTTTCTATGGCATTGCATTGAATACAGTTTGTTTTGCCTGGCGATCCCGTGCCCATCTTTTTTGTTTTGAGGAGGATGTCTGTGAAGCTACAACAACACAAATGCGCACATATTGCAGATTCTTGTGTTGTCAAAGCTTCGCAGGGATCCTTCTCAAAGCCGAACAAAAATAAAGGGAAAACTTCATATATGCGGGATTGCCAGGCAAAACGAACTTTATTCATGTACTTTTTACAGTGAAATGGCCATCGGATGAGCAGCAAGCAGAGGAAACCTCCGTGGGGAACCCTCACCAAATGGTGGAAGCACGGAGAATCTGTGCCACAGCATGCAAAATGGAGGCACAACTCCAGAAAAAATGATAGTAAGAGCCAGCAGTGGGATTCAAAACAACCGGTTCCGGTGGTGGGATTCAAATAATTTAACAACCGGTTGTTTACAAGCCCCATTTTAACAACTGCCAAACTGGCTGAATCCCCCCACTGGTAAAAGCTGGGGAGAGGAAGAAATAAAGCATTTCCTGCCTGTTTTTGTTTGCAAAGGCAAGCAGGAGACATCTTCAACCCATCTTTCGGGGGGGGGGGGGGGAAGATTGCTAGTTTAGTGATTTTGAAAAACCAGGGGTGGGAGAAATGAAATGTTCTGAAGACATTTGGGGGGAGAGAGAGCTGTGTGAACTTCTTCCCCAAAATGTTTTTTTATAACATCCTCAAGACGTTATATTTCTGCTGTGTGGAAAAGACCATGGATTGACTCTACAATGGAAGCCATGGCCCTTAGTCTGCAGAATGTGAGCAAGGCTGTTAATGATTGGAAAGTTTGGAGGACACTCATTAGTAGGGTCGCCATAAATTGGAAATTATATTATTACATATTCGATTTAATAAACCGCTCTACCCCCGGAGGGCTCAGAACGGTGTACAAGTCAATAAATAACAAAGTACAAAAAACATCGAATAACATCATTAAAATACATAAAACCAATAAAACAGTAGCAGCGATACAACCCACCCACAATTTGGTGGATGGTGTCCGGTCCTAATGCCGGGAGGGGACCTAAGAAAGACAGATGGTACATAGGACATCAGGAAGGGAAGGTAATTCAGCAGCCAGCCCCCCCCCCCCCCCAAGCCCGGTGGAACAGCTCAGTTTTGCAGGAAATGACATTCCTGCACTTGACACACAGAGATAATTTTTTTGAATATTGTGGACTAATTTACACAGCAAGATTTTCTCTACTGGGTACCACCTCCCTGTGCTTTGATGGGTTTATAAAAGCAGAGGTAGACACATCCTATGCAAAAAGACGCTTGCACTGAATACTGCATGTTCAACCCCACAATGGAGCAGATAGTTCCCATGGAGCCATTTTGGGTCATGAAAATGCTGCAGAAGGGAAGGCTGTGCTCTCATCCTTTTCCCTGGTCCATAGTCTCAATTCAAATTGGGCCCAATTCAAATCTTGTAAATTTGTTTTAAAAACACTTAACAGTTGGCTGGAACTTCTATACAAGTCAGGTCAGGACACCTCCACATGCTACTCGTGCCAAATGTTGTGTCTAGTTTCAGCCCTGTGCTGGTGCAGGAGTTCAATTCTGTTTCCACTCGTGTAATTCTCGTTGACTTTCTCTGTCTTGGATAACATCAGTGTTTAGGGGTCTCCTTGTCTGTGCCCTCTGGTGAAACAATTGCCTTTCTGCAATCAAATTACTCTTTAAGTAAAGAAGGCTGTCCTTTTGACCATCTTGCAACTATCACCGTGGCCCATTATGCCTGGAGCACTTTCCTCAAGGCTCTTCGCTCCACAGAGGGGTCACAGTGGGGTCACCTCACATTTCTCTGTTTACACATGAGGAAGTGCCCCACTGCCTGATGCGCTGTTTGCCTTCCCTCACTTCCAGGCCATTCCTGGTTGGTTGTAAAATTGCCACCTTTTTCTAAAAATCTCTTAATTTAAAAAAATTGTTATTTTTCATAACACCATTGCAATGGCTCGTTATTATTAATTTGGGGAAAGGGGGTTGAAAAAGCCAGCCAGCCGTCCCTCAGAAATGCCTGCAAGGAGTTGGGGGGGAAGAGCAGAAAGAAGAAAAACCCCAAAGCCAGGGAAAACATCAGGGTTTGTCTGCTCTCAGGAACCACGGGGCTTCTGGCATCTGCAACATCCTAAGTGTGAGCACGTCTACAATGAAAACTTTGCCCCGAAGGACATGTACCCTCGCTGCAGGGGAGCGCACTAATGCATGTTCAACCTGTGATAAAGCACACTGTGCAAGATAAATATGCAGGAGGGAATGCATGTTGTACAGACCAATCCCACACAAGATATATTGATGAAAGTCCCACTAAGTTCAATGGGGCTTACTTAGTGCCAAAGTGACTTGAGCAAGCAAAGTGTTCGTATCTTGCTGGTCTTCAAAGGCACTTCAAATCACCATCATCTGGAAAATGTCACCAGTTATCTGAATTCACCCTCCTGGTTAAAAGGGCTGTGCAGTTACGAGTGCCATAGCTCAGGTCGAGAGAAAGTGGTCTTTCCAACTGTGGTGCAGAATGAAAGCCGATCAAGGATCAAGTTTGGAGGCAGGAGACACAGAGAAAGGCTGGTGAAATGAATTAACCAAGGCAGAGAGGCATGTCTGAGACTCCCAAATGGTTCTCCAGGCCTGTTGTTACCACTGGCAATAAAGTTATGAGGCAGAGCTGGGTCTAGGAGAATACACTTTCTTGTGATACTACACAAACAATATCCAATGTGAGACAACTCTAGAGCCTACAGGCTTTCCGCAACCCTCTGAATCACAACTCCCAGCCTTCCTTTGTCTTCTTGGCTACAACTTCATATCTCTTCTCCACTAGCTTAACCCTTTGTTTGCAATACCCTCTTCCATCAAATTCTTTACAAATGGGCAGAAAAACAAATGAGAAAAGGCGGTGACAAATATACTTGATCAACATGCCCTGTAAGTTGTGTGCGTGTGCAGCTGGGCTGCCACCGTATTGGTGCTGCACAAAGAACGGGTTGACCCATTTGAATGTTCTTCCTTCAGCAGTCTTGAATGGCAGATTTCATCAGATCCCTTATTTATTTGTTTGTTTGTTTGTTTGTTCAATTTATATCAACAAAGAACTTGTCCCTGTTCATGAAAAGACATCGAAACAATTGAGCACGTCCTTCTAGATTGTGACTTATATGCTTCAGTCAGAAGACAGTATGTAGATCCTTATACTTAGAACTATGCCCTCTCACCGTATAAAGTTAAAACTTTTTACCTGCTCTGTGACCAATGTCCTCAGAGAGTCTTAGATGTTACCGAATTCTTGGCACTGGCGCAACAGATCCACCTCAGATCCTAGTGTTTATCGTTTTTTCCTTCTTTTAAAACACATTTTAATTAATTAATTACAATGAATGAACTTATCTTAACCTAATCCTTCTCAACCCTTTTATTGTATTATAAGCTCATGCCAATAAAAGGTTGATAATGATGAAATAAGAGGCTGCTCAGCAGTGGAAGCTCTCCCAGATGGCTCAGTTCCAGTGGCATACCGGGGGGGGGGGGGATGACACCCAGGGGCAACATGGATACCCCATGTTCCCATTAGCGGTACGCCACTGCTCAGTTCCATGCAGTGTTTTTGGAGTCTAAAGCCTACACATTCACCATGACTCTCTCCAGGCCCCACCTACATGCTGGCAACCATATGGAGAGCCGAGGAACAAACATGTTCCAAACAGTCCTTCTAAGAGTGACATGACCAGCAGTCCTTCACTTTAGCAGGATGCTTGAGAGATTGTCCTCTTAAAGAGACTCCTGTGCCATTCTCCCAGCAAATAACCTACCCCTCAAGTGTCTGAAGAAACAAGACTTAAATTTCCCTGGTGTGAAGGAAATCAGCTCATGAGCTACAATTTTAGTTTTTTTTCACACATGAATTGTTCAAATATGTTATGCAGTGTTATCTTCAGGCACCAACCAAGGCATGTAACTTCAAAAAGTCAAAAGCTGCAGCTTCGAAAACTTGCGATGCTGGTACACTTTTGTTTAAGCTACCAATGAAATATTGAAGCTCAGGACTGCTTAAATTACCTGGACCCAGAACCGGTAGCCAAGTCCCTGGGAAATGGACTGGGGGGATGAATTTTGTGCATAATCTTGCAGGCACATACACAGTCCCAATATGACAGAATATGCCTGCATATTTCCCTCGGCTGTAGACTTTGACCCCAAAAGATGTATCAGCTCCAACGGGGTTCCATAGTTAAAAGGAATTTTTATTTCTAATATTTTGCAAGCTCCTCCACCCTGCCCCGCCACACAACTGCTCAGAGTCGTGAATGTGGCCACTTGGAAATGAAACTTGATTCCCAAACAAAGCATCTGATCACTGCCACTTCATAATCCATCGCTCTCATGGCTGGTCAACCCATGGTCTTATCTGACCACCTTCACTGATTGAAAGGAAACCCCAGCACCAAGCATCAGACTCAAAGCCATCTGAGAGTTTTTGAGGCAAAGCTCACTATGGATTAATTGATTTAGAAAGTTGATGTGCTGCCTCTCCAGAGACCTGCTCAAAATGACTCAACGACTTAAACAATCAAACAAGATCATTAAAACACAACCGCTAGAAACAAAACAAGGATGCTGTGTAATGCCAAGTCCATCAACAATCAGACCAGGGCACTACTGGATTATCTTGTAGCGTATAAGGTGGACCCGGCATGTGTAACCAAGACCTGGATGCAGGAAGCTGAAACTGTCACCTTAAAAGAGATTGCCCCCCATCCATATTTTTCAGTGCTTCATCGGTCCTGGACCAAGGACCTGGGTGGGGGGAGTAGCGATCCGCATCTGGGAGTATTTCTCCTTCAGGGCAATCCCCGTCCCAAAAATCATTGGCATTGATTGTGCTGGTCTGGTGTGGTGTGGGAAGCAGTGGAGTATTCGGCTATTCAGCTGGTGTACCAACCACCTAACGCACCAGCAGATGCCCTGCCAAGCCTGTTGAAAGTTGTTACAGATTGGGCCTTGAGGTTCCCCAAACTGATAATGTTGGGGGATTTAAACATCCATGTAGACTTGGCCTCTTCATGACAGGCTTTGGAACTGGGGTCATCTTTGGCAGCATTAGGCCTCTCCCTGGCTAGCAGGTCCCACATATCTAACAGGCCACACGAGGGATTCAATTTGTGGATCTGGTGTTTGTAGAGTGCCATGGTCAGACCACTTTGCCCTGGAGACAGTGTCCCTGTGTAGGCAATGAGCGGATTTATGCTCTCCCACAGAGACTTATGGATCCAATTGGTTTCCAGAATACTCTGCAGGATCCAATGCCCCCTGTTGCCCCATTGGATGAGCTGGTGGAGAACTAGAATTGCCATCTCTCCAAAGCCATTGAGGAGGTTGCTTCCTGATAGCCCCTGCATCCCCACCCAGAGGCCTAGCTCCAAGGGGGCAGGGGGCACAACGCACTGGGCAAGCACCCCTGTGGGGGCATGGCAGGGGCGTTCCAGGGCGGGACGGGGGAGGAGGATGCACCAGTGCACCAAGCACCTTTCCCCCTTGCTATGCCTCTGCCCCCACCAAAACCCAGCACCCTAGTATACTAGAGAGCTGAGGAAGATGAAGCAGGAGTTGAGACATCTAGAGCAAATTTGGTGGTGAGCTCATGACGAGGCTACAAGAACCATTTAAGGGACATTTATGAAATCCTATGAGAAAGAATTTTTACATCCTCCACTGAGTCTGCTAGCTCATGCCTGACCCAATTGTTTAGGGTAGTTCAGTCTTTTACGTCCCTCCCAGAGGGACCTAACACGATTAGTGATTTGAGATTTGGCTGTGAGGCTTTTATGAGCCTTTTTGCTCATTTTTGTTGCACAATGTTGTTGCTCCACTGGGACCTTCTCGTCAATACTGATACAGTAAGTGAGCTGGAGGCCCCTTGGCTGTCTTCAGGCCTTTATTGGACCATTTCAGTCTACTCTCCCAAATTGAGGTAGACAGGACCCTGGCAGCTGTGAAACCAACTACTTGCCCCTGAGATCTGTGCCCCTCATGGCTGGTCAAGGCCAGTAGTGATGGGGTGTGAAATTGTCAACCTGTCCTTAGAGACGGGGACTTTCCCAGAACGGCTGAAGGAGGGTGTGAAACAGCTCTTGAAGACACCATCTTCAGATCCATTAGATCTGATTAACTACTGCCCAGTTCTGAATTTGTTATTTCTGGCAATGCACTTACAGCAGTTCCTTGATGAGACTTTGGGATTGGATCCATTTCAGTATGGCCATGGGGCGGAGACCGTGCTGATTGCTGTCACAGATGACCTCCAGTCCTGTAACAAAGGCTTACTGTCTACATAACACAGTAGGATCTTACATGCAGCTGGCACTTCAGTTGGTTTCAGTACATGTGCGGGGTTCCAATAGCAATGGCAAAATCCATGGGGAGGAGAAAGGAGAGTGGAATAGGAATGCAGGTTACATCATAGGTACTAATTTATGGTACAAATAAATAGGTTCTAACTTATGGTACGTTGGTACAAATCAGGTCTGAGGCAACCCCCAGACCTGAAAAACCCCTGCTGGGTTCCTCTGCTCTCCCATAGGAGCTGCAGCTGATTCCAAACTCAGACCGGAAGTCCACCTTCCAGATGTAAAATCCTGATGGATTTGAGTTACTCTAACTGGAAGGAAAAAAGAAAAGAAAGGAGGAGAGGGGGAGGCCATGTTGATGGAGACTGTACTGCTTCAACCATACGCCTGGAGGAACAGCTCTGTTTTACAAGCCCTGCAGAACTGCATCGCATGCCACAGGGCCTGGGTCTCACTGGACAGAGCATTCCACCAGGTTGGGGTCAGGGCCAAGAAACCCCTGGTTGAGATCAGCTGGATAGCTTTCAGGCTGGAAATCATCAATAGGTTTTCATTCGCTGAATGCAGCGATCTTTGAGGGACGTACCAGGAAAGACGGCTCCATATTTACACTGTCTCCGGATGCATGGCCCATGCAGAAACAGAATCAGAATGGGTCCAAAGCTCCTAAATGTGGAATGCCCATCCCTTCTCACTTCACTTGGAGCTGTTGCTAACAATCTTTAGTGTCCAAGCAAATACCCTTTTCATTCCGAAAAGCTTTTGTTTGGAGGATTCGCCCTTCTGTTTCTGCACCTCTGTTCTGTTCTTTTTTTTAAATCGTCGTTCATCATTTTTACAGCTCTCGATTTTTGTAGCAGCCCATTTTAGTATTTTTGGTTGTGTTACGGATTTGCATTTGGTCATCTTGCGAGTCACCTTAAATGTTAACCCAAAAGTCCTGCACAAACTTCTTCAAAAGAAAGATGAAATAAGCACTAAGGGGAAGATTGCTAGAGGACTGTTCTGATCAAGCATCTTGTGTGTGTTGTTCTGAGCAAGAAAGATCCCAAATATTCTGTCGGGGTGGGGGGGGGGGGTACAGAGTATTTTGTCTGGAGCTTAGTGTGGCTCTTGGCAGCGCTGTGGAGAAGAGAAGAAAGAGGTCTCCATACGCTCTCTGCTTGTCAAACATCCATATGGCATAATCCATACTGCAAACTCTAACTGGGTGAGTTGACTGAAATCCCTTCCAAACATAACATATATTCACATCAGCAGCCTTCCAACAAAGTTCCGCTGGAGAAAATGGCTGCTTTGGAGGTTGGACCTTGTGGCACTACGCCCTGCTGAGATCCCACCCTCCCCAGGCCCCACCCCAACATCTCTAGGTATTTCCCAATCCAGAGCGGCAATCCCATTTGGTATGCATGACGTGACTGCTGAATGTTATTGAGGGTTCTGATTTAGAAGCCGTCAAAGCCCGCAGAATTACACACATTCCCTTTGTTCAGATAACATGGTAATCATACATAAGGCTTTGCGTGGCTTGGGACCTTCCTACCTTCAGGACCGTCTTACCCCACATGTCCCAGCTCAGTCTCTGCGCTCAGCAGAGGCCAATCTTCTGGTTGTCCCTGGCCCCTTTATGATGTGGCTGGCCTCCACTAGGGCCAGGGCTTTTATGGCCCTGGCCCCTGCCTCGTGGAACAGCCTCCCTCCATCTGTCCAGGCCCTGTGGGACCTTGGTGAGTTCCGCAGGGCCTGTAAGACTGAGCTGTTCCACTGGGCTTTTTTTTGGGGGGGGATCGGCTGCTGAGGGTGCCCCCTGCTTCCTACCCCCTTCCTCTTGTTTTCTGTTTTGTTTTAACTATGTGGCCCATTTTAGTGGGGGCCTGTTGGGTTCCCCACGAGGGTTTGGTTTTAGTTCTCGGATGTTGGTTGTATTGTTGTTTACTGGTTTTAGTAATGAGACAGAGCTTATATTATATTTGTATTGGTTTTAACTTTTGCCCTATCTGTATATGTTCATTTTGTACACCGCCCTGAGCCCTTCGGGGGAGGGTGCTATATAAATCCAATAATAAATAAATAAATATCAGGAGCACTGTAGGCAGCAGTTACTCTTGATACATGTGGCTGTAGGGTTGCCACAAATACCAACAGATTTTGAGGGTGGAGACTGCAGAGGGTGAGATTTGGGGATGGGAAGGATGTCGATGGAGTATAATGCCATAGAGTCCACCTTCCAAAGCAGCCGTCTTCTCCAGGTGAAGAAGAAAAAGAAGAGTTTGGATTTATAGCCATTTTTCTCAACCTTGTGGCTTACAAACTCCTTCCCTTCCTTTCCTCACAACAGAGACCTTGTGAGGCAGACGTGGCTGAGAGAGTTCTCAGAAAACTGTGACTAGCCCAAGGTCACCCGTCAGGCTTCATATGGAGGAGTAGGGAAAAAACCCCTGGTTCCCCAGGTTAGAGTCCACCACTCTTAACCACTACATCATGCTGGCTCTCTATTGCCTGGAGATCAGTTGCAGTAGCAGGACATCTTCAGCTACCACCTGGAGGTTGGCACCCCTATGTGGCTGCCAAGGTCATGGTACAAGCGAACACAACGGTCTGAACAGGTTTTGACTTCTGTTCTCCTTGAAGAATGGGAACGGACGGCAAGGAGTTATCCTCACACAGCTGGCCTGGCCCGCACTTGTTTACCTCCGGTTATCTCTCTCCCGTTGCTCCTAATCTCACCTCCTGCTCTCCCTCCTGACTGCAAGAGAAGATTAGCTGCCATAAGAAAGATAACCGGCGAGAAGCAAGAGAAGGAGACAGGCCGCCAGCAGTTCTCCTTCCCCATGGCTTCAAGTCCCTCCGGCTTTCTTTGCCTGTCAGGAGGCAGCCTTCGTGGTACTGAAGAGGCAGGATTGGGCGTTTTCCCCCCCTCTCCACAGAGTAAGCGTAGCATGCAGCCGTCGTGCCCAGTGGCCCCTGAGGCGGCTAACACTTTCTATGCCATATATAAGGCTTTAAAGTTTTTCAAAAATACAAACACAACATGGTCAAAGCAGGCATCTGACTGGCTTCCAAAGGCCTTTTGAAATTACAAAGTTATCAAATTATTCTCCTAGAAGTACCTAATGACTGACTCTGATGGGTTTCTCTTGGGAGGGCATTTCAAAGTCATTCCAAGCAAGGCAGAAAGCCAGCATAATGTAGTGGTTGAGAGCAGCAGACTCGAATCTAAAGAACCGGGTTCAATTCCCCATTCCTCCATATAGAACCTGCTGGGTGACCTTCGGCTACTCACAGTTCCCTCAGACTCAGTCCACACGGAGGCAGGCAGTGGTAAACTCCCCCTGAACCTGTCTTGCCTTAAAACTCTTATAGGGGACCTGTAACTTGATAGCACACACATCAAGCAAGAAATGTACGCTTACTTCTTCTGCAACCTCAAAACACTTTCAGGACACATATAGTTCTAACAGCACATAATTCAAACCGCCTCTCTGGACCCCTTAACTTACTCCTGCTTGGGTGGCTTCAGCCAATGGGTAGATCTTCACAGGTTTCTGAAACAAGCAAGGTCCAGCTAAGGGTGATGTGTTGGAGACAATTCCAGAGGGAAACAATGAAGGGTTTCCCATGTGGAAGGTTATTTCCTCTACTGAAGAGTGTTCAATAGAGTTAACCTTTGGTGTTAACCCTTAAAGCCCTAAACAGGCTGGGACCTGTGTCCCTTGAAGGTCGTTGCGGTCAACCAATAAAATTTTTTGATGATCCCTAGCCCAGGCAAGATCCATCTGGCCTCAACCAGGGCTGGTGCTTTCTGAGCTCTGCACCCTGCCTGGTGGAATGCTCTGTCCAGGGAAACCAGGGCCCTGTGAGATTTTATGCAATTCTGCAGGGCCTGCAAGACAGAGCTGTTCCATCGGACATACGGTTGAGGCAGCAACGGTGTGGCATCAAAATAGCCCCCCCCCCCCCAAGTTTTTCCTTTTAGGTTTTCCCCGTCAGGTTTTTTCCCGTATGATGGGATTGTGTGTATATTGATTAAAAGGGGACTCAGATGTTAGTGAATGTGAGAATCTATGAGTGTCCTCTCTGATATATTTCAGATTGTAAATAGTATTTTTGTACTGAGGTTTTAAACTATTTATTGTTGTTTTATGTATTGGGTTTGATTGTTCTGAACCACCCTAGGTCTTCCAGGGAAGGGTGGTGAATAAATAAATAAATAAACAATCAAACGAATGAATGAATGAATGAATGAATGAATGAATGAATGAATGAATGAATGAATGAATGAATGAATGACATTGATTCATAAATATGGAAGGTGCAGTCTTTAACTGTAAGGGGTTTCAAACAGTTCAAAGGGTAAAGTCACAAAGCAGACTTTGAATGTTTATCAATGTACCTGGGCAAATGTCAGAATCTTTTGCAATTCCTCACTGGAAATCTTAAGAATTGTTGTTAAATGTTCACTTATACCATATTCAGACATTGCACCCAAATACCTGCATGGTTTAGGCCAGGGGTGTCCAACTCTGGTGCTTCAGATGTTCATAAACTACAATTCCCATCAGCTGCTGCTGGCATGGTCATGCCAGCCGGGGCTGATGGGAATTGTAGTTCATGAACATCTGAAGCACCAGAGTTGGACACCCCTGGTTTAGGCCATCAAAATATACATGCCCATCAAAACTTATAGTAATCTCTTTGGTTGCTGCATGCACCATCTAACTCTTATGTTGGACAAAGGGACTGTGCATTACCATGCTTCGCATTGAAAGGATGGCATCCGTTTTTGATTAAGATGCCAATAATTGTGAGAGCATTTGAGAGTGCTCGGGATGGCCAGAAGAATTCCTTAAAACCAGATTTCTCTTTCCTGAGCCCCATTCCACAGTTATATTGTTTCTCTTATTGTGCAATCCTAAACAGAATTACACTCTTCTAAGTTCATTGACTTCAAAGGGCTTAAAAGGATATATAACTCCACTTAGGATTGCACTGAAGTACTAATTAACAACAGAAAAGTTTCAGGCTGAAAACTAAGGACAGGGCATTTGAAAAAGAGTTAACAGATGTCCTTCAAATTGCTCCTGGCCTAATAGCAAAGCTGCAGTAATTTACTCGATGCGGTGTTTATTTAGCTGCTGAAGACATCGAGGGTATCATAATCATACGCATGCTGCAACAGATAATTGTGAAAATTGTGTTGTAGAAAGCAATGCATTCAAGAATGTGCACCCTAGCTTTCCTCTTCCTGTTCCCCACACCCCACTATAGCAAAACTTTACAGAACCTGAGAGATGATAAATAGATCTAAGCTTTCAGATCGTTTTTAACCTTTATCATACAAGGAAATGTGTTCAGGGAAGCATGTGGACTCTACCTTTCTTCTTCCTTCCCAAAAAGATGTTCCATGGAGAATCTGACTGACTCGGGAAAGAGACAGATATTCCAAAGGATCCGAGTTTTGTGATAACTGTTAAAATAGTATCACCTCAGGAATGCATTTAGGAAATCATAGGTATCCTGTTCTCCTCCTCCTAAACCCAGGGGAGAGGGTATATCACAGAGAATTTCCCTGAGGTAGATATAGGTAATATTGAGTTTTGTGATAATTATTAAAATTGTGTCATATAAGGAATGCGTTCAGGAAAGAATATGGATCCTTCTATCTCCCTGTAGAGAATCTGAGCTAACAACTGAGAGGATAAGGGGGAATATGTGAAAAGATCTAAGTTTTGTGAGAAACTGCAATCCCGGTCCTGGAAAAGCTGAGAATATAAACCCTGCTACCAAGTAGAGAATCTGGCGAAACAATGCCGAGAGAGAAATATTGGAAAAGATCTAAGTTCTGTGAGAAACTAGAATCCAAATCCTGGAAAAGCTCAGAAAAGCTCAGAAAAGCTCTGCTGGCTTTTTGTCTCCCTACACATACAAATACACACACACACACACACACACACCCTTGAAAAATGAAAGAATTAAATTCAAAACAAACAACTTCAATTTAAAACCCAACTACAGGATAACCAATCTTAAAAATGTCAGCTTGTAATGGATCTTAATACCCACATAAAATACACACACGCACACAAAGAAAGAAGGAAAGAAAGAAACAGCGGCATTGTTCCTGGGTAATGTATAGCAACCTTACAGAATTTCAGTGAAGGAGAAAGCAGGGGGGGGGAAAACACCTTATTACTTCTAACTCCTGCGAGCCATTTTGGTCTCCAAAGGTTTGAGACCGCCCCCGGCCATGTGTCTGCAGTGTTTCGGGAAATGACTTGCCTTCGCACGAACACGGCTCTGCTCTGAAGCACCGCTGCCCCCCGGCATCCCCGCACCGTGCCTGCTTAACCCTTCCATCCCCACAGCTGCCTGCCTGCCTGCCTTGGGAAGCTTTTCTCCTTCTTTTTTTAAAAAAAAATAGATACCTTTTGGAGCAGAGAGGATTTGTATAAGCGGCACCCACGCACTCACACACACAGACACACACAGCTTCCCATCTCAGAGACACAAACAGAGGAGGGCTTTTCTTTCACTCAGAAAGACATTTAAAGTGGGGGGGGGGGAGTGATTTTCTGGTGTTTTGATTTACTACTGAGATGAAAAGGTCCAAGTTTGAATGTACTTTTCAAAGGACCAGAGAGGGCCTTTTCATCTCAGTAAAAACGGGCAGGGTGAATGTCTAAATACTCGTGGGGCTGGAGGAAATGACATTATAGGGTGGCCATACTCCTGCTGGGGTCTGGAATTATAGCTGATCTCCAGACGATAGAAATCAGTTTCCCCTGAGAAAATGGCTGCTCTGGAAAGTGGTCTCTATGGCATTATACCTGTCTGAGGTCTTGCCCCTCCCCAAACCTTGCCCTCCCCAGGTTGTACCCCCAAAATCTTCAGATATTTCCCAATCCAGAGTTAGCAACCTTACTTCCATGACAACAACAACCCCCTCCGGGACACAGAGACATATCTCTTGACCTTTTTTTCTTCTGTGTGTTTGTTACACTCTGAAAGGTGGATTCTTTGGCATTACAGCCGGCTGAGGTTTTCCCCTCCCAGGGCTCCTCTCCCAAATCTCCTAAAATTTCCCGACCCGGAGTTGGCAACCCTAAGCTAGGGAGCAAACCTCAGCAGGCCTACTTGGAAGCAAGTCCCGTGTTCTTCCATGCGACTTGCTCCTAAGAGAATGTCATTAACATTGCAGCCTCCCCTATGTGAAGCCCTTGAGAGTAATTCTAAAGTCGTAGTCATGTCATGGTGTAAAAATAAACAGGACTCTCAGTAGCAGCTTGAAGACTGAGATTTCGTTCCAGAATAAACTTTTGTGGACTAGGGCCCACTTCATCACAACATAGGATTTCCAGCTCCAGATTGGGAATTTTCTGGAGATTTGTGGGTAGATCATGGAAGAGGGGAAGAGAGGTCCTCCATAAGATATAATGCCATAGAGTCAACCCACTAAAACCACAGTTTTCTCCAGAGAGACTGATCTCTACAGTCTCGAGATTAGCTGTACTTGTGAAAGAGCTCCAGGTCCCACCTGGAGGCTGGCAACTGTACCAGTTAGGCAGCCATTTTATGCAGGAGGCTTGGGATGGGAAAACAAACAGTAGGATGAAGGAACCATGAACTGGGAGACATTCAGGGTGAAATATAATCATGTGCACAAGGTTACTAGTAAATGATTTCTGCACATTTATTTCCATGATAGTAAACTTGTTAGGACCTTGCTGCATGAGGGTTTTTTTTCCTGTAACTTTGTCATCCTCCTATCAAAAACATTCGCACAATTCACTTATTGCATTTAAGAAGGAAGTGGCCATTCTGGCAGGGGCTCATGGGAATCGTAGTCCATTAACATCTGGAGGGCCAGAGTTGGACACCCTGTGCTAGACAGGAATGAGCAATTCGTGGAGTGGAAAGTTTGGCGAGAAACCTCACTGGAGTTTTATGTCATATAGTGCCAACCTCATACTCATAGTAGCCATGTTCTCCAGGGAAACTGATCTTTGTCGTCTGAAGGGCAGTTCTTGTTTATTTAATAATTAAAACATTTCTACCTCTCCTTTCTTTGTGGGTCAAGGCAGCTTAAAATAACGGCTACCACAGTGGGAAACATTCTGAAAAACACCAAAAATAAAATAGCAACCCCCAAATCTCTCCCTCCCTTCCTCACTTGAGAGATTTTGGGAGAGTTTCAGGCCCTACCAGGAAGTTGGAACCCCAGTGCTAGAATACCTCTACTGTAGCAAAATTACGTTAATCTACAAGGTGACTCCTCCTGTTTGTGGATGTATCAATTAGGAGCCTTAATCTTGCTTCTCACTAAATTTCCCACTAAAGGTAGCCTTAGACAATCTCAGCTGTAACAGTGCTGATTCCGGCCTACAGGGCTTTTGGAAATTGACAAGAAATAAGAATTGAGGGCCAAGCAGGTATAGCTAGAATGGGGTCAGGGTGGCCTGCAGTCAAATACCAACTCAGTCATGCAGTTCTCTGGGCATCCTTGGGTTATTTCTCTAAGCTTAACCTCCCTCACAGGGTTGTTGTGAGGCCACAATGAGAGAAGAGGACAATGTATGCCACCCTGAGTTCTGTGGTGGAAGGATGGGATTTTTAAAAAAGGAGGAGAGAGAGATGATTGAATTTTTTGCCTCAGCTTGGGTGACTGCAATCTAAGTAAAGGGTTTCAGTCACCACACTGTGCTGTTCAAAAAGTGGGATGAAGTATGTAATGGAGGAAAGGGAGGAAGGTGGCTTTCCCTTGTGTCCTTCTGAAAGGAGTTGTGGGCACTCAAAATGCACAAGGATTTCTGGGGTGAGGCAACTGAAAGCAGTGCACAATCTAAGAAGTGTATCCCAGAATCCCTTGCAATGTTGCCAAGGGTGCCAGGTCACATATAGCTGTAGGCAATCCCAGCGTTGAGTTCTCCCTCTCACCTTCCACAACACTGCAAGGGATGCTGTGCTGACACATCTCTGATTGTGCAGCAGCTTGTGGAAGTAAAAGGTCTAGAGGCAGACTTGGGTCTACCCTACGGACACGGACACACGCTTCCCCTGAAACCAAAAAAAGGAAGAGATGTAAAAATGCACAGGAGTAAAACACTAATTCTTTTTTTTCATAGCTCTGGGGTGGGGGAACCTCTGGACAATTCCAAGTCAAGGAAAATAAAAGAGCGAGAGAAAGTGACAGTGTGGGAGAGCCCACAAAAATATTCTACACTTCCACGAACAGGAACAAACAGCTCTTGACACCAATAAAACCCAGCACTTCTGAACGAAAGAGAAAAGAAGAGATATGGCTGGAGCGGCTAAGTGGTTAATGCAATTCCTAAGTGTTTGGCCCTCATTGCAATTTAGTGCAAGTGCGATTATTACACAATAAACAGACTATGTTGTCTGGAAGCAAATTTTTATGAGAATGGCTGAAGGGGCTGCAACTTATTTAGCTGCTGAAACTCCCGAGGAAGAAGCGGCGGATGCTAATGCTACAGATCAGAAACACCCAGGTACAGAAGAGAGGTTACTTTGGGGTCACTACTATGGTAACTAGTCCTACTAGACCTTTTTAAATTAAGTGAGTAGTTTAAAACGGTCTTTGCGTAAAGGCCGTTCTTAACAAAGGATGCTGTACGCTGCTATACAATAAAGCATGCTGTAAATCTGGCAAAGCAATGGGTTTTTTTATTTTTTAGAAAGAATATCATGTTCCAAATACATCCAACCCGCAAAAACAGGCAGGCACTTTTCAAGTTCTGGTTGAATTACAACCAAATGTACCTTTTTTCCGAGAAGACTTGCAAGAAGCTAAGGAATTCCTAAATGTCGGAGACAGATAAAAGAGAAACTGGAAGGATAAATAACAGCTCAAAATTGGACCATGATGTGGACTGGCAGTCGAGAGAAATGAGGGTAAGTAGCATTTGACAAAAATTAAAGGTAGCCATGATAGCTTGCTGAAAAATCCTAAAACAACTGTTCTTGCCATTTTTTTTACGACCATCCAAAATATTACAGAAAAGATGCAAGTTTTCAGGTTCCTCAGAACTCTTCTTCAGGATTGGATGCCCAGCACAAAGCATGGAAAAAGGAGAGGGGAAAGAGAACGTAAACAATTTCCCTTCTGAGGCTGTAAGAAGCTTGGGCTGAACCCGGCTTAAAAGCTTAGGGGCTCATTCCTTTACACGCAGAATAAATGCACTTTCAGAAGCTGCTTAGAGGGCTTCTTTGAAGCTGTCTTCTTGAATGGCAAAAACAGTTGTGAAAGCAGCTTGAAAGTGTATTATTTTGCGTGTGCAGAATGAGCCTTAGTTTCGCTAGTTCCAATAGGGTTTGGGCGCAACTTGAAAGCTGTTTCACGCCCAGAACCACCCATTCCAACTAGTTCCGCTGCCCAGTCTTGATTCCTTTTTAAGATCCAATTTGCACAATGCTCGTGTCCTGAGTTCTATGCCTCCCAAGTACCTAGGAACCATATTCCGATCACGACCACAGAGCAGATGGAGAAGGGGCTTCAGTTTCCCCTCCACCAACTATTCTCATAACCCAAAGTAGCCCCAGGGCTATGGGCTCTGGCTTGGAAACTTACATATAGTTTGGTCATCATTACTTGTAATTTTCCCCAGTTGCACAAACAGCAGCTTACTGGGCTGTTTCAATTCATGAAAACAACACAAGGTGAGGGCTTGATGCCCTTTCTGCATATGAACCACAGTTTTGCTTCGAATACAACCTATGTGCATCTGGAAAGCGCAGGATTACTGACATAACCTGTGATACAAAGTCCTTGTGAAAGCACCGAGGACGAGATTGTGTGAATCAGCCTGAAGAACCTACGAATGCCACAATATAATTTGTTATCCCTCAGAATGGCATTTTGTGTCATTCTCTTCCCACCTTTTTTGAAACCGATCATTCCATTCTGGCTTCCTCAAAGCTTTCCAGGGTGCTCTGTAGGAATCTTTTTGGTGGTCCTAAAGAAATCCCATGGCTATTGCTTTTGGCATTGCATTAGGATGGCTAAGTATTTGTGAAGGTGAATTTTAAAAAGAATTGGGTTTGGGAGATTATAAAAGGAGTTTTTAGTGGTGGAAAGTGCTGGGACCTCGTGGATGTATGGCAACCCCAGAGGGTTTCCAAGGCAAGAAATTGTTTACCGTTGCCTGCCTCTGCATAGCAACTCAAACTTCGTTAGAGTTCTGCAACCCTGTTGCTAACCACAGCTGACCCAGTTTACCTTCCAAAGTCTGACAAGATCAAGCTAGCCTGAACATCCAGGTAAAAGGAGTTATGCCTACCAAAAAGACAGAAAAAATTGCAGAAGCACTTTTCTATGATTATTTGCCCCTCTGAACTAAGTCTTCATCCTCCCAAGAAATAGATTCAAGAGAAGGGTTGCCAATTCCAGGTTGAGATATTTTTGAAGATGCGGGGCTGAGGGGGAGAGACCTCAACAGGGTAGAAGGCCATAAAGTCCACCCTCCAAACCAGCCATTTTCTTCAGAGGAATTAAATTTCAGTGATGACGTCTGGATATCAGTTGGAATTCTGGGAGATCTCCAGGCCCCATTTGGAGGTTGACAACTCTACTTAAGGCTGACCTTTAATTGATAAATTTGGGGGCCAATTGAGAATCTTGTATTTCAAACTTTTCCAAACCTTGTTTTTCAAACTTTGCTCGAAATCTTCAAGGTGTATTCGGGACCTGCTTGCTAAGGTATCTGCAAGCAACTTTCCCCCTCCCCAGTGCAACAATCTCACATCAGTTCACATGGAATAAGTGTCTGTTTTATTTTTCATGCTTCTTGGGGCTACAAGACCTCCCTCTGTGGGCTCAAGCCAGAAGCAAAGCAGCAGCAGGAGAATATTTTTACAAAACCAGCAGCCTCGGCTGCATGACTAAAATAACAGTGGGTAGCTCTAGGAATTGCCATTTCCGGCAATTCCTAGAGCTACCCTATATCATTTTTGGGTTTTCTCCAGAAATGAGGTAGCACCATAGCCGATGTTCCACACTCCTCCATCCCCTATTTACCCGCTTTCAACTATTCTGCCCTCTCCCAAGCTCATCCTGGAAACCTTATGTTAGCACTTATATGCACATCATCTTTGCTGAGCAACAGGCTGTATTTCAAGACCCTTTTGCATGATCCACAGAAGCAAATGCTAGTTTGTCATCCTAGAACCCCTTTACCACATCATCCTGTTCTACCTCCTCACACTTGGCCTCATCTACCTGCAAAGGATTCGTGACCCACTTTGGCTTCTAACCCACGGTTTAAGAAATCCTGGTTTAGAAGAACACCATAAGACAGATGGAGGAAGATTCAAACAAGCGTCTGGCAATCCAGGTCACACTGGCTCACCAGTTCCAGCACAGCTCTGGTTATCAGATAGCAAACTGCCAGGGGTCATGAAAACAAATGAACCACTAGGGCTGATGTTAGTATTTTCATACTCTTACCTAATAACTGCAAATTATCATGCATATTCCACTCTATGTACAGTAAAAAGATTAACATTTCTTAA
Source organism: Sphaerodactylus townsendi (assembly GCF_021028975.2). Classification (NCBI taxonomy): domain Eukaryota; kingdom Metazoa; phylum Chordata; class Lepidosauria; order Squamata; family Sphaerodactylidae; genus Sphaerodactylus; species Sphaerodactylus townsendi. Next base: position 26,473,614 of record NC_059438.1, read on the forward strand.
ATCAGGGTGACATTCTGGTTATTTTCTGATAGTCCACGGCGTCCCACCGCGAATCAAAATGAGAATCCCGGGTCCCTGTCTTCCCGGTGACGATCCTTTTTGAAAAATTGTGTGAACCAAGATTAGGGCTGTTCAGAAATCAAGTAACTAAATGCAGTAAATCTGTGTTTGTTTCTCACTCATTTTTAATGAAAGCAGATGTCTTTTTCTAAGCTGGACTTCCTGCTGAACAGGTATTCCATTTCTCCAGCACATGCAAGCCACAAAGTTTTACTGCTAGGAAAATAGCAAAGAGATTTAATCCAAGAGACGCATCTACCTTTGGAGTGCGGTGTAGAATGTGATCATATTAATATCCATGGCATCGATTGAACAATTCCTGGAGTCACTTGAAAACTACCACTAGAAGATGGAAAGGCCTCTCAGTGGTCAGGGAATTGCTTGTCAGTATTTTAGCGCTGTCTCATATCTTCATGTCTCTTCCTGTCTTTGGCAGATATGGAGAGAGGTGCCAGACGAACTCACTATCGATATTAGAGAGAGCGAACAAAATGTGTCTATTGGTTTAAAGTGCACTTCATCCTGTTCTGTCGTTTAAGAAAAAAGCAGCAATATATAGTAATATCAAAACATAAAATCACAATATTAAAGGAGAAAATGAAACAAAGCAAATGTAGTCCACTTAATCCTCAGGCTTACCCACCTGTCTATCATATTGTTTTGTTTGTTTATACCCCATGTTTCATCCTGTTAGGGATCACAAGTGGCTTAAACATCTATCCTCCAGTCCTCCATTTTATCTTTTGCAAAATTCCAGAGAGGACTTCCAAAGTCAACCAGGGTGGTCAACCTCCAAGTGTGGCTTCGAATCACAACAAATCTCCAGACCACATAAGCCAGTTCCCCTAGAGCAGGGGTAGGGAACCTGCGGCTCTCCAGATGTTCAGGAACTACAATTCCCCATCCCTGCCCCTAGCTGTGAGGCTTAACCAATTGGCCCGTGCTGGCAGGGGCTGATGGGAATTGTAGTTCCTGAACATCTGGAGAGCCGCAGGTTCCCTACCCCTGCCCTAGAGAAAATGGCTGCTTTGGGGTATGGTCCTCCCCCTCCCCAAATCTCCCCCTCCTCAGGTGCCAGCGCGCACACACACCCTCCAATTTTCAGGACTTTCCAAAACTGGAGTTGACAATCCTATGCAACAAAAGTTCATGACAGAGTATGGATTCCACCCAGGCGTGCTATTTACTTCCCCAAGTTGAGGAATTACCTGCCCCCATGTCCAATTTTCCATCCCCAAGGAATTGAGGAGCAGGAACAAAACTTGTTTCCTCATAGTGATCTTCTAGAAATTTACCCTAATCTCATTGGTAAGGATCATTAAGACTAGGGGAGGCAGCCTAGAAGTAATACCACACCCTCCCCAAACTCCCACCTCCAAAATATCCTGACATTTGCCAAGACAATGTTGGGAACCCTAATTCAAACATGGGTCTCCTAGTTCCTAGTCCATCACTGACAATTCCACCACACCAGCCTAGACCTTAGTTCTACCTGTTAAGGAAGTGGATGGATTTTTTTAGGATCACGAAAATTTCTAAAAGGACATCCTATAGCTGGAAAAGATGCAGGAAAGGCTATAATACAGTTGACCAACAAGCAGGAGTCAAAAAGGAAAGACGAGTTTGGAACTTTAGGTTTAGGCGGGAAAATGATTGAGGGTAAACTGATAGAAATTATACATGGTATGGAGAAGAGAAAGAGAAAGCAATTTTGCCCCTGATCATGTAGTACTAAAATTTGGTGAAACTGTCTGTAGGGGCATCAAAAGAAAGTCCTTCACACAGACCATAATTAACATAGGGAAACGTGTTACCATGCAATTTGACGAAGACAACTGGCCTAGGGCCAAATCCACACTCATATTCACAGTAGACCAATGTGGTAATGAGGTGGTAAAGTCTGGAAGGAGTCTGAATTGACTTTACCACTGGACAGAAGATGGAGGAGTCACATTTTTGAGGTCCCTTATACTAAAACAAAACAAACCTCCCCTCTCTAAGCACAAAACTAGCATATCCTCTAGCTGCCCAAGACTCCTATTTGATTTAACTTATTTTGAGCCCCTGGCAGACTCTCCAAATGCCCTCCATGCACTAGTCAGCTCCATTATATATGCCCTGTGGATGCCTCACATATCCTCCAAAAATACTGGGAGACTCTTATCAGCTGCCCTGCTGGTCACCCAGCAGACTTCATGTGTAGGTGCGGAGAAACAAACCTAGTTTACCAGACTAGAGTCCACTGCTCATGTAGAGGAGCAGGGAATCAAACCCAGTTCTCCAGATTAGAGTCCACCTGCTCTTAACCACCATCACGCTGCCGAACACACACACAAGACACACCAATTATGAGCAAACCAAAGTTTTGCATACTGTTCTAAGCACCTGGATTTTTCTGGCCTTGAATTCAATGGCTTTAGAACGGTGCAACTCTGTTTAGGATTGCATTATAATTTCCAGAGGTCATCCTTTTACTGTGTACTTCACTTCTTCCCATTTCCTTCTGTTGGTTTCAAATCTTCTTTTTAAACTGAACATTAAGCTCTGAACACCATTTATTTCATATCCAAAAAAGCATCACAATATTAAATGCCAAAAAAGTAAAATGAAATAATTAGCATGCTCAGGGTTCTGAAATCCTGGCTTTTATACATTAGATGTAATTTATTTTGAAATTTGACCCATATTTGTGTCTTTTGACAGGAATCAAGGAACCATACATCCAGTTCTTTACAATTATAAAAAGTTACCTTTTAGTGATTTTTAAAAAAAAACTGTGAATAGAAAACATTTTTAAAAAAGAATCTGTAGATTCTATAGCACAGTTAAAAACTAAATATTCAAAATACTGTAAGAACGCTCATTAAAATAAATACCGAAACATATTATAATAAACTATAATAAATAAAATAATAAATAAAACTCTGCTATAGCACCCAACCTAGAAAGGTTTTAAACTTTAAAACTCTAAGGGGTTTTTTTTTTGTTTAAAAAATCATTATAAAATGTTATTCCTAACTTGTTAAGATTGATCAAATAGAAAGCTCTGAATGTGAGGGGGGGGGGAATTAAGCCAACTTGAAAAGTGTGACTTGGATTTAATATTTTATAATTGCCAAGGGACATACTGAGATCAATGAATTTTTGCCCAAGATGAACGTCAGAAAGAGATGTACTTCGGTCTTTTAGAGAACATTGGTCTATTTAATTCTTCTGTCTGATGCATGTGAAATATGCCTGCCGTGGCCCTATTTCAAGCCCGCAGGCAATGCCCGAGGTAGGCATTACCACTTTTAATAGGCCGCCATCTGAGGAAGGCAAGAAAGCCAATAACCCATCGACTCTAATGGATTTTCCTGTTTATTCTCTTCCACCTTTCTCTCCCCCCTTCTTTTTTTCCCTCCTCTTTTGCAGCTAATTTTAGTTTTGCATGCTGAGCGGCTTCACTTTAAATTAAATGAATAGAAACAAAGGGAGAAAGACTGTGCAGCTAATAAACCATGATTATTTGTGAAGTTCTTCTCAACAGGATCCTCCATATAGCAAGGTATATCATTTGTGAACGAAGCCACTGCTGGGCTTTTTCCACTTGTTGTCAAAATTAAGCTCGCTTTCTTTTACATTGAGTGCAAGGGGCGGGGGGGGAGAAACTAGGTTATCGCAAACTCCCCTCTCTTTTGTGCCGCGATTAGTAGCAGTGTTCATACCACCCCGGGTTCTTAAAAAACCCCAAAACAAGGCTTTATGGAATGGAAGACACAAACAAGAGCACAAACAATATGTTCCTTGGTGGTTGTGGTTTTTCCGGGCTGTGTGGCCGTGGTCTGGTAGATCTTGTTCCTCACTTTTCGCCTGCATCTGTGGCTGGTATCTTCAGAGGTGTATCACAGAGAACAGTGGACTTTTCTCTGTGATACAGCTTTGAAGATGCCAGCCATAGATGCAGGTGAAATGTGAGGAACAAGATCTACCAGACCATGGCCACACAGCCTGGAAAACCCACAACAACCTGTTGAATCCGGCCATGAAAGCCTTCGACAATATGTTCCTTCTCTCCTTGCCCCCACACAAATGTATGCCTTCAAGCACATGTTCATGTACAGTGGGACATAGTGGTTAGTGTATCAGACTAGGATCTGGGAGATCCAGGTTGGAATCCCCATTTTGTTCTGGAAGATTGCTGGATGACCTTAGGTCAGCACACTCAATCTAACATACCTAGCAGGAGTGTTATTGCTGCTACGCTATGAGGGTAAAATTGAGGAAAGGGAGAATTATGTTTTAAGCCTCTTTGAGCCCTGCTGAGGAGAAAAACAGGTAAAGCGGCCAGGGTTCCTACTAGCAGAAGACCTCCCACTCCATGATAGAGCCACAGGAGCAAATATGGGGTGCAAACTGGAATAACACCACAATGACATGCAAAAGCAGCACTATAAGCAAAACCATAGAGTTTTGGATTAATCTTTGAGACTTATCCTGACATGGTGGTATCATTTCCAGGTTTGCACTGGAAGTGATATAGAGTTCACTTTCACCATCTCCACTACCCCTCCACTGTCTCCTGCCATTGACCAAAACTCAGCTGGCAACCCAAAAGCGGGTAATAAATATCGAAACAAACAATAAATAATTCATGTATGGTCTGACAAAACACTTCTGGATGTGGAATGCAAGCAACGTTGACTGGAAAACACACAGTTGATTCTTGAAGGGAGAGAAGTTTCCAGGAGTACATCAATTGGGCACATCCCATAGGCTGGTTTAGGTACAAAGCAGATTGATATTTAAATAGGATTTAGGTGAACACAGTATGTTCTTGATCTCCAGCAGCTCCCCTGCAGTGTATGCTCTCTTCCAGCCATAACTCTGATTAACTGTTCTGCCTACACTGAACTTTGCTCCATGCTGATAGAACAACGAACAACCATCTAGCTGTGGTTAGGAATTTGGGAGTAATACAAATGCTCTTCATTTCCTGCATGGGCATTCCCTTTCTTTTCCTTTCAGAGCTAGAAATGGTTAGCATTGCATCTACATTTTTTGCCAGAAATAGTTAGTACAAGCCACGATTTGCAAAGATGCTTCTAACCATGGTTAGCAACTGTGATTTGGCAGTTGCTATGGTCAGTAGAAGGACTTGGGTCATCTTCATACTCACTGTGCTGGGGTCTAAAACAAAAAGAGAAAAGAAATGTCCATGGGCAGGGTGGAGTGCCCAAGTACATTCTGGATCTCATCATATTTATGAGATTCGATAACAGTGTATAGGCCGAGGGCCACGAATTGTGGCTACTGCTAAAGAATGCAAAACTGGATTTTGAATCAGGTCTCAAATCACTGTAGGAATAACTCCTGGTTAATATTATTCGTAGTTAATGTTGGTAAATGTAATGACTAACCATGGTTGAGATTGATGCAGCAAGTAAAGGCTATGGAAAATGGGAAAGTAATGGTTTGAATGGTCAGCATTAGATTGTATGTATATCGCTGATAGTAAGGGAAGATGGCATGGTATAGACCAGTGATGGTGAACCTTTTAGAGACCGAGTGCCAGGGGCGAAGCAAGGAGAAACTGTGTCTGGGGCATGTGTGCGCCCTGTGCCCTTCCACGCCCCGTCTGCCCCCACCCTGCCTTGGAACCCCCCTGGAATGCCCCAAAACACCCCCACCACACCCCTGGAATGCCCTTGCCATGCCCCTGCAGAAGCGTGCACCTAGTGCATTGTGCACCCCTCGTCCCCTTGGTGCTATACCACTGCAGAGTGACCAAACTGGGGCAACAGTGCGTGTGCCCACGTGCCATAGGTTCGCCACCACTGGTATAGACTTTGACCCCAGTGCCTGGTAGATGGTGAGAGGTTCTCCACTTTCTGTCCTTTTAACATAGGCCCTTTCTGAACAGATTTTCTAAAATGTCTGTAAAATGTTTTCAATCCCTTTTTTTGTTCGCACTCTTGAAACAATTCCTGACTGCCATTTTCTGATTTTTCCTCTTTTGAAGTTCTGAGTTGAATCCGTGCTTCAGTGTTTCACAGCCTCGCGCTGCCCTCCCTTCTCTTGTGTACACTTGTGAAAGAACGACCAGCAAATAAACAGGCGAGGGAAGCTGACTGAGCTCAGAAGATGGCGTTGAGGAGGAAGCTCAGGAAAGCAGAGACGGGTGGGAATGTAGTGCAGCAACTGAATACGCTTCAGTCGGAGAATCACTTTAAAGGGGGATTAATCTAAAACGTTTTGAGGCTAGAAATAAAACTTTGGGGGTCAAAACAATGCAGAAAACTCAATGCAGGAAATGTTTTATCTGTTGCCTCAAAACTTTCAAATGAATTGTGCAGAGAAGCCTGCTGACAGGGGTTTCTCACAGTGTCCACCCGATGCACCAGTCCCAGAGTAAGGAGACAAGGCAGCCCTGGAAGTGTAGTGCCTGGTCATGGTGTAGCAGTTAGGACGTCAGGTGAGGATCTAGGAGACCCACGTTGGAATCCCTACTCTGCCTTGGGAGATTGTTGGATGACCTTGAACCAGTTGTACGCACTCAGCTGAACCTGAGAGGGTAGTTTGGAGAAGCTGCTTTGGATCCCAACTGGCGAAAAAGGTGGGATATAAATGATATAAACAAATCAGCTGGTTCTGGTGGGTTTTCTGGGCTGTGTGGCCGTGGTCTGGTGGATTTTGTTCCTAACGTTTCGCCTGCATCTGTGGCTGGCATCTTCAGAGGTGTATCACAGAGGGAAGTCTGTTTCACACTAAACAAATCAACAAATCAGTTTCTCCAGCCAATGCATAGCTAAAAGTGGAGGAAAACTAGAAAAACCCTACACAGCTGGGGATTAAGGCAGCATCCATTGGACCTCAGGTCAGCACAATTTCCTCCATTCGGGTCGGCACCATCATTCTTAGACTCTGATGTTGCTCTGGACCTACCCCAAGCCTTGAGGATGGGGGTCAAACAGGAACCCCAGTCCCCGTGAATGCATCCACCTACATTGTACACCGTCCGCCGTCGCTCGCTGCAAAAACCGCCGAACATTTGTCCTATCGATTGTTATTCTTCTTCTGTATCATGATTGCTAAACTCCCAGATACCCGAGTGCAAAGAAAAATGGGAACAAGAGTCTGAAGTTGGGATTGATTTACTTCATTAGCTGGGATTACAAGTTTAACTTACAAACCAGAGGTCAAAATTTCTCATTAACAGGGGGGCCATGGATGGCTCCAGGGCCTGGTTCAAGAGGAGACCAACTCTTATTACTAACTACACATTTCAATCTGTCTTTGATGTTCTCCTTCCACCCTCCTCCCTTTTATTTTTTGGCAGAGGAGTTGATTTTAATTGTAGCTATACAACACGGCTCAGTATGCCTGAAAGCAAGCCTCCACATCTGCAGTGTGCGCTGCTCTAGTGATATTGGGTGCAGTCCATAGCTCTGGGCAAATTTTAATGGCTCCCCTTTTCATACAAGGCTCAGATTGTTTTCCACGTGATTCCAGTTAATTTAGCTGCAGGAAAGGGCATCAGTTTTCCTTGTGAGTTTCTGATCCATACTCCTCAACGCGGGGGAAATGTATTAAAAGAAGAGAAATGGTCTCAAGAACAGGAGAGATTTGCGACTGAACTTTGGGAAGGAAAACACCGTCTCCAGCCTTGTTTCTTCGGTGCTTTAAAAAGGAAGGGCGCCGCTGAAGTAGCCTGTTTTTGCATCAGTGTGCATCTTTTAAAAATCACAATTATTCGGTGGAATGCCGAAACAAACCTCGGCACAACACTTCTGACTTCAGCACAAAGGTTAAAGGAGGAACAAAGGAGGTTGGATGCACAGGAGGGATCGTGGTTTTTTTTCATAAGCTACAGATTCAAGCTAAGGTTTTGGAGTACACTTTGCAAAACAGAAATGTTCCCATTTGAGACATCGTTAGAATTTTTTTTAAAAACTTGGAGGCTGCGGATAACAAAAGGCTAACAATTCACAATAAAAACACTACTGCAATAGCTTACTGTTACACAGGGGCGTACCACCGAGAGGGACATATGGGGGGAAATGTCCCTGGGTGGCGCCCATTTAATCATGTGGGGAGTAGAAGATTGCCCCCACGCTCCCCGGGCAGAGAGGTGCCCCCACCCGGTGCTCCCCGCTCCACCACCGGCAGTAGCAGCCCCCTCTGGGTTCTCCTGGGCCACCATGACCTTCCTGGCTTCAACAGAGGAGGCGGCGGCTTTGGCGCACTCACAGCTGGCCTCCTCTCGCCTGGCCTGGCCTGGTCTGGCCTGGCCTGGCCTGGCCGTCCTGCCCTGGAGGCTGCTTGGGTCAGTTCAGGAAACTTGTTAAGTTTCTGGGCAAAGGGGGGAATGTGAGAAGGTGGGGGAGGGTGGCTGCCCATAGGGGGTGGTGGTGGAAAACTCTGTCCTGGGGGGCAGAAAACTCAGTTCTTGCCCCGGGCTCCATTGTCTGTCGATATGCCACTGCTGTCCTTAAGCCGCCCATAGAAGGGATTTCGTCAAGTCAACTTCCTCTTACTAAATCGTTGTAGGATCTGAAAGGTGCAGGTTTCAGCCAAGGACAAACATCACTCCACTAAATTCTGCACCGGTGAGGGTGAATTGGAGGGCTAGGGACCTTCACCTTTCTGCGGCAGGTCCAGGGTGGACGATTGAAAAGCTGCCTGCGGACTGAGAGGCAGCTCCAGCTGCCACACCGAAAGAGAGGACCTTTTAGAGCCAGTATGGTGTAGTGCAGTGGTTCTCAGAACACTGATGCAGGGAGTCTTAGGCGACCCCTGTGAAAGGGTCGTTCAGCCCCCCAAAGGGGTCGCGACCCACAGGTTGAGAACTGCTGGTGTAGTGGTTAAATGCTGTAGACTCTACTCTGGAGAATGGTGTTTGATTCCCCACTCTTCCACATGAGCAGCAGAACTGGATTTGATCCCTGCTCCTACACATGAAGCCTGATGGGTGACATTGGACAAGTCAAGAACACTCTCAGTCCCACCTACCTCACAAGGTGTCTGTTGTGAGGAGTGGAAGGGAAAGGAGTTTGTAAACCTCCTTGAGTCTCCTTATAGGAGAGAAAGGCAAGATATAAATCCAAACCTCCTCCTCCTCCTCCTCCTCTTCTTCTTCTTCTTCTTCTTCTTCTTCTTCTTCTTCTTCTTCTTCTTCTTCTTCTTCTTCTTCTTCTTCTTCTTCTTCTTCTTCTTCTTCTTCTTCTTCTTCTTCTTCTTCCCAGGTCTGGGGAGGGATCGGGAGGTGTGGCTCTGTGGCAAGAGGCAACCGTGGGTACCACAGTGGGGAAATGGTAGAGTTTGTGGAGGGGAGGGACCTCAGCCAGGTATAATACCATAGAGTCCACCCTTCAAAGTTGCCATTTTCTCCAGAGGAGAATCTCTCTTGTCTGGAGATGTAATCCTGGAAATCTTGAGGCCTTATCTGGAGGTTGGCAGATCTCCTTCTGTGACATCTCAAGCAATAACTGTGTAATCCTTGGCAGAGCGCAGTCCTTTCGATTCAGCTTTGCCTTCTCTTGTTGTTACAGTCTTTTTGGCAAATATAACAAAATGGCAGATTTTATATATTCTAGGCCCTAATGTGATTCCATGCTCATATTTCTGCAGCCGGTTTTGCACCTCAGAATTATGTCGACTTACAGACCCAAAACACAGATGTGAAGAGAAAAGCTAAGGTTTAACTTCCTTACTTTTTTTTTTTCATTTCTGTGTCTCACCTTCTTTTACAGAAATCTTTTCTGTCTGCAGCAGAGATATCATCTCAAGATTCAAACCTATTTATTATTATAATGAAAGACACGTTTGCATGTGGTAAATTCATATAGGCTTCTAATGCAAAACCCTAAGGTGAAAGGGCAGGAACAGCTAAATTAATTCTTTTTCATTTAGAATGGGAAAAAATCTAATTATTCCAGCACATAAACATCTCCTGTGTTGTTTTACCATTGTCAACTGGGCTGACACTGAACAAAGGCAAGTATTCAGAGCTGCCTTGTATCTGTCAATAATAGGTGGTTCCATTGTTTATAATAATAATAGTTACTAATACTTTTTTTCCACAGTTTCTCCCTTAGCTGCGACTGAGGACCTTTACTTTTAAAACAGCAAATTTGTACCATGAGTAATATGAATATTAACTTTGTTCAGGGAGGTCAGTCTCTTTCCTCGTGAAAGTCCCCATTTCCTGGCCCTGAGTTTGTAAGAGACCCTTTGTCTGATTCAAGATCTGAAGATGGGGCTAGGGACACCATGTAGGTTCCTTCTCCAGTCCAGAATCAGGGTAACTTCCGCTTTGTTCATGAAAGCACAATGTCCAGGCCGAACAAATGCAGGCATCCTGCCATAGCTACCTTTCCATTTGAGCAGAAGGTATCTTCACAAGGAGACTTTTTTTTTTACGAAAGGTCATTCCTTCAGTCTCATTTCAAACTGGCACCCCAATGAAGGGCTGTCTTTGTGTGGGATTAATTTTAAAACCTCAGGATTTAATGTCAGTGGGAAATAACCAGCGTGGGATTCATAATGCTGCCTTCTCCCGCTTCTGGCCAACGCCTGGGGCCAATTTCTTCCTAGATGAAAAGTCTGACAAGCCCCTCAGTTAAGCTGAAAGCAGGCAGCCGTCCAGTAACACCCACAGGCCTCAGAGGCATCCCGTGACCCCCTTAGAAAAGTCACATTCACTCTGCTCTTGAGAAAGGAAAAATAGTGCTACAGGCGTTTTGTTTTAAATCAAGTGAAATAAGGAAATGTGAGGATGTGAAAATGAAGTGGAAAAAAAACCCCTTCCAATTCATTTCCTCCCTTTGCAGGGGCTCAAACGCAAAAAAATAAAAAAGAAGAGAGAGAGAGAGAGAGCTTCATTTTGAAAGTGTGTGTAAAAATCTGATAGATTCACCAGTAGGCAGTAACTACAAAAATGCTCAAGGTAAAATATGTAAATATGTAAAATAATCTGTTGCAAGCCATCTCCTTTTGTGCCTGAAAGAGTTTTTTTTTTTTTGTAAAAGCATCCTTATTTCTCAACCAACATTAATGGGAAAGTTACTCTTTAGCAAAAACAAAACAAAACAACGGAGGACGAGAGGCACGGAGGAGAAGAAAGGAGGGCTTGGAAATAAATCTTCGCGGAGATCAAGGGAAAGGAAGAGGATTTACAACTTCCTTGTGCCACGACTGCCCTTTTAGTATTCATCTGAATAGTAATAATGTGCATGTAAATTACAGAATTCAAATCTGAAACAAGGTTATTTTAACCGCCTGAGCCAGACAAAGCCGCCGAGCCTCCTACTTGCTCTTGCTTCGTTCTGAAACTGCGTTTTGTTTTGTTTAACTACTGGGATGCCTTTCAACGCAGGAGACAAGCGTTTGATCTGACTGCAAAGCGGGACCATCTCCATTTCCTTTCTCACACAACACCAGCTCACACAGGCCCAGACTCTGAATTAAGCGCATCGGGTTGGATAAATTCAGCTAATCCTCATCCATGTAACAGTCCATTATTGAACGTGACCGCCATCAGGGAGGTTCAGATCGATATATATGAATCCACTGAATAGTTCCTCTTTGGAACGATCATCTGAAAACATCCCCAAATGTCCAATAATTGACAATGCATCGTGGGCGCACAAAGTGTCGTCAAGTCACAGTGGTGGTTTGCCATTGCCTTCCTCTGCTTAATGGCCCTGGACTTTTTGGGTGGTCTCCCATTTGCCAGGTCAGGTTTGGGAAACACCTAAAGCTTTTTGGAGGTGGAGCCTGAGAAGGACTGGGTTTGAGGAGGGGAGGGGCTTCAATGGACTATAAAACCACAGAGTCCACCTTCCAGAGTGGCCCTTTTCTCCAGGTACAGGGATCTCAGGAGATCTCCAACCCATCCAAGTACTAAGCAGGGCCAACCCTGCTTACCTTCTGAAGTCTGATGAGATCAGGCAACCTGGGCCAGCCACAATGCCTAACCAGCTCTCATTTCAGTATATTTTATACATAGGGTTGCCAGGCTCCAGGTGAGACCTGGAGTTCTCCTGGAATATCAACCAATGGCTCGACTAGAGAGATGAGTTCTCATAGAGCAAATGGCAGCTACAGCAGGCTGAATCTACAGCCTCACATTTCTGCTGAATTCCCTCTTCTCCACAAATTCTGCCATCTTCTGGTTCGGCCTCTAATATCTAGGAATCTTGCAAGCTTGAATTTGCAACCCTCTAAATATAGGACATGTGCTTTAGTTTACAAATCTTAAAGCAATCTTAAAATCGCATGGAGCAAAGGAGATGGAAAAGCAGCCATGAAATGGATCCGCTTTGAGTCCCAGTGAGAAAAGCAGACAGACAGACAGACAGACAGACGGACGGACGCCTTTATTGGCATTATGAATTACAGTATTAAAAAAAGAACATTTATCCATTAACTGAACCTGTTAAGTACATTAAAAAATACATTGAGTATCCACATACCAAACCCTATATATATAACACGATGAGAGGAGAAAAGCAGACTATAAATGATATAAATAAACTAAATAAAGAAGCAAAAGAGATAAAGCTAGAACCTTGAAGGAGATTGTGGAAATGAATGCTATATTCCCTGAGTGGGATCCTGTTTCCCTGAGTGGGATCCAGTCAGCTTTTCTATTAGTGGAAAGTGGAAAAAAAAATTTTTAAAAAACCCCAAATATATATACAAGGAATAATGGGATCTGTATTGTCAAAAGCCTTGTTGGATAAGGGAAATTGAGCAAGACCGAGAGGAAAAACTGACTAAACCCAGCCCATAGATTTCAACAGAAATCTTGCTGACCCTCTGGCCTGTGCAGATTTAAGTCCAGAGCAGTATTATGGTATCACAATCCCAGTCTCCCAATTATTATTTTTTAAATTTTTCTCATGGTTGGTCTTTTGTATACGAGGGAGCTAGAAGTCATGAATGGGCTGGACAATTCTACTTTCCATAACAAGCAGTGACACTATGATAAAATATAGCTAACTTTCAAATTTGTGAGCCACTGAGGTCCAATTGGGACCCAATACAGCTTACATCATTCTACTTTCCTCCATTTTACCCTGACAACAACCCTGTGAAGCAGATTAGGTCAAGAGAACTGCTTTCAGTGCTCTTTGAAGCTGTGCGGAATGGCAAAATCCACTTGCAAACAGTTGTGAAAGTGGTTTGAAAACGCATTATTTTGCGTGTGCGGAAGGGGCCTAAGACTGGCCTAAAGTCACCCAGTGGGCATCCATGGCATGAGTGGGGATTTTAACCCAAGGCCTCTCAGATTCTACTCCAACACTCTTAATCACTGCACCACACTGGCTGTCAGACTGCATACATTTGTGTGTGCTACAGGATCATGGGCAGGTCATACCTTTCTCTAAGCCTAAGGCATGACTGCCCATGAGTGCTGGACTAGTATCAGGAATGCAGGAAAGCCTGAGGAAGGCATCACTGTGTGGGCACAAAGCTGGAGAGAACTGCAAGCAATCTGTGCTGGGGGAAAAAACAGATTGTCCATGTCCTCAGAGCATTCATTGATGATCAGGAGGGTTCTGTTCGCTGGCTGCTTGGGTGCAAAAACGACCTTTAGTCTGAAGCAGGAATCTGCAAACCATGGACAGCTCCAAGACAGTGGACCACTTGCTCTGACCATCTATGAAGCTTGATTGAGCCGTGAGATCGGCACGCAGGGCTGGGTGACTCTTCCAACTCCCACTCGCCAGTGTGCGGCTTCATGGCTCATTCTCTGACCTGGAGCTTTGCATGTCTGTAATGTTCAGTGTGTTCTTGGCAAGTCTTCTGGAACTCCAAGCAAGGATTCCCAGGAAGTGAGGAGACTTTGGGAAGGAAGGAAGTTGATTCCTGGGAACATGTGGGAGGCTCCTTCAGGCAATCTGGGGTATTGGCTTCGGGGTCTGGGGGCTTTTCCTTATGAGTTTGTTTTCTGTCGGATCTGCTCTGTTTTATCCCCTGATTTCCACACGCATTTTTGTTTTAGTTTCTTCCTCTTCCTCTTCTTCTTCCTCCTCCTCTTCCTCCTCCTCTCAATTTTTTTCCAGCTCCTTAAAGACCACTTGTACCCCTATGTTTTTTCTGGAAGATGATTTTGAGTCGGCTTTTAGTTAGAGCATAACGTTTCTGTCAGTTTTCTTTGTCTCGACCATCTCTATCCCAATTTTCAATGTCTGGACTGTTGTCGTTGTTAAACATCTCACTCCCTTGCCCCAGACAATGATTAATTTTTAAAAAGACATTAAAATATCAATATAACACTGCAATATTGTAATGATTGTTTTAAAAGGTTCTCTGAACCTTTGCAGCTTTCTTTTTTTAAAAAAAGTCTCTAGACCTCTCCCTTATGGAGAGATGTCCTATTCCTTATGATTCCTTGAGGGAAGGGACTAGAGAATTACTTTTTTTTTAATGAAAGCTAGGAATTCAGAGAACCTGCTTCTTTATTGTGGCAAAGAATCCCCATACCCAGCTTCTTCTCCTATTTCTTGCCCCTGGCCATTCTTCCCCAAAGAGGGAACCAGAAACTGCCCATCAAAGGAACTAGCCAGTCTCCCTGGGAGAGGTAGTACCTTAACTAGACTGTTTAAACCCCATCAGAGGAAATCCCTTGCATTTTCAGGTGCATATCATGTAAACCATGGGACAGAACTGTGCCTGCCAGGCTCAATGAATAAGACTTACTGTTGTGCAAGTCCCTGTTGTGCAAGGCATTGTTGTGCAGCAAATTCCAGATTTTAATTAGTCATTGAGTACAGAAGTATTTCCTTTTGTTCAACTTGAATCTCCTGCCCTTCAACTTCATTGAATGCCCTCAAGTTCTACTATCTGGGAAAAGGAGAAAGTCTTCTCTGTCCATTTTCTTTACTTCAGGTATAGTTTTATAAACCTTTTAGGCCATGGGACTGTTTCATTAATACCATTTATGTCTGCGGAATGCTGTTTTTATGCTCTGTCTTACTTTTATGGCTTGTTTTACTATTGACCATTTGTTCGGTGCTGTTTTTATGATTTTATTGTTGTTGGGGGTCTGCCTCAAACAGGTCTCTAGAGAGGCAGCATGTACATTTTATAAAGAAATAAACAGTGCCTGGCCCAAGGTCACGCAGAGATCCAACAGCAAGGTGGAATTTGTTCCCAGATCTCTGCAGTTCTAGTACAATCCCTCACATTGGCTTGGGAGTCTATGAATGAGTTTTGCTTGTGCTAAATAGCCTCTGCTGTATTCCACTAGCATTTCTGTTTGTGCAAGGTCCAGCATTTTCAATGAACCCTGGAGCAAACTACAGTACAAGTGGAATAGGAAGTCTGCTCAGCACAAGAAGCTATCTAGACTGTGCAGAACTCATTCAGAGGAACCAAGTTGCCATCAGTCACAACTATCAGCATCTCTAGGTGAACAGATGGCTGTGGGCGTGGGCTGGATCTCCCTGGACCCCACCCTTCCACTCTCTGACTGGTGAGTCTATAGTGGGGACAGTCATGGCAGCCTTCTATGAAGCGAGGTGCCAATTGGGGGCAGGGGACACTGCTGGTGCCTCCCAGTGATGGCATCAAAAATAGAGATACCAGGCAGCTCCCTAACTATCACAAGGTCTGGTTTTGCACAACATCCAATACAAAGGATCTGGAGGATTTAATTAATATTCTGTCAGGTGAATTTTAAGTAGGCAGGGCTAAGCTCCAGGAGTGCAGGGATTCACAAATATAATTGAAAAAATATAAATCGGGGTGGGATATATCAGGCAGGTGATGATCAAACCATAAACAAAGGCAGAACTCATCTGTTTTGCCACAGCAGTTATACTTGTGAGAGGTTGCCAAGATGTATTTCTTCTCCAATTCAACATAACCCAAAATAAGAGTTACACCCTTCAAAACCTACTGACTTCAATGGCCTCAGAACTCCACTTAGGATGTAACTGCATTCCATAATCCATAACCCCTCCTTTAGTCAACCACAATAGACTACAGATAACTCTGTGCCCCAAAGAGAAACACATCTTACCATGACAAGCCACTGAAGATGCCAGCATTAGGAGCAAAAACTACCAGTCCATGGTCACACAGCCTGGAAAACTCACAACAACCAGTTGTTTCCAGCCGGGAAAGCCTTCAACAGCACATTGACTTGGTCAAGGTTTCCAAAAGACACAGTGTGTAACAGACTTTTCTGTGTGATACACCTCTGAAGATGCCAACCACAGATGCAGCCGAAACGTTAGGAACAAGATCCACCAGACCACGGCCACACAGCCCGGAAAACCCACCACAACCAGTTGAATCCGGCCATGAAAGCCTTCGACAATGCATTTTCCAAAAGATCTTTCTCTCTCACACCTAAGCTACAAAAAGTCACATGGTGTCTCAGCTGATTTATTTATGGCATTGCTTGCAGTCAAGATAGCATTTGGCTTAATGCCAGAATAGCCTTCTGTCTTAACACACACAGGGCTACACAGTAGACAATTAATGCCACAAAAGTGAACCTTTGTGAACGGCCCCTTCCCCTTCCGTGCGAATGTGAAAGACTGCTTTAAATACAAAACCTAGAACAACCGGCCACTTGTTTCCATCGTTTCCTGTATTTGGGTGAGCATCACTCATATCAGGAGGGCCTATTCCAGGAATTGGGAAGAATAATAGAGAAATTTCTTATTGATTAGGGGCAAGTTTACTGTTGTTTTTTTAAACTGCCTTTTACCAGTATGGTAATAACAAAGACACAGATACAGAAATATGGTTTTTATCATTACAGAAGTGTGGGGAAAACAGTTCGGCTTGTTTTCTGCTGCTCCAGAGACTAGGACCAGGAGTAATGGGTTCAAGTTAAAGGAAAAGAGATCCCACCTAAACATCAGGAAAAACTTCCTGACAGTTATGGATGTTCAACAGTGGAATGCACTACCTCGGAGTGTGGCGGACTCTCCTTCTTTGGACGTTTTTAAAGAGAGGCTGGATGACCATCTGTCAGGAGTGCTTTGATTGTGTGTTCCTGCATTGCAGAGGGTTGGACTTGATGGCCCTTAGGGTCTCTTCCAACTCTATGATTCTATGAAATCTGGATCATTTTCAGTCCAGGGTAAGTGCCACTGCTTACATATAGCTGAGTGACTCCAGGGAAAGGCCATTGCTTACATGTAGCTAAGAATGGAGCAACTGTGTAAGACTGCAGTGTTTATCAACTGGAATGTTACCTGTATGCATCTACTTGTGCTTCCAGCTAATCCAAGAGAAATGACTGATTTGCTAATGGACAAGATATGGGGATGGCTCAGTGGCAAATTATCTGCCTGGCATGCAGAAGGTCCCAGTCCCGGACATCTCAACCACAGAGAGCCACTGTCAGTGTGAGTGGGCAGTATTGACTTTGATGGGCAAAGACTTTGATGGGCAAAGTCTGGCTCACTACATGGTAGCTCCATGTGTTCTAGATCAGCTGATGGAGGGAAAGTTCCAGAGGGTGGCGAAAGCCCACGATTTTTTTGCAGACCCAAGTTGCTTCCTTGAACAATTAGATGTGTACAATGGCCTCTGAATTTTTGGGGTGGTCTCATATCCAAGTACTGAGACCACCATGGTGTAGTGATTAAGAACAGATGGATTCTAATCTGGAGAACCAGGTTTGATTCCCCACTCCTCCACCTGAGTGGCAGAAGCTTATCTGGTGAACCAGATTTGTTTCCCCACTCCTACATCCTTGCTGGGTGACCTTGGGCTAGTCACAGTTCTTCAGAACTCTCTCAGCCCCACCTACTTCACAAGGTGTCTGTTGTGAGGAGAGGAAGAGAAAGGAGCTTGTAAGCCCCCTTAAATCTTCTTACAGGAGAGAAAGGTGGGATATAAATCCAAACTCCTCCTCCTCCTCCTCCTCCTCCTTCTTCTTCTTCAGACCTTTCTTTAAACAGCTGCCTGTTTTCCTGACATGCAGATGCCATGAAGGGAAAAGGTTTTCCTCCTGAAATTATGTCCATTCTGTAAGTGAAGAAGACATCCATGTTCTCCCAGGAAAAGAAAATGGTATCCCTTCTTCCACTAAAAACAAACTGGCAGAACTTTCTTTCTCCATGCAGATGCTTTGAAATGTTTGTATGTGTATAAAACACACACAAATATAAGCAAAATAGATTGCACTGAGGTATATTACATCCATTTTTGTTATCATGTTATCTCCTCCTTGGAGAAAACAGCACATATTTTTAATAGAAAAGTTTTCTATTATTTTTCCTATTGGATGATTAGGATTTGTTTTTCCAGACTGAATTTAGAACTTTAGACTAACTATGAAACTTTGCTCTGGAATACTCAACACGCAGCCAAACATTATGAAACTTGAGCTACCCAAAAATTAGTGAAAGAAATCTCCTAGTCCAGTAGACGTGCTAATTTATGTTCATAAAAATAAAATATAAGATTCATAATCAATACTAATCATGACCATATTTCTATCTCAGATTTCAAACTGAATTCATTACAGCCTCATCCATTATGCTCCTTATATAAAGAGGAAAAGACTTCAATCGGACAAGGTATCTCTTCTAAAGCACCTGAGCAGTTATTTGGCAGACAGTCCACCCCAAGAGTTGTGCATGTTTGGTACTTTTAGAACCTGAGCATGAATTATTTCGTGTAAATGAACAAACTGCAGCTGATTAGAACATCCAAAGATGACCTTGTTCACTTTCAGTATGGCAACACCATTATAAGATTGGTTCAAGTAAAACAATTTGTCATAATGGTTCATTTTCATGAACGTATCCCCCACAAAACAGCAACAGGTGGGAATTCACCCTCTCAAAGAAACAGGGAAGAAAAGGCCTCCTTTGTAGTAGTAAATATCTCTTTGCATCCCAACGCTTGCTGCCCTGACACTGAGCAACCATTTACCAAGAAGCACAACTGCCATCACCTCTGGCATCCTGTTTCAGGCTCATTCCGCACATGCAGAATAATGCACTTTCAAACTGCTTTCAGTGCTCTTTAAAGCTTTGGGGAATAGCAAAATCCACTTGCAAACAGTTGTGAAAGTGGTTTGAAAACGCATTATTTTGCATGTGCGGAAGGGGCCTCAGGGACTAGCCCCTCTTTTCCTTGGCAGGTGACACTGGGGTTTCCATGACCAAAATTAAACATTTGTTTCACAGTCCTTGATTGATTGTTATGACTTCAGACCCCCTGGCTCAGAGAACGAAGGTGAACATTGAGTAACAATCTGGAAGAAAAATAAGGGGGCAACATGCTAATAGGGCAACTAATTTTCCTGTTACTTCTGCCTTCTACTTTAGGGCCAGTTCACCCTTTCCACGGCCCTTCCACACATGCAGAATAATGCACTTTCAATCCACTTTGAAACTGGATTTTACAGTGTGGAATATCAAAATCCACTTACAAACAATTGTGAAAGGGGATTGAAAGTGCATTATTCTGCATGTGCGGAAGGGGCCTTAGTAAACGGCATATATCTGCCACGGGTCATGTCAGTCAAAAATGCAAAGGAAGTCCCTTCTTCTTCATCTCCTTCCTTCCTCTATCCCCCCTCCCTCCCTCCCTCCCTCCCTCCCTCCCTCCCTCCCTCCCTCTTTCTTTCTTTCTTTCTTTCTTTCTTCCTTTCTTTCTTTCTTTCTTTCTTTCTTTCTTTCTTTCTTTCTTTCCTTCCTTCCTTCCTTCCTTCCTTCCTTCCTTCCTTCCCTCCCTCTCTTCTGTCACCAAATCACAATGGCAGGACATGTATAGATAAAGAAATATTTTTCATCCTCCTGCCCCCAGTTCCCTTTAGGGGCTTGCCCATCCCAGCCAGTTGTGGCCACTCAACCAGTCAGATAAATTTCTATAATGACTTCTCCATTTTAGATTGCCCATCTGCAAGTTTTTACTGTCAGCATGAATTATGCTCTATGATGTGATTCTCCCATCAACGGAGACAAAGTATGACTGTTGTAAGGTTTTGTTAACATGACGCGCTTCTCATATATCTGTATTCCAAATGTCAAGATGATATGGTACAGTCAGCCAGAAGTGTTCCATTATCAAGATTTAGGAGAACAATTCACGCTGAAGGATTCGGGAGGTAAAGCTTTCTGTTGTTTGATCCGCCGTCTCAAGCTTGGTGTCAGTTCACAGCAAGTTCTTTATGTGATGGAGGCTTTCCTTGCAGTAAGAGTCTAAGCTGCTTAGGAGGATTTATCTGCCACTGCTTGGCTGGTCTGTTTGAGGTGGTGATGTACATTCCAAGGGGGAGGCGGGCTCAGGTACTTCTATCCTGGAAAGAATAAGTGAGACAGCTATTGGCAGGCCAGCTTCCAAGAGGAAATCTAATAATATTGCTGGGTTAAAGATATGATCAGGGACTAAAATGTCTGTACAACTTACAAAATAATTTCAGGATCATAATGACAGATTGCACAGTTCTCATGATCATTCCTGTGTTGGGAACTGAGCTACCCAGACCAAAGTTACGGACATGTATCTAGGGATGCCAAATCTCCCACCAGCTACTCCCACTGCCATTCAGCTGGGCAGCAGACGAAAAATGGGGGAATTGGTGGAGGGGAGGCAGTGGCTAGCACCAGCAACATAATGACATCACTTCCAGCTCAACTGGAAGTAATGTTGTTGCACCATTGGTGATGCTCTAGCACTCAATCAGAACCATAGAGTTTCGATGATTGCCGGAGTATTGCTGGCGATGTAGTAATTTTGCTTCCTATTGCTGGAGTACTGCTGGCGATGCAGTAACTTTGCTTCCGATTGCAGCATAGCTGACATCCTTCCATCTGGTGACATCACTACATTGCCAACAAGGAGGGTCCCCCCTCACCACTGATTGCTCAATGGTATCCACAACATATGTTCATGGAGTGGACCTTGCTGAGTGGGACTTCCCCCATTTTCCCCGTCATTCTGGACTACACTGAGCTCCCTTGCCAGTTTTGCTCCAGGAGGTCAGCAGACACTCAAGGAGTCAAATGTGTGCGTGGGAGGGTTGCAGTGGGAGGGGGAATTGACAGGAATCGCTGACCAGAAATGCCCTTAAGTCTTGGGAACTGTGTGGCTGGATGCAATGCAGTGTTGCTTAGATAGCGTTGGTGTCTATCCTACCACTCCACTAAGCGAAGTTTGATGCCTTCCTCCAACTGTAAGTGGTTCTTCTTCCAATTAAAGAGCCACTAGGCTGGAGAAACTTCCTCTGGACTACATATGCCATTGCACATAAACTTCACTGATGGATGAGCAAACAGCAAAAGCTATGAAACATTTGTTTGTCTGAAAGGTAACGCAGGACTTGTCTTTGGTTTTTGCTAAAACAGACTTCCACAGTGTTGTGTAGCTTAGAGCAGGCAAGGAGACAACCCAAGTCAGGACTCTTGACACAGGTTTTATGCTTGTTCTTCTTATAACCCCTGCCCTACTTCCATCTTTTAGAGCCAGCGTGGCGTAGAGGTTAAGAGCAGATGGATTCTCATGTGGAGAACCGGCTTTCATTTCCCATTCCTCCATCTGAGTGGAAGAGACTTATCTGGTGAACCAGATGTGTTTCCTCACTCCCACATTCCTCCTGGGTGACCTTGGGCTAGTCCAGGGGTGTGCAACCTGGGGCTCTCCAGATGTTCATGGACTACAATTCCCATTAGCCCCTGCCAGCATGGTCAATTGGGCTAGTCACAGTTCTTCAGAACTCTCAGCCCCACCTACCTCACAAGGCGTCTGTTGTGGGGAAAGGAAGGGAAAGGAGCTTGTAAGCCACCCTCAGTCTCTTTACAGGAGAGAAAGGTGGGGGTATAAATCTAAACTATTCTTCTCTTCTTTTAGTACTGAGAGGTCTAGTCTGCCCAACAACAGACTATAATCTCCCTAATGCACAGGTGTCAAACTCGCGGCCCTCCAGATGTTATGGACTACAGTTCCCATCATCCCCTGCAAGCATCATGCAGGGGATGATGGGAACTGTAGTCCATAACATCTGGAGGGCCACAAGTTTGACACCTGTGCCCTAGTGGGAAAATTTTCTAAACATCAACAATGAAACAAACCACAGCTATGAAAACTCAATGCAGAGTTATCCCCATTGGAATAAATCACATGCAAGGAGTTTGGTGGATGTTCACATTTGTGTGTGAAGATTAGACATCTAAATGCTTGTTATGAGTGTGTATTTTGCTGGATTGGATTCCTTTTCATATTGAGTTTTCCAAGCAAAGGAGAATTTGACTTTGGAACTCATTCACCAAGTTCTGTCTTATCTGGAGCTCTCTACTTTCTCTGCAAGCTACTGGCCTTTTCCAGGAGAATCTCCACAAATTGGGTGAGTGAGTGACATTGTGGCAAATGAAGTTCAGTGTGTTGCTAAGTGTAAAATGGTGCACATTGGGAGAAAAAGAACCCCATCTTCAAGTATAGTCTTTTGGGGTTTGAACTCGCTGAGACTGAGGAGCGGGAAAGATCTTTGGGTGGTGGTAGATAACACAGCCCTGTGTGCAACAGAGATGAAAAAGGCAAACTCTACATTAGGGATTATTAGGAAAGGGGCTGAAAATTAAAGAGCTGATATTATAGTGCTTCTGTATGGATTTATGGTGTGCAGTTCTTATGGTTTTAAGATCTGTGTGCAGTCACTGTATCTCAAAAAGGACATTGCAGAGCTGGGAAAAAATACAGAAGAGGGCTATCAAGATCATGAGGGGTTGGGACACCTTCTTCATGAGGCGGAAAGGTGACAAAGAAAGGACGGGATAGAGGTTTACAAAATTAAGCATGGGATGGAGAGAATTGACACGAGAACTTTTTCTCCCCCTCTCAAAATGCTAAAACGCGAGGGCACCCAACCAAGCTGATGGGCAGTAGATTTTGGATGGACAACGGGAAATACTTCTTTGTGCAGTAAGTGATTGAAAGGTGTTTGCTGCCAGTGAATGTAGTGATGGCCACAGGCATAGACAGTTTTAAAAGGGGATTAGACAGATTTGCGGACGAGAGGTCTATCAGTGGCCACTGACCAAGGTGACAAAGGGAACCTCCGTTTTCAGAGGCAGGAAACCTCTGTGTTCCAGTGCCAGGAGACAACATCAGGTAAAGGCCTCAGGATGCTGGACTAGATGGGCCACCAGTCTGATCCAGGAGGGCTCTTCTTATGTTCTCATTCCCATCTTAGCCCCCTGCATACGTGAGCCAAGAGGACTTTAGTCTCCCTAAAGGAACCTGAACTGAACTCTTCAAAAACAGTACCTTTCAGTTTGACCCACAGTGAATCACTAAGAAACCACTGTTAAAAACAAGGCAGATCTCTCCAAGGTAGGAAGGAAAGCAAGAGGGACCTCACTTTTCTACCCCGAGATGTGCCACCGTGGATGAACGACACAACCGAAGAAGCAATCATCCCCTGACATTCCTTATCCACATGAAGCAGGCTGGAGTGCTGCTGTCTTTTTGATCAAGAGGGAGAAAACCATCCCCCTACCAATGTCTTTTCTCCCTTGACAGACTGCTTGTCCTTTTTAATGTTACATGAGCGCACCAGCCTGAGTTTCCCTCCCCTCAGAGCTAGTGCCACTGATTAGAGATGCTGGTCTACCTCAGGGGCATTCACTTCCCTGGCCGGAGAAGCTTCCTGTGTCAATCTCTCTTTACTTTTCACCTTCTCCTTCGGAGCTGGAGACTTGGTTCTTTTTCCTGGATTCCCATGGCTCTAAGAACATAACATAAAGAACTAAGAACCTAAGAACATAAGAACTAAAGCTGCCCCTAAATAGGGCAGGAAACTGGGCCCCTGGGAGGAAGGGGTTCTCCTTTATCCTGCCTATTAGTATTGTACTTCAGCTGGGCAGGAAATGAGTTCTGTTGAGTTGGATCAAGGCTATTGAGTGAGCTCCTTGACCTATCTAGGTCAGTCTTGTCTGCTCTGACCGGCAGTGGCTCTCCAGAATAGCCATATTTTGTGTATCAAGCTGCTAAGTTAGCTTATATATCCTCAACATTTCCAAAGGGCAACTCTGTATATACTGAGGCTTTTGCAATATTCATGTACTTAACCAATTAATCACTCAATTACTCAATAAGAAGGCAAATGATTAATCATATAAAAATTGTTTAATTGGTTTGCAGGCCTTAAAATTAGTAGTTAGGGAGATGGAGCGAGTCTGCTTCTTTTCCCTCAAAGCAAGGCTGGGCCCTGTACTCTGGACCCAGACAGTCTTCAAGGCGCTTAAGATGCTTGCTGAACAGGGCCGGAGCGAGGGGGAACTGTGCCCCCACCACGCCCCGGAACACCCCCGCCACGCCCACACAATGGCACACACCCGGTGCGTCACGCACCCCCCACCCATCCCCTTGGCGCTACGCCACTGGTGTTGAATGCAGAGGAAGCAGGGTTGCCAATCTCCAGAAGAAGCCTTGAGTGGTCCCAAAATGACAGTTGATCTCCAGATGACAGAAATCAGTTCTCCTGGTATAAATGGTGGGTTTGGAGAGTGAAGCCTGTGGCATCACATCCCTACTGAGCTGCCTCCCGGCTCCAAGCTCCGCCCTCTTCAGTCACTGCTGCCAAAGTGCCGGGAATTTTCCAAGTCAAAGTTGGCAATCTTAAGTGAAAGTTTGAAGTTTCCATTTTCTTTTGGGAACAGGGCCATATTAACCCGTGGCTGGGCTCCTAGGCTTTCAGGTACTTCGGGCTCCCTGTGGCCCTTCAGTCTTTCACCTGACAACAGGTGACAGCCTGACCCTGGTACAGTAGATTCTTGATCGATTCATAGCCTTATATCCATTTTGAGGGCGTCCTGAAAAATTTTATTCACAGTTTTGCTTACACACAATCAAGGTCACAACTGGACTGTGTTGCTCATGGAGATATAATAAGGAAGGCGGTGGCATGACATCACAACCCTGCCGCTAGCGCACGATTGGCCTGTTGTCTCCCCCCCCTTGACTCAAAACAAACCTCCAATGACTACAAGTGTGCCTTGCAACTTGCTCTCAACCGCCTTGCATGCTTGCTACGTCAACACCTGTCAGAAAGGCCGAAGCCCTAAGGCGCTGGTAGCTATGATGGATTCCGCACAGGAAAAATATAACGGGGTAGGGCACATATAAACCAATTGTGGGGGGGGACTTCACACAGGTCCTGTCCCCAAAACAAGTTTGCCCCATTTTATTTCCCTCAACCCAGGATTTTCAAAAATTGCTAAACCAGTGATTCTTTTGCAAAATCCCAGGTTGGAGCCGCTCCTGCGCAAACAGCCAGGCAAGAGACGCTTCATTTCCCTCCCTTCCACCTGTTGACTGTAAGTTCCGTGCAATCCACCATAAGGGAGAATCCACCCACCTGTCATTCTATGCAGGTCACCCAGCAGATTGTAGGCAGATTTTCTGAGTACCCCACAGGGTACAAAGTCCCCCAAGCACATTTTCTCCCTGGGACAGCAAGTATGACTGACCAACAGCAACACATTCATTATCGCCCCGCCATTGAAGGAAGGTCTTCCAGTACACAACGTCACCTCTGGCTACATAACTGGAAACAACATCACCACGTCACAGGATGCTCTAGGATTCATCTGAAACTCTATGGTTTTTAACCACAGAGTTTGAGGCGAATGCTAAAGCATCCTGCAACAGAGTGGCATCACATCTAGTCAAGTGACATTGCAGCATTAGATGATCACCATTGGAGCGAATCCCCTCTCCCACCAATTTGTGCGATGAAGGACCTGTATGGCCTCATCCAACTCTGTGATTCTATAATTTTGTTCAGTTTGTTGCTGTGATCTCAGCTATGAGAAAAACCAGATGCCAACTAACTAGGCAGTGCCAACTAACTAGGCAGTTGTTGCTGTGATCTCAGCTATGAGAAAAGCCAGATGCCACACTAGGCAGTTCTGGGAAGTCAGGTAGCTTCCTATTTTCATTCCCCACCCAGTATCCTAGCAATTTGCTCTTGTGAGTAGCCAAGAGGAGGTGGTCTCCTAGACTGTGCCGCCCCACCACCACCACACACACACACATTGGGGGTGGGATGATCAGGCCTCAAACTCACCAGGTCAACTTCTGCTGGCAGCCTCTTTAAAATATTTGTGAATAGAGAGAAATTGTAGCATGAAGACTTGTTCCCTCATAAAATATAATAACTTCTGGCAGGGGAGACGGATTCTAAATGGTATTGCTAAACTCACACTAGCACATTTGATCTATATCCATTCATAAGCGATGCCTTAAGAAAGAAACATTTGAGTAGCACAGAAAGAAACCCTCTCACGCGCCCGCTTCTGGGTTGTAGGTCAACTCTTCTCTGCAGTCAGATGGGATCAACTCTCGTTGCCCTTTCTACCAGAAGCTGGAGCCAAATTTATCTTGGCCAATAAAGGGAAATGATTAAGATCATTGAACTTCTGTCAGAAGATTTTGCACTGCACAGTACAGAAGCAGAAGTCCCGGCTGCAAACGGGCTTTTCCAGTAGGGGAGGAAGGATGTTTGTGCCGTCGCTGGCAACTTCCAACGCAGCCGACAGATTTTCCCAGCCAGCAGAACTCCACAGGAAATTGTTTGCCCACGTCTCAGTTGGCAGGTTTATCCCGTTCATGTTCACAGGGCATTTTTTAAAGAACAATTGGGAGGCACACCATGCTATGGACCTGTGAGCCTCCTCCAGCTCTGGCCACTGGCCCGCAGCTATCTTTTGGGGGGTCACCAGCAGGTCTCCTCAGGATTCAGTATAAGGGTTCTGGGCTGGCTCAGGGGCCTGTTAAAGAGTCGTCCCACTCTGACCTTCCCCACTCCTGTTCCTGCTGCCTGAGCCTATCCTGGGAAAGGGATGTTGACATACTCCTTCTCCCAATCTCCAGGAATTCCCAACCCAGAGTTGGCAACCAGAATCAATTTCCTCCACTGACTGCTGCTCAGAGGGAAAGAGATTTCCTATTCCACCTTTACAAGCCAGCTTCGTCTGCTTTCCTGGATCATTCAGCACTGTCTGTTTCCAGACTGGTTCACTGTCTCTGTTGCGTGGCCTCCCTTTAGCCGATGCAGTGGGTACTGGAGGCTTTTCGAGCCAGTCCAGCTGTGACAAGAAGTTTTGCGACCTGCCGCAATTTTCGTTTTGCAGGCTCGAAAGGAGTCTAGAGTCTAGGTTAAGGATTTGAGGCCCTCCCTTTATGCTCAGCATTATCTTTATATCTGCAGCAATTGTTCTCCATGGATGGCAATTCAATGAACGAGCCCCAAAGCTGCAGGCTGTAGCTCAGTATTCAAAAACCATCTGTGCCAGCAAGTACCAGGAGCGAGGCCTTCTCCAGGATGCCTTTGCGTAGGCCAACTGTTTGCCTCAGATATTTCCGATGCGTGCTGGAACTCGAGCGAGCTTTGCTGCTAAAACAAGTTGTCAGACCAGAACATGATTTGCCTCGGAATAGAATGGCGGTGGGTGGAAAACTGCGTGTGGCAACGTTGGCCAATTGAGGCATTTCTGTCAGGCTGCCCTGCAAAGCACTTGGGTGAAAGGGTGGAAGTGAAAAAAAACCCACCTCAGAGGAAGTAGCAGGGAGGGAAACCGGATAAAAGAAGAATGCTGAAAGCTACAAGGAAAAGTATTTGGTTTGCAGAGGTGTGGAGAAAGTTGCTCTTGCCTAAGCTCTTCTGGAAGTCCAAACAGAACTGAGTAAGCAGCAGGGGTGGAATGGCTGTTTAACATATTGTGTTCACCGTGAGATGCTGCCCTGGAGAGTCAACACAGGTAGGGTTCCAACCTCCAGGTGGTGGCTGGAGATCTCCTGGAATGACAACTGACCTCCAGGTGACAAGTCAGCCCCTTGGAGAAAACAGCCATTTTGGAAGATGGCATTATACGCCAATGAAATTCCTCCCCTCCCCAAATCCTGCCCTCCCAGGCTCCGCCCTTAAAATCTCTAGGCATTTTCCCAATACAGAGAAGAATAGAATTGGTACCCCGCTTTTCCCTACCACAAGGAGTCTCAAAGTGGCTTACAATCACCTTCTCTCCTCCTCCTCACAACAGCCACCTTGTGCGGTAGGTGCAGCTGAGAGAGTTCTGAGAGAACAATGACTGGCCCAAGATCACCCAGCAGTCTTCACGAGGAAGAGTGGAGAACTGAACCCCATTCTCCAGCTTTGATTCCCCACTCTTCCACCTGAGTGGCAGAGGTTTATCTGGTGAACCAGGTGTGTTTCCACACTCTTACATTCCTGCTGGGTGTCCTTGGGCTAGTCAGTTTTTCGGAACTCTCTCAGCCCCACCTGCCTCACAAGGTACCTGTTGTGGGGAGCAGAAGGGAAAGGAGCTTGTAGACCACTTTGGGTATCCTTACAGGAGGGATATAAATCCAAACTCCTCCTGCTCCTGCTCCTGCTCCTGCTCCTGCTCCTGCTCCTGCTCCTGCTCCTCTTCTTCTTCTTCTTCTTCTTCTTCTTCTTCTTCTTCTTCTTCTTCTTCTTCTTCTTCTTCTTCTTCTTCTTCTTCTTCTTCTTCTTCTTCTTCTTCTTCTTCTTCTTCTTCTTCACTTCTGGGATTTGACAAAGCATCTTATCCTTTGCTCTATTTTTTAAAAAGTCTATATTATTCATTAGCAACTGACCACAAAGTAGGAGACTGAGACGGCACTTGCATTGTCCTCTGCTGGAGTTACATCTCCTTACTGGGTACGATAGCCTTTCCCCCTTGTTCTGCAAAAGGGAGTCAGAGGTTTCTTGTTTGGAGCTTTGTTTCTCCTTCTGTTATTTACTTGTGTACATGTAAGTGTTTTTAGAGATGCTTACTTAAGCGGCATGTTTTGCAGATGATGTATAACAGTAGAGTTTAGGTGAGAATCTTCACTGCAAAGATCTATGGCTCCTGGGAATGCAGAAAATACTCTGCATTCACACAGTGGGTTATGATAATTGAGCCCAGCACCACCAGCATCCAGTTTTCTTGGGCTTCTTCATATAATTTATTTTGCTTTGCTTAAAAGTCCACATTAGGAATGAATACCAAATAAAGTATTATTTTCCCATTCCAAGCTGACTTTAAAAAAACAAAAACAATAAAGGGCAATGTGGCAATTATCTGGCTGATCTCATTTTTGCTGAGAGAAGAGAACCTGCCCATGGGTGGATTGTCACCTAGCAGGGAAAAGAGAGTGCTACCCCAAACATCTTTTCCCCTGTGCACTAAGCAAATTCACCGTGATCTATTTTGGGAAGTTTGCTCTGAAAGTTAGTTCCACTTTTGCGTGCGCAGCGAAAACAAAAGTTTTCCTTCTAGCCCTCTATGTTGAAGCCCTTGGCAGGTTTACCACAAACGTTTGGATGGAAACGGTGAGACGGGACGTTTTTTGTTGGCTGTGGAAAGTATTGTCAAGTCGCATCTGACTTCTGGTGACCCTTTAGAGCATAGGTGTCAAACTCGCAACCCTCCAGATGTTGTGGACTACAGTTCCCATCATCCCCTGCCAGCATGATGCTGGCAGGGGATGATGGGAACTGTAGTCCATAACATCTGGAGGGCCACGAGTTTGACATCTGTGATTTAGGGCATCAAAAACCCTAAGACTGGCCCTGAATAGAAGGGCAGTACATGTCTTTATTCTGTATCCCAAAAATTCTTGCCATTATAGAGCACATTATAATGATCAGAGGAAGACCCACATATAACATGCCTGTGCCTCAGGCAACAAGTATCATGTGCCATTAAGAGTGGCAGAGCGGGAGGCTGACCGTGAGGCACAACCCACCAGGAAAATCTCCCCACTGAGTGAAAGTAAGGGTACAACAGCGCTTCCGTGCACCTGCCATTCATTTCAGTGGTTCTCACAAATGAACATTTCCTGGTGGATTGGGCCCTGTGTTAATTAGTGACCACTGGAGGCTGATTTTTCACATTTCCTAAGGAAGCAATTCAAGTTCTTGCTTTGCCATCTTTTTTTTTGCAGTGAAATTTGAGCCATTTGTGGTTTTACTGTGCTGCGTTAAGTTGTAGCTAGTTACCTCATTATGTAGATATTTGATTGTATTTATGCTTTTATTGGGATTATTTTTATTGTTCCTTTTTAAATGTCTTGTGGCTTTGGCAGTTTATATCAAATTGCGTTGGCAGTTTATATAAAAGCAGTGTAAAAGTATAGTAAATGAATAAGAAACAAGCCCATATTACTTGGAGGGAGAAGTCTGCCATTTGAATTTTCCATCTCAGGCACCAAAATATCTTGGACAGAACTCTGATTTCTCAAGATCCTTATCTTGGCATTAGGGAACCTGGCAAGTTACATTCCTGTTTCTACCATGGACCAACAATAGTTGGTGCTATCAGGCTTCATCTGTACTTATTCTTATTGCTGCATCACTTTCAGAGAGGGAGGAGAGGAAATGCTGAGGTTTTTTCTAATAGCAGAGGTGACATTTATCTGGGTTTGTACTACCCAAGCCTGATTATGTGCACTGATAAAGCTGAGGATCCCCACACCTGCCTCATCCTTAAGATGAGATCTGGTAAGGAGCCCCTGATGAAAAACAGGAGTGCTGGTTCCTCCAAACTGAAACAGGTTGGGCTGCTCTGTTTTGTGCTTTCTCCTACAGATTTCAGCATGAAAAGCATTTATATGTACTACAGATGGAAGAAACTCACATGGGAATTAAAAAAGAAAACTGCAGTTTGAACAAGATGGGTTGGATCAAAAGGCGCTGTTTCATTGGAGGGATGCCAGCTACACTGGTGGAACAGCCCTTCCATTGGTGGAGGAGAGGGGATAGGCATCTCTTTTGCCTACTTTTGATAGGAATTCTCCCACCAGAAGTCCCTCCCACTCACCCCTGCACCTGTTATCCAAAATGGTAGGGTCTGTCACTTTTTAAGGTGGGGGAATTAGCAAGGAGCAAATCGTGTTTGCAAGATCTCTACAAAAGTTTACAGGGGTCTTTCTCCATCGAAAACTGCAGGAGATCAGAAAAAAAGCTTAATATTTTTAATTGGAAAAGTAAAATAGTGAACTTAAACACACAAATGGTAAATACAACACAAAGGTAACTTGATTTTAAAAGAGAGGAAGGATAGATTTGGGATAGAGTAGGTCATTGTAGGGAGGGTGATAGTTACCTGTCCAGAAGAGGATAAGGTCCAAATGGGTAAAGTCCAATGCCTCTTGAATTCCAAGAACAGGGGTAGAGCAACTTTGGGCAACTGAACCAGAGTTAAATCCAGAGAATACTGGGCAAAGGACTGCTGTTTGGGCAACTTAGATATGGGAAAAAATGACCCTCCAGCAATGCTGAGAGAGCTAATCTTCCTAAACAAAGAAGAGTTCCTGTCCTCCAAAGAGGACAATACAGTGGATGATGGTTTGATTAGTCAAAGCCAGGGAAAGTCCAATGTTTGATTATTAGAGTTGATGACATCACAACTCCAAGATATTCCAATTCAAAATGAGATTGAATGATTTCTGGTCATGGGGCAGGAAGGGTGTGATAGGATTAAGCAATAGCTGGCAGGAAACCTGACTGCATTAGGCTGGCTGGTGCTTGGCATACCTTTTGTGAACAAGAGAGCAGGTGTGCTGTCTCCAAGGGCTATGGTCATTTCCTTTCTATTCTATTCATTTACATTAATTCTCTGCCCTTTATCACGGTTTCAGGGCAGGTTACCATAAAAGCCACATGACAATAAAATCACAACAGTAAAATCCCTCAACAATGAAATCACAATAAAACTCCACCCTAAAAACCCAAAAACAATCTAAAATCACCCGCACCCACCTCACCCACCCACAAAAACTTGTCATCCAAATTATTATACTCAAGGTTGCAGGAAGGATGTAGCTGACTGCTATGCACACTAACGTGAGAATTGAGGACCTTCCTATTCACACCAAAATCCAGATTCAGGTTATGGCATTCATCTTAGCCTGCAATGTCCAAAGCACCTCTAGGAGGGACAGGTAGACTCTGTCCAAGAAACAGGCCTTCCTGTCCTACTACAGGTCTGTCTGGTAAAAGATCCAGGCCAACAGAAGAAGCTGTGAGGATCACAAATGACACTGTCCCATGTGTTGATGCTCATCTGTGATGGTGACCAGCATAGGGTCCATCCCATGACCAGGATGGAAGCCAGATTGGAGTGGATCCAAGGTTGATGTATCATCCAAGAACACCTCAAGTATTCAGATTACTTTAGGATAGTAGACAAGAGTAGAATGACAAGCCTGGGGCGTACAATCTTGGGAGGCGCAACATCCAAGTACCAACCAGGGCTGACCATACTTAGCTTCCAAGATCTGATGAGGTAGGGTAGTGGTAGCCTGGGCCTTCCAAGTCAGGCCAGTGGTAGGGCCTGCTATTCCAAATGGGTTCTCCCCGAAGATGTGAAGTTGGATCTTCTGCAGGAATGTTCAAACACCTACTAGGTTAGCTAATCAGTCATGATCAGAAAGCCAGTTTGTTGACCAACTGTCGGTCAATTGGTTTATGGCTGTTCGACAGCTTGTTCCTTCCAAACTGTGCACTATGGCACAATCAGTTTTTCACATGCTCATGTTCACAGATTGTTTGAATGGTATTCTTCTACTTGGTAGCCAGTTTTTTTAAACAGAAAGTTAAATGTCACTAATTATATAAATAAGCCATAAATAAATGTTGCATTGAAAAAACTCCTAGCATTAGGGATTCATGTAAGTCGTCCTGAGCAAAACTAATGGCTACCTGTTTGTTTGTACCAGCAGCATTTTCATGCATGCAAAGTTTTGCAAAAAAAAATAATAATAATACCTCAACTCTATCTGGCAGATGTTTGAGTCATTCAGAGCCAAAGCAAACTCTCAATGCTCACTTCTGATTGCCTCAGTCAAACACAGTAAATTTAACTATGAACACCTTTATCACAAACTTTGCATCATTTGCAGTCATCAGAAACACTTCCTCCTCCTCCAGGTCCATGATCAGCTTTCTGTTTTCAGGAGGAGTGTTTTGGGGAAGAAGCCAGTGGGTGCCTGTACACCCACCAGCCCATGGCATCTGTGGAGGTATTCAGGAAGGGGGTCACTGGTCTAGATGTTGACTCTTTCATGGGGCATGTTGAGTTTTTATCCCACAGGCATGTTGTTTAACACAACCTATCGCATGAGGTGAGGTCATCCTGTGACTTTCCCTGACCGACAAGCCACATCAGTGGCATCCAGCAGCTTGGGAAAGAAGCAGTGTGGGTTGTATTAAATGGCATCACCAAGTGGGGAGGAAATTCAGTGCGACAGTGTCTCATTTAGACCTCAGATGGAGAAGCATGGGGTAGAAAATGTGGACAGAGAAATTTTTCTCTCTTTCTCACAATACTAGAACCAGGGGGCATATGTTGAAAATGCTGGGGGGAAGAATTAGGACTAATAAAAGGAAACATTTCTTCACACAATGCGTGATTGGTGTTTGGAATATGCTGCCACAGGAGGTGGTGACGGCCACTAACCTGGATAGTGTTAAAAGGGGCTTGGACAGATTTATGGAGGAGAAGTTGATCTGTGGCTACCAATCTTGATCCTCCTTGATCTGAGATTGCAAATGCCTTAGCAGACCAGGTGCTCGGAAACAGCAACAGCAGCAGAAGGCCATTGCTTTCACATCCTGCATGTGAGCTCCCAAAGGCTACTGCAAGTAGCAGAGTGCTGGACTAGATGGACTCTGGTCTGATCCAGCAGACTCTTTCTTATGTTCTTAAGCAATGACCTGGGAAGCTAAAAAGCCAAGAAGGGTGAGTGATGAACAGGGAAGGGTTGCCAAAGGAGCATGAGGGAGCTATGGACCGAGCTTTTGGGAATAGGGTTATGCCAGGGTAGGTACAAGAGCTGCTGTAGAACTGTGCCATGTAGCTCTACAGGCTAGCATTCCTCGACTCCTCTTCTCTTGAGGGCAGCGCAAAAAGGTCTGCGTGTACTTCCCCTTTGCCAACTCATATTAGATTCTGAGCTGAAATATCTTTGGCTCCTTTCCAGATTAAATGCCAGTTAGACAGACCTGCTCGCTTACCCTTTCGAGGCAGATAGCAACAGTGGCGAGCTCTAATCATTTACAAAGGTCATGATCGGAAGCTAGCCCGTAAGCAGTCATTTAAAATTCGATTGATCCCTATTTGTAGTCAGGGAAGGAAAATGGACATTTCAGCTGTATTGTAATTATGAGGCTCCGAGGCAGCTGTAAATAGAGGTGTGAATCCTGATACTGGCCAAAACCTGCGAGAAGAAATTATTGCTGTAGTCTAACACAGAGCTGGGGAAAAGTTGGAGATAAAAACGACATATAAAAAGATGAATCATCTTTTGGGCTAATTTGCCTCGGTCACCAGCCTGTAAGGGTTATCACAATTATCCTAAGATGACTGCGTTTCTAAGATGGGGCCAAGTGTCTCGGAATAATCCCAGGCAGAAGGCTCAGCAGAACATGAAACTTCACATAGGGAAAGGGTTTTAATTTCCAGGGCAGGGGTAAGGGTCATAAAAAGAGATCACTTTTATGGGCACCACTAAAATTGACTGGCTTTTATCTGACCAGTCTGTTCGGCCAAGTTTGAAGCTGCCTTAAGAACCTTCCTCACATTTGACTCAGTGGGATGCTAGGATATGAGCCGTTGTAACACAATCCGGTATGGGTTGTGTCAAATCTTTGTAAAGCCAAGGAAGATTTAAAGCCTGGTGGGATCCTTCCTCCAATTTATTATTATTATTAATATTATTATTATTATCATCATCATCATCATCATCATCATCATCATCGTCATCATCATCGTCATCATCATCATCGAGTTTATTTATTGAGCCCCCGGAGGGCTCAGGGCGATGCACAACATAGAATAACAGATTTAAACCTAACCAATATACAATCATAAATAAAGATAGGCTCTATTCACATTAAAACTCTAAAAGCCCCATTAAAAGACAGCGATCCAATTACAATATATACAACAGATATACAACAGACAGCGTCCAACGGCTAAGACATTTCTAACGGCAGGGGCCACCGATGTTGTGGGACCACCCAGTTTAAAAGAAAAGAAGAGGCTTTTTTCCTCCAAACTGCATCTCCCTGTCATGGAGTTCCCCCATGAAAATAAATAGCTGGAGGCAAGTAATTCCAGCAAATAAATACAAAGAAGGGCTCAACATTCTGCTACTGACGGTTTCTACATATTCTTTAAATTCTCACCCCCACCCCCCAATTCTAAGGAACCAGCAAGGATCCAATTCTTACCAACAGGTCTGCCCCTGTCATGTGTGGCTGTAAAATGAATACCAGAACACAGCCCATTTAAAAAAATGTCCGTAGAAGCATTGCTGAAATAAACATGATAGGCAGAAGAAGGTCCTATATGTCCATGCATTCAGGCTGCCCAGTACCTGAGCATATCAGGAGTGCATGCTACCTAGATAATCCTGATAAATGTAGTCACCATATTGTCTGACCATGAGAAATGCATAACCATATCTTGATATATCCTAAGGGGATTTTTTTCCAATTCCTAGAGAATTCCTAGAGAAGACTGATTTCTGGGTTATCCTTGGAAGTGATGTCAGTCATCACTAGGAATCTCCAAGAACTGTGGTTTTACCATAAAGTTTCCATCAGTTTGTAGAGAGCCTTTGGAATGCTCTCCTCCATGTTACCAGATGGACAGATAAGTGTCCTGCCTTGGGTGGTCAGGCCAAGCCTTGCAACCAGTGGGAGGGTTAGATGCAGGGACATGGGGGGTGCCCAATATCAGTTGTGTTTCTATGCCACTCCTGAGCAAAATCATACAGAAACCCATATAGTAAACCACAGAGTTTTCTTCAATTCCTAGAGTTACCCTATGTCACTTCCAGGTTTTCCCCAGAAGTGACGTACTAACACAGCCAACATCACTAGCTAGTTTTCTTCCGCTGCCATGGCAGGCAACTAGGGCTTTCAGCAAGAGGCATTCAGTCATAGCAGGAGTTCTGGCAGCTCCTTTAATGTTTAATGAGTGGTTATGGGTGGTTGAAGCTTATCGTGGCATGAAGTTAAATAACATCCTGATAAACGCTTGCAGATCAAACTGATAGCAAGGGGGCATCTAGAGGGACCAGTTCAAAGCTGGCAACTGTAGAGGCTTGCTGGTGCATACCTTACTTTCATTCAGGTGCCAGGCCAAAAACTTTCTTTTTTATCTAGGCTTTTAACTGAGGATCTTTTCAGCTGTTGACCTAATCCTAGCCAAGGACTGTTTTATGTACATCATTTAAGCTGCTGTTTGTTCAATGCTCTTTTTATGGCCCTGCCTTGATTTTAACAGCTTATTTTTAATGACATGTTTGAGGGTTGTTTTGTGAGCCCGCTTGAACAGGTCACTGGAGAGACAGTGTACTCATTTACTAAATAAATAAGTGACATAAAAATAAGTTTTCAGCAGACATCACTCCTGAGTCCTGCCTCTAAGAATGGTTCCCATGGACTCATTTGTCTCAGTATGTTTTCACAGTTGCAACCCAGGTTTATAAAGCAAACCCCTTTTGTGTTCATATTCACAATCAGAACTAATAGGTTGACCTGTGAAAAGAATGCACCTATTAGAAGAAGTTTACTGAACCAAAACAGGTAGCTAATTGAACGAGCCCACTTAAATAAATATAATACCTGTTAACAACACACAACAGATCGAATACATTATCTGTGTAGTGATGTCATGTAATTAGCAGCTTTGAACTATTAAAAGCAAGAGTTACTACATCAGTCCAACAGGACAGAACCACTTGGCTATCATCTGGAACACAGGAGTTAGATAGGGTGAGTGAACAATTGAAAGAGACAATTGCTAGGACTTTGACCAGGTTAATGTTATGTGTCGAGTCTGACAATGTAGATCAATGTCTTTGAAGGAGCAGCCATGAACACAAGAATATAAGAGCTGAGCTGGATCAGACAGTGATCCACCTTAGTCCAGCATCCTGTTTCAGACACCGACAAACCAATCCATCTGGAAGGTCAACAGCCAGGGTATGAGGAACCAAGGCCTCGCCAGCTGCCTGTAAGCACTGGTATTCAGAGGTTTGCTGCCTGAGCCTACTGAAGGTTCTCCTTACTCAGTCATTGATGGATCTCTCCTCCATGAATGAAATCATTCCTCGGCCCATGTAGCCCTGAGGCTTTCTCCCAAATCAATTCTCTTATGCTCCCCAACCCAGTCCATATTCCCACTGGAGAGACAGGAATTCCTAGTGGTTTAGAGCAGTGATCTAGAGAACTGGGTTTGATTCCCCACTCCTACACATGGAGTCTGGCCTTGGGCTAGTCACACTTCTCTCAGAACTCTCTAAGCCCTGCTTATCTAACAAGGTGACTGCTATAGGGAGGGGAAGGGAAGGTAATTGTCAGCTGCTTTGAGACTACTAAAGGTAGAGAAAAACGGGGTATAAAAACCAGCTCTTTTCTTCTTCTCAGATCTAGGACAAGCACAACCATCAGATTTTTTTGTTCATCTTAATGCACCCCTGGGCACCCCATTTCCAGCTGTTTCCACATTAATGATGGATGGTGCTATCCTTAGGAAAGGTGATAAATAGAACAACCTTCATCTTTCCAGCTCCAAAGAACCATCAGGTAGCATCCAAGCTAGCAGCAGCGTATCTAGGCATACAGCACCTTTTTCTTCTTCTAAAAGCAAGAGCTTGACTGTGTATGAATAGTGCCAGTCATTTGGAAGAGAGGGTTTATTGGTCCATATATTCCAATAGCAATCAGCTGTGCAGATGACCAGAACTGGTCAAGATGAGGGTCCTGATTTGCATATATTTAACTAAAATTTGTAAATCCTTACATCATTGATTTGCCTAAAAAGAATCATACCAAGCTGCTGGAACAAATATGAGTCTTGTAGCATGCTCAAGACTAACAAGACTTTGTTCCAGCATGGGCTTGTTGTGGACCAGAGCCCAGTTCATCAGAGGCATGGAGTGGATCTTCCCTTTTTTACATGCATCTCATGAAGTGTTCTAAATGCTTGTGAAAGCTTATGCTGGAATAAAATCTTGTTATTCTTCCAAGAAGAAGGGGAAGGGGAAGGGAAAGGGAAAGGGAAAGGGAAAGGGAAAGGGAAAGGGGAAAGGGGAAAGGGGAAAGGGGGGGAGGGGGAGGGGAGGGGAGGGGAGGGGAGGGGAGAGGAGAGGGGAGGGGAGGGGAGGGGAGGAGGAGGAGGAGGAGGAGAGGAGGAGGAGGAGGAGGAGGAGTTGGATTTATATCCCCGCTTTTTCTCCTGTAGGAGACTCAAAGGGGTTTATAAACTCCTTTCCCTTCCCCCTCACAACAAACACCCTGTGAGGTAGGTGGGGCTGAGAGAGCTCCGTAGAGCTGTGACTAGCCCATGGTCACTCAGCTGGCGTGTGTTGGAGTGCACAGGCTAATGTGAATTCCCCAGATAAGCCTCCACAGCTCAGGAGGCAGAGCGGGGAATCAAACCCGGTTCCTTCAGATTAGAGTACACCTGCTCTTAACCACTATGCCACTCTTTGTTTTTGCTAACCTAGCTATGATTTGGGAATGATTATTGAGCTACTGGGGATCTGGGGTAACATGTATAATTGAGATCTTGAACAAGGGCTTCCAGTTCAAATCTTCCAGTTCAAATCTTACATCTGCTGTAAATTCATTAGATGGCCATTCTCTCAGCCCCCTTCCTCCAGTTTCCTAGGGTGAAAAGTACCTCAAGAAACAGCTGGCTTTGGTGACCCCATAGGGTGTCAAGGCAAGAGACGTTCAGAGGTGGTTTGTCATTGCCTACCTCTGTGTAGCAACTCTGGAGTCCGATAGATGGTCTCCGAACACAAGTGCTAATCATAGCAGTGGAGATCTGAGAAGAGTAGTCGAGATCTGACAAGACATAGGCCCCTTCTGCACATGCAGAATAATGCACTTTCAATCCACTTTCACAATTGTTTGCAAGCAGGTTTTGCTATTCCGCACAGTAAAATCCAGCTGCAAAGTGCACTGAAAGTGCATTATTCTGAATGTGCGGAAGGGGAAAGAGCTAGGCTAGCCTGAGCCATGCTGGTTAGGGCCAAATTTTGATCAGAGGGAATAATATTGAGGTACTTTGCAAAGTTGTTGGAAGGATTACAGAAAGGCAATGTATGCTGAGCTGTTGGAATATTTTTAAGTACTATAGCAAAAAGTAAAGGGAAGGAAATTGTAGAAAGATGGATGTCAGAGGTTTAAGACCAAGACTGAGCTTTCATACTTCTTCTATTCCAGGGTATAACTGGAGGCACATGCCAAAGGGCAAGAGTCAAACGAGCTCTTGGCACTTGGCTCTTCAGCCATGCCTTGCACCTGTGCACCTGTGCTCTGGAAAGTGCCAGCGGAGCCCAAAATGCTTTCAGTAACTTTGAGGTGGGGCAAAATTGGGACAAGGTGGGATGGGAAGAGAAACACTGAATGAGAAATGCTCTAGATAAATAAATAACAATCATCTCCACCAAACAAAAGAAAAGTCGACAGGGCAATTTAACAAACCTAATTTACATTAACTCGAGTGAAACTGACAAACTAATCCCACGATAAATTGCTCCATAGCACCAGTAATTTTAAAGCAATGTTCATATTACAAAGGCTGTAGTCCAGGAAAAGAGAGTCTTAAGGAAATCAAATATGCACCCCCATCCTATGTGTTCATGTGTTCTCGGAGGCCCCATCAAGTTCATGTGGGGAAGATTGAAGATTTAACTATGAACGTCAGGTGATTTCAATAGCATTTTGCCAAGATGAGAAGAGTGGGTGACTTGTAAAGGAATAATCAAGTTTACTCATTTCTGGTCTAAATAGTGGGCTGCCCCAGGTGTGGCTCTTGCCCAAAGCAGGATGGCCCGCTTTCCAACAACATCTGAAAGCGACATCAACTCACACAAAATCTTCCTCCAAACCCTGAAAATCAAAAGCTTGACAGCTGCTGAAATCTCAATGGCACGCTGAGGGTTTTCCTCTTCATTGAATGGGAAAGGAAATCCCTGGAGAGAAAAGAACAAAAGTGCATTGAGATCTTCTGGAATCTATTAAAGCTCCATAGACAAACAGGCAAAGATTCTCATTTCAGAAAGAAATGGCAGGCTCAGTGTATTTGTTTAGAAATAAATGCAAGTGATTAAAATATAGTTATTGCTTTTTGGAAATCATTCCTCTCAAAATGTTACAGCATGTAAATCTTACAAAAGCCATGCACCTAGACCATAAAATGACATGACTAATCCAAAGCTTACATACAATCTTTTAATGCATTCTCATACAGGTACCACTTCAGTACCTAATTCAGAGGTGGGGCTCATCATGCCCATATTTGGAACTGGAAACATGTCTCATTTTTAAGTGCATTTAGAACATTTCAGACTAATTTGCTAAAATTAACAGGAAAACTAGTTTGGATCTTTTTTTGTCCCATTTCTTAGTTCCTAGTATGTCTTTTGTTTCATTCTGATTTAAATGGACCTTTTCAAAATGTGTGTGAGTGTGTTAATTAGTCACCCCATATCCCTGAAATGGGGAAAGCTATGGAGTGGATGACTTCTTTAAAGTATAGGAATCCAAATAACAATACCATTGTGACACGTTCAACTGTTTCCTCTTATGCCTGATTATCATTTAAAACAAATGACCACATCGTGTCAAAGAAGCACACATCTTGGCAGGGTGTGTTTCACAGTATGGCTCCAGCTAAGAAAAAGACAATTAATGCAAGGTATTGTCAAAGGCTTTCACGGCCAGATTCAACTGGTTGTGGTGGGTTTTCTGGGCTTTGTGGTCATGGTCTGGTGGATCTTGTTCCTAACATTTCACCTGCACCTGTGGCTGGGATCTTCAGAGATGTATCACAGAGGGAAGTCTGGACACAGTGTGTAATAAACTTCCCTCTGTGATACAGCTCTGAAGATGACAGCCACAGATCCAGGTGAAACGTTAGGAACAAGATCCACCAGACCACGGCCTCACAGCCTGGAAAACCCACCACAACCAATTAATGCAAGAATCTCCTGGAAATCTTATATGCCAATAAAGGCTTGGTGCTAACTAACTCCTGGAAATCTGGTGACCAGCAGACTTGTAGAAATGAAACGTCATCCATGGTTTAATGGGCATTTTCGGTGGACTCTTCCTCAGCATTTGAGTTAGTTAAGTCTTGCCTCTTGACATAGAAGGGGTCGATTGGTGCACAGAAAAACTCACATCTCCCCGATAGTGGGAAAGCTATCATGAGGTTTTGTTTTATTCCACCTGCACATTTGTCTGATTATTAATCCAAAGGAAGAGAGTGCCAGCACGCTAGAGATGTACAGTAAACACTGCAATTTCCTGTGTGGAATGGCCTGTCTGGGGAGATCAGGAAGGCCCCCACTAGGGTTGCTAAGTCTACATTGGGGCATTCCTGAAGAGGTGCAGTTTGGGGAAAGAAGGAAGGGGTTCAGTGAGGTACAATGCCATGGAGTGCATCCTCCAAATCTGCCATATTGTCCTGGGGTTCTGATGTCTGTAGAGTGGAGATCAATTGTAATTCCAGTAGAACTCCAGAATCCATCTGAGGTTGCCCCACCCTATAATCCCCACACTTCTATCATTCTGCAGAATATGCCCAATGGAAGTGTTCAGCAAGCCATTCTGTAAACGCTTTAAATAGGTAGTATAATGGAACAGTGAAGGAGATCATGCTATAAGGGATAGGTACATAGTCTGCGGTATTTTTTTTCAGTATTTACTTTTACTGCACTGTATTTGATCTTTATAACTCATTTCCTGTATGATAGCATGTCATGGCTTAAACCATTTTTTCCCATTTTGTTTGCACAGTTTTCAAGTTCTGTAATCCTAGTCCCACTGCGCTGTTAAATGAAGTCCTCTGCTGTTTGTTTGTTTTTTTATTCTGCAATCCTTCTTTAATCCCAGCAATAAAAGTGGCCACAAATGAGGCAAATGACCACACTTTTAAAAATACCTCTGCCAAGAAACTTGTTGGCTTCAATTGTGAGACCCAGCTATGAGATTCCCAAAGGGTTCCTATGTCTGGGTAGAATCCCCAACATTGTCAAAGCATGGGGACGGGTGTTGTACAACCAGTATCCAAGCGAAGTATAAATTTGCACAATTATGACTAGCAGTCGGAACTGACTGAATATTCTCATAATTCACTCAAATAACAGTGTTTACACAATATATACACAAAGCTTAAACCATCAGCTAGTTTCCACTCCAAGGAGTTCTACAGTCTACATCAGACATATCTCATATTGTGACATAGAAGTCAATTTCAAAAAAAGATAAGCTACGAGTCTCTACTGTCACATAGAAAACCCACAAGCGGACAGTATTCAGTAGTAGTCTGGCTTCGAAGTAGCTTCAGAGACATTTCTCCTGCACAGCAAGAGAAAGAACTGCAGAGACGAACGTGGTCCTAGATGAAGTATGAGAAAGTTATCCATGTGGAAATTTGATGAACATTGAAAATACCTCTGAAGCTATTTTGTAAATACTGATATTTGAGTAAATTGTGAAGATATGCAGTCCATTCTGCTAGTTACGCAAATGTACGCTTCACTTGAATGTCTCAGTAAGGCCTGGAGTTTCCCCAAAATTATAACTGATCTCAAGACTTCCCTGGAGGAGACGGCAGCTTTTGAGGAGTAGGTTTTACTCCATCCCGTCTCGTTGAGCTCCCTCCCTCCCTCCCTCCCTCCCTCCCTCCCTTCCTTCCCCAAACTTCACCCGCCTCAGGCACTGTCCTTAAGTCATCTGGAATTTCCCAAGATGGAGCTGGCAACCTAACTGCATCTTATAATCCGACTTGTAGGAGTGACTTGCAGAAGTTTCCTTCGAAATAAAAACTCTAATGTCAGAAGCAGCCTTCAGCCAGGCAACGCTCGGCTTTCTCCTGAGCATGGTTATAACAGTGCTTACCCGTGAAGGTTATTTCCATGACAAATTGGAGGTTTTCAAACTTTAAAAATGATGGTGGCAATTCTGAAAATAGCAAGCTGTTACAGTCTGCCTGTGGAGGTGATTTTCGCCACCCCCACCTCTAGCACCACAACCAAATGTGTGTGAGCACACACACTTTTTGCTCTAAAAACATTATTGCTCAATG
Source organism: Sphaerodactylus townsendi (assembly GCF_021028975.2). NCBI lineage: Eukaryota > Metazoa > Chordata > Lepidosauria > Squamata > Sphaerodactylidae > Sphaerodactylus > Sphaerodactylus townsendi. Next base: position 26,516,762 of record NC_059438.1, read on the forward strand.
CCGGTGTGCTTTTTAAAAAAAAAACAACACCTTCAGGCAGAGACCAAGCCAGGAACACTTAAGCCCCCGGGGGAATGTTTCACAAAGTAATGAGTATCTGAATATTGTTTTGGAATCTCCACCAGAGCAGCCACTCCTGCCAGTTAGATGTCTGCTTCTACAGAACTATGCTCTGTCTTGCTCTCCCTTTCGGTACTTAAAAAAATTAAGTTTTATGAGGCTTGGCCAGGTGAATTTCTTCTGCTTTCCTCTTTCTGGAAAGGCTAATACTGCCATGAGGAGGTCAAATGCTAGATTGGGTTTTCCTTACCATCAGAATGAATGATGCTGCTGACTTCGTAGTAAATTATGTAAACAAGCCTGAGCAAGCCTTCTCAGAAGTAAGTCGCGTTTTCCTGACTTTCAGGAAAGCGTTCTTAGGATGGTATGAGTAGCTTGGATTGCATGTGTACTTTCAAGGCCAGTGGGAAGCACAGGTGGTTTCCCATTCCCTTCCTCTGCAGAAGCTTCCTTGGTCATCTTCCAGCCAAGTACTGACGCTGCTTAGCTTCCAAGATTTGGCAAGATCGGGCAATATCATGCCACCTTCCCTAACAATAGCTAGGATTAGCTGACTGAGAGCCAACATGGTGTAGTAGTTAAGAGCAGGTGAACTCTCATCAGGAGAACCAGGTTTGATTCCCCACTTCTCCACATGAGCGGTGGACTCTTATCTGGATTTGTTTCCTGCTCCTACACACAAAATCTGCTGAGTGACCTTGGGCTAGTCACAGTTCTCTCAGAACTCTCTCACCCTCACCTACCTCACAAGGCATCAGTCAGTGAGTGGTATTTCGCGTTTGTAAGCCACTTTGAGTTTCCTTACAGGAGGGAAAGGTGGGGTATAAATCCAAACTTCTCATCCTCCTCTACTTAACATGTACAAGACTGTCTACCATTGTTTTCCTAAAGTCTCTTTTAAGGAAAGTCCCTCCAATCCTGGAATGTTATCATTCCTTTTATGCTTTCTGTTTGATTCTAGATTTTGAAAGAATCAAACAGGCAAACTAACTTCAAGCAAATTATAATTTAAACTGATTTCAGATCAGGAGTGCCCCAACATAGGACCCATGAGCACCATGGCACCTACCAATATCTTCCTTGGAGCCTGCTTAATGTTTTTTTTGGGGGGGGGGGGAGAAAATAGGTCTCTTCCCAAACAAGGCTTCTAAATGGTCATTATCTAATTGGTTGTGCAGATTAAAATAATGTTATTTTTGGTGGCTGCTGCCACCACAATGTTGATTTTGTTTTCTCTAATTTCTCTTTCCTGGTGTATTTTTAAAAAATTATTCCCCTTGTTTTTTTGCATAGAGCTACCTTTTGTCACTTTTGGGGTAACTCTAGGAATTGCTAAGATCTATGGTTTTACAACAGACAGGCTAAGACATAGGTCTTAGCAATTCCTAGAGCTACCCCAAAAGGGACAAAAGGTAGCTCTATGAATTGCTGGATGCTAGCACTACCATTTGTTACTTCCTTTTTTAACTGGAAGTGATGTGATGCTACAGTTGTCGTTTTAAAAAAAAAATCCCGTTGCTGCTTAAAGCAGCAGTGGGCAACAGGAACAGAGATGAGGGATTCCTCATCACAACCAGAGACCTGGGAGTTCTGGAGTTTAGTAGGTCTAGGATGCAGTTTTGCATGACCATGTTCTGCTTTCAGGGTCAGTATTGTTTATTCTGATGGAGTGCTCACCCAGGTCTCAGGTGAGGGTTCTTCACATCACCCACAATCCTTCTCACTGGAGATATCATGGAATCGAACTTGCCACTTTCTGCATGCCAAGCAGGATGCTCTTCCACTCAGCCATGGCTTCCTCATTAGGCAGAACTCCTGACTCATGAAAGCTTATGCTGAGGAAATAAGGTGCCACTGTTTTATTTTGCTGCGGAAGACGAATGCAGCTACCCAGCTGGAATTGCCTTATATCTGTAAGAATGCTCCTCATTCCCTCTGGCCATGGATTATTAATTGTTCCCAGCAAACCTGTATCATCCTTGTACGGGTGCTTTAACCTTTCATTAATAGCACATTTCTTCAAGTTTGAGAAAAATCTGTCACACACTCACGCAGCTTTTGATTAGGTGTGCTATTTTGGGTTACCAGGAAGAGTCTTCATGGCAACATCAAATGTCCGGCAACCATTTCCCATGTAATCTATATATATAAACGCGAAATACCACTCACTGACTGACTGACTGACTGACTCATCAAAAGCACTCAAAAACCACCGAAACTACAAAGTTGAAATTCGGCACACCGGTTCGTTATGTGCTTCAGGTGTTCACTAAGAAAGGATTTTCCAAAATATTCACTTCCACTCGACTTATTAGATATTTACTGTTCAACTTCGGCCATCTGCATGAACATTCTAAGGTTGACAGTTAAACACCACGAGTTTCATGTCCTTCAACATGGTATTTTCGATGGTTTTTGAGTTCTTCTGATGAGTCAGTCAGTCAGTCAGTGGTATTTCGCGTTTATATACATAGCTTCATTTCACAGGACATTTTAATGAAGGGCACTTTGATGCTCTAACTCCATTTGTCACATCGACAAGTTTTGCTGATGCCCACCAACAACAAGCACGATTGATCCAATGGTGCGCCAACTGCATTCTAACACCGCCCTCCTCAACGCATATGAACCTGTTCCTTCTGCTGAAACCACTAAAGGGAGAAGAGAAATTAAACGCAGAAAGCGATTTACACATTGCATTAGAAAAAGACAACTACAGGAAGCTGCTGCAAAATATGCAAAAACCAACCCGTCAGTCCACAGACAGGCTGTGAGGAAATATGCTGCATGTCACCCCAAAGTTCACAAACAGGCTGTAAAGAAGTATGCTGAATATCACCCCGAAATGCATAGAGAGGCTGTGATGAAGTATGCATAGCAAAGCACGGGTATCCTGCTAGTAGAAGTATAAAAGCAAACTTCGTTTGCTGTAAAGTCGCAGCTGACTTATGGAGGCCCCACAGGAGATGTCCAGAGGTGATTTGCCATTGCCTTCCTCTGTGTTATGCCCCTGGTATTCTTTGGATGTCTCCCATCCAAATATTTTCCAGGGCTGAGGCTGAAAGTGGGTGGTAGCCCAAGGTCACCCAGCAAATTTCCATCTTCCCTTGATTTAAATCTGGGTTTCTCAGATCCTAGTCCAACACATTACATTATACTGCCTCCTTAAAAAGCACACACATTCACACATGCTGATGTATCGACAGTTTCACTCTTGGCTAGCTTCTTGGTTTTGCCTCCATCCGATTCATCTTGCCACATGGAGTGATTTCACTGTATGATCTGATGTTGTACGGCAAATGCTAAAGATGGTGGTACACTAAAAAGAGTTTCCGCTGAACTGAAACTCAAAAATATCATCCAAATTGGACAGTTGGAACCTTAGAAGAAGGTGCTAATAACATGGTTATCTTATCACCAATGAGAGACAGGTTTGAGGTCTGGGGCAGGATTTGGATGCAAAGTATGGGAATGTGCATAGAGATTTAAAAAAACTAGAGAAATACATACACCTTTGGTTTCGAAATGCAATGATCTATGCCTGATCTGTGGCACAATCTGTTGGAGAGGACAGGTTATGTTCAGTTTGGGATCAAGGATAACCCTCAGCTCCTTTTTCATCTATACCAGAGGTGGCCAACCTATGCCATGCTGGCAGGGGCTGATGGGAATTGTAGTCCATGAACATCTGGAGTGCCATAGGTTCGCCACCATGGATCTATACTATCACCAAGTCAGGAACCTTCCATCCTATACCTGACTACCTAATACTTGGTGCCCAAATACAGAATTTTAGCTTTGCATCTATTTAATTGTGTTAGTTTCAGCCTCTGAGATATTCTCCTATTGGCGATGGAGAATCACCTGCCCCCAGCTCTTCTTTCCCAAGGCTACTTGGAGCAGCAAGATAAACTATATTTAAATGACCAGCAGGTCTATGGCATGACGACACTTCCAAGAAAAACCCAACAGTACATCACACTTCTCTAGGAATTGCTAGAAACTCTATAGTTTAGTATAGAGCTTCCAGTTGCCCCCTGACATCCCCATCCCACTCTAAGCCTCCTGCTGGTTGCCTGGCAACCCTCTTTCCCTTCTCTCCAACGCTTTTTTAATCCACCTTGAGTCTCTTTACAGGAGAGAAAGGTGGGGTATAAATCCAAACTCTTCTTCTTCACTCTATCTGTGTCAGTCTGAATTTTTGTTCTGCCTTCTATGGTGTTTGCAACTCCTCCCCTCTTCAGAGCTGAGGAGGGTTCCTTCCACACCTTCACCCAAGTCATTAATGAACACATCAAAAGTTCCTGGGCCAAAACAAAGCTCTGTGCTACGCAGTGGCGTTTCTCCATAGGGACGAGGGGTACCCCTTGTCCCCGGGCGCAACAATGGCGGTCACGTGGGGGGCGCCAAAATGTCGGGCGGCGGGCCCCTCCCCCGCCTCCCCAGACTGCACCAGATCATGTGAAGCCAAGCAAAAGGCGCCGGCAAGTTGCTTTACATAGCAGTCGGCAGCCTGCCTTAGCCACGCCCACCCTGGACGGTAGCCTCTCTGGGCCAGTCCCACCATTCAGACAAGCCACCAGAGTCGAAGGGCGGGGAAGCTCCGCCTCCCTTTGACCCAGCGTGCCTTGCCTCCTTCTCCTTCTCTCAGCGCATGTGGTCGGAGGTTGCACAAACCTCCTCCCCTGCTGAGTGACTGTAGCAGCGCATAAGGGAAGGAGAGGTGAGAGAAGGCCCGGGAGGAAGCAAGCAGCGGCAGCAGCAGGCAGCACAGGCACGTGGCAAAAGAAGCGGGCTCAGGCTTTTGCCTTCGAGTCCTGCCAGTGCCGAATTCAACAGCCTGTGTCCCTCCTAGTCGCAGCCACAGGAAGCAGGTTTGTTTTTCATCCGTCGGCCCATTGCTCCCCCCTCCCCCTGGCATAACAACTGGCCTTAGAAGAGGCTTAGGAAGGGAGTGAGGGAGAAAGAAGGGGGTTGCTGCTGGCTGGGTGCTGGAGGCGCCATTCGACCTCGTGCACTTGACTTGAATTTTGTCCCTGTCCTCTCTCTCCCTCCCTCCTGGCACTGTGCTGTGTTTCCAATGCTTGGGGGCAATTGGGGGTGCTGGATATAACACCATAAACGTTTTCACAGCCGTAGTAAAACATTTTGAAAGCATTTTGAAAAAATTGTCTAAATGTTTGATTTTTGCTGAGTGGTATAGACTATTGCTGTGTTGGGGCATGTATGGTGATTTAGAAATGACCTGGTGCAAAAAATCATTGTTTGGTTGTGGGGGGGGGGAATGGCCACCCACACGGGGGGCGGGGCGCCAAACTCAAGTTTTGTCCCCGGACTCCAGTCTACCTAGCTACACCTCTGGTGCTACGCCACCTCGAGACCTCCCTCCAGATTTAATTCCGGAACAAATCCAACTCAAGAGTCTAACAACCATCCAACTGAAGCTCCTCCTTCTAGTGGCCTCTGGGAAGCAGAGGAATGCTCGAAGGAGCTTTTCTTCCTGCTTCTGGACTAAGCAAAAGTGCTTGGCAAGGACCTTGCAGTTAGGATGCAGTTATTAAAGGAGAACTGAATAATGATTATTATAATAATAATAAGGGAGGGAAAGAAAAGAAAAGAACACAAGTGAAATTTTATGAGAGCATTAAAATTTGTGCCACGGGAATAATGTTCAGAGTGAGTGCATTGAAACAGCTGCCACAGGGAGACCACTTTAAATCGTCCCCATGGTGGCAATCACTACGTGGCAAGCTGTTAGCATAAACAATCTTGTGCCGTGCTCCTAGTCACTGCAAGCCTTTTTCTAGGAAGGGGAATGGGGGAAGGCGCTGAGAAAACATCCCAGTCCAGGCTGTAACTATGGGCAGCAATTGCTACAAACCTCTGTCAGGAGCCATTTTGAATTCCTCAGTCTATCTTGACGGCTGGAGAATAATACGCCTAATCTAGCTCAGAGATAGTCTGGACAGATGCCCACCAAATCATCTAAATGCCATGATTTCGAGCCGAGCTGGTTCTGAAGAGAAGGAACGAGTGAAAGTTGCTTTGAAACATGAACATAATGAATCCATCACACTTTTTAAAAAGAGACGAAAATAAGCCAGAAAACAAATAGAGGCCCTTGAGCAGATGTCGGTTTCAGATGGGGAGTGACTTTTTGATTCAGAGGGATGTACGCATCTACGTGTGTGCGGTGTGACTTGAGTTGGGAGCCTTGATTTATTGTGCCAGTATTTATGTCTGAAAATAAATGAGGCGTGAGCCAAAAAAAATGGGGGGAAAAAGAAAATTAGGTTTTACCCAGATTCTCTTACTTTTTGTCATGTATTTACATGAAACATGCTCTCTTTTTTTTTAACGACACGGGGCCGTGCCTTTGTTGACCGTGTCTGTCCGCCAGGTCTGGCTGCTTGTTCCCATTGGCTTGTCATGTTCGCTAATTAGAGAGCTGCCGCATGATTCACCTTGTTAATTAGAGGGACTCGCACACAAAGCCCCTTCAGGCAGTGTGGGAGGGAAAAAAAGAGCCGCGCACTAGTGCCCTGAGAAAGCCGCCGCCTGTGAAGTAATTCTTCTCATCTACCTTCTATTTTTTATTTGAAATGAATAAATCATTGAGATTTTCCTTGTGGAGTGAGAATGCAAGAATTCACATCTTTGTAAGATGTAAATTATATGTGATCAATAGAGGGATGACTGCTATATTGTACTTAACAAGACTCCCTAATTTACTGCTTGTCAGTCCATGAAATATTACTTGAAATATTTTGTCCCCACACTGAGGGTGATTTTAGTTAGTTCCCCCCACCCCACCCCACCCCCGGCCCTTGATGTACAAGAGAAATGAGTGATAGCCAGTTTTGGAGAGTTAAATCTGAACTAGAAATTATGTAGATTATTGATATCGCGGGCTGGTTTTGCATTCCCAGCAAGAAACTGCATTTTATGACAATGGACCCGGCTGTTACCTTTCTTTTCTAGCACAAAATGGGGCAAAGTCTGCTTTTACCTTAAAGGTGCCTTTGCTTCTGTGGTTCTCCCCTGCTTTTTTTCCCCCCCTTTTCATTTGTTTTGGTTTAGTTTGGCCATCGGGAAACTCAAGGGCACTTTTCCTTTCCTAGCTGGGGCCTCTTCCGTCAACGCTCAGTTAATATAATAAATTAAAATTGTTTTTCTCGTGGCGCCGTGACTTGATCAAACCATAACCCAGACTGCAGAAGAGGGTGCCATAGTAAAAAGGCACTTCTAGTCCTCCGCACTTCCCATTTCCCATCTGTTTGGAATACGCTTAGAAATGAGCTTCAGTGACATTCAGCCTTAACTATTTGATTAAAATTACTTATTAAAGTCAAATGATTTTTAGTAAATTGCTGCACTTTTATCATTTATGCAAATAGAGGCTTGCATTTTAAAGATACAGACGGCATGTTAGAACAGCATAAACATCAGCTGAACATTTCCTTACTTAAGAAGGATGAATTTTTTTCCACTGGGATATTTTATTTCCACTGGGATATTGCAATGTGACTTCAGCTGAGACCATTCTCTGCTTTCTTTGGTAAAGTCATCATGAATTGTTATATCCTTAAATTTAGGGTTTCCAATTCCAGCCTAGGGAATTCCTGAAGATTTGGGCATGGAGTCTATGGAGGTGGGAACAAAGAGGAGAGATTTCACCTGGAATCAATGGTACACTTTGGAGTCTGCTCTCTGAAACTGTCCTTTCCTCCAGGGAAAATGATCTCTTTAAGTCTGGAAATCAGTTGTAATTCCAAGAGATCTCAAGGCTCCACCTGGCGATTGGCAATCTTATTCCTAATCAGGAGTGAAATTCAAGGTGGGCCCAGTTTGACGCAGCCGTCCTTTTTGCACCAGGTCTTGAAGTCAGTGTATGGACCTGGGAAGAAGGAGGAGGGGTGTGGAGGTGATTTTCTGCCCCCTCATGTGACTAAATGGCCGCAGCTCGGGGACATTTGAACCCATATGTCCCCCTAGGCGGTACACCCCTGCACAAGAGATTCAGAGGCAGTCAGCTTCTGATTACTAGTACCAGAAGATAACATCAGGGGAAGGCCTCAGCCTCTATGCCCTATTACTGGGCCTTCCAAGGAACTGGTTGGCTACTGTGTGTGGCAGGATTCTTGACTAGATGGACCAGTGGTCCAATCCAGAAGGGCTCTTTTTATATTCTTACATTAAGCAACCTGTCAGAAGTGCACACTGTTCCAATAGCCAACTCAACAAAAGGGACTTTGATTCTCAAAATGCACTGCTAACTCTGGCAAGAAAATTACAGTCCAATGACATCTGTAATGGGGAAAGCCCAAGGGAGAAATATATTTGAAAAGATGAATGACAATTTGAACAGGTAGGAATCAACGGTCTTCATACCTCTCAGCACCGTCATTTTCCAACAATGACTGAAGATTCCTAATGATGACATAGTACCACCATGGATGGAAAATTATTACCCACTGAAAGCTAAAACTAAATTCCTATATATCTCCCCACTGCAGGAATCCTTTGTGACAAGACTATCTGGACTGAGTTTCAAATTATGCCCCCTAATTTAGTCTATCGTGACTTCCAAATATTTGTTCAGGGGGTTGGATACAACCAACTTTTTCAGCTGGTGAAAAAGGGAGGGGTCCCATTTGACCACCAAACAGGCTATGCTGGGGTTTATATACACAAGCCAGATGGAAAGGTGGATCTAGCAAAATGGGAAATCGAGTGAGACTGAGTGAAAAATATGGCCAGGTCCAATCCAGAAGGTTCATTGAGAAGAGAGAAGCAGAGCTATCTTTCGATCAGTGGACCATGACATTTCACTCCATATTTCTGGATGGCGTCCCTTCCAGGGTATTACATATGTTAAACATATGAGGGATAGCATCATGAAACCCTGCAAAACTCCATAGCCCAAGTTCGCCAGCATCACCTTGATTACTGACTAGTTGGATAACAACTGTACCCCCGGAACCTGGTGCCCTGGTATGCATCTCAGCCAACAAGTGGTTGATAGTTGTAAAAACCACTGAGATATGGGAGTATCAACAGGGTTACACTTCCTATATCTCTCTTCTAATGAAAGTTGTGCACTGCAGCAACCAAAGTGGCACTAGTTTCAAAACCAGGTAAAACCTCCAACTGAAAAATGTATGCAATTACACAGCTATATTGTATTGTCAAAGGCTTTCACAGCCAGATTCAACTGGTTATGATGGGTTTTCCAGGCTGTGTGGCCGTCGTCTGGTGGATCTTGTTCCTTACGTTTCTCCTGCATCTGTGGCTGGCATCTTCAGAGGTGTATCACAGAGGGAAGTCTGTGAAATTCACACTTTCCTTTGTGATACACCTCTGAAGATGCAGGCGAAACATTAGGAACAAGATCCACCAGACCGCGGCCACACAGCCCAGAAAACCCACCAGAACCACACAACTATATTGTTCATTGGAAGGATTATGAGACAGAACCTGAAATAACATTCTTGAATTACTAGCTATAGTACACTAATAATTAAACAGTGCTTTAAATTCTTGTGTAGTAAAGTATGTTATGGAAAAATCTCATCTTCAAAACCTTCCTTCACACCTATAGCCAGTTTCATAACAGAGGGAAATATAGAACTGTGGTCGTGTTTGGAGAAACATTCAGTGAATTCCCTGAAAATAAATTATACTGTATGGAAAGATATGATAAAGGGAAAAGAGCCATAATCTTGAATCCCAGTGGTAATTTTATCTGATGGGAGGAATTTCTGTTAGTGGCGGGACATCCCAGCTCCCCACTTGTCAGCCCCAAATAATGCTCCCAAGGGACTCCCACCAATATCATGAGGGGGGGGTTAATTAAAAACTGCAGTAGGAGGAGGAATTGGCAACTGTCTATCCACAGAAATCCATCACTGGATCCAAGCTATAATATACCTGGCACAATTTGGGGTTCTAGAAATCTGACTGTGATTGCATTGTGAACTGCAGAATCTCTATGAGTTCAACAGAAACAGTTAAAATAACCCTCATAGCGAGGGAAAATGAAATATGTGGGTCACTCCATTTTGTACTTCACATAACTTCAATCCAAATACTTTAGAACCCCAAATACTTCAAATATTATGCGCAACTATGCTGCAACCTAAGCGTCAAGCTTTGTAGCACTCCTCTGGAGCCTTGGTCACCCACAAACAGTGTAAGCGCACATTTGTAGCTACAGTGGAATGAACATGATTTGTAAACAAAGTCTGGTGATTCTGGGTGCAGTTCTTTTCTCTTGCAAAGAAGTGGCTCTATCTATCACAACAAAACGAGAGCACACCTTCAACTGAAAAAACATTAGCCACAAAACCAACCAGATGTCGAGTCCATGCATATCATTTTTTAAAAAAATCTATAATTTGATTTACTCCAAAATTTTCGGAAATGCCAAAAATTTCGCACAGAGCATATTCGACATTCGAATGTATCACATAGCAACTGGATGTGAGCTGATAACCAGGCCTGTTTGGTTCATCACCAAGCAGCCAAATGCCTGTCAGACATGTTTTCACAAAGCAGCGCATGCATGAAAACAGCAGCCATCAACATTGTTAAGGACTACTTATACCAACTGCTGGACTGCAGGAGGTTTTTTTTTGCAAACGCAGCATTTATTCATGACTGATATGATTTGTGACTGATTAAACTGTCCACTTAAACAACTGCCTACTGCGAGGAGGAGCGGCAAAGGAAGGAAAGGAACTAGAACACCATCAGGGCGCATGAGAGCGCACCTGCACAAAAAGCCACTGATGAAATAATAGTTGAATTAATGTACTCAATAACCATGAGGGTATTGATGAACCAACTGGTTGAAAAATCGCCCTTCTGACTGCTATAGGCAAATAGGTCAAAAGCTGAGAATCCCAGTATTCGAGTATCCTGTACCCGATTATTCCGAGATGCAGTCTCCCATGCATGCAAATCAGACTATCAAGCTTAATTCTCTGAGCAAAAAAAAGAAACATTTCTGTATCAATCATGGTGGGAAAATGGAGGGGGGGGGCGTAATTTTAAAAATCAGGTTTAAAAGTCAGATGTTTAATGCTGGGAGTTCAATCACATTAAAACCAAAGGATGCACTTGCAATGGCCCAATCAATCTCACCTTTATTTCATACATATTTCTTATTAACAGAACATTTTCTATCTTGACTGTCTCCCTGAATACAATTAACACCTGATTTCAGATTTATGTTCAGTGTAATTTCCCATTTTGTATCTCTGACACCTCCCTAAAGCCTCTGTGACTTGTCTGACACATTTGCTAGCTATTAAGAGCGCTTTCTGAAGGATGAAGATTTCTTCATTTTTGCTTTCGGGGAGTCCATAGATTTTCAGGAGGGCTGACATACAACCTTGAGCCATGCTAGGAGAAGGAGGATCTTTAAAATGCAAACACTGTCAAAACCCCCATCAGAAAGGAAAGGGGGGCACAGTTGCCCCAAGATGCTGTAGCACAGGCTTGTGCTTTTGTGCTGCTGGTTTCATAAGGCCTGCGCTGGAGAACATCCCAGTAGATCGCGCTCTTGAAGAAAATCTGTAGGCTGAACTTTCAAATATGTGAGGGCAAACATTGGCATAGCTCCAGAACCGGGCCCAACTCCGCCAGACGTTCTCCTGAATAATGAAGGGAGTTGCGCATGAACACGATCCTGCTCATTTCCATGAGGCCGGTGCATGAGGACTTGCCCAAGGACAGCACTCCATGCTAATTAATTGATATTTTAATTTTCCACCTCAGGCACCAGAATGTGTTGGGCCAGCTCTTGCCATCCCTCATCTTGAATCAATATGGGACTAAAACTTGGGAGATAAAAACACATTTGTGAGGGCTGCACAGCAGACCTTCACTTTGCTCTTGTATACCCATCCAGCTCGATCGAGTATATCTTTTTTTGTTTGAGAAAGAATACTCTACTGGGGTGCCCGGGAAAATTGCACACGCTGTTTAAAAAAGTATTCTCCCACAGATAACATTACGCACCTCAGTAAAACAGCTCATCCTTTAAACATTTTAAATACAAAATTATGTCCAATGTACTAATGAAGAAAACAACACAAGGAGGACATTAAATGTTGCCAAATAATACAACTGCCTGGATTTTCTCCCCTGGGGCCTCGTAAGAGCTTTCTAGGGGAGAGCAGCTGCAGTCCTCCAAACTTTCTTCCTTCCTGTCTGACAGCTGGAATTGCCAGCTCTCCTGCTATACCAGGAGACAGCACACTGGAAATCCCCCTGACCCCCAGCATGACTCAGTAGGTCACTGGGGAGGGGGGGGGGGAGAGAAATGAAAAAAAATGCCATTGTTCAACAGCATTATGTGATTTCTAGGACAAAACCAGAAGTGACATCATGCCACTCTAGGAATCCTAAAGTGATGTGACATCACTTCCGGGTTTACCCAGAAATGATGTCATACTGTCAAACAACAGCGACCTCATGCCCCTGCCCCCCAGTCTTCCACTGCATGCCCGACACTGGATGGCAACTCTATTGATGGCAGGCTATCTTCAGGTAAGACAGTCATCTGGAAGAGAGTCCCGTTAAAACAACGTGCAGAAATGGGCCCTGGTTTCATGATAGAGCTTTGTGGGTAGAAGGACCCAGGGTCAATCTCCACTTAAAAGGATCAGGAAGTCAGTGTTGTGAAAACTTTGACCTGAGAAGCACTGGAGAGGCCATGGGTCCATCAGAACAGTCATTCTGACTTTGATAGATGAATGGTACAATTCAGAAAAAGGCAGTGTGTTTCACGTGAGAGAATGAAGGAGGGGGCAGGTCTTCTGGTTTGCAGTGAGGGACCAGCCTTGGAGCAAGCTGAGTCTCTGGCAAGAAAGGCGACATTGCAGGGGCCACTTGACCGAGACCTGGACTATAAAAACAATAACGGGAACACCTATTGTCACAGTTACCACAGCCTGGGTCTGAACCAGTTGTCCCTGCATCCCTGCCAGTATTACACAGGACACTGGTCACAGCTGGCTGCTGCCCTCCAGTCGTTTCTCAGGCATTTTTGTTGTAAGTGAAAGGACCCCTAAGACCTGACGTGGGACTCCTCACTAAGCCACAGAAGGGAAGGTCCACACAAATGTGAAGTGTGGGCCGCTCTTTGTATCTCTCTTTCTCTGTTTTTGCGCTGAAGAGAGTCTTCAGGCTCCGTCAGCCGGCAGTCCCCAGCTGACTGCTGAGAGCTAGCTGCCGGCTGCCGCCGCAATGTGTGTGCTCTCTCTCTCCCTCTCCCTCTCTCTCTCCCTCTCGTTCTTTCTCTCTCTTTCTTCAGACTGAGTGGGCAGACGAGCAGAAGATGAATGAGGTGTGTCTGAACCACCTCAGGTTCCATCACATGATTCAGAGTGCCTGGAGGGACTGGGGGCAGATGAAAGCTGGCAGCTGAGTGCAGCCCGAGGCACAGAGAGGCTGCCAGAGAGGGCTCTGGCTCCAGCTTGCTGTGTGCCAAAATAAAAGCCCCATGATGCAACCGGGGAGCTTTGTTTTCTGGCATTGGGGAGGAGGGGGGATGTGCAGCAGAGCAGATGGGAAAGGGAAGCTCCTGGGATGAAGGTTTCCAGGGAACTTTGACCATTACACTTTGTATTTTGCTCAAAAGAGAAGGAAAACACTGTCGAAAGCAAAGAATGCCTTCCATGGGAGCTGTTTCGGGATGCTAATCTGAAGGGCTATCTTCCTAACCAGTACTTCGCTATCAAGTGTTTATCCCCGCCCTTCCTCCGAGGAGCTCAGGTTGGCTTACATGCTCTTGCCTCATCCTCCACTTTGGTCTGGGCAACACACCCAGATGGGTTGGGCAAAGGGAAGGTGACTGGCCCTAGGGGACATCTGTCATCGCTGACGGGGAATTTGAACCCAGGGCTCCCAAATTCTAGTCTGATACTCTAAGCCCTACGCAACTATTTTTAAAATTCTCATAAAGGAAAATGTTACCATGAAACATCTTATAGGCTCAGAAAGTCCCCTGCCCAAGGGCGTAATGTGGGTGGGGAAGGAGGGACTTACCCTGGGTGCCGGTTGCCCCGGGGTACACTGGCCACTTTTCCCCACCCCTACCCCCACCCCCCACCCCACCCTCACCCCCACTCCCACTCCAGTCAAAACTTAGCCAAGCCTGTAATTGTCTTTAACTCAGTTCCAGGTGACCTGTAGATAAGCCTTAAGGAAGGAAAAGTTCCCCCTTGCAAGGAAGGGTCCACTATAAATATACAATCATTTCAATCTAACCAATTTCTTCCAAACGTTCAGTGCTGAACACACTGGCAAATAAATCATCTTTCTCCTTTAATTTTCCTCTAGCAGTGGGATTATCTGATTGTCTCCTCCTGTCAACCCTGAAAGGTAGGTTAGCCTGAACCTAACCTGCTAGTGAGCTTCCTAGAGTTGACCCTTCTGAGAAACAGGATGCCAAACCACTGGTCTGATCCAGCAAGGCTTTTATTACTTGTTTGACAATTACTGGCCCACAGTAACCTTCACACCTGAGAATCTGACCATTTGGCCATCTCTATCTACTAAACCTCACTGGCAAACAATAATGGACCATTCAGGTAACTATTTAGAATGTTAAAATCTCCCAGCAAACAGGATAAGTTTGTAGCATTTCCACAAAGCACAAAGGCTTGGGTTTTGATAGATTTTACAGAGAATCTAGTTTCACAACTGGGGGACAGCCCCGAGAATAAGCTCAGTATACAAAAGAGGAGAACAAATGGTTAGTCTCCAAAGCTCTTGGGTCCCATATTGTGTTTTCAAAATCTGCACAGGTGTGAGGAATTGTTAAGAAAGTGCTCCCAGCAGTCTTGATAGGGAGTAGAGCAACAGCCTCCAGCCCCAGGGCTCAGGTCATTAAGTGGATTTCAGAACCCACCTTCTGGGTTGCAGGCCCCTACAGAGTCATCATTTTTGGCTACCTTTTGAAAGCATCTTCAACTTAGTGCACTTGTATGTAGATAAAGGGCACTGGGTCTCCTCCCTCTGAGAGCAGCAGTGGCGTAGTGGTTAAGAGCAGATGCACTCTAATCTGGAGAACCAGGTTTGATTCCCCACTCTGCCACTTGAGCTGTGGGGGCTTATCTGGGGAACTAGATTAGCCTGTGCACTCCAACCCACACCAGCTGGGTCACCTTGGGCTAGTCACAGTCCTTCCGAGCTCTCTCAGCCCCACCCACCACACAGGGTGTTTGTGGGGGGGGGGGAGAGATTGTAAGCCCCTTTGAGTCTCCTTACAGGAAAGAAAGGGGGGATATCAATCCAAACTCTTCTTTTACTTCTTCTTTCCTCAAAATTTGGGTCCTGTGTCTACTAAAGGTTGAAGACCTCTGGGATAGAGGAGTGAAAGGGGCCTGCAAAGCATTAGAGCACAGGTGGTGTGACACATGCCCAGGTTGGGCCTACCCGAAACAACTGAACACGTGCTCCTTCATTGCAAAGATTTGGCAGTCTATCGGTTGCTTTTTCTCGAGGCCATCTTGAAGAAATTTTCAGTGAGATCAGACAAGGAAATAGTTTCACACCTGCTTAGTGACCATCATCCCCACACTACTGAATCAGTTGCCAGGTTTTTAACAAAGGCACTTGGATCAAGAGTGAAACCTTTGTGTAAATTTTAGTCAATTGGTTTTAACATAATCTGTATTTTACCACTCTTTATATGCCATTAAAGGTTTTGTATTTGTTGTATTTGTTGTTGACACACATGCCCAGGTTGAGGCCTACCGAAACAACTGAACACGTGCTCCTTCATTGCAAAGATTTGGCAGTCTATCGGTTGCTTTTTCTCGAGGCCATCTTGAAGAAATTTTCAGTGAGATCAGACAAGGAAATAGTTTCATACTTGCTTAGTGACCATCATCCCCACACTACTGAATCAGTTGCCAGGTTTTTAACAAAGGCACTTGGATCAAGAGTGAAACCTTTGTGTAAATTTTAGTCAATTGGTTTTAACATAATCTGTATTTTACCACTCTTTATATGCCATTAAAGGTTTTGTATTTGTTGTATTTGTTGTTGACACATGCCCAGAGGCACCAGAATAAAAATGCCTCCTCTGAAACTCAAGTGGTTCAGGTGACAAGACTTTATCCCATTCGACCTGTGACTTCTGAAGAGTCTTCAAGGGAAGTGCATCTTAGTAGTAGTCAAGCTTGAAAGTTATGACAATGGTGCTGTCATTACAACCCTAGAAATAGAGGTGGTCTTAGTCATGGGGCATATGGGGCAGCTTCCCAAGATACCAGGCTGAGGGGGCTCTGTGCAACTTGCTACCACAGTTTCTTCCCTGATGATCTACCAGTATGGTTGTTATTACCCAGCCCAGCACAACTGGGAACTCCTCAGATGAGGAAGCAGATGTTGGCGATTGGGCAGGTTGGTCCCAGTGTCACAGGCAATACCTGCAGACCTGGATTCTGAGCTTCCTGTAATCCTTGCAGGACAAGGAATCAAGGCTCAGACAGAGCCACAGCCAGGCTCATGCTCTGAGACTCCCCAGCCTCCTTATACCAAGCTGGATCCAGGAGATTCAGTTGCCAGCACAGTTACCGCCTCTGTCTCCAGAACCCTGTGAGCAATGATGGAAGAAGCTGCACGCTGGTTTACAGAGGCAGATTAGCAGTTCTGTGATGTGCGGGTCTCAGGAGTCAGACTGAGGCAGCCCAGCTATATGGGATATGCACTGAGTGGGTGGTTGGAGTATTTCGTGTATGAGAGGTTGTAAACCAAGCTGTGATGTGGCAGCAATGTTGTGTTTTTGACTCTGAAGCCACTGATCTTGTTTCTGTAGCTTAATCCCTGTTTTGACCTTGGTTTGTACTTCTGTCCTGGCTTTGCTACACCCCTCTGTACTGGGTGCTTTGATATCCTAATGGGCATTAAAAACTGCTGGATTGACTATGCACATCTGACCTTGACTGGTGAGTGTCTCTCCATGAAAGTTGTGTCACTACTGATCCCCCATACTGTCCGAGACTCAGGCAGCAGGGAGGGCAGGTAGTCAGCTGTAGGGTAGTGGGTGGCCCCCTTGGAAGCTCTAATTCCTCCACTGCCTGGGAATCAGGCAGTGCAGGGGAGAGAGTGATCAATTGTAACCATCCTATAATTTATTATCTCACCACCACCACCACCCCAGTGCCTGAATGATTCCTGGGGGCCCGTGTTTTAGTTTTACCTGGATCCCCAGAATCACCATTGTTGTCCCTGTCTAGAAACACACAATTTCATCAACACAACTGCACAAACAAAGCACACAGTTTCAAATGTAACACAGGACAGGCATCACATGCATGATTTTATTTCAGAAACGTCTGTCTTTATTTCTATTTCTCTTGATGGGGCTTTTAACACATTTCATCCCTACCTCGCAAGTCAAGATGTGATTTCTTTGGGATTCCTAGACTGATAATTGCAACGATTAAGCAATTAATAGCAACAATTAGACAAAATGATCAAAATATTTTAATCAGTATGCCGTTCAGCATCATTTATCCACATGACCTGGAGAACATCCAAAATACTTAGATTATCAGATGTTCCAATAAGCAGGATTGTTGCTTTACTTCTTCCAGACTTTTAATGGAAGCCTTTCTATGGAAATGTTCCTGAATATTAATCCCTTTGAAAGAATCTACACAACCCTATAAAGGCAATTTATTCAAGGTGCAGATTGGGCCATCTGCTGTCGTGTCAGAATCCTGCAGGACACGGAGCAGCAAATAACCTCCCCAGGCTGTTTAGCATCAGGAAATGACACGGGAGCAGGGTGAAGCCCCCCAGCAGCGAATTGAATTCTGGACGCCTTGAGAACTGGGAAGATTTGAGCCCAGATTTTCTAGCTCGACTCTGACTTGCCAAATCTTATTACTAGGACCTGCAGTTCTGCAGGGAAAGCAACTGGATTATCAGGACACATGGGCTCATTCGACACATGCAGAATAATGCACTTTCAAACTGCTTTCAGTGCTCTTTAAAGCTGTGCGGAATAGCAAAATCCACTTGCAAACAGTTGTGAAAGTGGTTTGAAAACGCATTATTTTGCATGTGCGGAAGGGGCCATGGGCTCATTCCGCACATGCAGAATAATGCACTTTCAAACTGCTTTCGGTGCTCTTTGAAGCTGTGCGGAATAGCAAAATGCACTTGCAAACAGTTGTGAAAGTGGTTTGAAAACGCATTATTTTGCGTGTGCAGAAGGGGCCATGGAGTGGAATCCCAAAGTGGAGCTGAATCCCATCATTCCACCTTTCCCAACATTTCTCCAGAGTTTTGAGGACAGGAAAGTTTTTGTAAAGGAATGCCGGTGTTCCTGATTCTAATGTATCATGCTTGCCAAATGGCAAGCTGTTTCCCCTTTGCATGGCTTACATTTCACTGAAAAGACCCATGTCGTATGTTTATTTCTGCTTGCACCAGAATTTCACACAACTGTATAACCGTAAACCATAGACCTCATTTCTCACACAGCAGAAGGAAATGGGCAAGATGCGCTCAGATGTAGCCAATGACTAAGAAAAACAGAGGAAGGCCTCATATATTCGCTTACACCTTTTAGTAACTGGGGGCTTTTCTGCGTGGGGGCTTCTCATTGGTTCTGGCCACATATTGCTTCAGTTTTATACTGTAAACTGCCTTTTATGATACAGAAAGGTAGCCTATACCTTCAGTAAATAAAATAAACAATACACATATAGTTCAGACTGATTTTGCTTACATCTTTGAAAAGCTTCTTCTGGTTTTGCTTTTGTTTGAATGAATTGATGCTTCCATGGTGGACAAATGCCAGAATGAATCAAATGTTCAGAGTTTCACAGAGGTGGCTAACCACACGGCAGGGCAGTGGGCCCCACGCGTTTTTGGGGTGCCTGTGGCAGCACACCACACCTCTGCAATCTTATGTGAAGCAAGAATTTCCTGTTGGTGGGGGTAGGGAGAAGAACAATTCAAGCTAGGGAACTTGTGCATTCAGGAGTGTTCAAATGTCAACGTTGCTGTCAAATCACAAGAGTTCCATAAATCATTAAAGATTTTTGTTTTGCCTTCCCTTTAATGTCAGCCAGCAAGGAACACCAGTTGCTGGAAGGACTTTCTCCAAGACAGCCCCAAATCAGCCTCCTGACCTGTGGCACCAGCCAGGAAGCTCCCGGTTGCCTTTCAGGCAGTGACCGCCAGGTTCTCGCCAGACCCAGGCAGAGCAGCCATCATGCCAGAGAGATTCTCTGTGCAGTGGAGGAATCTGGTGATAAAGAAATGCCAGAGGCACAGAATTGTATTAAGAGACCAGGGCCCTTGAGGAATCAAGCTTGAGGGATGCCTCTCAAAGAGCTAATGAGGGGTCCTGATGGAGAAGAGAACACACAGACACAAATGGACTGTGGTGTGATCGGAGTGTAACAAAGGCCCAAATATTTCCAGGCAGAAAAGATCTGGCTGGTATGTTTACAGCAGACAAGGCTGCTTTTAGAAGCAGCCTTTGGGAACAGAACCCAACAGGATGAGGAAACTGAGCATTGCAAGACTGGAAGCAATTAACAGGTGTTTATCTGATAACTTGCCTTCCCATGCGAAGGACAGTGATATACCATTCTGAACCCATTGACCTCAGTGTACTTAGAAGGGTGCCTTTCTACATAGGATGGCACTGTGGACCATACTCTGTTAAGGTTAGGTTATCGACTGTCTATAAGAGGTGCATGAGCATACGCCGGCTCAGCTCATATCATGCCCTTCTGTCATAAGCAGGGAGTTGATCCTCCGGCAGGCAACTGGGATCAAGCAGCTCATACCTGATGGATTTGTGGCTTGCAGCCAATCAAACACGGAGTACATCAAAGCTGGTATTCTGCGCTCTTATCAGTGGTTTCAATGAAGAATGAAGAGAGTCATTTAATGTGTGTTTTCAAAGCTTTTTTTAAAAAAATCATTTTAAAAACTTGGCAAACGGTTACAGTGTCCACTGAGGATCATGTTTGAATGCCCACCCTGCCTTGAAGCTTGCTGTGTGGCCTCGGGGAATGAAGGTCGAGCAACGCCTTACCAACGTTTATTCCAATGTGGCCTTTAAAAAGTCTCTGCACACTTCCTCATGATTCTGAAGAAGTGAGCTGTGACTCACTAAAGCTCCTACTGAAACAAACATTGTTAGTCTTTAAGGGCCACTGGACTTCGGCTTCATTTTGCTATGACAGGCTGACACAGCGACGCCTTTGTAGTCATGGACGACATTGGGCCAGTCATCAGCCAAACCAGCCTCACAGGGTTGTTGTGGCAGTAAAATGGAGGAATGGAAACTGATATAATCTACACTGAGCTCCTTGGAGGAAAGGCAGGCTGAAGCTGTTCTCCTGAAACAAATGGCTGCTTTGGAGGGTGGGCTCTATGGCATGATATCAGTGATGGCGAACCTATGGCACGGATGCCAGAGGTGGCACTTGGAGCCCTCTCTGTGGGCACGTGCACACAGAGTTCGTCATGTGCGGGGCGGAAAGTCACCCCCCACCCCACACACACACATCTAGGCTGGCCTGGGTCACTGAGCATGATGTGCATGCATCTCGGTGAGCAGAGAGGACTCGGCTGGCGGGCCTGGTAACTGTGCTCCGGGTGGCTGCTGCCCAAGGGGGGTGGGCACAGGCAGAGATGCTAGAGAGGCACAGAGCGGTGCGCGCGGGACTTGCTGGAGGCTACAGCAGGCTGGCCCCTGCTTGAGCGGGTGGGGCTGAGGAAGAGGGAGGCAACCGTTTTTTTTCTAAACTAAAACCTCAGCATTCAGGTTAAATTGCCGGGTTGGCACTTTGCGATAAATAAGTGGGATTTGGGTTGCAATTTGGGCACTCGGTCTCAAAAAGGTTCACCATCGCTGCATGATATCCTCCTGGGGTCCTTCCTCTCCCCAAACTCTCCCCTCCCCATGTCTACTCCCAAATCTCTAGGAATTTACTAACCCAGACTTGGCAACCCTACATGCTCACCTGCCCAATTTGATCGCCATGAAATTCCCACCATGCATACTGTCCATGTTAAACATACTTAGCTTTAACAGCTCATTTGGGGAAATGGATTTTTAAGGCCCAAGTAGTTCCACCCTTTTCCCCATCAGCAAGGGAAAATCAGCTAGCATATCTTAAACGGGGTATTCACAAGAGCTGCAACTTGATGGCACTTTCTACCCCCATCTTACCTCCAGACACAAACAAAGCTTCTGGCTTCAGATGAGAAGAAGTTCTTGGGAACATATTCTTAAAACAAAGCACCATCCAGATAGCCCCAGATGATGTAGCTCTTTACAGTGTTCACTTTAATATTTTGTAGTACAAATTAATGTTTTAAAGTTTAAGTATACAGGAAGGAAATGAGTGCCGTTTTGGCACTTGAGATATTCATTTTCACATTTATTGTTCCAGATGTTACCCTGTTAATTGATACAACTTATTTATTCACAAATAAATTTATTCAGAGCAAAAATATGGATCATCGAATTTGAGAAGCCATCCTGCCAAAAAATGTTTCTAATTCAGCTATACAGATTTTTTTTTGCCCAGCATAATTAGCATTCAGTGACTGAAGGAAATCGATCTCATCTGACTCTTTTGTTAGCAGCCCGTGTAAATCTATGGCTATTGCTGTGTTTCAGCTTTGGGCATCTATGATCTCAAAACCCTTTGGAAGGGATTTTAGCCCAGCCAGGGCTTGTCCAAGAAGTGTGGGTGCTCTAGAATAGAGCAGGGAAGCTGACATCCCCCTACACTACAGGGAAAAGGGAAGATGCCACCCACCCCCACACAATGGGCAAGGGGGGAAAGGGTACACCAAGGGGCCTCCCTGTGCTGCCACAGGCCACAGCAGCCCCTGATGCCACAGGCAGGTAGGCAAAGGTGGAGACTCGGCTGGTTGGTCAGCGTGGTGTAGTGGTTAAGAGCAGGTGGATTCTAATCTGGAGAACCAGGGTTGATTCCGCACTCCTCCACCTGAGTGGCAGAGGCTTATCTGGTGAACTAGATGTGTTTCTGCTCTCCTACATTCCTGCTGGGTGACCTTGGACTAGACACAGTTTTCTCAGAACTCTCTTAGCCTCACCTACCTCACAAGGTGTCTGTTGTGGGGAGAGGAAGGAAAAGGAGCTTGTAAGCCACCTTGACTCTCCTTACTGGAGAGAAAGGTGGGGTATAAATTCAAACTCTTCTTCTTCTCTGGACTAAAAGTATCAAATCTACATTAGCTATAAATTAAAAAATATATTAAAAAATTTACAGAACTTATATCACACCAAATGAATTAGCAAAAAATTTGTAAGGGAATCTCTACTAAATGTTGGAAATGTTCTTAGGGAATTGGTTATTTTATCATGTAGAAAGATACATAAATTTTGGTCAGTAGAAAGATACATAAATTTTGGATAATGCTTGTAGAAGAAATGAAGAAGATTCTTAACATAGCTTCAAAACCAGAATTATTTCTGTTGAATATGATAAAGAATAAATATAGGAGCCTTGAAGTATGATTCCTATGGTTACAGAAACAAGATTGGTGACTGCTCAGAACTGGAAAGGATCCAAACTACCAATGAAAGACGAATGAATGGAGAACTTACCAGTAATAGATTTAGCTGAAATGGACAAATTCACGAACAGAATAAGAGGACAAGACCCAGGTGGGTGTCTTAACACCTGGAAACTATTTATCGCCTACCTGATGAAATGTAAAAAAATATTTGTTAACCGTAGGGTTTATACATTAAACAGCAGTGTATAAATTCAATTGTAGTAGACACAGAATACTATTATAAGTATTTTAGTATGATGAAAGTAAGGGAGGATATAGAGGAGATTAATCCTGTTTTTTGTGAAGAAGTGGGAAGTGTTTGTATATAGGGCAGATCATTTGTTAAAATGATCATGTAATGTGTTGGCATTGTATTTTAAAACTGTATATTAATAAAGGTGTTGAACTATTTAAAAAATAAAATGGTCCATAAAAGAGAGAGAGAGGACCAGACCTGGGAGAGTGAGTCCCTCCATAGCATAAGTGAGTCCCTCTTTGCGTGTAAACAGAGAAATGCGAGGAGCCCACTACAAGCCCACTGGACAGAGAAGAGCCCCGAGGTAAGTGTCCCCTGCATAATGGGCCCCTGTGTAAACCAAAAACCATAGGGAAACCTTACTGCAAAGCAAACAGTCATGGGACAAGTTGTGCATGCATAAATGCCCTAGATGCAATATACAAAGCAGGAGAAGTGGAGGAGAGCAATCTCCCCCAATGGTAATAAAATGGAGGAGGAGGAGGAGGCTCAGGACTGCCATTTTTCAGTGGCAGCTGTGTGTTCTCCATAATATCTAGATTCCATCTTTAGTCCAGCTATTCTCTTTATGGCCCCTTTCACACATACAGAATAATGTACTTTCAATCCACTTTCAATGCACTTTGCAGATGTATTTTACTGTGCAGAATAGCAAAATCCACTTTCAAACAATTGTGAAAGTGGATTGAAAGTGCATTATTCTGCATGTGTGGAAGGGGCCTATGTCTGGTAAAGGTAGGAGCTGGACAGGTTCCTCATGATTGCTGTTCCCTGCGATTCAGTAATACACTGCCTGACCATGGAGGTATCATTTAGCCATCATGGCCAACCCCAGTTTTCAGCCTCCAGCTGCATTTCGTGCAAGTGTGTGAAGCACTACTTCAACCTGCTAAGGGCCCTCCTCCTACATCCCATGCCCACGAACTAGTCTTTCCTGCTTTACTGGATTTGTGTGGGGAGAGATTAGGACTTTCCCTTGGATCTTGGCATGCTTTCTTCTGTTACCCAATCTTGTTCACCCGACTTCACTTCAGGAGTGGGTTGGGATATTATTTATTTAAATATTTATATTCTGCCTTTCCTCATGGGTTGGCAGCTTACACATCACAGTGTAAACAAACCAATAGAATAAAACTCCAGTACTCCTCCTTCCCACAAAAAGATGCCTGGTACCTGTTTAAAAGCCCTGGCAAATAAAATGTCTCTCAGGGCCTCTGGAGGATTTCTTACAACAGTGGTCGTTTTCCCACTTACCGTCTGCTGCGCGCTACTCTACCAAAGTAGCGCGGGGTCCCCCAGCACTCCCCACTACAGGGGCGGCGACAACGCAGCCCCCCCCCCCCGACGCTGCCGCTCTCACGCCCCCTCAGTGCACATCATTCCTGGCGCTCCTCAAAATGGTGCCTTTTGATGACGTGGGGAAGCCCGGGAGCGTGCCGAGAGTAGCGCGCAGCAAAGGGTGGGCGAGGTAAGTGGGGAAACGACCAGTGCTCCCCTCAGCTCCTCAGAGAGCCCATTCTACAAAGTGAGCACCACAATGGAAAAGCCCAGGGCTGGTTGTTGCTAACAGTGCCACCTTAAGTGATCACATCCCACTCTGTTCCTTGTGTAGTGCTGGTATGGATATCTATAATCCTGTAAGCATAGTAACAAGCAGAATGTAGCTCGTGTACCACTTTAAATAAGAACTGCTATCTTGGTAAAGACCAGACTTTTTACCTCAGAAATCATAAACAAAAGAGCTTTACCTATACTGAGATAAATATATGGTTACAATTTTGGTTACCTTAACAAGCATAGTTTACAGCTGTGCCGATATGGATTGGAGAATTTGACAGCTTCCGTTTAGTTTTAAAACATGAAGAGGGGTGTATATCGTCTTTTCAACCAAAAGAAGTAAGTTGAATTGTAACTTCATCCACCACATGCTGGTCCATTTTTTGTTTTAGAATGCCCCGCATATGGCGGATGAAGTTACAATTCTACTTACTACTTTTGGTTGAAAAGGAGTTAGTTTAAGCCATATTCGGCAAGCTGTTACTGGACTAACTGCACCATTTCAGACTACTGGTGTGGGGGAGGAACCTGCCATTTTTGAATTCCCCCTCAAGTAGGATATCTGAAATCCGCATATCAGGGAGATTCATATAGATACAACAGATGGACAGGTAGAGAGCCAGGAGGCAGACAGCCTAGGGCTGAAGAGAAACAATAGATTGTCGAGGGGGTTTCTCAGTGAATTGTAGGGGGCATGATAGAGGCATCACTTTCTATGGAGGCGGCACTTTTCTTTTGTCCATTCACAGCTGCTGGTCAAACAGAAACCGCAGGAGTTTGAAGCCTGCAGTCTCCTCCAAAACATGTCTATCAGAGATGACAGTAATGTAAATGTGCATACCACAGGGGGTCATGTCTTCAGCTCTCCATGAAGCTATTGTCCAACTCCCGGCTCCTTCACTATCATACACGCCCCCAGTCCATTGCATCCAGAAGTGTAGCCAGGATCTTTGGTGGACAGGGAGTGAAGGTATGCAATGTTGTTACATCATTTCTAGTGTGTACTCAAGTGACATGATATTCAAGGAATTTGCTCATCTCTATAGGTGATTTTTACCACAAATGTGTGTGATTCTTAGCATGTTGTGACATCATTTCTGGGTACAACCCAGAAGTGACATCACAATATCACCTGTAATTGCATGAGTCAATTCCCTGTCCCCATCTCTAGCTCCCACTGATGCAAAGAAGTCTGGTGGGGCCTTGAGGATGGTAATTCTATCAGGAAGGGATATCTTCTAGACTTCAACTCAGGGGTCAGAATTTCCCAGCAAACTGCAGAGCTTCACCGACTGGGCTGTGTGAGCCTTTACAGAACCACCACATTTTTCTACTGCTTTTTGGAAATATTAACATCAGGAAAAACTTCCTGACAGTAAAGGCTGTTTGACAGTGGAATGCACTACCTCAGAGTGTGGTGGAGTCTCCTTCTTTGGAGGTTTTTAAACAGAGGCAGGATGGTCATCTGTCAGGAGTGCTTTGATTGTGTGTTCCTGCATGGCAGGGGGTTGGATTTGATGGCCCTTGGCGTCTTTTCGAACTCTATGATTCTATGATTCCATGAATACATTGAGAGTAGGAATACTATAGATCCTGCTACTCTGGAAGAAGGAAAAGCAGGATAGCAAGACAAAATCGTTGAAGATATACTTTCAGGTGTGCAGCCATTTTAGTCTGTATCAGTAGAACAAGTGTTGAGCCCAATAGTACTTTTAAAACCAACAAAATTCTCCAGAGTATAAGCTTTCATGAGTCAACATTCACTTTGTCATACGCAAACAGAATTAAGTTCCATCAGCCCTTCTATAGAGGTCAAAAGGTGGGAGGGGTGTTGCCAAGGAGAGGCAGTCTGGAGTCAGGATGCAGAGGTGCAATGCAGAACATGATCAGCTCGATTAGAGCAAGGAGTTATGTACGGAGGTGGGGAATGCAGAAAATTAGCATCTGTAATGAGAAAAGAATCCTATGACCCTATTCAGCCCTGGGGGTTCCACTGTCCTGAACTTGTTAATGAAGAGGATTCATTATCCTCTTAATGAAGAGGCTCCTGAGGGGTGGAGAGGATTCCAAAATAGCTCTACCCCTTGACTTGTTCCTCACTATATCCCCTGGTGTTCAGTTTGTGCTTTCTGGCTGTGGCTCTGGTTTACATTCCTGGTCTTGACACTGGTGAGGTCATGGTTGTAGCTACTTGTCTTCATGTCCCATGACTCTAATGCCTTGTGACTTCCAGACCATGTTCTTGTGGTTTAGCGGGTCCTCATGGTGTACACTCCAGCTCTGAAAAGATTGAAAACGTTTGCCTTATCATGTAACTGATCATTGTAATTTAAAGACATGGGAACATAGAGGATGAGAATTAACTGAGGATCTCTGCTGGCTAAAAGGGAAAGGAGCTATAGGCAGTAAGAATTTTGGGTGCATTAAGGAAAACCAGGAAAATGCTGCATGTGTTTTGCAATAAACTATTGCACTTATTGTTCCTTTGGTGTCTCCATTATATGACTGAATTCCTAGCTTACCATATCATGAGTTGGTTGCATCAGGTTTCTTTACTTCAATGACATTCACTGAGTAGATCAGGAGTCCTAGGTGTTTCTTGTGCATGCTACCTTCTGTGTACTGTTCCCCAATGTTGCACCTGCCCCACGTTTCAGGAAAAGGGACAATACTCTTCTCAGTGGGACATTTGGTTGGCAGGTGGTTCTTATCTTGAAACACCCAATGCCAGATAAACAGGTAAGTTGCTTGCCTCCCTGAGATGCAGGCCTCAGGCCGAGGGTGGAAGTCAGTGTGGCTGATTGAGTTGATGACCACCACGAGTATAGCTCTGCACAAGCCACAGAGCGAACACCCTTCTTTCAGTTTCTCATTTCTAAGGACAGGCTCAGATTTAATTTACAGCCACACTAAATTATGGGAGCCAAACTGGGAGAGGCTGGGGTGGTGCCGCAGCCAGAAAAAAATCAGCCAACACAATGGCCTGAAGGTCCAAAGCAGGCAGCAGGCTGGCAGGAGGGGCAGAGAACCCGCAGGAAAGCTGATGCGCACAAATTTTCACCGCTGCTACCCTTCTCTGCCCTCCAGCTCCCAACGGCCATTTGTGCAAAACAGTTGTGTTATCACTATACAGCCTGAGCCTTGGTAAATGGTAAGTTTTTAAAAAATCACCTGGACAGTAGAAGACAACATGCATGTTAACATCCATTGTGTGAATGAATGAATGAATGAATGAATGAATGAATGAATGAATGAATGAATGAATGAATGAATGAATGAATGAATGAATGAATGAATGAATGAATGAATGAATGAATGAATGAATGAATGAATGAATGAATGAATGAATGAATGAATGAATGAATGAAGTGCTGCTGTGAATTTATTAAGATCAGCAGTTATCTAAATTCATCTGGACTTTGGGCACCCACCCAGCTACATTGCTTTCCTAGTGTCTGCATTGTGCTTTCACAACAATGCAACATTCTTCATTCAGAACAACACGCTCTCTAACCAATGGCAGGTTTAGTCCAAGTACGCTTGATACACAACTCAATTTCCCAGGCCTTTTGACCAAAGATGTGAAGGAACCTTCTCAACTCAGTCGAAGTCGCACTGGATACTGGGATCTGCATTGGGATTGCCCACCCTGCCACCCTTTGCGCTGAATGCCTATGTGTTCAGGGCTGCCAGATCCCTAATAATGGCCCACTGGGGAGAGAGGTCTTAGCAGAACTAGAAGTTCTAGCACGTTGGGCTTCATGTGTCACAAGCTGTGTAGATTGCAGTCTTGTGCCTCCAGACAGGGCAGTGGCTCAAATAATGTTTGGCCCTTTGTGTAGAAGGTGAATTACATCGTGTTAGTCCATTAGTGTTGTCTATCCAGAGGAAGACAGGTTTTTACCCACCCTGGGTGTATTCTAACCAGCAGCTGCTCGCAAGCAGAGATGTCTCCCACTTCTGTTTTCTGAGATCCTTTAAATGGGCATTCTGGGGATGAGAGCAAGAACCTTCCATGTGAAGATCAGATGTCCTCCCCAAACTCCCACTCCTTCTCAAATGAATTCCTCTTCAGGGTCATCTTCTTAAAAACAAAAGCAATGTCACAGGGGAAGAGTTGGGTCCCTTTTCTGATATTTCTCTTTAAATATTCTGTGCAAGACTGGCTTCCAACCAAGTTGTCACTCCTTCTGTCCCACATTCTTTTACTTTCAACTTTGTGATTCTATTGCCCTATTTAATGAGCCAATTTAAGGAGCAATCATTTCCTTAATTCTTTTTTGTAGATGACTTTTCATCTTTCCCACAAGCTGGAAAGTTTGATTTGAAGTCAATTAAGCCTGAAATAGTTAGGGCACACCATCTACAACAACGATGATTCTTTATGCCAGTTGAATGGATTATGCCAACGGACAATTACCATCTGGGAATTGAGACAAAGTAGGAATAGTGGAGAACCCAACTGAGCAGTGTTATTCTCCTAGCAGTATTTTGATCTTGGGGCATCTGCCGACATCACAAAACTAGCTTAGGCTCAGCCAATCAGAGGAGTTTCTAAGACTAATTTTGGAGCATGCAACCCCAGTGAAACTTGATGGATAAGCAACAGTGAAGGCTCCTTCTGTGTGGGAGAACATATGCTCCTACATGTCTTTCTGTGCTGTGAACCACTGGTCACTTAGGTACATCATAATTATCATTTTTTTTACATCACGTCCTCAGGGATGACCTGATTGTGAGCTGCCTGCACAGTGTCAAAGATCTCTAGCAAAAGGCACAGCCCCTCTTCCAAAACAGGCTGCTGTCGGAACAAGTTCGCCCCCAATAACTCATCTCTGTGCGGTATCTACTGCATTTCTCATTGGTCTAGATGGTTTATCTGTTTTAAAGTGGATTTCCAGTCAATTGTATTATCAGTAGTAATACTAGTAGTAGCAGCAATAGTGTTATTAAGAGTACTATTTTTTATTTTTTTTAATTAGATTTCTATCCCATCCTTTCCTGACTATAAGGCTCAGGGCAGCTATCGAATAATACTATCAGTTTTAAATAATATGCTATCCATATAAATTATAGTTAAAAACCGTATTAGCTTCAACATTCTAGTTGGCATCTGTAACACTGAATAACAGTGAGGGGGATAACCAGTCAAGGGGGGGGGGGAGAGAGAAATGGAAGAGAAAGCAAAAACTAAAAGGAACCAAGAAAAATAATGGAGGGAATGGGAATAGGGGTAGGGAGGCCAGCTAGGATGTAACCAGTAGTACAAATACAAACAAAAATCTCAGGAGCACCTAGAATGACGGAAGGCCCAGAAATCAACTTCATACTGCATGAACCAGAAACATCCATCTCACTGCTCAAAGGTCAGAATTGTTTAGCAAAGAAAGTAATGTTGTTGTTTTTTTATATTCTTGCGCATTCCCCCATCCAACCAAATTTTTACTGTGTCAGTTTTCAGTGGAAAAAGAATTCAACACAGTCCACAATCATCATTTATCTTGTAGATTTGCAAGCTCAACTGTTACCCTAAGCAGGCATTCTCCGCTTAAGTTGGAGGGAATTAGGCAGAGACAGAGAGGGAGAGAAGGTAACTGGGATGCATAAGCTATGTATACCGGGATAGTCCTCGGTGAAAACTCAAATGCACAGGCAAATGTACAATTGAGATTGGTTTTATTGAAGAATAAAAATCGTAAAACAAAAACATGTATATTTCAAGCAAGGAACATACAAATGTAAAGCATACAGGAGCTGGCTCAGAGAAAGGGAAGAAGTTGCCTAGGGTTTCAGGGATGGGTGATAGTTACCAGTCTTGAAGGGGCATCCACAGAAAGCAACACTGAAAAGGAAAACAACCAGCATTTCCAGGAGCAAAGGAAAGAGCCCATAGGCAAGTGGGAATGCATGCATATTTCCAAGACACACACACTAAGGTAGTGGTTCTCAACCTTCCTAATGCCGCGGCCCTTTAATACCGTTCCTCATGTTGTGGTGTCCCCCAACCCTAACATTTATCCATTTTACAGATGGAGAACACTGATGCAGAGAGTCTTAGGCGACCCCTGTGAAAGGGTAGTTCGACCCCCAATGGGGTCGCGACCCACAGGTTGAAAACCACTGCACTAAGGACAGCCAAAGGACCAATATTTATACCCCACAATGGGTCCTGAGGTGGTGTAAGATAAGTTGGCAGGAAAGCCAGAGTCAAAGAATTGATTGTATTGTCGAAGGCATTCACGGCCAGGTTCAACTGATTGTGGTGCGTTTTCTGGGCTGTGTGGCCATGGGCTGTCTGGCCATGGCCGTGGTCATGGTCATGGTCCACCAGACCATGGCCACACAGCCTGGTTGATTGCTTTGCCAGGGTTCAATTAAAAAAAATAGGAGAGGTTTGATGAGTTGTCAGGACCCAAGAGAATGCCTAGACTATTCTCTTGAATACTGATCGATTGCTGGAATGGGTGCTGCTAGGGTAAGTTATGGTCTGCTCAGTGTGTTGACTAAATCACCTTAGGGTGACACAATGGGAATTAGCTAGACCAGGGGTAGGGAACCTGCGGCTCTCCAGATGTTTAGGAACTACAATTCCCATCAGCCCCTACCAGCATGGCCAATTGGCCATGCTGACAGAGGCTGATGGGAATTGTAGTTCCTGAACATCTGGAGAGCCGCAGGTTCCCTACCCCTGAGCTAGACCCAGTATCCAGCCAGGCACTCCTTAGGGCCAGGAGAAAAGTTTAGCAGGCAACTGCCTTCCTGCTCAGGCTTGACCACAAATGGAACTCAAAACTCTTGGAGGGGTATCCATTTTGTGGGGAGCATCCTCCTGCTCACATGCCGGACTTTGGCCTCTGGGCCTTCATAGCACCCATTAATGGCAAGAGGAACCGGCTGCTTATTAACAGCATCAACAGCCAGTTAAATCAGCACAGAGCCTATGGAGCCAAGAAACAATTAACATTAAATAATGCTTTCCTTTGAGTTGTGGCCAGGTGAGTGATATTGGGGCCCCGTGCAGCTGACAGCGCCAGTGCTCGTGCAATTATTTCCTCCATTTAAGCCACATTAAAATATCAAACCTAAAACCACGTTATCCTTCTCTCTGCTTTTGAAACAGTGACTGCCGATGCAAGAACGTGTAATGTAAGAGCCTTTGTGTAGAGAGAAGAATTTCAAAATCCTAATTAGCGCAAACAAGCCGTCTTATCTGTACCGTAATACGGCATTCAAATCTGAAGACTCAAATCTCAACTTCAGACACAGGCAACGAGCCAGGAAATTATGCACTTTCATTAGAAGGGTGGGAACCAAGGTAGGGCTGGCGTACAAAAGAACAGGGTGCAGCGCTTTGTAACAGACAGCTTGAAAGTCACTCGACGTTTGCTCATTCTGACAAGTTAACAATGCTCAGAAACGGGGCTAGTTAAAGTCAGACAATTACCTGATTAGGACATCCCTAATCAGATTGTTAAATATCTGGACAGGTTTTTTTGCTCTTCCTCAGAATCATGCCAGCACACCAGTCACTCCCTCTAGTGGCATCCCTCAGCCTACTTGGCATTCTCCTGGTAGAGGGCATGACATAAAAGCAACCAGGAAACCTTCCTTAGGCATTCACAATTACACAACACATGTCACACTTGGGTCTGGGGCACAGGTTTATTAACAAGGCCAAAGGCCTCTTTTTCTAGCTGCCAGTGAATAGATAAATGAATGGCAGTGGATGATGTTTCAATGGGGCAAAGGAGCAGCAGTGGCATAGGAGGTTAAGAGCTTGTGTATCTAATCTGGAGGAATCGGGTTTGATTCCCAGCTCTGCCGCCTGAGCTGTGGAGGCTTCTCTGGGGAATTCAGATTAGCCTGGGCACTCCCACAAATGCCAGCTGGGTGACCTTGGGCTAGTCACAGCTTTTCAGAGCTCTCTCAGCCCACCCACCTCACAGGGTGTTTGTTGTGAGGGGGGAAGGGCAAGGAGATTGTAAGCCCCTTTGAGTCTCCTATAGGAGAGAAAGGGGGGATATAAATCCAAACTCTTCTTCTTCTTCTTCTAAAGTTTCTCCTTCAGTCGTGTCCGACCCTGGGGTACCACTGCGAGCAATGATTTCATAGGCAAGCCTCTTTTGTGGGGTAGTTTGCCATTGCTTTCCCCGGCTATTCTTTACCCCCTAGCTATGAGCTAGGTACTCATTTACCGACCAAGAAATGGATGGATGGCTGAGTTGACCATGAGCCAGCTGCCAGGATATCTGACCCACAGGGGGCTCAAACTCCTGACCATGTGAGTGGCAGTGCAAGCACTTAACCACTACGCCACACGGCTCCTAACCAATGGGGTAGCCATGTTAAATCTGTTGTAGTCAAACAAATCAGGAGGCCAGTAGCACCCTAAAGACTAATAATATTTATGCCAGTATGAGCTTTCATGAAACAGAGCTCACTTGTTCAGATTCTCCTTCAGCCTCATCCCACAAATAGAGGTGAAAGCAAGCTGGCACCAAGTTCTGGTAAGACAGGGGGTGACTCCCATCTTCCACTTTGAGTCCCCTAAAAAGTTAGCACTGGAAAGAAATGTAAGCTTAGCTATTGTCCCCCTCAATGGCACTGACTGGCACTAAGATTGCCAGCACTGCATGCCCCCAACCCCCGAGGATGGGAGGAGAAATGCCCTGTCCCCAACTTCTCTTTCCCACCACCACTTTACATGACAGTGAATTCTTTTAAAAAGGGGTAACAGCATGATCTCACTTCCAGGGAAACCTGGAAGTGACATCATGCCTCTTTGAAATTATAGAGATTTCAGTCGTTCCTGAGAGGACTGACATTACTTCTTGGTGCAGTGTACATGCAACCTACCAAAGGAGAGAATAACACCTGTCTTCACTGACCCCAGGTCATTTCAGCTGCCGAAAATGGTGCTGAGGAAAGGCAGGAGCCCCTTCTCCTCCTATGCTACTGTCCCAGTCAGAATCTGGTCCACCTCTGTACACAGATGTCCCTAAGAAGAAATCATGAAAAAAATAATGTCTAGTTTGCCTCTACCACCGTGCCCACCAAAGGAGTCACATTCTACCTCATGACCTAAAATCCCAGCTATCGTTCCCCACCACCACCACCAGTTTTCCCCCCGAGTGTTATTTTTTTCCAACCAAGAGTTCCCCCCTTGTGTGTGAGACAGAAACACGGGCTTCCAACTTCTTCTGGAGAAGAAGTCATAAGGAGGAAATCATGGGCAGAAAGACAAATTCAGCCCCAATCTTCCTCAGTCAGTTTGCTCCCTCATGATGCTCCTTTTCAGGGAAGAAATGCTACAATGGAACTTCGGTTTTCGTTGGTAATCCGTCCGAAAAGAATCAATGAAAACCGAAACCAATGAAAACCAAGGCAAACTTTTCCATAGCAATCAATGTAAATCCAATTAATCCGTTCTAGGCACTCCAAAAAACATACCAAAAACACATTTTTTGGTGAATAAACATAGTGTTCAATACTGAAAACAGTAACAAACAATAACACTAGGACCAGCTTCAAAGACAGTGGACCAATGTCGCACCAGAAAGCTGTCCGAAGTGGTCTGTTTCTGACGCCTCTTTAAGATTTGTCTGAAATGGGGCAAGACATTGTCATTAAACAAGTTGCAGACACGGCCTGCAACAGCTTTGTCCGGGTGATTTTTCTCCACAAACCCTTGCACCTTACTGCAAATCGATGAAAACCGAGGGAAATCGATGAAAACTGAGACAATTTTTTCACTGAAAAAATCGATGAAAACCGAAACCGATGAAAACTGAAGGCAATGAAAACCGAGGTTTCGCTGTAGTTTGGAATGTATATCAATTGGAAGCAAGAGATGAAGCCAAATGTGCTCAGTGAAGAACTAGAGCAAATCTGGGTAAAAGGAGGTAGTTGAGTCTCAGGAGTATTGGTTCAAAGGTGATCAGGCTTGCCGTTTGCCTTCCTGTGGCCAGTAAATACTTAGCCTCCTTCGTCTTCGAGAAATTGAGGAGGGGGAGAAAAAAAATGGCTGGAAAAAGGCTTCCATATTGAAACTCTCAGAATTTTTGCATGTCTCTATGGCCTTTTACCTTAGAGATTGGGGGAAATTCCTACAGCATCATCTAGGAGTAACGTAGCATCTTCCCCAAACGACACTCCTAGTCACTTCCCTCAAAATCTTCTGGCATTTGCCAAAGTACTTCATCCTAGTGGTAATCCTACCATTCAAAAGGTAGACTAGGAGATTACTGTATTGGGGGTGGGGCGCAATTGAAACCCTTCTCCACCTAGTACATTTTGACATGCCTGCAACAGAATTGTTGTATTTGGCTGGTTGTTGTGGGTTTTCCGGGCTGTGTGGCGTGGTCTGGTAGATCTTGTTCCTAATATTTTGCCTGCATCTGCGGCTGGCATCTTCAGAGGTGTATCCCAGAGGGAAGTCTGTTACACACTGTGTTGTAAGGAATTCCATAGAAGCAGAAATAAAAGGC
Source organism: Sphaerodactylus townsendi (assembly GCF_021028975.2). Lineage (NCBI taxonomy): Eukaryota > Metazoa > Chordata > Lepidosauria > Squamata > Sphaerodactylidae > Sphaerodactylus > Sphaerodactylus townsendi. The sequence continues at coordinate 26,551,706 of NC_059438.1, forward strand.
TTTTGGAGTAAAAGTCCATTTATTAAGACATCTTAGAAAGTTTGCACACGCAGGAATGGCACTTCCCGCCAGAAGCACAGGTTATAACACCATTCACCCCATCCCCCCTTCCTGCTTCCCATGGGAACCGTGTCTTCATCTCCCGCGCAGAGATAAAGTCTCCGCCGATGCATCTGGCCCATCGCCCGGGCTGTGGAATGCACTCAAGGTTACTTCACCATCAACACCATTGAATCCCTTACACTCTGCCTCCCCTAAAGAAGACCCCTTCCCCCCGGGTTTATGCGGAAAGGCGCGGTGGAAAGCAGAAATAAGGGTGGGGGCTTCAATATTTTCGGAATAAACCCATTGATTATACCCAGAGGAATATCCCACCCAAGAGAATTCAAAATATTGCAAGCGCTTTGGCGACAAAAGCGTAGAGTCCAGGATAGCTGCCAATTTCTCAGAAGTGCTTTGTGGCCATCAATACAATGGGCCTCTCCGGCATGGTCGCTGCATCGGAAGCGGGAGCCTCCCTTGGAGCAAGCTGGAATGGAAGACAGGATGGATGTTAAGAGAGTTAGGCAAATCTAAGCCGGCAGTGACATCATTAATCACTTCTTTAGTAATCTGAAAAGGTCCCACAAATCTCTTTGCCAAGCTTGGAATATTTATAACGTCTCCTTGAGATTTTTTTGTAGATAAATACACCCAGGAACCCACATCGCGAGAGGGAAATCCGAATGGGTAAGCTTATCCGCTTGCAGTTTTTGGGAGTCCTTTGTTTGTTGTGTATGAAACCAGATCCCACTTCCATCCCTCGGCTAGGGATGAAATCCATTGTTGAAATTCTGGGGGGTCCAAAGCTGCTGCGGGTAGTTGTGGCAACGGGCGGGAAGGAGCCACCAGGACACAATTTCAAAGTGGGTTTTCTTTGAAATTACCGCGAACTGCATTGTTGTAGGCTTAATTCCCAAACGGAATAAGCTCGCACCAATTGTCTTGGCGGTAGTTGGCGTAACAACGTAAATACTGCTCTAGGGTTCAGCCTCGCTCTCTCCGCCTCGCCGCCACTTTGAACGCAGTAGGGGGCGGCGACACCGGGGCGGCCCCCAACAACCCCAAAAACGCTTTCCAGAACTTTGAGATGAATTAGTCAGCGGTCGGAGACCACCTTAACGGGGGCGGAATGGAGACTCCATAAACATAAGTTGGAATAAAACAGCCGCGGCCAACTTAGGAGCTGAGGGGATACACATGGGATAAAATGGGCTTGCTTAGAGAATAGGTCCACCACCACCCATAAAACCGTGTTGCCATGACTTTCGGGCAAGTCTGTAATAAAAGTCCATATAGAGATGACTTCCCAAGGGCTGGAGGCTACAATGGGAGAGGTTTCAACAGTCCATGGGGCTTTCCCGGAATGGTCTTGGCTTCTGCAACAAACCGAAGCAGCCTTTAATGTATGCCTCAATGTCTTTGGCGCATTGGCGCCGCCACCAGAACTGTCAGCGGGCTAAATGCAGAGTTTTCTAAAAGCCAAAATGTCCAAGAAATAACCGGCATCGTGGCAAGCCTCAAGAACCTGCTTGGCGGAGGGGAGGCATCGCACCAACATTCTCCGCCAAACCCCATTCTCCAAACGCACTATCTCCTTCGGCCGCTGGAGGCTCGCGGTAAGCCCCGGGCCTCCAGTTCCCCGCAGGAAAGGAGAGACGAGACTGGGAATGGGGGGTGGAGGAGAAGTGGACGCTGAGATCGGGTGACAGCCAACCCCAACTGGGAGGGGGAAAGAACAGCGCATCGCCCCGTAAGGCAGCTCCACCACCCTCCCCTCGGTAGGCGCTGAGCGCGCCAGACAGTTTGTTGGTTTTCCCTGGGAGAAAATGGACTGTAAAAGAGAAACGAGAAAAGAAATCGGCCCAACGAAGTTGTTTTCGCGGACATCTTGAGGTGGAAAGAGCTGCCAGGTTTTTGGCGATCCCACCAAATCCTGCGGTGCTTAGCCCCCTCCAGCCAGTGGCTTCAAGTGGAGAGTGCTACTTTGATGGTCGCGAGTCTCTTTGTCTCCCACAGTCCAGTTGAGTTCGGCACCAGAGAACTTTTTAGACAAATAAGCACACGGAACCAGCCTACCATCTTTATTTTTCTGCAAATACGTTCCAAGTGCTTTGTCCTGAGGCGCCCATCGTGAACCACAAACGGGAGATCTTGGGTCAGGGTGTTTTTAGGATAGGTTCAGTGGTAAAAGCAGATTTTAACAGTTGAAAGGCTGTTTGACATTCCGCAGACCAGGAAAGGGGGGCCCCGGGCTTGGCGGACAGTGGATCCTTACCCTTAGTGCGTAAGAGGTCTGTGAGAGGGAGAGTCAGTTCAGCGAATTGGGGTATAAAGTCACGATAGAAATTAGCAAAACCAAGAAAAGACTGGAGTTCTTTGCGGTTGGTGGGGGCAGGCCATTGGAGGACTGCGTCAATTTTAGCAGGATCCATTTTTAAGCCCTCGGGCGAGATCCGGTAACCCAAATAGTCAATGGAGGTCTGATGGAAACAGCATTTGGAGAGTTTGGCAAAGAGAGAGTTGTCAAGCAAGCGTTTCAATACCTCTCGAACCAACATTTCATGCTCTTCTATGGTTTGTGAGTAAATTAAAACGTCATCTAAGTATACAACAACTCCTTTGTACAGTAAATCATGGAGAACTTCGTTGATAAGGGCCATAAAAGCTCCGGGGGCCCCACTTAACCCGAAGGGCATTATTAAATATTCAAACTGTCCAAACTTTGTGTTAAACGCAGTCAGGTGTTCATAGCCTTCAGCAATTCTGACTCTGTAGTAAGCTTCTCTCAAGTCCAGTTTAGTAAAAATGCGTCCTTTGCCGAGTGCATCTAAAAGGTCCTTGATCAAAGGCAAAGGATATTTATTGGACAGGGAGACCGCATTGAGACCTCGATAATCTGTGCAAAGCCGTAAAGACCCATCTTTCTTTTTGACAAACAAAACGGGAGCAGCGTGTGTGTGTTTGGTAGCCCGCCGTATGAACCCGCGAGCAAGGTTCTTGTCTAAGAAGGCACGGAGTTCCTTCTCCTCATTGGGACTCATGCGGTAGATTCTACCCTTGGGTAGTTGTGCCCCTGGTTGTATGACAATTTTACAGTCAGTGTCTCTGTGGGGTGGCAACTGATTGCATTCCTGCTCCTGAAAAACTCTGGCTAGATCATGATATGCAGGTGGGATGCCAATAGAATCGGGAGCAATCACTGAGGAAGCCAGGGATGGGGATGTGTCAGGAGACGTTGGGTTTTCTTCCCAATTCATGTGTTCACCGCAGGGAGGGTCAGTGAATTCTAGGATCCTTTCTTTCCAAATGAATTTTGGTTCATGTAACAATAACCAAGGCATGCCCAAAACTATGGAGTGTTTGGCCACTGGCGCCAAAATAAAACTAATTTTCTCCCAATGGTCGGCGCAACGGAGGAGAACCGGCTGTGTTTTGTACTGAGCCGGTCCTTCGTTCCCGAGGGGGCTGCCGTCCATTTGGGTGAAAGGTATGGGCTTAGCCAGGGGAATTCGGTCCAGACCTAGCTCCTCTGCCACCTGGGGCCGCATTAAGCAGTGGGAGCAGCCGGAATCCACAAGGGCCGAGGCTATAATGCGAGTATGTTTAGCGGGGCTGGCTTGGTGAAATGCTTGAATGCAATGGTTTCGCCTCTACCTACCGCTGGCCAGGAGTCAGCTCCATGTCCATGGGGGCTGAAGAAAGGCAAATAGCTGCTTCCTCTGGGTCACGCCTTTAACTGCTTTAGACGAAACAGCGGGAGGCGCCCTGGACCTGCATGGTGGTTTGGCGGACGGAGCGCGCCGGAGCTGGAGCTGTGTTGGTTTTTGTTTCTGGGGACAGTTGGCGGCTAGATGACTCTGGCCCTCCGTAGTAAAGACACAATCCCAGTCATACGCAGCTCAGAGGTGGTTTCCCGTGAAGGCTGGGCTTTGACTTGGTGGGATACAGTAGTGGTTTTGAAGGGCGGCCTCCTTGATTTACATATTCCCAAACGAGACTTACTCTGGGACCCCCAACCGGGATCCAATCTAAATGGTATTGAGGAACCTGAATTAAAAACACTCGTTTCAATGTAGTTTGCCGTCCATGCATCTGAGAAGTATTCGTGATTTCACGCGCTCAGGCCACTCCAGGAGGTGAGTCGAGCAGCCGGGCCGCGACGAAATCTGGCTAATGGGCAAAATCTGCAAAATCCGGGCGGCTGCCTTGCTGGATGGTTTTGATGGTATGGATAGCTTCATTCTCGGCGCCTTGATCTTGAAAGGCTCTTAAGGCTTCTTGGAGGAATGCGGGCATCGTGCGAGAGTCCTCATCCTGTAAATCCAAAAATAGTTCATTTAACCAGTCGGCTGCTGCCCCATCCAGGACTGGCCAGAGCCGATGTCCCGTATTTTTCGCTACCAGACCGGTATAAATCATCATAGTCCTCCAAGTGGGCATTGAGTTGCAAGATAAAGTAGGGAAGTTTGGAAGCGGTCCCATCAAAACGGGCTGGTACCGGAGGTCGATAGTAGCCCTGCCTTCGACGCCTCGCTTCTGCTGGGGAGGTGGCTGCTGGGTTGAGCAGGCTAAGGGTAAGTAGCTGTTGTATCGGGAGCCGGAATCGGCGCTTGGCGCTGGGCTGGCGCTTTGAGTGGCAGGACCTGCGGTACGGCGGCCTCCCCTGGCACCGTAATATTGACTACCAGTAACAGCATAGACTCCAACCTTGGGCTTCCTTCTGGTCTGCTGCCTCCTTAGTTCCCTCTCCAACACAGCTTCGCTGTGATCCCCCTCCCCTTTGGCGAGCCAATGCATCCTGGCGCGCATGTGCTGTTTCTTCTCGCTCCACTTGTTTCAGTCTTCGTCCCGCTTAAGGGCTTCTATGAGCTTCACTTTGGCGTGCGCGAGATTCTGAACGCTTTCGCGTTGCCTTTGGAAATCCAGTCTGGAATGTCTCCAGGACTTTACCATGGACTGACCGATTCTGGGCATATTGTCGCTGGAGCCGTGCTGGCTTTGGCACGGTCCAACTCGAAGCTGGACTTCTTTGCGCTTGCTGTTCCCTGTCCCTCTGCAGGCTTCACTTCCGCTGCAACTGTGCCCGTTCCTTCCTCCCATAGCTGGCGTTCACGGTTCTACGTCAGTTTGGCGCCCTGCAGTCGACCTAATTCCTCCTCATCCCAGTCCTCTCTCGATGGGAGAGGGAAACCGGTCCGGCTGGGAAGGCAGGCTTTCTTCGGACTCGCCTGGAAGCGAGGCATCGATAACCGCTGTGAGCCACCGGGTATTCCCCGAGGCACCTTGCGGTGCGGTCAGCTGGGTCTGGATTAGGGGGGTCCCGATTGGGAAGCTGCACGGATAATTCCCTCCTCCCAATTCCAGGTTTAGTCCCGGTGTCCTTTGGATCGGCCCCAGTGCTGTGCCACGGTGGTTCTTTTGGGGAGCACTACCAAAATACGAGTCCAGGAATCGCCTCAATGGATTCCTGGGCTGCCGCACGAAAGGTACCGCTTCCGGGTCTCCTCCATGATATATTGCATCTGAGGTTTGTAATCCACACGGTGAACGGGTAGAAATCTCGATCCACAGGCGCTACCATCCATAGATAGCGCTCTAAACGCACTCATATGGAAGTCCCTATTGTCGCCGCCACGTCCCTCGTTCCTAACGGAGTAAAGGCAAGACTCGCGGCTGATATTTAGGACGGGAAAGAGCCACCAGCCAGGCCCGCTCTCCTGCTGGTTCCTCCAGATCCAGAAGGCACGATTCTCTTTGGGGGGCTACCGCGACCTTCCGCAGTAAAATTCAACCTCTCCATCGCAAGACAGAGGGGTCCACTGCACAGGAATATATAGATGAATTTAGGATTCCTGCTACAAATGTAATTCCATAGAAGCAGCGCTCTCGTAGTAAAAGTCCATTGCCATGTACCCTGAAAGCTCAAGGCACGAGAGTGGCAGGAAATGGCACTTCCCCGCCTTCGTAGCTACACAGGTTATACCACCATTCACCCCATCCCTTCCTGCTTCTAGCGGGAAACTGGTGGTTCTTCATCTCCCGCGCAGAGATAAAGTCTCCGCCGATGCATCTGGCCCATCGCCCGGGCTGTGGAATGCACTCAAGGTTACTTCACCATCAACACCATTGAATCCCTTACATGTGTCCAGTGTGTTGTATTTGGCTTTTTTGGAAAAACTGGCAACGTGCCAAACTGTGTTCTTCAAGACAAAGGCACCGGGCAAAGATCTTCTGCCCAAACCAAAATGCTGCTGCCAGAACTCAACAAAACCAGGGGGAAGGGGTGGGGGGGGAGAGCCACCTAAAATGGAAATGAAAATATAATGTATGGAAATACTCACTCATAAAATCTCCTTGGGCTTCCCATGTATTAATGTATTAGTTTGCAAACATTAAGATCAAAGGCAACGCAACAAATACATCCGGAAAAAAAAAGTTTTTAGTCAGATTTTTATTAACGATATACAAGGAGCAAGGCATAAAAAATTAATATGTTCAAGCCTTGAAATGTCATGTGTAATGATCTTGAGTCTGCTTACCTCTGGTGCGTTTTGTTTCAGATCAACTCGCTCCCGGTCTTCTTGCCCAGAGCAATTCTATATTAAGAGGGAAGGGGGAGAAAGAAGGGGGGAGGGGAAAGGTTAACAGATGGTTAAAGAACCCCTCATCTGTTGCAGCAAAAATACTTTTCAAAAAATACCAACAAGCAGAGAACAGGAGACAGGGTGTCAAAGATGGGTCGCTTAAATTCATAGAAGTGCAATTGTAGGCCTGCAGGCTTTACCAAAGATGGTGCTAAATATTCAGCTAAAAATAAAATTGACTATAGCTTCTTCTTTTTTTAAGAGTCCTGGTGTTCTTACTAACGTTACAGCAGCAAGACCAGAGTGAATGCCAGATAATTATCAGGTTCACACCTTCCGGCCCTGGCCAGAATCACTCCCTAAACTGAATAAGAATATTTACCATTATACCCCAAAATGGCTTCTTTTTAACCTGTCTTTGGTATTGTTTGCAGTGATTTTTCCAGCTTTCATAGGTGGAGAAAGCGCTGTTGATGGAGTGATCCGGGAAGCAGTTTAGAAGACGGATGGTACCCTGCAAGGGTATTCCTTCCCTCCCTGCTTTTCAATATCTTTTCCTTAGTTTGTTTAATTCTGGGTTTGTTTCTGGGTTAAAATTCAAGTATGCTAATAAAAACAGAGAAGCGGCAGGGGGGGGGGGGCAACATTGTCAATGTCGCTAAGTAATTCCCAGGTAAAACCAGAAGTGACATAGGGTAGCTCTAGCAATCATCTGGAATTCTATGGTTACCATATTGTAACCAGTGATTCCGTGATCTAATCTTTCTCACATGCAGATGTCACATGTAGCCCTCATATCCCTGACCCCAGCTTGGGTTTCCAGGTCCTTCCAGGCCACTGGCAGGGGACTGGGGAGCAGGGTGGTAGGTTTGCCAAATCCAGATTGGGAAACTCCTGGATATTTGGGAATGACTGGGATCTCAGAGGGGTATAATCAGTGGTAGGATTCAAATAATTTAACAACTGGTTCTGTAAGGACTCAGTGGTGGGATTACAATCATTCTCTGAGCTAGATAACAAATTAGCTACCGGTTCTACCGAATAGGTGCGAATAGGCTGAATCCCACCACTGGGTATAATGCCACAGAGTCCACCCTCCACAGAATCCTCTTTCTGTAAGGGATCTGATCCCCATAGTCTGAAATAAGGGTTGCACCATTTGGGGGAAGTATTTTTCAAGTTTGAGTTTACAACAACAACAAAGAACCTCTATTTGCATAACAATATTATATACACAAGTCCACTTAACCAAATAGAGGGAAACTAAAATAAATGTGCAGGAAAAGAAGGCTGATGTTCAGGATTTGCTCCTAGAGCACTGTTTCATGTACAAATCCAAAAATTTAGCAACTGCCTCGTTTGCGTCACTACTGGGGCTGTCCAACAGAAAGGTAATCTTTTGCAAGTCAGATGCATACTCTTTTTTGAGTGGCAGGGATGACAAGTATTTGACTCTGGGCACAGCGTAAAGTGGACAATAAAGTAAAATATGATCTATAGAGTCTACACAGTTCCCGTTGCATATGCATAGCCTTTGGTGGTAAGGGGTTTTAGTGAATCTCCCTGTTGATACGGCTGATGGAAGGGCATTGCAACGGGCCAACATCATTGCTCTACGGAGACTGGGAAGTTTGAGTTTATAGATCTGGCAATTTTTGGAAAATTTAAAAAGCCAAATTCCCTCTTATCGGTATGGGTTTTTTTCCCAGGGAATTCCCAAGTTCCACCAAGTGGCTGGAATCCCTACCCTCGACACTCCTCCCAGCTGTCTGACTTGGGGTTAATAAATGAAACCAAACAAAAATGAATAAAAGCTCTTCGTATGGGAAATAAACAAAATGTATTTGAATTCCCTGCAGAGGAAGGTTAATACAGCTTTAAAATGTTGAGTGAGTCTTGGGGAGATGGTTCTCATTACTGGAATGCAGCTATTGAAGAATGTAACTTGTTTTAAAAGCGAGGATGTAATAGAAAGTGAGGGAAGACATTGTAAGTGTTTTTTTAAAAAAGGCCCCCAATGCAGAAATCCAAGAGAGGGAACATAGAAGGCCCTACAGAGTATCTGCATTTTTTAAAAAATGGAAAAAATAAATAGAACAGATATTGTGGTAAAGGTGTATCACAGACCACTAACCCAATGAGAGGATACGGAATGAAATTTCCTTAAACCAAATTATGGATCTTCCATAGAAACAAACTATCTGCTAGAAGACCTATCCATTTGATATGTCTTCTTGATGGCATCATCTCCAAAAAGCAGGACAAGGAACAAGGGACTCTGCTATCTTAGAACCTACCCAATGGGGAAGACTTACAATTCACTACTTATAAGAGTAAAACCCTTCTATGTCCAATGAAGTCAGTCCTAAATTTGTTTAGGATTGTATTGTTGGTTTCTGAGGTGGAAGGAGAAGGAATTTGGAGGGGGGTGGGATGACCACATAAAGTTGGGGTTCTTGCTCCTACAGAAAACTAATGATGAGGACAGCACAGGAAATTTGGTTTTAACAAACTGGCCATGCAATTCTATGCAGAGGAACTCCAGTCACAACCTGTGGACTCCAACGCAATGTTGTGATGTTGTAGTAATTTCCACTAGAGCACTGTAATGGAGGCCAATTCCCAGCAGTTTTTTCACCTGTTCCTCAGTTTCTCGGTGCCTGCTTATGACTGGTACAGAAGAGGATGTGACCTTACTTGGAACCAGACCCAAACTCAAAGGACTCAATTTATAATAGGGCTGACAGTTTTCAGTCTGGGGCGGGGGCCAGATGAATTCAAAATTGGATTTAGACCAGAGTAAGGTCGATTTCCCACTCACCATGAGATACGCGCTCCTCACAGCAAATATCCCAGGATCCTCCAGCACTCCCCACTACACCAGCAGCGACAACACAGTCACCCCGATTCTGCCGCTCCTCCCAGCCCTCAGTGCACGGTATTTCGGAACCTCGTTGGAGGTACACCTTTTTGAAAGGGGCCAGAAGCTGCAGTGGGGACTTGAAATCGCACTCAAAAGGTCCCGAAGCAAACCAAACCGGTGGGTATCTACTTTTTTTTTTGAAGTGGGGAATCGCCCTAAGTCTGCCTAGGATTGCAGTATTTGAATATAGCAATTGGATTTAGGCCAGAGTAATTCTGCATAGAATTGCATGACCAAAGAAATGCTAGGCTGGATTTCACCACTAGACAGTCATGGTGAGGACAAAAAGCAGAACTGGTCCCCTCCCTTTTTGGATTCAAATGCAACCTTTTATAGCAACCTTTTTCTAGGAATCAACTTTTATAGACGTGTTTTATATGATGAAGCGTCTCAAAGAGATGGCAGCAGAGATAAAATGGAATAAAGACAGGATCCACCCCCTTTTTGGAATACTAGCTTCCATTCAGCAGATGAACAGAAATCTTTTGTGTAAAGCAGTGGTTCTGAGATGAAACCCAGATTAATAATGCTACCAGTTATGAGAATAACTAACCCCACTGATTTATATGAAGGGCTTCAGCACCTGAATCAGTGGTTAAAGCCTTCACACCTTCTCCAAGGTGCGGAATGTCACATCTGTCGTGTAAAGAGAAAGTTTCAGAATTATATTTTAGTGCATAGCCATTTATATTTTTAAATATTAATCTCTGCATTTTGAGCTGCAGAAGTTTTCCCATCAAAATGTCTTTAATTTGCCCACATCTCTTCCACGAAACCCAAGAGAAAGCCAAGTGGGTGACCTCACTTCCCGCAAGACCAGCTGAGAGAAACACATCCACATTTTATCAGCAATTGCCCGACACTGGCTATTATGCAACAGTTTCACAATTACCACCCCAATGTGTGGGTGCAGCCTTAGTTGTACACTGTTTGCTTCCTAGAGCCACAATTCCCTATCCTCAGCAGAGATTGGTTGCAAGGAGGCAGCAGAGCAGCAGATCATACAGAGATGCAACAGAGATGGCCTGTTCTTTAGATAGGTACTTCTGGGTATTCCCAGGATCCTTTGAATGTTTTGTTCATTTCATTCTCAAGGTGCAAGCCTGTGAACAGCTGCTTTCCCTGTTAAAACTTCCTGTTGGATGATGTAAGGATGCTACAGAACCACCACGGTTTTGCATTCCCTCAATCTTCCACTCACTTTCAGACTGCTGGCAGTTCTTGGCTGGGGACTCTTTGTTGTCCTGGATGTTCTTACTGAGAATGTGTGCTCAGAAAGAAAAGCAATGAAAGATATTTGCCAGGGTGGGGAAAGCCCAGACTCCTTGTCTTTGGCAGACATATCCTCGGGGAGCTGTGAGTAACTCGTAATCACACAAATTATTTGGCAGGTAATGCAAAGCTTACTGTACTACTTCTTTACCAGGGCTGCTCTCTTGACTGATACTGCACGTAAGTTAAAGGAAAAGAAAATATGGGGGGGGGGATCAAAAGGGATTAGAGGCCGATCTCATTCTGCCTGGATATGCAAGTCTCCCCTTCCGAACACCTTGATATCAAAACTGTCAGTTGTATGGAGGGAGTTCTTCTAATGAGGAACACCGCTCTTCCCTCAAAGCCTGTTTCCCCAACACTGGCATCACTGAGTTCTACAGTTGCATACATTCATCTTTTAAGAGGCAGAAAGACAAAGGACATTCTCTGCAAGCTTCTGCCACTTTTTGAGAGCCTCCATTGGCCCCTGGACAAGGATTCCACCTGGACCTCCCATATGGCCCTGAGCTAAACCAAATATCATAACAAAGCCAATCACTTGGCTGTTGTTACCATGAATGCATAACAACAACAACAACAAATCTATATGTCCATTTGTCTTTCTATTTATGGCAGGCATAATATAATAAAGATCAGAAAATAAAACTAGGAATCTCAAAATAAGTTGATTGTGGGCATTCCAGGGCCAAAATAAAAGGAACTGGAATATCCTGGCTCAGGTTACCTCCAGACACACACGCCCACGCTATTTAAAGGGAAGCTAAGCTAAATTCTAACAGCTCTTCCTCATTTATTACCACTAAGGCAGGTTAACATTCTATTATCATGCATGTCAAGGGGAGAAGGGGGGAAGAATTATTGTATTACTTTGATAGATTATAGGGATTATATTAACCTTTTCCCCCTTTTGTTCAAAATATTGATAAAGGTTTGCTGCTATACTGCGATTAAATATGTTCTAAGTTACATACCAGGATGGATGAGAAGGAGTTGAGACCAAGACTGTGCCTTGCCTGTGCGCCTAGTGGTTGGAGTGTATAACTGCATTAGAACCAGCGTGACACTGGTTTAGGGACCTTCCAGGTAACTTTAGCCCTGGGAATTTTATTTCCCCAGTTCCCCACCTCCAGAAGCCATGAACAGTTCTTCTGCCGGCAGAAAGCGAAATGATCCAGCAAGGTTTTTGTGAGACTTTTGAAGGACATGAGCAACTTCCAGTAAGAGTCTTCATGTAGCCCTCCTCCTCAGGTAATCTAATTGGAGGTTTTATTATGGACTGCTGACTCAAATTCCTTGCATCTTGCATTTTTGCTGAGGAAAATAAAAGTCTAGTTCAGATTCTTCAAAATATCCCATGGAAAATGTCTCCATGGATTCAGTTGTATGTAGAAACTGGTGCTGGACCTTTCAGAACTATTTTGGCAAGCACCACTTAAAACCAGATGTGCATAAGTGGAACTACCTATTTTGTGGGGCACAAGTCCTTAGATTGTGAACAGGGTGGAATCACACTGGGGTGGGGCTGTAACCCTCCATGATGCGGCTGGCCTCCACTCGGGCCAGGGCCTTTACGGCTCTGGCCCCTGCCTGGTGGAACACTATCCCTCCAGCTGTCCAGGCCCTGTGGGACCTTAGTGATTTCCGCAGGGCCTGTAAGACTGAGTTGTTCCACCGGGCCTTTGGAGAAACAAGCCGCTGAGTGTGCCCCCCCGCCCCCAGTCCATGGGTCCCCAACGACATCAGGACCCACTATTGGGACATATGGGGCTCTAATGCCATCAAGACCATCTCCCCCTCCCCTCCTTCTAAGAGGATTAGGTCAGGTGGGATGCCATTTTAGGGTACAATTTCTGTTTTATTATATTTATGGAAGTCTGATTTGATGATTTTATGTGTGGTTTTTATGCTGTACACCGCCCAGAGTCCTTCGGGGATGGGGCGGTATATTAAATTAAATAAATAAAATAAATAAATAAAAACTAATAAGCAAACCTAATTGCCCTTACTTTGTCCAGCAGCAGTGAGTTCCAAAAATTTAATGATGCATTGTGAAAATAACACTTCCCTTTGGCTGAGACGAACTTTCAGACTGAGATGGCTGTTTATATGGAGAAGAAGTATTCTGTCTGCCTGGCTTGTCTGACAAGGGAAGGGGTTCTATTACGAACCACAAGAATGACTTCTGTGGCATTTTGTGGCTTGCTTACCTCTCATCAGCACCAAGAAACAGAAATTTCCAAATTAAGCTGCAGAACTGGTTCCAGGCATGGAGGACTCTCTTATCATGTCCAAGGCACATCGGCATCTCTGGTACTGCAAAATGTTGCCACAACATCTACTGCAACCACCAAACTTGGGCCAAAGGCATGAAGAAATGGCCACTCATCCTCCAAGCCCCTGACAATCGTGATTTTGTCCATTCAGCGATCCAGTGAGACTTAACAAATGTTCTGAAATCCAAACTCAAAGCCAGAGAACCAGCCCAGCGTGATGGTTTGACTCAGATGGGGGAAGTCCAGGTCCAGATCCCCAATGTGCCATGAAGGTGACTGGGAGTTGTTGGGCCGCTCACCCGCTCTCAGCATGGTGTAGTGGTTAAGAGCAGGTGGATTCTAATTTGGAGAACCGGGTTTGATTCCCCACTCCTCCACCTGAGTGGCAGAGGCTTATCTAGTGAACCACATGTGCTTTTGCACTCCTACGTTCCTGCTGGGTGACCTTGGGCTAGTCACAGTTCTTCAGAACTCTCTCAGCCCCACCTACCTCACAACAAGGTGTCTGTTGTGGAAAGAGGAAGGGAAAGCTTGTAAGCCACCTTGTTTGTTTGTTTGTTTGTTTGTTTGTTTGATTTGACCACCCCCACCCCCTTGAGTCTCCTTACAGGAGAGAAAGGTGGGGTATAAATCCAAACTCTTCTTCTTCTGAGCATAGGATAAACTGGAAAGGGGAGAATGTTGTAAGCTGCTTTGGGTATTCCTGGGGGAGAAAAATGGGGTATGAATAGCTAAATAAATAAGTCTTTTTCAGATGTTATGTGCATTGGTATCCAGCCATATGTACTGGAAGCTTATGCTACCCATAATCCTTCCTGTGCTTGCCATTTCATCTGAAATTAGTACCATGTGCAGAAAATAGGTGTGGTGCCATATCAGGGAGACTCCAGGCAGTTTGTACTTCTGCTATGTATGGGTGGATAACCCAGAATGTAACATCTGAAAAAATATTTTGCTTCTCTGCAAAGAGCAGCTACTTCTCTCTCTGATTGGTAGCTAGCATAAGGGCAGCTGTCATGGTTTGTTTCCTTATTGTTCTCAATACTATGAAGCAGCAACATCACAAACACATTATAGTTAAAAGGCTGATCGATCTATGGCAGTTAAAACATTTTGCTTTTAAAGCCCAAAGGCTATAATAACTACATTTCGTATCGGTAACCAAATACACATTGCAAAATATTTCAATCTTTCTCAAATCATGGAGCGTTTTAAAAACAGACAATATTTTGGCATGTATTTGCATGTCGAGATCTATATGGCTCACACCCAAACTCTAAGGAACTACTGAGCAGGGGGACAGAGGTAGAATCCCCTGTGTGACATCCACCTGCCTCACAGTTGCATATCTTGTCTATGATGGAATCATTTGCCCACTTGCTTTGCCAAACCACTACTTCACTGTATCTTACAGTATGTGTCAGGTACCAACATGAAAAGCTAAAAGGAGGAGGGACAACCCAGTGTGGAACCTGTTTCCATGCCTCACAAATACTTCAGTTGTGCTGAGGGACTTGCACAGGCAATGCTTTGGTTGGGCTATGTACATGTAGGTGTTCCTTTTTTCACTGCGGGGCTTTCCCTCCAGATTATAAGTTTGTGGCAGGGAATTTCCTTTACCCTGAATTCTTAAACAGGAAACATGGCCACTGGGTAAATGCTGTTCCCCCTACAGTAGCCTCCATCACTGCTTATATACCTGTTTGTACAAAACCGTGTCTAAGAAGGACACATCATATGACCATCCCAGGTTGTCAAGGACCTGGGGGGGGGGGGGTAGGGATTGGTTTGAAGAAGAAAACCACACCTTGTGCTGAGTGCTTTCCTACCTACCTGTTGTTTGAAACAATATTTTTTCAAACTATTTGTGTGACAGAATGGGGGAGCGAGGAGAGCAGTGTTCTGAAATGGCAGAAGCAGAATTATCACTTTGGGCTAGAACGTGAACAAGGCTTGGTGCCCAGGAGGTCTCAGTGTGGAAAAATGTCTAGTAAAAGCCCAGATGTTCTGGAATATGACTGTTACAAGCACTGACTGAATAGTGTTCTATGATACCACGGATGGCAAAAAATACTGCAGCAGGTGATCAGAGTGCGAAGAACCATTTTAGACAAAGGTTCTTGAAAAGTGGTTGGGAGTCATGGGACTATTCAACAATTTTCTCTAGGAACCCTTGGGGAGAGCTGTTCCCTCACAAACCAGACACTCACTGAATGAAATAACATCAACAGAGGCTTGAAAACGTGCTTACCATTTCTGCAATATCTTCTGCATCACTTTCATCAGCTGTGCTAGGACGTGATCCCCTTGTGCTTCATTTCATAGGGACTTTCATTCCCAGAAGATGGTTTCCTTTGCCTTTAGCTAAAGAGTCTCTTTGGTGCTAATCTGCTAGCCAAACTGTTCATTCTCCCAGCTCTCCTCACCAACCCCCACAGACTTCAGATCTGTTAAAAGGAAATTACTGATTCTGCTGCAGCGAAGTGCATCATTTGTACCTGATCATTGTTTATGAGATTATTGGCTGCCATTTTGAATTGTGATATTGTTAAGGGGGGGGGGGGTGCTGGAAGCCACAAGGAGCCCGAGGCAGGATAAGAATACTTTAAAAATCTACTAAAAACATGCTCTTCTGTTCTTTTAAAAGCATCAAACACAGGCCATCCTCTTCAGTTGATCTCATTGAGACTTTGACCTTTCGTAGTCTAAACTCTGCCCTTTGCTATATATCTCCAAGTAAACACAAGTCAAACATACTCAGATCCCACATCTACAGAAGGAGTGCACTATCAAATGAGAAAGACAGAAACAGCTTTTAGCATCATTGATGATGCCCTTCATCACTATCTTTGAACAAAAGACAGAATGCATGTCCTTTAACATTCCTTCAAAAAGATTTTGTTCAGTTCAGCCTCCTCAGTTTAGAATCAGGACTCCCTGATTTTGAGGGGATCCAAGAAGTCACACTTGGCATCTATCCACTAAGTCAGAAATGCTCATACTGCCTTTAAGCTGGTTGGCAATGGCTGGCCCTTTAACAGTCTGCTGCCTGGCAATCAGCTGGGAGACGACCTTGAACTAGGGCAGGGGTAGGGAACCTGCGGCTCTCCAGATGTTCAGGAACTACAATTCCCATCAGCCTCTGTCAGCATGGCCAATTGGCCATGCTGGTAGGGGCTGATGGGAATTGTAGTTCCTGAACATCTGGAGAGCCGCAGGTTCCCTACCCCTGAACTAGGGGAAACCAGGAAACGAATCACAACTGAGATGTGGAAGCATCTTCTAATAGGTATTACTCAGATCCCATTGGAGTTCCCAAGGTGTGGAGCCTCTAAAGGGGCTGGCCTTAGCATCGGCCAGTTTCTTCATAAGGCACAGAGGCATAGGACAATGAGGACATTCCATCTGTTGCTCCTCGAGTTGAAAGGGGCCTGATAAGAAAAGAGGGTGAAGGAAATGCCTTCCCTTTTCAGTCTCAGTCATGTGGGAGGGTGTTTTTGCTAGCAAGGATCTGTCAGATCTGCGTGGGGCCTAAGGTTGTTACACACACACACCCTGGCACTGGTAGGGGATGGGAGGGTATAGGTTTCCAGCTCCAAGTTGGGGAAATTTGAGGCTGGAACTGGGGAGGACAGGGAGTTTAGCGGGGTACAGAACCATAGAGTCCACCCTTCAAAGCATTCATTTGCTTCAGGGACAAATGATCTGTGTTTTCTGAAATTAGTTGTAATTCTGGGGGATCTTCAAGTCCCACCTGGAGGCCAGCATCCCTAGCCTCTGCGTGTAGGAAGAGTTCTGTGGAACTTAAATTTTCAAATAGCTTCATTACAAATCAGCGGATTAAGGCCCTTGTGGATATTTTCTTCAAAAAGATACCTTTAGGGAAGACTCTGTTTTGAATACAAGCATGTGGCTTAGGGGAAGGATGGGAATTTAAACTCTAAAGTTCCTCTTTCCATACTAACATAAATGGCTAAACTTCTATGTTAAAGGTAACCTATGCTGTTTCTGAGGGAGTGATAAGAGATCGAGGCTGCACTCATAATAACATCTTTGAGCAGTTGAATGAACACTTGCTGGGGATGCTCTAGGCCAGTGGTGGCGAACCTTTGGCACTCCAGATGTTATGGACTACAATTCCCATCAGCCCCTGCCAGCATGGCAAATTGGCCATGCTGGCAGGGGCTGATGGGAATTGTAGTCCATAACATCTGGAGTGCCAAAGGTTCGCCACCATGGCTCTAGGCTGATCCTATATTGAGCAGGCGGTTGGACTAGATGGCAGGAATGACCCCTTCCAATTCTATGAGTCTGCTCTTCCTGCTGTGAAGTCAGTCCAATTTTATTAAGTGGGGCTTACTCCCAGGAAAATGTTCTTAGAATTGCAGCTGAGACTCTTACTCTGTGAGGCAAAAAAAAAAGTCAAAACTTCTCTTTAGCACACACACACAGCTATCACTAATTCTGAGGAAGGTGAGAATGATTACAAAGACCCAAAAATGGCAGCAAAGGAAACAAAAATTGGTAAAATGATATCAACTTTTCAGTGGCAGTCTGGCCTAATCCCCACAGTGTAAAGAAACACTGGCGCTTGAATGATTTTCCATAATGAACCCATTTCCAATAACAAATGGATTTCTTAAAGGTTTCTGTACCACAGCTAATACTATTGTGGAACTCAGCTGTAATAAAATATATAGTAGTTTAAGCTGAGTATGGTTAGCGTAATTGCTGGAATAGAGGCTGTTCCACTGTCTACGGATTGAATTTACCGTAGTTTCTGTGGACAAAAGGGATTCCTGTCCACAATGGAGCTTCTTCACCTCTTCTAGCCTAGTTATAGGCCTTCAATGAGGAACTAATCTATTAACCACAAATAATCTTAACTAGGGTTTCTTGTGTTGTCTAAATACAGACATCCTGTTTGTTCTCTGATGATACTCTCCCAGGCAACAGAGAGAATGAAATTAAATCATATGGATTTGTCAAGACAAACCAGGATTTAGTTTCCACCTACTAATCACAGCCTCATGTGACTTCTGGACCAAGCATGGTTTTTGTTCAAACCAATGAGGGATCTTAAATGTATAGTAAAGGGTTTGCAAAGGTGCTGACATCATCAAAACTTTGATCTTTGTGGGATCCTGAAGATGAAGGAAGAGCCTGAGATGGGTTACATTGTTAACTGTATCAGCAGAGTTCAAGGTGCTACCATCCAATGTTCAGAAGGCTTTAATAAGGCTTCATGCTTTTAAGAACATAAGAAACAGCCTTGCTGGATCAGACCAGAGTCCATCTAGTCCAGCATTCTGCTACTCGTAGTGGCCCACCAGGTGCCTTTGGGAGCTCACATGGAGGAGGTGAAAGCAATGGCCCGCTGCTGCTGCTGCTGCTGCTGCTGCTGCTGCTCCTGAGCACCTGGTCTGCTAAGGCATTTCAGAAACCAAGCTAAGGTCCCACTTGCAACCCTTTTTCTAGATACCCATAAAGTATTCAGTGGCTTTTTCGAACTGCATTACTGAGAAGAATGGGCATTGGTGAAAATTTTCTACATATTGTACAACTCTGTGGCCAATTACAGGGTGCTGGCAACTGAACCCCGGCGCTGCAAACTTCCTTGTACCGACATACAGGGAAGTTGCTGCATGCCTCCTGCTCCTGCTTTTGGCTTTCTCCATGGAAAGCAAGAGCATCTTCAGGCACGCACTCGATGCCATGGCGGGCAGAGAGGAGGTAAGCTCCCCCACTGATAATCAGCCCTTGGCACTTATATGAGGAAAAAAGTACCTTGGATTCTCCTTTCACACCACTGATAATGCTGCCTAAACAGGGATGCTGATTGCCCCATTGTTCTGTTGATAGAGCCACTCACAAGAGCAATTTGAGTCTTTTTATTCAATGTATCCTATTTGTATTCATACATGTTATTGACCTTTTTAATAATCTTGTCGCATTTTTTAAAAATCCTTTCAGAAATGCAGGCCAAAATTCAAAGCTACCACCTAGCTAGCGGTCTTCAGGTGAACAAAGGCAAACGTGATCTTCTCCAAGTATCTCAGAAGGATCAAACTCAGCTTTTAAAAAACTTTTCCTGCCCGGCTCATGCAGAATTAGAATATCAAGGAATGGCCCATTCCTGGACCACTTTCATGGGCTCCACTTTAACAAGACTTTAAAACAAACTACGGCTCATTCCGCACATGCAGAATAATGCACTTTCAAACTGCTTTCAGTTCTCTTTGAAGCTGTGCGGAATGGCAAAATCCACTTGCAAACAGTTGTGAAAGTGGTTTGAAAACACATTATTTTGTGTGTGCGGAAGGGGCCTATGTCTGATATAAAGTGTTAGGAAATGCCCACTCTGTTTTGACTCGGCTGAACAAGTTTACGGTTGCTTCCAGAATTTCACTTCTTCTTTCATAACCTCCCGTAGCAGTGTAAAATGTGGAACTCGCTCATCGTTGTAGAAATGGAGCGTGAAGATTTCCCAGGTTGCACTATTACTACGTTCCAACTGATCCGTCTGTTACCTAATAGAAAAGATGACCATAGGTTGCAAAGGAATCCTCTGATGAATTTCTGCCTTCAGTTAGGGGCGTAACCATAGAATAGCATCTAGCTGGCTGCTTCTAGTAGAACATTATGCACTGATAATTTTTCCAGTCCCTTTCTAAGGACAGCTCGCAACATTTGAAGAGCTTGGGTGCAGAAACCTGCTCTGTCTCTTCCCTCCTAATCCCATTTCTCAGTAATCCCCCTTTTTTTTTGGTAAAGACAAGTACAAACAATTTGTCTTCTGGGAGAGAGAAGGATAATATGAATTTAGAATCAGCCTTACTCAGGGCAACATTTTCCCTATACCATCCAACATTTGAGTATCATAGTTCCAGATACACCCGATGAAACACTATCATTAATTATAAAATGAAGTCTTGAGGCTGCTGTTCTGTTACAGCTTTTGAGCAGTTTACATAAGGCCTGATTTTGTGTAAAAGACTCTTGGGGAGATATTGAAGATCAAAACTTGTTGTAGGAAACCAATATGGACCTACACATTTCACCAGTAAAGCTGTCTACTGTATGGAGTAGGTCCTCATGATCTGTCCAGACCCAATTTCCCATCCCGAAGGAACGGGGGAGGGGGGACAGGAAATGGCCTCAATATAGTTGACACTCCAGGAAGTTCTCCCAGTTCCTATGGTAAAGCACATGGAAATGAGGGGAAGCAGTCCAGAGTATCACCCAGCAGCGATGTCACAACCTCCCCAGCTTCTGTCCTTCAAATATGAGGGAGTGTTGGGAACTCTACCTTTGAGAAATGTTTCTTCTGAGATCAAAGCAGCAACCACGAAAGAACCCTGCAGTGCCATCCTGAGCAGAGATAACCTTGCATGCTAGCTACAGCTGATGGTTGTAAAAGTTGCTCTTGTAAATAAAAAGCTATTGGTTTTGGTGAGTTTTCCAGGCTGTGTGGCCGTGGTCCGTTAGATCTTGTTCCTAACGTTTCGCCTGCATCTGTGGCTGGCATCTTCAGAGGTGTATCACAGAGAAAAGTCTGTTACACACTGTGTCTAGTTAGGAACAAGATCTACCAGACCACAGCCACACAGCCTGGAAAGCCCACAACAACCAGTGGAGTCCGACCGTGAAAGCCTTCGACAAAAAGCTATTGTTTTGGACTGGCTTGACTATGTTGAATGAACCTGAGACCCAGTGCCTGAGTGAGTTCTATAGCCCAGGGGAGGTTCTACAATTATTATTGATGGGAGTAAGTTAGTAATGACCTTGTGCCCCTCAAGTATCCCGTCCAACAGACATGTTCTGCCTGGAGCTTAATAAGCAGGTACAACTCCAGTTTGAATGAAAACCACACCTCACAGAGAAAGAAGGTTTAAGCCTTTCCCCCACATCATTTTCCTGACCTGAAAGAACTCTAGGACCCACTACCTGCTTGTTGGGGGCTACACATGCCAGTGGGTTTTGGAGCAAATATTGGCTCTCTTGGACTGATTTCGGTTGGAAAAATAGTACAAGGGAGATCCTGATCCAAATGGAGCATGTGAACATCTAGGAATTGAATCCTATGCCTGGAACTCCCAATGCATGGCTAATCAAAACATGTCTATTGGCAATGAGGGGTTTTGGAACATTTGAATTAGCCCTTAGCTCAGAGGATTGACACATAGCGACAATATTAATAATGTCTCTTCTAAATGATATTGAAAGAGAATCAGCCAAGATGTTGCTGCCTATCAAATGTTCTTCCTTTGGTGACTTAATTTATGATCTGCTTCTAGCCTGAAGACAGTTTTATGGATTTGGGGGGTGGTTCAATGATTGTTTGATGCTGTTTTTATGTCCATGGCTTGTTTGAATATTGATCATTTATATTGTTCTTGATCAGAGGGAAGGCAGAATGGTATTGCCCAGTCCCAGGCTAAGCAGGGTCGATACTCAGATGGGACCCCCCCCCCCCCCAGGAAGGCAGTGGTAAACCAACTCTGCTTACTCACCATAAAAGTCTATTGCTGGGGTTGTTATCAGTTAGTTGTGAATTGACAGAACTTTACACACACAATGATTTTTTTAATGTTTTGTTAGACATGAATTGCAACCAGCAAGTCTCCAAAGAGGCAGCAAATAAACACTCTGAATAAATAAATTATATTTCTTAGTATATGTATCACAAAATGAATTGCAGGACTGTGTTGTGCAGGGTTTATGCTTTTACAAATTATTGTTTTCTTTTGTCCCCCCCCCCCATCTACATTTTGTACAGTTTTTTTCCTGCTCAGGATTACCAGAAAGCCTCTTCAAGATAAAAGTTTAAAAACGATGTGATGTAAAATACATGTAATGTAAAATACAGACTACAAACTCACATACAAGTTGTAACTATAACACACAGCCTACTATTCCATTTCCTCCCTTTGCATAAAATCCACTCCTGAATTCTTAAAAAACAGGGTATTTCTCACCCTGACTGCAAGACAGTTTCTCTGTGCACAGTGGTAACACTATTAATATGCTGACTAACAGAACTGGATTACTGGGCCAGCGAGTTAGTGTTGCTGTTGGAAATAATAACTACTTGTTAACATTTCACAGTAGGTGCTAGTCGAACTGAAATCTGTCTCTAGTTGAACAGCAGCAGCATTAGAAGGCAAAGTAAAAAAAGAAACTTGGATCATCATAAAACTGTGTTAACATGGAAGTTTTTGTGGGCCAGAACTGACTTTGTCCAAATATAGTTGATGGCAAGTACAGAAAATGGAAGCAGCAGTGGCGTAGGAGGTTAAGAGCAGATGTATTCTAACCTGGAGGAACCAGGTTTGATTCCTCGCTCTGCCGCCTGAGCTGTGGAGGCTTATCTGGGGAATTCAGATTAGCCTGTGCATTCCCAACACACGCCAGCTGGGTGACCTTGGGCTAGTCACAGCTTCTCGGAGCTCTCTCAGCCCCACCTACCTCACAGGGTGTTTGTTGTGAGGGGGGAAGGGCAAGGAGATTGTAAGCCCCTTTGAGTCTCCAGCAGGAGAGAAAGGGGGGATATAAATCCAAACTCCTCTTCTTCTTCTTCTTCTTCTTCTTCTTCTTCTTCTTCTTCTTCTTCTTCTTCTTCTTCTTCTTCTTCTTCTTCTTCTTCTTCTTCTTTTTACAAAGTGCGGCTACAAGACCAAGCACTGAAAGCTATTTGTGCACCATCTCACTATGCAGGACACAAAACACATACAAGACCCAATGTCATAAATACAACACACAATCATCACTGAGTGTGAGCTACTGATTAGCAGCCACTGGTGCTGAACATGGCACCAAGGCGTAAGGAGAGAAAACTGCTTCATGTGGAAGCTAGAAAGTTCTGGGAACTTTTGAGCCAAATTCAACAGTGTCAGCTTTACAAATCAATCCTAACTTAACAAGTTCACAATGGAGTCTTCTTTTGAACCAGTTGCCTCTAGGCTTGAGCATCACAGATGCAGAGCAACTTTTTCTCCAGCTGGAGAATCGAACATGGAAAATATGAGCCAACAAGGTCAGGAGCTTGCCCACTATGGCAGGCAACCTGGTAAGTGCAGGTGTGGCCAGAACAGACTGAACCTGGGAACCAGCAGGAAGCTTCCGGTGATCCCTAGAGCTACTTGCAGCCATTTCCCATTTTTCCTGGAAGCGATGTCATCACATCTGTGATGCCGCTGTTGTTTTCTGTTTTGCCCCTGCTGCCACTGCTTGGAGCAATGACCGGGGGAATGTCATCTCTAAGCAGGAACAACCACAAGCATGGTCTCAGGAAACCAGGAAGCAGTCCCTAAAGCAGCAGAGAGTGTGCTTCCAGCAACCAGGACGGTCCCAGGGCAGGGCAGATCTCTGGGTCAAGATAAGAGGCAAGCATACATGGGCTGGTATTCAAGAGATGGTCTGCTGGAGTTGTTGAACCAACAAAAATCCCTGCTGGGGCTGATGTCTAAGCCAATTGTGCAAGGCAACACTGCTCACCTCTTTCTCTTATGACTTCCCTCCTCTCCTGGATCTAGTCCTGCAGGAGTCAGGCGTGCCCTAATCCTGCAAGGAGCCACTAAGGGTGTATGGAAGACATTTACTCAGTGGGTCAAACATGTGCTGTAGACTGGATGGTCCTCCACAGGGGATTCTTTCTCCTTGCTAATAAGCAGTGCAGCTTAGAGTACAAAATCTGGTGCAGAACTTTCCTCGCACAGTTCAGGGAATACTAACCCACTGACCAGAATGTGGTCTGAACTCCTGTTGCACTAGAAGTCTTCCATTAAGGGCTCTGAACCAACAAAATCCCCTGTAGGCATTAGGGCTCAGGACCCAGAGAAGCCCTGGATGATTCTGGTGCTTTATCTTCTCCAGAGAAGAAGTCTATTCCAGAATCTCCTCCAGATGATCTATTCTTTGATTCAACCCCTGGTGAGTCCTGTATAGTTTATTGTCTGAACTTGTGGTGCCCAATATTTCTTTACCAAATATCAGGCCAACAGAAGTAGCTTTATTTGCAAAGAAAGGCGAGACACCCTGCCTGGGTAGACTCCACCGAAACAGTATATCCACCACATGTTTATTCCCTTCTCCCGAATTTGCCACACCCTCTCTGTTCCCCCACTGGCTAAGGGTACTTAGAGTCACAACTTTCCGGTCCACCTATTTACATGTTGCTCCTTGATATGTACCCCCTCCCAAATTCCACATACATGTGCACTAAAATGAGGTTTGTCATCAGAGCGGGAGGAGAAGTTAATATGTATTAGCTCATTAAGCGTGCTCAATGCCTACGATCTGATGCAAGCCTTGCCCTTTAGCCTAGTTACTCAGTTCAACTGGTCTCAGCCGGTCTTATCTTGTCCAGCCACAAACATCCCCCCTTAAGACTCATTCCCTCATTCCTAGTAGAAAACATATTTTTTCATTTGTCACAAGGTGGTAAGACTCTAGGAGGAGAATGAAGGAAAAGAAAAGAAATCGGGTTCACAATTACTTTATGCAAATAATTTCCAAAGCATCAGACCTGGGGTTGTCGTTTATGAAGCTGGCAGGAGCAGCTAACAATGAGCAGAGTCAGGAGTGGGGCTTCATGCTTTCATGAGGGCCTTTTTCACTTTTTGCCCATAATTCAAGCAGAGTGCTGGGCTGGTGTTTTTCTAGAATGTTGTCTGGCCTCGTCTGCATGTCTCTTCTCTTCCCCGGAGCACAACACTTTTTAAAATGCCCCAAATCAAAACCAGCAG
This sequence comes from Sphaerodactylus townsendi, assembly GCF_021028975.2. NCBI lineage: Eukaryota > Metazoa > Chordata > Lepidosauria > Squamata > Sphaerodactylidae > Sphaerodactylus > Sphaerodactylus townsendi. Next base: position 26,576,550 of record NC_059438.1, read on the forward strand.
GTATTTGCTCCTTTCCAGAAGCTGACTGCAAAGTGGCCTAGGGCTCAGCTGCAAGCAGTGAACAACATGATGTTCTCTCCATGGGAGCTGGAGGCATGTAGATACATGCAGCCGTCATGTGGTTTCTGCCATAGTTGTAGGGCTCTACTAACCTGTCTCAAAGTGAGCCTGAAGAATGGAGATTTCAGTTAATGGGAGGGGGGGACTCGAAATCACTGAAGACCTGATGGAACATCTCAGGGGTTCATGGGATAATAAAGACAGGAACAATCTATCCCAGAGGAACAGCGCACAGGGACCGCAACTGACAAGGCGGTAATATGTTGGCATAGTGTGAAGCCACCCAGGTGCACACAGCATTACTCCGAGGATATAAATTCCAAAAAGATGTGAGGAAGGATGAAATGACAAAACTCAGCAGCCCAGGTATGCTGTTGCATCATCGGGGGGGGTGGGGGTGGGGTAATGATTGCTGGCATTTCGCAGTACATCTTGTATTCATTTTGATTGGACCTCGCGTGCCAGTGATCCGTAATGTGTTTCTTGGCATCTGCTTGCTTTTCCCCCTAAGAGTCTCTTCCCCTAAAGCAAAGAGTCAATAAAAGATCTGTTCTGTTTGCAAAGTACATGGATGCTTTACCCATTTAACTGATAACTTCAAACACCTAAGCAGTCTCTGAGCCACAAAAGGTCGTGCCACGATACCTGTGATGTTTTTAAGCTTGCCACAAGGCTCATTTGGTGGTCTCGCTGCCACCGAAGCTCTTTTGGTAGTCTCACTGCCACCAAGAAAGGCAGCAATGTTTCTGGAGCTGATCCAAAGCAGCAGAAACCAATTCCTTCCCTGACATAAACAGGCAGATGCTTGCAAACTTGGTGAGAGCTAATGTGTTCCTTTGATAGCATGTGTGTAGATAAAATATCCAGCTGCACTCAAACTCTCCAAGCAGCTATTCGACAAGGGAAGTGCAGGCAGCGACTTGTTTTCCAAGTTTCCTTCTCAGCAAATCTCCTTAAGCCTCCCCTGGAGGGATTCCCCTCTTCATGAGAGGGTGGAGTTCTTCCCTCTCCAGAGGTAATTCAGTTGCTGACAGCAAAAAGCGTCAAAAGTGAGAAGGCCAGGCCTAGGGAAAGACCCGCGAGCTCCAGGTGCTGAGGCTTTGTGGGTGTGGATCTGGCTTGTCCCTGGAGGGGAGACTGCTGGCAGGTAAATGGAATCAATATAAATGGAAAGAGGTAAATAAAAAAGGAAGAGGAGGAGGAGTTTGGATTAATACCCCACCGTTCTCTCCTGTAAGGAGACTCAGAGAGGCTTACAAGCTCCTTTCCCTTTCTCTCCCCACAACAGACACCGGGTGAGGTAGATGGGACTGAGAGAGTTCTGAGAGAACCGTGACTAGCCCAAGGTCACCCAGCAGGAATGCAGGAGTGCAGAAACACATCTAGTTCACCAGATAAGCCTCTGCCGCTCAGGTGGAGGAGTGGAGAATCAAACCCGGTTCGGCAGATTAGAATCCACCTGCTCTTAATCTCTACACCACTCGTGCTTTAGTCGGGATATTTCTGTCCCAATTAAATGAGACCCCCCCAAAAGTCAAACATTTCAGCAAGGTGTTAACAGAGTCCACAGATGACCTTGCATTCCGGGCTCAGTTTTCAATATATCCTGGAGGGATGGTGTCACTGTGGTGTGTAAAGGAAGGAAGCCAAGTGGGTACTTGGATGGAAGAGCACTAAGGAAAACTCTGCAGAGGAAGGCAATGGCAAACCACCTCAACTTCTCACTTTCCTTGAAAACCTTTTGCTGGCATCGTTATTATAAGTCAACTGCAGCACGATGATACTTATGTACATACCTTTCCACACATCTCTACACAAAAATTAAGTTACCAGACTGAATTGTGCCGGCGTGGTGTAGGGGTTAAGAGCAGTGGATTCTAATCTGGAGAAGAGCAGTGAACTCCAATCTGGTTCCCCACTCCTCCACCTGAGTGGCGGGCTCTGACCTGGTGAACTGGTTTTGTTTCGCCACTTCTCCAGATGAAGCCTGCTGGGTGACCTTGGGCTACATAGTTCTCTCAGAACTCTCTCAGCCCCACCTATCTGACAAGTTGTCTGTTGGGGAGAGGAAGAGAAGGAGTTTGTAAGTCGCTTTGAGACTCCTTACAAGAGACAAAGAGGGGGCATAAATCCAAACTCTTCTTTTTCCATCTGAGTCAAACATCAGGAGGGATCTCCTCACATTGTAGCACCTTTCCCGGTGATAAGAAAAAATGATGCTCAAATACCCTCTTATGTCCTGTTCGCCAGCTGTGAGCCGGTTTTTTAACAAATCATTTTGTCAGTCCTTATGTGGCTGTTCACGTGGCTTCAACATATTTCTTCCTAATAGTCCAGTATGATGCAACTGGCTGTTTGAAAGCGGGTATTTTTCACAAAGGCTGGTTAAGCTCTACCTGCCCCTCCTGACTCCCCCACAGCTCCACTCGGCAGGCAGTTGTTTAAACAAACAGTTAAATCAGTCACAAATCACAGCAATCCGTTATATAAATAAACGCAGTGGTTTAAAAGGATTGCACACTTCAGTATTTTCCTGAGTAGTTCTTGGTGATTTTAATAGCTGCCAATTTGCTTGAATAAGTGGCATTTTTGCACATGTACAGTTTTGAGGAGAAAAACTGGCACAAACTTGTTCTGCTGGCATTCAAATCCCTGGGAGCCGTTTAAGTTGATGATTGCCAAATCGAACAGGACTGGTAACTGGCGCCTGTCTGTAAGGGCAGTTCATGTCAAATGTGCAGCATCTGTCCAAAGAACATCCATGGAAAACATCTGGGCTGTCCCAATAATAACCTGCAAAGTGCTTATCAGAGCTTCTCCTTAAATAAAATAAATGAATAAAGGGTAGATATTTGATTGGACAATGAAGAAAGCTGATAAGAAAATTGATTAATTTGAAATGTGTCGGGAAAGAGTTGTATAGATACCACAAGTCCTCAAAAAGACAAATCAGATACCACAAGTCCCCCAAAAGACAAATCAGACACCACAAGTCCTCAAAAAGACAAATCAGATACCACAAGTCCCCCAAAAGACAAATTAGATACCACAAGTCCTCAAAAAGACAAATCAGACACCACAAGTCCTCAAAAAGACAAATCAGATACCACAAGTCCTCAAAAAGACAAATCAGACACCACAAGTCCTCAAAAAGACAAATCAGATACCACAAGTCCCCAAAAAGACAGATCAGATACCACAAGTCCTCAAAAAGACAAATCAGACACCACAAGTCCTCAAAAAGACAAATCAGATACCACAAGTCCCCAAAAAGACAAATCGGGGAGGGGGAGAGGGGGGAGGAGGAGGGGGAGGAGGAGGAGGAGGAGTTTCAATTTATATCTGACCTTTTTTCCTGTAAGGAGACTCAAGGTGGCTTACAAGCTCCTTTCCCTTCCTCTCCCCAAAACAGGCACCTTGTGAGGTAGGTGGGGCTGAGAGAGTTCCGAAGAACTGTGACTAGCCCAAGGTCACCCAGCAGGAATGTAGGAGTGCAGAAACATATCTGGTTCACCAGGTAAACCTCTGCCACTCAGGTGGAGGAGTGGGAAATCAAACCCAGTTCTCCATATAAGAATCCACCTGCTCTTAACCACTACACCATGCTGGCTCTCAAATCAAATCAAGCCTGAACCCTTCCTGGAAGCTAAAATGACTAAACTGAGGATATTGTACTTTGGTCACAGAGTATGAGGAGTCAAGAGTCACTGGAGAAGACAATAACACTAGGAAAAATGGAAGGCGACAGAAAAAGAGGAAGACCCAACATGAATGGGTTGACCCAATAAAAAAGAAACTAAATCCTTCTGTTTGTAAGACCAGAGCAAGGCTGCTAACAATAGGATGTTTTGGAGGTCATTAATTCATGTGTGTTATTGTGTGTTAAGTGCTGTCATGTTGCTTCCAACTACATAGGCAACCCTATGAATTGAGGTCCTCTAAAACATCGCCATAAATCGAAAGCAACTTGACCAAAACATAACACACACATTTGGGCGTGCTTCTGATGGCAAGGAGCTTTGCTGTGGGTGCTCTTGAATAGTTTGCCATTTTTCAGCTAGCTTTCCCATTGTGGTTACAAGAGCTCAGGATTTCACAGACGTTCTGTTTTGTTCTAAGCTGCTTTAATAAAGGAGAAAGTGGGATATACATATGTCAGTGTATTTACTAAATCTACTCAGGTGTTTCTTTGCCTACTTTGAACACCGTTGCAATCTCACTCAGTAAACATCCCGTGCCAATAAACCAATGGTGAAAAGCCAACAGCTGACAGATTTATAGGCAACCGGAGACACTGTAAACATATAATCCAGTGTGTCACATTCAAGGGTTTCTCATTCACAGATAGGGCCGCCCCTCCGCAGGTTTGTTCCCAGTTTCCACTAATGGGGTGTGGGAATCAAAAGCAGCCAAGCAGAGACACATTGAGCCATTAATGTAACCCAGCTGGATGGTACCTTTGAGGTGCATGATGGTCCAAAGCTGGCTGACCCACATTTCAGTGACACTTGTAGAATGATAAAGTGGAAGTGAAAAGATTTGTCGTGGAAAGAGTTTCAGACAAGGATCCTGGGACAGCCAGGTTTGAATCCAAATCACTATCATGGAAGCTCACTGTGTGACCTTGGGTCCATCTCAAATTCAGCCTGGTCTACCTCATAGGGTTGTTGTTGTGTAATCAGGGGCGGAGCGAGGGGGAACTGTGCCCAGGGCATGTGTGCGCCCTGCTCCCCTGTCATGCCCACCCCTGGAATGCCCCTGCCATGCCCCCTCCACACCCTCGCCAAGCCCCTGAAGGGACGCGCACCCAGTGCATTTCACACACACCCCGGCCCCTTGGCACTACACCACTGTGTGTAGTAGTAGAAAATTTATTGCATGGGCCATAGGCCATCACAATCTGCAAACAACAAACTTAAACCTACACAACACACACACACATATTAAAATTATAAATATGGGTTAAAACTAAGATTACAATCTTAAAATAAAAATAGCATTACACCAAATCTCTATATCTAATAACAAAAGCATTACTGGGTCATCTACAATCGGATCTTTCTGGCGGCATAGGCAAAAAGCACAAATCTTTCAAATATGTATGGGTCAGGGTTGGACAACAACAAAATTTGGTTTCTTGTGATTTGTTATCTCTGGGACGTTGGGCAATAACCTATTGATGAACTTACTCCCTGGATCATTATAAAGGGAGCAATTTAATCCATGGTGCATAAGATCTTCCACCCCCCACCCCACCCCAGTTGCACAAATACAAAGGCATTGAGAAAGAGGAACAGTGAGAAACAACCGCTACGCATCACTGATGGCATAGCATGAAATCTCAAGAAGGAAAAAGTCATCTTTAATGTTTGAACTGTAATATTCACTAAATAAGGTGTTCTTCTATGATCCCTTTTTTTAAAAATTGAACCAAGGAGCGACTTTTGACTGTATGATTACATTCCTGTCTATCACTGCATCCTCATGATATATCCAATCATGAAGGTCATGACCCATCCCCCTTGTTTTTAGGATATCATCTGGAATTGAGTATTGTGTATTAATTGAGCTAATCTGTTCAGCACAAGACTTCCTGAGGAGCGACATATTCTGGTGACTGAGAGGATCTTGATTGTTTGTTTTGTTTTTCAGCCAATATTTTAGAATGATGATATTGACACAGGCTTTTATTGAGGGCAACCCCATTTCTGCCTTCATAAGTGCCACAGGTGACCCTCTTGAAAGTGCAAGAATTCGCCTCATCAACAGGTCCTGCAATCTTTCCAAATTAGCCAGAACTTGATCACTCCACACCCCCATATTTCCTCTTCGTATGGAATTACTTTACTAACGAACAGTTTATTAGCACACACATCCCCCTTTCATAAGAAGAATTTGGTTACTGTCCCCATGTTTTTTTAAAATCAGAGATCTAATAGTGGCCAGATGGGATTTCCAAGAGAACGTTTCACTGAATGTTACTCCTAAATACTTGCAGGTACTGCATTGTTCTATCAGCATGCCCAAGATACTCTAAACAGATTTTTTTTGGTCTTCATCTAACTCTAAACCCCATCACTTTGATTTTTTAATAGTTTATGCATAGCCCTTCCACTTTACAATACAGGCCTAAATGGTAGCAAGAGGGGAATGTGCCCGGTGCACCAGTGTGTACCCCGCCCCGCCCAGGAACGCCCCCACCCTGGAATGCCATCGCCACACCCCCACAGGGGCATGCGCCCGGTGCGTTGCGCCCTCCCCCATCCCCTTGGAGCTATGCCTCTGCTTTACACATAGGGTGAAGCTGTCCGATCTGGTAGAAAAAAAATGCAGCTCAGTTTGCAAGATTTGGAGGAATTTCTGTCTCGGCTGTGACGGCGCAATGCCAGACCCAGCCGTAAAAGTGACTTGGCAACTGTACCAGCGACACTTCTAGGAATCTGAATGAGGGTTATTGTTCCTTTCATCTGGACTGACAATTGTCGGAATGCTCTTAAATAATGACATCTGGACTGGTGTCACATGAAACCGCACTCATAGCCAGGAGGGGGGGAGATGACCGAAGAAGGGTTAAGGGAGGAATCTCAGGGTGCACCCCCTAAAATCTCCAGGTATTTTTCAACATGGAGCTGGTCGCTCTAATCAAGGGATAGCTTCTTCCATGAAAGAAAGCCTCTTAGCTAGTAGAGGAGATCCGTGGGCTCCAACGCCATGCAGACGTGTCCCTGTCAATTTCAGCAGAGAGCAGCTGTGGAAGACAGATGTTGCCTCCACAGATCAATGTCCTTGCACCGCTGAGCCTCATCTCAAACTCTCTGATTACAGCCCACTTTTTTTCCCCCTAGTGAGTTTCTTAACCACAAACAGACTGTCTGGGGGGTTGGATTCTGGGTTCTATTAACAAGAAAAATAGAAGACAGGCACAAGTGGGATTCCTACTGTGCTTTTGTGGAGTCCTTTCAATGAAACTTCTCCAGAAGAAGCATCTCAGGTTCATGCATGTGCCTGGAGGAGGTAAACAGCACCAGCTGGATCGTCTTGGACTGACACTGTCCTTCATCGACTTCCTGCCCCATGGGAAATCAAGTGAGCCGCCTCCTTTGTCGCATGTACAGTTTCTAGATTCTAAGCCAAGCCTGGAAACAAAAGCAGGCAAGAACAGAACAGCTTGAGAGCTTCCTGCAGAAACCCCTAATCGTATACATCTTAATCAAGGCTGCACAGAATGTTAAGCAGTTCCAAAATACTATTCCTTTATGAAAAGCGCAGGCCCGGGAACATAAAGGTGCGAGGGAATTTAAAGTAAAAAAAGGCCCAGGGTAGTAAACTTTTTCCATTCTGCCCACCACAGAGCAGAAAAGATGAGCGAGATGCACAGGGCAAACTTCACCCTGTGCAAAGCAGGAGGGGAAGACCACCTGGAAAACAAGGGATTTCCCTCACTCCAGAGAAATGGCCTCCAGTGGAAAAAGGATCTCTTGGCTGTATATTCATCCCTTCCTGTGCCTCCGCAAAAGGTCAATTTGGTTGTGCAGCTGGATCACCAGATCTGCCTCTAACTTCGCCTGGAGCTTCTTCATATGTTACTTGAACCTTGGTGGGAATTGGTTGAAGCAGAACTATGTGCATCTGGGGAGAGGCGAAGCAGAGCTACATCAAGGGATGCCAACTTCCAGGTGGTAGCTAGAGATCTCCTGAGAGATCTGTTCTCCAACTGTTCCCCCTCCCCTTCCCTCCCCTCTCTTGCATGCCACCCCTCCCTCCCCCCCTCCCCTTCCATGCCATCTCTCCCCCTCCCTTTGCTAGGGTGGGTGAGCCATGTCCAGATGCCGGGTCCCCTCCCCCTCCCTCCTGTCCCTTGCATGCCACCCACCCTCACTCACTCACTCACTCACTCACTCCCCTCCCCTCCCTCACTCCCCTCCCCTTGCATGGCACCCTTCCCCCTCCTTTCCCTCCCTCCACTAGGGTGAGTGGGTCATGTCCAGATGCCGGGCCCCCTCCATCCCCTCCCTTGCATGTCACCCCTCTTCCCCTCCCCTCCGCTCTTCTCCCTCCTCTTCCCTTGCATGCCACCCCTCCCCCTCCCTCCCCTCCCTCTCCATCTTCTAGGGTGGGTGGGCATTGTATTCCATTGAAGTCCCTTCCCAACCCCCACCATCCTCAGGCTCCATCCCAAAATCTTCAGGTATTTCCCAAGCCAGAGCTGGCAACCCTAGCCACACCCCTCTCCCCAATCCCCTGTGTTAAGTTCAAAGTCTGGTCTTTATGCATTGACTGTATAGAAAAATGGAATTATTCAGGAGGGTGCTCTGATAAAGGGAATCAAGTTGAAATTGATGTCACTGTCTATTACATTACAGTTCTTGTTCTTGTTCGAACTGCCTGGACTTCTAATACTTGTAATCCAGATGTAGCATTGCTTAGGGGAGGCCTTGGTGGTAGACAGTGCCTTAAAGTTACAGCCAACATTTAGCAACCCTACAAGGTTCTCAAAGCAAGAAAAAAAGAAACGTGGTTTGCCATTGTCCATCTTTGCAAAGCAACTGTGGACTTCCTTGGTAGTCTCCCATCCAAATACTGCTGCTTAGCTTCTAAGATGTGACAGGATCAGGCTAATCTGAGCCCTCCAAGACTTGGTATGCTTTAGACCAGTGATGGCGAACCTTTTCGAGACGGAGTGCTCAAATTGCAACCCAAAACCCACTTATTTATCGCAAAGTGCCAACATGGCAATTTAACCTGAATACTCGGGTTTTAGTGTAGAAAAACGGTTGGCTCCGAGGCGTGTGTTACTCGGGAGTAAGCTTGGTGGTAGTCGGTGGCCTTGCTTTGAAGCAACTGTGCAACTCTTCCAACAGGTGAATCACGACCCAAGGAGGGTTTACTCAAAAGCAAGCCCCATTGCCAGCAACCGAGCTTACTCCCAGGTACAGGATTGCTCTTTAGTTCTTCGCATGAAAATCAGTGGGGTTTAACAGCGCTTAACAGGGTTACCTACACTGCTTTCCCAAAACTAGATCTTAGGTTTAATGCTAATAATCGAGCCCAGCAGCCCAGGCTAGCCTAGATGTGTGTGTGGGGCACTCTGTTTGCACGTGACCACAGAGAGGGTTCTGAGTGCCACCTCTGGCACCCGTGCCATAGGTTCGCCACCACTGCTTTAGACCATTGTTGTTGCATTGTTTTCTAATATTGTAATCCATCTTGAGGCTCATCAAGAAAGGTGGTCTACTAAACAGGCAGACAGCATCCAACCAATTGTGTGTGGATGGCTCTCCATGTGATCTGGAACTCTGGGATTCAAGAGCTGCAGTTTCATGGAGACCTGCTACTTGTGCAGAGTGGGACTATGCAAACTTTAATATCAACACAAGGAGGCTGAGCATAGGGTGAGGGTATGCACTGAAATATGGTCTGAAGAGAGCTGTCTGCTGCTCCACACCAAGGAGCCAGCAAATAAACTCATCGGTTCTCGGCTAGCCCACCACTCTGAGATGTTTTATGCTCCCTGTTAAGGGTGGCTTCAAGATACAGGTGTCCAAACACACACACACCTGAACTCCTAAAGAAGCAAAGTGTGAGTTCGTGGAACACAGCCAACCACTTCCTGACATAGAATGCTAATTTCGTCCGCATTAAATATATTTATTAGTTTATTGCAAGTTATTATAGTTCCATGGCAAAATACTTGACTATTGCTCTCTTCCCTTATGGCCAAACAGGAGTTTTGTAGAATATCAAATAGCTAAAGTTCATTGTTACATAAACAGGTGCTGAATAAATAATCCCTCAACAAAAATTTAACAATAGATTGAATTGTGTTAACCTGGGCTTCAACAGATTTGGTTGGTGTGAACACTCTACTGTGTTGATCTTGTCCTCCTGAGTTTTGCACAGAAATATCACAAACTCTACCTCGTGCATCTTGTGGAGTATTTAACCCTTTTATACAAAAAATTCCCCTCAATTTCTAGGTGCCTATATCTGCTGAGAACTCACTTCATGCTTCTGATGAAATCAGTTGTAGCCAAGATGCTCCTAGAAATCTGTTAGTCTTAAAACTTCTTTCCGGTTTGGTTCTATCAGATTAACATGGCTTCCCCTCTGGAATTAAAGGCTTAATTTGTGCCAAGGTTTATTTATTTACAGATGGTACCGTATTTAATTCAAAAAAACCTGGCAAAGATGTACAAAGATATGTTTAATAGTTGTTGGAAGTGTCAACAGCAAGAGAGGTCTTTGTTCATATGTGGTAGATGTGTAAAGAGGCAAAGATTTTTTTTTTTTGAGATATGATACTTAAGGAAGTACAAAAGATTCTGAAGGTACCAATTTTGGGGAAAAACTGAGGGCTTTTTGTTGGTAATTATGGGAGAGTACTTTCCTAAGCAATATAGAACTCCGTTTAAGTATATGATAATGGCAAAAAGGACTATATGCGCAAAAATGGAGAGATAATAAGATACCAACAAAAGAGGACTGGATTCTGAAAGTTACAGAATATTCAGAAATGGTGAAGCTGATGACACTACTAAAGTCAACAGTGGTCAATTTTTTAGAAAACTGGAAAACTTTTACAGGAATATCTTTTGAAAATCTATTCAAATAGAGAAATAGTGGCAGGGTTTGAAACACTAGAATGCAGTCCCTAACTTAGTGTTTCTTCAAGGTTACCAGGTTTCCCTGCCCCCTCCCCTCCCCCTCCCCCTCCCCTCCCCGCCCCGCCCCGCTTCACCCCATAGGGCAGAGGATCCCTCACAGCTCTTGTTTCCCATGACCTCTTCACACTAGAGTCTCCTGCAATTCCTAGAGAGTCTTGACAACACTCTTGGGTTTCCCTGGAAGTGATATCACATTGTCACTGATTGACAGCAGCTCCCAATTTGCCCTCCTCAGTCTCCCATTAAGTTTGTGGGTTCAAGTGCTGGCTGGTGTCTTTCCTGGTATTTAGTTCCCCAAAATGAGGAACTGATCTTGGTTTTCTTCCATTTCACTGGAGCAGGAAGTAGTTCAAAAGACCCCACAAAGCACTGCTGTTATGTCGCCAAAGAGAAGCTTATTTACCCAGTGATGTGACTGACCTCTGGGCATGAAAACCTTCAACTTTCCATTTCCTCACATTAAGTGTTCATTACAGGGGCAAAACATTTTTCTCTAGGCCTCAGTAGGGTTGCCATCTTTTAAAGTCATCCTTCCAGCTGTCCTATGAATATCAATTTGATCTGCAGCAATGATCAGATGATGTCATTTAGCTCCAGGCCTTGAAAAGCTTCAACTGCCCATTTCCACATATTAAGCCTCTGTTAAAATGAAGAAGAAGAAGAAGAAGAAGAAGAAGAAGAAGAAGAAGAAGAAGAAGAAGAAGAAGAAGAAGAAGAAGAAGAAGAAGAGGAGGAGGAGGAGGAGGAGGAGTTTGGATTTATATCCCCCCTTTCTCTCCTGTAGGAGACTCAAAGGGGCTTACAAACTCCTTACCCTTCCCCCCTCACAACAAACACCCTGTGAGGTAGGTGGGGCTGAGAGAGCTCAGAAGAACTGTGACTAGCCCAAGGTCACCCAGCTGGTGTGTGTTGGAATGTACAGGCTAATCTGAATTCCCCAGATCAACCTCCACAGCTCAGGCGGCTGAGCAGGGAATCAAACCCGGTTCCTCCAGATTAGAGTACACCTGCTCTTAACTACTACACCACTGCTGCTCCTGATCTGAATGGCCCAGGCCAGCAAGCTAAGCAGGGTTGGCCCTGGTTAATACTTGGATGGGAGACCTCCAAGGAAGTGCAGGACCATTACACAGAGAAGGACAATGGCAAATCACTCTGAATGTCTCTTGCCCTGAAAACCCTCCAAGTTGGCTGTGATTTGGTGGTACCAAAGGAAGAGGACATGTTTCTACAGAGCAGTTGGCAACTTTAGCAAGGAGGAAGCATTCAAAAACGGCTGCCTCAGTTGCAGGCCGATACTTTGCTTGGAACTTCCCAACATTTTGTAACTGGACCTGGCCCATACAGAAGCCTTCTTATGGTTTGTGATGCCTCCCTGTGGCAGCCATTTTGCTTACTGACAACCTGCTCTTAACATTCCACAAATTCCCACAGAACTAACAGCATTTGGAAACAACGTTTAATTCACAGTTTGTCTACTACTTTTTGCTTTTTGCATAGTCTTGGTCTTTTGTAATCCTAGTACTATTTGAAGTTCTTACTAGCTGTGTGTTGTGTAAGAGTTAAGAACAAACTCTAATCTGAAGAATTGGGTTGAATTCCCCATTCCCCTCATGAGCAGCAGACTATAATCTAGTGAACTAGGTATGCTTCCCCACTTGTAGGGAAGCCTGCTGGGTGACGTTGGGCTAGTCACAGTTCTCTCAGAACTCTGTCAGCCCCGCCTACCTAACAAAGGTGTTTTCCCCACAGCCGATATATCCTGGGACAAGGAGGTGAATCATCCCAGTTCGGCCATGATTTCCGCATGGCTTCCGAGTGTAACTTGGGCCCACCCTGTGAGATTTCCCTTATCCCACGCCTTTCAAAAAACGATGAAATTGCGGGTTCTTTTTTTTAAATTGCCGCTCCCGCTTCCATGCAAACACCGCAGGAGACCAACCTGCCTCACCGGCTGCAGCCAATCTGAACGGCAGGAAAACGGGACCGTTTGCGCATGAGCAGCAACGTTGGCGAGGAAAATGAAAGTAAACCAGTGGCTGTACGTAATTACATGGAGTTCTTCCTCTGGGCCTGAACGCACTGACGGGCTGCCGTGTGGAGGGAGAAACCAAGATAGAAACATTCTGGTATGTATGATCCCGGTTTTTCCCAGGGATATTTTGGCCGTGGGGAAAACGCCAAAGTCTCTGTTGTGGGAAGAGGGAGGGAAGACATTTATAAGGTGCTTTGAGACACCTTTTGGTTGAGAAAAGTGGGGTATAAATACAAACTACTACTACTACTACTACTACTACTACTCCTTCTTCGTGCATCAGTTTTCACTGTACAATCCGCCTTGACCCTCGATAAGAAAGGCAGACTATAAAGGCATCTTTGCTGTGGTGGGCGTGTATGTGTGTGAAATGGTGGTTGTAAATTTTATGTTCGGTAAGGAAGGCAGACTATAAAGTGCATAAACGAATAACTCATGGCTGGTATTTACCACACTCATGTGGAAAGCATTATTACGTCTATACTGAAAATAAGAGAATTTGTACATTGTACAGAGAGAGAGAGAGAGAGAGAGAGAGAGAGAGAGAGAGAGAGAGAGATGCTCTGTATACCACACACATTGTAAATAATGTTCTGCAAACAAATCTTGTGCAGCACTTCCGACTACATAAGATTCAGAGTGCATTTTTCAAGTGATTCGATATAAAAAGCATGTCTGTCTAGGTTTCGCGCTGACAAAATCTCGCTACATGCTCAGGCACATCAGCACAAACGCTGTGAGGCTTTTAGAAAGCCCCACATTCCCCCGATGTGCCAAGGAGAAAGCATGTTCTGATCTGAGGCAGAGGTGGCACACAAATAAATATGTGCTTGAGATTTAAAAGCAAATATTTCTCTCTTGGTTTTTTTCCCCCTTGCTATGCCCATATTTCCCCTCACTCAGCGTAGCCACGGCAAAGCATCACATGTCGAAAAAATAAAGAGGAATCAGTGAACAGCGGTTTTAAATTGATATATACTTCTGTTATTTTAATGATGTGATTTAAAATGAACTGGCAGTTTTCAGCATCACCCTTGGCTCTATGTCAGCAACGTGTTTGGTTCAGTCAATCACTGACATGGCTGAAAGAGTGAGCTGCCACTCACCAGCAGGGGGCACTGCAGGGATTTCTTTCTTTAGGCAAAAGCACAAAGGAAAATCTCTTCGCTTTAGGAGGGGGGAAGATGCATATTTCAAACCAAACTGTCCACAATATAAAATTCACGACCACCACCCTTTCACACACGTACACACGCAACCACAGAAAAGAAGCCTTTTCAGGGAAACCATTATAATGAATCTGTCCTGCACAAGATTATTTTATGTGTAGGACATTTTTGAAGAAATTCCAGCCAAAGTGTACAGGTTCTAACTTCTGTGTAATAGCAGGACCGCGCAGGCTTATGTTTAGCATTATTATGGAGAGTGAAGTTTCTTTCCCTGAAATTCACTTAGTCATTAATTCCACTTATTCTCTTTTTCTCTATCAAAAGAAGAATTTCTCCTTGATTTCTCTTAGCATTTCTTGTTACACCTCTATCTGCCTTTTTATAACTTCAGCTGCTGCAGAGTATTTTTGAAGTTACACACCACAGGGTACCCTAGTAGGAGAGCAGGAAGGTGTGGAAAGATATTGCCTGCCTTCAAGCATCTGCACAATAAAATGATGAAATTTTGCTGAACCTCCAAACCCTACCTCTCCTCTCTTCAACTTTCTCTTCTTGATCGGCATGGAACTGATTTGGAATAATAGAGAGAAAGAATCTGATTGTTGGATTTTAGGGAGAAAGTAGGCAGAGAGGAATTAAGAGGAATCTTCTTGACAATATTATTTGCTTTGAACTCTGACACATGGAGAAAAAATGTAACCTGAGGCCTTTTTCCACCAAGCTTTGTTGGAAGTGAAGAACTTTGCACTGTTTCTTAACCTCAGTATTCAGAGAGGGACTTGACTGGAGAGCAGGGGTGTACCACCCATGGGGACATGTGGAGTCACGTATCCCCGGGCAGAGGCCGTTCAGTCATGTAGGGGGTGGAAAATCACCCCCACATCCCTCCTCCTCCACCCCCCCCGCACACCAACGAATGATCCAACAGTGGGGGCCTCAGCAGAAGGCGGCACACGGGCGGGCGGCTCAGGCACGAGCTGCAGGAGCCCCTTGGCCTTGGGCTGTGCAGAGAGCCCAAGACGAGGCCCCCCACCTGAGTTGACAGCCAAGCAGGCCCAGGAGCACGAAGGACAGCGTGCAACGCCAGCACAAGCTGGCAAAGCTCCAGCAGGGGGCTGCGCTTGAGGCCTTCTGAGCCCCCCGCCCCCCCCGCCTGAGGGGGCTGGAAAGGGCAGCTCCAGAGCTGCCCATGGGGGGAGACATTGGGGGGGCAGAAAACTCAGATTTTGCCTCAGGCTCCGTTTTCCCTTGATACACCACTGCTGGAGAGTCAAAAAGGGGTCAAGGCACTGGGCACCCTTTCTCTCCTGCTCTGACACCATCCCTTTGATGTATAAATGGCTACTCTCAGGAAAGCTAATTTCCTTCCGTCTTTTCCACTTCTCTACATATCACTTCTCCATCTTGCAATCAAGAGGATAGGACACAGGCTCTGTGTCTCCCGTCATCGTAATTAGTGAGATTAGATTAGGAAATTATTTTTACTCTATCCTGTCCAGCAGTTGTGTTCCTATAATAAATCAAGTATATCAATTTGAATAGATAAAGATTCAGAGTAAGTTTGTTCCTGAGCACACACAGAGATGAGATGGGCTTTGCTGCACACAACAGCCTTTGTGCACTCTGCTAAATAGTCAGATTTATATATATGAAACCAATCTAACAGTTTTTCTTCCATTTCTGAGCTGCGTCATTTGCTTCAGTGCAAATTTGCATCACTAGGGCCCTTTCCACACATGCAGAATAATGCACTTTCAACCCACTTTCAACCCACTTTCAATCCATTTTGCAGCTGGATTTTAGTTGTGCGGAATAGCAAGATCCACTTGCAAACAATTGCGAAAGTGGATGGACAGTGTATCATTCTGTATGTGCAGAAGGAGCCTAGGAGTATATTGAGCTTGCTCCTCCCCCCATCACTGTAGAAATGTATGTTTGTTGTGCTGTCCATTTCAGGCTATTTGAATGACAATGCCATGCTAGAGATACCAGTCCCCTGGTGGGGGTGGGGCATCCCCCCCCCACTCCACCCCCAGCTCTCATTTCCTCTGCTCAGAGCAATGGCAAGAGAAAAATAAAATTGAAAATGGCCATCAGTGTGACAGCGCAACCTTTGGTGCGACAGCAGCTGAAGGAAACTTGGAAGCAACATCTCACCTCTCTAGGAATATTGGTAAACTCTAGAATTTTCAGTGATTTCTAAAGAGGTGTGATGTCACTTCCAGAATTTTCCTGGAATGGATGTCATGCAGTTGGCCTCCCCCTGTTCCCACCACCCCTAGTCTCCCTCTGGCTGCCATGCTAAACACAATTTAGGGTACCCCTGATTTCCTAGAATTTTTGTTTCTGTTTTCCTTTTTAAAAGTTGTTCTTTATTGATAGGGCTGGCACCCTGCAAGTACCACCTGGAGATCTCCTGCTTTTACAACTGAATTGAGCAAGATCAGTTCAAACTCGCGGCCCTCCAGATGTTATGACTACAGTTCCCATCATCCCCTGCCAGCATGATGCTGGCAGGGGGTGATGGGAACTATAGTCCATAACATCTGGAGGGCCGCGAGTTTGACACCTATGCCCTAGAGCCATGGTGGCGAACCTTTGGCACTCCAGATGTTATGGACTACAATTCCCATCAGCCCCTACAATTGGCCATGTTGGCAGGGGCTAATGGGAATTGTAGTCCATAACATCTGGAGTGCCAAAGGTTTGCCACCATGGCCCTAGAGGAAATAGATGCTTGGTTAGGTGGATCCTATGGTAATACACCCTGCTAAGATCCCTTCCCTTCCCATATCTTACTTTCCCCAGACTTTACCCCCAAAATCTCCAGGTATTTCCCAAACCAGAGTTGACCACCCTGTGTACTGATTATGTTGCACCTACATTCAGAATCTTCCTATTCAGCACACAATTCACACATAGACACACCTGAATGGCTCAGTTCTGTACCTTGAAGCTAGGGTTGCTTAGCCACCAGCGGGGGACTGGGGGTAGGATTGCCAGATCCAGGTTGGCAAATTCTTGGGGGTGAACCCTGAGGAAAAGCGGGACCTCGGTGAGGTCCAGCACCATAGAGGTCATCCTCCAAAGCATCCATTTTCTCCAGGGGAACCGATCTTTGTAGTCTGGAGGTGCACTGTAAGTCCTGGGGATCCCCAGGTCCCACCTGGAGACAGACATATTTACCTTAAACCTCTGTCACCCTTGTTTGCATAAAACTACTTTTGGAACCATTTCCTTGAGGCAGGCCCAAATGGAAACTTGAACCACCACTACAGCCAACACCTTGAGCACTGAAAGTTTTGCTGTCTGTTTAGCTCTGCCCCCCTGAAGAAAAAGAGGCATGAAAAGTTTGGAATTCTGCACTAGATGTCTCAGAACACTGACCCAGAAGGCTTGAGCAAGAAAGCGATGAGGAGTCCAGCAGAACGTGCCCCGTGCTGGCTCTGTGCGCCCAGAGTTGCGCTGCTTCTGACAGAACCCAGCCAACAATCCATAAGAAGTAGCATCTTAGTCAAACACAGATGCCACTATTTGATAAACAGGCAAGCAAAACTGAGGTGACAGAATGCTTCTATTCATTATTTATTAAACTAATAGCGACTGTTCTGCGAAAATAAGACAGAAGGCGTTTAAAGGTCCCTTGGAACACTTTGCAGAATTAGCAAAAATCAGAACAGCAGCAATAAAAAAGACCTTAAGACTCACCGGCCCTATTTCTCTCTTATAATACAGGTACCCCTTTTGACCCTTTTAAATTGCAGTTTCCAATAAATATTTCATACCACACTACAACAGAAAGACCTTAGGAAGTTTGGGGTCATGCTCTATTTGACACACATCCAAATAGGCTTACTCAACTCCAGGCTGGTCCTGGAGACCTCCCAGAATTACAACTGATCCCCAGATGACAGAAATCAGGTCCCGTGGAGAAAAATGGCTGCTTTTGAGGGTGGGCTCGGCATTTTATTCTTTGCTGCGCTCCCCCCTTCGCCAAACCCCAGGCTCAGGTTTGTCAGTCCCCTCTTGGCCATTAAAGGGGGGATTGAGGGGTAAGGTTGCCAAATCCAGATGGGGAAACTTCTGGAGATCTGGGGATGGAGGCTGGGGAGGACAGAGACCTCAGTGGGGGGCAGTGTCACAGAGGCCAACCTCCAAAGCATCCATTTTCCTCTGGGAACTGATCTATCTATCTCTGGAGACGAGTTCTAATTCCAGGGGATCCCTATGTCCCAGCTGGAGGCTGGCATCCCTAACAGGCATCCACCCAAAAATCTCCAGGAACCTTGTAGCCCAGAACTGGCAACTGTACCAAACCGAGGACAAAAACTGCACCTCATATGAGAGGTAGCTCAGCAGGGATGTCATGCTGTGGAGGCCACCTTCCAAGGGTGCCCCTTTCTCCCAGGATCTTGTCTTTGTTGTCTGGGGAACAGCTGTAATTCCAGGAGAACGCCTGCCTCTACCTGGAGGTTGGCCTCCCTAGGAGAGATCCATGCCCCACAAAGAGGTTGGGAAGCCTAGAGGCAGAAGTGCTGTGACATGTGTGGGGAAGGGGGGGGGACAGGGTGAGCAAAGAATCTTCACAATGGAATGCAGAGGCTGATTTGGCATGGTCTAGGAAAGCAATGCTACATCCAAGATGGCAGGGGGGAAAAAATAGTGGCAGGCGACCTCCCCAAATGGAGGTTGCACAGAAACAACAAGGAAGTGGCCGGCTGGCAAAATGGCAGATCAGGTCAGGTAGGGACACTTCACAGGAGGAGGAATTCCAGCGCAAACAAAAAAAAAGTGGGGAGACCCCACCGCAAAGCAAACAGTTGCAGGGTAAGTAATGCTTGCTAAAATGGCCCCAGGGTCTTCTTTGATGGCTGAAGGGGGCTGTAACATCAGCTCTTGTGATCAGCAGGCAGTATGGAGCTTCTGGATTGGTCAAACTGGTACAATTAACCGGAGCCTGGCACACTGTCTTTGTCCAGGAAGGGGGGAAATGCAAAATGTTCTAGCCTGCTGGCCGCAGATACTGTGAACATCTTATAAGCTGGGCCCAGCTTACAAGGAGTAATTGAGAGCAAAGATCAGACACAGCCTTCTTGTATGAACCAAGTTTAATACGTCTTAGCCCCACCACCACCCAGTCTGGCATATCTGCTGAACAGCAGGAGATTAACCTCTGGGTTATCACTAATTCTGTGAGCAGTGGTCAGGGCCCTTAGCTGGATCAGCATTTTATTGGTTTTGAAAAAGACCTGCTGCAGGAAAGAGCAAGCGTGCCATCATATTCATGCTGGGAAGAACAGCAGGTCAGTATGGCGGAGTTATTCAGTGGTGAATAATATTCTTCCATAGCTATGACTCTTGGCTTTTTCCTCATTATAGTGCTTGGTTTGTGTTTCTTATTCCCCACTGTTTTGGTCTGCTGCCCATGGTCTTGGCCATAACGCAGGTTAGGTCATAATACCCTGCTTCCTGTCACATGATTGTGATCTCTTGTGACTTCTTGTCAGATGATT
This sequence comes from Sphaerodactylus townsendi, assembly GCF_021028975.2. Classification (NCBI taxonomy): domain Eukaryota; kingdom Metazoa; phylum Chordata; class Lepidosauria; order Squamata; family Sphaerodactylidae; genus Sphaerodactylus; species Sphaerodactylus townsendi. Next base: position 26,595,991 of record NC_059438.1, read on the forward strand.
GCCACTCAGTGGTTTGCAGGCCTAGAACTGCTGAAGACAGCTAGGAGAATGCACCTTCCAGGTCTAGATTTGGTGCAGATGTTCACCATCACAGTTGGTTTTGCCATGGTTGATCTATCTGCAATCAGGTTTTTTAAAAAAAAAAAAATCTTTTTTTTCCAGTGTTCTGAGATATCCCAGATTTGGAAGGATCAAATTCTTCAGACCTGGACCTCAGGACAGAAGTTGAAATCATTCCTCGTGGTGACATTAGGGGACCATGCAAAATTGCAACTTCTTAAGGTTAGGACATCGCTTTAGAATATTCCTTAGTCTATAATACAGTACCAAAAAAACCCTGAATGTATTTGAAGACTCATACAGCAGGATGGGATGGAAGTGGGCAGATGAGAGAATTTGCAGGATGGTGGGATCAGTCATGAAATGCATCCTCTACTGATAAGGATGGATCCTCTATTGACGAGGATGGATGGCAGAAATAGGAGAAATCAGTCTGATGTGGTGGGCAAATCCATGTTATGGCGACATGCAGAACAAGGCGTACAAAAGAAAAATCCATACAAAAGCTTCATCTCAAATCGAAGCAAAGTGTGAAACCAATTAAAACCCATCCCCTCTTCCTTTTCACGATTACCAGTAGCCAAAAAACACCAGTCATCTTGGGATCACCTTGGAAACGGATGAGCGCCTTTGTTCCTTTGAACTGCCTTCTTTTCTTCTCACCTGTGGTAGGATTTGGTAACAAGACTATTTACATGGAAAACAACGCACTGCCAAGTAACTGTAGAGATAAGGATGTACAATATTGTACAAACCAACCTCTTTCACAATCACTTGAAGGCATTTTGGCTGGCGCTGGCTGCCAGAGACAGCATGGCATCTGCTCTCACTTTAGCAGTTTATATTCTGAGACTGGGGAATGGAGGCACAAACTCTGAAACAGCCTTTGGGGAACACTACTGAGTTTCTCTGCAGAGCTCTCCAAAAAGAGGGGGGAGAGAGAAGAGGTTGATACGATAGAAAACTTGAAAGAACCGGCTTCAGAGAAAGGAGTGACTCGCAGATTCCTAATGCCGAATGTATTTCAAACCTTTGAGTGAAACATTAAAGCGGTTCTGAAAAACTAGAGCAATTATTAAATATGAATAGCTTTCAAGGTGGAATACATCCCAACCACTTTATTTTCCGTTCATTTGATACGTTCTGAGGAAAAAAACACACTGTGTTCTAACTTCTTCTGCCAAAGTATATAAGTTAAAATATGCATTTTTCTTTTTTGCAAGGGAAGTCGTCACAGAGGGCATTTCTCCTTGGCTGGGTTTGAGACGCCGAGCCCTGTTCGGAAACAGTTATCCAAAAATCAGATTACAATTTCACCCATCAACTCAAGTTGCTCCAGTTCTGAAAGGAAAAGGCAAGGAGAGAAGAACAAATAAACCGCAATGAAAAACAGACAGTAAAGCTGGGGGGAAATAGACACATTTGATACTTTTCGTTTGAGAATCTGGAGACGTTGACCATGAGCCTTCTGGATTCCTGGTTTTGGGGAAGTACTTGCCAAAGAAACTATTAAATTATAAATGCCAATAACCATTCAGGAAATCAGCCAGAGGGATTTAGACCTCTTCTGAGAATAAATCTCACAAAGGGCAGCAGGTAATTGGTTGATGGAATCTCTGGTCCCAGACCACTATGTAACGCTGTGTGTTTCACAGATCAGACAAAACCTTCCTCTTACTGTGCTGGAGTGGGCATGGTATGTTTTACATGTACTTTACAGATGCACTGTAATCATTAAAAATAACTAATTCTACCCCAGTTGTATACAATTTACTTCCATTCAAGTGTCCTGAAGGAGGAGGAGGAGGAGGAGGAGGAGGAGTTTGGATTTATATTCCCCCCTTTCTCTCCTGTAGGAGACTCAAAGGGGTTTACAATCTCCTTGCCCTTCCCCCCTCACAACAAACACCCTGTGAGGTGGGGGGGGGGGGTTGAGAGAGCTCCGTAGAGCTGTGACTAGCCCAAGGTCACCCAGCTGGCGTTTGTGGGAGTGCACAGGCTAATCTGAATTCCCCAGATAAGCCTCTACAACTCAGGTTGCAGAGCGGGGAATCAAACCTGGTTCCTTCAGATTAGAATTCACCTGCTCTTAACCACTATGCCACTGCTGCTCCTTAACTAAGACATCATGAAGCAATGGCTCACCTTTAGAAGAGTCTGGATTTATACCCTGCCTTTCTATCAAAGTGGTTTACAAACTCCTTTCCCCTTCTCTCCCCACAACTTTGTGAGGTAGGTGGGGCTGAGAGAGTTCTGAGAGAACTGTGCCGAGCCCAAGGTCACCCAGTAGGACTGCAGGAGTGGGGAAACAAATCTGGTTCACCAGATAAGAGTCCGCCGCTCATGTGGAGAAGTAAGGAATTAAACCTACTTCTCTAGATTAGAGTCCACCTGCTCTTAACCACTCCACCACACTGACTTTATCCTCTTCTTCCACCACCTAAGGACTAGTTCAAGATAACATTGGCCCAAACACTTTTTGGAACTTTTTTCCCAAGACAATATCAACCAATATACTGAAAGTCCTCAGCCCTGTGGACCCTGGGGGCAATTTTCTGTCTTTTCTTTCCTTTTACACCTCTGTATTTTCCTACAACGTCTGCCTTGATTCACTTATAAGACCCACCTCAAATTATTACTTTGTAGGCACCCTCCTGCCATATACCAGCTGCCCCCTCTTGTGACACAGTAGTACGTACATGTCTGAACAACTGACCTGACAGGAAATGAGGGAAAGATTGTCTTGCCCCACAGCAGAGGGAGGGACTAAGCCAAGGGTCTGCAACCTGCGGCTCTCCAGATGTTCATGGTCCATGGACTACAATTCCCATCAGCCCCTGCCAGCATGGCCAATTGGCAGTGGCTGATGGGATTTGTAGTCCATGAACATCAGGAGAGCCACAGGTTGCAGACCCCTGGACTAGGCACTTTCTGGTTCTGCCCAATCACGATTATACAATGTTGTGACACAGTCCTGTGTCCCCCAAACCTGTGTCCCCCAAACCTTCGATTTCTCCAGCAGTGTAACCATAAGATAGTTATGCTAATTCTGTTAAACTCAGTTGATTTAGAAGGCTGTAACTTTGTCTGTGTCTGTCTGTCTGTTACCCTTCCCCTTATGGGCCTGTGATGGCACTTAGAAAAAAATATATGCAGGGCTGTAAAATGTATCACAAGCATGGAAAATGTTTTACTGGATTTAAAATGAACAGTACATCAAATCTGAAACAAAAGCAAGGCCCAGTAAAGCAGATCATAATGATCTGTACTCTTTATGGTGAGGTTACAGTGAAATTAGTAGAACTCTTTCGCAGCTTGCACGGTTTACATTATTAATAGAATCTCTGGTATTTCACTTAGCTAACATTATAAAATCAAGAGAAGGAGATCTCGCAGGAATGATAAAAGCAGGATGTTTAAAATATTTAATAACAGGATATTGTAAATGAAGTGACGACGACCCTTTCGAGCAGTGATTGAGCCACAGGTAGAACTGGGAAGGAGGAACGTGTCCTTGGTCTTTCTTTCGGAGGTCTCAGCAGCTTTCAAGCTAGGACATCATCATGAATGAATGAACTGGCTGAAGAATTTCATTAGTGTGTATCAAGGATACCTCTACGATGAAGGTCAACATTATTAGAATTTATATATTGCCTATCCAAGCACCAAGTGTCATGTACAGAGCATAAGAACACACAATACAAAAACAACTTCACACAAAATAGGAACGCAAACTTCCAAATTCACAGTAGAATACCATGGAAATTTAAACCTTTCTAAGTCCATTGAAGTATATGAGCTTAGAAGGGTGTCAGTTTGCTTAGGACGTTGCTGCAAGACTTGAAGCATTGCCGAAGAGCCTAAAATGTGTGGTGGGAAGACCATGAGCGATCTTAGCTAATGGGCAACAGATTGAGCTCCAAGCCTCAATCATCCACTGTCCTAACTCCCTGAAGGAGAGGGGTGGAAGAAGGGTAGGTTTCTACTTCCACTTGTACATAATCTGCATGGGGTTCAGCCAGCTGACTAGTAGAAGGAACGATACCTCCTGCCACTTAGTCTGAGATAAGGGCCACCCCTTGCTTGACGATGGTGGGACAGGCAGTGATGGGGTAGCAGTGACTCTAAGGTCCCATGCTGAATTTTCTCCCTAGTGCTTCAGAATCACTAAGACTGTCCCCCCAAAAGGTCACATGATAGTGTCAGACATTCTGAATGAATCTTATGTTTTTCAAATGGCTGAAGGAAGCTTGGTATTTCCTTGATAGGCTCCTGCACATGAAGGTCATGTGAGTAGTATGTTCATTATTAATGCCTCTCGTTGCCTTGTACAGCGAGCCACCTCTCAGTAAGTTCTCTAGCGCCTGTTTATCTCTGATGTATAAATTCACCTACCAGCCAGCTACTTGCCTGTCTAGCATAGTAGTTCACTTGGATGCCAGGCGGTTCCTCTGTCTTGAAAGATCCTGAAGATATCATCTCCAGTACATATTTTAGAGAATGAAGTTGCAAGATGCTAAGATGAGTTATTGCTTCCCTTGACGTATGCTTGGTTCATCATCCTATCTCGGTGGATTGCACACAGCCATCAACACTCAAAGGAAACACTGAAATCAAAATGGATACAAAATGGTATTCTGGATAAAATGAACATTTTGGCTCTCGCAGTTTAAAAAAGCCTTCCAAACACCTTGAAACCAAAGCCAAAACTACAAGCTTGAACCTGAGGCGCCCTGCAAGGTGACGCTTGTAACGAAAACGGGTCCTAATCCTGGAATTTGGACCTGAGGCTCTTACAGCACAGAAAACTCCCAGATTTTTCCATCTGTTAATGGACTGGTCCCACCCCTGATTAGGAGCAGCAAGGACCCGTTTGATCCTGGCCTTAGCAAGGCTTGGGCCCAGATTTAAACTGAAGGCTTCCATCCTGCAGCTTAGAGCTTGATCCAAGACTGAGCATGGAGGCCGTCCAGCTCTTGCTTTATACTGTTGGCTCTGCCCCTGCTCCCAAGCTCCAGCCCGCCTGACCCTGCTCCCGAAAGCCCCACTTTCCAGCATTCAACTGTGCCCCTGGGGAGTTCATGGTGGAGTACAGCTGGGGCTAGCGTCCAGGGTGAGCCCTTGGCGCAGTTTTATAAAGCTACGCCCTTGACTGTAACTTGAAACTTGTGTGGAAAAAAAACTCTCCTGAGCTAAGGGTTGATAGAAAAGGCAATTGAACTACAACTTGTAATAGTAGTAGTAGTAATTGTAGCAGTAATAATGTGCTGAATAAGCCAATTGTTACAACATTGGCTAGAACAAAGCAAGAATGAATGGCAGTCTAATTTTTAAATGAGTAACACCACAAAGGACACTGAAGAGGCACAGCTTATAAGGATCCAAATAATTTGTTTCAGTTCAAATTGACATTTTGAATGTGTATGCTAAAGAAAGGTCCTAACCAGTGGTGGGATTCAGCAGGTTCGCACCACATCGGCAGAACCGGTTGTTAAAATGGTGCTTGTAAACAATAAGTTGTTAAATTATTTGAATTCCCACCACTGGAACCGGTTGTTAAATTATTTGAATCCCACCACTGGTCCTAGCTATACTTCAGTGTTCCAACAGTCTCCCCAGGACTTGCTTTTTCGAATGTCACTTATTACTCAAATAGTAATTTGCACATTTATAATTTCTGTTATAGGGTCTCTAGTTTTTGAAGAGGATAATGGGCAGCACTACAAAATGGCTGCCATGGAATATGAAACTAGTTACAAAATGGCTGCCATGGGGTGCGAATATAAAAGATTGGGAGGTCTCAAACCAAACATCCTTCTATGGTAGTGGCAGATGTTTCTGCACAACAGCTCCCAGGTGATGCATCCTGGGGAGAGTGGGGGGAGAATCGGGGGAGGTGGTCTTCTGAAGCACTTCCTGTTTCAATGAGTTTTAGAAAAACCAAGATTGTCTCTTTGTTGTTTTGGGGAAAGGAAATGGGTGCCAGGAAACACAACAGCGCCCAGAAGTACCATGTTGGTGATAGCTGCTTTATCTTTTATGACTAAGAGGAGTCATGGAATACACATAATCACAGTCCAGGTCCCCAACAACGTAGAGGAGCTGGTTGCCCTGATTCCAAACAAAGAACACCATAGGGGAGGTGACATGTACAGTGCTGGCCCAGCCTATTTTACAGTGTATATCTCATTGTGCATCCTTCATTGCGCTTAGGATATATTGCCTTGTGTTCTCTTCACCAAGCATCCACAAGAAGATGCAGCTACAGCCTTTCTGATTTACTTAGCGCAGTATCTTATGCCATGGCTCAGTGACTGAGCATCCACTTTGCATGCAGAAGATCCCGGGTTCAATCCCTGACCTCTCCAGTTGAAAGAGACAATTAGTAGGTGATCAGAAATGCTTCCATTTGAGACCCTGGAGAGCTGCAGCCAGTTAGAGCAGACAAAACTGACCTTGATAGACCCATCATGAGAATCAATACAAGGCGGCTTCATGCTTGCCTCAGGTGTAAAAAAAAATCATTATAAAGGCATTTTAGTAAAGCAGGCTTTCGTGTGTGGTTTGATTGTAAATTGCTCTGCATTTAAAATTGGCCTGATAGATATATTTTTGTATTCTTAGATTCCATAGATGTATCTTCACAGATCACTTGGTTGCAAAATCATCATTTTTTTTGTTAAAAAGTCCTCTCCCCAATGTTATTTAATACCTACATGCAACTTCTTGCCCAGTTGATCTGGATTTCAGGCTGGGTCGTCATTAATACACTGATAACAACCAGTTGTCTTGATGATGGGCAGCCAGCTAGATACCACCTTGGACATGCCTGCCAGTTGTCTGAGCACTGTGGTGAACTGAAACAGAGATGGCTGAAATTAAATCCATTGAAGATGGAGGTACTGTGGCTAGGCCAGGGAGAGTTAGGAATGGGATGCCAGCTCCCAACTCTAGAAGGTGTGCAATTAACATCTAAGCTGAACTTCAGGAATTTGGGTGTGATCCTAGATGCCTCCCTTTTAGGGGTAGGCATAGGTAAAAAATTGAGCCAAACTGGTGTTCTTCCATCTTCTGAAGATTAGGCAACTGGAACCCTTCCTGCCTCATGCCAATCTAGCCACAGTGATTCATGCAATGGTCACCTCCAGGCAATGGTCACTGTAACTCACTCTGCCCAGGGCTACCCTTGCAACTGCTCTGGAAACTTCAGCTGGTCCAGAATACAGCTGTATGGGTCCTCATGGGGACATTGTGGAGGGCATATATCGAACGGGTGTTCTGTTAGCTGCACTGGGCTCCAGGTGGAACACCGATCAGGTTCAAATTTCTGGTATTAATGTTTGAAGTCTTAAATAATCTGGGACCTTCATATCTGCAGGACTGCCTCTTCCCATATACCCCCCCCCCCCAAAGAGCATTACACTTTGCAGGTAACAACTTACTGGTGGTCCCTGGCCTGAAAAAATTTGGGCTGTCCTCAACCAGAACCAGAACTTTTTTGGCTCTGGCCCTGGGCTGGTGGAATGCTCTACCAAATGAGGCCACGGGCCTTGCAGGACTTACCGTACTTCTATTCTGCAGGGCCTATAAGATGGAGATGTTCTAGTGAGGGCAGGACAGTGAGGTCCACCTTAGCTGGCCTCCCTCCTTTCCCCTTTCCTGTCCTTTCTCTTTATTTCTCTTTTTAGGAAATCCCTTGAGACTCCTTTTCCCTGGTCTGCTCCCTCCCTTTGATTGGTTTTTCCATTATGCATTGGTTTTAGGCACTGGAAAGTTGAAGAAAGTTAAAGAGTTGAGATTTGCATTGTGTAGTCTGATTTTATTTATTGTAGTAAATTGGTTGTTATGAGCCATCCTGAGACCATCCTGAGAGGACTGATTAAGTAAATAAATAGTTTTGGTTTCTTGTCCATGAGTGACACCTCTTCCCCGCACTTAGCCCAGTAGACTACAAGCCCCACAGCTGGGGAAGGTACCTGTCAGGTGGCAACAGGGCCCAGCTTTTGGCAGAGTCTACTTAGGAGTCAACCAGCTTGAAGGAGCCCAACCAGTACTCAGCAACACTGACCTTAGAGAAGGTTAAGCAGGGCAGCCAGCTATTTAAGGAAGTGCAGGGGAAAGGGCCAGTGAGATCATTCCAAGGAATGTATAAATCGGTCCAGGGGCTTGTCACTCCTCAGGGCTGGATTGGGGAGGAGACCTGGCCGAGTCCAAGCTTGTCCCTCTATTGAGGAAACATTTAAAGAACGTGCTCAGGAACAGCCAGGGAGGAAGAGCCAGACCCATTCCAAGGCAGCTGGAAATAGGTAAATGGCAGAGTAGAGTGTAGGAACCAGATGAAGAAGAACCCCTTCCTCTTTCTCTATCCTGAGTCTCTATTCTGGGGCACTTTCCCAACTGGAGTTGGAAGGTGACACAGCACTCAAACCTGACGTAACATAACCTGACATCACTCTCTATCTCTGACTCTTTCTTTCTTTTTCTTGGGCATTTTTAGTGAAAAGGCAGGATATAAGGTGAAAAGGGGTGCATTTATTTATTTGTGTCAGATTCACAAAACGTTATTCTCAGCAGATTCTCCCCAAGACAAATCCAGCTCACTAAGCTTTTAGCAGGAATTTTATGGAACAAAGACGCCATCCAGTGGCAGGCAAAGTTGGTGGCCGGTTGTACCGTAGTGTTTCCCCACTTGCTAAGATTCCACAACGTAAACATAGGCTTTACCGGGATATTTCTTTTTTCATGTGACGTGTCCTTTCATTTAGAAAAGCTGAATGTGTATTTGCCACAATCTTTTCTAGCTTGTGGCAGACAAAACATCTGCATTATAATCCTGGGGGCTAAGGCTTTCAGTGGTCGCTGGTTTCAGAACTCTGACACAGAACAATCTGAAAAATTGAGGACTACAGTCATTTTTGTGTATGGCTGTCCTTTCAAAAGTATTGACTTCTGGAACTTCTTTTAGGAAGTCTGCAGTGACTTCCAGATTTTATATATGTATAAAGTATGTGTTCCAACTCTCCAGGAAAGTTGTTTTAAAAATCTTTTACACCACACATTGCCATTTTGATTTGACTAATTTTAAACATTTTATTCTCATTCCACCCAACATGGAGCTCCCAAGGAAAACTAACATTTGCAATTAACAACATGGATGGCAAGTTACCACACATCAGGCTGCCAACAGCAAATTGTTAACCTAGCTTAGGCAAAAATTACTTGTGATGGGAGGGTCGTGAACTTCCAGGTGGGGTCAGGAATTCTCCCAGAATTACAGATCATCTCTGGACTTACAGTCATCAGTTCCCTCAGAGGAAATGACAACTTCGAAGGGTGGACTGTCTGACATCACATCCATTCTGAGTTCCCTCCCCTTCCCAAATTCCACCCTTCCAGGGCTCTGCCCCAATTCTCCAGGAATTTCCCATCCCAGATCTGGCAACTCTATACAGAAGTAGCAAATCAATTTGTTTAATCTGGGTCTGCATCATCACAATCTGGTCCGTATGCCTCAAATTGTATCTTTGGGTATATTCCTGTGCAGTACTTTTGACCTTTAGATAGCCTTCTCCTTGCAAAGCCTTCTCTTGGATTTATCTGAGAGGCAATAAATTAGGCCACAGTGCAGTGGTGGGATTCAAATAATTTAACAACTGATTGTTTACAAGCACCATTTTAACAACCGGTTCTGCTGAAGTGGTGTGAACCGGCTGAATCTCACCACTGCCACAGTGCCAAGTCCATTCGCCTGGAACAGCCATTGATTCGGATAGCTCCGAATCGGATGCCATTGATTCGGACCTGGCTCTGTCAGAATCTGCCCAAATCGGAGGTGATTCGGACCGAATCGTTGATTTGGCCGATCCAAATCGCCTAACCCTTCACTTGGAGATCTCCCACTTTTACAGTGGATCTCCAGACAACCAAGATTGGTTCATCTGGAGAAAATGGCTGCTTAGGAGAGTGGGCTCTATGGCATTATGCCCTGCCAGCGTAGTGTGGTGGTTAAGAGCAGGTGGATTCTAATCTGGAGAACTGGGTTTGATTCCTCACTCCTCCACCTGAGTGGCGGAGGCTTATCTGGTGAACCAGATGTGTTGCTGCACTCCTACATTCCTGCTGGGTAACCTTGGGCTAGTCACAGTTCTTCGGAACTCTCTCAGCCTCACCTGCCTCAGAAGGTGTCTGTTGTGGGGAGAAGGAGGAGCTTGTAAGCCACCTGGAGTCTCCTTACAGGAGAGAAAAATGGAATATAAATCCAAAACTGCTGCTACTGCTGCTGCTGCTGAGGTTCTTTCCCACTCCAAATACTGACCTCCCCTGACTCCACCCCCAAAATATCCAGGTATTTCCCAACCCAGAGCTGGCAACCCTTGTACAGAGGGCAGCTTCATTTGCCATATTCAGATAGGCATGTTAGGTAGTTTTATTTCAAAGGGCATTTGGTAGAGGGAAGATATGGTTGTGTGTTTAACTGTGCTTATTGGCTTTTAACTATGTGAATTGTTTTTAACTGTTCATTTGAACTGTAGATTTTTTTTGTTGTTGGAGGGGCTGGATGTTTATGATGTTTTTATATCCTTGCAGCTTTTGCTGCTTCGTTCACCAACCTGAGTATGAGGTAGGCTTGCTATTTGCCTGTCCATGGCAGAAAGAGCTCTGTCCTTAGCCCCAGTTCTCCCCTTCCCCATTCCAAGAAAATGAGGCCCAGGTGAAAAAGAACAGCCAGAAAATGGCCTCCCTAGCAGCCTGGAATTTTCCTATGTATGATATTTCTCATAGAGATTAGGGGAAATTCCTAGAGACTCATCCAGAAGTGATGTCACATCCTCCCCCTACTCACTGTCCCCAGGCTCCACCCTCCAAATCTCCCAGCATTTGCAGAGGCCAAACTGGCAACCCTAACTTGAGGAGGTGGCATATAAATATTTAAGAGTTAAATCACAAATTGACCAAGATTTTTAAGAGCTGAAGAGAGTTGCAAGGGGGGGGGTTGAACTTTCTCCCCCTCCTGTAATTTTCTTACTTGTAGACTTTCCAGACCCCTTTTGCCCAGCTGAGTTAATTTCTGGTATTGGATTCTGGCTGGAAGGAAAGAGGGAAGTGCTACTGGTGACCCAGAGTTTAAGATGTCACCTATTCTGGTGTGGTTGTGCACCCCCTGAAACAGGTCCACAGTCTGAAGGTGCTCCTGGACTTATTGCTGGATAAGCAGGTGGCAGCTCTGGCTAGGAGTACCTTTTACCAGTTTCAACTGTTTAGCCAGCTGCAACTTTTCCTGTACAGAAAAGATCTGGCCAACATGGTGCGTGCCCTGAGATTAGGTTACCACAATGTACTTTGTGGGATTATCCCTCAGAAGTGCTCAGAAGCTTCTATTGGTGCAGAATGCTACAGCCAGGATATTGACTGAAGTGGGTTGTAGGGACCATATCACTCTAGTCTTGGCCCATCTACACCAGCTTCCAGTTTGTTTCTGGGCACAATTCAAGGTACTGGTGTTGGCCTTCAAAGCCCTATCTGGTTTGGGAGAAACATACCTGAAGGACCACCTAATCCCTATGGTCATTTTTGGAGGCCCTGCTTCAGGAGTTGCTACCTTCTGAGATCACAAAGGTGGCAACATGGGAGACGGCCTTCTCAGTCATGGCACCAGAGCTCCAGAACTCTCTCCCCAAGGAAGTTTGTCTGTTGCTGCCTCCCACCAGCAGGTGAAGACTTTTTTGCTTTAGACATCCCCTCAGTGATCCCTCCTTCCTTATGTCTTTGTATGTATTTTAGCCAATGTGGTGTAGTGGTTAAGAGCAGGGGAATCTGATCTGAGAATCAGGTTTGATTCCCCACTCCTCCAGTTGAGCGATGGACTCTTATCTGGTGAATTAGATTTGATTTCCCACTTCTACACATGAAGCCTACTGGGTGACCTTGGGCTAGTCACAGTTCCCTCAGAACTCTCTCAGCCCCACCTACCTCACAAGGTGTCTGCTGTGGGGAAAGGATGGAAACGGGAGTTTGTAAGTCGCTAGGAGACTCCTTACAGGAGAGAAAGGTGGGATGTAAATCCAAAGTCTGGAGGTGCTTCTGGACCCGGACCTACTGCTGGATAAGCAGGTGGCAGATCTGGTTGGGGGGAGTGTGATTTAAATGGCTTTAAAATGTGATTTGATCATGTATATTCTAAAACCATTGGCAACCATGGTGGCCCTTGTGGGGGCAAAAAGTTGGGATATAGGGCACTTACGCACATGTGGTCACATTCAGCGAACATTCCTTTCCAGTTTGATTCTTGGTTATGCACTTGTTTTGCCCTCTTTGGCAGTCATCCCAGCCTCAGATCAGAGAATACCCATGGTTTCTGAAATCTGTTTTAAGTGTGACTTTTTCTCTCCCTTTGCAGGGAAAGCAAAGAAGATCCATGTGCATTAGGCTTTTTTTCAGGTTTCTTACTCCTCCCCACCTTGCCCCACCCACACCACAGCAGTTCTTCCCACTGTTGGAGCTATCATTTCAAAATTATCAGAAGGGTTTTCGAAAAATTCGCTTCAGATGTTCACCAGAGTTGGATACCCCTGCACTAAAACAACCATGCAGTGTGCTCCTGTGTATATTTATTACTTATTGTGAGATCTGCCAGGATTCCCAGCTCCAGGTTGGGAAATTCCCAGATATTTGAGGCAGAACTTTGGAAGGGCAAAGTCTGGAAAGGAGACAATTCTCAGAAAGAGTGTGAAACCATAGAGTCTTCTGTTCTCTCCTGGAACAGCCCTCTGTCGTCTAGAAATCACTTATATTTCCAGGACAACTCTACCTAGATGTTGGTAACCCTGGAGAATGAGTGTACCACTTCCCAGTAAAAGACTTGCAACAACCAGCATTTAGACTTTGTTGAAGAGTGTTTCAGTTATCAATAACCTTAATTTTCAGTTATGCTCTGTTAAGCTGGCTCTCGTTGATCTCTTGCTCTCAATTTTGACCTCTATTTACTCTTTAATTGGAAAAGGTTGTAAACTCCTGCAGTAAAGAGAAACACCAAGCCTTGACACAATGGCACGGTCAACTTCGTCCCAATGAAAGTCAAAGAAATGTCTTGTCCCGTGTTCAGGTCACACACATCCTTCCCTTGAGCACAGGCCTCAGGCTTTATACCCAGCCCCCCCCCCCCCAAAGCCCCTGGAGCAAAAATCCCAGCTGATCCTATGCTCCCCGTTGGCAGAACTTTGAGTTTTTAATCTGTTTATTTTATCACTAATTTTTCCAAGACTCATGGCAGATTAAGGAATGACGAAAGAAAGCAATAAAGACCAGTATAATGCATACAGTAAACAATGCCGTAAAAGCTGGATTAAAGAATTTGTTCAAAATCTCTGTATCCCCTAAACTGGATTACGCAAATAAAAAAGAGATGAATGCGTATAATGAAAAATATAAATATGGAGCAGACTAGCTACTGCCTAAAATATTTTACACACACCTGAAAACTACAATCCTTCTCCCTTTGCTAAAAGGACCCACCTGAATGTTTCCATTTGACATGTTTTGTAGAAGTGTGGAGGAGCCTGCTAGATAAGAACACTAGTCCATCCAGCACATCAGCCTGCCAGTTGACCTGTGACAAAGGCCAAGCCCTTCCTCTGATATTGCCTTCTTGGCCTCACCAAACAAGTCATGACACCAGATGGGAGCCACAACAGAGAATACTCAGGCCTGACTGGGCCATCCTTGGGGCGGGGGGGGGGTCAACTTTACCTCCTAAACAGATGCAAAAGAACCCAGAAGGAAATGGAACTGACATTTTACAGCCACTGCTCAGCCACAAAGCTGTTTGATTGCTGTTTGAGTTGGATATCGACCAAGCAGCAGATCTGAGATTCGGCTCACGAGTGACCACAGCTGTCAAAACAAAATACGTTCACTGGTCAAAGGTGCTTGCTGCGATCTTCACAGCATCCCAAGGTAGTGTTATTCAGCAGAATTTGGGAAGCCAACCATTTTCTGTAGTCATGTACCTGCCCATCAGCTTCTGAGATCCCTCTAGGTTTTGCCATAAATCTTATGTCAGGGAGCAGGCAACAGCAGGCATAGGGGCACCTAGGCCCTGGCATGAACCTATGATATCAGCCCTGGTATGACTGGATCTAAACATGTGATGCCTTATTCGAGGCTGTTCCAGAAATTGATGACCACGCTACATAGTGCCTATGCTAATGCCAACCCCATTCTAGTTGCCCTACCAGTACTGCCCTGGCTGCTAACATTGGCTTTTCCTTGGAATCATGTGGCTTGTATGGCTTTCCTTGTGACTCTTTGATGATGTGTCTTGCTCCTAACCTAAAGTATCTAACATGCTCACCCCACCTTCTTAGTTGCCAGATCATGTTGCTGTAGAAGAGGATACGCGATCCAGAGCAGCATTTCAACACGAGAGCCACTTCCCAAGTGTTACTTCTGCTGGCAGGTTGCTTTTAGGAAGGTCGAAGAAGCCCTGGCACCCCTCCGTAATAGTGGTGAGGAACTTTAGGTGGGTTTCGGAGACCCATCTGCTGCGTTGTGACCTCCTACCGAGCTGCAATCCTCCTGGATTGGTTCTTAATTTGGGAGAAGAAGGAAGTGAAAGACTCATTGGTGGGCATCCCAGCAGCCATGCGAACACACTGGAAATTCATGGACCAAACTATAATGCTTCAACATAGACCTAATGCTCACAGTAGACCTCACACTTCAAGGTAGACCTAATGCTCACAGTAGACCTAACCAAGGTAGACCTAATGCTCAAAGTTGACTTAATACTTCAAGTTAGACTTAATGCTCACAGTAGACCTAATACTTCAAGGTAGATCTAATGCTCACAGTAGACCTAATACTTCAAGGTAGACCTAATGCTCACAGTAGACCTAACACTTCAAGGTAGACCTAATGCTCACAGTAGACCTAATACTTCAAGGTAGACCTAATGCTCACAGTAGACTTAATACTTCAAGGTAGACCTAATGCTCACAGTAGACTTAATACTTCAAGGTAGACCTAATGCTCACAGTAGACCTAATACTTCAAGGTAGACCTAATGCTCACAGTAGACTTAATACTTCAATGTAGACCTAATGCTTACAGTAGACCTAGCACTTCAAAGTTGACCTAATGCTCACAGTAGATCTAACACTACATGCAGAAGTATTCTTGGTAGGGAGCATATCCCACTGAACTGTAGACAATTTACTTCCAAATAAACTAGCAATGGAGTGTAAAGCAAAATCTATAGTTTCTCTTACTATTGGTTCACCTCTTACCCACGTGATTTTTTTAAAAAAAGCCCTGAAGTACTTTCAAAGAAAAAGTAGACTATGAAGTAATGAAGAAAATATGCCATAATAAAACACTACGGGCAAAATAAATTTATACACAACGCAACTATTTTTCAAACTCCGTGCTCGGCTTTAGATGCCAGTTTGCCTCCCGGCTACAAACACATTCTTCACACATGCTGGGAATGTTGAGGAAAACTAGTCAGCATTCAGAGAATTAATACAGATTTCCAGATCTCTGGCCGGCGGCTCAATAGTCAGACATCTATTGTCCTCGGGAGAAGTTAGGGGTTGAAATGCAAATGGGCAAACAACGGAAGGCTTTGTTCCGATTATCAAGGCAAAGCTTGATCTCGATGGCTGTTTAATAATTCCCCAGAATTTTATGGACTTATTCAAATGATGCAGAAGAGCATCGTGCTGCTTTTTGAAGGAGGAAAACAATGCAAGAGTAGCCCAAGTGCATTTGCTCATGGAAAATAAAAAGCAGTTCTCCAGAGGGGGAGGCAGGAAAAAAAATGACACCAACGACAGCTTATTTACCAAACTCACTAAAGATTTATTGATTTGTCAATCAGCGCCTCGAGCGTTTGCTGCTCCCCATAGGAAAATTAATAATTTCTGCTGGTGTAATATATCCTGCGTATAAACTAAAGCAAATGCAAGAATCAATTCTGGCTCCGTTTAAAACATCCCGGAGAAACAGAACGCTCTCCCTTTTGGGGAGTGTGTAGAAACTGAAAGCCACGTTAATGAAGAATAAATGCCCACATTCTTCTAGTAACACAAAAATCATTATTAGGACAGTGTGCGAGCGAACCCGACAGACGTTTCGCAGGCGCTGGGGGAGGCCTGAGCCCAAAATACGCTTTCAGATTAATGCGGCCGCTATTATTGCAGTGCTGACTTGCCTGGCAGCAGAACGATCACAAAAGGCTGCAGGCTTTCCTTAATTCTACCTGCAAAAAGGTTGTGCCAGGTTTACTAGGCTGCTGTTTGGTGAGTGATGTGCACCCTAAGAATCTCAAAGGAAGGAGGGGGGGGGGGCTGCTCAATCCATAGCCCAGTCAAAACCCTTGGATTGAAGTGGATGGTCTCCCAAATACTTGGATTTCTGCAGGAAGCAAATTTTATTCAGTCAGTTAGTCGGTCATTTGTCTTTTAGGCCGTACTTCCCCAGTGGGCTTAGGGCGACTTACAATAAAAGCTGTGTATAGTCAACACCTCAGAAGTGTGGGGGGATGGCGCCTGGGGCAATACCTGCTCTGGGCGCTCCACCTGCACCCACCCGCCACGCCTCACTTACGTTAGCCAGCGGGAGCGGGCAGCAGGCTGCCCCTTGGCCCGGCTCCACCAGGCTGCTGTTTCTGCCAACAAAAGCTGAGGTAGCAGCCTGGCAGGGCCGAAGGGAGGTACGTGTGGGGTGATTCTCCACCCCCCTCCCACGTGACCTGCTGGTGTGTGACTGGGGACATGTCCCTGTGAGTGCTCCACCCCTGCAACACCTCACAATAAACCTGTAAAAATGAACACTAAATCACATAGTATACAAGACCCTTGGTGCCTTAAATATTAGGGTATCAATCATTCATAACCAGTACCCTGCTACATCAATATCTTAGTTGTAACAGAGGAGGGAAAGAAGGGTGGGGGAGGAGCTCCAGCCAGATGGAAAACCATTGCTGTCCGTAACAGAACTGTCTCACAGGCTTTGCGAAATTGTTCTAAATCCCTCAGGGCCCTGGTCTCACTCGACAGCGTTCCACCAGACCAGGGTTAGGGCTAAAAAAGCCCTGACCCTATTTGAGGACAACCAGACTATTTGGGCCTTGGGACCACCAACTGAGCAAAAAACCACGCTAGAAGACTGAACATGAAGCAAAATACTTTAAAATGACAGATAAAATGTTGGAAGAAGGATCAGTGCGGCAGCAGCAACAGCAGCACTGCGCAGCACCCTGCTCCCAAGAACATTTCCCCTGTACAAGTTTCTGTTCATGGACAGCATAGCAGCATGGTTAAGAGTAGTGAAGGAGGAATCGGGTTTGATTCCCCGCTCTGCCGCCTGAGCTGTGGAGGCTTATCTGGAGAATTCAGATTAGCCTGTACACTCCAACACACGCCAGCTGGGTGACCTTGGGCTAGTCACAGCTCTATGGAGCTCTCTCAGTCCCACCTACCTAACAAGATTTTTGTTGTGAGGGGGGAAGGGAAAGGAGTTTGTAAACCCCTTTGAGTCTCCTATAGGAGAGAAAGGGGGGATATAAATTATTATTATTATTATTTTATTAAACTTATAGGCCGCCTATCCCCGAAGGGCTCAAATCCAACTCTTCTTCTTCAATCACCAGGCAACGATGCCACAGCTGCCAATTACTTAACCCTTTTGTTCCATTTCCCTCCAGAAGGTTACAGGAAGAGGAAACAACAGCAGCCACTGTCATCTGTTGGTGATGATGCATCCCAGTGAACATAATGATACATGATGAAATAGAGGACATTGGTGCCCCTTTTCTAGCCCATCTTTTCAATCAAATACACAAGTTGCATGATTGATAGCAAATCTGACTCCATGGACACTCTGTGCTAGTGGAGGTGCACTAATTCCTCCAACAGAAGGAGGGGAAGAGGGCACAAGAGGCTCCTTCAGCCAGAAAAAAACACATCCACTAGCACAACAGGTCTTCAGGATCCATCCCAACCATTGCTATGTGGTGAGAATGGCGTAAACAGGCATCCATACAAGGGGGAAAAACTCCCAAAATTGTGAGGTCAAGTGGTGTGCCCTCCTCCACTCACAGCCCCCGACCAAACTCCCCCCCACCCCCAGCCGAACACTCCCCACCATGCCCCCACCTGCAAAAACATTCAATAAACCTTTCTTCAAGCCAACCTCACCAAGGCTGGCAAGACACTGGGGATGAGGTCAGGGAGGGAGCGTCCCTGGCCTGGCCTCCACCCTCAGAATGTTGCCAGCCTCAGTGTCACTCGAACGGAGGAAACCATGATGAATTCACCTCACGTTCCTCCCTCCAAGCAACACGGAGGCCGGCAACGCATTGGGGGTGCGGACGAGTTCATGGAGGACATTCTCCTTCCCTAGCCTTATCTCTGCAGCCAGTCTGTGTGTTGCTAGCCTCAGTGCTGCTCGGACGGAGGAAAGTATGGTGAATATGTTCAAATTCTTCTCCTGGCAAAGATTGTTGCTGTCTTCTTCTCAGTCTCAAGTGTGACATGCTGCAGAGGATGAACAAAGCAAAAACGCCAGGGAGGGAAACTTTCAGATTCTGAGGTAGCATCAAAGCAAGAGTGCAGCAAGAGTAGCCACAGTTCTTGTGGTTGCTCACCCATCCACCAAACATCTGCCCTTCGGGTCCATGCAAGTTCTCTAAATCTTTGTTTGCCCATCTGGGAAGACACAAGTGGGGGCCACGGTTCAATGGAAGTCTTCAGACTAGGACATGGGAATGCTGGAGCTCATAAGGCAAGCCAGGATGATAGCAAGAACCACAGACCGATGATACACTGGCACTCTGCCCCACAACGAGGATACGTTTCCTACAGGGCAGAAATTTCATTGCAGACATGCTCTGCATTAAAGCACAGCTGATCCTGGAAGACCCCCGTGGTGAGCAAGAGCAGAGAAACCCCAATGTACAACAACAACAACAACAACAACAACAACAACAACAACAACAACAACAACAACCTTTATTTGGCATTTAAAAATAGGTTCTAGAGCATTGCCAGACATTTTTGAAATACAAATCAAGAGTAAATTCAAAGCGCAGACAGGAAGACTATATAGCAGTATACATTACTTAGAAAGTTCGGTCACTTGTAAAAGAAATTTTGCTACTTTTTCCAAAAGCATGACATCTGTGTTGTTTAACAGAAGCTCCACAACAGAACAGTCAGAGTCACGTTCAGATTTGTCTAGGGCCAGCCTGGGAGAGAAATTCCTAATGCCCACATATCTCGGACAGTCAAGAATAATGTGAGCACGAGTCTCCACTTGATTTTTACAGTGTGGACAAACCCCAATGTTTTCCCTCACTCTGGGGGTTTCCACTCCTTCCTTTCTCCCTCCACCCCACTCCTCACAGGCATTTCTGGTGGATCAACTTTTGTGAAAAGCACAAAAAAATATATCTATAGCCATGAAATATCAATGTAATACTGTACTATCAATATAAAAATGTAAATGGCAATATAAACATTTAAGTTGGCAATCCTGCAAGAATTGGGAGTGATCTGGAAGTGGGGGCAGGCAAGCCACACAGTAGGCAGTGCAACACCTCCTCGCATGCAGACAGAGAAATATGAGACTACTCCACTATGACCCCCCAAAACAGTGAAGAGCCCCGAAGAAAGCACTCCATGCATAATGGGCCACAGAAAGCAGTTGCTGATAAATGGATGGACTGGATAATTCCATACTGAGCAACAATCCTCCCTCTCCATATTTCCAACTATATATCCTTTGCTGTGTTCAAATTAGCATTGCCAGCCCCACACAAGCAAATTCCAGGATATTTTGTAGTGCAGCCTGAAAAGGGTGAAACTTCCAGAGATGTAATATCAATTCTGGATGACACTCTAGGAATTTCCCGAGTCTTTACCATAGATACTGGGGATTTCCTGAGCAGCACAGAGGATGTGACATCACTCCCAAGTGAAGGATTGATAGATGTGCTGTTACTTCTGTGTCGCAATCAGGGAGGGGGGGGAAGATGCATGAATGCCTGAGCTCTGCATACATAAATTCCACTGACCATGTGAAGTCCCAAGCAGACCCAAGCAATATCTGTTTTCATCCATCTTCCTGGCAAGGAAGGAATAAGATTTCAAGCAAAATGTTTATATTGAAAGCACATATCCCACCCGATTGGTATAGAGGGGAGGGCAACCTGCATGCTGCTCCACGCTTTTGCCATCAGCAACAACCCAGAAAACTTTGGGAGATGCCTGTCAGATTTATCTCTGTACAAGTCCACATGAAATTTTTAAAAAGCAGACTCTGGCTTAATTCTGTGGGTCTTGTGCAGCGAATGTTCTGGGCAGAATGTACAAGCAGGCTTTTTTCTTCCCCAACAAAATGCCTTTCATGCTTCTTCTCAGTAACTCCCTCCATAACCCCAGTGGAGGCCACTATGTTAATGTGGGAGAGAGCCGGCACAGTGTAGAGGTGAAGAGAGGCAGACTCTAACCTGGATAACTGGGTGTGATTCCCTACTCCTCCCCATGAAGCCAGCTGGGTGACCTGAGGCCAGACTCACAGCTCTCTCCGAACTCTCTCAGCTCACACAGAGGCAGGTGATGACAAACCACCTTTGAACGTCTCTTGACTTGAAAACTCTTCAGGGTTGCTATAAGTCAGCTATGACTTCATGGCACACATGTGTTAATGAAAAATTTTCTCAGCCAACTGTTGCATCTTTTCCAAAAGCTACAAAATGTGGGTCCAGGAAAGGCTGCTGAATTCTACTGACTCATCTCTGCTAGATGTATGAAAAACAGTGCCAAGAAAAACCAGTCCTGTTCCACAAATCATGCTTTACTCAAGCAGTTCTGAATGTAGGATTTTGTATTTGGGGAGGGGGGGGGTGGCGTTTAAAATTCTCACAATCATTGTAAAATGCTGCCCTCTGGTGTCAAATGTGTTAAAAACTGGAGGCCGCTGACACCTTTCCCCTTTTCTTTTTTGCACACACTCTCCTTTGGGGAAGGGGGGGTGGGCTTTTACCTGAAAGAAACACCTCCAGGGTCATTCAACCTGTTTTTTCTGATTTGCAAAGACCTGCACACCAAAGCCCCCAGGACGTTTGCTGGCTTCGGTTGTTGGCGCTTTTCCTTCTGTGCCTGCAAAACACCAAGCCATGTTATTGTGAGCTGTCTCAGTCAATTTACATCAAAAAAAAAAAAACCCTTCTGTCCAGGAACAAAAACTGATTTTAAATTGCAGGCAAAAGCGAGTTGCTAGGATTTCAAAGGTTCCAGTGGAAAACAGAACGCCGGGGACGGAGCCTGATAAGCTTCATCTTTAAAAAAAAACACCCAAAAATATCTATTGCTGAAAAGTTGTTGATTTTGGTTAGTCTACAATTATGGAGAACCTCAAGATTTAAATTGGCCCTTTCCAGCGGTTTTTCGGGGCTATATGGTAGATCCATTTTTCAGACTGGCAATGTCTTTATCCACTTCAATCAGTTGACTCCTTGGTACATTTCCTTTTGCAATGCCCTTCTCAGTCCCATCCAATGGGCGGGCAAAAGGGTTTTAGGGAGCGGCACAGCCTTGCGCTGATGCATTTGCCCTCCCCGGGGCACTTAAACTTGGTGGAGGTGGCAGATGTGCCAGTGGTTGCCCCGTCCCTCAGCCCCTCGCCACAAAACCCAGAAATCCAGGTTATGGAGAGCTGTGCTGGCGTCCCAATCAAATGTAAATAGAATGGGTGGGTTGGGGGGTGGGGGGGTGGGATGGGATGGGATGGGATGGGATGGGGCGTTCCCTCAGGTGCAGCCAACAGTAGTCAGCTCCCTCCTGGACTTTAGGGCCAAGAGTCTTTGGTAAAGGTCTTTCCTGTCATCTGCGACCCCTGGAAACCTCCCGCATACAAAGCAGATGTTCTCTCATTGAGCCACAGTTCTTTCAAGAAGCTGCCTTCTGCTGAGTCAGGCTATTGGCCTACCAAGAGTAGTAGTCTACTCTGACTAGCTGCAGCATTCTGGGAGCTCTCTCAGCTCAGCTCAGGGTCTTTCAGGATACCACCTGTATGCAAAAACGTGCTCTGCCACTGAGTCCTGGCCCCTTCCCGAACCCAGAGATCCACTATAAATCATGCATGGTCAGTCTCCTAACTATCATTGTCAGCTTCACTTGGGAATGTCTGGAAAGTGCAGACCTATTTACAGGCACACAAGTCACCTGGCCAAATCCGACACATTCCTGAATGGTCAGCAGCCATCCATCATCCTATTCCAGAACATGTGGAAAAATGAGTACATCATCTGTAGAGAACCTTTCTAGCCTGCGTTCCTCCAAGTCAAAGCCACTTATTCAAAATGCTTTTGCTGCAAATGAAACTCTGAGAGGAGTCTTCTGCTGATGCTCACAGACCTTCTTCCGTTCTTCCTGCAATTCTTTCTTTCCCAATGGTGCCTCCAGCTATGGTAGCTGCTGCTGCTTGACTCCTAGAGACAGCTGTGAATGCAGCGGCTATTAGTGAAGATGTATGCTCTGCACAGTGAATCACAGCAGCTGTGGATGCTCGGTGAGTCACTCCAGGCCAGTCTTCCCTCTTCTTTCAGCCATTGGCAGGGCAGTTGGCATGGTGGTTGCAATGCCAGGTGTTCGGTAGAGGCTCGGTTACTCTCGCCTCCTGGTTCCAAGAAGCAAGGGCAAGAGCGGCAACCAGAGACCCTGGAGAAGACAATGGTGGTGACAGCGTTCTTCTCCTCCCAACTCACTTTCCCCACAGTCCATGGTGGAGATATTCTATTGGCATACATCCTTTGGTGTTTAGGAATTTAATTTAAAATGCTCGTTCAAAAGCCCCTTTGTAGAACAATCCTATGCAGAATTACTCCAGTGGTTTCAGTGGGCTTAGACTGGAGCAAATCTGCATGACTGCATTTTTAATTGCTGCAGCATCAGCAACAGAGCAGCCGCAAGGTATTTTTCCCTGCGCTTTTCTTGCTTCTGCTTTAGGGTCACCAGCTTCTCACTAGCAGTGGGCGACCTCCCAACCTTCACTCTCATTGCTCTCTGCTACTCAACTGGGGAAGGGAGGAAACTCGGGGGGGGGGGGTTGAGCCTCAGATCCCCAGATTTCTCTTCTGGCACAACCAGGAAGTGATGTCATCACACTGGATGAAATTCTAGTATTCGCCCAAAATGTTATTGTTAAACCATAGAGGCAAATGCTAAACTGTAAATCCCAATGCAATGACATAACTCCTGGGCTGAGTTAGAGCACACGTGATTGTACCAGGGATGTTGATCATCTGCCCAAACCATAATTCCCCACTTCCCCATCTCCCTCTGGTTGCCAAGCAACCCAACATGCCACTAAAGGTCTTTGACAGACTTGTTTTTAAAAAATCGGGATTTGACATATCACCAGGGGCAGAACGAGGGGGAACTGCGCCCGGGGCACATGTGCACCCTGTGCCCCTGCCTCAGCGCCGCCCACACCCGGAACACCCCCGCCACGCCCCGCAACAGCCCGGCCACACCCCTAATTGGGCGCTGCCCAGGGCATTGCGCCTCTCCCTGCCCCATTGACACTACGCCTTCATTTCACTATAGTATGAAAACAGCATAGTGATCTATCAATAGCCTACATAGAAAATTGCATACTTAAAAAGGTGGCAGCTAGAGATCTTCTGGTATTACAAGTGATCTCCAGGCAACAGAGATCACCAATAGCTGCTTTGGAAAGTGGACTGTACGGCATTGTACCCCCCTGATGTCTCTCCCCTCCCCAAACCCTGAATATAAACTGCAATCAGCTTGGTGTAAATTAGAACCCATCTCTTGCCTCTGCAATATTTCAACAAGAGGGCAGGGTTTAAACGTCCCCCTTCAGCACTATGTGCTACCAACAAACAAACTGGAAGATGTACAGGCCCTGCACAGTGTGGAAGCTGCTCTGAAAGTATATTGGCGATGTGTTCTTTTTTTACCCGCTCTTAGGATTAAGAAAGGAAACCTTAGCTAAAGCCATAAATAAACCACTTATCTTGGACATGAACAGAAGGCAGGATGGTCTTGAGATGACATTTATCTTCACTCATGAGTAAACACTTGCTAACTCACTAGTGGCTATGCCACTTGGGATTTATCAGTCTACTCACTCCTGAAGATAAATGTCATATCAAACCTCAGCCGTCATGTAATCTGGCAGCATTAAGTCAAAATGTTCTTTCCCTTGTAGGTTGAGATTTCATAATACATATTAAGATTGTCATCTGGTGCCCTGACTTAAAGAAAAAGCCACCTCAGCGCTGCACCACTCAGGAAATGTCTGCTGGTTTAAGGGAAGGAGGTGATTTCAACCTGGTTTTGAAATGGGAAAGGACTTTTGGAGGCATAATTGGCCTGTGAAAACCCCTCTGGACACAAAAAGGTCGAGGTTCTTTTTGCACAAGCCATTGATAGGAATGAAAGTTTGCTCCTGCATCATTCCCCATGATGCCACTGGGGATCAGGGAAAAGTGTCCTTTCCAACAACATTGACCCTCTGGCTCATAATCTGTGAAGTTCCTTTGTTTCATACACTTCAAATGACAACAGGGTTTTCCCGTTGCTTCCTTTGGGAGACGGTTCCACCACATAACCGCTGCTGCTGTGCTCTTATCCTACCTCCATTTCATTTTCCTTAATTTTTCTCCCACATATACTCCCTTGGACCACTCTAAATAATTCATCTTCCTACTTTGATGTTTTTATCTCTTTAAAATATTTGCCATTCTCCACATTCCCTCCTCAGTCTCTGTTTGGCCAAGCTGTGTGTATTTAATTCCCTCAATGTTCCTTCCAAATATAGGGTTACCAGGTCTGGGTTGGGAAATCCTGGAGATCCGGGAATGGTGCCTGAGGAGGGGAGGGTTTGGGGACAGACCTTAGTGGGATATAATGTCCTGCAACCTGCTTTCAGCCTTATACTGCGGCTCCGCATGGCCTGGGGGTTGGAAGTTAGCATGGGCGTGTCCCTCCAGCCATCCAGAGCAGCGCTGGAAGGAAAGGTGAGTGGAGGGGATGAACCGGAGGCAGCTCCATGCGTGAGGGCACTGTTTTTCGCATCCCCTCCACTCACCTCTTTCTTTACAAATAAGCATATATAGGTGCAACATAAGGCTTCTTTATTCCTTTCCTTCTTCTCCCTCTATAGTTTGCTGCCACCAGGAATTTAATTCCAAACCCCTTTAGATTTTCCCTTGAAATAGTGTTTCTGAGCTTTAAAGCAGATTCAAAGAGCTATGTGGTCCTGAGGAAATTACCGCTGTGGGATTCCAGGTTATATTTAAGAGGGTCCGACAGGGGCCCTTTATTTTCTCAACAATGGGGACAGCAGTTTTGGGCCATGTGGCGAACTGGGATAATGACCAATTTGCAGCAGGAGGCAGCAACTCCTCCTCTGACCCAACTTAATTTACTTAAAGGACTGCTGACCTTAATCTATCCAACCCTGGGATGGATTTACAGCACCCCCTTGATATTCTTCCACTGATGGCTCTCCACCAGTCAGTTAGACTGTTGGCAGCGGCTGACAGTTGCTTTGACTGAGGGGAATCCAGTGGACTGGGGGGGAAATCAAGGGTATTAGGTAGCAGGATTAATGAGGAACACACTGTATTTGGTTGTTTCTCTGATGTTTTGGGTACATTTTTTTTTTAGGTTCTGAGAGGGGAATACATTACAAAGCTTCTAAACGGATTGTGTCTGAATAAAGCCTGCCTGCTTGGGTTATTTTTTTTCTTTTTTTAGTGTTAACTTTGTGAGGAGAGTAGTCTTTTAACTTTCTCATGCCATCCACAATCTTGGCCTGGCGGATATAAAAAGGAGAGTGTAGTTTTTCTCACTTGCTTGGGGAGAGGGGTGCTTGCAACCTTAAAGCAGCCACTCCCTCTGGGTTTTTTTTAATCCAGAAGTGTGCAGGTCCCCTTCGGGGAAACAAAAATAGGGCCCTGTGGGTGGCAGCCGTCTGTATTGAAGGTTGCAACCTTCCCACTCACTGTTCCCCTGATGTTGCTTCTTTTAATCAGGGAGGCTCAATGGTAGAGCCTCTTCTCTGCATGCAGAAGGTCCCAAGTTCAATCCCTGTCATCTCCAGTTAAGAGGAACAGGCAGCAGGTGATGTGAAAGACCTCCACTCGAGACCCTGGAGAGCCACTGCCAGTCTGAGTAGACAATACTGCTCTTTATGCTTCAAGGGGCAAATGTTGACAGACCTCCATTCCTAGTTTTGAAGGCTTCAGAACAATCTTACGGTCAGCCGTTCCTTAATGGGGCCAAAGTGCCAATGGTTCTTCATCTTTTTAAAAGGGGTGGCCTGTAATGCCAGCTGGCCTCCTCCTCGGTAAGCTTCAGGCCTGGGGCACATGGTGCACAGCCAGGCTCGCCTCGACACACAGGTCAGCCTAAAGCAAGCCAGCTGGAACCTTCTTTGTTGATCTGGTTGTAAGCATCATCGCCGCTAGCCTTGTTCCTATTCCACTTTAAGTTTTGTCAAGCAAAGCAAAGCCATTCCTCTCTAAGAGGTCTGCATGGAGCACCCAGCAGTGGTGAAGGAGAAGCAAACCTGCTTAGTACACCCTGGCTTGAGACAGATGCAGCCCGCATCAGACTGAGAAAGGCAGGCAAGCCTTGGATGGGTTCATTGGTCCAGTTGTCAAAGATGTGAAGGAATAGTGTGTGTGCTCTTTATAATACCAATGGGTTTTTTTTGTCAAACTGGTTCTGTATCATGATCCAAAAGTGCGCCCTTTTAATATGCTTTTATTCTGTGGCCTTTGCAAGATAATGTTACATAGCAATACAGCAATTTTCTAATTTTTCCATTTTGTAATCTCAAATCCTGCAAAGGTGACCTTTGGATATATGAAGCTGCCTTATACTGAATCAGACCCTTGGTCCCTCTAGGTCTGTCTGCTCAGACGAATGGTTCTCAACCTGTGCGTCACGACCCCTTTGGGGGTCGAACGAGCCTTTCACAGGGGTCGCCTAAGACTCTCTGCATCAGTGTTCTCCATCTGTAAAATGGATAAATGTTAGGGTTGGGGGTCACCACAACATGAGGAACTGTATTAAAGGGCCGTGGCATTAGAAAGGTTGAGAACCACTGACTCAGACCGATAGCATGTCTCAAGAGAGCCAGCATAGTGTAGTGGTTAAGAGCAGGTGGATTCTAATCTGGAGAACCAAGTTTGATGCTCCACTCCTCCACCTGAGTTGGCAGTGGGCTTCAGCTGCATCTGGTGGAAAGATGAATTGTATGCTGGGGACAATAAGCCTCATCTAAGGTATCGATAGTGAGTGCATCACCACCACCCCAGTGCCCTAGAGGGGTCTTTTAGTGGATGCACCTCAGTGCATGAATGTTCAAAGCAAAATCGCTCCTCTGCTACCTATATAAGCCTGCTGCTTATATTGATTACTATTGGCACCAACATTCTGATTATATAAAGGGTTTTCCTCAAAATCCATCCACTGACAGCTCCGCTAATCAGAATAAAGGGTGGTTAGACTTCAATTTGTACCAGCTGACAAGAAGACGCAGTTGGCTCTTCTTTGGGAGACTCTTGCTGGTAAAAACTGTATGGTGTTATAACGTGCTGAGGTCCCTCCCTTATCCAACCTCCCACCCCTGTCTCCACACCTGAATCTGCAGGAATTTCCCAGCCTACAGCTGAAAACCCCATGTTAGCCAGATTCAACACATAGGTATGAGATGGAATACTTAAGATTGCTAAGACGGGCCTTTAGTAAAATAGGAAAGGCTGAGAATCACTGCTGAGGCATACTGAAAATAAGACCTTTTTAGAAACAATATTTTGCCATTCAACAAAAAGACTACAGCCGTTATATCAATCCCTCATATCGAACCTCCATTTAATCATTCTTTCCAAACTGGAGAGTACAAACTGAAAGATACTATATCCATTTGAAGGCCAACTTATGTCACAGTAATTATTGATGTTCAAGCGCCAAGCCTACAAAACATCCTATACAACAGTGAGTTTTGGACTGCCTTAATTTCTACTTCTCCCTGGGAAATACACAGTGCCAAAGTGTTGGCCCGAACATGAACTTTGCAGTGAGATCCTTGGGTAGAAAATGGAATGCAAAAAAGTTCCAGCAGCTAAAATATTTAGGGAGTAAACCTAAGCAATTCATTTAAAAACAAGTTTCATTTTATCCACTGTTGCTTGCTTCCAGGAAAGTCATGAATACATACCAGATACCCATGCAGTGTAAATGTCAATCATTCTTAATATACAATTGTGTACTCCATTGCCTTGGAAAAAAATCCTAACAAACATAGGATGCCTCATATAAATACATGGTAAAAAATAGCCTCATTCAAAGAAAGATTCATTTCCCAAGAATAACGTTTTTAAAATGTGTTCTGAATCCTCACACTTGACTCCTATATTCTGACTTTTTTTCTCAAGTTTACTTTTTTATTTGTTTCATACAATGTCAAGAACAAAAATATTCAGTCTGCTGATCGGGGTATATACTGTTATATTAATTCCCTATATAAATCTCATCGCATGGCTTGACTGACTGGTTTGCCAAACAGAGCAGCCATTGTATTTCCGTCACAATGGAGAAAGTGTCATCAGCCATGGCTGCAGCCAACAGTCACAGATAAAAAGGGCAGAGGTGGCCCCAGCCAGCCATAGGCTCTGAAAGGCCCATCAGGGACAGGTGGTGCTCCCGCTGCCAAGAGCCCCAGGGATCAAAGACCCATCCCTAATGGCAAGATTCAGGCGTAGCAGGAGCCGCAGCCTCAGCCGTCGCCGACGCAGGGGGCGGCGTGGAGGGAGAGGTGGACGGCGGAGAAGAGGAAGGCGCCGTGGTGGGAGGAGGAGGAGAGGTAAAGACTTTGAACATTCGCCTGAGTCTCACATCTAATATCACCCAGGCCTTAGCAGGCAGTAACCGTGGTTTTCATTCTCTCCTATCCAGGGAGACGTGGCCGCAGGAGAGGAAGAAGAAAGAGTACTTAAATCTCGCTGAACCCCTGCTACCCTCATCCCGAGCTTTGTCGGCCTTCCTAGAGTCTCCAGCAAACAGGAATCCATCCAACCTTTCCACAGAGCTTCCAGAATGACTTCCTCCTGATACAAGGAGGCTGAAACCGTTTGAACATCTGCCACCTGTCAAATAAAAAAGGCTGACATTTTGTTTGTGTCTTTCCTTCATTGAAGCCTGAGGTAATTATTGGGTGCAAATTGATATAATTCAATCAAACATGGTTACCTGGATTGTCTGAATCTTGATGCTAACTGAAATCAGCTTCACGATTTGGAGACAGTTTGATTGGAATGATTTCTATGAAGAGTGAGGCCTGTGGTTACTACAGTCAATCCTGCACGGACTGAGAAGCACATGCGGAGAGATTCAAATTCCCCTGACCCTCAGGAGTAGCTTGGGGACTATCTGTATAAAGGAGGACATTTGTTTTTACTCCATTCACTATCCATTGCACACCATTTCTATTTGGGGTGGTTTAATACATTCCTACATCTTTTTGTAATAGACTTGAATGTACGTCGTTCTGTCTGTTGGACCATGAATGTGGTCATGTTGACACACCATTCTGCCCAATAAAAACATACCTTTTAGGAATGTGTGTGGGGAGGTTATGTGTAGAAAATCTTGGGTTCCAATGGAAGAATGACTTCATAGTCTAGATGAGAACTGGATTTTCTAAACATTCACCCTCCCTCAGACCAGTGCTCTACCTGCTGCCACTACCTGCTAAGCATTATCCATCTGTGACCTTTTGGCATGCCTCCCTCTTGCCTTCCAGCAAGGTCTTTGATATGCCCCTTCCTGCCAATCCTACCTGCCATGAATCCAGCATTGTGTTCCTGCAGGGCTTTCTTACTCCTTAGTATTTGCTGTAAAAGAAAACTAGAACAGAATGCCTAGAAATATATCAATGTACTGTGGGGAAAGTTGGCTTTCTGCTTCTATCCTGGGGTGAGTGGAGAATTTTCAACATCCATGTGGGGCCGGGAATCTCTTGAAAGTACAACTGATCTCCAGACAAGATATATTTGTTTTGTTGGAAAAAATGGCTTCTTGGGAGCTTGGGAGGAAGGACTGTATGGCATTTTAACCTGCTGAGGTCCCTCCCTTCCCCATTTTCCCCATTCTCCACCCCCAATCACCAAGAATTTCCCAGTCTACAGCCTGCAACCCAATGTGAGCCATATTCAACACACAAGCATGACCTGGGAGAGGTACGATAAATAACATGGGCCTTTGGTAAAATGTAAAAGGCTGAGAACAACTGGACTGAAGCCTGCTGCAAAATAAGACCTTTTTTGGAAAGAATATTGTCGTTTGACAAAGACTACAACCTTTATATCAGTCCTTAATATTGCACAGTCCTTAATATTGTACTGTAGTCATCCCCGCAGGGTCGTCGCTAAGGAAGAGGCGAGACGCGGAGGTTTCATCTGGTGGAGAGCGCCAGCAGCGGGAGCGCGGGTGTCCGTGTTCCTAGCGACTCTCCCGCGTGCTGGTTCCTGGCACCTTTTATTATGATTATAGCGGGGGCGTGTAGAAGGGCGGATCGGGGGGAAATCCGGGAGAGCGGGAGAGCGGGAGACTGAGAGATCATCATGTGATGCATGATCTCACCTGGCTGCTACGTGCGGAGAGGAGCATCAGCGTCTGGGCCTAATCCTCACCTGGGGCAAGACCATTGTCCCTTTGTCTGGGACACCCGGTGGTTGTGAGCCAGGCAGTTCATGACCCGTGACTCATCGGGGGGTGAGGGGTGGGGGAGCGGTGCGACCAGAAGACCGTAGGAGCGCCGGTGTTCCAGCGCTCTACTTACGGTGCTGCTGGGTCAGCAGCTCATCCCTACATTGTACCTCATTTCCAATCTCGACAGTACAACCTGAAAGAGACTATAAGCACATCAACTTGAAGGGAGGCTTATATCACAATCCCCATGAAATCATTATTGGTGTTCGAGTACCAAAGCTACTAAACATCGTATTCGATAATGAGTTTTGAATTGCCTTCACATCTGGTACTCCCTGGGAAATGCACAGTGTCAAAGCATTGACCAAAAGGTGAATTCTTATCGTGAGATTCTTGGGGTAGAAACTGAGTACCAATTTTTTTCCCAGCTTAGGGAGTAAACCTAATCAGTCCACACATAAGCAACCACCATTTTAGTCCCTCTTACTTCCAGAAAAGTCATGAATACATACCAAATTCCAACGGAGATATATATGTTAATAATTCAGACTTCACAATACCATTTACTGTCTTGAAAGAGACATCCTTTACACACATTGGATGTCTCGTATAAACATATAATTTATTTATGTATTTATTTATGTATTTATGTATTTATTAGATTTTTATTCCGCCCTATCCCCGAGGGGCTCCGGGCGGTGTACAACAATAAACATAAAATAATTTATTTATTTATTTATTTATTTATTTTCGATTTATTATACCGCCCCATCCCCGTAGGGCTCTGAAGATAGATCCCTATCAAGAAAGATTCGTTTGCCAATAATAACTTCTGAAAATTTTGTTCTGAGACCTCATAGTATCTCCTGTGTCTGAGTCCCCACAGTATCTCTACTGTATCTCTAATTTTTTCTCATTTACTTTTTATGTGTTTCATGAACTGTCAGAAATAAAAATATTCAGTCTGTTGATTAGGGTATGTAAGTACATTAATTCCCTATAGAAATCTCATCGTATGGCCTGATTGACTAGTTTGCCAAACAGAGCAGCCATTGTATTTTAGTCACAATGGAGAAAGCGTCATCAGCCATGGCTGCAGCCCACAGTCAAGGATAAAAAGGGCAGAGGTGGCCCCAGCCAGCCATAGGCTCTGAAAGGCCCATCAGGGACAGGTGGTGCTCCCGCTGCCAAGAGCCCCAGGGATCTAAGACCCATCCCTAATGGCAAGATTCCAACGCAGTTGGATCCGCAGCCTCAGCCGTCGCCGACGCAGGCGGCGACGTGGAGGGAAAGGTGGACGGCGAAGAGGAAGGCGCCGTGGTGGGAGAAGAAGGAGAGGTAAAGGCTTTGAACATACATCTGAGTCTAACATCTAACATCACCCAGGCCTCTGCAGAAAGTAACCATGGTTTTCATTCTCTCCTATCCAGGGAGACGTGGCCGCAGAAGAGGAAGAAAGAAGAGCGGTATGTGAACTGCTACCCTCATCCTGAGCTTTTTCGGCCTTCCTAGAGTCACCGGCAAAAAGGAATCACTTTCCACAGAACTTCCAGAATGACTTCCTCCTGATACAAGGAGGCTGAAACCATTTGAACATCTGCCACCTGTCAAATAAAAAGGCTGACCTTTTATTTGTGTCTCGTTCATTCTAGTGGGTAGCTGGATTTTCTTAACAATTAAGAGTTCACTCTCCCACAGTCGTCTACCTGCTTGCCCCTCCCTCTGCATTGCATTACCCATCTGTGACCTTTTGGCATGCCTCCCCCTTGCCTTCCAGCAAATGCCTTGGATGTGCCCCTTCCTGCCAGTCCTACCTGCCAGGGACCCAATATTGTGCTTCTGTAGGGTTTTCTTTGTTCTTAATGTTTACTGTAAATAAAAACGAGAACAAAATGCCTAGAAAAATATCAACGTACTTTAGGGAAAGTTAGCTTTTTGCTTCTGCCCTGGTGTGAGCAAAGGGTTGCCAAAATCCAGGTGGGGCCTGGAGTCTCTTGGAAGTACAACTGATCTTCAACAGATATTTCTTTCGCTGGAGAAACTGGCTGCTTTGGAGGAAAGACTATATGGAATTATAGCTTTCTTAGGTCCATCCCTTCTGCACATTCACCTTCCCCACCCACAAATCTCCAGGAATTTCCCAGCCTACAGCTAACAACCCAATCTGATCAAGCTCTTCAACAGATGGGACAAGGGACAGGTGGGTTTAAGGTGGGCCTTTGAAAAAATATAAGACCAAGAACCACTGGACTGAAGCATACTGCAAAATAAGACCTTTTTCGGCAACAATATTTTGGCATCTGAGATAAACACTACAGCTTTCATATCAGCCCTTAATATTGCACCTCCATTTAATTGTTTCCTACCTGGAGAGTACAACCTGAAAGATATATATCAAGTTGAAGCCTGCCTTGTGTCGCAGTCCCCATGAAAACATTATTGTTCAAGCACCAAAATTACTAAACATCCAACACTGTTTTTAATTCACTTCTGCTTCTCCCTGGGAAATACATAGCTCCAAGGCATTGGCCAGAAGGTAACTCCTATAGTGAGATCCTTGAGTAGAAAATGGAATGCAAAAAAGTTCCAGCTACATAGACTATTTGCAGAGTTCACTTAGAAGCAAGTCCCATCTTATTCCAAATTGCTTACTTCCATGAAAGTCTTCAATACATACCAGATTCCCATTGCAGTGCAAATGCCAACCATTCTTTTTCCATTGTCTTGAAAAAAAACATTCTTTACACCTATCAAATGACTCATATAAATACATAATAAATATAGGTTTCATACAAAAAGGTTCATTTCCCAAGAATGGATTATGAAAAAATGTGTTCTGAGACTTCACAGTTGACTCCTCTCTCTCCAAATTTCCTCAAATTTAATTTTTATGTGTTTCATGAACTGTCAGAAATTTAAAAAAATATTAACTCTGTTGATTAGGGTATGTAAGTTCATTAATTCCCTATAAAAAATTCATCGTATGGCCTGACTGACTGGATTGCCAAACAGAGCAGCCATTGTATTTTAGTCACAATGGAGAAAGCGTCATCAGCCATGGCTGCAGCCAACAGTCAAGGATAAAAAGGGCAGAGTTGGCCCCAGCCAGCCATAGGCTCTGACAGGCCCATCAGGGACAGGTGGTGCTCCCGCTGCCAAGAGCCCCAGGGATCAAAGACCCATCCCTAATGGCAAGATTCAGGCGCAGCAGGAGCCGCAGCCTCAGCCGTCGCCGACGCAGGGGGCGACGTGGAGGGAGAGGTGGACGGCGGAGAAGAGGAAGGCGCCGTGGTGGGAGGAGGAGGAGAGGTAAAGGCTTTGAACATTCGCCTGAGTCTCACATCTAACATCACCCAGGCCTTAGCAGGCAGTAACCGTGGTTTTCATTCTCTCTCCTATCCAGGGAGACGTGGCCGCAGGAGAGGAAGAAGAAAGAGTACTTAAATCTCGCTGAACTCCTACCCTCGTCCCGAGCTTTGTCGGCCTTCCTAGTCTCCGGCAAAAAGGAATCCATCCAACCTTTCCACAGAGCTTCCAGAATGACTTCCTCCTGATACAAGGAGGCTGAAACCATTTGAACATCTGCCACCTGTCAAATAAAAAAGGCTGACCTTTTATTTTTGTCTTTCATTCACTGGGAGCAAACTGGTAGGAAAAATATACTAAAAACCCTGGTGACCTGGATTGTCTAAACCTTGATGCTTCGTGGTTTGGGCGATTTGAATTGAATAATTTCCATTGAGATTTGAGGCCTCAGGCCTGTGGTCGCTACTCTGACCATACACATTGAATCTTACTGGGAAATCGTCCCCTGACCTGAGGAGTAGCTTTCTGTGGCCAGAGTCTGTATAAGGGAAGAGAACTGCCTTTCTGCTACATACACTTTTTATAGGATAAAATTTCCATTTGGGGCAGTTTAACTCATTCCTACTGTTTTTGAAATGTAATAGATTTGAATGTACATAGTTCTGAATGGATGTGGTCATGATGTTTACACACCATCCTGCCCAGTTAAAAAAATGCAATTATGGTAACATACCTTCATCTTTGGGCCATGGGTTAGGACAGTGGTTCTCAACCTTTCTAATGCCACAACCCTTTAATCGGTGGTGGGATTCAGCAGGTTCGCACCACTTCGGCAGATTCAGCAGGTTCACACCACAACGGTACTTGTAAACAACCAGTTGTTAAATTTTTTGAATCCCACCACCGGAACTGGTTGTTAAATTATTTGAATCCCAACGCTGCCTTTAATACAGTTCCTCATGTTGTGGTGACCCTCAATCATAAAATTGGTATATATAAAATATAAAAAGACCGTTTTCCAATGGTCTTAGGCGACCCCTGTGAAAGGGTCGTTCGACCCCCAGGTTGAGAACTGCTGGGTTAGGAGATGATGTCAAGAAAACCTTTGGTTCCACTAGGGCAGTGGTAGTCTAGGTTGAAAGTGGATTGTCTTAGAATTCACTCCCTCTCAATCCAGAGGCCTACCTGCTGTCCCTACCTGCCATGTATTATCCATCTATGACTTTTCCACATGCTTCCCTCTTGCCTATCAGCAAATGTCTTAGATTTGCCCCTTCCTGCCAATCCTACCTGCCAGGAACCCAATATTGTGCTTCTGCTGGGCTTTCTTTGTCCTTAATATTTTCTGTAAATAAAAACTAGAACAGAATGCCTATAAATATATCAACGTCCTGTGGGCTTTTTACTTCTATGAGCCTTGGGTTGCCAACATCCAGGTTGGGGGCTGGGGTCTCTTGGAAGTATAACTGATCTCCAGATTACTGACATTTATTTTGTTGGAGAAAATGGCTATTTTGGAGAAAGGCAGTATGGCATTATAACCTGTTTCCCCTTCCCCAAGACTCCCTCAATGATCACACCCAAATCTATAGAAATTTCCTGGCCAACACCTGGCAACCCAATGTGAGCCAGGTTCTCCAATCAATAGGTAAGACATGGGACAGTTGACATTACTAAGAGGAGCATTTGGTAAAATATGAAAGGCTAAGAAGCATGGGATTGAAGAATAAGCCCTTTGGGGGGGAAATATAATTTGACAAAAATATAGCATTTTTACCAGTCTTTAACCTTGTACCTCCATTTAATAAAAACTGGAGAGTACAACCTGAAAGATACTGTAAGTACATCAAGTTGGAGGGTGGCTTAAGAAACTATCCTCATGAAATAATTATTGATGTTCAATCACCAAAGCTACTTAACATCTTATTCAATAATGAGTTTTGAATTGCCTTCGTTTTTGGTTCTTCCTGGGAAACACATAGTGCCAAAGCGCTGGTCAAAAAGTGAACTCCTGTAGTGAGATCCCTGAGGTGAAAATGGAGTGCAAACAAGTTCCACCTACATACATATTCAGGGAGTAAATCTAAGCAGTTCATTTAAAAACAAGTTCCATTTTATTCACTGTTGCTTACTTCCAAAAAAGCCATGAACCGGGCACCCATGCAGTGTAAATATCAATAATTCTGACATCACAATCATGTAATCTGTTGCCTTGAAAAAAACATCCTTTACACACATCAGATGCCTCATATAAACACATAATAAAAATAGGTCTCTGAAAAAAAGATTCAATTTCCAATAACTGAAAATGTGTTCTGAACTTCTCGGTTGACTCCTGTATCTCTAAATTTCAAGGTTGTTTTATGTGTTTCATGAAATATCAGAAATAAAAATATTCAGTCTGTTGATTGGGTATGTACTGGTACATTAAATTCCCAATATAAATTTTATGATATGGCCTCACTGACTGGTTTGCCAAACAGCAGCCATTGTATTTTAGTCATAATGGAGAAAGCGTCATCAGCCATGGCTGCGGCCCACACTCACGGATAAAAAGGGCAGAGGTGGCCCCAGCCAGCCATAGGCTCTGAAAGGCCCATCAGGGACAGGTGGTGCTCCCGCTGCCAAGAGCCCCAGGGATCAAAGACCCATCCCTAATGGCAAGATTCAGGCGCAGCAGGAGCCGCAGCCTCAGCCGTCGCCGACGCAGGGGGCGACGTGGAGGGAAAGGTGGACGGCGGAGAGGAAGGCGCCGTGGTGGGAGAAGGAGAGGTAAAGATTTTGAACATACGTCTGAGCCTAACATCGAATATCACCCAGGCCTTAGCAGAAAGTAACCATTTTTTCTTTCTCTCCTATCTAGGGAGACGTGGTCGCAGGAGAGGACGCAGAGGCAAGAGAGGTTAAATCTTGCTGAACTCCTACTATCCTCATCCCAAGCTTTGTCGGCCTTCCTAGAGTCTCCGGCAAACAGGAATCCATCCAACCTTTCCACAGAGCTTCCAGAATGACTTCCTCTTGATACGAGGAGGCTGAAACCATTTGAACATCTGCCACCTGTCAAATAAAAAAGGCTGACCTTTTATTTGTCTTTCATTCACTGAATCCTGAGGTAATAATTGGGAGAGAACTGGTAGAAGACAAAGATAACATAAAACAAGACATGGTGACCTGGATTGTCTGAACCTTCATGCTAATTGAAGTCAGCTTCACAGTTTGGACTTTATTTTCTTAAAGAATTGAATTACTCCTATTGGAGTTGGGAGCGTGTGGTCACCACTATGAATATATGCATTGAATCCTTCAGGAACAAAGCATATGGGGTTTCAGTCAAGAGGAACTCAAAGTTCCTTACCCTCAGGGAGTCACATTCTGTGGCCAGAGTATGTATAGGGGAAGAAACCTGTTTATTACTACACATACTTTTCATTGTATGCAGTTTCCAACTTGGGATATTTAAATCATAGTAGTTTTTTAGATATTAGTCACAGGCTTTTAACACCACTAAAATACAATTTGAAATTCTGAAATTATAAAAAATGTTGAACATAAAACATAGTAATTAGCACCTTATACCAAATAGCACCGCCACGTCTATTTTGAAAGTTTGGAATTCATGTACTTAATTTGATTGATAGAAGTATTTAAAAGGCAGCACTATATTTGACAGAAGAATTTACATCTGCCAATAAACTGATGCATCCCTCATCAGTTCCAAGGAATCATGGAACAGCCTGGTTCAATCTAAATTGAACAGTTGTATATTGCTCAGTAAAAAAGGTTGTGGGCTAAATCCTCAATGTGGCTAACGGTTGTATGAGGGCAATCAACAAAAGCCTTCCACACACCTTACCCTCTCCATTTTCCATCCAAAAATCTCAGATAATTTGCCATTCTACAGCTGGCAACCTAATGTGAGTAAGGTTCTTCAATATGGTTCTTCTTTAAGTGATGTTGAACATGCAAGGTAATTTAATTGGTGTCTGCCAACAGTCAAGCTGAGGATGAACAATGTATGACCTGGTAACCTGTAAACGAGGGCATCTGTACTTAAAAGTGTGAGAGATGGCAAAATGTTGCTTTTACACAAAGAAGGTATTATTAAGTGTTTTCCTAAAATGTAAGACTATAGTAAGTATTTTCACAGATAAACATATTTTAGTGCACAAATATAGGCGTTAGTTAGAAGTCACAAAGAATATAGCCTTCACAGAAAATACAAAGGTTGTTGAACACTGACTATAATTTAGCTTCATAAAAGTTTATGTAGAGTTCATATAAAGTTCACTTTAAAGATGTTAGAAGTCCAGTTGACTCCACGGTTATCATGTCTCCTCTTTTGAAGTCCGTCAAGAAGGGAGCATAGTGACCTTGGCAGCAGATAGAAGTCTTAAAGTTTGTTGTTGGCTAATTGGGATAAAGCACACCTGCTCTGAGATCATATCCCACCTGAACGATACTAATTGGAACAGAAGGAGAGTTTAATGGCTTGACTGTCATATCTCCTTCTTTGAAGTCCGTTAGTAGAAAAAGGGAGTGTAACGATAACGTGTGCTTGTCTGTATACTTGCTCTAATGAGCTGGCAGGAAAAAGGGTTTAAGAGTTTAGTAGGGGAAAGTTCATAATACATTTTTATGTTTAAAATGCTTCTATATTGTAACTAAGTAATGAAACTTAAAGAATTTATGTATTTTGAGCATGCTTTATGAAAATCTTTGTATAACTCTTTGATATAGCCAAAGAAAATGTCTTTTTCTCAGTTCATAAGGCAGTTTGCTCCTATAGAGAGGGCCCTAGATGCTAGCTGGCCAGTAGAAACTCTATTGAGAAATCCGATTGAGCCTTTTAGACCGATAGCTACCAGTTTGTCCAATATTTTGACTTAAATCTTATAAAGAAACATTTTAAGATGCTGCTGAAGCCCGGATTCAATACCTATAGGAAGGTGGGACAAGATCCAAGTTCCAATTAGCAGGCCTAGGTCCTTGTGTCAAGAGAGGCACCTGCTGATAAGCAACCTTTGGATGAAGCTACGATGTCCTAACAGAAAGAAAATATATCATGAAGATACTAACAAGGTTGACACTAATTGCAGGAATTGACCATATAAAGAAATATTAATTGGAGAAGATGCCACCTGGTATATGACATAATGTGTCCAGATGAATTGTAATAGGCTAAGCCCTCTTATCTCCTGCCAATGGAGACAAGAGGGAGGGATTGGGTGGTCCTAAAATGGAAATATAAGCTGCTGCACAGCCAAGGAACTGTGTGTCTCTCTCCGAGAGGGCACCCGGGCTTGCAAGACCGAGAACCAGTAAAAGCTTTGTTACCTGCTTTACCAACTTTGTCCAGATTGTTTCTTACAAAAGTCTTTATTGTAACCTATTAGTGGAGTTTGTGTACTAAAAGCCCCTATTATGTTCATGTCAGATAATGAACAAATACAAGAAAGGAAAATATAAATCAAACTGCATTTGACATACATATACCCATGTTCATAGGCTATAAACTATGTCATCTCGAACCAATGACGAGAAGGGGGAGAACACAATGAAAATGTATAAAATATCTCCACCTCAGAATGATAGGTGTGCTCCACTATCAGTGGACACCCATTTTGCAAACTGTATTACTATATCCAATAAAACTTTGCTGCTTCACCAAATTTGTCCCAATAGTTTTTTGGGGTCTAAGTACCCAGGTTTCTAACACTGGGGTTCAGCCGATTTGATTAACATTGTTTCCCCTTTATGCCATCCTTCTTGTGCTTCTGAATCACTGAAATGTGCTGTTCCAAAGATCTGGAGTGCTTCTGAAAAGATGGCTTTTGCCACCTTCTTTCACGACGTGTTCCTTTTTGGCTTTTTAAAAAATGTTCCATGAGTAGCACTATAGGCCTGTAGCACCATTGCAACCCAATACATCTGAACATTGGTGACATAACAGCATTTGGATGCATTGGATTGCTATGGTGCTGCAGCACGAATAGAAACGCTTGACAAAAATGTCATTGACCTGGACTCTTTTTATTAATTGTTGTTATAATTTTGCCAGATTTCTTAAACAGTAAGTTGATTTTAAAAAGGTAAAGTTTCCCCTTCAGTCGTGTCCGACCCTGGGGTACCGCTGCAACCAGTGATTTCAAAGGCAAGCCGTTTTTGTGGGGTAGTTTGCCATTGCTTTCCCCGGCTATTTTTTTTAATTATTATTATTATTATTATTATTATTATTATTATTATTATTATTAACAATAACAATAACAACAACAACAACAATAATAATAACAACAACAATAACAACAACAATAATAATAATTTGATATTTACCCCCTAGCTATGAGCTAGGTACTCATTTACTGACCAAGAAATGGATGGATGGCTGAGTTGACCATGAGCCAGCTGCCAGGATATCTGACCCACAGGGAGCTTGAACTCCTGACCCTGTGAGTAGCAGTGCAAGCACTTAACCACTACGCCAAGTTGATAGGAAGGATGTTTGTCATTGTTTTGGCTCCTATGTGGGTAATCTGATGGCTGTGAGGGTGTTCGTTAGTAATACTAATCTAATTTGTTTTACTGTACTTCTGTATATTGTGAAGCATAATTTGTCAAGTGTACTTCTGTTTATTGTAAAGCGTTTCGGGCATGCGAGAAACGCAACATGTTCTCTGAAATGAATTATCCCGCTTGAGGGGACCGCAAGAAAGCCAGTCGAGCCCGACCAGGCCTTCTTTTCCACCCTCACTGCCTCCCGCGCGACTTCCTCTCTTCTCGCGAGATTTGAACGTGCTATTCCCGGCATCCATTTCGCGGCCGAGGGAGAGGAGGCGAGTGGACGATGGCGGCCATGTTGGGAGCGTCGGAACGGCTTTGAGGAAGGCCTTGGCGAAGAGGGCCCGCGGCAGCCGTCTTGCCTGGTACCCTGCGGTGGAGACGGAGGCCGAGCAGGCAGGGCGAAGAGGAGACGCCTCCGAAACGGAGCTTGGACCGCGAAGTGGTCTCTCGGCGCGCTTTGGCCTCCTCCTCTCTCCGGCGCCATGAGCGGGGGGACGCCTTACATCGGCAGCAAGATCAGCCTCATCTCCAAGGCCGAGATCCGCTATGAGGGCATCCTGTACACCATCGACACCGAGAACTCCACTGTGGCGCTGGCCAAAGGTGAGGGAGGGTGCCTGGGGGAGTTGTGTATGGAAGGGGCGTCGCTGGACCCTCACCCGAAAGCGCACTGAAGGCCCTCGGGGGGGGGGGGTATAATGGTGGCGGGTCGGGAAGGAGGGTTGTGGGCGGCGAGGGAGAGCTGTGTGTTTCTCGCTGTCACTCTGGCTAATAGTGTGTTTGTTCCCTCCGGGTTGAGAAACGGGGGGGGGGGGGTTTGAAATCCCTGGGGAGGGCACAGTTAGGAGAGGACCTCAGTGTGGTACTGTTCCACAGAATATATCCTCCAAAGCTGTCATTTTCTCCAGGGGAACCGATCTCGGTAGACTAGAGAGATCCAGGTTCCACCTGGAGGTTGGCAACCATCTTTATTTGAAAGTAAATACCCACTGAATCAGTTACGTCTTATTGTGGCTGTAATTGTGCTCAGCAACTCCCTTCATTGGCCTACCAGAAGCCTGGGTAGCCTTTTACCGCTGGTGACAAGTCAGGCTGAGTGGGTGTGAGACAGTAGTAGTACAGTATTTACTCTTAGTACTAGTATTTTTTCAAAGATGTCATCAAAAAAGGGGTTTGTGATATATTTGCACGTGAGTTAAGTTATGTTTAATAAAGAAAGTTTCTCGGTATATAACTTATAGGGATGTCTTATATTCCAGGCCCTACTCTTTAATCCATCTTTTTCTCTGAAAGTTAAGGTGGATCTCATGACAGAAAACAATGTAATTGGGCAGCATAAAACACTAAACAAATACATCTAATCCACCCAAGGCCTTTATTGGCATCGAATAAACTATACAAGTTAGAAAAGCTGTGCAAAAAGAAGATATTAGACATGATATGTCAAGCAGTCAATAAAGAAGCTATAGTAATAAATAAACAAATAAGGTCATTCTATAACTTTTGGCAACAGCTGTTCCCAGCATCCATTTCGTGGGAACAGCGAAATCATCTAAATTGGCTGATAAAGCAAAAAATCACAAATATAGAGTACAAATGGGAACGGTTATTTCAGGCTGTGAACTAAAAAAATTCAAAACAATTCTGATGCTGTGTTAATAACTCCCTCTCTTGGAAACAATCCCCTCAATATTACATTCCTTCGGAAACATGGTTTTCCTATTTTAACCAGGTACTAAATGACGATAGCACCATACCAAAGAGTGCAGACATTAATCTAGAAAATGTTCCACATGGCCTCCTGTCTCTCCTCATGAGATTAAATTCTTAATAAAAGACCTTATATATGGCAAATCTCCGGGCTCTGACTTAATTACTCCTGAGTTGCTTAAATCAAATATGATCTGGTGGTCACATTTACTTTCTTCTGTTTTTATCCAAGTAAACTCAACAGGCAAAATTCCAAAAATATGGCTTGAAGCGATAATAGTCCCAATTTATTAAAAAGGGTGACTATGAGGATCCTGCAAATTACTGCCCTATTAGCCTGTTATCTGTAGTGGGCAAATTATATGCCAGGTTTCTGCACCTCAAACTATACAAATGGGTACAAGAACAAGAGGTGATATGACATGAACAAACAGGTTTTTCTGAAGGAAAATCTACTTGCAATCATGTAATAACCCTGGCTCACCTCGTCCAAAACAGCTAAAACAACGCTCAGGTAAGCTGTTGCTTTTTTAGATTTTAAAAAAGCCTTTGCCTCCCTTTCTAGAGATTTGCTGTGGAAGAAAATGAAAGATATGAATATAGATCACAGACTTCTTTTTTTTAGTTAAACAGTTATTTATAAACACCTCCTGTTGGGTAAAATGTACACAGGAGGGGGCTTTAACAAGTAGCATCTCAAGTAACAAAGGGTTACTCATGTATAATTTCTCCAGCCTTATTTAATATATTATAAGAGATCTACCAATGGAACTCAAGAAATTTGATGGACGTAGCCCCAAATTAGGAGACAGATGTGTAACAGTGCTGCTTTATGCAGATGACACTGTCATTATGTTGCATACTAGAATAGGCCTGTTGCATCTATTGGATAGATGTTACAGCTATTGTAAATTAAATAAGCAGTCCTTAATTTTGTTAAATCAAAAATTATGGTATTTGCAAACTTACGGAAGAAACAATCTTGGAAAGTAGCCACATAAGAAATCGAACAAGTTAAGAAATATACATATTTAGGGATTTTGTTTACTTGCAATCTTTTGTGGTCAGGCCGTTTTAAAACAGCATCAGTAAAAGCTACCTCAACCGCAAATGCCTTAGTTAAAAAAATTTAGGCTAGAGGACATCAGTATATTCCAGCAGTAATTACGGCATTCAATGCAAAAGTAGTTCCTCAGTTACTCTATGGTGCCCCAGTCCTTTCTCTAGCTCAAAACGCCAATTTAAATGCTATGCATTCTAAATTTTTACGCAGGATTATGGGCTTTCCAAAGTAGGTGCGTTACGCAGCTCTATGCATTGAATTAGGCCTATCCTCTCTAACTACCTTGGTATGGATTAGTGCGGAATTTTTTGGTTTAAAACCCATCATCATTCCAAACTGGGAAGTTTCACTAACTTGCTCTTGTCTGAACCCAACACCTCCATGTGGCACGGGAAAATTGTTGACAAAATCACAGAAATTGGTATATCCATGGATGAAGCAGAAATGCTAACTTATCTTGAGGCTAAAAAGCTGATTAAAGACAGGTGTTTAGAGTGGGATTACTAAAGATCTTTAATAGCAGCAAATCCAACTTGCTCACCTGTAAATCAACTTTTAGTCAGAGAAAAGGATTGTATGTCCCATTATCTTTTCTAAATGATTAATCCCAAATTAAGGTGTGAATTTTCTTTAGCAAGATTTAATATTTTGCCATCTGCTTTACTTGAGGGCAGGTTTCTGAAAATACCAAGGTCTGAAAGATTATGCCCCTGTATTAGCACACGTGGAAATGGTAGCACGCACTATGTTTCATTGCCCAAATAGGGCACAGCTATGGCATAAACATCGAGTTTTGTTTTCATTTACAAATGTGGATATGACTGATGAGCAAAGGATAAAGTATTTTTAGATGGTTCTAATCAGGATCTGTTGGATTTAGTTGCCAATTTTTTGTCTGATATAATTGGTAAAGGGAAGTTTTTTATATTAAACTATGGTAATTTTGGTTGTGGTGGGTTTTCCGGGCTGTGGGGCCGTGGTCTGGTAGATCTTGTTCCTAACGTTTCGCCTGCATCTGTGGCTGACATCACAGAGAGAAGTCTGTTACACACTGTGTCAGTACACTATATAGTACAGAGGAAGAAAAGGGGGGAGAGGCATATTTTTCTTAACATTTTGCTAGGGGCTGGTTTTGCACAGGTAGAGACACACTTTAGATTATGTACGGTAACTGATCTACAGACAGAGGAAATTGCAGGTTATTTATCTTCCATCTACTTTTTTATTTTTTTGTCACAGCTGTCTGTCTTTTAGTAAGCTAGAAGGTACCATCTTGTTATTTGGTGCAGCTTTTCAACTCTTGTACTGAGTAATCAATTAAGAAAACTTTTGCTCTGCATATTTTCAATTTAAA
This sequence comes from Sphaerodactylus townsendi, assembly GCF_021028975.2. Taxonomy (NCBI): domain Eukaryota; kingdom Metazoa; phylum Chordata; class Lepidosauria; order Squamata; family Sphaerodactylidae; genus Sphaerodactylus; species Sphaerodactylus townsendi. The sequence continues at coordinate 26,640,794 of NC_059438.1, forward strand.
ACACACTAATTGTATTGGCCTAAGTTCCGTGTCTTTTCTCTGCTCTCGCTGCTTGTTATTTCTGTCATTAAGGGTTTTCTTTCACCAAGTTAGTAATACACAAATTCTAGAGACAATACAAACGCTGCCAAGCTCATAAGCAATTAACAATGTTTCTGATGCACATGATGTGATAATTCTTGTTGTTTTTTCCTTGGGATAGTAAAGGTATATTCTGATGTTCTTGTTTGCTTTTACTGTTTCTGCTAACCTTGTTTTGGCTTCATTTCTTCCTTATCCATTTTGGGATTTTTGTTGAAAACAGCAAAATCTCTCCCCCCCCCCCCCCCCCGGCAAGATTTTTCTTAAAAGAGTTTTTGAGGACTGCACTACAGTTGCAGTACACCAGGAATTTTGTAGTTTGTGTGTTCTACTTTAAATCTTGGATTCCTTTCTTTCCGGTTTGAGCTATATTACATGAGACTTCTTAAAATGTTGTTCCATTTTCAGTTATCTTCTGTCTCTTTTTTTGTATTTACACTACTTTTTTTTTCTCCACAGGGTAATTATTGTCATTTTAACATTGCTTATTTTTTGTAAAAGATACTTTTTGTTTTAATTTTTTTCTGAACTATATGAAAAACCTATTTTAATTGTGTTTGCTACCATATTTCTTTATTGCGTCTTCTGTTAAAATATAACACTGTGTTTTTATCATCTTGTTCACTTTGACGTTTTTATAATTTTAGAGAAGGTGTACAATACCTGGCTGCATGGAACAAACATTGTTAAATTGTAAGGTCCTGATGTTCTTAAATTCAGCAGCATTCAAATTCAGAAACTTCTCCAAAAATGTGGAAAAAAAAAGGTTTCCCAGTCTTACAGACAGGCTGTAGCACCGATGCAGCACCCCCCCACCATTCCCATGGAGGCTTTCTGGCAGCATAGGGAGACTTGAACAGTTAAAAAAAAGCCTCCTCACTGCCCAGAAGCCCCCATTGGACTAAAAGTCTGAGATCCAGGCTGCCACCATAATGCTGACAAAGGCTGGGAGGGAGCAAACTAACATCGGCTCCTCCCTGGCCGTACCCCCTCCCTTCCCCAGTGGCAAGGGCCCTGGGATACTGGCACAGCATTCAGCATCACGTCCCAATGCCAGGGAGGACTGCGGCTGCTGCACACCAGCATAATCACTCCCCTGCCTGGGCAAGTGCCCCAAGGAGGGTGAATCTGCTGGCCTGATCACACACCACTCCCACAAACAGATTCTACTGACACCCCCCTCCCCCAATGCATACTTAATTTCAAGTTCCATTGAACTCCGGGAGACTTGTTTTCAAGTTACTATGCATAGAATTTGGCTATGTGGGTGTTCGTGCATCGAGCCAATTCAAACGACATTTGAGCCGCATGAAATGTTTGTGTCGTATGACTGATGTTTGGCTTATCGAATACTGCTGTGGTGTTTTTCTTGGTTCTCCGCCCTCTTCATATCAAACAGCTGTTGATCAGATGCATGAACAGGAAATTCTGACCAGTGGATATTCCTCCCATTCACTCCTGTCCTTATTAAGCATTTGTATTCCTCAGTTCCTATATATATTCGTGCTATTCTGTGAGAAATCGAGCCTGTAGAGCCAACACAGTTCCTCAAGAGTAGCTCTTTTTTCTGGAAATGCCAAACTTCGAACCACCAGACTTATGACTGATAAGAGCATGTGCTTTTCAAAGACTGCGCAACTGTCTGTTCTCCATCAGAACACTATTGCTTCTGTTTTATGTCAGTATTGATGTCCTGGTTTTTTAATTCAAGAATTTGGAAAATGGATACAAAATATAAAAATTACATCAGAAAAATATCAAATCAAGAGAATGCATGCACAAAATTTAAAATCCTGTTGGCATAAATAACTAATAAAATGATCAGCAGCAGATTATGCACAAGGTACTTAATTCTTGATTTGCAATTCTTCTTCTAAATTTGACATCATGGCCCCAAGCATTTTTCCTTGCTCACATTAGGTCACTGGACTTTAGGACTGTTGTTAATTGCTTGGTGACCTTTCCACACTCTGGAGATGGATTCACAACATGGTGTTGCGGTCCATGAACAAGCCGTCGGCTTACACACACATTTTTCTCTCTTGTCCATTGCAAGTCAGTTGGTGCTAGATTTGAGCCATCCATTAGAGACTTGTCACAGCTTTGAGTTCCAACCCATCTTTTTCACAAATTTGCAACAGCTGTGAGTGAATTTCATTTTTGGAAATGTCATGTGCTTCTGAAACAGATTGTAATGAATTAATTCTCAGTGCCTGCCCTGTCTCCCTTGCCACAATTTTACCATCTATGCACAGCCTATTGCCAGCATAATCAGCTTTATTTGCGCATGTTTGGAAATGTGGGGCATATTCTGATGTCTTGTATTTCGAAACTTGTTAAGCTCTTCAATTAATGTAAATGGCAGCCTGAGTCAAGAGAATTTAAATCCTTGAGATTGGCTGCGTAGAATATGCCCCACTTCCTCAAGACTGTGGAGTCTCTTTGTATGCTAGTAAATCTTCCACTCCCACCCCACATGACTGGCAGCAGGCCAGCTTTGTTTGTTTATAGTCAGGCAACTTTAGTATATAGGAACTATATTCTTTAGCTTGGTCAAGTTGGTGAGCTTCCTGAAGTTTAGAGGTCCCTTTTTTTAATGTCGTGAAATTTTTGACAAATATTGTCCAGGGTTGTTGTTGTTGTTTTTTAAGGGAAACACAACAAGACCACAGTAGACAGTTTCCAGTAAAACAAATTGAACAGTTAGTTAAAATATCAGGCACAGATCCCTGAATCTCTGGGCTTTTTTGTGAAGGTACTGTCTGGTATTGAGTAACAGCACATTTTGGGGTGGTTCTCCAGCAGGAGGGGGAGAGAATAACCTGGTTCTCCAGATTATAGTCCTGCCGCTCTTAACCACAACACCACACTTGCTCTCAGCTGAGCTAGTTGTACTTATACTTGGGGTGGGGATTGAAAAAAGGCTAACTTTTGATTGGCTCTTGTCAGAGGTTGCTGAAAGGGCCAATAGGATCAATATATTCTTCCTGCTGTGTGATTGGTTCCTTTTCTAACCAATATGACAGCTCCCCTTGTTCCTTCCTGGTTTGCTATTTGGTTGGCTTTAAAAAGCCTGGATTTACATGATAGTTCAGCTTTTTAATACAAACCTTAAGTTCAATCTAGTGGTAAAATTTTACCGTACGTGGAGGGGGAGCCCTACTTCACAGCTCCCCAGTGCCAGCATAAGTGCTTCTGCACCAGCATAAATGCTCCTTATTCCCGTGCCCTTAGAACGTATGTAGGGCAAAGCTGCAGTGTATACATGAAGCAGCCTTCATTTAGCCTAGTACAGTTAAGTCTGATTAGAAGCACTCTGGGCATTTCGCCATGCTGCTACCTGAGATTTTTGCAACTGCAGGTCCTAGGGGTTGAGTGTTCCACTATATACATGCATAATGTCCCCTGAAAACTTGTGGCTTTTGACTGTAGGTGTATCACTTGCCTTTTGATGCCTTGGGTTATTTGTGTATCTCCAGATTATAGTAGCATAGTCTTAAAAGAGTTTTAAGGAATCAAGATGTTTTCTCTTAAACATGTGCACATAACTAGTATGGTAGGAATATTAACACTCGTGTTTTTTGGCAAATTGTAGAAATAGTATCTGCCAACTCAGATTAACTTCCAGGTTTAATTTCAGTGTTAGTAACTGCGAACTTGGCAGAAACTTTCCTATAGCTCACCCTTCTTACTGAGACTCAAGGCAGATCACCCTGTGCGATCAGGGGGTTGAGACTAGAGATTTGAAGGGCTAGAGGAAAATGGGAAACATTTGGGGTGGGGGGCATCCAAGGTTGGTTTTGTCCCCAATTTTTCCAATTAAAAATTGAGGGGGAATACTGGCAGGAAAAAACCTTATCAACCATTTTCTTGTTTAGAAATAAGTAAAATGCTTCTTAAGTCAAGGCTATTTGTGCTCAAAATAGCACAAAGTCTGAGGACTTTTTCAACTTTTACATTGGAAAACCTGGGAAATTTTGAGAAGCACTGATCGTAAAAATCCGCTCATACTATCGACTGTCAATATACGCGGTTTTAAGAATTTTTGCTTTGTTTAAATGTAGATAATTTCTGCAGCATTAGTATGCTGTATTATGTATAAGAATACATTAGTACCCACAGCTTGCTGTAGATGACTGGGGAAGGCACTCGCATTGACGTAGCCTGCCTAGTAAACATCGTGATGTGACATCGCTCCATGGATCAGTAATAATCCAGTGCTTTCAAAGGAATTACCTTTACCTACAACCTAACAATAGAAGAATGCCAATGAAAATATCCCAAGCAAGTGCTAAGTTTCGTGCCTGTTGCTGACCTTTTGCTGCATTTATTGGTTAACCAGAGCTTTGATAATGTGGCCATCAGACTGTGTTGTTACAGAGGGGTTTGCTCATATTGGAAGAGTGCTGCCCTGTCCAAAGCAAAAAATGAAGCAGCAAAGGCATCACACCCTAATGATATGGCTGACCACCTACCCCTGGACTTACTTCCCAGATGAGCCAGTCTTCCCACTGTATTCCATTTTGATCTTCTGGATGTGTCTCTGTGCTGTCAAATCATACCTGACTTAATGGTGACCCCTCACAGCAGCAATGGCAAAGTGGTTAAGAGCAGGTGCACTCTAATCTGGAGGAACCACGTTTGATTCCCTGCTCTGCCGCCTGAGCTGTGGAGGCTTATCTGGGGAATTCAGATTAGCCTGTACACTCCAACACACGCCAGCTGGGTGACCTTGGGCTAGTCACAGCTCTCCTGAGCTCTTTCAGCCCCACCTACCTTACAGGGTGTTTCTTGTGAGGGGGGAAGGGAAAGGCGTTTGTAAGCCCCTTTGAGTCTCCTATAGGAAAAAAAGGGGGATATAAATCCAAACTCTTCTTCTTCAAGTCTCTTCAAGGTAGGAGACTTGCCTCTGTATAGAGAAGGCCTTGCTTTGCCTGCTTCCACATAGAGCAGGTTAAAACACTACTCTCCTGGTAGTCTGTGGCAATTAAAGATTGTTTTCAGGGGATGTGCACACTGCCTGCTTCCTGTAAAGTCAAGCCGACCAAGCGAAGAAAGCCACTTGCTCGTTAGACTGTTTTTAGCTTAACTGTTTTAAAAAGTTGCGGCTTTTTGACGTTTATAGTGTCAATGACCCAGTAAATTTTCAGCAGCATCTTATACATGTTTGATGAGTCAATGCAAAATATTAGGTGATTTGTTAAAAAAAATATTTTTTGCAGTTCGTTCTTTTGGAACTGAAGACAGACCCACCGATCGGCCTATACCACCTCGTGATGAAGTATTTGAATACATTATATTCCGCGGCAGCGATATAAAGGATCTGACCGTGTGTGAGCCGCCTAAACCACAATGTTCACTACCCCAGGATCCAGCCATTGTTCAGGTACAGTCTATACTATTCCTAGTTATAGAATAAGCAGTTAGAGAATTCAAACAGAGTATCTGCAAAAGAGTTTTCACATATTTGCTTTGCTACAGAGGACGCGTCAACATAATTGCTGCCATTGTGCCCTGTGATCTTTTAAACCAGACCGTGAATTTTAAAGTTTTTGTGTCCTTCTGGTCAATGTAACTTTAGCAGCCATCAGATTGCTATTGTTTGTATCCTGTCTACCCAAATTTTCCATCATCATATTTCTTTTATATTAATCACATCTTCTAAAAGCCCAAATTCTAGAAAGGTCCTGTATCTAATGATTCTGCTTAGTCATTTTGTGTTTATAGTTCCTCAGCTGTCAAGACAGCATCTTTGGCATTCTGTTACCTCTATAAATTTGAACATCTGTAAATCTTTTGTAACTTAATGGGAATACAGCTGTGTTCCTCGATGAAGCAGTGTCACACTTGGTTAAATTGATTTTTAGTGTGACCTGAGTGTATGGGTCTCACCATTAGGGTGAACAGAACAGGATCAGAGCTGCATTTGGATGCTATATTCTGTTTCACTTTCACTTTCTAGTATGGTATAGATCAGTGGTTCTCAACCTGGGGGTCGCGACCCCTTTGGAGGCCGAACTACTCACAGGGGTCACCTAAGACTCTCTGCATCAGTGTTCTCCATCTGTAAAATGGATAAATGTTAGGGTTGGGGGTCACCACAACATGAGGAACTGTATTAAAGGGTCGCGGCATTAGGAAGGTTGAGAACCACTGGTATAGATAGCTTTCTTCTGAAAGAAAAGAGGGAGACGCATCTATAAACAGAGGAAAACAAAGTGCAATACTAGATGTTTCTGATTTGAAAATCTACTGTATAAATCTAGAATGAAAAATGCCTCAATCCCTAAGAGAGTGAATGTTAGGTGTTTGCACATGCTCATGATACAAAGCATCACATCTGAACAAATTATTCAATAAACAAAATAAATAAACAATGAATTTATAAAGCATCTAAGGAGCAGAATGCACTATGAGAGGCCAAACAGTTTCTGGTCAGAGAAACAATATGGAATAGTCAAAAAATGCAATTTGCAGTAATGATCAAACTATGTAAAATCGTGAATAAAATGTGACATGTCTAGAAAATTCAGAAAATACACCTTTATTTTGTTAACTTTTTCCAGAAAATTTTATATACTTCCGATAAAAGATTTCATGGCATTTTTTGATCTGATATACAGAAAAAGCTGCAATAGGCTTCAAAACAGATAAAACTGGGATTTTTTATTTTTTAACTGTATGGGTCGCTTCAACAAGATCTGAAGGCAGTTCATATTATGCTAATATCCAAGGTTATAGACTTCCTTTCACCAAAAGAATGTGGTAGAACACCAGTTTAACTCTTGGTCTGGTTCTCCTGGGGTGAGGCTGGGAGCGGTCCTGGACAGGGAATATGGCCAAAGGCTGTAGTAAGGTGAAGAATTTGGCAGGATTGAGTGGAAAAGCACGCTGGACCAATCAGTTGCATTTCTTGTTCCGCCTTGCATTGAGTCTTGTACAACTGCTTTCCTTCAGTCCTCTCTAGGGTCGTCATCTTCTACTTCATTCCAGTCCGTGGGATCCTACGGTCCTTTTGGCCGAATGCCAGCCTACAGTCAGTTCAGTCCAAGTCCATTAGTGAGCCAGCAGTTTGGTGCTGTGAGTGTTGGTATGTTTGATTCCTTAATTCTTTTTTTGCTCGAAAGGCAAGTTCAGTTCAGTTATTATGAAACCATCGTACACTGTTACCATCCCACAGGATAAAAATTTTCTCCCTTCTGTGTGATCCAGGTAGCTCAGGTGACACTATGGAAAAAAACGCTGAGAAAAGCCAGGTTTGCCATCCTGCTAGGGAATTTCTCGTTTGAAAATACCATGCAAGTGACTCACTTATGCTCTTGTTCAACCCTTGTTGCTTCTACTTGAGCTTGTATGGAGCATATTCCTGATATGGTGTACTGTAAATATCCCATGTAAACATCACGTTTGCTACTTGTTTTAACAAATCTGTTTTAGAGTGTGGGACACTCTGTCAGTTTTCTTGGATGACTGAAAGCTGCCTCGATCACAGTTGTAGCAGGTTCAGTTGCTTTGTATGCGCTGCAAGGGGGCCGATCTCTAGATTAGCCATGCAACATGACATTGATTGGTGTGGTGTATTCCAGTGGCTGATTTTCAAGAGACTCTCTGTACTAAAAGTCAGAGCCATACTGTTTAGATGGCTGTAGCCATCTAAACATTTCCAGTGAAGAAGTGAGCGTATGCATGCAACATACTAAATGGTCTTACTTGTTTCATTATTTAGAGAGAAAACTGATCCGTTGCTTGCAAAAATATCTAATGAGAGTGAGCGAAGTATAAGGATAGATAAGAACATAAGAGCTCTCTGGATCAGACCAGTAGTCCACCTAGTCCATCAGCCTGCTTTACGAAACAGCCCACTAGTTATATCCTGAATATCCATCCAGCAGTTCCTAGAGGCCGAGGCCTCCCGCCTGCATTCTAGCACTGTGTTTCAAAGCCGTTGAATATGGAGGTTCTCTTAATTTTCCGCGGTTGGCAGTCATGAGAGCCAGTGTGATGTAGTGGTTAAGAGCAGGTGGACTCTAATCTAGAGAACCAGATTTGATTCCCCACTCTTATATTCCTGCTGGGTGATCCTGGGCTAGTCACGGTTCTTTGGAACTCTGTCAGCTGCACCAACCTCACAAGGTATCTGTTGTGGGAAGAGGAAGGGAAAGGAGTTTGTAAGTCTCTTTGAGTCTTCTTACATTAAAGAAAGGTAGGGTATACATCCAAACTGTTCTTTTTCTTCATGGAGGGACCTTTCCTCCATGGGGGGTGTTTGTGGCCATCACTACTTCCACTGGCAGTGAATTCCACAGTCTAATTACTTATTGAGTAAAGTGTTTTTTCCCATCTATCCTGTACCTGTTGTACATATATGTTCCTTTTTCACATGTGCAAATATCAGATTCTGACCAGACCCAATAAATTGCAAATGTCTATGTTGACGCTCTGGATTTTCTGGTTGCCTCAGAGTCACTTGGCCAGTAAAGAAGACATTCAGACAAGTGACTAAAACTCAGTCGAGGCATAACAAAGTTTTGCAAACATGGTGACCTAGTTAGGTGCATGGATCTTTCAAAAAGCTGCACATTTCTGTTTGTTTAGTTGCTTTTAAGATCAATGTTCATGTTTCACTAGGCAAATCGATTAGTTACACTCAGGTGGCCCCGTTAGTTTCACCTGGTGGGCCATTGCGAGTAGCAGAATGCTGGACTAGATGGACTCTGGTCTGATCCAGCAGGCTAGTTCTTATGTTCTTTAGGGATGTTGTCATAGAAAGGATTGTTCACCAAACGCATAACTAAAGTTTGTGCATCTGGCTCTAGTTTAGTAGGAGTCAAGGAATTGCCCCCTTAGTCTTGGGCTGCGTCAACACCGCAGTCATAAACTACTGGAATAATTGTACCTTTTTCATATGGCATACTGGGAATGGCACTTCTGTGTGTAGTGATGATTCTCTCAGAGAGAATTCCTTGCACTTGGGTATAAATATCGGGGCTACTTGTCCCAAGCCAGGACACACTTCATAACCCACATTTCATATATGTTTTTCATACTGAATAGCAGCACAACAGCTCACCGGAGACAAATTCCTTGTGTGTCCAATCACACTTGGCCAATAAAGATTCTATTCTATTCTATTCTATTCTAGTCATAGGCAAAACAGACTATATTTGCATATGTGGGGCAGACAGTTTTCCCCAGGAAAACAAAGCAGAAAAAAACATGGAAAATTTCCACACCACTAATGGCTAATTCATTGCCATTAGTGTGGGTGGGCTCTTAGCAAAAAGGGCAATGCTCAAAGCTTGTGCTTGAGTTGTCTTGTTTTTCACAACGCAGGAAGTTCGCTGACATCTTTTGGAACTGAAACGTCGGCCAATGCGAGCTTGTCTCAAAGCAGTGCAGTTGGTTCCACTTTTACAGGGGATGCCCGATCGTTAAAAACACAGCTCTCTCAAGGTAAAGACTTTTACTGCGTTGCATTTTACGGCTGCTCTGACTTCTCGTGCTTGTTCGCATCACCCTGGTTTAATTTAAATAGAATGAAATAAAACAGTTACTTTTGTGCTGTGCTTCTGTGTCCATTGGGGGAAAAGCTGTCAAGGATTTTTGGGTTACTGTGAGACGCATTTTATGCAAACTGTGAACATTAGTGGGGTGGAAGTGGTAGCATTTGATTCTTAGTCCTACACCAAAGAGACTTGCTTATTCTAAATTTTAACAGGACATTGCTGATACGACTACTAATGTTGTCAATCTTGAGACTTTGTAAGGTGAAATAGAAGGCACAGTTTTTCTCTGCTGCTTTCTGCTGTGTTAATCTTGTGTCTCCTGCTACTGAGAACAACTTTATGCCCTGAGCCAAGAACTTTATTTACCATTGATTTTTTTAACCTTTTTAAAAGATGTTTTTCCTTGGGTAAGTCCGTATTTATAAAGTGGCGTCTTTATAAAATGAAGAATTCATTACTCTGACTTAGTCAAGTAAACCTGCTAGCATTACTTTAAGTAGTTAATTGAGAAAACATTAAAACACTGCTTACTTTTGGATAGTATTGTTTCCTTCCCCCCACACCCCCTCAGAAAAACCGACATTATGGAATTGGAGGTAGTAGCTCTAGAGGTTGTCTTACGCAAACTGAAGATGAAGTGGAAATATCGGTCCCTTCCGCACACACAGAATAATGCACATTCAGTCCACTTTCACAATTGTTTGAAAGTGGATTTTGCACAGTAAAATCCAGCTTGAAAGTGGATTGAAAGTGTATTATTCTGCATGAGCGGAGGGGCCATTGTTTTGGCCTTCCTGTCACTAAGATAATTGCTAGTGATTGTATCAGCAAGGATTAACTGCCATATCCACCTGTTTCTTTCTCTTGGATTGAAGGAAAGGGAATGTCAGTATATCCCACCATTATGGATTAGTGTGTGTAAAGGTATAAAAATGTTTTTTAATTGACTGGGCAAGGCAAATAATCCCTTCAACTTGAATTAGTAGATTTCAGAAGTGCTTCTGTGTCAAGCATGGGGATATGGAACTATTAACGCTGGCTGTATTTCAGGTCGAACAAGTCCTCAGTTGGAGCATTTGAGAAAGAGCCCTGTGCTGGAGCAAGCGGTACAAACCACATCGGCCCACTTGTCTGCATCTGCACAAGTCGGGCGCAGAAGTCCTGTCTCAGCGAGGCCTCTGGCATCTGCTAACCAAAAATCCTTAGAAAATCAGGAGCACAGGAGAGGTAAAACTTCTGAACATCTGTCAATTCTTTTGGCAAGCTGCTTTCCTTTCAAAGAATTTGGTGGTGGAGGAGAGAAAGGCGGGATATAAATCCAAGCTTCTCCTCCTTCTCTTTCTTACAATGTGTGATTACGCCAGGGGTCCCCAAACTTTTTAAACAGGGGGCCAGTTCACTGTCCCTCAGACTGTTGGAGGGCCGGACTAAAATAAACTATGAACAAATTCCTATGCACAAATTATTGTAAAATGTTTGATTTCACCTTTCAGCCTTTCTGTCATGGTCTATTTTTAGAACAGTGACCAAAGTATGTCAAGTACAGGGTGGGCTCCAAATATTGTTGGGGAGGCTGTGGAATACCTTCCCCTGTAAAAAAAAAAAAAAAAAAGCAGAACTTTCTCCTAATGAAGCATCTCCATCTAACCCAGGATCAGGTATCTTCCTGGGTTCTTTCCTCCCTAGCAGCCAGCGAGCGATTCGTCAGCCTGGCTGATGCCAATAGGAGTGGGGCGGAACAGAAAACCTGAGAGCAAACATACATGGGAGTAGCTTCAAGAGGGAAGAGCTGAGCAGGTACTACTAGCATTACGTAAGGTTTCCCAACTCTGGGCCAGAAAAATGCACATGGAGGATTTAAGTGCCATCATGTAACTGCAATCAACGGCCGTTGGGGCCAGTTCCTCCTCTCCCTCGAGCCCCCACTGCACATGAATGGAGCCATCACTGCCATGTGCCTATGGTCCGGATAAATGCCTCTCTTAGGGGGCCATACATTTGGCCCCCCCGGCCGTATTCTTCCAGGGACCCCTGGATTACGCCCTTCAGGGTATTTGTGATAAATCTGTTAGAACTGGAAATCTGTCTTGATTTTGTTCAGATTTTTCTGAGGAACCTTGAAGATTCTTTGGAGGGTTATCAGGGGTCTTTTAGTGAGAAGGTCGGGAAAGGTGGACAGACTTTCCTGAATAAGCATCAGTCTACTGTTTGCAACACGTGTGCCCTGCAGTCTGTGTCGAGATGGTATAAAACATGTGGGTCAGCAGAGAGGCCTGTGTTTCCATGGGAGATGCGGTTGTAGAATTCCAAATTTGAAAAGCCCCCAATAAAATTGTGTCTCGACGTGAGTGCAAAGAAAAAAAAAGAGAGAGAACATCCAGAAAGGTAAGGAATTGTTCCTGCTGATTGGTAGATACCCCCTTATATTATAAAAAAAGTCATGGTTATTTGGAAGTGAGGGCAATACATGGACACTTCTCTCCCTGACTCCATGTAGTCATATGGAGGGTGGTGCAAGACCTGATGGGTTCAGACCTGCGAGCTCTCCAGATCATTCAGAATCCCATCATCCCCTGCCAGCATGGCCAATTGGCTATGCTGGCAGGGGCTGATGGGATTTGTAGTCCATGAACATCTAGAGAGATGCAGGTTGCAGACCCCTGTACTAGTCTTTTGCCTTCTGGTAAGTGAGCTGGACCTATAGAAGGAGCAGTCACTATACCTCAAGAGAAGAATTCTTCCCGTCCTCTTCCTTGGGATCACTGGAGAAAAGGTACAGTTCAGGCCCGGCCTGTAGCCATGATGGTGCAAAAAGGGGCTGGGCCCCATGATTCTTTTGTCATGCCTCTCCAATCAGCACTAGGATTAGTGCAAAATCCATCACGAGTCTTTCAAGTGTAAATTCTCTACAGAAAATAGGAAGAACCTGAGATTTAAAAAGTGAATCCTCTCATAAATCTTCCAAATGTGAATTCTCTGTGCAGTTGGCTAGGACAGAATTAGCAGTTAGCAGGGCTGAAATATCCCAACATATAAAGTCCGGGTGGGGTGGGGGTGGGGGTGGGCAGTGATGACATAGGATGTCTGAAACATTTTTGCACTTTTCTGATTTTTGTAATCCTAGATCTATTGCATTGCTTATGAGATCTCTCATAGTTTTCGATTGCATTGCTTTATATCACGTATACATCTTGTCTCAAGTACAAAATTGGTAAATAAATAATAAAGCACAAATAAATAATGATGGGCTGACCACCACTGTATTCATTTGCCCCTCCCCCCCATGAAAATTTTCTGGCTAAGGGCCTGGTACAGTTGGGCAGTTTTCCTGCTTCCCTTTGCAGGTTCCTGTGGGTTTTCACTTAACTCTTGTGTTCTTTTTTCCCTTCAAACATGTAAACACAAAGTCTGTTAGCACGTGCAAAACATAGAGAACAACAAAAGGTCATCTTCACTGTTTTTCATCCCTAGCTGAAGCACACAAGCTGTCAAGATCCAAAGCAGAGCATTTCAGAAGTGATAAACGTCAACTGGGTACGTTGAATATTTTATTAAAAGTAAAAGGTGTTAGTGCTTCAGAAAGTTTTTATGACTTTAAAAACACAGTCTTCTCCATTTGTATTGATGTGATTCTTGTAATTTAGTCTTGTAAGAAATTGGTTCATTTGAGGTCCCATAATTCTGTCTGTCTGTGGATTACTTTGACTGTCAGGAAAGCCAGGTCCATGTGAGCAGGTAAAAACTGCTGGAGAACAAGTGTGTGATTCTGGTGCTAGAAGGTACAAGAAAGAAAGAGAGAACCCCAATGCCGTCTGTTTGTCCAATTTAACCTACCCCTTTTTACACTGTTTTAAAATGAGGATGCACAGCATCTTGTTCTGTGGAACTCATTGCCATAGGATGCTATGCTTTTTAAACTGGGTTAGGTATGAAGTGACAGGGTCTAATGTCTGGAAGCGTATTGTTTAGCATTGGGGAAACAACATACTCCGGGTAGCCTGATATTATCTGCAGGATGTAGCCGTCAATGAGGCGCTGCTTACCAGAAGAACAACTTCCCTTTTTGCAACATTTCATTGCAGATCCCTCCAAAACCAACTTTTCCCCAGTTCCGGGGGCACCACCAGTACGAAGAGGCCGTGGGGGTCACCGTGGAGGCCGAGGAAGATTCGGTATCAGGCGGGATGTTCCAATGAAATTCGAGAAGGACTTCGATTTTGAGAGTGCCAATGCTCAGTTCAATAAAGAAGAGATAGTTCGTGAATTTCACAACAAACTAAAGTTGAAAGGTAATCTTCGCATTTGTCTTCCTACAAGAGAAGGACCATTTTGCAGGCCACACAAGCTTTTGAGCCTTCTGTAGAAGTATTGGGGTTTTGTTTAAAAATGAGAGTAATTTTTCGGTATGTTAGAATTTTTGTGTGACCTTGGTCCAGCCTAACCTGCCTCACAGGTGCAGAGGTGAAATGGAGGATTAGGAGAATGAAATAAGGTATATTTGTAGGAAAAAAATTGATTCTGCTTGTAAGCAGAATCTGCTTGTAAGCAGACGTTAGGAGCCCTGGGGCCCAGAGTGGTAAGCTGCAGTACTTCAGTGAAAGCTCTTGGTTTGTTCTTGGCGGGAGTCGGATTCAGGTAGGCAGCTCAAGGTTGACTCAGCCTTCCATCCTTCCGAGGTCGGAAAAATGAGTACCCAGCTTGCTGGGGGTAAAGTATAGATAACTCGGGAAGGCAATGGCAAACCACATTGTAAACATGGTCTGCCTAGTAAGCATTGTGATGTGCCATCACCCCTTGGGTCAGTGATGACCCAGTGCTTTCACAGGGGATTACCTTTACATTTTAAAGTAGACATTCAGTCCGGAATGCAGTACACCATAATTCGGCAAGAGTAGAGTTCTTCCATTAACTTTTAACTCAAACCTTTCAGAGGTCATTTAATACTATTTACAGTCAGTATAGAACCATTAACAACAGAACTCAAGTTGTTCAAGGAAAGCTTTTGCAACAGATACTGAGATAGTTTGCAGAAGCTCACAATATTTTCTTCAGGAAAGGCCTGGTAACTGTCGGTTGTTCAACAGCTTCCCTTGTGACACCCTGATGTCAGGGAAACACTTTGAATCCCAAAAGGGAGTGCCTGCTGAGGACTTGGAGGGACAAGATGCAAAACACCCCCTCTCAGCATGTTCCGAACAAATACACATAGAGAAATTCTCTTGTTCCATTGCAAGTGATTGCAAATCCCTGGGATCCAGTGGAGAAATATCTTGCACAACTTCTTGGCAGATGCAACAGATTTCTGTGTTGAATCCTAGTGGATTTCAGAAGGGCCGGCAACACAGCAAGGAAATTTGGCTTGCCCAGCTGGGGTAAGGGTCAGGACAACACCCTTCAGCTTCAATGTCGACTGAGAGGCTGTATTTTGACATACACAAACACCACATTTACAGGGGCCAAAACGGAGCCAGATGTTGTCACAGAGTTGCTTGCTTAGGTGAGCCATACAGGATCTTGACTGGAGCACTTTGAATGTTGCATCCCTGTTCTAGGTTGATGTTGTGCTCAGTTAGCTTCCTGCCTTGCTCTGAAAATGTGCTTTGCGATCTGGGTCACCGTTGTTCTCCCTGTTTCCGTCCCTCAGAAGATAAACCAGAAAAGCCAGTCAACGGGGAGGATAAAGGCGACTCGGGTGTTGACACTCAGAACAGCGAAGGCAACGCAGATGAAGACGAACCCCTTGGGCCCAACTGCTATTACGACAAAACCAAGTCCTTCTTCGATAACATCTCCTGCGACGACAACAGGTACTGTGTTTGGGGGGCAGCCTGCTCGTATTACAAGCTGGCTAGGCTTGTTGGTAGTAAAAAGAAGAACGGAATCCTATTTTCAGCCTCCTGTCCGTGTGGTGGGATTGTGGCAGCCAGTCACTTCAGGTTTGCCTCTCAATGGGAGCAGTGAGCAAGTGTGTCTTGATTGCAAAACAGTCACAGCTGGAAGAAACTCATGGAAGGAGTATAATATTTATTTATTAAATTTATAGCCCGCCCTTCCCAATAGGGCTCAGGGCAGCAAACATCGATGTAATCAATAAAACACTACAATAAAACAAAATCAACACTGTAAACAGCCAAACCAAAAACTTAAAACAGCGGAGCGATAAATACACAGATGGTGATAAAACCCATAAAAAGACACCTATGGGAGGTCACGATGTTCCAGTCAGGCCGGCTGGCAAGATATAAAAGCCTGGCGGAAGAGCTCGGTCTTACAGGGCCTTCGGAACTCACCGATGTCCCACAAGGCCCTAATCGCAGGTGGGAGCTCATTCCACCAGGTGGGGGCCAGGGCCGAAAAAGCCCTGGCCCTAATAGTGGCCAGCCAGACCTGTCTAGGACCAGGAATCACCAGCAAATTCCCCCACGACGAACGGAGGGGTCAAGAGGGGCAGTACAGTGAGAGGCGGTCCCTTCTAGGAAGTGTTCCCTTTATGTCCCCTGTTGTAGGGGAGTGGGAAGGTGGAATTGAGACCTTCTAAAACCCAGCAGTTTCTCCAGTTTTTCCTGCCTGTGGTGGAGCCCAGCTAACAGAATTTTATCTCAACATTCTCTGCCCACAGGTGTAGAGGTGTTCGGTATTTAGTAATAAACTTTGCTGGGCATGTGCATGCTTATCTTTTTGTAATGGGAGGTTTCTTTTTTTATATAAAGAACTCTTAACTTCATGATGTCACTTCTGCATGAAACTCATGCTGGGCAAGTTCACTACTTGTCCAGTTTTCCAAATTGTATCCAAAAAGGTGACAAGACACCAATGAGATTTGCTATGATTCAAAACATGATTCAGGTAATTTAACCGCTAATAGTCCCAAGCAAGAGTTCCTTCTATCATATGTTTTCAGGGATCGAAGACCCACCTGGGCGGAAGAAAGAAGATTAAATGCAGAGACATTTGGGATTCCGTTACGTTCAAACCGTGGCCGTGGGGGCTTCAGAGGTAGAGGAAACGGCAGCGGTGGTTTCCGAGGTGCTAGAGGGCGCGGCGGCCCCAGAGGAAACTTCAACATCCCTCGGGGGTTTCGTGGTGGATTCAGAGGTGGACACGGTGGCAGGGAATTTGCAGATTTTGAATACAGGGTAACGTAGTTCTTGTCTCAAGGGGTTCACTTTCTTTTTTTGCTTTAGTCTCTGCAGACACTGTAGCCTGGTAAAGAGACCCTCACCTCGACCCAGCAGTCACGTCCTGGGGGGGAAGTAGAACTTTTTCTCAGCTATCAAATTAATGTCACCACAAGCCTCCATTTCATCCATAATTCTGATTATCAAAACGTTAGGAGGGAATTCAGCCATCTACGTTGTTTTAAAGGCAAGCAAGGCAGAATTATTATTTTTTTAGGCTCGAAAACTGTCCTTGCAGAAGTTTTCGTCATCAACAGTTCAGCAATCGTTAGACCGCTTTTTGGTTAGCTGCAGGCAAAGAGCCGAGCAGTGAGCTCACTCCACCTGGTCGTGTCGCGGAAGGTCTCCGGAAGCCTTCCATAGAGTTGCACAGCACTTTGCAGCCCATTGAAGGCTTTTCTGTACCAGGCATACCGTGTTTCCCTGAATATAAGACAGGGTCTTATATTAATTTTTGCACCAAAAGATGCATTAGGTCCTATTTTCAGGGTAGGGCTTATTTTAGGGGCATCTCCACAATTCATTAAGGCAGGCTCTCGGCAGCCCTGTCACATGTGATGCAAGCTGCGTCCTCATTGCCAGGGAGCACCCTGCTGGATCACACCATCCTTATCTGTAACTACTGGTAGGGCTTATTTTTGGAGTAGGGCTTATATTTTAAGCCGCCTCCAAAAATCCTGAAAAATCATGATAAGGCTTATTTTCAGGGTAGGGCTTATTTTCGGGGAGACACAGTATGAGCAAAGTTGACCTAGAAAGGAACTGGGTTTTGGCATTTGGAAAACAAAATTTTGCCTTGTTTGTTTCATTAAAAACAATGACCGCCAATGTAGTCTAAGAGAAATTAGTTATGGCTGTTATTCCTCTTTCTCTAGCTTGGCCCCTATATGTTTGTGTTTTGTTTTAATTTGACTTCATGTTTGGTTGAGCAGTAAGTAACACTAATATTGTGTGTGGGGGGGTATTTTTTTTTTTAGAAAAACAACAAGGTTGCCGCATAGTCCGCAATGAAGTTGAAAGCCAGGTGGGCTTGCAGATCTTCGTAGTCCAGAGAATGTCGGTCTTTGCAAAGAAATTTACTTGATTTGCTGTAAAACTCGTCACCAGCACTGGGGTTTGTTTTTTAATTTCGAAGGGGTTTGAAGCAGTAACAATTTTGGAAAAAAAAGTCATCCTGGAAGCCAAGGATTAAATATATTTACGATAGGAAAAAATAAGTAATTTCTTACATATAGTTAAGCTATAAAGCAGGACGTCAATTTTGTTTAAGTTTTTTTTTTCATCACAGAAAGGATTTTTCTTAACTGAATTGTATTTGATTGCTGCAGGTTGCAAAGACAGTAGTATGCAGAAGGCCGTCAGTACTGTGAGTGTGTTGATCACTGAAGGTTGTTTTTGGGACTCCTGTAAGATCCCTTTTCTGAAATAGTTGTACTTTTTGTCAGACAGGGTGCTCGGCAGTAGAAAACATTTGTCAAGTCAAAAAAAATGTAAACACAGTAAATATTGTTTCTTAGGCAAAGGAAAACTTTTTATAGTTGTAAAATTCCATGATTAACCCATTGCCAAAGAAACACCGAAGAACTTTGTATAGCTGTATAAAAAGCGACTAATTTTTTAAAAGAATAAAACATTTTTAAGTCAACAGACCTGCTGTGTTGAGACGCTAAAAACACACACACAAGAGTTTGTTTTGGATTTTTTTTCCTTTGTAGCTTTTCAGGCTTTAAACTGGTTTGGCTTTTATATTTTGTCTACAAATAAAAAAAACAGAAAATGTTCTTCCACGATAACAAAACCTGTATAAAACAGTTCGGTCTTGGCGAGAAATTCGGTTTTGTACTTTCTGGCATATCAAAGGTTTTGATCAAATTTAAAGTGCATTGTCAATCAAAACAAGGCTCCTTGTCACAGTTTGAGTTAAAAGAATCCAGCTGAAAAGTCAGTCACCCAAACATGCAACTTCTGAGACTCCTCCTTGTGCCTGACATAAAAATGACAAGTCTCCATGTATCAATTCTTGAAACGTTGACTTTTGTTTTAATATTGTTGACATACTCAATTTAAAAGTGAATTTCCTAGTGTTTGAAATTGCTTGAGTTTTGATGGACTGTGGCTTGGAGACATTGAATGTTCATTTTATAGGCAGTATCCCACAAGTGATTTGGTATGGAGTAATTGTACACCAAGTCTGAATAACTAGTTTAATGACTTCTTTTTTGCTATTAAGTTATATTAGATACAGTAATCTGGTAATTTGTGTTTGTATTTGTATATGAAAGCCACAGGAATAAAGGGATCCAAAGATTAAAGCATTTTTTATCTTAATTTGCTGGGGTGGGGGTTCTTTCTCAGTGTTCAGTAGTGATCAGATGTGGATAACTGCACTGTTAGAAAATGGGGATATTTAAAAGTAATTGATAGAATCATAATTTTGTATCTTTTTGTATAGCACTTTGAGAGGGAGAGAAAAGCATTTTGTAAATTGGTTTTCCTTTAATGAGTAACAAGTCAAGTATTTTGGTGCAGGATCATTAGAATTTTAGATACTACCTTCTGTTTAATAATATTTTGCATGTTAACACTGCGTTTTTGGGATCCACAAATCATCATACTGAAGAGTTTGGGTTTTTTTTAAACAAAAGGAAAGTCCTGTCCTGTTGCAATAACAATGTAATACTGTTTGAGGTGTCCCAAGTTATATTTAAACAAGATAAAAATTGTAAATAGCAATGAGATGTGCTGTGAAGGTATGAACTAGTTCCATCTTACCCACCAGACCTTTGGGTTTACCTGTTGGGGTGTGTTTGTACCCCAGTAAATAACAGCATGTTATACCTTCAGTGTACGTTGCTGCATAAAAGTGGGGCTTTTATTTTAAGCCAGAATAAAACAGTTTAAGGGGGAAAAGTAGTTGTGAAAGTCTTTTTCTTCCTCCCATCACATCCTTGTTTCAGAAGGGGAGAGGAAATACTGGATTTGTTTTATCCTCTTGCTTGTATCGTGGCAATGGCTGCATGATTGTTTCAGACTGCATCTTTTCATCTACCAAAAGGGGTACTGGAGTGCTTCTGGAATTGATTAAGTTAGTTTAAAAATTCCATGTCAAGCTGGTACGCCCCGGAGAATGATCATTTCCCAAGTCATCACTGAAGTGATTGGGTCATTCTCTGTATTGACCAGCTCTTGTGTCACAGCCTGGCTAGTGGCTGGCTGGAGCAGCAAATGGGGTAAAGGCAGTTCTAAGGGTGGTCCAAAGTCAAAAACACAAGCATGCAAATAAGAGTACCAAGCAGAGGCCCACAGAGTAGTCTGAAAAGCAGTCTGAGTCAGGATCCAAGGCAAGGCAACAAGAGCAGGAGTTCTGGAATAAAACAGGTCTGGAGCAGAGCGACGTGCTTTGCTTCTGCAGGGAAGCAGCTTTTAGCCCTTTTATACTTTAGTGGAGCAGGTGGCTGTAATCAGTCAGGTAGCCGGTGCTGATCCTGTGGGAGACCTTACAGACGCCGGGCTGCCAACCTCCTGCGCTCTGCTAGTTCCAAGCGCCGTCACTGACACCTCTGTTCCAGCGGAGGGAGAGAGTTTGGGGGGCTACAAGCTCCTGGTGCCAGTGGCGGCATCTTTAGAGCTGGTTCTGGATCTTCAGTGGCCAAGCCTGGTGGTCCTGGGGTCTTCCTCAGTTCAACCTGACACCTACGGGTCCTTCTGGTCTGTAACACAGCCTTGGAATGCCACTTCCTATTGGCGAACCCATGGGACTTGCCCCTCGCTCACTGTCAGCTCCTCATCACTGCTTTCGCATGCATCCCTGTCACCACCGCTGTCAGCGTCAGTCTCATCGGGGCACATAGGACAGACCACAGCACCTTGTTTTCTCTCTGGCCTATTATTACTAGTATTATTATTATTTATTGGGCTTATAAACCACTCTCCCCCTAGGGGCTCAGTGTGGTGAACAACAGTTTTAAAACATACTTTAAAACACAGTATAAAATCAGCTCAGTATACACTCAATAAAACTTGAACCATATAAATACAGATGGCATATTTCTCTCCCCTCCCCACCCTCGTGCCCACGGGAGGCCAGATGGAACGGTAGATGCACTTAACCAGGATGACCAAATGCCTGGCGAAACAGGTCCTTTTTTCAGGCCCAGTCGGGTCCCTGTGCAGGCCCTGATCTCCTTTGGAAGCCTGTTCCACCAGGTGGAGGCCAGGGCTGTAAAGGCCCTGGCCCTTGTAGAGGCCAGCCTGATCGCTTTGGGGCCAGGGATCTCCAGTAGGTCCTCCTCCGAGGAGCAGAGGGGCCTAACGGGGCAATTATGCATTTGTGGTCAGCCCACAGTGAGCGTACATTCCCTTCAGGTCAGATTTTCCATTGCCCACGCATTCATCCCCCCCCCCCCCCCCCGCCACTTGCTGTGTTGCTAATCCAATAACAAGCCATGTTTAGGGCAGCTGTTAATGCTTGATTGTCTAAAAACCTTTTGACAAAGTTCTTCAAAGGCATACACTTAACAGTTAGGGGTTAAGCAAATGGGTTATCTTGTGAATTTAGTAATTGCAGAAAGGGAAGCAAACGGTTGGAACTAACAGTTCTTAAGACCCTCCAGGGGTCTTTATTGGGATGTGCCATCTAGCCTTCAGTCATAACAAATCTGGAAGTCTTATGGTGGATTCCAATTATTTAGGAGGGCAAAGACAAGTTACTTGTGGAGAACTCCAAGGACAGTGAATGGGTAGTAGAATGTCAAATGAAGCGCTAGTAAGTGTGAAGTGAAGCACTTTTTATACCAAAAAACATACGCTTTGTTGGGATTTGAATGGATCATGAGAGACGAAGGAAGAAGTCTAGGAATCGTGACCCCCTACTCAGCGGAAGAAGACTCCTGTTGCAGGACAGCATCTTTGGTATCAGAGTGGACCTGTGATATCAATCCCAGTGGCTTAGAGCCAGAGAAGGAGGAGTCCATTGAGCATGGCAAAAGTGATGCCTGGGCCTTGTATGTACACATGAATGACTTTCTCAATCCGTAACTTTATATACCCAGGCTAGGTCCTAAAGGAGTTGGTGGATTGTAGCAGCTGTTCTTTCGGTCTTTCTGAACAGGGTGTCCTCTTCTGGCCACTGGGTGCTATGGGGCAGAGGAGATTGAGTGAGCAGCTCCCTTTGAAAATCAGCTAGCTAAGAAGATGGGGACTGCTTCGGAGACTTCTGTTTTGGCTTGAAGACCTGATAGGGCCTGGCAGTAAAATCAGACGAGTGGGATGTGAGGAGTGTAATTTGCCTCGGTAATCAGATGACTTTTAGGAAGACATCCAGAAGTCTCTGCTTATAGCCCTGTCAGTACAAAAGGGAAATCCAAAAGCTAAAAACTTAATCCGACCCAACACAATGACACATCATGGGGAGTGAGCTTTGAATTCCCCAGAACCCTGCATCAGGCCAGATGTTACAATTTGAAAAAAAATTAACAGATTTTTCAAGTCATGGTAGTGTACGGTATGGCAGTATGCGGTATACTTGTTCACAGGCTAAGAAGAATCAGGTTTCCACACAATTTGCCATTTTGAAGCAGAATAAGTAATCCCATCATTTTCTGAGTCCACGCAGTTCTTGTGGTTTCCTTACCCAAACCTTGCTGTCTTCACACAGGCAATGTGGGACATCCCAGTTCTCTCCACCGTTCAAAACGGCATCATTTTCATTCTGTTTTACAGCTGAGGATGCCTAGAATTCCTATCACATTCACATCAGTGGCTTCCAGCACAACCAAAATCACAGGATTGCACTTGGAGTAAAATCAGCGTGTGGGAATTGCTAGGTTGGAAATGATCATCCGACAAGGCTTCGGGAGAGGTGGTGGCTGAGAGGTAAAACATCTGTTTAGTGCACCAAAGCCCCAGGCTCAATGCCTAGCATCTCCAGTTAAAGGATCTGGTAGAAGAAGAAGAGTTTGGATTTATATCCCCCTTTCTCTCCTAAAGGAGGCTTACAAACTCCTTTCCCTTCCCCCCTCATAACAAACACCCTGTGAGGTAGGTGGGGCTGAGAGAGCTCAGGAGAGCTGTGACTAGCCCAAGGTCACCCAGCTGCACGTGTTGGAGTATACAGACTAATCTGAATTCCCCAGATAAGCCTTCATAGCTCAAGCGGCAGAGCGGGGAATCAAACCCGGTTCCTCCAGATTAGAGTACACCTGCTCTTAACCACTACGTCACTGCTGCTCCCTCACCTGGAGAGCCTTTGCCAGTCTGAGTAGACAATACTGGCGGACAGATCAAGGATTATTCAGAATAAAGGCAGCTTCATGCAGTATTACATTTTAGCCAGTAGATGACAGTCCACAACAGGGTATATTATATATTAGTGATCAAAACTGGTCTTTATTTGTTTAGAGCTCTGCTCCCCTGCTTTTTTCCCTGCACCCCAAAATGAGAACTGAACCCAAATCTGCTTTTATTAATATTGCTAATCATTTGGTCCTTCCCTTGTTTTGGAAGTCAAAGGTAATATAGCCATTAACTTACTCTTGCCTGTTGTTTGGCTTAAAAGAATTGTTAACCAGCAAACATTAGCAGGCATTGGATCGCCTACTTTCTGCTGCATCTTTGTTCAAGTATATGGCATGGAAATTAAAGTCCCTCAGAATCATGTATTTAAGGTTTCTGTCTCATTGAAAATGTTACTTTATTTTTGGTCTTCAGTGCAGCCTGCTGTTTGTGCATATTTTTCCCCTAGCCCAGCAATAGGAGGGCGCGCCCCTCCCCTCCAGAGAGTGATTCAAGGGCTCCTTCCCACTCAAACCGTCACGCACCCCTCTCTCCCCTCAGTTCCCTCCTTCCTGCCATTCGGTAGAGATGTACTTCTGGTTGCAAGCTTTTCTCCATTGCTGTTGCCATGAACTTCGTCTTTGTGTATGTTCTTCTACTTCCATGAGCTAGAGAAACTGAGGTGGTTTTGTGGACCTTTCTTCTATATAGTTTAAGAGCCAGTGACTGCCCCTTGAGCAACAATGGCTGCCAAAACACTCTTCAAGTGTGCCCAACTCTCTACTGAAAGGACTTATAGCAGTGCAATCTAGACCTGATATGCTTGGGGAATCCCATAATGTGCAGTCCTGTAATATCTGCCAAAAATTCACCCCCAGGGCAAGGTTGCATAGGACTCTTTCCTCCTTTCCTTATTTTGGAAGACTTTGGTCTCTCCAACTTCTTTAGAAGACTCTTGGACCCCTGGGGCATCATCTTCCCAATCTGTTCCACTTTCAGACTGTTTACAGGCCTCGTCCATTCCTCTGGTTTCAACTCCATATAGATCAGAACTTAGCCATTCCACCCACTCAGTTCCATTGGAGCCAATTGTATCAGTTTCAAAGCAATTGGTTCTGTCATCTAGACTTTCCTCTGAATCAACACCAAAGAAGACCAAAACGAAAACAAGGACGAGTCCCAAGACTATAAAAGAGCCAAATTGTATCGACTGTGGAACCAGAGCCTATTTTTGTCCCTTCAAGGACCCCATCTATACAATCATAGTCACCTGTGCCTACATCCTCCGACCTGCTCCCATTCTGCGTCACCTTCCCCAACAGTTGCAACACCAAACCAGGCTCAGGCACCTTGGCCACTGGATTTTCCCTGGTCATCATCATTTCAGGAGTGGGCTACCACACCAGCATCAGGACAACCAAGCTTGTCGGCTCCAAGGAGCATCCCATCGCAGAGCTAAGCTGTGGTGAATTCCCCATCTCCTCCACCCATCTCTGTCGCTGACTCCAAATCTGAAGAGGGTAAGGTGGGATACTCTCTCAGTTCCTACAGCCAGGTTGACCGCCTGATAAGAAGCTTGGTGACTCTTAGCCTGTCTCTCTCAGTTAGGATCTCAGGCTTTACAGTGAACGGATCATGAAGATAGCCAAGGTTCTTGATATTGATGTGGCCACATCTGACAATCGTCCTAAGGATAAAATCCTTGGTAGATTATAGAACGGGATGGTTGCCTTTCCCATCCTAGAGGTCCTTCCTGACTTGATATCTCCCATCTGGCTGAAACCTTCATCCACACCAGCCACTTCACGTGAAGTGGAGACCCTCTATAGCAGTGGTGGCGAATCTTTGGCACTCCAGATGTTATGGACTACAATTCCCATCAGCCCCTCCCAGCATGGCCAATTGGCCATGCTGGGAGGGGCTGATGGGAATTGTAGTCCATAACATCTGGAGTGCCAAAGGTTCGCCACCACGGCTCTATAGGGTCGAGCCCAAGCTGCCTTTCTACTGAGACATCCTCTGCCATCATCCATCATTGTTGAGGAGCTCCAGCCTAAGCAGAGGCTGAAACAGCAATCTACTCCTGCAGACAAGGAGAGCCGTAGAATTGATGCTCTGGACAGACGGCCTGCTCATCAACAGCCCTCCGCTTTCGAATGCCTAACCACCAGACAATTATCAGTGGATACCAATTCCACTTATGGGAGAAGCTTTCTGCTCACCTTGACCTGCTGCCTGATGATTCCTGTGCAGCGGTTGCTATGATACAATCTGATGCTGTTAGTTTATCCAAGCAGGAGATCAGTCCCAGGAGGTGTGCAGCAGAGGCCTCTGGACGTTCCTTGGCTACAGCAGTGTCGTTACAGAGGCATGTATGCTTGCACAATATTGCTTTGCCTATTGAAATGAGGGCAAAGGTTGCTACCTTTTGAGTGGATCTCCCATTTGAGAGAACCACTCTGTTCGTCTCCAACACTGGTGAATTCCTGGCAAGTGTAAAAAAGAACTGACAAACAGAAAAAGTCCTTTAGAGTCTTACCTTCTTCCGCCCCTCAGAAGCCACCCTTTGGCCATCAGCTGCAAGGATTTGCCACTCCTTTTTTACAAGAACCAGTAGTCTTTCCAGGGGCAACAGTATCCTATTTGTAGGCAGTATCAATGGCCTATTTTTAATAAGAGGACGTTCTCTCAAAAACTGAGACAGAGCAGAGACCATGCTTCTTCTAAGGAGATGCAACCCCCACCCTCAGAAATTATTTTTAATTGCTTTTTATTAATTTTCAAATGACAACAACAAACAACATAAGAGAAAAAAACATAATCACTCGAACAGAAAGAGACCAATGTCCCTTTTCCATTAGGGTCCAGTCACATTCATACAAATAATACAAACAATAAACACACTTTCCTTGCCCAGTGTTATTGAATTTCTGTCAATAAATAAATACCTGTGTGCTGCAGGCAGGTGTCAGCTATGCAGGCGTGGGCAGACAGCCCCAGGTCCAAAGCACAGGAATCCAAGCAGGCAGGCAGACAAATCAATAGCAAGCACTAGAAGATTCAGCAGGAAGTGCACTCATTGCATCCATTTGATGGTAGTGCCTGGAGAGAGGAATCAAAGTTGGGAGAGACCCCAAGGGCCATCAAGTCCAACCCCCTGCAATGCAGGAACACACAATCAAAGCACTCCTAACAGATGGCCATCCAGCCTCTCTTTAAAAACCTCCAAAGAAGGAGATTCCACCTCACTCCAAGGTAGCACATTCCACTGTCCAACAGCCCTTGCTGTCAGGAAACTTTGATCATTTCCTACTCTGAAATCACTCTGTTGTGGAAAAGAACCATGCAGCTCAGTACCCTGGCAGCCCCTTGGTGGTAAATCATGCCCCCTCGGGACTATTTCATGTCAGTAAAATGACGGGGTGGGAAGGCCTGAGCTTATCTATGTGTTGTGGTCCCAATCTGGGTCAGGCCTGTGCATGTCTGGGAAGCATGGAAATTTGAAACACGTCTCTCCATCTGAGCACCCAGAATAGCCCAGCTTAGCCTGAGCTTATCAGAGCTTGGAAGCTAAGCAGGATCAGCCATGGTTAGTACTTGGATAGGAGACCACCAGGGAAGACTGGAATTGCTATATGGAGGAAGGCAATGGCAAACCATCTCTGCTCATCTCATTCCTGGAATGTCCAGTGGATGGGGTCACCCTGGGTTGGTTGCAACCCAACGGCACCCTTTTCTCCACCTGATTCAGGCAAAATGTACCGTTTAATTATGCAAAAACTGAATGAGGCCAAGAGAGATGCTTTTTCGTTAAAAAATACCTGTTCCTTAAAAAAAAACCTTTGCATTTTCTGGGATTTATTCCCTATGTTTTAAAGGATTCTGACATTGTACATATAGAATGAGAATACATAGTGTTGATCAGAAGTCCCTTGACCAAAATGACAAGACTTGTGAAACTGGCCCTCCCCATCTCGTCTTGCGTTCCTTCTT
The DNA here is from genome assembly GCF_021028975.2 of Sphaerodactylus townsendi. Taxonomy (NCBI): domain Eukaryota; kingdom Metazoa; phylum Chordata; class Lepidosauria; order Squamata; family Sphaerodactylidae; genus Sphaerodactylus; species Sphaerodactylus townsendi. Next base: position 26,667,825 of record NC_059438.1, read on the forward strand.
ACACCCAACAGAGTTCTGTTCCAGCTAACTGGACTCCTTAAAGGCAGGGGATATTAGCCATGGTGGCTCCTGGGAATCTGTCTTGCTGGCCACAAGCCAGCAAGTATGCTGATGACACCCAGCTGCACCTGTTGATGAGTGGCTGGCCCAGTACTGGCCGGAAAATCTGGCCAGTTACCTGGAGGTTGTGGCGAAATGGATGAAACAGAGCCAGCTGAAGTTAAATCCAGCCAGGGCAGAGGTCCTGTGACTGGGCTAGGGAGATTTAGGAGTGGGATGCCAGCCCCCCACTCTTGATGGTGTGCAATTAACAGCTAAGCCATCTGTCAAAGGCTTGGCCATGATTCTGGATGCCTCTTTCTACAGAGGCCCAGGTCACAACTGTGCCCAGACTGACATTTTTCCATCTGCTCCAGGTCAGGCAATTGGCATCCTACCTGTCTCGCCCTGACCTACCCACAGTGATACGTACAGTGATCACCTGCAGGTTGGATTACTGTAACTCACTCTACTCAGGACTACCTTTGGGCCTGATCCAGAAACTCCAGCTGTTACAAAATATGGCTTCATGGGTCCTCATGGGAACACTGGGAAGCCCAGTGTTCTACCAGCTTCATTGGCTCCAAGTGGATTACCAAGTTAAGTTCAAGGGTCTAGTACTGACATTTAAAACCCTAAGTGGCCTAGGGCCATCCTACCTGCAGACTGCCCCTCTTGATATGTCCCTCAAAGAGGATGATGCTCTGTGAATAACAACCCATAGGTGATCTCTGGCCTGAAAAGTGTCCTGCTGCCCTCAGCTATGGCCAGAGCCTTCTCAGCTCTGACCCAAGCCTGTTGGAACACTCTGTCCAGTGAGACCAGGGCCCTGTGGGATCTATCTCAATTCCCCAAAGCCTGTAAGACAGAAATGTTCTGCCAAGATTATCGTTGAGGGCAGCAACAGGGCTTGTTCCATCTTGGCTGGCCTCCCTTCCCCTCCATATTGTATTGTGGACTAGGGGAGCTGGGAGGGATGTTTTTACTTTATTTTAATTTTCCCACCCGGGTTGGATTTGGAAGAAGAAGAGTTAGGATTTATACTCCACCTTTTTCTCCTATAAGGAGACTCAAGGTGACTTACAACCTCCTTTCCCTTCCTCTCCCCACAACAGACACCTTGTGAGGCAGGTGAGGCTGAGAGAGTTCCAAAGAACTGTGACTAGCCCAAGGTCACCCAGCAGGAATGTAGGAGTGCAGAAACACATCTGGTTCACCAGATAAGCCTCTGCCACTCAGGTGGAGGAGTGGAGAATCAAACTCAGTTCTCCAGATTAGAATCCACCTGCTCTTACATATTGCAGATGTTTATATTGTATATGTTTTTATGGAAATATTGGAAGCCACTCTGAGCCTGCTTTGGCAGGGAGAGCGGGGTATAAATCTAATAAACAAACTTATCAGGATGAATGAAATAATTCCTCCTAGAAAAAAAGGACATTCAGGGGTGATGCGGACATATTTCAAACACTGTGGGGAGCAGAGGGAAGCAATTGTTCATCCTGTCTTTGGCAGATAAGGTGAGAACCAAAGTGTGGACATTGATGAATGGTAAGTTTAGGTGAAGGTTAGGAAGACTGCTCTTCTCTGCTGTGATTCAGCCCAAGGAATAACTTGAGGAATCCTGTTCCCTAGAAGTTTTCAGCCAAGGACAGAATAGGCATTCGCTTTGACATATCCTTTAGCAAAAGGTTAGATTAGATCTCTTTCAACTCTATAAGCTGCTCATTTTCCCCCGCCCTGCTATTTGGAAAAGGAAATGTAAAAGGAAGACGGAGTAGGAGTTCGTTTTTATACCCTCTTTTCTCTACCTTTAAGGAGTCTCAAAGCAGCTTATAAACTCCTTACCTTCTTCTCCCCGCAACCGACACCTTGTGAGGTAGGTGGGGCTGAGAGAGTTCTGAGAGAACTGTGATTAGCCCAAGATCACTCAGCAGACTACATGTGTAGGAGTGTGGAAACAAACCAGGTTCACCAGATTAGAATCTGCCGCATATCACCCCTATATCACACAGGCTCTCCTAGAGAGATGTCTTCATCTGAAGCCTGGGATGTGCTGTAGGGGTAAGCAGCTCTAGGTAGCCCCAGTGACAAAACTCAGTCCTCCAGAAGTTCTTGAGGGTTCCCTATTTGTCACTTCAGAGGCAAAGTGACATGTTTGTAAGAAAATACATCTTTCCAATATGGAGCAGCAGTGGCGTAGGAGGCTAAGAGCTCATGTATCTAATCTGGAGGAACGGGGTTTGATTCCCAGCTCTGCCACCTGAGCTGTGGAGGCTCAGGGGAATTCAGATTAGCCTGAGCACTCCCACACGCGCCAGCCGGGTGACCTTGGGCTAGTCACAGCTTCTCGGAGCTCTCTCAGCCCCACCCACCTCACAGGGTGTTTGTTGTGAGGGGGGAAGGGCAAGGAGATTGTGAGCCCCTTTGAGTCTCCTACAGGAGAGAAAGGGGGGATATAAATCCAAACTCTTCTTCTTCTTCTTCAATATGAATATGGCTAGCAGCCCAGCTTGAAGTGGCCATCCATCAACCATCCTCAAAGGGTTTTTAAGGAAAAGAAGAGGCTGTCCTGAAACATGTTGCAGGGTGGGAAATCTGTCACACATGGCCAGTGTATCACTAACAATTCTGGGTTAGAAGCGTCAGCACCTCTCTATTTTTCCTTGCAACAAAGAACCGAAGCTCACTAACGGAAATGGGAGGCTAGCAGTCCGGGACAGCAGAACAATAGGCCTTATCCTGCCTGCCTGCTGGAAAAGATAGTTTGTGACATTTATTTGGACAAGATCAACCAATCTGCCAGTGTTGCCGAACAGTCATTTTCCTCAATAGCTAGCTAGGCTTCAGTCTGCTAGGTTAGCAAGGCCTGTGCTGTGTGCGGCAAAAGTTAAGAAACAAAACAACAAAAGGCTCCTATGAACCCAACAATTCTGCACCCTTTGCTTGCTTGCTTGCTTGCTTGCTTGCTTGCTTGCTTGCTTGCTTGAGGTCTTGAACAATAAAACCATACAATTTTAAAAACATATATAAAAACACCTCCTTTCAACTCTTCTCTGCAGCAAAATAAGGACATTGAGGGTAAGAGTCCTCGAAGAGGAACTGGACCTTTTGCTCTAAAGATGTTCGAAAAAGCGTGGATTATTTATCAAAACATGTTACAATCCATTTTAGCCTTAGTTGGGACGTCATCTTCTGTGTCTCAGAGGCTGGGACCTGTATTTACCCTCCCTTGTGGAAAGCTTTTTCTCCCTAGGATGTTGTGGCTCCAGCAGGACTCGAATCTTTGTCAGAGGGTCTAGGGCTACCAGCATCCAAGAGGAACATGGGGTTCTCCTGGAATTACAGCTGATCGCCAGACTGCAGAGGTCAGTTCTCCTGGCATCACATCCTCGCTGAGCTCCCTCCCCTCCATAAACTCCGCCGCCCCCGGGCACTGGGCCAAATCTGCAGGAATGTCCCAAGCTGGATTTGACAACTGTAGCTGTGGCTAGCTGAAGCCCTGCAACTACCACACACCTGGATACACCACAGATAGGGGTTCAAATTCCCTCCTGCAAACACTTCCTTTCTGACACACAGGGTTGGAAGAGTAGACAGCCTCCCCAGATACCTCTGCAGCTCACTTGGCTGAGGGAAGTCCATGACCTCTCTCATGCAAAGGTTTAGGACCCAGGGAAGGAAAAACGTACTGAGGATAGTGGCATTTAAGGGACAGGTTCTTCTACATTTTCCTCATTCCTTGCTTCAAAGGTTCACTCCCACCTTTTCATTTGAGCTGGAACTTTTAATCGCCTTTCATCTTCTATTAATGTAGGGACATTCTCTGCCTAATGGGCTAACTCCACCATAGGTCTTCTTTTTTGTCCTGATTTCCAGTGACCAAGTACTGGGCTTGCTCACTTGCTGCAATCACATGAAGTTGCATTGTACTGAATCTGACACAATCCATTAAAGTCAGCATTGTCTACTCAACATCTGGCAGTATTTCTCCAGGGTCTTAAGATGGAGGTCCCTCATGTCACCAATGTCCTGATCCTTAACTGGGGACGCTGGTAATTGAACCTGAAACCTTCTGGAATAGCCTTTCTGCTTTCCAAGAAGAAGAGGAGGAGGAGGAGTTTGGATTTATACCCCACCTTTCTCTCTTGTAAGGAGACTCAAGGTGGCTTACAAACTCCTTACTCTCCCCACAACAGACACCTTGTGAGGTAGGTGGGTCTGAGAGAGTTCCAAAGAACTGTGATTATCCCAAGATCACCCAAGCAGATGCTTTATCACTGAGCCATGGCACCATGGCCCTCCTGCTTTTTCCAAGTAGTCATCTCCTTCTCCATTTCTTCTTTGCCACTTTATCTCTCTTATTGCTCTCTGTTCCCTAGTTCTTCGCTTCTGACTGCCATTTCTCCACTTCACCCTCTGAACAAAAGACAAACGCACACACACACCGTCATGAGGTGCTATTTTTCTCCTCTTGTTACAAAAGCAAGCAGGAGTCTTGAAAACCTTAAAGTCTAATTTTGCTCCAGTATATGGTTCTGTGAACTGGAGCCCGTTTCATCAGACACTTGCAGAAGGCCTTCATTTATATATGAGGATGTGAAAAAAGAAACAGTGGGGTCAAGCAGGCATGAAATGCAGGATAAGAAGCAGCTGTGCAAAATCCAAATGCAATCTTAAGATAAGTGCAGAGACAATTCAAAATTGGCAGCCTCCCTAGGTTTACTATTCCACAAAGGCTTGTGCCGGAATAAAATCTTGTTCCTCTTGAAGGTACCACAAGACCCCTGTTTATTTTTACTGCAACAAACTTAACATGGATACTCCTGTCCTCTTCCTCCACCGCCTTTTCCTCCCAACCTACTCCTTTCTCCTCTGCCTGATCAAAGGTCTCCTGAGGCTCAGAGCCTCAGTCGGCACTTGGCAGGCTGACTGAGGGGTAATGCCTGATGAGACTGAGTGGCAGCTGGCACCTGGTGGGTCAGGGTGGGGTCTGGTGGGCCCAGGAGTGGATTTAACACTTTAAGCTGAACAGAAAATAGCCTGCCCTGTCTCAGAGACGTTATTCTTTCCCAGGACATATGAAGACTGATCCCCTGAAACTCAGGGTCAAGTCAACCCCTGTGTCCTCCTCTTGTTTTAGGATTGCCACGTTTTGTCTTGGAAATTCCTGGTGATTTGGAAGTAAAGTCTGGGAACAGCAAGGTTTGAGGAGGAGAGGGACCAAAATTCCAAAGAATCCACACTCCAAAACAACTATTTCTTCCAGGGGAAGTGCTCTCTGTGGTCTGGAAATCAGTTGTAATTCCAGGAACTCTCCAGGCCCTACCTGGAAGTTGGCAACCAACCTCCATCTTCTTTCACCTCTTCGTCAATTGCTCACTCTGGTCTCACCCTTTCTTGTGTGTCCCCCCTCCTTTCTTGTGTCTTGACCATCAATTTTGCCTCGACCACCTACAACTCCGCACTGTTGAACTAGACCAGGTTCAAGTTACATTCCCTAAAGCAGTTTACAGACTAGCTTTAGGATTGTTCCCAGAGTAATAAGGCCTGCAAGCAAGGAGAGAGGTAGAAACATTCCAGTCCCCACTGTGTTTTTCTTCTGTTTACAGAGTGCTTATAGCAAAGAATGCAGCATCCCAAAGTCTGATCTTCTATCTGCAGCCTAAAGAGTTGTTGCCCACTCCATCACATGTACATCCCACACAAGTGAACCAAACTTAATGTGGTTGCTGTGGCACCATCAAAATATCCCTTCCCCATTCAGTGTATTACAAGCTTTTACAGATGCCAACATTTTTTTGCTTATTTTATTGCATGGCCTGTCTCACAACTTTTCATGTATTGTACTATTTTATTGATTTCTGTGCATTTATTATATTTTTCTGATTGTACTGATTTTATTATTGTTTTACTACAGGTTTTATTGTAGCTTGCTACTTTACTGCACTGTATTTATTCACTGTTTTACTGATTTCTTTGCATTGTGCCCTGTGTTTCATTGATTTAGTTTCTCTGTATTTTACTGCTTTATTGCATTTCACTGTATTTTAATTATACTGTATTCACTTATACCCTGGAACGTTACTGCATTTTGTTGTCTGCAGACTGCCTTCAAGATTTTCTGTGGTGAGAAGAGGCATATAAAGCCCCTTGGCTAAGGCAGCTATCTTGAAAACACTTTCCTGGGAGTAAAAGCCATTACTTAAAGGGGGCTTGCTCCCGAATAGACCTGTTTAGGAGTACCACACTGACAGAAACCGTATACGTCACCGGCTCCCAATGTGTACCCCCGCCCCCCAGATTTCTTTGGCCTCAGCGACTTTCCCTCACAGAATGTCCTCTTGGCCCCGCCCCCAGGCTGCCCGCGCCCCTCCTCCCCGCCACCTCTCGCCTGTCACTCCGCCACCGAGCCCCGCCCCTTGCCCTTACTAAATCCCTCCCATCCTCTTGGCCCCGCCCCCAGGTCGCCCGCGCCCCTCCTCTCGGCCACCTCCCGCCTGTCACTCCGCGGCCCAGCCCCGCCCTTTGCCCCTACTAAATCCCTCCCTCCTAGGCGCCCGGCTGAGGAGCCGCCGCCGTTGTTTCCGGAGCGCAGCCGTCAACTGTCCGTACACGGTGGAGTCAAGGAGAGGCGGAACGGGCCTCGCCGCGGAGTCCGGCCTGGCTGAGAGGGCTTGGCAGGTGAGCCGGGGTGAGGGGGGTCTGCGGCTCCCTCTGTCGTGAGGGAGAGGCGCGTCTTGCGAAGGGAGGAGAAGGGGCCCGGCAGCGGCGACTCCGTAGTGAGGGAAGGGGCGAGTCTGGGGGAGGAGGGAAAGCGAGGGACGGAGGGCTGGCTGGGGCGCTGGCCGGCGGGGGCGGGCTAGGGTCTGCGGAGGCGCCCCCTGCAGAAGACAAGCTGAAGGGGCCGCTGGGGCTGCGCCGCTGGGAAGGGAGGGTGGGAGCATTCTGTCCCCCCTCGTCTCGTTTTTTTAAGGTGGGCGAATCCCGAGTGCGGCTGCGGGCCGGACTGCGCCTGCGCGAATTCCAGGGCATCTTCCTGCTAAATAGTGACCGAGCCTTGCAAAGGTTCTTTGGGGCTCGCAGCAGGCGAGGTGGGTGTCTGTGAGTGAGACCCGGGGTCTGGGCCCAGGGCGAGCGGGTGGGGGTGTGGGAGAGGAGGGAGGAAGAGGAAAGCCTGTCCTGGCTCTCCAAGGAGGGAGTCTCCCAGAGCGCGACGTACCGAAAGAGGAAAAACATGACACCGCGACATGAGAGGGGAGGGGGGGACAGGGATTCCTGGCTTGGGTGGACGCGCTCGCTGGCGGAGGGCAGGCAGTCGCTTAGCTTGATTTAGTGAAGGGGAAGTGGGGTGGTCTTGCACCGTCAGAGCACTGGAATATTAGGGATTCGCCCTTCCTTGCATACTTCCTCGCCCCACTCTTTCCAGGCTGGGTGCTGCCGTGAGAGTCTGCAATCCAGATTTGTGAGTTCCTGGAGCAGTTCTGGAAAAGAACGCTTGGGTTGGCGGGGGTGTCCAGGCGGGGAGGGCTGATGGTTAGGACTTGCGGTGCTACAAAGCCTTTTCTTGCATATCTGGGTGTTGCTCCCCTCTCAGTGCTATAAGGCACTCTTCTGCAGGAGGAACTTGAATATGTATGTCTGTGATTTGTGGTAGTTCTGGAAAGGGTAGGAATCTGGTGTTGGTGTTCGGGTGTGGGTGCTCAGAGCATTGAAAGTTAGGGCTTGGTTACGCTGCAGAAGTGTTCCTTGTGTACTTCTGGGGTGGGTGACCCTCAACTTCACTCATTAAGGCAGACTTTTGTATGATGAGGTTGTGTCTAAAGCATTTGTGGTCCGTAGGAATAGCTCCAAAATGTCACTTCAGAAAAATATTTGGGTTGGTTTTTAGAATAAACAGATCCTGTGAAAACTCTTCAACCAATCTCCGAGAAAGAGTTCACTATCACAGCACTACTAGGTGTTTTGGGTGACTTCTGACATTTCAGGAAGTTTTGAGTTCAAAGAGTGTTAAATGCTCTTTTTCAGTTGCATCTCCGTTTAATACCCCTGGTGACTAGTTGTTTTATCATTGGAAATGTGAGTGTGTCGTGTGTGTAGGGGGGAGGGGTTGTTTAAGTAGTAAAAAAAATCACAAAAGTATGAGTCAGTGAACAGTTTTCCGTGAACTTTTAAAAATGGATTTGCTTTTGTTTTAGAGAGATCTAGCATTCATAAAAGTTGAATTTCTTCGTTTCAAATGTTCAAAGGAGCCTTTTGGCTACAAAAAAGGTTGATTGTCAGGACTTCAAAGCTTTCAGAATTTAATGTATTTACTCTACTGTATTCTGTTCCCTTCTGAAATACAAAACAAGGAGAAAGTAAGGTTTGTTTGTATTTTTAAAAAATGAATTTTTGGTATCGGTTTGCTTTTTAATATTTGAATCTTGCCACTGAATTGGAAGACTTACCCCCCACCGCTGAGCTTTGAATGGTACATTGTATAATAGCAGTTAAATATTCAATCTGATCCTGTTATTGAACAAAGCTATTTAACTCCTTAATTAATATAGAGTTGTATACTTTATTTCCTTGTTGATAATAGTGGGAGACCGACTCTTCTTTGCATATTTTCAACTTCAAAAACTTGTTTGTGTGTTTATGATACATGGCCATGTTAGTTTTATATTCTTGTTCGTTTTGTAATTCTTGTTTGTAATGTCTTGAGTATAAACCTCCCCCAATCCTTGTGGTCAAATAATCTGTTAAACTAAAAGCTGGGGGGGGGGGGGTGTTGTCCTTTTTTATGGGTAAGCTTTTGATCTGGTGCAGAATTTTGCAGAAATAAGGTTTTCAGAATGAGGACTCAGTTATATCAGTTCTAGTAAATTCTCAGGATTAAATTAGCCAACATAGCCTATATTTTTTTAAAAAAATAATTTTTGAGGCTCACTTTTATAAAAAGCTTTCTTATTACCATATTCCCCTTCCATATTGTTTGTGTGTATGTGTTCTGCTCTTTCATTTTGTATGTTTCATTTAGGCCATATATCTCTATTTTCATGGTAATCAGTTCTTTTAGTCTGACTCGGCATTTCATTCTGTGTGCTTAGAGGACATTTTTTTCTGTAGTGGTTCTTCCCTTCTGAAAAAAAGTACCAGAATGACAACTTACTCCTAAGCACATACACTGGATCTTATTTCAGAGTGTATGAACCACTGTACTAACAGCAGAGCTTTACAAAATCTTTGTCAAGTTAATGTTCTACCACCAAGAGAAACATGCTAGCATCAAATATTTAGGCCTTGTGGGTACAGTTGAATAATTTGGGGCATAAGTATGCCAAGACGTGATGTTGTGATGCATAGTTTTATATGCCAGTTCTGCAGTGAACACTGTGTGAGTGGCCTTCAACAAGTGTTTATCTGTTTCGCCCTTCTGCTCATTTGTTAAGGAGGAATTATAATCCCCCTATAATATGCTTTTGTAGTAATGAATGAAAGGATTGTACAGCACTGCAATGGAAGTATTATGCACTTGAATAATGCTAATCTGAAGATGTGTGGAAACAAGCAGTCAGTATGTTCCTGTTCAGGAGCTATTCTTGGAGCAGTGTAAGGAGTACGAAGGTAGCAGTTGGAGAAGTTATAACATCAGCAAAACAAACTTTCATTGGTGAGTGAGTCTCTGGTCCACAGGGCTGTGTGCTTACGTCTGTCATAAAGAGTAGTTCACACATTAGCTTTTACAAGAGGCATTGCACATGCTGCTTTATTTGCTGGACGATTTTGTATCCTCACATTTTGATAGAGCTTACAAAACAGCTTGCAGATTGAACTTCGGCATCGTCAAAGGCAGCCAGCAAATTTGAGAACTAATAGCCTTCAGAGCTATGAAGATCAAAATCTAACACCAGCAGGACGCTGTCTTCACAGTTGCCAGCTAACTTGACTCTAAAACTTGCTGAAAGTAGGATGGTCTTTATTACTATTTTGGGGATGAAGTTCTAAAGTTTTGGTGCTGTCACTCAGTGCTCTATCATACATGACCCTGAGCCAAGCCACTGCAAGCAACCGAACATGGAGGGGGGCGTCCCCTTATGTTTGCAGTTAGCCTTATGTTGGAGCAGGTGGTCCTTAAAATACCCCTGTCCCCAAACTAATTAAGCCTTCAAAGGTCAAAATATCCTGCAATGGAACTGGAGATAAATAGTATCAAAGCAGTCGCCCCATGAACAATTAAAGAGTCACATTCTGCCCCAGTTGCACTTTCTGAGAGTTTGTTGAAGGCTGACCCAAGTGGACTCATTGCAGCAGTCTGGAAGTCACCAAGGCAAGTGCAGCTGTTCCAGTCACGCTTCTGGAGGAAGGGTGGCAGTTGGTAGATGAGCCTAAGCTGATAAAAGGCAATTCCAGCCACAGCTGCTCCCTGTACATCCAGGAGCAGGCCTGAATCCAGAAATAGTCTCAGTCTGGGAACCTAAGCTGTCATCCGTACTTTGCTTTTTTATTTCTTTCCTATCACAATTGTCGGAAGACGCTAAATGGAAAAAGGAAGCCAAACATCATTGTTTTCTGTTCCTTCCTGGCTGCTCAATAAACAAAGTAGTGAGTGTGACTGAAAAGTGGTGATAGTTATTCAGCTGCACAGGACAAGGAGAGGAGTAGAATATTTTTCCAGCCACGAGGGTCTGTAGCAGATGTTCAAGTGGAGAGATGCGTCAGATTCAAGGGCATGTGATTTAAAGACTAATGTGGGAGTGTTCTCTTCAGATTTGCACCTCATGTGGTTACTTGTACTAAATGATCAAATTAATTTGATATTGCAGTTCAGATAACATGCTTTGCTTGGTTGTGTATGTCTACTCGGAGATAATCCTTGTATAGAAAAACTGATGTATTGTTAAAGGCCAACTTAAGTTCCCGATGAACACACAGATTAAGCATCTAGTCCAGTGGTGGCAAACCTATGGCACGGGTGCCAGAGGTGGCACTCAGAGCCCTCTCTGTGGGCACAGAGTTCGTCATGTGATAATAGTGCAGTTATTTCAGGGAGATTATTAGCACTAAACCTAAGACCTAGTTTTGGGGAAGCAGTGTAGGTAACCCTGTTAAGTGCTGTTAAACCCTACTGATTTTCATGGGAAGAACTAAAGCGTGATCCTTTACCTGGGAGTAAGCTCGGTTGCTGGCAATGAGGCTTGCTTCTGAGTAAACCCTCCTAGGGTTGTGATTCACCTGTTCGAAGCGTTGCACAGTTGCTTCAAAGCAAAGCCACTGACTTCCACCAAGCTTACTCCTGAGTAACATGTGCCTTGGAGCCAAATGTTTTTTCTAAACTAAAACCTCAGCATTCAGGTTAAATTGCCATGTTGGCACTTTGCGATAAATAAGTGGGTTTGGGGTTGCAATTTGGGCACTCGGTCTCGAAAAGGTTCGCCATCACTGATCTAGTCAATGAAGGTACATTGTACTGGTGGGAAAGAAAGAAATCCAGTCCTCCACAAGTTAACAGAGAATACCTATGAGCAGAGAAGTTAATATCTAAAGTCATCTTCAAATTTGAATATTTGAATGTGCAGTATCATTCTTACATTTGAATGAACAGTACACAACTGCACAGTTGGTGACATAACTGTTGGGTTTGTGTAGAGCTGGTAAATGGTGTTTTGGATTCTGTATTCCAGCGCAGGCAAAACAACCTTCGATTTCTTATATAGCTATGGCTCACCTGTAAAAAACATTTGTGCTCGTTCATAAGGCAGTTCGGATGATGAGGTCTAACAAATTATTTGTTAAGATCTAGTGTAAGATGGGGAAAAGTCAGAGCGAAATGATCACACCATACCAGGATCAGTATTTTGGAGTGTCCAAGATGAAGAGACACAGTCACTGATAGAAAGTCACAAGAGCAAAGGCAAAATAAGGAAGCTTTGACCTTTATGCAAGCACTTAGTGACCAATGTCATGAGGAAGGAAACGTGGCTTTACATCCTGGTAGACAGATGTGTACAATCACCCCAATGAGCTGTCGAAATTATTGGCACATCTTGTTAACTGTTGATTTCTCCCTCTGCCCCATTCACTAAAGTGTGACTGGGTCAGTGGGATCCATTACGGAGTGTTATTCACAACTGTTGTGAGATAGACTGTCAAAGGTGAGTTTTTAATAGCTTGCAGAGATGGGAGTAAGTTGTGAAGGTCTACAGCTCCATACAGTGAGATGAATGAAGGTTTCAAGCCTGCAAAATAATGAATGTGTGGGTTAACAACTCATGTGTTTATCAATGCTCCCAACCACTTCTGCTCTGTTTTTGTCTTCTTGTGTGGTTCAAAGTAAGTGGTGCTGGTGGGAATCTTTTCTTCTGAGGACCAATACTGGGAACTTAACTGTTAGGCAAGTGCTGGCTATATTTGGTGTGGGGCTACAGCACATGAGGGTAGATTTGCCTGACTGCTTGGGGGAAAATATCTTGTCCCTTTAATAGACAAAAGGAATGTTATTTATCGTGAGCGTATTTACTTCCGTTCTACAAGGAGCTTCAGCTACTCATTTCCACATATTATTAAAGGTACGGGATACTTTTTATCTGAGTAGTTGACTCCCCTATGTGGCAGAACAGGATTGTCCCCACCCCCCACATCCCGACCTACAACATCTCCAGGAGGTTGCTACTTGTCCCATTGGGGAAATTTGAGTCCTCAGTACACATAAACTTTTCCATCAGGGCTCACGTTGAGTTTGGAGAATGGCATGGAAAAGAGACTTTACTCCGCTTTCCTCACAGTCCTGATCTGAATTTGGCCTTTGTGTGATGACTGGAAGTTAAGTAGCCATTGTGTATTTCGCCCAGCGTGCCTGTCAACAGCCCATGTGCGCATGTCTGTCTGGAATCTGTTTCAAGTCATTCAAGTTGCACCTGCTGCTTGCTCTCCTGCAAGGAAGACTGAAGTTGGGTGTTCGTGTTTGGACAGTGGTGCTAGCTGATAGAATGAGGATGCCCAGAGATTTTAAGTTATGATTTAAATTTTCTCATATTTAAAAATCCATGCTAATTGTATGATAAAACCATAGTCTTTCCTTTTCTGGTCAGCTGCAAAGGGGGTGGCTATCAGTGTTTACAAATAGTCCTAAACAGTTCAAGGAAACTTATTGCTGTGCATGCGTGTAACTTCTTATGAATAATGTTTATTAAACTGAATAGGAACATCGGCAGGATCTTGCAGACTAATAAAAATTTTGACAAGAAAATGGAACAGAGTGGGATTGTATTGGCTAGATACTGCATCGGTACCAGGGCAGGGAAAGGCTGGTATAAGTCAGACTAAGACAAGAGGGAAACAACAGGATATTGGATATCTGAGACAATCCTGTCATATATTGAGACAGTGGTTCTAAAACCATTAAATAAACATTTGTGCAGACATTTGCTTAGTTCCCTCTTTACTTGCTTTCTCTCAGAATTAACATTTATTGAAAGCTTTAAAGCTTGTTCATACATTAATTTTCAACTAGGATGGTATGCATTGAGAAATTTTAGGTTCACATATCCTTTCCTACAGCTCTCCATTGGAGGAAGGCAACAACTGAATCACAGACACAGCATTTAGTTAAATGTAGTAACTCCCTGATCCTGAGACACTGAGCCCACTTTCTAATTAGCTCAGTCTTGTAAAGTTAAGGAGATACCACTGTGTGATATCACCTGAATGTTTATTCCTCCTACCCTGCTTACTGGAAGGAGAGGGTAAGGAGCATATGCCCAGTCTCTTCCTGGGGAACAGTCTGAAGTTGTATGAGCAGAAATTGTACAGAGGGAAAGTATCCTTGGAGTACTGTTTGGATTATTTGTGCATGTTAAAACAGGAAAAGGAAATTACTCTTAATATAAAGCAGCTGAATTGCCTCATGCAAACTTTACATGAAACCAAGTGACACAGGTAAGTTGTATTTTTTCTCAAACTTGCTTTACATTCCTTACCGAATAATTTAATACATATGTTTGGAAGCATGCTGATCTAAATCCCACATCCTTGTTTCCTTAATGATGCATTCAACACATCTAAGGGATGTGTGAGAATATTCCTGAATGTCTTGGCATAGACTGAAGGTTTTTGTTCTTGATTGCCTTAAAATGAGGTTTCTTAAGTGTTTTTCTTTTCCACTTCTCCAAATTGAGCAATGTTCTTTGTGTATTGTAACATGCTTTGTTCTGTTCCATGGCAAAATTTAATCTCCTGTGTAGTACTTATATACAGTTAGGCCTGCTTCAGAACCACCTTCGTGGTGCTGATGGGGCAAATAGGCAGGGTATATAAGCATTGTAAATAAATGGACCTCATGGGTAGGCTTTGTAAAGCAGCGGAGGTTACAGTACAGTGTTTTAAAATCCATCTCTGATTTTTTTGTGTTAATGTCAGAAATAGTCCAGAGGATTCATTGTCCTCCTGGTGTCAAATGATATTGATGCAGGTAGTAGGATCCAAAGTGACCTTTTCTTTCTGATGCTTACCTCCTTAATGAGATTCATGCCTTTGTCTTTATTGTGAACATACAGCTGCAGCATGAATCAATGATACCTCTACCAGTTTGATATTAAAGTACTATTTATTTAACCAGTTTCCTAAGAACAGTGCTCTATGTCATTAGGTAGCTCAGACTCGGCAATTGAACACATTTATTGCAGTGTTGTAGTACTACATATGCTGAAGTGAATAACTAAAGATTTGTAGCTTACTAAACTGTGTTTTGCACACAGGAGTTGTCTTTATAGTGGGCTGGTTTTTAAATATGGACAACTTACAGTGCAATCCAGTGCAGATCTTCTGCAGTCTCAGTTGACTCTTCTCTGGCCACGTCCCTGGACCACCTCTGCTAATCCGGTGACGGAGGTGGAGGGATGCTGGTGTGGCATCCCGCACTGCATCCTACTTCTCCCACAACGATTTCGCCCCCTCCTGAATGGGGCTGTATATCTCCTAGTGAAAGAATGCAACATCATAATTAGCTCCCTGCCAAATGTATGCGTTTTTAAAAGGAAGAGCCAGGAAATTATGGATGAGTTGGCCAAGTCTCTATTCCTGATAAATTGGTGGAAAATTGTTAGTTTAGACATCAAACAGAGGAGTGAGGCTTAATGAGGATGGATCAACAGGACTTCTGCACAGAGAAGTCTTGCTCTGGCAACCTTTTGGGGTTTAAGAGGGTTTTAAACCAACATGAGAGCAAGGGTGAGCCTTGTAGGACTGAATAAAACAAATATCCCCAATATGGGATTCATGGACACCATGATGCCCACCTGTGTATTTTCTGGTGCTCATTTCATCTCCAAAGTATCTCTCCAGAGCAACACAAGGAGCCAATTCTGGCTTTCTTCCACTTTATGGCTGCAGGTATTTCAGAAAACTCCAGGGAGCAGCCATTTGGCCAATGCTTGGCCAGGGACCTCCCAACCTAGGATTCCTAGGGTTGGAAGAGGCTGCTAGAACAGATGGCAGTGCAGTCTAAACTCTATATTCATTCTATATATGGATGGTTCGATGCAAGACATTTGCAGAAAATGGTCCCGTTCTGAAGTGCCTGTTTTATGGACTGTCAATGATAGAAGAAATTGATGCCTTTACCACCTTCCATGGCTGAAGGGGTTTCTGTTTGCCGTCTGTGAGACTCCTTTGCTGCCAGCTACTCAAGCAGGTTTTAGGGTCTAAACAAAATTGTCCATATAGGTCCAGATAGCTGTGATTTTGAAAGGTTCAAGGCTTCTCTGGAAACTCCCGTATGTTCCAGTCAGTGCCATGGTCAGATTCTTCCTCCACTGTGGTTTCAGTTAGTTGCCTTTTGGCTAAAGGGCACTGATTAGTTCTTTAGGCTGGTCTAATCAGGTGCTTCTCACATGACATACACAAATAAAATGAACTGACACTCAGAAACCCCCAGATCCAAAGTCACTAAGTGTGCTGTCTTCCAGTAAAAGCAATCATACTTGAGGTTTCTTCCAGGAGGGAAGAAAGGAGGTTTCTTCCTCATACTTGAGGTTTCTTCCAGGAAAGTTACAATCAGAATCTTTAGGCCAAATCCATGAAGTATAAGACTGTTCTCATGAGTTCCGTCTTCTCCAATGTCCAGGAACGGGGCTGCCTCCAGCACCCCACATCCTTGTTCCACCCCTCTCTTTGCTACAGAAGCCCACCCAGGAACCCCACAACTGGCAGCAGGGACCTCCAGGAAGCCAGAAGCTGGGCGAAACTGCAGAGAAATGGCAAGAGAGCTTGAGCAGCAAAACAAGCCTCAGCAGTTCCAGGGGAAAGGGTGGAGATAGCACAGCCCTAGCCAATCTGCAGTCAGCGGTCCTCTGCAGTCTTAGGGAGTAGGGTGGAGCTAGTACAGTCCCAACCAGGCTGCAGTCAAGTAGGAAAGCTGAAGAGCCAGTCCCAGACTGGCAGGGCACAACAGACAGTTTGCCAGCCACTAGGAGGCTGGAGCAGGGAGCTTCCAGGGGGAAAGGGAAGTTCCTGAAAGGGATAAAAGGGAGGCAGGGAAAGAGGGAGGAAGTTGGTGTGGCACAGGGGCTAAGCCTGCAGGAATGCTGTTAATTACTTAACGAAAGTAAAGAGCGTATGAACAGGAGCCAGAGTCGTGTCTTGTTTGATCCAAAAGGGTTGCCAAGCTCCTACAAGGCCAAGGTGACCTACCCTCCAGGGGTGATTGGCAGGGGGAGCACTCACATCCATCACACAATGGTGATTCATTTTAAAATATCAACACAAAGTTCTTCTCGGTCCAGGGGTTAGGCTGCTGTGTGCTTTCACATTTCACTAGTGTCTGAGGTGATGCCTGAATCTTCTCTTTGAGCCTGTGGACAAATCTCTTAGGCTCATTCCGCACATGCAAAATAATGCACTTTCAAACTGGTTTCAGTGCTCTTTGAAGCTGTGTTGTACCTGTCTAGAATGGCAAAATCCACTTGCAAACAGTTGTGAAAGTGGTTTGAAAACGCATTATTTTGCGTGTGCGGAAGGGGCCTTAATAAACCTTTGCCTACCTTGGTGGCTTTGTCTGTTCTGTATCAGAGCTAAATGTCCTTCTGGTCATGTGTATTTTGTAGGGATAAGGTGACACTTCATCCAGACCAGCCATTCATTCTGAGCATGTCTTTGTGTAGGTTTCCTTGTTCTGCTGCTGAGATCCAAAACACCCTCAGGAGAAAGTCTGGCACATACTTGAGGTTGGGAGGACCATGATACATTTCTTCCCCCTGGACCAAGGGTTTCCTGACTCATCCTAACTCTTCTGTCAGATTATAGGGAAGAGTATCAAGCTTTTCTCTAGCAAAGTGACTCATTGTGTCTTCAACGGAATTGTATAGAATTTTTGGGGAGCAAGTGCCAAAGACCACACCAGCTCATTCCATTTGGGACAATGTTGTTTCAGCAGCTTGTCTTAAAAAAATAAGATATCCTTCCCAGCAGGCATTGTAGCTCATGACAAGCTTTGTCAAGGTAACGTTCCTCTGGACAGGTGTAGCGGTAGCACATGATCAACAGTCCAGCCTTCTGTTAGGCTGTCCAGATATAACTTTCAGTAGGAAGGTTCTGCAGGCTATTATCGGAGATTCTAAAAACTCTCTCCCTCCTTCCCCCTATGAAGTGTATAATTCCCAGTAGTTCAAGAAGTTGTGGGGCGCCTGACTTTAAAAAAAACTGAGATTTTTTTTTCTCTTAACATGTACCTATGTCACATTCCACTTACAGTCAAGGAGCTGTCCTGTCGTCTTTAGAGTTCAGTTACCCTCATAGAACCTCAAGTTGTGTACTAGCTAGCCATTTTTATCTTGATGAAGTTTTTTATACCCTGACTCACTGAAAGATGTTAGAAGGTTTCTGTATTAGTATGTCACTTCTTCCCGGGCGTTCTTTGGAATGCTCTGTTGTGGTTCTAGTGCCCACCTAGTTCTGTTCCCTCCCCCCACCCCCGGTTTTCCATAAGCAGACTTTGCATCAATGTATGTATGTTAGGTTTATGTTGTCTACAAGTAGATTTTGCAGGTGTTTGTGGGGGGAGTTGTGCAAAAGGTAAACTTTCAAAAGTGAGAGAGTAACCATTAAGAGAGGGGAGTTGGATTTGAACAGGTGCCATATAAGAAAAGCAGTCGTGATCAACGTTTTGGTACTCTGGGAGCAGGGGGCATCTAGCGAGGGTGGTTCGATTTCAATTCCATTTTCTGTAGATACTCCCCTGCCCCCAAGATCCCTGTTTAATTATGTGGCCATAGTATGTGAACATATTGTATGATCCCTGATCATTCGAAGGAGAAGAAACAGACCTCTGTGAAAAAGAGTGCAATAGTGCCAAACTCTTCTTCTTTGCTCAGCTGGTGGCTGGTTCCCTCCTTTTCCTCAGCCCCTCCAGGTGTGCTTGAACCTCTGTGTGAGTCCCTGTCTGAGGATGGAAAGATGTAAGCATCTCATTGAGCCCGGGGGGGGGGGGTCTTTTTGGCTGCCTTCCAGAAATACCTGGCAGTTCATCATCTCCTTCAAGTCCTGTCTTTGGCTCTGAAGATGGCAAATCTGGGACAGGGGATGGGTGGGCAGGCAAGAGGAACTTGGTGGGCTTTTACAGACCTCCCTCCGCCTCTCAGTCTTTCCCTCTGATAGTTTTCCAGCCTTTTTTCAAAAGCGGAAACAGCCTAATTCCACTTCTACTGCACAAGGCATGACTGCATTGTCATCTTTTGTTGAGACAGGGTATACCTCTCTTTCGACATCTCCCTGTTACGTTTCATATTTCTTTTCCACTTGTGCTTATTTGTAAATATTTCAGTAGTCCACACTTGTAGGTGCTTGTAGTTTGTTATAGACTTTGTTATAGGAGAAAATGCTCATTGGTCCAGCCTCCTTTTATCACAGAGAAAGGACTTCTCAGTAGTTCAGGCTGTGTTGTACCTGTCTAGAAAGGAGGTTCAACAGGTAGAACAAAATCTTCATTCTTTTTCACATAGCAGGTGAAACTGCGCAATAGGGTGCGGCAGTAAGAATTTATGACTCAGCATGTTTGCTTGCTCTTTGTGGGAAGGTAACATTTGAGCTGTGCTGTTCGAAAATTGATCTGTTGCTTGGTTTTTTGGGTTTAAAATATCTTCATCTGGTTAAGTGAAACTTTCTGTCTCGCAGATGTTGCTGGATATGAAGTCTAGTCAAAGCCGCTAATGATGCATGTTGTGATTTTTTTTGTGGGGGGGAGGAAGTAACATTTTTGTGGTGAAGGATTGGTATGATAGGCTACATCTGTAGTCAACACATGGGAAGCTTTGGAGGAACACACTGTATCTTTCCTTTGAAAACTGAGCAGGGAAGGAAAAGGTTTGTTTTTCAGTTTAGTTCACGAAATGACCTGTGTCTTGCTTGTGCACAATCTGAATATATCATATTCCACTGTTACTTGTAGCAGTTACCATCTGGTTGTGTAATCTCCAATTCTGCTTGAGGAGTAAACAGCAGTTCTTCACTCTTAAAGAGTCTTTATAAGTAAAGGTGATCCCACCAAACATTAAAGGGAGTTGCCTTTTGAGCAGATGTCTGCAATAGCATTGCAGTTCATCTGAATTTTGTTCCAGTCTTTGGGGTGTGCAGAAGGGGTGCCTTTGAGAAAGGGGCTTTTTCAGGACCCCTGCTTTTCTAGATTCAGTGTCTAATTTAACAAAAAGATCTTGGGCAGCAGAAATAGGAAGGAACTTTGAGGTAAACAGTGATTGATTAGAGATGCCCGTGATATGACTAAGGGACGATACCTGATAATGTGTTTATCTTGTTTCCGGAAGAATTGGTCATGGCTGCTCTTTGTATTTCTTTTGTGTTTTTTTCCCATTGGCCACTGGGGTTCTTCAGAAGTGAACACCCTTGAGCC
The DNA here is from genome assembly GCF_021028975.2 of Sphaerodactylus townsendi. NCBI lineage: Eukaryota > Metazoa > Chordata > Lepidosauria > Squamata > Sphaerodactylidae > Sphaerodactylus > Sphaerodactylus townsendi. Next base: position 26,687,746 of record NC_059438.1, read on the forward strand.
ATATACACCAGATGGGTCAGAATAGACTTTCTGTGAAGCTTAAATTGTAGGACAACCTCTTAAAGGAAGTCTGTCTAATCCACAGGTGTCAAACTCACGGCCCTCCAGATATGGACTACAATTCCCATCATCCCCTGCCAGCATCATAGGGGCGCGAATTTGACACCTATGCTTGACTCATCTTTTAACAGTTAACAAAGACTTGGTGGTTCTAGAAGTTGTTTAATATTAGCAGAAGCAGAGTGGAGGTAATGGCAGTCAGTGATTATTAATGTGTTGTGGTTTTCTGCTCTGGTATATTTTACAAAGTTTGTATCTTGCCTTTCTGTCCTCATAAGGGCCACCAAGGCAGCAAACAAATTGAAACATACATGATAAAACCATGTTTTAAGAATCATTAAAATTACCCCTCCAACCCCCCCCCCCCTAATTAAAACAATTTAAAAGATACCAAGACATAAAAACATCAATTAAAATAGTGGTCAGCAGTTTTTTGTTTTGTCTGCAGTTTTAAACTGTTACAAGCCCTGGGAAGTTTTTGAAGTTGGGAAGGCAGGATATATCAGAGTTGTTGCAGTATGATTCGTGAATAACAGCAGTGAAGCTAAGCCAGTGGTTCGCAGCTACAGCAGATGCTGCTCTTGAGGACCATACATTTAATTCTTTTGTAGAATTGGGAAAGTTTCAAGTGTATTTTGCTACAGAAATACTATGAATAAATATTGACAGTGTGGGTTTAAAGTGGCCAGGAGCATGGGGAGCCAAAGATTAGCTCCATGGTGGTGCTGAGTAGATGGGTCAGTGATAGAGCATCGACTTGACCGGGGGTCTGCAATCTGTGGCTCTCCAGATGTTCATGGACTACAAATCCCATCATCCCAGAGACTGATGGGATTTGTAGTCCATGAACATCTGGAGAGCCACAGGTTGCAGACCCCTGGGCTTGACATTCAGAAGGTCCCAGGTGCCAACCCCAGTGTCTGTAGTTAAGAGGATCAGACGGTAGGTGATGTGAAAGGCCCCTGCCCGACTCCTTGGAGGAGCTGCTTCTAGTTTCGTAAAACAGTTTCATGAGCTCAGTGGCCCTTTTCAGAACAGTACTACGTTCAGTGTTGTTGGTTGGAGTTGCTTTATGCGCTGGTTTCCATTCAACTTTTATTTTTCCCATATGAGAAGTAGGAGGGGGGAAAGGCATGTTTTAAAAATAGCTAAGGTTTGATAATCTGTCATTTTTTAATTTTCTTCCAAAAGTTCTATACATATTCTGAGAGAAGCAGTTTGTTGGCTTTCTTAAACCAGCTGTTTGTTGATCTGCTTTTTAACATAGTCTGGCTGTTTAATTGTACAAGTTTGCAGCCCCTTGATGTAGTTGGCACCTCCTGTAGATGGTTCAGTGGCATCACGGGGCGTCGCTCATTTTTTATCAGGCAACCAGCTGCCTCTAATACCTCTTATTGGTGGCTTGTGTGCAGCTGTTGGGTAAACCTGGTAGGGATTTGTAGCATGGCGTTTAGTAAAGTTTATGAATACACAGTTAAATATTTTTTCTTAGTGGGGAGCAGTAGCATGTTGAAGACAAATGAGCACCTTCTATGTAATATACACTGAAGAAATTGACAGGTAAGCTGTCTATCCAATGTCAGACTTGTATTGCCAAACTGCAGTTTGTTCTCTTGAAAACTTGTCAGGGGAAATTTGCATAGGAAGTCTAGCAAATTAGGTCCTGATTGTAATAACCACTGTGCTGCATCAGGTTTTCAAAAATATGTGAGGTTGGGAATCCTCTGGTTCAGATTTCACCTCTTCCATGCACACATTGGATGGCTTAAGTAAGCCACTCTTCATCTACAATATGGGGATGATAATATCAATCTATTTTGCAGGGTGGGTGAATGGATTACACCAAGGTAGCATATTTGAAACACTTTGAACTCTGGAGAGCAGCATTCAGATGCTAACTGTTGTAGTAGTAGTAGTAGTAGTAGTAGTAGTAGTAGTAGTAGTAGTAGTAGTAGTAGTAGTAGTTTTCACAACTGCCAGATCTTTAGCTGGTTGTTGGCCTTCATTACAATTCGAGCCTCACCCAGAGGCCTAGGAAGTTATGATGTATTGACGTAGTATTTGTGCGGATTCCAGCAGGGCTGCCTTCTGAATTTGTCAGATGTTAATTTGGTCAATTCGAAGATGTTTCAAGTGCTGCCCTAGTGTTTTTTCGGGATGGCGCCCAGCGTGCCGATTACCACTGGGACGACCTAATCTGGTTTGTGCCATAGGTGCTGAAGCTCGATTTTCAAATCACAGTATCTAGTGATCTTCTCGTGTTCTTTTTCCATGACCCTGCTGTCACCGGGGACTGCTATGTCGATGATGGTCACTTTCTTGTCCTTGATCACGGTGATGTCTGGTATATTGTGTTTCAACACTTTGTCCATTTGGATTTGAAAGTCCCACAGGATCTTGTCCTTCTCATTTTATTATTGTTGTTGTTGTTAAGGCCATTAAATCAATTTTAGTTGATGATATTTTAGATCAGTGGTTTCCTATTTTTTTTCATTTGCATTTCCCCTGGCAACCCATTTCTCTAAAATTGTACTCCCACGTTAGCAAGCCCATTACATAATTTTTTCGCACTCTGGCACATGCCCCTGGGGGTATGCGTCCCTGCAGTTGGGAAATTGCTATATATTTTAATTTGTCGATAGTTTTAATTGTATTGAGTAAAGGTTAAATAGATCTGATAGCTTTCTTGGCCACTGTAGGATTCCAGGGTTGGGGCTGCCTTCCAGCAGCCTTCTCCACTCCACTCCTTGTCGCAAATGCCCACCCAGGGACCTTGGAGCACCCCACAACTGAGAGTCGTTTAGGATTTTACAAGTGTCTGCTTCATTCAGTTAAGCAAAAGTTAACTGCTGAAGTCACATGATTGAAATCACATGAGCTTCTGGAAAGATCTCTCTGTTGCTTCACGGACACCCTGACTGAGCACTTGCATAGATAGAGTATGCTATTCCTATACTTAGTGTAAAATCATTTGTTATCTAGAAAAGTTCCACAAAACAACTAATTTGCATCTCTGACCTGCCATGTTTCCCGAAAATAAGACAGGGTCTTATATTAATTTTTGCACCAAAAGATGCATTAGGGCTTATTTTAGGGGAAATACAGTACCTTCACAATTAATTAAGGTGGGCTCCCAGCAGCCCCATTGCTTCCCTGTCACGTGTGATGCAAGCTGCATCCTCATTGGTAGGGAGCACCCTGCTGAATCACACCATCCTGATCTGTAACTACCAGTAGGGCATATTTTTGGAGTAGGGTTTATATGCAGGGATGAGTTGAAGGACAGAGATGTCAGAGTCTAAGAAGTAGACAGCAATGTCAAAGAAGAGAGAGGACCCTTCAGAGAAAGCTGCTACAGGACTGCAACATTCAGAAGAAAAAACAAGCAAGTGGAATATATACAAGCCTTAGATCAACTAAGGCAGAGAAAGGGAAAGCAATTCTTACCTTATTAAAGACATGATAGTCCAAAGCAGTGCATGGAGACTCGCAAGGCAAAGGTTGAAGGAGTTGGTTCGAAAAATGGAAGACATCTGGATCTGAGAAATTATCATCTATGTGAATGCTGACACTGGCTTACATTGCACTCCTCTCCTCCCCTTTCTCCTCTCAGCAGCCCTGTGAGAGGGATGTTAGGCTGAGAGGGTGTAACTTGCCCAAGGACACCCTGCAACTGTGCATGACAGATTGGGGACTTGAGCCTGTGTGTCCCAGATGCCAGTCCATTCTAACTGCTATCAGAGACGAAGGCAAGTCAAGTTAGCATCAAGATATAATAAGAGAAGAGTACAGGGTGATACAGCAAAGTAACATGAAGAATGGAAATATCAGTAGAATTGTACAGAATGAAGGCTGACATGTAACCAGTCTTGATGGATAACAGCTGGAACTGGCAGAATTTGGAAAGTAAGAGGGTCAGTACCACCTGTGCAACCTACAGCATGGTTAAAACCCATTATTAAAGGATATATAAATGCCACAGTGATTCAGTGCTTCGAAAAGCGTCGGCCTGTGATACAAACACATTACTAAAATAAGCAGAATTCTTAGCCTGTTTTTCTTGTGATGGCTACAAAAGATAGTCCTCACATTAAACATTCCACTGTAAATGAAAACAATGTTACTTGCAGCTAAAACATTACTTGTGCTTATTTTACCTAGTCACATGGCATAATGTGATGTAATAAACCACTTCTAAATAATTAATGCAGAGACTAATTAACTGCACATATTAGACTTTGTGCTTCCTACAGAACTGCACAAATTGTACATCAGGTAACATGATGGATTCCCAAGGAAACATTTTCAACAGCTGACCTCTCTCACAGCTAAAAAAAAAAGTAATAATAATGTAGCTTGCTTTACTTTTCTGATTCGTACAAAAATCCTTTATTGTTGGCAAGAACTCCATCTGAACAATGGTCTATTTTCCAATTCAGCTTTGGAACATTTGTGTCATCAAATTAAATCTGGTAGTGTATCACATATATTAAGAAACCTAGCAACTGAAGCCATCAGTCATAACCCTTAACCCAGCCCCACAAAAAAAAATAATGTCAACACTTTTATCAGGTTAAGGAAAAGATAATCCTTTGATAGCATGTTAGAAATAGTTCATTTGATTCCCCACAAGTGCTAGGCAGCCTTACCATTATAAACTGGAACACCAGTGTGTGCAGGGCAGAGAGAGGGTAACAGTTTTCCTCCCATTCTTTTGAGGAAAACAGCAGGATTACAGGGGGTGAAAGAGGGAAGAATCTGTTTACACTTTCTCTGTCATACGAGTCACCTTAAAATACTGGGCTCAGAATCCCCCCACCTCAGTGTTATATATACCACTATAACGCATGTCAGTTAGTAGAATCAGCCAGCTTTCCAACTGGAGAGAAGAGAGGTAAGAAGTGAGACTGGAAAAAAATACTGGGTTGTCTTTTAGATATGGTGAACTAAAAAAAAAAGCTTTAAACGATGTTTTGGTTTTTTTCGGTCGAAAATAGGGTAAGCATTTTAAAGAGGCTGAACAGCCTTTTTGAGTTTTTTATATGGCTTTTTCAGGTCTATTATTTTTGTGGGCTTGGGAGGGATAGTTTTTTGAGATAGAGCCACCAAATTTGCAATGTAGTTGCAGGTGACTTTCATTACAAGTTTGGTGAAGATTGAGTCAGGGGATCCAATTTTATAGGCACCCAGTCATCCTCTACTGGGGGACCATAAAAATGAATCCCCTAAACCAGTCTTCACTAAACATGGGCATTCTTGTGAGCAGAGGCACCTGCCATGCTGCTAAACATTTGGTGTCTACCACACCAACCTTCTCCCTCTTTTCCTGCCTCCCTTTTATCCTTCTCAGGAGGTTCCCTCCCCCCTGGAAGCTCCCTGCTTCAGCCTTACTGGCCCTCCTTCTTGATTGCCACCCGTCTGAGGCTGTGCCAGCCTCACCCCACTCTCTAAGGCTGCTGAAGACAGCTTGGCCACGACTGTCCCCTGGAATGGCTGAGGCTTGCTTCTCAGACTCTTTTGCCATTTCTCTGCTATTCTTTCTTGCTGCTGGCTTCCTGGAGGTCCCTACTCCTTGTGTTAAGTCGGTGTTGTATTGCAATGAATTAGAAGCAAGTAATACTGTGTTTCCCCGAAAACAAGACCTATCCCGAAAATAAGCCCTATCATGATTTTTCAGGATTTTTGGAGGAGACATGTTGCAGTTGCAGAACATGTCTTAAACAAAACTGGACGTACATTTTATTTGAAAACACTGAAATTCTGGACAATTCAGAAGGTTACTTTGTCAGACTGCACAGGGAGGCCATTGAAATTCACAAACACCAAGACAACTTCAACAGGAAAGAAGAGACGCTGAGAATTAACAAAGCTTGGCTACCAGTACTTAAAAACACCAAAAGCAAACCCCAAGGGCATGCTAAGTTCATGAACAATGGACTCCACCCAAACACAGGATTTGCATTCACCAATACTGCTGCTGCTGCAGGACATGAAAAAGTGAATCACTCACTGGACTGATAAGCTCCACCCGCAATACAATACTATCAACCACATCTTTGCATAACAAGTTCTACCCAAACACTTACTGATTGGTTTCCCTGGGACATGGACAGTATTTACCCCAAACATTCCCTTTTCTCTGGACACAGTGTATAACAGACTTCCCTCTGTGATACACCTCTGAAGATGCCAGCCACAGATGCAGATGAAACGTTAGGAACAAGATCCACCAGACCACAGCCACACAGCCCGGAAAACCCACCAGAACCAAGGAAATGTTTCTTTTTCCCACCCTGGACATTCCACAGGTATATATGCTCCACTTGCTTTACTATCATCAGATCCTCTGAAAATGCCAGCTACAGATGCAGGCGAGATGTCAGGAGAAAATGCTACTAGAACACGGCCATACAGCCCGGAAACCACACAACATCCTAATGTTTAGCTTTCTTTAATTCCTGTTCCTTGCTCAGCTCATCTATATGGCATCACCACCCTTGCAGCTGGATGTCCCTCTGAGAGAGTTAGCCGACTGCCTTCTGCATGTTCATCTTCTATTCCTTCTTTGATCATTATCCATTCTAGAACGGTTATTGCTTTTTCTCTACCCTTTTCATGCCTTATTAATGCCTGCTCTGTTTCCTCAACCCTTATGTCGAAGTATGCCAGTATGACTGTCCATTCTTAGCTGACCTTGGCCATCCGAAAACATCTCTTAAATGACTGTGCTCGTTCTTCTTTGCTGCTGTTTAGTTCTGGAACAGTCACCTGGTGACACCTATATCTTGTTTTACATCCTACTCTTGTTGAACATCTCCGCTGCTGAAACTAAACTGAAATAAATGTAACTGAATTAATATTTTCCCAATTTTTCTTCCATTTTTCTTCTCTCTGCCTGTATTGTAAGCTGACTGGAGGCCAGTGGTCTTTGTGTTACCTGATTCACATAGCGCACAGGTGTCAAACTCGTGGCCCTCCAGATGTTATGGACTACAGTTCCCATCATCCCCTGCCAGCATGATGCTGGCAGGGGATGATGGGAACTGTAGTCCATAACATCTGGAGGGCCACGAGTTTGACACCTATGTCATAGCTGATTATTGGGAGTCCTGTTCACATGTTACAATGAAAGCACATTCATTTTACATGTGTATGTATACATCTGTTCGTAAGAAAGAACCAGTGCATGTCCACTTCACAGATGAAACTTAAGGACTAGTACCTGAACAAATGTGCCGTTTCAATCACACATATACCTGTACTCACGTTGATTGTAGTGTGAGAAATATTCAGCACACTTAGAAAGATTGTAACTTGTGAACAGGTCTAAGCACATGCAGTAATGACTGTTCTACATTGGTATGAAATATTTTGCGTCTTTACTTTGCAAAAAGAAAAAAAAGAAAACCAATCTTGAGCGAGAGCTACTGTTTTTTTAAGATAACCCAGTTATCTAGGCAGCACTGAAGTTCCCAGAAAAAATTAGAAGTTACTGAGTTTTGTAAAATGATGGTTACTACTAACTTTACCATGGTGTGCTCCATTTCCTGTCAGTTCATCAACTTATAAGCTTGGTGGTTGTGCAAAAGCTTTTCCTGGGTGTCTGTCCTAAATAGTACCACTCCAGTCCATCTTCTAACATTAGTCCATCTTCTAACTTGTTCGTCATGTTCTACATTCTTGTCTTTTTGTCAGATATTAGAAGTGCTTGAAATTGAAAATATAGTCATTAAAAAAGAACTCAAAAGATTGGATTATGTATTGAGTGGTTAATAAAATGCCAAGCCATTAATGTAAACTACACTGTAAACTTTGTTGGCATTTGCTGTGTGATACCTTGGAACTAAGGTAAGCTAGGTGAGGACAATTTTAATCTTATTTACTGCCTAAATGTTCAGCAACAATAATTTCACATTTGTTTTTAAAACAGATACTTGCATTAGGCTTGTTGAAGAAGTTGAATAAACATACAGCTTAAGTGTTGGAGACTCCGAACAGCCGCCCCACATCTATGAGGAATTTAGGAATGGCAAATAAACCAGCATATGCAAGAACAGGTGCAAGTTCATTTCAGTAAGCAATGCAGAGCCATATGGGCTAAAAAAGAGAAACTTGATCATGACTGGCCTTGTGACATGTTTTATAATAGCTTTTTGGATCAGCTGCAACTTTCTTTTTTGTACTGGGCTTTCAGCCAGTAAGGAATCCTAGTAATCAATTCATGAGAAGCTAGCTAACCAAACAAATGAACGTGAGCCGATTAAAGCTTAAATGAGTGAGATACTATGAATACTTTAGTTGGCATGGCATTGTATGGATGTTACCTGTGCAGTCGTTCCTATCAGTTGGGGTTTTTTAAATCATAATTTTCAAGGATAAGATGGTTCTCATTCCTGGCATTCCCTCTCATCATATATTGTTTCAAATGCCCTAATAAGGAATCATAGTTGCTTTGTATAGTTGACTCTGATTTTATCTTGTCCAGGAAGGCACTGGGTCAGTGATGCTCTGACCCCGGTCTTTGACAAGGTGTGTCCATTTTCATGGTCTTCATGTGCAGTTCTACATTACGACTTCACGTGCAGAGGACTGCCACTGGTTTCCTCCCGGGAAACTAAACACCATATTGACCTGCCCCACTAGACCTCCCTTCGAACCTATCAAGACATTTCCCTGAAACACCTCTGTATGAAGACAATCTTCTTGGTGGCTGTTACATCCGCCAGATGCATCTCAGAGCTGGGTGCCCTGTCAGTGGACTCCTCTCTCTGCACATTTCATAAGGACAAACTGGTGCTACTCACCAACCCTTTGTTCCAAGTTCTATCACCAACAGGAAATATACCTACCATCATTTTGTCCTGACCCTCAACATCCTAAGGAGAGCCTATGGCACTCTGTAGACATTAGAAGGGCAATTAAGACCTTTATAGTTACAGCAGTAGACTTTAGGAAGACTGACACCATGTTTTTCAGTGTCTCCCCTCACCTCCTGGCCAAGAATACTAAGATTGCAGCCCCTGCAATTGGCAGATGCTTGAGAGAGTGTATTTCTGAGGCCTGCAAGGCACAAAACCTCATTCCCCTGGGATCACAGAGGTACACCAACAGAAGTACACCAATGCTGCCCTGATCAAAACTGTGTCAGTGGAAGAGATATATAGGGCGACTACATGGTCCTCAATTTCCACATTCATTAGACACTATAAAATTATTTCAGCTCAGCTGATGCGGCTTTCAGCTGTAGAATACCTCAGCACATTGTGGAGGATATGTTTGGAGATGTTCCACAATATGTCCTCCTTGCTCGGGGGGTGGGGTGGGGGAATGACCATTGGTTACTCACCATGAGTGGTGCATCATCTCTGAATCACAGAGGATATCTTGGCCCTCCCTTGACTTGTTCCCTCATCCTCCTCAAGGATTGTATCCATTCTCTAATAGTCAGGCGAAGTTATTACTGTAAACCAGACATGTTGAATCCATTCCCTGTTCCATTCTTATCTTCTCATGTTCCTACTTTGTTCACGAAATTATGTATGTTGTAGATTTTTGAGATTTTTTTCACAGCGGTTTGGAGTTTCCTAAACTGAGGATCAAGGGGTGAAGCCCACCAGAAACAGGAAGCTGAAAGTTTGTTCCTGTCTTTCGGCAAAATTTGTAGGAATCACCCTCAAGATGTCCTCTGTTGCTCAAAGGCAAAGGATCACTCATGGTGAATAACTGATGGTCGTTCACCTGACTTCGGTGGGTCAGGCAATGATGACTAGGCTTAAGTAGGTCTAAGTAACTAAAGTTTATTTTGTTTGTATTAATAGCTGAAATTCTAAAGATGCAGAGTTTCAATAAATTAGTCATGTCACTCTACAAGTTAATGCTTATTCAATTATATTTGTTAATCATATCTAGCAGGGAATCTAGATTAAGAAAAATGGGAGGAGGGCTAGGAGAAAGTAATCTCAATCTGTTTAGCTGTACATAGACTGTAAGTCAGTGGAACAGTGTTCACATTGTAGCTGTGAGAGGATAAAACATAAACCAGTTGCACAATAATGTGTCGGGTGGAATGTTAAAACCAAAAAGTACTTCATGAAGTATATTGTGTTAGAGGGCTGTTTCTAAAAGGTTAGCAACATGACCCTACATAGAAGTGAGTACTACTAAATTGTTGGACTGACTTCTTAGTAAAGACTCTCTTATGAGATTTGCACCCTATTGCAACAGTCTGGAGACACCTGTTGAATAAACTCAAACAGTGGTATACACCTGCCTTGTACCAGGTCAAATCACTGATCTATCTTTATTTATTATTTATTTATTTATTAGTTAGATTTTTATACCGCCCCATCCCCGAGGGGCTCTGTTTTTAGTGTTTTCTGTATTAACTGGAAGCCACTGTCCAGGATCTCTGGCAAGGAAACTTCTTTCTTAGCATCACCTCTGAGATTCTTGGGTAATACTGAAATATTTGGCATGCAAAATATTACCACCGAACAGAACTGATAACAGCTTTGTGTACACCTTTCTGCTACATCTGTTTCCTTTTGACATATTACCTTGGACCCAGGGTATGGGTGGAAGGTGTAGCATGCATCAACAGCCTTGCTGAAGCTTAGTGGGTTTGGCTGCGTTAGTGTGTGGGTGAGAGATCTCTTGGGAATCCTCTCTATGCTACCTCGGGGCCTGTGATGGACGAAAAGCAGGATAGAAATGTGATGAATAAATTACTTAATTATGCATCTCTCTAGAATACTTGGCACTGTTTGAGAACCTTTTCCCTGTATTTCCAGCTCTCACACCAGCCAAGTTGCATAATAAAGATTGGCTCCAAAGACTAAACAAATATCACTGTGAGTTGTGTTTTTGGGGAGAAAAGTGGTCGTCTGCCCTATCTTCTAACACTGTTCAGGAACTTGACTATTTGTGACTTCCTGTGTTTCTGTTTGGATTTGCTTGCAGTTATTCTTTTGAGAAGGGGTGTTCCTTTACTGCCTTGCATCCCACTGTTTGCTGGAGGGTCTTATTCCATTGTATAAGGGATTGTTCACAATCTATTTCATACTCCATTTGATTGCAGATGAGCAGGGCCAATTGCAGTCACCACCTTAAGTTGCTTAGGACAATTTGCCATCTGTGGTAGTAATTACTGGCCAACAAAACCAGTATTTTTGCTTTTCAAAGGTTTAAGGTTTGTAACAATGTATTGATTTAAATGGATGCTCTTTCTGACCATGTTTTAACTATGTGTTAAGTGTGCTTTAACTACTTTAAGGGTGACATATATTTCAATCAATATTAGGGGCCAGTTGAGTTGCCTCTGAGAACTTAATTTGAGTCTACAATTGTGTATCCTGACTGGCATTCACAGAACACAAACTGTGAAACAAGAGTGCCTCAAAACTCTGTGCTGCAGGCTCAAATAAGACTGGACTCAGTATTGTCGAAGGCTTTCATGGCTGGAATCACTAGGGTGTTGTGGTTTTTCCAGGTTGTATGGCCGTGTTCCAGTAGCATTTTCTCCTGACATTTTGCCTTCATCTGTGGCTGGCATCTTCTGAGATGCCAACCACAGATGCAGGTAAAACGTCAGGAGAAATGCTACTGGAACACGGCCATACAACCCGGAAAAACCACAACACCCTAAGATTAGACTCTCCTGGTATTTTTAAAAATTGCTTCAACATGGCAGCCCTGTCCATGGGTTGAATCCATAGATGTTATCACGTCTAGCCGGGCTCTTGGTAAAACAGTATTGTGGTATAAGTTTCTCCCCAATAAAATCTTACACAAACATTTGGGCATCAGCTAAGTGACTCTTTGCCCAGTTTCTGCTTTCACTTTGGGTGTACTGCGGTATGCTGACATTTTTAGGACGTGAAGTTTCCTAGTTTTTTCCTTAATTAAGCCCTGCTGAATTTGATGCATTCCAAGTGTTGTGGATTCTTTTATGGGACACTGCATTTGTGTTCAAGAGAAAAACAAGTACAAATATACCACATTGTGCTAAACCTGGGCCTTCCCAGTGTTGACTTGTATTTGCAGCCCTGGAATTCTCTCCAAGCGAATTATGACTAATTCTGCACATTCTGAGAGGATAATAGAACCCTTTGAAAATGTCTCATGTTCTGCTGAGTACTCTGCTCTGTTTTTAAGAATCACTGTCCAGATGAACTGAAGGGGCCCAGTTTCTTAACAAGTTTCATGGTAAGAGCCCTGATGCCCTGCCTGCTGCAGTTGATATATCTGGGAAGTATTTTGGAAATGCAGCTTGGCAGGGTTTCTTTCCATGAGAGAGATAGGCTGAAGATTTCTCTGATATCTGGCACATCCAGATGAATTGGGGCATCAACAACATGATTCTGTCCGGGCTTCAAGCCTTGATGGATTACCTATACTGATTTGGTTCTAAAGTCAAGATTTTCATTTTTACCCTACAGTAGTTTCTCTTGCCATCGCAGGAGCAGATAGCATTTCCTCCTTTGTTCTAAAGTGCTTACCAGAGTTTAACAGTTTTTCCCCCTATATCGTTCAAATTATAAAAGAGGTCACCAGGATAATATGAGAAAAAGACATTATTCTCTTGTGTGAGATGAAGAGTAGGTGTTGCCCTATAAGGGAAAATAATTTAGAAAGGTTTTACTAGAATATTTTGGGTGGTAATTCAGTTATTTGCTCTGTGAAGGGGGGATCATTTAATTTGCTGAATGATCCAGGACTTTACTAATGATTCTTTGATTAAGAAGAATTGGTAAAATAGGTGCTGTGGGTCCGGTAAGGTCAAAATCAAAACTCTCCTTAAACAGAACTTACTGGATGGTCTGAGACATCCCTATTTTCTCAGCTCCTCTCTTTTCCCTGCATGGCAGTGACCTAAATTGCCAGGCTATTGTAAGGAGTGTGTTTTGTGAAACACTTGAAATGTGCTCTAAAGTGTTTATCTGTTGGGAAAAATTGTGTTGTGTCAATGAGAAATTTCAGTTGCATGACTGGAGTAACTTTTCAGGCTGCTAAGGTCGTGCCTGCCCCAACCTGGATGGGCCAGGCTAGGCAGTTCTCATCAGATCTCAGCAACCAAGCAGGGTCGACTCTGGTTAGTATTTGGGTGAGAAACTACCAAGAAATACCACAATATAATGCAAAGGAAGGCAGTGGTAAGCCACCTCTGTTAGTCTCTGGCCTGGAAAAACTCTGCTAGGTTGCCATAAGCAGACTGTGACTTGCAGGCACTTTACATACACAAAAGGTCATACCTGACAAGACTGTTGAATGGAGGATTGTCTTAAGTCTTGTGCTGGAAGTTTGGTAGTGGGTTGTTAAGACTATTGAAAGCTTGCTTTTGTGCTGCACATCACAGCAATGGTGCGGCGACTACAACAGCTTGAAAGCAGAATAAGAAGATGGTTGCCACAACATTCCAAACTTAGAGAGTCAAGGGAGAGCTGCCAAAGTTGTAGATTTGTCGACACTATCAAACCAGCAACGGCCGGCCCAGGGCTGACTGCTTTTTATGCTTGGTAGCCTGTGTAGTTCTTCAGATCTAACGAACTCCAGACGTAGCTGAAGTTTTCCCTTCAATGGGAAACTTTGCCAAGACCTTTACGAATAGTTTCTGCTTAGCTCCTTGCTGTCTTCTGCAGCATTTGCAGCCATTTGGAACATTTGAGGGAAATCCTGTTCTCTTCTTAGCTAGTTTTTCATCTTCAAGAAAAGTGTTCTAGTTGTTTCAGTACCTTAAAAGGGGGGTAGAGGTGGGGAGAGGGGCTTAGGGTTAGACTACTGAAAGCTCTCAGGAAAGGTCCAGATGTTTCTCACTCTAGGTGACTGGCACACACTTACTGGAAAGGACAGCTCTCTGTCGGCTCCTTTTAGGCTGGTGCAGTGTTTTGTGCTAGAGTGAGGACCTAGTAGTTCTCAACAGCTGCAGCTAATCTTTTCTTACATTTTTGAGTCTGCACAGCTATAAAATCAATAGCACAAACTCTTTACCAGTTATTGTCTTCACTTCAGCCAATATTAGATTTGGCTTTGTTCAAGTTCATTCCATAGGGAAACCTTCAGCCACTTGTAAAAACAAATGGGATTGGTTGCATAGGAGAAAGGCTTTAGCCTGGGGGGCAAATGTCTTGACGCTTACTCATATCCATCATCAGAGTGGATGAGACTGGATTTTAGTCAGATTTTTTTTTGTAAGTTGTTTTAAATTTCCCTTACATAAGATTTATGACTGAATTGAATACAAATGCATTAATGTCTAGACTCTGTCTTTTAGACATGCCTGGCGGAAACTGATTATCCTCGTTCTGTTTGAATTGGACTCTTCTACCACTTTTGGGATTGAGACTGTCCTGATCAACCTGTGTCAGGAGAGAGATGGAGAGAATGGGATCCCAATTCTGCTGGACCTCTCACTAGCTTTTGATGCAGTTGTTTAGAAGTCACCTGTCTAAGACAGTAATTACTGTTCCTGTGGTGGTTGTTTTCCCATTAGTGGCTAAGTTCTTAATTCTGCAGGACCTGTTCAGTTAAATGGCATTTATAATGCAGGGTTCCAAGTTCCATCCTGTTCCCTGTGATTCTGAAACCATTGGTAGATGTTACCTGTTGGTTTGGAGTGAGTTGTCATGAAAAGGTAGATAGCACAGCTGTGTCTGTGCTTCCTCTAATCTAGGTGTATTAATATGTACATTGAACTGTTGCGTGGCTTCATTAATGTCCTGGATCAGTTAGTAAACTGAAGCTTCCTTCGGACAAGGTGGGAGTGCTGTTTAAGTGATACAGCTAGAGCTAGGGATAGTTTTGGGCAGGAAGTTCATTACCTCTTGAGAACTGACTTCATGGCTTGGTGTTTTTAAATCAAACTTTGCTAATACATATCACATAGCGTCCACAGCCTGAAGGACACTTCACCAACTTCCTTTGGTGTGCCATTTATACCTCCTTTTGTGTAAACAGGATCTTTCCCTTTATGCCTTAGTAATGAACGTGTCAGATTACTACAGTGTTTTGTATGAGGGGCTGCTAGTGAATGGGAATTGCAAGGGATGTTCAGAACACAATGGCCCAGATATTTCAATGAACAGATTTGGTCTGTTTCTGGATGCAGTTTGCTTTGTTTGAGTTTCTGAAGCTGGGAACAGCCTGGGACCAGTATAAACCTGTTTGTGTATGACAGCTTTGGATGTGCCACCCTTAAGAGATTAAATCAGGTGGCTTGCTACAAGGGACAGGACCTTCTCACCTTGGTCTTAGAATGCCTCTCCCCCAGACATAGTTGTTCATCTTTTGCATCTAGAAGCAAGATGACAGCCGTTCTATTCCTGTCATTTGTTGGTAAAGTCTGATGATGATATTATCCATTCAGTCGTTCTCGACCCTTGGCGACCCAATATGCAAGCTCTTTCCACATTTTTCAATTAAGTACTGCTTCCTTCAGCTTGTTGATGTTCATGCCTGTATCAGTTTTTATGGCATCTAGCCTTTGTATTCTTTGGCGTCCAGGACTTCTCCCGCCACTGACAAGTCCGAGCATCATAGATTTTTCTAGTGTAAAGTCTAGATCAGGGGTAGGGAACCTGCGGCTCGAGAGCCACATGCGGCTCTTCTGCCCTTGCACTGCGGCTCCACGAGCCGAGCCGCTGGCCCCATCCTTGCCCGCCCTGCAGGGCGGGTGTACAACTGCCTGCGGCCGGTTGGGCCGTGCCGCGGGCTTCCCCTCTCGCCTGCCCCGTTGGAGCGGGGCAGGTGCTTTCCCGGCAGCCGGCGAGGCCGAGCCGCTGGTCCCATCCTTGCCCGCCCTGCAGGCAGCAGGGCGGACGCATCCATGAGCTTCTCAGAATGAGCGGAGTAAAAGGTAAAAAAACCCAATATATATAGTGTTATCTTTATTTTAAATGTCAAAAATTATTTGCGGCTCCAAGTGTTTTCTTTTCCCATGGAAAACGGGTCCAAATGGCTCTTTGAGTGTTAAAGGTTCCCTACCCCTGGTCTAGATGGATCAATTTCTCCCCCCAAAAAATACTGGTTCTGCAGCACAAGAGATGTGGAGGTTGTTCCTCCAGAAATTCCTTATGTTCCTTAATAGAAAGACTCAATTTAGCTTAAAATAACTTTTTCATTGTTACGGCAACCAATTAGCATGCATGTTTGTTAAAATAAGTACACAAATTAAGAAACTGGAATCTTAAATCAATTATTAAAATTGGCTTTTTGTTTATGTTAAGTTATATTTAAACCAATCCATCCTCCTTTGATTCCTCTTCTGTATTTCGTGTGTGTGTGTCAGCATCCCTAGCTGTGTTGATAACTGTGGTAGTGGTTCCTTACTATTGATTTAAACACACACAGTGTCTGTAAAATTTGACTATATTCTGGATATAGGGCAAATGTGTATTGTCAGGTCCTAGCAAAACCATCTTATTTTGACTCATCCCATGTTGTAGTTTGTTTGCAGTTGACAAAAATAAATCCTGAGATGGGGTGGGTGGACTTGTAGTATTGATCCAATGTTGTGATTTCAACAATGTTGTAATTGTTCATTTAGGCAGTTTATTTGTAGTAGTAATAATCAAGTTAATGTATTTGAACATCAGCTGATTTTATCTCATGGTTATCATTCAAATAAAATGTGTTTTAGTTAGCATTTCTTTAGCATATCTAAGCACTGGCTTTGCTATTGGGGAATGCATAACATCTATAATAGGCTTGTTTTGTTATATTACGACTAGTTTAAATGCTCATATAGCTGTACCTTTTTGTCATAGTTATTAATAGTTTACATCCAGAGAAATATAGCAGGAGAAGCAAGAGTGCATGTTTTTAAATGAATGGCTCACTTATCTATAATCTTTGTAATTTTCCTCCTGCCAGAAAATGACCTAGAGGCCTTACAAATACATTTCTGCATTCTTCAGACTACAATCAAGAGAAGTTCATTCTGAACTAATGTTAAAAGGAAACTACCTCAACATACAGAAGGAAAGGCGAAGAAGGCTTGCAATAAAACACACCCACTTTCTGCATAATGTGTACTTGCGAAGTCTCCAGGAAGAAAACTTGTGCTTTTTTTCAGTATTAAGATAGAAAATTCAAACCAGTTTGATTGATGGACTCCATCGAACCATTAAGCTATTTGATCTGCTGATGTGAAGACTCAGTGGTTCTTCAAAGAAAGACATACTCTATATTAAACTATCACTGTTGAACAGTGATTTTGCTCTTCCTCATCTGATACTAACTGAAAACGTTTATTACTATGAAATTACTTTTTAAAAGATTGTTAAAGTTTCTTCATTGTAAGTTAATGTTAACATCAGGTGTCAAAAATGCATTGGCAGGAAAACTGGAACAGACAGCTTTTTTTGTCCCCTGCTTTGAAATTGTATCCTGAGCACATAGTAGAATGCTAAGCAGGAAACGTACAGTATTTTTAAGCTATCACAGCTTGCTTTTACAATTTGGTTTGTAACTGCAGCAGTGCTGCGTTTGAACACTGAATCGTACAAAGCCAGCAGACCTGCTGCCTTTCTCACTGCTGATACAAATTACCTACCTTTTTTTGTTTCTGAAATGCCTCTTGCGAGAATTATGTGCATACTCTTCTACTACTGCTATATACAGGCGTACTTCTAGGGGAGCAAGACTTGAGAGTAGATTGTTAGCTAATTGAAGGAACCTTTGGACAAGTACTCCCTTATGTATTGCTGCAGTGCACAAGAAAGTAAAATGGACTATAAGAGGCGCTTTTTGCTTGGCGGGTCCAAGCAAAAAGTGCAGCAACACCAGCAGTATCAAATGCCAGAGCTAGGCAGGACCTTGAGCACACTAGCATCTCCAGCCACGACATCCCCTCTGGTCTCCCTGGCTGCTGCTGGCGGCTGCAACCATGCTACTCCAATTGCAGACATCCAGCAGGGAATCTCCAAGTATCTGGATGCACTCAATGTATTTTGCCGTGCAAGCGCTTTCCTTACAGACCTTTTCAGCAGTGTGTTTCGGAACTCGCACTATTCTAAGGCAGCTATGCAACTGAAAGACGTGCAGGAACATGTCATGGAAGCAGCGAGTCGACTCACGGCAGCAATAAAACCAGAAATAGCAAAAATGCTGATGGAACTGAGTGCTGGAGCAGCAAACTTTAAAGATCAAAAGGAGTTCAGCCTACAAGACATTGAGGTAAGTCCCCTCTCTCATTTTTACTGTCAGTCCATCTGTTTAGGTCTAATTTTCAAGATCTGTACAAATTTTTTGGCTGTTCTGCTTCACTTAAGATAGACCAGAACGCCCAGATACAGGATAAATTATACTCTATCAGTCCATTGTTTCACCAGCATGGCCAATTGGCCATGCTGACAGAGGCTGATGGGAATTGTAGTTCCTGAACATCTGGAGAGCCGCAGGTTCCCTACCCCTGAGATAGACTATTCATAATAAAAGTCTTAAAATGCACCTGTGTCAACTTCTGCTCTCCATTTGCCTGGTGTCTTGAAATTGGAATGGCAGGCGCTATTTTGAGATGGTGATCAAATTAAACAGTAGTACCGGTGGAGCATATTGCAATATCTCACAGTATTTAAGTCTTACTATTAATTCAGATAGGATGACTCACAGGTCGCTGACCCATAAAAAGTTGAAAGATTCAATACACTGTGAAAGAGAAGTAGCATTCTGAATAGCAGCAGAAATATTAAGTTGTATCTATTTTATTTATTCTGTTTGGTACCATTAATTCTTTCCAAGGGCAGGCATCTTCAGGAGCGTATGACGCTTGGAAAAGGCCATCATTTAGAGGGATCACAATAATTTTAGAGGGATATCCATTGATCATTTTCCCCTGCTGCTGCTTTCCTGCATTTTACAATGTATTTTTTTTAATTTCAGAAAGTCTGATAGCACCTGAGTTATGCATCATCCAATTATCAGTGGGGTTTTGTCCAACTTGTTTAAACCAGTGTCAAATGGTTTTGTTGCTGTATGTGGGATGTACTCTTAGCTAATATTAAAAGATTTTTGTCTGGACACTGAATCCATCATAGTTTTATCTTCCCATAGACCTAATGAAGAGTCCATCCTATTTTCTGATGGCAGAAAGTTAGACCTCCTCACAAAGTGTTAAATACCAAATATGCATACAAGCACCCCAGAGGAAAGCAAAAGGATATGTACTTTTGTATTTAGTTTCAGAACTGATGACATCAGAAGAAAAAAGATACAGTTTTGAGGTGTAAAATCAGGGCATTGTAAATTACAAAATCAGACTTTCAGTGGTCAGTAGCTCTGTCTTCTACCTGAGAAACACAACTTCCACATAATTGATAGTGAAGTGCCTAATAATGATGAGGAACATGGAATTGTGAAAGGAAAGTTAGTCTATACAGTTATGGTAATATATAGTTGCATATAGCGTATTGTATGTCAGATCTTATTATATACATTTTGCACCCCATAAGGTGTCACGTAAGGTGTTCCACCCGAACACTTAGTGATTGGTTCCCCACTCTGGGACATGGACGATATATACCCCACTAAACATTCCCTTCTCACTGGACACAGTGTGTAACACACTTCTCTCTGGCCCTTTCAGCTCACGGGCAGAAACGAACCTCCACTGGCATAATTTATGCCGAGGAGGTCCTCGGGACCGTTTCGCGACGCGTTAGCGCGAAAGTGGCCCCACTCCCCAGCCATAGAGAGAGATCGGCTCCGCGACAGAGCTGCTCTTCTTCGGTTGCTCTCCAGCCACTCATCATGTCCAGGCGTTAGCTACTGGAGGCTGCAGGGATTTCCGCCCATGCTGCCCTCCAACCTCCAGGGGTTGGAGGGCAGCGTGGGCGGGTCCCTACAGCCCTCCAGGGCAACGCCGGACATGACCGTGAGTGGAGGCGATGGGAAAAGCAGCGTCTTCCCAGCACCACGCCGATGGGAAGACGCTGTTTTGCAAAACCCTTGCTTGTTTAGTGAGGTTAAAAGCTGCGGCTTCACGCCGCTTTCGGGCAGCCAGGACAGCGCTGCTGCGATGCAGCAGTGCCTCCTGTGAGAACAGCAGCCCAGGGATGGTGTTTTTGCCGTCCCTGGGCCGCTGTATATCGCCTGTGCGGAAAGGTCCTCTGTGATACACCTCTGAAGATGCTAACCACAGATGCAGGTGAAACATTAGGAACAAGATCTACCAGACCATGGCCACACAGCCTGGAAAGCCCACAACATAATTTGCCAGCTTGGGAGAGGAGGAAGTTAGGAAAAGATGTGTGAAGCATGTTCAGGGGAGACAGAAGCCCGAGGCTAGCTTGTGTAATGCCAAGTCATGGTCTGGTGTCATATGCCAGTTGGCTAATGTGTGCATGTTAACTTTGAACATGATTGGCAAATTCAGTTTAGAAGATAATTCTTTGCTGTTAAGTGAGTTTTCTTAATTCTTATTTCTTAAATGGGGATTTTCTTAATTCCAATCCAGCTGCTGAAATGAACGTTTGCAAACATATACAGTCAATTCTTTTTAATTTTAAAAGGAGAGGCTTTCAGCTTAAATTGATACATACTAATTTTTTAATTTGGTTTTATAAAAGAGTAGTCCATAGTTCTTTTTGACATCTTGATTCACAAAACAAAGTCTTTGCATTATTTCACCCCTGCCATCCATTCCACAATTTGTCTTAGTGAGCAGGAACTTAGGTAGAATGCTCAGGGAAATGGAGTGTTCAAATGTGAGATTGTTGGTATTCCAGTTTGTGTAGTGGTTAAGAGCAGGTGGATTCTAATCTGGAGAACTGAGTTTGATTCCCCACTCCTCCACCTGAGTGGCAGAGGCTTATTTGGTGAACCAGATGTGTTTTTGCACTCCTATATTCCTGCTGGGTGACCTTGGGCTAGTCACAGTTCTTCGGAACTTTCTCAGCCCCACCTGCCTCACAAGGTGTCTGTTTGGGGAGAGGAAGGGAAAGGAACTTGTAAGCCATCTTGAGTCTCCTTGCAGAACAGAAAGGTGGGATATAAATCCAATCTTTTCTTCTTATGTTTCTTCAACATCTTAATCACAAATGAATATACATGCAGGGAGGTTATGGATTGCATTGCTATTTATCAAGTGTTCCTGTAACTTGAGACTCTAGTTTGCCATAGTCTCCATGTTTCGCTTCCCACGTGTGCCCTTCTGCCAGCAGAAAACAAGTAGTGGATCCAATCCAGTAGCTAATGGGACAAGCAGAACACTTCATGGATTTGTTGCAATCTCTTTTATCCAAGAATAGAGTTAGTATAAGGAAACATACATGATAGGTCCTTGGGAATTCTTGATTACTTTAATGGAATTCTTCCATGCCTCAGAACCACAGGTGTCAAACTCACAGTCCTCCAGATTTTATTTACTACAGTTCCCATCATCCCCTGCATGATGCTGGCTGGAGATGATGGGAACTGTAGTCCATAACATCTGGAGGGCTGCGAGTTTATCACCTATGCTTAGGACATAAGTAGATCTAGTAGGAAGAAGGCCAGCTGCTTAGAGAATGTGGGATACTCTTTGCCTTCATTCAGATAAAGGAACTTGCAATGACCCTAGTCTGTCATTACAAAGTGTTCTGTGGTTTACATTGTCTGTATTTCTCTCTCTGTCTCTAGCACATCTTGGGTATTTGAAGATTTCTTGGTTTGCAATAAACCGCAGTTTATGTTGCTTGAAAGCTGCTGTTTTTACTGCCTGCAAAACCAGTGTTATGGCTAAGCATGTTTGTGCTTTCTGCTTTGCCAACCCATTTCACTTGTGCTTTGCCAACCTACTTCAGTCCATGATTTCACATCTGTGGCCTTAAGGCACAAAACTGACTGTAGCATTTTACAGCAGCTGTAGCAATCTAGCTTTGGGTTGATATGTGAAATTTGGGATTTAAACAAAGAAGCATTATCAAGTTATTCCCTCTCTTTACCTATGATAGCTGGTATTCTTTGTACCTTAGGATCATAGTGCAGTTCAGATATGGGGATTGTACAGGATTTTTTTTTTCAGGGACACCCATTACATATTGAGAACTAGAAGGGAACACGCCATGGGGCAACATGTCCTGAGTCTAAGGTAACTTAGATGTTTCTTAAACTTTCTCAACGAAACATTGAGAAGCTGCGCTGCTCTTAAATCTGCATTGGAAGGACCATGCAGTGCAAGTCAGTATGGCTGATGAAACTAAGACATTGTGGACGCTTTTCCACAAAAGCAGGTATGACTTTAAAAATGCAAGCAAGATGCATTTTATAATCCCTGCATCTAATGTCTGAAGTGAAGCTCGTGGATATTTCCTGTGGGGAAATGACTTTGGGGCTAGTGGTGTGGGTTTTCTGGGAAATTTTGAATTGGAAAATATTCTAATCGAAATTTAAACAAATTAATGTTAGCAAAAGAAGGCAATACACCATATGCAATCCTGGAACATGTGCTAGCATTTGTCCATGCTTAATATCCAGCATCTAGCCTAGCGCTATGGATTTGCAGCACAACAGCCCTGACAACAGTAGATATACAGACTATATTTGCATATGTGGAACAGAAGATTTTCTGTTTTGGAAAATTTTCTGCCCCACATCACTGTTTGGGGTGCTTTTGGTGTTGGACAGGTTTTTCTCCCTTCATCGCAGAGGTGGAAGATGCAATTTGTTAGGATTGGAGGAAAATATCTCTCTCCAACCCTAATTAATCTTTCATCTTGGACATTTTTACTTACAAACGAATTGGTCCTTAAAAGCTTACACAGCATCCAAGATGGACAGGAGTGGGGGGGAAATGAGAGAAAAGTGAAGACCTGCAAGGAATTGGAGGGCGGGGTTTCAGAATAAATGAGGGACTCCACATATAGTAATGTTGTTCTAACTTTTGGATTTACATGTGCAGATTGTCCATTGCCTCTGAACATCAGCACAGCTGGCAAGGTGAGCAGGAAGCTGCTCATCTAGTCCAGAACCACAACAGAGCAAGTAGGAAGGGATTAGGGAAGTTACTTCAGTGGTGGGATCCAAAAATTTTAATAACAGGTTCCGATGGTGGTGGGATTCAAACAGTGGCACCACCGCACACACGCACCTCCAGTCCCTATTGGGAAGGGGATTGCTTTAGTAACCCCTTCTCGGCACTCAGAAAAAATTAGTAACCACTTCTAGAGAAGTGGTGAGAACTGGTTGGATCCCACCTCCTGAGTTACTTGACCCAGTGTAGAACCCTACCGCAACTTCACCTCTCTCTCCATTGCTCTGTAAGTTGACTGGAGGCTTTGTCTCCTTTACAGCTTAGTCACTGGCGAAACCATAACTAATTAGGATCAGGAGGGTGCTATTCCTTGGATCCGAATTAATCTCCCTGCCAGAACTCTTTGTTTCCAAATAATCAGAGCCCTTGCACGTTTACAGCATCATGTGAAAGGTGGGGGGTGGGGGGAGAAGGCGCTAGCTTTCCCAGCCTGTTGGTCCCAAAGCAGAAGTGGGTGGCAAAGCCTGTGAAAGTGTGTCCCGGGCTTTAATAGTTATTGATCTGGGCAAGATCTTTTTTCTTTTTTTTAGTGAGTCTCAGGACTCAGGGTCACCATCCCAAAAAGGGTAGGAAACCACCGGTCGGAAGCACCAGTTTCAAAGGGCTGCCTTGCTCCTCCTGAAGCATTCTGGTCTCTGGTGGGTCAACAGGCTTGAATGCCGCTTCCCTGTTAGTTGGAGCTCACTTGGAGATCAGCTGCTTGTATGCAGAAGGTTCAGAATCAGTCTCTGGCATGTGCAGTTAAAAAAGGAAAGGAAAGAAAACCTTGCTAATAACTTTTCTGGGCTTGAGACCTTTGAGAACGACCATGCCTGGTGAAGCCTGGTACCTAATCTTTAGAGCTTTTAGCGCAAGGTGAAAAAGAGGTTTGTTTGTGTAGGGCGTTTATTGATCTTTTAAACAGATTAGCAATGCTTTCCATTTGTTAATTAACGGTATTTTCCTTTCCTACAAATGCAATACTGTTACAAAGTTTTTATTACAGTTTAACTTTTTATCTGCTGTTCTCCTGTTTAATGTTTTGTGAAATGTTCCCCATGCGTGCATTGTTTTTATTGGGGGTTTTAAAGCTTTGGACATGGGACGGTTTTTTTAATTGGTGTGATATTGTTTTATATTGTAAACTACCTTGAAACCTGGGTCTGGAGTCGAAGTCTGTTTGAATAATTACTGAGCGAGATAGACTAATAATCTGACACAATATAAAGCAGAATGGGTATGGAAAGAAGGCTTCCCCTATCTCCCCTACTCTGTGGTACAATAACCTGTTAGACTTCATCAATTCCCCCTCCCTACTTTTATTTCTATGATGAATATTCATTTTTTTCTATAGAGCACTGAGAATGCTCATCAAGCTGTTGGGGATTGTCTTTTTTTAAAACTCCACTTTATATTTTTCTGCGTGTCTCAGCAGTCCCCTGAGTATGCAGAAACCCAAACACGATTATGGGTGCCCTGTTGCACAGCCTATTGATGTTCACTGGACCAGGAAGAATCAAGAATCAAGGGAGGGGCTGGAATAAGCAATTAAATCCTCCCCCGTGCAATAATACAAGACTGCTGAACTCTGGGTAGTCTAGTAGTTTCCCACTCACATTTTTCTGAATCTCGTATATCTGGTGTTTTAGTGTAACGGCCACATAGTATGGATGTCTGAGGCTTGGGACTCAGATTCCAAAACTGCATTCAATACATAGTAGTTTATGATACCCAGATATGTTGTGTCTCAACAAATCTCAGTAATGGCGAACCTTTTTGAGACCGAGTGCCCAAATTGCAACCCCAAGCCTGTTATTGCAAAGTGCCAACACAGCAATTTAACCTGAATACTGAAGTTTAAGTTTAGAAAAAACGGTTGGCTTCGAGGCATGCGTTACTCAGGAGTAAGCTTGGTGGTAGTCGGTGGCTTTGCTTTGAAGCAACTGTGCAACTCTTCCAACGGGTGAATCACGACCCTAAGAGGGTTTACTCAGAAGCAAGCCCCATTGCCAGCAACCGAGCTTACTCTCAGGTAAAGGTTCACACTTTAGTTCTTCGCATGAAAATCAGTGGGGTTTAACAGCGCTTGACAGGGACACTGCTTCCCCAAAACTAGGTCTTAGGTTTAATGCTAATAATCGAGCCCAGCGGCCCAGGCCAGCCTAGATTGGGGGGGGGGGGGCACTGTGTTTGCACGTGCCCACAGAGAGGGCTCTGAGAGCCACCTCTGGCACCTGTGCCATAGGTTTGCCACCACTGACATATCTGAACACTGGTTTACCCATTCACTTTTTAGTTGAAATCGCCCCTATTATACAGTCTTTTCTTCTAATTGCCTTCCTTTTCCCCACTGGGACCCAGAGTAGTTTATATTGGTGCCCTCTCTTCCGTTTTATCTGCACAGCAACCCTGTAAGGTAGATTACACTGAGAGTGTGTGACTGGCCCAAGGTCTCCCAGCAGCCTTCCATGGCAGCGTGGGGATTCCAACCTGGGCCTGACAGACCTTAGTCAAATATTCTCAGCTGGCTGTCAGGCAGCATGTTGCATCAAGCATCACCTACATTGCTGTGACATGTTTTGTTTTTAAAATGCTGTTTGAAAGGTGAGCTTGGCACAACTATCCCATATGACTCGCGTTATTAGCTCCATCTTCTGAGCGCTTTGTGCGTGTGCGCTTGTCGCATCACTTTGCCTCCAGGCATTCTGAAGCAAGTCTAAGCAACAGGTGTCATTTATTTTGGCCGTATATTTGCAGTTGCTCGTATCACATGTGCTACCTTCCCATCTGCACTGAACACACATAAGCGGTCAGATGCAGAACATTCTTTCAGCATAAGGCTAATTATACTAATGAATTTTACATCCCCTGGAGTCCAGTTTTTGTTGTTGTTGTTGAAGCAGACATGTGAGAATCCTCATTGGGTCAGATGTTTTAAGCTTTTTCTGTACATGTAGAGAATTTGTTAGAAGGTGGCTTTATCTGTTCTGAGCCCTGTTGGCCACTGGCAACTTGTGGTCAAGTCACAGGTTCTTTTTAAAGTTCCATTCTCGTGTTCATGGTTCTTTCTAACACAGAGTTATGAATCTCTCCGTTCTTTCTGACTGTGCTTCTAGGGCAGTTCATCTGTATTATGGTTTGTACATCTGCCACCTTCCTGCTTCCAAATCGCTGCTTCCCCCTTCTTCCCACACATCTACAGTGAACGCACATATCCCTTATCTCTGGGACTTAGTGACCTTTGCTTCAAAAATAACTTTGACAGTGTCAGGGGCTTTGCTGCATCCAGAAGGGTCATTGATCTCCTGTATGATTCTTGGCTTCTGTTCAGGCCATGTTTGAATAAAACAGGGACTGAATTGTCCTGGCCTGTGAACATGGACCGTTACAGCAGGTAGTGACTGAGGGAATAGTCCTAGCTTGGTGCTCCATATCGGATGATGTCAGATTCTCTTAAGCAGTTGCTGGTCGGCTCAGTTTGATGGGCTGGGCAACGTTCACAATTGAAGGGCGGGAGAGTGGGATAAATACATGAGCTTTTTTTCTTTATGTCTGGACAAATGAATCACATAGCTTTGCAACCCCTACAAATAACGGGGTCATTTCCTGCCTAGTTGCAAGTGAGATGTGGAGACTATTAAAAGCATTTTCCACCATCTCTGGTGGCTTCTACTGCCATTTAAGGTGATTCTTGTTTCCTCTAACCAGGCTTGCATGTCTCATCTGAAGTTTGGAGATGTGCACGTGCCCCTCCCCCTTGCAAGATAGCATCTCAGACTGGGGGCGGGGGGCGCAGGGGAAATAAGCATCTCCCAGCTTTGGATAACACAGAACTGTGAGTACTTTACATTTCTGTGCAGCCTCTCATCCAGAGCCCTCTTCAGAAAGCTTGCCACTGGCTCCGTTCTTCTATCAGTGTGCTGTTTAAGGAACGTTGACTAAGTCTGCTTAGTCTCTTTTGGTAGCCCTAAGGAAATCCCTGTCTCTTTTTAACCTTGGGCTTCTGAGTAAAATAGCATATGCGTGTATCATTTATAGTGCATTCTTCCATAGGGGTGGAGAAGGGGCTGGATAAGAAAGCAGGGTCTGATTGTTACAGTGAAGGGGAGGTCCTTGTTGATCCTGTTTGCCAGGGTCTCCTTAGCTACCCCAAAAAGTTAGGTTTCCTTGAAGTGTATTTGTTCTAAAGTTGCACCAGTTTCAAAATGTTTTAATAAGCCTCAGCTTGAGTAAACTGAATTCGGCAGGAATTCATAAAAGCATTTCTGTTTCCATAATAACCCTTTTTAGAACAGTATAACTGTCCTAGATCTTTTTTTTTTCACGGACGCCAAGTCGATATTTTTTAAAAAGCAAACTGCACTTGGAGAGGTCAGTCAGCATACCTAAACTGTTAAGTTTAAACTTTGTACAAAGAAGGGAAATGATTGAATCATAAAGGAATGTCAGAGGGAGACAAGACGGAAAGCCGGGGGGGGGGGGGAGGGGGGCTGGAGCTGTTGTGACTAGTAGCTCTTCTTAAATAGATTGAAGTGTTGCCATCTTCACAAACTCTTGCTTGTAAACAAGATATAAATGTATTCTCATAGAATACAATTAAAAGGGAGCCATATGTTCCTCAACGTTGAGATGGCATGTTGCTTGTACACGTATTCCTTAATTGCAGGGACACAAGAGATTGTGCTGCAGTTATCATGTAGCCCATTTGATCATAAGAATCCTCAAAATCCACAAGTTACCTCTTCCGAGCGAACTCTTTCACAACTTCGGTTTTGCTGCAGTGGGTCTATCTCAGGGGTCTGCAACCTGCGGCTCTCCAGATGTTCATGGACTACAATTCCCATCAGCCCTTGCCAGCACGACCAATTGGCCATGCTGGCAGGGGCTGATGGGATTTGTAGTCCATGAACATCTGGAGAACCACAGATTGCAGACCCCTGGACTCTAGCTCAAGATTCTGGTCCCCTTTAGGTTTCAACCTCTCTGGTTGCAGAGACTTGATTGCCAAAGTGCTTGTCAGTTGGAAAACAGGGAAGCATGTAAAAAGATGGGGAAAAATAATACATTGAAAGCCTTACTTGATATCAACCAACTTTTTGTAAAAATGCGTAGCTTGTTCACTTCTTGGTTTTAATCAAATATTATTCTTGAAGAAAAACATTCTAATTTTAGATGGTGTGACATTTACAAGCATCACATACAAACAGAGGAGGCATTCCTCTCTATGTTGAGAGAAATGGTGTCCACCATCTTCCATGTGTACTAACATGAAAAAAAAATGAACAAAAGTTCATTTGCCCAGTTGGGGATACAGTTTTAGTGTATTCAACTAAACATCACTGTCCTAAAGTTGAGATTTTTCCAGGACTGGTTCAAATGTATTTGTTGCAAGGATTTTCTAAAGTAAATTTACTGTGCTTCAGCTGTCTATTCAGGAAAGTCACATGCAAGTTTTCAGGAGCAGGCAGCTGAAAATACCAAGCAGTTGCTAGTCCCAAGTTTGGATTATCACCAGACCAGTTTCAATATCTATGTGAGCTGCTGGTCCAGGAAATAAAAAAGATCTGTTATTGGTTCAGAGCTGTACAGCGCAACGTAGAGCTGGTCTTTTTTTATCCTATTGGGAGGAGGAAGAGGGAAGTTCCTGGACTGGGATCCCCCTCTTGATCAGGGGCAAGGCTGCTTAGGCTCAGCTGTTGTTCTCCATGCTCCCAGTGATCCATCTGGAGTATAATCAAATAATATCTTCTTGCTCTCTGGGAGACAGCACTCATTAACCTGTTAAAGTGGTAACCTAGGTTTAGTAGTTCTCCATATGGCCTTGGTCATAGTCAGACACTCCTGATAGCCATGAAATGGAGTACAGCTCAGTTACATAAGTCAAGTAGAACAAATTTTGTGTTTAATGTTTGTTGCTTTATTAGATTTAAATCTAATAAATCTAAGATCATAAGTTCTTCAAAGCTATATAAATGTAAAAACTATTTTATTTATTTGATTTTTATCCTGTTCTCCTCTACCATAGTAGACTCACAGTGGCTTCCAAGACACAATAAAATTTACAACATAGATAATAAAACGCATCCAATATTTACAATAATATATATAACACTTAAACCTACCAAGGATGGACCAATTTGAAGACAATCCCCCAGCTCCATAACTATACCACCCCATCATACCAACAAAACAGAAGATGGCCTTCTTAATGGAGGAGATGTTTTCTTTTTACAAAAGGCTGTTCGTCACACACCAGACCCAAGCCCTTCTTTGTTCCCCTGCCCATCCTCCTTCGCTGGGAAACGCTGTTTGGTACATCATTGGAAAAGGTCCTGGTAGAGACCAAGGATAAAAAGAAGACTAAGCCAAGATTGGTGGGTCGCAACAACAGGAAACCAACCAGCAGTTTCAATATCTGATCCCAGCGAATTCTACCCAGATTCTGCAAGGACAGCAGGGGCTGGAACTGGAATAATTCCAATTGTTTCTTTCGTAGGCAACCCAACAAACCCTGTCACTCCAGACAGCTGAGACCCAAGCTCAGCAATGAGGTCCTCTCCCCCATTGTTACTGTCTGTCCCTGACCCTGAAGAATGGAAACAACCCTGGAAAGGGGGGGGGGGTGCCCATTATCCAGTGGTGGGAATCAAATAATTTAACAACTGGTTGTTTACAAGCACAATTTTAACAACCGGTTCTGCCGTAGTGGTGCGAACCAGATGAATCCCACCACTGCCCTTATCTAATAAAGTACAAGCAAATTCTCCAGTGTTAACACCATGATATTTTGAAATAGAAAAACAGAAATAGAAACCAATATTTGGCTATAAAACAATTAATACCACAATACGCATTTTGTGTGCAACCCAAAAAATATCCTAGAAGTCCTTATGAATGCCTTTCAGTCAATAATCAGAAATGAAAAGCGAGGTTCCAGTGCAGTATTTCAACGGTCAAGTGGTCCTCCAGAAGATAATGAGCAAGGTTGCTACCACAGTGGAGATGCCTGCCACACATATAATGGATGCCTCGCAAAGTTCCAGATGATTCTGTACCTCAGAATAAACCTTCACGGTCTTCGGTCTCTTTTTCTATGGCATATGGTGTTTATAACAATCAACAAGAAACATAATAAAAAATAGTGTTATAACGGAGAATACAGGTTACCGAAACATTCACATACAAAGATGGTGCTTCTATTCCGCTCTGCTTACTAGTTCTCCCACCATCCTCCCCACTTCTTCACCCAACCATTAAAATACCCAAAGGGTGTAATGAGACCCAGCTGGGACTACTATGCTGAAGAGATGTTTACAAGACTCCGGTTACAAGACTCCTGTTAAATCCCAGTTTGAATTAAGACCATCTGGTTGAATGGTTCCTACGCAAATGAGCATAATGAGCTTCCGGTTGAGATGATCATTGAGAAATAAAGTAGAAGTTTTTCCAATTCACTGCAGATCCTGTTCACATTTAATGACAAAAGTGATGTTTTTAGAGTTCCAGTTGGAGAAATATAAAATGGTGTCAGCAAGGCAGTGGATCAAAAGATTGTAATTGTTCAGGTCAAACGCCAGTGTAAGATCAAGAAGAACAAGCAGTGCTGACCATCCTAGATCCAACTGTCTCCAGATATAGTCTGTGAGAGCGACCAAAGCCATCTCCATTCCATGATCAAGTTAGAAGCCTGACTGAAATGGATCCAATGCTAATGTCATCCAGGAATACCTGGAGCTGCTCCACCACCTCTCTATCAACAACTTTTCCATGAAACGGCAAATGCCAAACTGTGCAGTAGTCGGCTAAATCCAACAGATCTGACTACGTTCTTTTCAATAGTGGACATAACACTGCCTCCTTCAGCTTCCCTGGAAAGACCCCTGAACTCAGCGGCAAGGTTTTACCTGCAAAAAAGCTCTCAAATGCCTTGCAGCTAATAGCTGAATGTCTACTGTTTAAGGTTTCCTCAGTGAGAATGATCAAAAACCTAATTATCCTAAACAATTGCACCTATGAGCTTGCAGACACAGAGTAGACGGCACAGTGAATGCCTTCTTACTGGTGTTCACTGCTATCTCATAGGCTTTCATGAACATCCTCTAAGATGTTCTTTCATTGTCATTGTGAGTTTTCTGCCAGACTTGCTCTAGTCGTACCAGCTCCCACTTCTTCCTCCATAGTTCCTCGGTATACCAAGGAGCTAATTTGGAGCGGGTGTGGAAAGACTCTCCAGGGCACGATCTTGTCGATGGCTTCAGAGAGCCAGCATTGCCTGCCAGCATTGTTCTGTCAGCTCATCCAATAAGTTGCTAGGAGGCATTGGATCTCATAGAGTGTTCTGAAAACCAGTAGGATCCATCAGTCTCTGCAGGTCAGCATTAATTCCCTCTCTGCTTATGCAGGGAAGAGTTGGTACCCCAGGAGGCTTGCCAGCCCAGATCAGCACTGGTGTTGGCGATGGCTGTCTAGACTACACAGCAGTTTCGCCAGACTACACAGCAGTTTCGCCAGGCCAGATCAACACTGGGGGTGAGGGTGGCATTGCTGCAGCTGGTGATCCCACAGCAGACTTGCCAGGCCAGAACAGCAATGGGGTAGGTCGTTGGCACTGAGGGGGGCGTGGCTGCCTCAGCTGGGGTGCCCACGGCAGTTTCCCTAGCTCAGATTAGCACCGGGGTGGGGGAGGGCTGCCTCAGCAAGATCATCAGCCCAAATTGGCATGGGGGGTTGACTTGCCAGGCCAGATCAGGAATGGGGAGGGGGAGCGTGGACTGGTGAGCCCACAGTGGGCTTGCCAGACCAGATCAAGAGTGGGGTGGGTTGGATGCCTGGACTGGTGAGCCTGCAGTGGGGTGGGGTGCCCGCCTCTGGACTGGTGAGCTTGCAGTGGACTCTGCAGGCCAGATTGGGAGCGGGTTTGGGTTGGTGGCTGGACTGGCGAGCCTAAAGTAACAAACCCGTGGGGAGTTCAAAGCAGCAACAGAACTAGAAAGAGAAAATCACCACACTCCAGGCTGCTAACACTTCAACAAAGCATGAGCTGTGCAGTTTAATAAAGTGTACAGACCTGCTAATTGGGTCCTATGTAATATAAACAGCAGCAGTGTTCAACAGAAGCAATCAATGAAAGATCTATTGACACTGTAGCAATTGATGCTGTATAAATACGTCCGGTAGGGTTCTTGAAGCACACCAACGCTGTCTTTGCGCATGCATTCTCCAGAAGGGATTCTAGTAGTAACTGTCTGGCCCAGTGGGAAAATGAAGCAATTAATGAGGTTGAAATACCGTAGAAATAATCAGTGTGCAGGATTCCAAAAGGTGCTGACATTTTCAAAGTCTTTTCTCAGTGGAATGCTGTAAACAGATCACTATTGCACTTGACTCGAATCTGTCATAAGGGAACAAAGCAGGAAAAACCCGTCATTCATGTTCCCTTTCTGGCTAAGTCACAAACACCCTGCAGCAGGGTGGGATGGCCGCCTGGACTGGCTCATCAGGCCAGATCAGGAGGGGGAGCGGGGTTGCCTCAGTTGGCTCGTGAGCCTAATAAACCATCTCAAGGGGTCAGATCTGGCCCAGGGAACATGCTTGACACCCCTGATATATTCATTGTATGAGTTGGGTGTTCATTCTGCAATACTTAAGTTTGTTTTATGCTGTTCAAGGCAGAAATCACATGCTATGTGGAAGCTGGAAACTGTCATCAATTGAGATGTCTGTTCTTGCAACTTTGAATATTGTCCTAAGTGAATGCTGTACCATTTTATTGCTCGGCTGGTAAAGAACCGTAGATGCAAATTGTGCATTTTCGCTTGCTTAACTTCCCTCCCTTCAACAGCACTTTCTACATTGAATTATATGTTTTTTAAGTATTTGTTTTCTGCTTCCATTGTAACAATATCTTTGAGATAATTTACAAATGCATCTAAAACAATAAAACATCATTATTTTTAAATATGTAAAGCAGCGTAAAATAAGTAAATTTAAATTGAGCCAGAAAAAAGTAATAAAAACAGCATCTAAAAGAACACTTAAAACAGCAATAAAAAGCAGAGAATCTTCCAAAAATACTTATCACCCAATGAATATATCGGATATATCTGTTTAAAACTTCAAAAGTGGGAAACAGAACCCTTTTCTGCCTGGCACCTTAAGATTGAGTTTGACATGTGATGAGGTCATGGAGGAAAAGAATGTCTTAATCTGGCTCTGCAAAAGAAAATGCTCTATCTCTAGTGTGTAGCCATCTTGCCTCTTTGAGGATAGTTTTAACCATTGCTAAGACTCACCTGGGACAAGTCAGCTTCTTAAGTATCCTGGCCCCAGGCCTTGAAGGGCTTTTTAATTAAGGACCATCTCTTTGAATTGTGCGTGGACACAAATTGTCAGTTGGTGATAGTATTTCAAAACTGTTAAAATGTCAACCCTGGATACACGGTGATGAACCATGATACTAATATTGTAGCCAACCCCTAACAGTAGCCCAATTACTATATTTTGGACCAGTTGAAGTTTCCAGATAGTTGTCAAAGGCAGCCACACTCGCAATGCAATTAATTAGTGTAACCTGGGTATGGTGAGAGTGTTGATTCCAAACAACATGGGAGACAAAAACCTGAGAGCCACACTATTTCCCCCCATACCTTCTTTTGGAACCAGAGCCACTAGTGCAGTGCCCATGATTACCAGTTCACCCAGCCAGTCGAAAAGTATTCAGTGGTTGATGGTATCAGGAACCCCCAGTAGGTATGGGGAAGTCAACCAGGTAGCACTACTCCCTTGTCTCTCTTCCAATAATGAGTATCATTTAGGGAGACCAAGATAGTAGTAGTCCCCCAATGAGATCTGAAACAGGTCTAGACAATCTATTTCTTCCAAGGAAGGCTGGACCTTGTCCAAAAAGGTTTATTTGTGGTCAGCCAATAATGGTGAATCCAGGGAATATCTTTTTGAAGGGGTCTCAGAACTATCTCCTTCAAGGTGGATGCAGCTGCTCCTCATCAGACCCAAGACTCAGCCAGGAAATACCCTTCATCCAGTTCTAACAAGTCAAGATAGGAAATGGTAGTCTGGCCTCTGCCAGGCAACTTGTCCACATCCTCAGGCCACAATAACTGTAAATGTGGCAAGTAAATGTGTTCCGATGGGTGAAGGTGAAGTTCAGATATCAGAATGCCACAATAACTGACATTCATCCAAACAAGTTTGAAACTGCATTCTAGTGACCTTTGAAGACTGATCAGCTGTAGTTGTCCAAGTCAGTGTTGGTACAAGTGACTTTTTAATGTATTTATTGATTGCTGCTGAGTTTTAATGGTTTAATTTTTATGTTGTATTATTTGCTGTCGGGAACAGCCGTGTTGGAAGCCGCCTCGAGCCCTTTGGGGATGAGGCGGCCTACAAATTTAATAAATTAAATTAAATTTTGTCTGCAGAATGCTTAGCAAAAGGTCATAAACTGACTATTTCACAGTGCAAAGGTTATATTATCAGGGTCAAGGGTAAAAGCTGCCTGTTAGAGAGAACCGCTCCATTGGGCAGCTTTGCAAAGACAAAGGTGGCAGAAGTATGCAAAAGCACATTCCAGGCTACTCTGCTCATTTGCATTTACTTGTCTTCTCCATTTGTATTTGAGTGTCTGCCAGCCCACTTTCTTGGTCCTTCCTTCTCAACAAGGGAAGTGCATGGTTGCAGCAGGTGGGCAGACGACACCTAGGATGCACATCCCTTAAGCACCTCTCATTTATTGAAATAGGCTTTGAGTTGTGCCTGTGTCTCTTCTCCCAGGACAGAAATAGATGAAATAGTTAAGTGTTGAGTAACTAAATAACATCACTTTACAAATCTGTGGAGTTGTACATTTTGAAGCTCTCATCAGTCATGCGGGGTCGTAAAGTTTTCATCATGAGGGCAAGTAAATGTGTTCCGATGGGTGAAGGTGAAGTTCAGATATCAGACTTAACACAAACCCACAAATTAGAATGGAAGGCATCCTGACACGGCTCCTCTCTCCCCACTGCTGTAGGTCCTTGGGCGATGTTTCTTGACAGTGATGCAAGTACACTTTCAGTTTTTATCCCAAGCTTTGCAGAAGGTCC
Organism: Sphaerodactylus townsendi; assembly: GCF_021028975.2. Taxonomy (NCBI): domain Eukaryota; kingdom Metazoa; phylum Chordata; class Lepidosauria; order Squamata; family Sphaerodactylidae; genus Sphaerodactylus; species Sphaerodactylus townsendi. The sequence goes on from NC_059438.1 coordinate 26,722,891, forward strand.
AACCAGTGGCTCACTCGTGTTTTGCTGAAGTGGTAGCTCAGGAGAGGAAGAATTCCAGTATGGCTGAGACGTCCTGTGCAAACCCCACGACTGAGCTAGAAGACGCTGTGCGATCCTGGAGAGGCGCAGCAGAGGTAAGCTTATAGCAGAGGCGTCCAACTCTGGCACTTCAGATGTTCATGGACTACATGGCCAATTGGCCATGCCAGCAGGGGCTGATGGGAATTGTAGTCCAAGAACATCTGAAGCGCCTAAGTTGGATATCCTTGGCTTATAGAATAGCTGTCTGGATGGACCACAGTAAACCTCCAGCATATTCTCTCCAGTAAAAGTGAATCAGATGTTTCGTGGAAGTTCATCAGTAGGATGTGAAAGGCTCTTGCTTTTCCAATTGCTGTCCTCAATATTGAATTCTGGTGATTGAAGCTTTTTCCCTGAACATTTATTCCATGCCAAGTCCATAAAATATGATAAATAAGTAAATGTTGCCTTGTTATACATGTTGACACATATCTAACAAAAATTGGGGGAGGGCCATGTTTCTCTTAAAGCATATGTCCAATCTTCTTGTTACAGAACGAAATGTGCTCTGCTTGCAACAGTCCGATATCTCATTCTGAAGCTCATGGTCTCCATGTTCCTTTGTGGAGTTATGTGCAGCCAGACTTCAGTGTTCCTGATAGAATTCTTTACCCCGTTTTGTTTCAAAGATAGATTTTACAGTACCGTCCTATATAGAGTCACTCCATTTTGTTATTACCGAGTCACAGCTGACTTATGGCAATCTTGCAGGGTTTTCAAGGCAAGAGACACTCAGAGGTGGTTTGCATTGCCCGCCTTTGCATCACGCCTTTAGTATTCCTTGAAGGTCTCCCATCCAACTACGTGCCAAGGTTGAGGCTGAGAGAGGCCGCGACTGCCCCAAGGTCACCCAGCAAATTTCCACTGCAGAATGGGGATTCGAACCTGAATTTCCCTTATCTTAGAAAATCACTTTAACCACTACATCATGCTGGCTCTCCATTCTAAGTCCCTTGACATCAGTATGATTGCACTGACACATACAGTGATCTTAACATAAATAGGATTGGCTCTTAACCGAGCTTATGTTAAAAATTCCTTTACTGCTTCATTTCTCTCTCTCGAAAAGACTAGCATGCAAATATGATACAGTCATAATGCGTAATCCGAATGTGTCTCCTTACTGCTTGCCTTTATCACAGCAACTTTATAGCCCTTCAAAGTTTATTGTGCCAGTTTTGAACTGTTGCTATTTTTGTCTTGTCTGTACTTTTTTTCTTTCTGCTTAAAGGCCACGTCGCGGCTGAGAGAAAGAGGCTGCGATGGCTTAGCTGGAATTGAGGTCCAACAGCTCTTCTGTTCCCAAAGTGTGGCAATTCCTGAGCACCAGCTAAAAGAACTGAACTTGAAAATAGACAGTGCTTTGCAGGTTGGCTGCCTCTTTGTGTTTCTTTTCTTTCCACTAGCTCCATGGTGGCGAACCTTTGGCACTCCAGATGTTATGGACTACAATTCCCATCAGCCCCTTCCAGCATGGCGAATTAGCCATGCTGGAAGGGGCTGATGGGAATTGTAGTCCACAACATCTGGAGTGCCAAAGGTTCGCCACCGCTGCGCTAGGTGATGTGAGGATTGATGCTTGCTAATAAGGGAATGGCCCAGGCCAGTGGTGGCGAACCTATGGCACGGGTGCCAGAGGTGGCACTCAGAGCCCTCTCTGTGGCAGACGCACATTTCCAGACACACATACCAATAATATCTAGGGGCTGGCCTGGGCTTAGCACCAGGCTCAATTATTAGCATTAAGCCTAAGACCTAATTTTGGGGAAGCAGAGTAGGTAACCCTGTTAAGCGCTGTTAAACCCCACTGATTTTCATGTGAAGAACTAAGCTGATCGATCGCTTTACCTGGGAGTAAGATCGGTTGCTGGCAATGGGGCTTGCTTCTGAGTAAATCCTCCTAGGGTCGTGATACACCCGTTGGAAGAGTTGCACGGTTGCTTCAAAGCAATGCCACCCACTACCACCAAGCTTACTCCCGAGTAACGCACACCTCGGAGCCAACCGTTTTTTCTAAACTAAAACCTCAGCATTCAGGTTAAATTGCTGTGTTGGCACTTTGCGATAAATAAGTGGGTTTTGGGTTGCAGTTTGGGCACTCGGTCTCGAAAAGGTTCGCCATCACTGGAGGCTCACCTGATCTCATCAGATCTCAGAAGCTAAGGCCGGCTGCTGCGAGAGGAGTAATTGCCGTCGCCTTTGATTTCAGGGCTTTGTGCGTTCATTTCAAAAAAGTTTTTGCCTGATGCTTGATTTGTGGTTTTGTGTGTGTGTGTTTTACATATCAGGCATACAAAATTGCATTGGAGAGTTTGGGTCACTGTGAATACGCAATGAAGGCTGGCTTCCACATAAACCCAAAGGCTATTGAAGCAAGTTTGCAGGTAAAAACAGTTTCTTTCTTTCAGTAAATACATTGCTGAATTCGTTGCTGGCAGATCTCTTTGACTTGCGCACTTGGTGTTCTGTCCTTTTAGGGCTGTTGCAGTGATGCTGAAGCCCAACAGGCTGGTCGGAGACAGACTCCTCCTCAGCCAATCCAGTGTGAGCTCCCAACAGTTCCCATTCAGATAGGTGCTCACTTCCTGAAAGGAATATCTTTCAATGAGTCTGCAGCAGACAACTTGAAGTTGAAAACGGTAAATCTCTTTTTTTTTTGTCACGCTAACCAGTACTTTGGGCCAAATTGTTAAGCACAGTGTCGAAGATTGGTTGGCAAAGCGCACGCTTTAAAACTCATGCCAACTTATTAAGCACATCAAGGAGAAAGAGGACAGTTTTAAGGTGCTTGGATAGTATTGGGTTGCAAATGAATTTGCGGTCCAGCAAAGCTAGTTGCATTTCACAAACTGCAGCTCCCTCAGCTGGTTGTTGTGGGCTTTCTGGGCTGTGTGGCTGGGGTCTGGTAGAACTTGTTCCTAACATTTCGCCGGCATCTGTGGCCGGCATCTTCAGAGGTGTATCACAGAGAGAAGAGTGTTACACACTGTTTCCAGCTCACTCCCTTTACAGGGAGATTCTTCCCATCTGCTTTGTCATGTTGTGTTAACAAATTGCTGAGGGATTTCTCTGAAAGTCCTGTCATTTCAAAACCTAATTTGGAATTAGTTTGCATGCAGATGTCACAGAGTCGTTCCTCTCTGCAACCTGAAAGGGTGAAAGGAGACAGGGAGCAGACTTAACCTGTGGCTGCAGCTGAAATTGAATCATCTCCTCCTCAATGAGTTCTAAGCCACAGCAGTGAGGATGTTGGTGCTGGTTGTGCAGACTCACATGCCTGCTCCTAAATAATTCTTAGTAAAAGATAAAGTTAGCGCAAGCACCAGGTCCTTACTGACCCATGGGGTGACATCACATGATGATGTTGACTGGGCAGGCTATGTCAATCAATCAATCAATACCTTTTATTGGCATAGACAAAAAAGATAAAATTTACAATAGAAGTGTGAAGTGAAGATTAAAAAAACAGGCTAGTAGATGAGCTTAGTTCAGCAGATACTAGATCGGGCCTGTTGGACCAATACCAGGAATTTTGCGACGTCCAGATATCTCTGAGGGAATCGGTCCCAGAGCAGGAAGTAGGTCTTGGCCTTGCTTGAAGCGAAAGGACAGTTCCAGATGTGACGGTCGATATATAGACTTCTAAATGAGCAATAGAAGTCACAGTTGAGGAGAATATGTTCAGCCGTTTCAATGGCCTTTTGGGAACACGGACAAGTTCGCTTGTGGTAAGGTATCTGTAGAAATCTACCACTTAAGTTTGCCGAAGGAAGTGCATTCAGTAGAGCAAGCATCAGAGTTCGTCTGAGGTATGATGAAGATATATTGGCAAAATATGATGGAAATCCCCTGTGCCGGGGGGGGGGGGGCGGCGGCAGCTAGAATAAGGTATAATGGGTATAATGTCTTTCATGTAGTGAGAAGAAAGAATTTTGAGTTTCTATATCAGTTAATCTTTGAGGCAAGAGATTAATAATTTGTGGTTCGCCCATATTGTCAAAAAAGGTCAATGAGAAGCCCAAATAATTTATTTTGGAGGTTATCCAGGAGGGCAGGCTATGTGAATGGGTGGTTTGCCATTGCCTTCCCCAGTTTCTACACTTGACCGCCAGCATTTTGCCAACCCTGGAAGGCTGAGTCAACCTTGAGCTGGCTACCTGACACCAGCTTCCATTGGGGTCGAATGCAGGTCATGAACAGACCTTCGACTGCAGTACTGCCGCTTACCATTCTGTGGAACAGGGCTCAAGTAAATTATTGAGGAGCCCTCATTTGACCCAGATCTCATAACAACAGGTCTAAATTATGGGTGGGGAGATATTGACAGGATATTAGGAAAAACCTTTCAACGCTATGAGTAGTTCAGTGGTGGAATCGGTTGCCCAAGGATGTTTTGTGTTCTCTTTTCTAGGAGGTGTTTAAGTGCAGACTGGACAGTAGTTCGTCAGGATGCCTTGGGACAAGAGTGTCCAACTCTGGCCCTGCAGATGTTCATGGACTATGATTCCCATCAGTCCCTGCTAGCTGGAAGGGGCTGATGGGAGTCGTAGTCCATGAACATCTGCAGGGCCAGAGTTGGACACCCCTGCTTTAGGACATCCTTTATGGTGCAAGGGGTTGGACTGGGTGGCCTTTAGGTCCCATCCATTTTTAAAATTCTATGATCTTTCCTTGTCACTTCTAGTAGCCCATGACACTCCAGCCATTGTCAACATTATAATGATCAAGTGCACAGCATTTTATACCTAAACTTGGCTGGCTGCGAAGCTTGTTGGTCCCAATTACAGTAACATTGATTTCAATAATTAGTCCTCAAAAGTGGGAAGTTAACATCTGTTTTCACTGCTGTGTTTCCATGCCCACGCATGTGATTGGTCTGCTTTTTTGTTTGCTTTCGTATTTACCAGTTCATTTTTAAAACTTTGTTTCCTTTCCCCGTTCCCCCCACAGCACACTATGATACAACTGATCAAAGAAACCGGGTGCCATAATGGAGTGACCCCGAGAGATGACTCTCCTGTGACTGAAATATTGAACCAGGTTTGCCCTTCCACATGGCGAGGAGCTTGTAAAACTGCTGTACAGTTGCTCTTTGGGCAAGCTGGCCTGGTAAGTACCTATCTGTTTTGACCTGTGGGACAACTAGCAACTTTGGGGGTGGGGGGTTATTTAGAAAAACAACCATCTTTGGGGTGAGAGTGGGAGTAAGTAATCCTCCTCCAGCACTGCAGCTCAATTTCATTTTGAGTCTCCCTGGAACTGTTTCCAGTTTTTCCCAAAATACAAGTAACCCTGATCACAAATTTCTTGCAACTTTTTTCTGTTTTAGCTCTTCTGCTGCCCACCTCCTTGTAGTTATAAGACAGCTTCATTTCAGTCCTCCTTCTAAACTGAAATTTAGGGCAAATGGGGGTGTCAGAGCAGCCCCGGGGCAGGCTGTGATTGTAGCAGGGCTGCATTCAGCTTGCTCCTGCCCACCTGTAGTCCTCCAGGCAAATGAGGACCCCTGGAGTTTCCACAGTATGTAAAAGGGAAAGTCTACCCTGACTAAAATCGTCTTTTTAAATCATTGCCTGTGCAAAATCACCCAAAAAACCTCCCACAAGAACCACCCTATGTCCTCTCCTTCGACCTTTAATATCTAGTGTTAAGGTCAAACTGGAGACAATAACAGGATCCATGTTATGTCTGTCCACACATAAAACAAGCAATTGGAGTGGAGCCAGGGTGAAATTGAGTGTGCAGAACAGATACAGCTGCAGCTGTTCGTCCTGTGCCTTGTATTGTGGTGGTCCACTCAAGACTCTAGTGCCAGTTCATGTGTTAAGCTGAAAGGCAAATTTTTCAAACAGTGTAGTGCTCCACCATTGCTGTGGGGGGACAGGATTTAGCACACATGTGGCTTCTTTGGTCACATTTTTCCAACCCTTTAATATTGTGGCTGTTAAGGCATGCCAGAGATGTCTAGTGGTTAGAGTGTTGACCTAGAACTGCGGAGACTTAAGCTTCAAATCTCTCTGCTTGCTGGGAAAACTCACGGGGTGACTTCAGGCCATTTATTTTTATTTTGTTATTCGACTTGTATCCCGCCTACCCCCATAGGGCTCAGGGCAGCGAACAACAGTGGTATAAACAACTAACATCAATAAGCATAATCAAGTCAGCAAATATTGATGAACATGGCGTCACAAAATGGCAACAGCATCAATGAGCATAGCACCACTGCACGAAATACCACAGTATAAACAGCAAACAACAAGTATCAATAATCATAACATTACACAAGGCAAAAATCATCAATAAGCATAGCATAACAACATAATTATAACATCATTAGCAAAAAAATCAATAATAAAATTAAAAAAACATCAATAATCATAACCTAAGTACAAACGGGTGGCGACTTTCCCTTCTGTAGCACATGATGGCCTAAGACTAACCACCTAAGCAGTTCATAGCAGTGTTGGTACAGCAGCCAAGTCCAGTAACTAACATCAATCACCATACTAAGCCTAATATGTAATAATACGTAATTTATTCTCCCAATCTAATTTTCCTTACACGGTTGTTGGGAATAAGGGAGCCTTGTGCGCCACCTTAAATTCATGGGAAAGAAGGCGGATAAAAGTATTATAAAATACGACATAACTTTTATTAGTTGTGTGGAAACTGCCTTGTACTCTTCTCATTGTTGGGTAGAAACTTTTCATCTGCGCCAGTAAATTGCACTGCATGCCGGTGAAAATCTCAACCACTGTTTAGATTTTTCTATGGGTGAGAATGGTGGAGGAAACATCTGTGAAGTAAGAACAATGGTTGTCAAGAGCTGTTTCCTAGGGTGGGGGTGAGAAACGTTTGCTGTATTTTGAGTTCAGTTTGCTCAGATAAAATGAAACCTCAGTTGTGTCTCTATTTCCACCCAAACGCTGCTGGATTATATTATGGAAATGTTGCCTTCCCATGATGTATCAGTGAGAAGCTTCCATTACAAATTTAGCAACAACTTAAAATTTTCTAGCCAGAGTGCGGAATGATAATCTTATAAAGATTTGTTTGTGTCATCTTATGCGGCAAATTTCTGGGCTCAATTTACCCAAATACTGGAAAGTAGATTTGGTTTCGTAAAAGAAGCACAAAATAAAAAGCTTCCCAGCTGTCTAGAGCTTTAAAGAACCTTTAAGTAGTAGACAGTGGCCTTTTTTAAACAAAGTTTTGGATTCATCATAGGGAATGAGTGGAAGGCTTTTTTCCCCCAAATTGAAATTCTGTGCACATATTCCTTGGTTAGCTAGCAGTAGCTGTCTATTTATTTGTTCAGTCCGTTTATGTCCTGCCTTTCTCCCCACTGGAGACCTAAAGCAGCTCACATGGTTCATCTCTTTTCTGTTTTATCGTCACAGCAATCCTGTGAGGTAGATTAGGCCGAAGGAGTGTGACTAGCCCAGGGGTCTGCAACCTGCGGCTCTCCAGATGTTCATGAACTACAATTCCCGACAGCCCCTGACAGCCCCTGACAGGGGCTGATGGAAATTGCAGTTCATGAACATCTGGAGAGCCGCAGGTTGCAGACCTCTGGACTAGCCCAAGGTCACCCAGCAGTCTTCCATGGCAGAGCACGAAAATGAACCTGGCTCTCCCAGCTTCCAGTCTTGACAGTCTAAAATCACTACTCTGTGCTGGCTTGCGACACCATGCATGACACGTCCAGCTCTTGTGGGGATGAATGGGATGGTGCTATTTTAATGCTAGATTGGAAAACCGCTACATTTTTGGAATCTTAAACACTTACTACTTTCTCCCTCCAACATTGCTAGGTGGTTGTGGACACAGCGCAGATTGAAAACAAAGAGGCGTATGCTCCGCAGATCAGTTTAGAAGGTTCCAGAATTGTGGTTCAAGTACCATCAACTTGGTAATTATGCTGAAATATGCAGGCACAACTGTCTTGTCAGTGTGTGTGTGTTAAATGTCAAAATTAAATATTTGTATTGGTGAGCGAGTGATCAGTATCTCCAAGAGTCTGAATTAAAACCTGTGTTCCTTAGGTGCCTAAAAGAAGATCCTGCAACGATGTCTTTGCTACAGAGAAGCCTGGATCCTGAAAAGACTTTGGGGCTGGTGGACGTTCTTTATACCGCGGTGTTCGACCTGAATCGGTGGAAGGAAGGAAGGTGGGGCAGGCGTTTGGTTTGGGCAGCACCGTTCCCCAAATAGAAATAAGTAAAAGTTCTATAGAGGTGGTTCATCACATGGCAGCAAGTGGATGACGAAGCTGGAGGCCAGATGTGGACTGGCATCAGTTGGCCTGAGTAGCAAAAAATGTGCCAAGTGTAGCTTGTGGGCAGAACTCTGTTATTCAAAGATGCTGTGAATTTCTGAAATAGACGCACTTCTTTCCAGCCATGTATACAGATGGCTCTAATGAGGCCTAGGCTTGATCCTGGGAGACTCACTACAAATGTGGTTAAAGGTTGATAAAGAACACAAACAACCCAGGTCTTTCCTCTCCTTAAAAGAGAGGGAAGGGGGCTTGGCCAACAATGTTTCAGCAAATTGCTAAAAGTTCATGAAATCTGTAAGCGCTACAAGAAAATGTTGTCTTTAGTACATCAGTGGTTCAAATATCTGCTAAGTTACCTCTGATTTGCTGCATTGAGAAGTCTGGGGAACATAACCCAGTACAACTGCAGCAGAATTTGGGCCTAGTTCTAACATAACATCCTGCTGTCTGTGTGAATCTGAGAAATGTGGGCTGGAAAATAGTGTTCATAAACTGGACACATGATTGGAAAGCAGTGCTCAGCCGTGGAGCAGCCACAGAGTGGAAAGGTTCAGTATTAAATGTCTTCCTTAATTATTTGGGCAAAACTGAAACAGTACGTATAAGTCTTTGTTTGGGGGCTTGTTCGTCACTGAGTCCATTCTTTCAGCTGAGATGTCTTTAGAGATCACAGTTGCTTTTCTGCACAGTGGCTGATGCTGATCCATTCAGTACTAGACTAGCAGGAACAAACCTGGACACCTTATCCAGCCAGGTGTCAGTAAGACAGAAAAGATGGGACACCTGAATAATGCTTCACTTTTCCTCCACTGTGGTCCTCAGTTCCTCTGCTGCTACCACTTCTTTATGCACAAGATCACTGTTGTCCAAGGAGTTTTAAAGTATGTAGAAGGGCTCGAGGCAGAAGTAGTAAACACTGCTTGTGGAGGAAAATGTGAGAGGAATGATGTCATAGGATCCAAGCTTTTTCTGTTTTTGATGGAGGCAGGCATGTGAGGAAAAAACTAAACATGCAGCTTACAATGAACTTAGCTGGATGGTTGAAGACTAGCAAATTTATAGTATCGGGTAAGGTGGCAGGAAAGGAGCCCCATGACACAGAGTGGTCAGCTGCAGTACTGCAGGCAAAGCTCTGTTCTCAACCTGAGTTTGATCACAACAGAAGTCAGTTTCAGGTAGCCGGCTCAAAGTTGACTTCCACCTTTCTGAGGTCAGTAAAATGAGTTCCTGGCTTGGTGGGGTAGACAACTGGGGAAGGCAGTAGCAAACCACCCCATAAACATAGTCTGCCCAGTAAATGTTGTGATGTGATGTTGCCACGTTGGTCAGTAATGACCTAACACTTACACAGGTGACTGCCTTGACCTTTAAAGTGGCTGGAATCTCCCAGGCATCATTCAACAAAATGCTTAACTTATTTCTTGCCTCTATTACCACATTTTTGTCGATTAAGCATCTGTGTTCAGAAGCACAGTATTGCCCATTCTAATTAATATTGCAGCTTTTCAAGGCAACCTCTTTCTCTCTGAATGAGGAAATTACATACTAGCACCTAGACTGGCTAATCCAGTGTTTTGCACAGCGCTTATGTTCCCTAGTCCTTTTTTTTAGTGCACTGCCACGCATTCCTGAGAATCCCAGGTTGCATCTCTTGCACTGATTTGTATAAAATTGCCTGCTTGTGTAAAGATGTCTGTTGGGGTTATTTTGTTTTAAAACAGGGAGCAAGCTTTGCCCTGTATTCAAATCCAACTCCAGCGTGAGATCTGCGACTTTGGGAGCCACATTGACTTGCCACCTGGAAATGGAAACAAATCGACCGGTGGCTTGCAAAAGACTTTCTCCAAGTTGACATCCCGGCTTACAAAGAAAGCCTCCTGTGCAAATTCGAGCAACAGTGGGAGTTACTCCATTCCTAGTACACCTTCCAAAAACCTTTTTATAGCTAACAACTTGGAGGACAAATCAAAAACACCCAGCAATGCAGACACCCGGCTGCAAAGCATTCTGAACATCGGGAACTTCCCCAGGGCAGCAGAGTCGACACAGCCAGGGCAGAGCCCGAGCAAGCAGACTGTCAATGGGTTTCTCCTTGACAGGCGAGATAATGGCAAAGCAGACAGTTTCAAGGATGCCAAAGGCATGAATTTACCGACTGACCAAGAAATGCAGGAGGTGATAGATTTCCTCTCTGGCTTCAATATGGGTAAATCTCAGCAGACCTCCCCACTGGTGAAAAGGAGGAACTCCGTTGCATCCTCTTCGGCTGCAGCAGAGCAGAAGCCCACCGCCGTGCAGCAGCAGCCTCAGTCTTCGTCTCACACGCCCCTGCACCATCTTCAGCAAGGGCTGTTGCAGCAGCCTCAAAAGCAGCAGCAACAAATGCAGTTTTATCAGCACCTGCTTCAACCCATCGGGCCCCAGCAGCAGCAACAGCAGCAGCAACAGCGTTCACCTGGCAAATGGCCCACCAATGCCAGCCAACAGCCAGCCCAGACTGTTGGCCCGGGATTGTCTCATGTGCATCAGTGGGGCAGTCACACCTGTAATGACCTGAGCTCTGATTTGTATAGCTTGGGCCTGGTGAACAGTTATATGGACAATGTGATGTCTGAGATGTTGGGACAGAAGCCACAAGGACCTCGAAACAATACGTGGCCAAATCGTGACCAAAGTGATGGAATCTTTGGGATGTTGGGAGAGTTTCTACCTTTTGACCCTGCAGGTGTGTGCATGTCCCAATATGAATGTTTGGGGAAAGGGCTTTAGTGTACTCGGGTCCCCGTCAGTTGTACATTGTGTTGGGAGGGGGGAGATACTGAGCAACTCAGTTTTAGAGCTAGGAAGTACATCGATGTTGTATGAAAATTAGTGTATTTCTGTGATGTGTTTCCTAGCATTTCCATTTTGTACACCAAATGATGGTGTAACGGATACCATTGTGTCCTGTAAACTTTTGGGACAGATGCTAACATTCTGTAAGTTATAAATGAATATCGGGGCAGGGGGAGAATCTTGAGTTGGTTTCCTGTTATGTTCATAAAATTCTTTCTAAAGCAGAGGTGAGCAGAAAAGGTACAACTGTGGTCTACTATGGACTGGTAAACCCTCCTGGTTGTGGTCTACTAATGGACTGGTAAACCCTCCTGGTTGTTGGGGACCTTACAAAAAGTATCAGTAGTTCTTGTTCCATTTTCCCTAGTGTATTGCTTCCACTAGGAGGTGGAATACTTACCTGTTGTGGCTGGTCTCCCATCGAGACCCAACTTTCCTTTTCAGAAGTGGTAGGAAGCAGAAGAAATCTCTTGCAAAAGGAATGTGTGTATTCTTGTGCTATAGCAGATCTTTTTATAAGTACAAAAATAGCAGCCTGGGTCAGCTGCATATAATGTGGCCTGCCTAAATGCTGGGAGACAGATGCCTCTTAGACTTCTATTTTGCTCTTTCACATGTGAGCAGGCCATGACAGGAATTCGATAGTAAAATGCTAGCAGTTAAACGGCTGTTTGTAGCCAAGGGTGTCTTCAACCCTGTGGTACTGTTTCTGGTAATGGTGCTTTGATGAAGGTCAATTCTGGCCTTGTGGATGGGAAGAGGGAGGGGTGGGTTCCTGAGGCCAAAACTTAAGTGGTCAAAATGACAAGGCAGTGACCCTCCATCCGTCCCCAGCTGTGCACTTGATCCAGAGCACTGCTCCTTCCTGGGATATTTTCTCGATGCCTTGGGAGGGGGGCAAGAAGGAAAGTCTACTTTGCGTGTATCTTCATTCACATACACGGGAGGCAGCTGCTGCTTTTGCTGTGCTCTTTTGGATGCTTTCAAATATCCTGGTTGCCCTGCGAAATGATACCCAGTCTCCCCTGCTCCTCACACATGTTTTTCTTGCCAGTGTGGAGCTAAATAGAATTGAACATATTTGCCCTGCTTAGATTCCTCAGGGTGATGGGGACATTTTTTGTATAGTTGAGGCAGAGAAAGTACGGTTAAAAGGATGCTTTTGTGCGTCTTTCTTCCTTGGAGATGCTCCCTTCAGACATTCTTCAGTCTATTCTCTCGACAGAGAAGAGCAATCTCTTAGCAACAGGAATGCACTTTTGAAGCAGGCTTTCTCCCCATAAGCTGGCTGCACTGTGGAGCTCTCAAGAAGGCAACATGCAGAGAGAGATTTGCAAGAGACCCCTGTCTCGTGGATTGGCATGGACACAGTTTCAGCTCAGGATTGGGGAGGGGGGGGGGCTCTTGAAAAAACACTCTAGGAGAAACTTTATGAGTATCCCTGGGTCGGAAGAGACATGGCTGGATATAAACAAATAGACAACTCAGGGGGTCTCCCGTGCCTCTCAGAATTACTCTTGGTTGGCAGAAGGCCTTTGTGACCTATCCTCTACAGGTGGACGTTAAGGATAACTAACCAACACTTTGTGACTTCTCCCTCTACCCCATCCTCATTTCCTTTACCCAGCACATTCTGCCCGCCCGCCCACAAATCACTTTCCCGTGAAGTGCTTAATATGCAGCACTTGAACAAACATTCCCGATTGCTGACTGGTTTGCATTGTGGGGTGTGAGTGAGAGAGAGAGATGTGTGTTTCTTTTCTTTTTGAGGGGTAGACAATTGAGCTTCAGAGGATTAGATGAGGGGATAATTGTAGTTGGACTAGGCGAATGTGTCAACTGTCAGGTTTCTCTTTTTACATCCAGTTGGCTCGGATCCAGAGTTCGCCCGCTATGTGGCTGGGGTCAGCCAGGCCATGCAACAAAAAAGGCAAGCACAGCACTTCCGTCGCCCCAGCAACGCACGTAGCAACTGGCCTCATCCTGATGATCCTCACAGAACCTGGCCCTTTCCTGAGTATTTTACGGAAGGGTAAGGAGCCACCTGGGGTGCTTTTCTAGTGTATTAAAATTTGTGAATAAGTGTTACACTTCAGTAATTTACTATTTTGCTGCAGCAGTGGATGAAGTAGTTTCATTGACCCGTCGAGTTCAGGGTACTCTATTGATGTGGGTACTCTACATGGTTACTGAGACTGTAACATCAGCTGTAAAGAGCTTTAAGGTGAATGTGGTATGAACTGGAAAGAGATGAAAAGCAGGAGATAGAAGCCACAAGCTAAACATTTTAAGACACACACACCCTCCACTTGTGAAGAGACCGGATTGTTTCATTTGGCCTTATTGTAATGTAGAAAATGTCGCAGGGGTTGAATGAGTGTTCAGCATTTTATCAAACAAGCAGGAAATGGCAAAGACTTGCGAGAAGCATCTCATTTCCCCCTCCTACTTATTTTCTCTCTTTCCCTTCCCTGGGAAAGCCCTCGTAGCTTCTCCCCTTTTCCTGCTTCCTTCTCTCCTTCCCACCCAACAGCTAACTTGCATTTATCTGCCCCCTTTCTTCAGTTTTCCCTTCCCCACCAGCAGCCTTTACATTAGAAAACTGTGGCCCAGTTATGTGGTGCCAGCCCTTGGGCCAAGCCCACTTGATTTATACCCAAACTTTCTCCCCAGTGGGGACCAAAGCATTAGGGCCCTCTCCTTTTTATCTGCACAACAACCCTGTAAGGTAGGTTAGGCTGGAAGTTTGTAACTGGTCCAAAATTACCTAGTGAACTTCCACAGCAAGATGGGGATTTGAACCTGAACTCCCAGACCCTACTCTGATGTTCTAACTGCTTCTCCACACTGGGTTTCATAGGTTGGCTGCTACTGAAGAGTAGCAAGCAGACAAGCTAGTGGAGTCATACAAGTCAGATGGTATCAAGTCATCCAGAGGTTGCTTCCAGACCTAGGGGTTGCCAGCTTCCAAGTGGGACTGAAAACTCACAAGGATTACAACCGAATTCCAGACAACAAAGATCTGTCCCCCTCAACAAAATGGCTTCTTTGGAGAGTGACTCAGTGGCTTTGTAGTTATCTGAGGCCTCTCCCCTCCACAAATCTTGTCCTCATCTGATTCTACCACAAAATCTTCAGGAATTTCCCAACCTGGAGCTGGCAATCTTAGCCAAGCTTGGCCCCAAAGAGCAAGAAAGACTTGGGAAGCACCCTGCCCCCTTCCCTGCCTTTTCATTCACAAAAACCCAGTTGGGAATATTGTAGTTGCTTAAAGCTACAGACACTCTTTCATTTTGGGGCTTTTTAAATCTCCTAATTTAGGACATTTTTCAGGTTTGTGAAAAAGTATGTCTTGCCTTTTCATAGCTCCAGTCACTGGAATTTCCCAAGTATCCTCAGGTTTGGCCATTTAAATGTAATATGATGTATAACTTCACCTCTGGGTGCTTATATCCCCACACACCTTTCTGACTGCTCTCTTGTCTACTCTTAGTGAGATGACCAGCAGCTGGTCGGGCACTCAGGGTGACTCTGCCAGCTCCAGTGATGAGACCTCCTCTGCCAATGGAGACAGCCTGTTTTCCATGTTCTCAGGGCCAGACATCGTTGCTGCAGTCAAGCAAAGAAGGTGAGCGAAAGGGATGACTTCTGTGGCCAGGCAGAATGCCAGAGGCTTTATGGTCTCTCTGCAGATAGGCACAGTACCTGTGCAGTGCAAGAACAATAGTCTTCTAGAGCTGACGTTCCTTACATTCTCCCTGAGAGCCCATCCCCTTCAGGAGAGAGCCTGTGCGCTTGTTTTGAAGTGGCAGGCAGAGAACACTCCTTGCTGCCAGCATGAAAGCTCCACTCTGATGTTACATGTGAGCCACAAAGCAAACTAGATCTGGGAATCACAAAAGCTTCACACACGCACACACACACACACACCCCTGTTAGATGGCTGTCCATGCATTGGCATCAGGGGAGATCTTTTTTCAGTGTTGTATGTGAATTGTCTTCTTCCTTTATTTGAAACGGTTGAGGCACCAGCTTCAATCCATCATGTTTTTTGGCTGAGGATTCAACTATTATGCCATGGGTGGTGTCATTTTATCACTCCTGGACCTTAGTAAGCGTGAGAGCTGGGAAATGCAGCATTGAGGGGGGCGGGAGCTCTCTGTTACAGACGCAGGCCTGTTTGTGCATTATAGTCTAGACCTTGGTGAGGGGGCACATATATTGATGCCAAACCTGTTTGAAAATTTGGGCCTAGTCCTGGTGTACTCGTAGAATTCAGCTCCCATTCGCATGTCTGAGTGCTATGGAATACCAGTCAGAGAATCAGTCTTTGAGTCTCTACTACAGTGATATTGAGTGGTTTAGGAGCCACCTGTGGCTCTCCAGAGCACTGTTTCCCATAGCATCTACCCATGTTCTAGGTAAGTGAGCAACTTCTTTAGATATGGGGAAAATTTCATCATTAGTATGGGCCCAAGATAAACAGCTCTATTTTTTATTTTTTAAAACTTGACACAGCTTTTCCATTTCACTTATACAGTGAAGCCCTTCATTTCCACAGCTTTGTTATGATTGAGTCTGGGCCAACATATGCTTTTGAATGAGGTAGTGAGATGGGGAATGCTGCCCATAAAACTAAACTCCTTGCAGATAGGGGTTCTGACTACCTCTTCTCCTGCAGAACTAAAGTAAAACTTGAAAATAGGGAGCTTTTAATATAGAGAAGCATTTTTTTAACTTCTACCCTAATAGTTACAGAAAATTCAAAAGCTTACACAGTTTTGTAACATCTCTGAATTGTAAGCCAATCTCACTCCAGGTACATAAGGGTTGGCTAAGGTTCTGTAATTGTAAAGAAAGACAACCCTACATGCTCAGATGTATTCTGGTAATTTAAAGTTATATTATTGGTTGTGTGTGTTTGGGGACATTGCACAAGACTTACGGTAGTCATGAGGTTCTTCGGCGGGAACTGTGAATGTGGCTCTCTGTGATCCATGCAGTGAGTCCCATTGCTCTAGTGAATTCATCTCGTTGACTGAACAACTGGAAGACTGTTCATCTGCATGCCTCTAGTGAATGGTTGTGGCTAATGTTTTGTTTCAAAACCACTGTTGTGTGCAGAGTCGAGAGGCTATCTGGCTTTCAGATGATATGGGGCAGACAATGTGGGAAGGCTAGTACTAGTGCTTGAGGGCTTCCTGAAGGTAGCTGGCTGGCTGTTGTGCCGGGGGGAAGGAATGCTGAATCCTTGACCTAATCGAGCAGGGCTACTCATACATTCTGCTAATTTCTTGGGTATGGTGGCAAATCTTTTTTTGCGAGTAACCCTTGCTCGAATAGAATTCAGTTTCCAAAAAAAATCTATCAGTCATACTTCCTGCAGTGTTTTGAGAAGAATTCAGCCTTAAATATTGTGCTACTGTGGATGCACAAAACCTCTCTGTTAGTGCAGCATATGAAGCATTGACTTTTGGTTCTTGGGTAAAGTGATCAATGGTTCTAGTCCACGAGCCTCTTGTAACATTATGTCCGCATATTGCATATAATGTTAGACTTGCCTCTCAGTTGCACATTATTTTTTGAAAGCTGCTGTCTCCCCTCTCTTCCTTTATATTACGAAGACAGTTTTCGTACATTGGATGCAATATATGCCTATTTTAGCTGTCTGCCTTTAGCTATTCTGGTTAACAGGCCATATTTTCTCATTGAATAAATATCCCCACAGAAAACACAGCAGTGGCGAGCAAGATCCCAGCACGCTTCCATTGCCACCACTCCTTTCTACAGTGGATGATCATAATCAGGTAAGTGGCAAGTTGTGCTGCTCTATTAGGACAATTGAGAGTGTTATTATTGGTAACTGGCTTACAAAGCTATGAAAACATAAAAGAAATTGGGCTGCATGGAGCACAACCTGTTCTTCTAGGGGACCCTCCAAAGGTTTTGTGTCGCTGGTTCCTTAAGTGTTTCATTCTTTGGCGTGGAGGGGAATGGAGTTGCTTCTCCTTTTCTAGCAGGCTTCACATTCAAGTTAAACCTGCAATTACTACTTTAGGAGGACTAAGATGGATTGGACCTTCACCACCGCCACCAGTGTGGGTACAGGAAATGCCTGGGTGGATGGTCTCTCTCAGCTGGGAGTGGCAGCGTAGCCGAGGCCATATGGTAAAAAGGCTTTGACCCCAGCAGATTGTTCTATGGTCTGGGATGGATATACTCTTCCTCCGTGGCAGTGCTTGAAATCACTGGGGGTGGGTTGGGGGAGCAGAAGCAGGTGATAATATTAGATAAGATCTGGTAAGAAAGTTGTGGGAACGGGGTATGTCCATTTCTTCCTGGTTCTGCTCCTTTCCCATTAAATACTTTACCCTGTCTGTGAAACCATCACTGGGATTATTTGATGTTCATGTTCTAGCATGATAAAAAAAGGTGGGCAGCGCAGATAGCCGACATCTATTGTCAGTGGCTTCCATTAAGTAACGTGGGAAAAAGCAAATAGTCTTGCAGCCCAGGTTTAATTGCATGGGACGAAAGAGATTGCCCCAATGCACAAAGAGTGCCGAGGATCATCCAGGGCAAGCGTCTCTCTCACCCAGACAGCAACCCATTTCCATCACTCTGATGGGGAAAAGTCCCAGCCTGCCCTGGGAGATTTGACAGAAGATGAACCGCAAGGAGGCTCAGATGTCTATCTTGGTCTCTTTCAGGACAACAAAACCAAAACCTGGCCTCCTAAAGCCCCTTGGCAGCACTCGCTGCCGAGTCAAAGCATGTCTTTGTACCAGATGGGTAACCCTGCCAGCCAGTGGAATGACACCATGCAGATTCTGCAGTCATCAGTTTGGTCAACAGCCAGCGATTGCACTCCATCAACAGGGATCTCCTCCACTTTTGCCTATGCGCAGCAGCCGCAGCAACAATCACAGCAGCAGCAACCGTCTCAGCACAAACCGATGAATAAGGGCTTTAAACCTTTCCCAGTCAAGCACGAACGTAGAGCATCCTATATGCATCAGTACTGACCCCTTCCCCCCCCCCCTTAGCCAGACACAGCAGCGGAGGACCAAAGTCTTCAACATGACAAATATTCATTTGTTTTACAGTTGTGCGGTGGTGGCTGTCTTCTGGTTGTTCTGTGGAGTGACAGCTTCTAGTGGTGGTCTTTCTCTCAGTGCTGAGCATATAGTGCCAAGGTACTAGGTATATACACAACAGCTCTAAACTGTGATGCTTTCAAAGCGTGTGGACTTAACTTTTACCCTGCTAAAAAAAACAAAAGAAACCCTGCTACATTATTACCACAGAAAACACTGTATTTTATAGCTATTTTTTCATATAGATCTCTATAGTTACCATTTCTTGCTAAAACGAATTTTGAGTACCTTAAAGCAAATCTTGCGGTCAGTTTTGCTCAACACTCATCTTCTTTAGATTTCTAACTGACAAAAGATTGAAAGAAAAAGGCTTCATGCAGGTTACTTAGGCTGCTGATTTTTTTAAAAAAATAAAACTGTGTTGGTTATTCATGTGCCACACAAGCTCTTTGCAACAGCAGTGGTTCAAAGGCAACCACAGAACTGATCTTTCCAGTTACTTTATTCATGCAAAAATAACAAAACAGCTGGAACTGTTCCAGTTAGGTTGCATGTGACCTGGCCAATCAGTGGGCCCAGTTCACCTAGATAGAACTTATGCTCAATCCCCTCACAGTTCTTCTTGGTGGGTTGCATTCACCTGTGGGTTCTCACTACGTCTGAAGTACACAATTTGATATTTTTACATTTGGCCAAAGGCATTATCCATACAGTGCTCCTTAAATGTATGAAAGAATAGTTAAGACTACTTGCAAATATTTAAAGTCTTATTTCAATGCTAGACTTAGTGTGTAAACATGAGCTGGCTCAGAAGAGAGAGAACTTTAAAACACTATTTTTTGTAGTGCTGAGAATTAAAGTTAACTACTTTCAGTCAATATGTGCCATTAAATAAGTGAACCTGTGGAATTAGGAACTATCTTCCAACCAAAGTGGATCTGGAGGAGTGACTGGTGCTTAAATTGAAAAAAAAAAGGTAAATATGTATAGTTATCCCATTGTATATTGATTGGGGCAAGAGAAGTCTTTATAAAAAAACCTATTTAAATTTTCATACTTCATCTTTGGAAGAGTAATTATAAACCACAATATTTTCTGGTATAAAGGTTTTTGACAGTATTAATATTATTTTTATATTTTCTTAAGTCATATCATTCTAATACATTGACAAGTAAAATGGGTTATTAGTTATAAATGCATATAGTTTTTTGATGAAGATAAAAGCACATTTAAGTTCCCATTTTCTACAAACTAAGTACATGTGTATATTAAAGATACCAAATTATATATAAATGAAAAAGATACACAACACTAACCGTTTGGGTAGGGAGGGTCAAAGCCCCTCCCCCTTCTGCTTGTGTAGCAGCGGGTCATCTTGGCAGGCCTCGAATGTTACTATTTGTGCTGGTTGAAGATGCCAACGTTGCCTGTATTTATGATATTGTCACCATGTTCCCTGTAAACCCACCCTTACCATGTTTACAGAGTTGTTTGCTGTGCATAACTTTACAGTCATGTGTTTGCACAGTCCATGTGGCTTCTGTCTGTAAATTGTTAATGTTCTGTACCTTCTGCTAAAACATTGGTGAATTTAACAAGTGGTTATGAGTTTTCTCAAGTATGCCATTGAAAACTTATATTGGACCCTAAAGGCTACTGCAGTTGTTTACCACAAATCAAAGTACAAATATTTGTTGTTGTTTTTTTTGCGGTTCCCTAAAAAAAGCATCTAGACTGTTTTTGCAATTTAGTGGTAAATGCAAGCACTGGCAGGTTTTTTTTTTTCAAAATTGGAGTGAAAAGTGGAAATACTGGTTAATCTGTTTGTCTCGTAGGTGCTACATCATCCTCTGCTTCCAACCTTGCCGAATACTGGTATTTTCCACACTTGTGTCCATTTGGCACCCAATCTTGCCATACGTTTCACACTGCCAGGTGCAAAGGGGTTTGGTGCTCAGTTAACTTACCCGTATTGCAACACTTCTGTGAATAGCTCATGCTTTGGAACTGTATATTTTGTATTTTAATTTTAAAGCGCCTGTAATTAAACACACAAAATTATTTGCTTTAATAAAGATATACCTTTAATAATAGGTTATATCTTGTTAAAATAACGTTTCTGCTGAAGATAACGTTCAGCTTAACTTTCAGGTACTTATTATCTTCAGTAGACTTGTTTTCCATTAATCACAAAATCAAAATGGCGCATTATCTAAGATGGAAGGTGCGGCCCTTCTCATTTTAAACCTCCCAATGATGAAAGGAGGATGCATTACTAAAGGCTTGGAGAATTTCCATCAGTATCTATGAAAATCCAAAGAAGTCTTGCATGTGAGCATACCAAACCACACAAGCTCCTTTCCACTGGAAAAATTTCACTTTTCATCTAGCGCTTTACTAAAGCTGAAATGTTTGATCATTCAGTAATCAATAACTTGGTTTTGAAATTCAGTCCTTCAGCTCTGAACACAAAGGACTGGGCTCCTTTCTGCCAAGAAGGTATTTTTGAGAGTAGCTACAGTTCCAGTGGCATCCCTGAACCACCTTGGCAGTTTCAGCAGCTGCGAGTACTTTTTATAAAGGAGCGATTGGTCTAGAAGCGGCTGCTTGGAAGTATCGTTTTTCAGCTTTAGAATAATTGGGTGTGAGCTACACTCCTGGGGTAAGACAGCCCTTTCTTAGAACAAATGTGTTCCCATATTAGGGAAGCATCAACCAACTTGGTAGTATGAAGGAGGGATGTTTCATCCATGGCAGTGCCAAACTGGTTCATTGCCATCTTTGTAAGATGCTGCCAACCACCTTGAACAGTTACTAGCATTCCAGTTTACAAACTCATTGCTGAGCCCCTCACCCTACCCTACCCCCTCCTGGTGAGCTGTTGACTTGAAGAAAAAAAATACAAAGCCAAAATATCAGATTTGCACAGTTTTATTATTGACTACATTACCTATATTGTAGATAAAAATCAATACAGGAAGGGGAATATATTAAAGTTTAGTGATGCCCTCTACTGGCAGCATAGCATAATTATGCCACTGTTTGAAGAAACAAAGGTTGAGTGAAGAACTGGCCTGCTCTTCGTCGTTTTCATGTGCAGTATTAAGTCTTATCCCTCAAAGACTAGCAAGGCATTACATCACAACGTCTCCGGCTCCTTACTGTGGAGCAAGCTCAACCCCTCTGCGTAGCTTTCCAACAGGCACCCTTAGCGAATCTTCCATGATGCTCCATTAGACATCATACTGTGTCCTATGTTTACTGTGTGCTTCGCCATTTCTTTCTGAGAGTACAAAAAGTGTATTTACTGGCAAAGCAGCACAATTCAGCTGGCTATTGCCAAAGGCATGGCATTTCTTCGACTGCTGGCTCTTCCAGATGGATTCCTTTCGTTCTTTCTCCAGGCAGGCATTTGTGCTCAGACACTATCTGCGGTCTTCTCTGTACCAGGAGAAGGAGACGCCTCAGCGATGGTAGCCAAATAAATCAGATTTCTGTGCAAAGTGTGTTGGTGCCTATGAAACAAAAGCCAGACGACACGATGGTGAAGATTCCCTAAAGTAAGCAAGAAGGTGATCGGATAACAAGATGGCAGGCGAGACTCAATTAACCTAAAGTAACAAATAGAAAAACCCTGCCCTGCCTCAAGTTGCACATAAGCTCTGACTATTGTGGAAAAAAAACCTGTTTATAAAGTTATGGAGTTGCACGTATTAAAGAAGCCATCTCAGAGATGCAAAGGGGAGTGCTGCAAAAGTGGTAGAAAACCTCCCACATGCAGACTACATCACGTTGAGCTTTTTAATTTAGGGGGGAAAGTGGGAAGGTAAGAAGCCATGACAGTTCTATCACCTCTCAGTGCTAGGGTGAAACTGGGGATATAGAAAGTTCTTCACTCAACAGACCACTCACAAAGAATTTATCATGGCTTGCGATAGTGGCCGATACCACGGTGCCTGAATTAAACTGGGTTGCTAAAGGCACAAAGCAGTTTGCACAAGCAGCAGCCCAGTTTAAACCATAGATGGCGAGTGCAAAGTCCTGTGCTAAAGTGCTTTTTGGCTTAGCTGGTGCCATTTTTAAAACACACTATTTTTAAAAAAGCTCAAACAAATTCAGAGAGACTATCCACACAACAGTTATTTGTTCCACCAGTTAACCAGAATACCCATGGTGAGATGTAGCACACTTCAAAATATTGGGGACAAACCACACGTGATGCTAGCTTCCCCCCCCCCCCTTCCTTTTCACATAGCATACATGTTTACCTTCCTCCCGAGACAAATTTCAACATAAATGTTGGTGGAGGCTTAACTCTTCTGCTTGTATTTTCCCCAGTTTGAGGTGCCTTCTTGCAAAGCTGATCTTCTAACCAACTTAGTAATAGCTCCATGGGACTTTTTGTGGCAGCAGTAGGGGTAACGTACCCAACCCTCCACCCACCTCATGACCCCAATGTGAACCAGATGCCTCACAGCTACTTTTAAAAAGTGAAAAAAATATGGCTTGGCTCTAAAATGCGAGGGACAGATGAGATGAAAAGGTTGCTTCTGTGCTCTGCTTGCTTCCCAGAGATGTATGTCTGGTCACTGCTGAAAGACATGGACTTGAGCCAACAAGGTAACACTTTTGTGTAACCCATTTTCAAAATGGGCCAGATGAGCTTACATCCAAACAGTTTAGCCATATACCTTTCTCTCATGGGAGCTTACAAAGTCCTTTCCCTTCCCTTGCCCCCAACAGACACCTTGTGAGGTAGGTGGGGCTAAGAAAGATCTGAGAGAACTGGGACTAGCCCAAGATCACCTAGCAGGCTTCATGCATAGGAGCAGGGAAACAAATCCAGTTCACCAGAGAGTCCATCACTCATGTGAAGGAATGGGAAATCAAACCTGGTTCTCCAGATTAGTGTCCACCTGCTCCTAACCACCACACCACACGTAACAAAAGCGGTGTGTACAAAAGTGTTGAGTGATTGAACCCCGTGCATCTCTTCCCCCCTGTAACTTCCACAATGCCTTTTACAACTTACAACATTTGGAAACATCAATCTGCAGACCGTTTTTAAATCCTGGGGAGGGCAGTTTAGAGATCGGGTCAGTTTATTAACACACTTTGGGATCCCCCTTCTTTGTGCAGGGCTGAGACAGCTATTATTTCCCTAGTATTTCCTTATTCCAATACAGCTGCTTGTCCTATAAGATTTATTTCTGAACAATTCAGAAATCTCAAAACTACTACAGTTGAATAGAGCTTGAATAGAGCAAATACAAAGGGAAGAGCAAACAGCAGTATCAGACTCTTAAGAAGGTACTTACTGCACGCACTCTGCAGCTCTTCCTTTATTCTGATATTCAACAATACAGCGAATCAACTGATCGTTTTCTTCAAGCAGCTGAAATTGACAAGAATGTGTCACACTGTATTACTGACTCAAAAAAGGCTCTCATTAGGTTGGAGAAGTTTTTTTCTTTGCAAAGATCAAGCATTATGCTGCCTAATATTACAGGCTACAAAAACCATATCCATCTGTTTTTCTTCAACACCCCCTCCCCCATATTTGACTTTGTGGCACCCAGAAATCCTGACCAAGGACTGCACACTGTTGCCCATGTGAATCACAGGCTACGGAATATACAATCAGTGATAACCAACTGTAGTGGGGGGGGGACAGAAAATACTGAAAAACAGAAGTCCTCTAGAGCTCTTCAGGCTGGCTGTTCAACAGAAATTAGGGGGAGAGCAAGAGAGACATTTCCATGTGAGAAATGGAAGCTGTCTTATACTGTCAGACTATCGTCTGCTATAAGTGGCAGTGGTTTTCCAGAGTTTCGAGTGGGGTTTTTGCCCAGCTCCTGCAGGCTAGGATATTCTGGCTGCTGGTGATTGAACCTGAGATGTTCTGTAAACAAAGCCAATGTTCTGAATATCAAATCACAGGCCTGTCCCTAAAATCCTCACGATCTGCAGATTTCAGCATGGTGGAGTGCAGCAGCAGTTACGCAGACTGCTCTACACACAAAATAGATTTCAGAGTGCCCTAGAGCAGAGGCTGCCTAAAGCAGAGAAGCAAGAAACAGTTCTCCCTACGAAAAAGGGATCAGCAGTGGTTCAGAGGTATCTCTAGTGCTGATCTATCCTCTGATACAGCAGACACATCTCACCAACAACAACACGTCTTCTTTGTATTGGTTAGCCATTCACTCCAAGGTGGAGCCCCAGAAAATTCAAAAGCTTGAACGCAACTTGCCACTTTTTCAAACAACGTTTTAATATTTATTTATGTTATTTTTAATCCATTTTCTCAACAGGATGGCATGCACAATAAACAATGCAATAGGATTAGGCACCACACACAATTATTGCTTTGAGAACTGTGAGAAAACCTTTAAATCTTGAAGGAATTCAAACACGCCCAAGCAAGGCATTCACAGAGCTATGTAGTGAAGTTGCTGCAGGCTGTGAGTGACACCAAATTCACCTGCACCCAGCCCACAACATTCCCAAACAATTATCCAAAAGCCATGAGACATCTGATGCCCAATAAGATGGTTAACATGTCCTCCATACACCTGCTCCAGGGTCAGTTAAGAGTGGCCTCTGTTCTGCCCCCTTTCCCCCCACGCTCAGATTCTTGTTCTGTGTGCGGAGGATTATTACTATGGGGTTATTACTATGAACTTTGTCTCTGTGTTCTATTCATAATGCAAGACTTTTGCGGGACACTGACCTGTCCACTTTCTAATCTAGACAAAGAGGACAGACCCAACCACAACCTGTACTTAACAGATGGGAGGTATAATCAGGCAGGAGCCTTGCAGAAGAATGGGAGCCAGCTCCAAGACTCACCCTGTAGATTGTACAGAGCTGGATCCCAAAAAACTGCACAGAGCAGTCAGGCTTTAGACCTTCCATCCCCATTAAACACTGCCCAGACATCGCTGCCTCATTATCGTTCCTTCCTTACAGTGCCACAAAGAGACACCACAAACATGAAATGTTAAGGCAGCCCTTTTAGCTCCCAGTTGGACGCCACAGAGCAACCAATGCAGGAACAGAGGAGAGTGAAGGGAACCACTGATTCTGTCACTGCGGTGCAGTGGTCAGCAAGAGACCAGGGAAAACCGTTCACAGCCTAGCCTATCTCACAGGGTAAAATGGAAAGTCATTTAAGCGGGAGGGGGGGGGTGTTAAGCCTGGATCAATAGATCTTTATTGGATTTGCCTCAGGCCCTGCATGCAAACAGGCACCAAGTCCCAAGGGAAATATAGGCAGAGCCAGTCCCCCAGGCTTACTGTGCAAAGTCTTGCATCTGCTTCCTCCAGAACAACACCATGTCTTGAGTTGGAAGCAGAAATTCAGACCTAGTAGGATGACACAAGGCCATTATTATGTGCTTCTTACTCGTGCATCACAGTGTGGTGTATTAGTAAGATTAGAAATGGGGAAGTCCAGTTTGAAATCCTTACTCGACCAGGAAACTCCCTGGGTGACTCTGATAAGCCCTTTACAAGGGTTGCTAAAGAGAGGGTGAACTGCAACGTCTGCTGCTGGTTTTCCGAGCTGCGTGGCCTGGAACCAACAGCCAGCTGACTTTGGCTGTGAAATGGTGAGACGAGGCCTGGGTTCAAACACCTGCTTGCCCTAAAACCTAAGGGAAGACATTGGGCCAATCAGACACACAACCTAGCCTACCCCACAGGGTTGTGGCAAGTATAAAACGGGGAAGGGGGACCCCGCCCTATGTCCTACGCGCAAACGTTCACTTTAAGTGTATCCTCCCCTACAGGGATGTTGTGAGAAAAGCGTCTGACCGGAGCTAGGTGAAGAAAGAAGGTGCCCGATGCAGCTGCCACTCCCCTCCCGACTCGGCCCCGCTCACCCGCTGCAGTGTCTCTTGGTTCACCTCCACTTTGCTCCGCAGCTTCTCCGGCACAAAAACCACCGACATGGCGGCACTGCTGTCAGGCTACAAGCGCAATGGACGCCAGGAGCAACACGTCCGGCCTGGCAGGGATTGGTAGCTGCTTCTTACATCAAACCTCCGCGCGACTTCCGGATTAAGGGCAGGTAACTGGCATCCCTGCGTCATCTTTGGGCGCGGTTTGTCTGCATCCGGGCATTCGCCTGGTCTATCAAGATCCGGGTGGAGTGTAATAATAAGGGGTGCGTGAAAGAGAGTTCGCGTTGATTCATATCAGTCTGGGATTGTTTTCACGCGTGCGCAAAGAACTATTCTCAGTGCCCGCATATATAATTCTTTTGTATTTTAAGCAAAAATAAAAAGTTTGGGAATAGCGAATTGAGTGTCACGTTGTATGATGTATACACACAGAGCCTTGTATGAAAATTCCCTGCCTGACTCTGGTGTGCCTCTGCTGCCTGGCAGCGCCAGTCCTGTTCCCAGAGTGTCAAGCACAGGATTACTGCTTTCGCAGTTGCCTAGAAGAGGCAGCTAGCGGTTGTATCTTGCAACAGAGAGAAAAGATACAGAAAAACTCTTGACAAATTAGTAAAAATTAAAATTGATTTAAACAATGATTTACTAACGGCAGGTGTAATTGAAGACAAAAGGGTGAATGGAAGTTATGAACCAATGTATAAAATTATGTTTAGAGCTGCGTATGTGGTGATTGCATTGGGATGGAAAGATAAAAAGAAATGGACAATCTCAAAATGGTTGGAATATGTCTGGGAACAAATACAGTTAGAAATGTTTGAAATGATGACAAAAATATGTTATGGCAAGAAAAATTAAGAGACATTATGAAGATATGGTCAATCTTTGAGAAATGGATGAGAGAAGCCGGGTTTAACGAAGAAATATGGGAGGAAAGAATATGAAGAATGAACTTTCTGCTGCTTGCATGAATAAACGAAAAAGAAGAAGGGAGCGGGGAGGGAGAAAAAGGGGAAATTGTATAGTCTGCTTAAAAGCATAGCATGTATCTGTTACATAATTATACTATGCAATATTTTTTTAAAAAAAACAGAAAAACTCTTGACTACTGGGACTGGGCACACTCCAGTCACGTTAGTGAGCACACATCAACATTGTGATGTGATTCCAGATGTGTGTGTTTGTATTTGTACTGGAGCAAACATCTCCCAAATATATTTTAGGATAAAATATTTTTTAAAAAAATAATGATTATTTCAACTGTATATACCAGTGATTGAACTGCAGACATTCTGCCTGCTTAACAAATTTTCTGCCTCCAGCATGAAAGCCCAGAGCACCCAAACCTGCAGAGATGGAACGGTACACCTCTTCTATAGGTGAAGACCATGGCTAGTGGAGCAGACAAAAGGTACAAGAACAATTCAAACACAATCTCTGCAACATGGTTAAGAGTGGTGGAGTATAATCTGGGGAACTGGGTTTGATTCCCCACTCCCCCAAATCGGCAGTGGACTCTAACATGGTGAACTGGATTTGTTTCCTTGCCCTTCCACATGAAGCCTGCTGGGTGACACTGGACTAGTGACAGTTCTCTCAGAACTCTTTCAGCTCCAACTACCTCACAAGGTGTCTGTTGTAAGGAAAGGAGTTTGTAAGCCCCTTTGAGTCTCCTTAAAAGGTAGAAAAAAGCATATAAAAACCAACTCTTCTTCTAAACTTCCTCCCCCAAATGAGTGATTATTATTTTGTTCACATTATTTATATTCTGCCATCCTCACTTTTTGCCCTGACCTGGTTGGTCCAGGCTTGACCAATCTCAGAAGCAGGATCAGCCTGGGTTAGTACTTGGATATGAGACCACCAAGGAAGTCCAGGGTTGCTACACAGAGGCAAAGGCAAACTACACCTCTGTCTCTTGAGGACCCTACCATGTGTTGGCTGTGACTTGAAGGCACCTTCCACCACCATAGTCTGACTTTTTCACTGAAACTCAAGGTGGACAGTATAAATCAATACAATCAACAGAATGGGCCACCAGGGAGCTAAGCAGTAGGATTAGGTTTCCAGAAATCTGAAACCAAGGAGAGCTCTGAAATACAGCTGAAACAAAGCACGAGTATTAAATATGACAGATCAAATGCAGAAAATGCATAGCAATAGCACAGTAGGATTTACTGTGGGCACAGTAGGTGCCCCTAGTTGGCTCTTTACATCCGGGCCTGTCATCTTGGGACTCGTCCTCCTCCTCCGGGGAGAATTTTTTAAAAGGGGGTTGGCCGGACGCCTCTATTACTGTTATTATTGGTGCTATCGCTGTTTTAAAGGTTTTAGTTATTTACCTATATTAATATTTTATACTGTACACTGCCCAGAGCCCTTTGGGGATGGGGCAGTATAAAAGTCCAATCAATCAATCAATCAATCAATCAATCAATCAATCAATCAATAGAAAAATGCTCTGCCTCCTGCATGAAAGCAGTGACACCTGGCAACACAGAGACACAACAGGCAGCCTCTTCTGGAAAGCGAACTCTCTGCTGGTGGAGCTATCCAACGATCCAAGCGCATTCCAGGCCCAGCGCTGCCAAAACGAGAAACCAGAGCTAATTAGAAAGAGGAGGTTCGGCCTTTTCCCTACAACGCCACATCAGAGACTCCCGCAGGGAGGCGGCGGACACCCTCCAGCACGGTATAAGCGGCAGCTAGAGGCGACTACTACTCCGTGGGAGATCGGCCGAGAAGGCGGGCCAGGGGCGGGCCGGGCGCCACTAGGCGGGGCCGGGGAGGAGCCGGAGCTCAAAAGCCCGCCGCCTGCCGCTCCTCGTCCCGCTGCTCCGTCTTCCTCCGGCTGCTTCTCCTTCGGCTGCTTCTCCGGCATGGCGCTCACCAGCGACCCGCGCTTCCAGAAACTGGCCGAGTGGCACAAGGGCCACGCCGCCGGGCTGGTCCTGCGGCAGCTCTTCGAGAGCGACCCGGAGCGCTTCCACAAGTTCAGGTCCGACCCGGGGCCGGGCGGCAGGAGGGCAGGGTGGGGGGGCGCCCGCTGGACTGGCTGCCCCCCAGGCTCCCTTGGAGTCCCTTCCGCCTTTGCACGAATGCAAGCGGGCTTGCGGGGAGGCACGTGCGCGCACGCCCGGGCACTTGTTTGCAAAGGGTCCCGGGGCCAGTTGGGGGTTGCCATTATCGTTATTATTCGCCACCTTTGCAGAGAGCGGGGCCGAGTGGGGCATCTGGCCCCTTTGCAGGCTCCACAGGGCCGGCCGCTGGGTTGCCCTTGACTCCTCCTTGCGAGGAGGTACGTGCGGAAAGGCACAAGCGCAGCTGTGGGCAGGCGGGGAAGGGGGGCGCCCGCCTCGGAGCTTCCTCCTTGGCTGGCTGAGTCATGGGAAGCCTCGCTTGGCCCTCCTTCCCTTGCCAACTGGGGGCATAAACCGGGGGAGGGTGTGTGTGTGTGTGCATCGCTCGTCACCCATGGATCCTCATCGTTCCTGTCACGTGTATTTGTCAAAAATGTGCTTTCCTCTTCCCTGTCTTTGCTCCCCAAAAAACGTGCTTTCCTCTTCCCTGTCTTTGCCCCGTCTCGACCTTTTTGGGGTTTTAGGGCCCTCTCCAAGACCACGTTGCTGGTTGTTGTCAGAATTAAGACCGAGGAGCAAAATTATCGCAAGGACATTTATAGGGGGGGGGGAGGGGGGGAGAAGATTTAATAGCCTTCCGCACAGAAGGTTTAATGTTCCCATTTGCTGTAATGCAAATAAAGGTAGTCCAACCCTTGCACCTGTCCAACGCAGCGTGGACTTCCAGTTTAGTAGGTGACCGTGGGACAAGTTTTGGGATACGAATTTGGAGTAATTGATTTGGTACAACCGAAGCCAGGGTTGTTGCAAGGAAGAGTGGATTTCCCAGAGCAGGCCTGTAACCGGCTTTCATTGTCCTGGAAGTGGGGGAAATGCTGTTGTAACGCATCTCCCTAAAGCTGTGGTTCCCAACCCATTTTTATTTGCATACCCCTTGGCAACCCATTTCCCTAAAATTGTACCCCCGTACTAGCAAACCTGTTACATAATTGTTTTCACGTATCCCCAAACGCTCAGGCACATACCCCTGGGGATACACGTAGCGCAGTTTGGAAACCACTGCCCTAAAGCAATCTTCTTTGTGAGCAGTTTGAAATACTCCCTGTCATTCTTGCTAAAATCCAGTATAGATAACAAAGATAGTAAATTAAAAATCGGGGGCTAATCTGCCTTCTCTGGGTTGGAAAAGCCTTTGCGATTCCTAGGAGTTGGCTGGAAGCTTCTTAGTGATCTGGGATTCTTTCCTGTGTATGTGTGTGCGTGTGCGCACACGCGTGTTAAAAGTCACTGTACAGTCAGGGTTCGAAACCCCACTCTGTTGCCATCTTAAATGGTTAACGCTTGCAAAAATCTTCTCTGTTTTGGTTATGAACTGTTGTGTTTGCTGCAGAATTGGATAAGATTTCACAAACGCAATCCAGGGCAGTTCAAAGATCTATGAGGCTGTATGTGTATTTCCATTTTAATCTAGGAGCATAAGCTCTCTTAATTGAGCTTCTTGCCTTGTTTAGATCAACAGTGTAAAGCTTTAAAAATGCCTCCTGCACAATGGTCACCATTTGTTGATATTGCCACTTGTTGGGAATTGAATATGAATTTTCCCTTTTGAGAAAAATAGTGGTCTACTATTGTCTGACCGGACCAGAGTTTTCATCCACATATCCATGCAATTAAAAAGTGGGTAGCTGCATTTGTGTCCTATGATGTGTACTTGTAAGATGCAGAAGTGAGATCCCGTAGGATATTCCATTCTACGTGATGCAGCTTTTCTGGCTGTTTCATCAGGCAGAACTGTTAAAAGATTTTGCCTGTTCTCCCATTCAAAGCAGCTTGCAAATTCAGAACTGTAGCCTAACATGCTAAGCAATATCCTGGCTGGCACAAGTGAACTGGGAAGTTACGTAATTCAGGGCAGTCTGATGGTGTTACTTAATGCTGCTTGAAGTGATCTTTGTAATTGCACTGGACCTTTTATCAATGCAATTGGGTGGGTGGGGGGAGGTTACTGCTCAAGAAGTTGACTAATGCTGGCCTTGTACCTGGGACACCCCCTTCAGCATCAGTACTAGCTCCCAGGCCGGAGAAATGCTGCCACCACAGCTGTGCTGGTGCCCAAACGTTGCTCCTTAATCCAGTGCCCTGTTGCCGGCGTGAATACCTCTTATGCCAGAACAAGTGGCATTTATGCTGGGCTCCCGTCTCCTCCTGAGCTCTTTTCCTGCCCCCCTCCCTTTCCTAGATTTCACTGTTAATGAACCTTCCAGGGAGGGGATGAGGAGAAAAGCAGCACTGATTCTGGCAAAGTAAAAAACTCAGTTCTGCTACTGTGAGATGCAGAACTGACGGTGAGAAATCTGGAGGGGAGAAAGATCTCCTTTAAAAAGAGAGCTTGATCCTGGGTTAGAGTTGGAAGCAACTTGTTCCTCTTTCACCTTAACACTTAGTGTTTGTTCACCTTTGATATACACAAGTTTTCTCAGTGGAAGGGAAATTTCTTCCGATGAATAGTTGCTTTCTGGGATACACAAACACAAAAGTCTCCCTTGGTTTGTTTTTGGGGCTCTCCCTCCTTTGTCGTTGGTCTCCTTAGTCACAATCCATGGTTTTGTTTTACAACTGTTGGTGTTTGTGCCGGCTTTTGAAAACCACATGGTCAGCTGCCATAGTGCTGGTTAAAAGCAGAGCACCACTATGGGGGCTGCAGTTTTGGCTCTCGCTGACCTGTGACCAGTCTTCCTGAAGAGAATGCTGAATATGGTGTCTTACTTTGGGCACCATGTTCATAGAATCATAGAGTTGGAAGAGACCCCAAGGACCATCCAGTCCAACTTCCTGCCATGCAGGAACACACAATCAAAGCACTCCTGACAGATGGCCATGTTGTGGCTGTGGCATGCTTATGAAAGGCAGTGGCTCTCTTTCTAGGCAAGGAGATAAATGGTAAGTGAAGTCAGGGGTTCAAAAAAGTTCAGCACTTGGACAGCTGCTCCATGAACTTGTCATTTGAATAGCCACAAGTTTGTAGACGTGAGAAGAGGAAACTAATTTAGGGAGGGGACACACGGAAGGAAAAGAAGACGACCCAACATGAAGAAGACGACCCAACATGAAATGGGTTGATTCACTATAGGAAGCCAAGGCCTTCAGTTAACAAAACTTGAGCAAGGCTGTCAATTATGGGGTGCTTATGGGTAATTAATTGATATGGTTGCCATAAGTCAGAAGTGACCTGGTGGTTCATAATACACAGAGAGAGAGATAAGCGGTTGGTTGTTGTGATTGTTCTGGCACCTCTCATGCCACATGGGGAGTCTAAAAGCTGTTGTTAGCCCAAGAGGCATCTGGCCAATGAGTAAAAAATTCATGCACACGTTTCCTCTCTCCTTTACAAGACTAGCACAGGCTCATAGCATGAGCCTCATGCATAGATCCTAACCATGTTTACTTGGAAGCAAGTCCTGCTGAGTTCAGTAAGGCTTACTCCAATGTAAGCCAGCCTTGTTTTGCAGCTGAAATAGCTCTTTGACTTGCAGCTGTAGTACACGTAAACGTTTTGGTGCCAACTCCGTTTGCTCCTGTGCCCTGTTAACTCATGGCTGATCAAACCCTCTTGGCAATCCTGTTGGGCTAAGTCAAGTTGCCAGATAGCTGGGCAGTATGACTCCTTGCAGGTATCTTCTAGTCACTATTGTTGAGTAGTTGGTGTGAATTCAGAGTTCATACCGGTGATGTGGGAATCCACATCTTCTAGTTTCATGTTTCATGGATGGGCTGAGTACATTCATATTCACCATGTTCCCTGGCATGAATGCTCTGTGATTTATTGACTTGCAAATGCTACATTTGATTATATGCCATTAAAGGTTAAATGAATGAAAAAATGCTACATTTGAAAAGCATCATGGAGTGCCATGAAACATGTGGAACATGGAAGGTGATGGTACTTCATAAGATCAGGGAAGATGGAATATGAGAACATCCAGGCTAGATGGATCTCCTTTCCAGGCAGATTCTTTGGTGCTGAGATGGTGCATTTCCAACTTGAGCAAAACATTCTCCATCGAAGAGGTACCAAGGAAACATCTTCAAGGTTCTGCAAACCCATCTGTAGGAATTAAACCAGAATTCTGCTCTTATGGGCAACTGCAACATAAGAACAAGCCAGCTGGATCAGACCAGAGTCCATCTAGTCCAGCATTCTGCTACTCGCAGTGGCCCACCAGGGCCACTGTCAAATTGTCACTCTCTTGACTTGTAGGTGTCATTCTATGCCACTTCATACCCCCTAGGGTCAGTCCAAGGCTAATAAGTGGTAATGTGACCTTCATGGGGGCCATTTGTCTTATACGGTCATCTGGCTATTGCCTGGAGTGTCTGCATGAGATTTTTATTTCACTTGGGGGTGGTTGAAACTGAGGGTTCATTGCATGAATGGGTGTAGCCCCTGAATCGTCTCCAATCTGGATGTCACTTTAGACAAGCAACATCTGTCTTTCCTAATCAGCTTACATCCTCAAAGGGCTGGTCTCCAGCCAGAAATGCAGAAGGCAGATGTGCTTTCTGCGTGTCGAGGTAAGCCCAAATAATTCGGAGAGCTTTGCTTGGGGCAGTTGAGATTCGGAACTGTGGGAGCGGGCGTTTACACACACACACACACACACACACACACACACACCCAGATGAGATGTAAGCATGGATGTAAGCAGAAATCCTAAATTGTTCTTGCTGCTTGAACTGCTGCCTCCTAAAATTATTCAAGTTGCTTGCTCAGGCCATGTTTCCACACATGCATGGATGGTGATGAAGATTTGTGAAGACGTTTGTTTTTGGTTGGGTACATTTATTAAAACCGCCTGTCTTTTGAGAGACTACCGTGTAACCGAGCTTTAACAGCTGCACATGTCTCTGAATAGTGTTGCACACAAAGACTAGTGCAGAAGAAGAGTTGGATTTATATCCCCCCTTTCTCTCCTGTAGGAGACTCAAAGGGGCTTACAAACTCCTTTCCTTTCTCCCCTCACAACAAACACCCTGTGAGGTATAGGGCTGAGAGAGCTCAGAAGAACTGTGATTATCCCAAGGTCACCCAGCTGGCATGTGGTGGAACTCACAGGCTAATCTGAATTCCACAGATCAGCCTCCACAGCTCAGGCAGCAGAGCAGGGAATCAAGCCCAGTTCCTCCAGATTAGAGTATACCCGCTCTTAACCACTACGCCACTGCTGCTCCTCTTGGCAATCCTGGAAAATCCACCTTCAGAACTTTCCAAGCAAGACACGGTTCTTAAATTGTTGCCATAGCATTGGGGTATATGATGTATATGATGCTATTTTTCTTGTAAGGTGGGAAGCATGTTTAGATTGTTGTAACCCACCATGGATGCATTTGAAGGACTCAACTAAATAAATGAATAAAATATTGTTTCATTACATTCTCCTTTTGTGGCACTTTGAGCATCTTTTAATGTTTTGACAGCTTGACGCTGAATACTGACCATGGAGACATCTTGGTGGACTATTCCAAGAATCTGGTTACAGAAGAAGTAATGAAGCTGCTGATAGACGTGGTAATGAAACACAAGCTCTTCTAATATTGAAACAATAAGAGCATTCTCAGTGTAGCCATATGGGGCCCTTGGGTAGCATCGTGCAAGCTAATGAGTCTCCTGGTCCCCACTTCCTCAAAGCAAAGAGACAGTCTGAACTTTCTTGCTTTTTACTGAGACAGGAGGAGCTTCAGAAGAGCCCAGGAGACATAATATTTATGTGTTCAACGGAGCATCCATTTGGCAATGGCTGCCTCCTTCACAGAAGGGTGCTCAGCTTGCAACCTCCCAACAATTTGTGATTGGCTGAGGCCGTCTACAGCAGCCATTTTGTGATGCCCTCCCACAGCAGCCATTTTGTGGTAGCGCCTACTCCCCACTCTCCTAATTGTGCAAACTGCCACAGTCTCAACAAGATTGAAGATGCCTGCATTATGGAATAGCACAAGCTGAACACTTTTGTCTTGATAAGAGCAAAAATAAACTCTTCCCTGAAAACCTACACTAGTAGAATATAGCATTATAACCAAGAAACTTACCCCTGTGATTGATGCAGTAGCATATAGGTTTTTAAACCCATCTTCTGTCTATGTAACCTCCTTGGATATGAAGCCAAGTTGCCTCAAGAAATGCCAGATCCAGTGCTCTGTTTGACTGAGCATTGAATTCTGTTGTAATCTAGTTAGTGATTGGTTTCAACAAGAATTCGGGTATGATGCAGTCAGAGTCAACCTGGAAGAAGAGAAGGCCAAATGTTGCCTATTTAGTACTTTCCCTTCTTGTCAGCCAGGGTTCTCCTTAGACTGGTTGAGAGGTTTATTCCTCTCAATACTGAATGTGTCGTTTCCCTTCCAGGCAAAATCAAGGGGCGTTGAGAGTGCCAGAGACAAAATGTTCAGTGGAGAAAAGATCAACTTCACGGAGGTACGTCTCATGTCCTTGTACATAGTTTTGCTGGATGACCTGGGTCGATCTCTTTCCCTGCAAGCAAAATGGGAATGTGTAAACTTCTTCCATGTTTTTCAAGCTATGGCTGAGCGGTAAAGCACCTGTTTCGCATGTAGAAGAGCCCAGGTTCAGTACCCAGGATTGGGTCAAAGGTGATGTGAAATACCTCTGCCTGAGACCCTGGACAGCTGCTGCAACTCTGAGTAGACAATACTACTTTGATGAACTGAAAGTCTGATTCAGTGTAAGACAGCTTCAAATATTGATTCAAACGTGATCTTCCAGGGAACTTTCTGTTACTTATCCACCTACCTCCTGTTCAGAGGCAAACATTGCTATCTCCCGAACACTCGGAATTGAGTTTTGGCCCCCACTTAGCATATCCCACACTTTTTGCTCCAGACTGCACTGGTTTAGATGGCAGGTCCTTCAGGACAGAAACGCATTTGTAGGAAAACTGCCATTAGCGGCTCTGAGCCTATTAAACAGAACCAGGGATAAATAAGTTAAGCCCAGAGGCCTTCACAGCCAGTCTCCTAGTGTGTGTCTCTTTGCTCCATCTCCATCTGAGTCCACAGGGCTTTTGAAGGCAAGAGACAAACAGAAGATTTGCCATTGCCAGCCTTTACATGACAAAGCCGTGTCTTCCTTGGTAGTCTCCCATCCAAGTTCTTACCACAGTCAATCCTGCTTAGTAACTGAGATCTGGCGAGATCAGGCTAGCCTGGGCCACGCAGCTCAGGGATTAAAAGAACCAGGCTGATCTTGTTTTTGTTCACGCAACGCATTCTGAGCCACCTGCTAAGGACTTGCTGGTGGCTTTGGTCCAATTCTGGCCTGGGTGTGTTACTTCTATCCAAACACATGCCTGCCCTGGGAGTTTGAACTGGCCTCCCTTTTTTAATTCCTTTCTAGATTGTCACGTTAGATCAGCTAGGTGTTGTGTGAAAATAGCTCATTGTGGATCAAGAAATTCCCCTGCTGACTCTCTGCATGACTTTGGAAAATGGTGCCTTGGTCTTTCTCCCAGTGGTATGGGGGATAATGCCAGGGTCCATGATGGGGTTACTGAGGTAAAATATGTGAAGAGCTTTGAATACTTGTATAAATGCCATAGCGAAGTACATTAGCCAGTTCTGCCTCCTGAAGACGCAGAGACTCCAGGTTCTGTTTGCAGGCCTTGATGGTTAAGTAGCTTCAAACCTGCATTTAGCAACTGTTCTGAAGTTTCTCAAACCTTGAGACCACTTCCTGTTCCAGAAGGTGGTGGCAGTTTGTAACCATGCTGCTGTGTTTGTTGCTTGTCTGCTCAGTCCCTTTTGATTGGCTGATTCTAGGAAATACACAGCTTACAGTTGTTTGAATGTGGGTATAGTAATTCTAGATCTTCCTTATTTATTAGGAGTTGGATTGATTTTCTCCAGACTCTTTGTATACAAGGCTAGTATGGGGGAGAAAAGGAAGGTGGACTTTGCCCACAGGGCTGGCGTCTGAATCATTGTTTCCAGAAAGGGAGATTGCCAGAACTTTGAGGCATTGTAGCACACATTGTCACACTGCACAGAGGAACCGTGCAAAAGAAGCACGGCAAAATTATTGACCCATCTGTCTTCACATGCTGGTGCATCCCTGGTGGCTGCAAGAGATGGCCATTCTTCCTCTCCACAAGTTGCTGTTTTACAAATCTGTGGGAGGGAAGGTGACTTCTGAGCCGCAAGAGCAGAGGTGGATATCAAATTATTTCAATAGGTGAGGTCCAGGCTTATGCTCCCAGCTTGAAGGGGCCGTGGCTAAGTGGCAAAGCATCTGCTCAGCTTGCAAAAGGTTGCAAGTTCAGTCCCCCGCACCTCTACTTAAAAAGGGTCAGGTGAGAAGAAAGGCTCTTGAATGTTGAGTCTTTGGGGTGGCCCCTTCCTGTGACTCTGAAGAGACCTCGATAGTCAGACAAAATTTACATTGCTGGACCGAGGTAGCTTCATGTCAGAACTGTGTTTTGATTTGGAAGTAAGCATTTAAAATATTCTTGTCTTGGCAGTTCCAATAAGAAACTGTTCCTCTCTGTCTGAACTGGCTGTTTTGGGAAAGGGGCATAGAAGCAACTGCAGCGTTAGGTGGTGGTGAACTCTGAACAATCTCTTCTCCATTCATTGGTGCTTGTCTGAAACAGTGCCTCTGTTCAAATGTCACACCAAACCAGAGTTTTATTAGCCACTCTAATTACGCCGAGTGTTGTCTATTGGGGCCTGCCAAACCAGAATCTGAATTTACTAGTCCACTCCTAGGCTACAAAGAAACTCTGGTTTCGTTGCTTTCTGTTGGGACAAACCAAGATTTAAGCAACTGAGAGTTGTGTCCCGGTTGTGCAAACTTACTGTAGTTTTGCCTACCTTTCTGTCTTTTTGAGAAGTTGCCTTTTGCCAGAGCGCCTTGCTCAAAACCTGCCCGAATTCTTCTTCCCGTTTTCAGAATCGAGCCGTGCTTCACATCGCCCTGCGGAATCGCTCCAATTCTCCAATCGTGGTTGAAGGCAAAGATGTTGTCCCAGAAGTGAACAAAGTCCTGGAGAAGATGAAAAATTTCTGCCAGGTAGAAACATTTGTCAGACGCAATTGCTACTTGTATGTTGTATGTTTCCTCCTGGTAGAGTAGAGTCCTTTTAAAGCTAGCCTTTATTCACTGGGGGAGTTCGTATGAATTCTGCAAAGTTCCCTGCCTCTTCATTCTCCTAATATATGGGTCTTCTTGCCGCAAGATTAAGAGAACAAACTGCCCAGCAGGGCACCTCTGTGTGTCTATTCATGCAGAGAATGCTTCTTGCCTCCAGTGCTTTTCTGTGCCCCAAGCTTGTTGCAGTAAATTCTTGAAAGTGGTGATGGAGCCAACCATTCAGTTAATAAAACTTATATTATCTTAAGGGATCTTAAGAAGAGTTAGCAAGTTTTGTTGATTCCTCTCTCTGCCTCATACTTGGGGCCCTGAAGTTTTGTTCCAGTGTATCAGTGAACCTTCAGAAACAACACAAGGGTGGGTCTGCGTGGATGGGAGAGGAATAAGAAAAAATTGCTGCTTCTTCTTATAAAAACTTATGAAAAAAAATATCCAGGCATCTGTCTATGCTGTGAGCTGAGAAGATCTGTGCAAACGCTGTCGGAAGGAATGGAAGCTGCATAGCGGTGCTCAGGTTGAAAACAGAGTGGTATTCTCCACACGGCTATGGTGAGGGCGTGGCTCAGTAGTAGAGCATCTGCTCAGCACGCAGAAGGTCCTAAGTTTGATCCCCGGCATCTCTAATTCAAAGGATGATGTGAGATCCTTACATGTGTCCCTGGGAAACTGGTGCCGGTCAAAATGGGACAGTGCTGACCTTCACTGACCAATGGTCTGCCTCTATCAAAGGCAGCTTCATGTGACCGAACAGGGGCAAGCTTGGAGTGGCTCCCCCCACCCCTGCCCCCATGGTCCAATTGCAAGACCAAGCATGGTTTGCTTGTGTAGGTTTGTTGACAGGCGTCCATGTCAAACAGCGTCATGTGTGAATAAGCTGCCACCAGCAGCAGAGATGTTGTGTTGCTCTGTGCATGAAGCTTTTCAGTGGGGTCTGTTCTCACGTTCTGCTATGAGGTGTTACGTCTGAATTGTTAAATGTGGGGAGTGTCCTGAAAGCATTTGACATCAGGTGGTGTGTACAAAAATATGCAAGATGCCAAGGAAAGAGGAGGTTTCTCGCTACCAGACTTAAAACTATATTTTGAAGCTGTTGCATTAATATGAATAAGGGAGTGGATATTGCTGAAAAATTCCAGAGTTCTGGATTTAGAGGGGTTTGATAGGTGATTTGGATGGCATGGTATTTGTGGTATGAGATGGGAAAGGTACATAAGAGAGTTTTCTAATCATTAGAAGGAGTCTTCTCTGGGTGTGGTTGAAGTGTAAAAAATTTATAGACCTATAGGTGGTGTGTTTGCAGTGATGTCTCTAACAAGGGAGGGATGGGAATTTTCCAAACGGAACAAGATGATTGGGGGGGGGGGGGGGGGCAGGGGTGTTCCTTGCACCTAGAAAACATGTTGGTAGAGAATTCTAGTCCAGTCCAACATGTGAGTAGTGGGAGGAGAGTGCATTTAGACCTGCAGTCCTCCCTACTCGCTGAATCTAGAATTTGGGGGTAGTGAAATTCTTTCCCAGGGACTAAAGGATATAACTGACCAGTGACCGTTCATAACGTGGAATGGATTGGCATAGATCCATCTTCCTAGCTGCCCTCTGGTGAATGTTTGGTGCTAATTGGGAATGCTTTGTGGTGGCCCTGGCAAAGGAGGACAAGAAATGAATGGACAATAGACTTGTGGGTCACAGTAGGTGAGTGAGGATGTGAAGCAGCAGGAAGAAGAGGCTTTGGGTGTCCCTTGAAAGGGGGTGGGAGATGTTTGACCACCTCACAAAAGTGGTTCTGTACCAAATTGCCCACTTCAGAGCACAGTTGTTCTCCTTGACTTTTAAAAAGTGGGGCTAGTTTGCTTTTTATTTACAGTCTTCCATCTCATTATCTTAAGCCTCCAGAGGGTTGGAAAACCTGCTGTTCTTGTAACCACCCCCTGCCGACACTGACCAATTCTTGGGGCTTGTAATACTGTTCTCATTATAGTTGCATCCCTCTAAACCAATTCACCTCAGTGGACTTTAAAGGCTGTAACTGTGCACAGGATTGCAGTGTTGGTGTTCGGCACGTCCCGCAACATTCTTGTCAAGTGTTTCAGCGTTATCTGTTTATTGTGGGCCAAAGGCTGGAACCTTGTCAAAATCCCCCCCAGGGGAATTCCTACCAATGGTTGAGATTTTGAACCAGGACCTTGCTGGCTCACTTCTCAGGCTCTTAACCAGCCTTGCCATTTGCTTCCTTGACCCTGGAATGCCAGGTGGGGAAAACTTTTTTCCTTCTGTTGGGGATACAATACAGAAGAAGACGAAAGTTTTTACAGGCGTGCTGGATCAAAAGGAAAATTCACACATCGGAATCCACATTATACCTTAGGACCAATCAAAATGCTGCAAAACTGCGTGTGGGCTTTTGAGAACAGGTCTTCTGAGCAGTGGCTCCCAACCTTGGACTTTAATTGGGTGTCCTTTGTGGTGACCCTCAAAGAGAGGTTCATATGGATCATGTACACCACTGCTGTTCAGGAGACCCTTTGATGTCTCCATGTCTTCCCTTCTCTGCTTTTACAGTTGGTTTTTGGCTTATGGACTTTTCTGTTATGATGAGCCGTCTTGTGGTTCCTGTTATTTGCTTGATTTGGCAGAGCTTCGAGTTCGAGGAGCAGCGGTGGCATAGTAGTTAAGATCAGGTGTACTCTAATCTGGAGGAACCGGGTTTGATTCCCCGCTCTGCCACCTGAGCTGTGGCGGCTTATCTGGGGAATTCAGATTAGCCTGTACACTCCAACACATGCCAGCTGGATGACCTGGGGCTAGTCACAGTTCTTCAGAGCACTCTCAGCCCCACCTACTTCACAGGGTGTTGGTTGTGAGGGGGGAAGGGAAAGGAGTTTGTAAGCCCCTTTGAGTCTCCTTGCAGGAGAGGAAAGGGGGGATATAAATCCAACTCTTCTTCTTTTTCTTTTTAGCAGGTTTAATCAACCGCAATGTTGGTTTGCCGATGACCAGTTTTTAATTGTGTATTATTCTTGTAACGAAGGTTTTTTTCTCCTGTGTTCAGAAAGTTCGCAGTGGTGACTGGAAGGGCTATACTGGAAAAGCCATCACCGACGTGGTCAACGTTGGAATTGGAGGATCGGATCTGGTGAGTTGTCTGGGTTGTTCTTTTGACTTTACTGCACAGGGGAAGCAATTTAAGGTCAGAAACCTTGCCAATAATAAGGATTTTTACTTTTCTGCAGGGCCCCCTCATGGTGACCGAAGCTCTGAAGCCCTATTCCAAGGGAGGACCCCGGGTTTGGTTTGTCTCAAATATCGATGGGACCCACATGGCCAAAACATTGGCTGAACTAAATCCAGAGACGACACTCTTCATTATTGCTTCCAAGGTATTTTCTGCTTTTGGTGGGGGGTATGGTGGTAGATTTTTTTCATCCTTTCTCAGTATCTCATCCAAAAATCCAGTTCCAAAGTTGCTGCATGTGCATCTATGCCTGCGAGTCAGCAAGGAAGTATCCCCACTTTGAGCCAAAGGGTGTTCCAAGGGACACTAATATGGCATGAGAACATGGTTATTGGGCTGAAAGGGACAGGACTATAAAGACTATCAGCCCAAAATGAACAAATGGGGGACGTTGCTCACTGTGCCTCGACTTTGTATCTTCTGGGTATGGAGAGTAACGGGATCATTCCATTGGTCACAAGATGCCACAACCTTCTGTTCCTGGAACTTGCAACATCTCTGCATATTGGTGCTTTGGGCATGCGGCTTTCAATCAGCAGTGGCGTAGTGGTTAAGAGCAGGTGTACTCTAATCTGGAGGAACCAGGTTTGATTCCCCACTCTGCTGCCTGAGCTGTGGAGGCTGATCTGGGGAATTCAGATTAGCCTGTACACTCCAACGCACGCCAGCTGGGTGAC
This sequence comes from Sphaerodactylus townsendi, assembly GCF_021028975.2. Taxonomy (NCBI): domain Eukaryota; kingdom Metazoa; phylum Chordata; class Lepidosauria; order Squamata; family Sphaerodactylidae; genus Sphaerodactylus; species Sphaerodactylus townsendi. The sequence continues at coordinate 26,765,235 of NC_059438.1, forward strand.
CTTGGGCTAGTCACAGTTCTTCTGAGTTCTCTCAGCCCCACCCACCTCACAAGGGGAAGGGCAAGGAGTTTGTAAGCCCCTTGGAGTCTCCTTACAGGAGAGAAAGGGGGGATGTAAATCCAACTCTTCTTCTTCAATCATGTGTGAGCAACAAGAGCGGGCTCCCAGGGGAAGGTAATGCTTACTCCTCAACCTAAAACAAGGTTTCCCTTGTGCTCTGAAAGTAAGCCTGGAGGCACCCTTCCCTAATTTGGTGGTCAGAAGTTGTGATGCCAGCCAAGTGCCTGCACAGATGTCCTAATGCAAAAGTGACAGCATTAATAGAACTGTGTTTTCAGAAGTAGCTTATACAGAGGGCCATCCAGGTGGGTGACTCTTGTTGTGTTCCTTCCTTTGCCACTTGAATAAGGCACTTCTATTTGTTCCCAGGTGAAACTTGTGGGGTGGGAGTGCATGCACAATTTTTAGAAACAAGAAGGAGGACAACCCCTCACATCAATCATTTTTGATGTGTTTTCTTGGAGGGGCTCTGCGGACGAACTGGTTGGATCCCACCCGTGTTCTGCTGGTGGAAAAGGAAATAGGTCCCCTTTGGCCACCCCAGAACATTGTGCTGAGGGTGATGGGACCTTTGTGGACCCATGAGGCTGTAGTCAGGAGGTGAATCGGGCAAGATTGCGTAGTAGATGTTATCCTGCCAGAACTCCAGGCATTGCAGGATTGAACCGGTGGTTCGGCAAGTGGTCCTCATTATCCCGTGGGCTGAGGATGCTGGAATTCAGAGGGGACTTCAAAGAGCCCCTGGCATTGTGTTTGTGAATAAATTGAGGGGTTCGGCCTGAAAGGCTGAAATTCCCGTTGGGACGAGTAACATTTCTCTGGTCTCATTTGCTCAGCTGTCGTTGAGATAATTGGGTAGATTTGGAAAGGGATGAATGGCATTCCTAAGAGCTTGCTTTATAAACTGCCCTTTTGTTTTAATGAAATCAGGTTTCGTAAATGGACTGGGGAATCGGAGTGGACGTGATGTTGGTCCATATAGCTGCATTTTTAAGGGATGAATGAACTCCAATGTCCGGGGGGGAGGGGTGGCAGGATCCTGACCAGACTGTGCAACTGTCCACATTCGTGCCTTTCATGAAGTGTCTTGCTTGTTTGCTAATGAGCAAATGGACTTGTCGCAAAATCAAGGGGAACAAAGAGGCCCGTGTTCCAATATAAAGCAGTCATTGGCTCGTGTTGTTTGGATGTCTTGGCAAAGCTAAAATTATTGATCCCAAAAAAAGGCTCAGTCCACCGCGGGGGGCGGGGGGGAGGGAGGGAGGGAGGGAGAGAGAGGCAGAGATAGCCAGTACAGTTAATGTTGCAGTTCAGGGAGTTAAGTGGTTGCAATGGATTATATACAGAAATCTTTTATGCTAAGCCATGACCAATTTGGGGGGATAGTGAGCCAGACGACTTTTCTTGCTGTCAGGGTTTTGCCTTTAAAAACCACATTTTCTCATTTTTACTACTACGAAACCTAACCCTAATTCCGTTTCACTATGACACATCTGTTGCCCGATACGTAGCGTGGGAGGATTTAACTATGACACATCATTTTATCAAAGCTATGACAAAAGAGTTTTATGAATGTGTGCTGTATACGTGGCTTGACCAAGAACTTTTTCTTTCAACCTGTCTCCTGGCATGCAGACTTTCACCACCCAGGAAACCATCACCAATGCAGAAACTGCCAAAGAGTGGTTCCTTCATGCTGCTAATGATGTAAGTATGCCTGTTCCTGCCTTTGAACTTATTTGTTCAGCTGTAGAGCTCACAACAGGGACTCTCCTGTCTGCTTACAAGAAAGATATTACCAGCACTGCTATCAACATTTGGGGGGAGGCACCTTTTTAAGGAGGAGCCGCGTGGCGTAGTGGTTAAGTGCTTGCACTGCCACTCATACGATCAGGAGTTCGAGCCCCCTGTGGGTCAGATATCCTGGCAGCTGGCTCATAGTCAATCCATCCATCCATTCCTTGGTCGGTAAATGAGTACCTAGCTCATAACTAGGGGGTAAAGAATAGCCGGGGAAAGCAACGGCAAACTACCCCACAAAAGAGGCTTACCTATGAAATCACTGCTCGCAGTGGCACCCCAGGGTCGGACATGACTGAAGGGGAAACTTTACCTTTTTAAGAGGGTCCCCGCCAGGTCTTTTTAGAGGAAACTTTTACAGACCCAGTTCTGGAGCTTCCTGCTGTCAAGAAAACAGTTGAGTCGTTCTGCACTGTGAGCCTTTCAGAGCCCCGGTTCTGTTTGTGAATGGTCTGTTCTCAACTTGGCAGCAGCTGGCATTCCTATTCACAATCACTGATTGCCTGGAACCAGTTTGGTTGAGATTGATGGCTGGTGTATGATGGGCAGCCCAATCCAGAGCCCTGGGGCAACCAGGGGCGGCACCACTGTGGCGCCGCCTCACTGCTTCCGGAGAGTTTTTCAGCAGCACGGGAAGGCAGAATATAAAAGAACCCTCCCCACTGCTGCAAAGCCCTCCATTGGACTCAGTGGGTTCACACCACTCAAAAGGGTGTTATAAGATCATGCCCTGGGCGGCTGGTGTCCCGGGATGCACAGCTGCAGTGAAAGCTGACTAAGGTTGGCTCCACCCCTGGCCACGCCTCCAGAATACCTCCACTATGCCCCTAGCAGCTGCCCACTAGTGGATTTGCCTTTCTGGCGTAGGTTCCCCAGGGAGGACAAATCCACCAGCATAGGGCCCCACCACCTCCACAACTCCCTTCGTCCCCATAATTTTTTTTCTTGGTCCCCCTCACACACTCAGCTGTGGTTTGCAGGTCACAAGACAACCTCTGGAACTCTCGTTCCCTACTCCAGAGTATATGTTTCCTTCTTTCAGCTCTGGCCCTGTGCAAAAATGCAGTGTTAATGTTCTGTGGGGTTTCTCTGAACCATGGTTTGCAAACCTTTTCCAAAACATGGTTTCTCAGTCTGCCTGGAAAGAGCCATGGTGAGCATTGATTCACACTTAGCATGAAACTATGCATGATGTGGATGAGGGAAGGGAGAAGGGAAATTCACTCTGGAGGGGACCTGTGTTCCCCAAGAGACTCCTCCTGGCTTTGTTTTTTAAAAAAAGCTTGCAAGAAGCCTGCATTCCATTGCAACCAAGCCTAAGTCTATGTAAGGGACCGTGTAGATCTGGACCGTAGAACGTTGCAAGTCGGTTATGCTAGAAGGAAACGTGAGACGCTTGCTGGCTTTTGAAGTTGCCAGGGTCTTGGCAACTCCCCTTGTAGTTTGAAGCCCAGTTGTCTTTGCAGTGGGATTCCTGAACTATGAATAGATGGCCTTAAACGGAGCCGTCCAAGAGTCTTCATGAAAGGATGCTGCTCCTTCAGCTCTCTAATATTACTGGGGAGAAAATAGCTGAATGGATGGAGTCGGAGAGCGATGTTCACGTCAGTTGGTCAATGGAGCCTTTTGCCTGTGTTTGTTGCCGAATGGCCAGAGGGCAAAATTATAAGGGGGTGCAGTTGCTTTCCCCTGCCAAGCATTCTCTTTGTCTCTTCCCCTGTTCCATATGTAAATGCAAAGAGGACTCTAAAGTTGGAACCTGGCGCCATTAATGGTCTGCAACCTGCGGCTCTCCAGATGTTCATGGACTACAAATCCCATCAGCCCATGCCACCATGGCTAATTGGCCATGCTGTCAGGGGCGGATGGGTATTGTAGTTCATGAGCATCTGGAGAGCCACAGGTTTCAGACCCCTGAGATCTACCAGTTCTCACACCTGTAATCCAAGGGTCAGACTAGATAAGATGTTTTTAAGGAGTTGGATGTCTCCCAGGCAGACAGCCCACCCTGGGGCCATTTCATGGGGTGCAGCTGAAGCCTCTTCTTTTCCCCTATGCTCTGCTTTTGATCCGAGTCAGGCCTTCAGTGTTTGGGAAAACGAAATCCTAGAATCTGCCATCTGCCTGAAGAGCAGGAGAGTGGAGTGGGCTGACCCCCTTGTTAAGAATAATTCCTGTCTTAATTTGGCTGGTAGGTGGAGATGTCATGGTTGTCACAGACTGTAGGTGACTAACTTTGAGAAGAGGCAAATGAAAGCTGCGAATTCCATGGAAGCGACAGCTTCTTAACCCTGAAGCCCTGTCAATTGACAGCTTTGGGAGTCTGGGGGAGCATTTGGGCAAGACACCCCCTCGGTTTGCAACGAATAGAATGCTGAGGACTCCCTCATGTGCCAGCCCTGGTTGTCTTGGTGTTTTGTGCACAGTGTGATCAAGGGGCAGGGAGAGGACCTTCTGCCAGTCTAGCAGCCTTTTGTGGAACTGCTGCAATCCTGGGTCCGTTGTGTTCTGTACAGATTACCAGAGATGTTGTAGCATTTCTCCAGGACTTTGCATGAGGCAGAGCTTGGTTGCAGTAAATGCTGACCTGGACTGCGATTGGCAGGGAGGGAAATTGCATAATAACTAGAATTGAAAAGGGTTGGGGGTCATGCTTTGCACAAGGAGGGGGGCATGGCCCAGAAGACCTGGGCAACACCGGCATGAACTGTCAAAAGCTCCCCAGAATCTTTCCCAATGCAAAGGGAGTTCTTGCAATGTGCATCAGTCTACAGTTGTAGAAATACCACTGATACAGGACTGGGTAGGGGCAGTTAGCGTTTTCCAGATGACTGTATGCTTCGAAGTACCATCTCTGTTCTGTCTCCTGCCACTTGGCCTTTCCAGGTGCCCTGAACTTCTCCAACCTTCGTCCCTGGCTGCTCCTCCTGCTTGCAACCCCCTCCTAGAATATCTGTCTAGTTCTACTTCCAGCTCCTACCTCAAAAACCTACCTCTTCCAGAAAGGCTTTTTTCAGGTTGACGGGAGAATAAGACCCACGTCAATGTGTGTTCACCCTTGTAATTTATCCCCTCTTAAAATTTGAGCTGTCAGCTCTACTGCAGATGAATTGGCCTTTAATTCAGCAGAAGCAAAAGGGATTCGTCATCTTTTTCAATATTATCCATCACGATCTCTTTGTTTTCTAATCTGTTCTCTTGTCCGAGCTCTCTGCTTGAGGGCCCTTGCCACTGAATGAAGTCAGCAAATGGCATCTTGCAGTTTAGGATGTCTTGCGGTGTATTTTTTCCTAACCATCTCTCGTTTATTTAAAGCCTTCCGCTGTGGCCAAGCATTTTGTTGCCCTGTCTACTAATGGCGTAAGTATCTACCTTTCACAAGCAGGTTTGTTTCTTGTTAGTGGGTGAGCTATAAAGGGGTGGTGAAAATGCTGAGATTCTCTGCGCCTCTCAAAGACAATGCTGGGGTAATATGTGCCTACAACTTCTGTGTTGGGGGCCTTAGGCCAGCTGTGGTCATGATTGGGGGGGAGGGGGTAAGAGAAGTACTCTGATACGGAAATGTTGTCTTCTCTGGTCAAAGTTCTAAAGCTCTTCTGAATTGTAATGTGTGAGAGTTTATGTTCCTTCTCCATTAAGTCAGGAAATAATGCTTTTAGACAAAAAGATGTGTGCGAAGGGATTCAAACTAGCTGTGTTATATTTTCTATTTCTATAGTTTCTGTAGATAGGAGAGAAAAAACAACTTTGATTCAATGCTGTGGTTGGTTTTGCAACCATAATCAAACCATGCTTAACTGAAAGTATAGGACTTACTTCTGAGTAAATGTTAGGAGCATGTTTGACCCTTCTTCAACTTTTTCCGGGTATTATCACTTTGTCATATGTCTGAGAAAAGGAGACCTCTTCTGTCTTGCTCCCCATGTTGCGTTCCCATCCTGGGAATGTAACTTTCTCAGATCCTTGACCTTGTTCACATGTAGTGGTTTTGTACCTGTGGCTTCCATGGGAATGTGGCTTCTGAGCATGCACAGCATTGAGCCAGAAGTGCTTAGCAGCCCCCCCCCCAAACACACACACACAGGCCTCTTATCCCATTGGAACAAGTGGGAGGCATGCTTAGCAGATCTAACTGTGCTTAGCATATCACTCTATGTGTTAATTGCCACCTCTTTTCTCTTGCAGCCAAAAGTTAAGGACTTTGGAATTGATGTTCAGAACATGTTCGAGTTCTGGGATGTAAGTAAACCGTTTCATTATATCCAAGATCACACTTGCCGTTAGGGTGGTGGCGATGTGTGTTATAATTTCTTGCTGCCTTTTGTCTTTCTCTGCCCCTCATCTCAGGACTAGGTTAAATAGTCCTTTCACGTTGATTCAACTAACATACAGAGATCTATGGATTGGGACCAATGTCAGATACTAGCATTAGAAGACCCTCTCCTCACTGGAGCAATACTGCACCTGTTTCTCAAATTGGATTGGAATGATGAAATAGGAAGGGGGCACCCCCCTTTCCCGCACACAAGTTGACCGGGACTTAGAGAGATTATTGCATTCAAACCACTGAACTGTTTACCAGTTAGGGATAGAAGGCCTCAAGATCCTGTCTTTCCTAGGATCTTGGCATCCCTCAGTATCCTACACAACCCTAAAGAGCTTGTCCTGCAGTGTGAGAACAGGGAAAGCTGCTCCTGACTGCAGCAGAAAGAGCCAAGGTTGGTGTCTCTCTGCACCATCTTGTGGTGTTTTTCACTGAGGATAAGTTGCAACTAAAGGCAAGCTTGGAAATGTGAAAGAGCGAGAGTCCTGGCTCTTGTGCCTACAGGCTTGTCAAAGGTCAAACGACCAGACCTTTGAACGCTTCGGTCCAGGCAGCAACTGCGTAATAGGAGATAGTTCACTGCCCCCAGCCTCTGAAAGCTATTCTGAGCTATGACATTTGCCTGGTGGATCTAATCTCGAGCATTAAAAGTCAAGTGTCAGTCTCTGGCCTCTGGAATGCACAAAGGCTTCGTATCGGTGCATGTACATTTAAAAGTGTGAACGCTTTCCACCTGGGGCTGCAAAATACCTAAATGCTGTGTTGGTCCAGAGCCAGTGCAGTTAGAGCAGAGGTGTTGAACTCATTTGGTACGAGGGCCGGATAGGACATAAACGTCACTTGGTCCGGCTAGGCCCTTGGGGAGGGGTGGCTGCCTCAGCTGGCCCCAGAATGGCACTGGGAGAGTTGCCTGGACTAGTGAGCTTGCAGCGAGGTGGGATGGCTGCTTTGAGAGGGTTTATCAGGCCTGGGAACTAGCTGAGGCAGCAGGTTCACCGGCCTGATAAGTTCCCTCCAGGGGCCAGATCTACCCCCCAGGCCACATGTTTGACACCCCTGAGTTGGAGCATCAGAGCAGGATGTGGGAAGCTTGAGTTCAAATCCCTGTTCTGCTGTGGAAACTCATTTGGGGGCCAGTCACCTGCTCTCTGCCTTACAAGGGACAACAGCAAAGAATCACTTCAGTAACAAGTGCCTAAGAGATCTGTAAGAAAATTCAAAAGAATTCTAAACGACAATGTTGTGTAAGATCAATTAAAGAACCAATGAGAAGGAAAGTAAATGGGTCTGTTGGAGACAAATGATAAATATGTCTAGGAGAGTAAATTCTGTTACAAATTTAAAGGGCAATAAGGGAGGGTTGGCGGGACTCATGTTTATGTTTAAAAGGGGGGGAACCTTTGACTGTGGAAAACTAGGTTAGGAGGATAAGATTTTTTACTTTATTTGTTATAAATTGCTTCAATTTTGAAGTTGATCAATTAGAAAAGGTATGTGTATGTGTGTACACACACATACACAATAGTTGACGAATTCAAGCTCTGGAGAAAATTTGCTACTCTTGTCAGAAGCCATTACTCAAGTGACAAAAGGTGGGAGGTCTTTATGGTATGGCTCATTCCATGAGCCTGGATTAGCATGGTTGAACCATTGTGTTTGCTTCACGGAGGGATCCCTAGACTGTGTAATGTCTCCCCCTGGTGTTGCACCAAAGAATTGCTGGGGAGATGGTAGGAATGCAGTGGGTTCACCTCTCCCTCAGATATCAGACGTGACTGATGAATGAAACAAGAAGCATTCAGATTCAAAGGTATGGTTGTTAAAAGCCAAGAACGGTCTCTCAAAAGGTGGCATAGTGCTAACCAACTGCTCCTTCCTATTGTGCTGAACTGGGATTATCCAGACACGGAACTTCCTTGTGTATAAACAGGACCTTGTCCACTGAACGCAGACGCTCTTGAGAATGGCTGCCCCAACCACGAAGCTCCCCCTCCTTTTATCCCCATGGCAACTTTGAAATCAGTGTGCCCAGGGAGATTCATAGCTGTGGGGATTTCAACCCAGATCCTTTCAGTGGCCTGATGCTGTCTGCATTCACGATCCTGGTACCCTCCCTCCCAAGCCTTGTTAAAATGAATTGGGTTTGTGTGGGCGATGCCTCTGATGGTTTTGTGCCTCTCATAAATTGAATGTAGTGTCGTTACCACGGTTGTGAATGGGGGCTCCAGACAGCATGTTCACAGAATCATAGAGTTGGAAGAGACCCCAAGGGCCATCGTCCAACCCCCTGCAAGCAGGAACACACAATCAAAGCACTCCTGTCGGATGGCCATCCAACCTCTTTAAAAACCTCCAAAGAAGGAGACTCCACCACACCCCGCCGTCAATCCACTACTTTTTAGTTTTTGCATTTTGTTCAGAGTTGAATTGCAATCTCCAGGGCAAGAGGACAGTATGCAGCGTTCTCACTGCTTTTGTCTGGGTAAAATGTGCATCAGAAAACAGTTCAGAGGTTGCCAGCCTCCAAACTGCTCACTGTATTAACATTTTAAAATTTGACTTTTACTGTTGCTGTCACACCATTCTGAATGGCTGCCATTTCCACTAGGCTGTGGAGTAGGGTCTATTGATCAGAGTGAGGCACTCAGCGACGTCATCCTGGCAGCACAAAGAGACTTTGGATCGCTTTCAGGAAGATGGCAAAATTCGGCAGTGGTGTTGTGATACGCTGTCACGGTGTGATGGTGCTGATTGGCTCAAACTGGGAGAGGGGTTAGCAGGGTAGACCTCTTCCAGCAGGTGGTGAAAGGGGGATTAAAGGAAGCAGATTCAGTCAGCCCTCTCCCCCCTGCCCCGAGGATGGACAAATATGAGTGGTGAAAGATCTCAGTGGCACCATATCCATGACATGTGAATGATGGAACAGCAATGACTTGATTTGCAGAGAATGATGTTTAAAAAACACGTGCCTCTCCCATCTCTGCAGTTTCCTTGGCTGACCAAAAAACTCCTCTATTTTTCTTTTTTTGCAGTGGGTTGGTGGTCGTTATTCCTTGTGGTCTGCCATTGGCCTGTCAATTGCCCTGCACGTCGGTACGTATGTTCCCACAGCACGAGCGCACTGTTCTTGCAGTGGAAGGCTTTGCTAGCTTGCTGTGAAAACCGCTTGAATTGCATTGAAATGTTGTCCTTTTGTACATCTTCTTGGAGCAGGAAATTTAAAAAGTCTTAACTCTTAGTAGCATATCCCCCCCCCCCTCCAGTTTAGTTTTTCAAATTCCTTCTTGAGAAATTCCTAGAGATTTGGGAGCAGAACCTGGAGTGGGTGGAGTTTAGAGCCAGGAGCTCAACAAAGAGGCAGTACCATAGAGTATACCCTCCAAAGTTGCTATTTTTCTCAGGGGACCTGATCTCTGTAGTTTGGCACAGATCTGTAAAGCATCTTAATTTACAGGCTGGAGAAGTCAGAAGGAGGTGGTCCTTCACGTACAATATCTAATAGAATTCTTGTGATGTGGTGCACAAGCAGCCCGTGGCGGATGTATGCATGTATAAAAATGCCTCCCAATCACGGAGAGAAGGAGAACTCAGAAGATCTTGAGGCTACATCATAATCTCTTGGTAGCGTCCCAGTTGATGTCTGTGTCTGTGTAGAGCGGCATCTGGACTTAGAAAAGAAAACTTTCCACAGTGAACAAAACCTTTCAAAAGCAGCTAGTGCAAAGTTTTTTCCTTGCTGATAACAGCACTGTATCTCTGGAATTGCTTGCATAGCAACCTGGTTCCTTCCTTCAGTAAACTACTGGAGTTCATCTGGAGGCCTTCAGTTTCTGAACACGGATATTTACTGTCCCGCTGAGTTTGTACTGAGTGGATTGAGTGTTTGGTTTGGTTTTTAATGATGGCTCCTGTTGTATACTTCAAAGATCTTGATTGTTTTGGACTCCCTTCTAAAAGTTGGCTGCTGTGTAATTGAATAGAATTTGGGGACACCAGACTTCTGAATCTCAAATACAACTTTTCCTTTTCAATACCCCAGAATTGAACATTCTGTCTGCGGACTCTTATCTGATTAAATATGTTACATTTCAGGATTAGACTCCTCAAAACATTAACCCATGTTAGTTGCTAATGGAACCGGTAAAATAACTGAAAAATGAGGTTGGATCCAGACTTAAGCCCCTTCCACACATGTTGATGAATCCACTTTCATAATTGATTGCAAGTGGATTTTGCCATTCTGCACAGTAAAATCCAGCTGCAAAGTGGATTGAAAGTGCATTATTCTGTATATGCAGAAGGGGCCATAGTTGGCAAGCTCCATTTCCTCCTTATCTGCTGCAGACACCCCTCAAGTCATTACTCAGCATCCTCCTCCCCAGGAGCAGTTATCTTACAGAGATCAGTGGGAGGGAAGGGGTAGGAAAGTTCCATTTTCATTCAGAAATTTTGTTCCCATAATTAGGGATATAACTCCAGTGTTTTGTTTTGGGGCTCATGACTTGGATTTCCCTCTTATATTTCTCCTATCTTATTTTTCCTTCCCCCGCCCCCCCCCCTTAATTACTGCTAGGTTTTGACAACTTTGAGAAGTTGCTTGCTGGAGCTCACTGGATGGTGAGTATCTAATTTCATGGGAATGAGATGGTAGGTTATCTACACAATTTTAAGCATCAGGCGGATAACAATGGACTCCCTTGCATGGCTCTCAGAAGGTTATTGACACCTTCTTTGCTCCTTGTCCAACATCTGCTTGTAGAGGGGCTGTGGCTCAGAGGAAGAACCTCCACTTTGCATGCAGATAGTCCCAGGTTCAATCCCTAAGACAGTGGTGGCGAACCTTTGGCACTCCAGATGTTATGGACTACAATTCCCATCAGCCTCTTCCAACATGGCCAATTGGCCATGCTGGCAGGGGCTGATGGGAATTGTAGTCCATAACATCTGGAGTGCCAAAGGTTCGCCACCGCAGCCCTAGGATGTGAAATACCTCCACCTGAGACCCCCCCCCCCAAGTACTGCTTCCAGCTTCATGTATGTGTGTTTGCTGACTTGCAACAGCACACAGTGAACTTCTTCCGTCTTGTGGCAAAACTTTGTGCTTTGTGGTGATGACACAGTAATGTAGAAGCTCTGCCTGGCCTTTTCATCCACACAAATTGTCCCTAGTTGCTGGGAGCGATGGTCATTCTTATGTAAGCTGTAAGCTCAAATCCATCTCGGAACCATGTCTTGTGCTTTTTGGTCCCCAGAGGCCACCATAGCCAAAGCTGGGATTTGGCAGTCTTTGAGGCGCTCATTTTCAGAGAATCAAGGAGGAGTTTTATAAGCATTTTATTTTGGGACATCAGAGCTGCTGTGAGCTTCTCAGTTTGATAATGTGAATCCATTTCTTTTGTACCTCGTACTGCACAAAAGGATAATCACTTCCGCACCACCCCCCTGGAGAAGAATGTGCCCGTCCTGCTGGCAATGCTCGGCGTTTGGTACATCAATTGTTACGGAGCCGAAACACACGCCCTTCTGCCCTACGACCAGTACATGCACCGCTTTGCAGCTTACTTCCAGCAGGTAAGGCGGACTCACCTCATTGTATTCTGTGATGGTTCATTGTGTGTAATCGCTGCGTCCTGTCTCAATGCTTACTGTCTCAGATGGAAATTCCCTTTCCATCCAAATGTGTCAAGTTGCAGCTGACACAGCAACCCCGTAGAGCAGAGGTGCCCAACTCTGGCGCTCCAGATGTTCATGGACTACAATTCCTATCAGCCATGCCAGCAGGGGCTGATGGGAATTGTAGTCCATGAACATCTGAAGCACCAGAGTTGGACACCCCTGCCGAAGAGTTTTCAAGTTGACCACTCGTGGGTTTTTCAAAACAAGAGACGAACAGAGGTGGTTTGTTATTGCCTGCCTCTGCATAACGACCCTGGACTTCCTTGGTGGTCCCCATCCAAACACTGAATAAGGCCAACCTAGCTTAGTTTCCATGGTCTGATGAAACCAGGCTGAGTGAGGGCCAGCTAGGTCACGGCCCACTCAAACAGACATTGTACAAATTTGGGACATTCTTTCCTGCTTAGCTGCTGCCTGTAACCTGGTGGTTGGCAAGAGATCTGACCATGAACAACAGCGGGTATATGTTATGAGCAGGGCAGAGGCCCCATGTGGCAGCCAGCATTGTGTGGTGGTTTAGTGCATTGGACTCTAATCTGGAGAACTGGGTTTGATTCCTTACTCCTCCCCTTGAAGCCTGCTGGCTGACTAGCTCGTCACAGTTATCTCGGAACTCTCTCAGCCCCACCTGCCTCACAAGGGGTGAGGAGAGGAAGGGAAGGAGTTTGTAAGCCGCTTTGAGACTCCTTATGGTTGAGAAAAGCGGGGCATGAATCCAAACTCTTCTTCTCTTCTTTTAACATTGATGTCGTCAGCCTGCTCTTAGCAGTCATTTAAAAGGGGCCGACCTGGGAGAAGAAGATTCTCACATTTCCTCTTCTTCTTCTTCTTCTGTCACTTAGGGAGACATGGAATCAAACGGGAAATACATAACCAAGAAAGGTGCTCGTGTGGACTACAATACTGGCCCAATTGTGTGGGGCGAGCCTGGAACCAATGGGCAGCATGCTTTCTACCAGCTGATTCATCAAGGTATGGGGTGAGGCCGCAGGTATCCCTAAGCATTTCAAGAGAGCCCGATAATACTTTTGGTGGGGGTGCTGCTAAATTGGTATGGACTAGTCCTTAGTAGTCCTCCAAAGTGCTGTCAAAGGGTTAAGGACATGGGCTTGGTGCAACTTCAGCTCTCAAATTTTTATTACATAAAGGTAGAATAGTCCTGATTTCAGGGTCTGTTCTTGTTGGGAAAGCTGGCTGGTCGACCCAAGACTCATTTCTTTGTACTCGTCTGCAGGGACCCGTATGATTCCTTGCGACTTCCTCATCCCAGCCCAGACACAGAATCCGATTCGAAAAGGGCTGCATCACAAGGTAACAGCTGTTTTTAAGTCTGCTGTATTAAGACGATTTGTGGTGTTGATACTCAGGAGAGGAAGACCTCGGTGTGCGGCGCTCTTTCATCTCAAAACACAGAGCTGTGTACTGCAGTTGCTGGGGGTTGCGGTCCACAGCTGGAATGTCAGAGTTTGTGCCTTTCATAAAACACTGGCTTGAATAGGGCCAGTGCTGAGTAGTGGTTAAGAGCAGGTGCACTCTAATCTGGGGAACCGGGTTTGATTTCCTGTTCTGCCACTTGAGCTGGGAAGGCTTATCTGGTGAACTAGATTAGCTTGTGCACTCCAGCACATGCCAGCTGGGTGACCTTGGGCTAGTCACAGTTCTTTGGAGCTCTCTCAGCCCCACCCACCTCACAGGGTGTTTGTTGCGGGGCTGGGGGAGGAGATTGTAAGCCCCTTTGGGTCTCCTTATAGGAGAGAAAGGGTGGGATATAAATCCAAACTCTTCTTCTTCTCTTCTATTTAGTAATAGCCAACAACTCATACAGATCCTTTAACTTTATCAAATAACAGTGGTGTTGTCCACAACAAAACCTTGCAGAAATATTTAGCAGGGAGTCCATGGCTCAATAGCACCTATTTGGTCTAAAGCATAGGTGTCAAACTCGCGGCCCTCCAGATGTTATGGACTACAGGTCCCATCATCCCCTGCCAGCATCATGCTGACAGAGGATGATGGGAACTGTAGTCCATAACATCTGGAGGGCCGCAAGTTTGACACCTGTGGTCTAAAGAAAGCCCCAGGTTTCATCCTCAGCATCTCCAGTTAAAAGTATCAGGTAGCAGGCAATGTGAAAGACTGGTGCTGATTAGAGCCGGCTGCCGGTCAGAGTTGCTGCTGACCGGAGTAGACCGCTGGTGATAGATTTAGCCAGCTCAGTGGGTGAACCAGTAGCTGGACACAGGACATCTGACCATCTCTCTTTTCCATTAGATCCTTCTGGCCAACTTCCTTGCTCAGACAGAGGCCTTGATGAAGGGGAAGACAACGGACGAGGCCCGCAAGGAGCTGCAGGGTGCAGGGCTGAGTGGGGATGCTTTGGAGAAACTTCTTCCTCACAAGGTACTTCTAGGTGTTTTTGGAGGCAGCTTGATCAGTCTTCCAGCGACATAGCAACTTGTGCTTGAACTGGGTGGGCCAATGGCTCCACCTGGCGGTTATGTTAAGTGTTAACCAATAGCATTCAATCCTTGACACAAGTGTAGCAGTTTAAGGGAGAATTGAAGTGTACCTCCTACCCCAAGGCAGCCATTTTGTAGTGGTTCCTCCTTGGGTTTACTAGATAAATTCCTGGCTCCTGCCATTGCTTTTCACTTGAGTGGAAACAAAAATAGGGGATAGGAAGTAATATTGAGAAACTCTAGGAATTCTACTGATCTCTGTGTTTTCTCACAATAGAGGTTGGGAATTCCTAGAGTGCTGCAATGTAATTTCTGGGTATAACCAGAAATGTTAGAAATGTCTATGCATGTGCATGTGCCCATCTTCTTGCTCCCCCCACATCATTTTTGCTCCTTCTCTTGTGAAGAGAGTGGTTTGCAGTCCTATTCCTACTAGTCTTTCTCAAAGTGCTAAAGACTGAACAAAGCTGGAGACCCCTGGACAGAGTCTTAGCCAATATCTCTCACCAGGAGATAAATGTCTACAACCACCACCAAGTGAGATGTATCAATTTATTAACCAATGACCAGTTGATTTTTATTTTCCAGATTTGCCATTAGTTTGAGCTACTTGCCCAAGATCATGTGCTACTTTTCCTAATGTTTGTTTGTTTATTCGATTTGGTAGACCACCCTACCCCCGAAGGGCTCAGGGCGGTGTACAAACGAGACAAACAATACAATTGTTCCTGGCCCTCTGGCCTTGGGCCTACTTTTTACCTGCGTCATGGTTTCTCTCAGACTTAGTGACTTGATCCTTCAGAGGTAGACTAGACAATATTTTCCTCAAGGCTAACATTGTCCCTTTCTCCCATGTCCTTTTCCCTGCAATAATGAACTTTTTTGGCTCTGTATTCTGTTTTATCTTGACAATCGGAAAACAGGTTTTCTTGTGGGACACTCTCAAGTTGACAAACCTCCTGTACTGTATTGGCTTCTGTAGGTAAAGGACACTTGAAATATTAGCTTTAATATAAATAAAGGAGGAGCCATGTTTTTAAAATCATTTGGAAACTGTTAGGCCTACGTTCAAGAACTCACATTTCCCATACAATACACATTGATGTCTGTTTTCCACTCCTGAAGAGAAACTTTGTGTGAGCATATTTGTAGTCAAAGAATAAATATTCCAACAGGGCTGAGGGAGCCACAATATATAATTTGAAGTACATTCTACCTAACAGAACATTCCCTCTCCGTTTTGGCTACCCAGCCTGAATTAGTCAAATTGGTTTTGTAGGAGCTACCGGCATCTGTTATGCTCTGCATCCACCTGCTGAGGCAAAAATTATTTCAGCTCTTCACCCAGGTTTTTAGTCCCTAATTTTTGAACTATTGTCTAAATAAACAAAACCAGGAGGTTTGCTGCTTTCCTGTCTTCCACACAACAGTCACAGGTGATGAATAAATATGTCGCTAGTTTCTCCTTCATGCATTTCGTTTTCTTTTTCAGTCACCCCCCCCCCCCTTAAATAATTACTGAAACTTTCGCAACATGTAGTTTCCTTATTTCCCACGCTCCATCCTTGGCTTGCTGACCCCATTCATGTGGCCGTTTTTATTTATTTATTTATTTATCGTATTTATATACCGCCCTCCCCCAAAGGCTCAGGGCGGTGTCCGTCAGTCATAAAACAATTTAAAACATATCATAATAATACATAAAATACTAAAACTTGCATGAGCTGGCCAGGGGTGGCTGGCCTCCTCCCTGCCACTTTGTGTAACCCCCACGGGAGGCCAGATGTTCTTTACAGTCTACTCATCTTATTGGCACAAACTCAATCACTACTTGCTCCAAGTAGATGTTACCTTTGCACACTTGGCAATTGCCTGTCCCATCTGTGTATAAAGCTCAGCTAATGGTATTTAGCAGCCCCTAAGATTCAGAAAGAAGTGCTGAGGTCTGGACCACGCATGCAGGAAAATGAAGGGGATAGATTGACTGAGTTTTAGACTACAGTAGAATGCTGTAGACGCTGTAGAAGGTTCCCCTGTGTTAACCCTTTCAGGCAAAGGGTGTGAAACTCTTTCTCTGCTCTGCTAGCTTTCTGTTTGCATGAGATCTTAATTTTTAGTGTAGAGAAATATTCAAAGCTAGAGTCCCCTCCCTATAGCATCCCACCACCTGATTCTCAACCACCCCAGCCTCCTCTCTGTATAAGCCCAGTGTAAATTTTGGCAACTGTGGAGAAGAACCAAAACGAAGGCTGCATGTGAGAGAAGGCACTTGGCACGGACCTCGTTTTGTTTGAGCCGGAAGCTTGTCATATGGAGATGAGGAAATAAGTCTTAAGGGGGGTTTGAAAGAAGAGGTGCCACAAAGCATGTGTGGAGTTCTTTTGTTGTTGTGAACAGTTAGGAGTATCACATATGTTTGATTTCACAGGTGCTTCTGAAGATCAGTAACAAATGTACTTTTTTTCCTTTTGAAAGGTCTTCGAAGGCAATCGCCCCACCAACTCCATTATATTTACAAAGCTGAATCCATTCATTCTTGGGGCCTTAATTGGTAAACACTTTTTCTCCTCTTAATTATTAGCATTCTTGGAGTTTGTCTCACAAGGCTTTGTGTTTAACGTAAACATTCTTCTTAAAATATCTATCTTACAGCCATGTATGAACATAAGATCTTTGTTCAAGGAGTTGTGTGGGATATCAACAGCTTTGACCAGTGGGGGTGAGTAGGTTTCTTTTTGATAGGTGACCCTTTTTCTAGTACGTTCACTGCCTACCTCCAGTGTATTAGGTGTCATGTATTCGATATTTTTAAGGTTTATTGTTTTGTTTGTTTTTCTGACCATGGGCCTGTTAATTTCTTTTAGGGTGATTGTGTGGACACACAAGGGAGAACTATGTACACTGCCCTGAGCTCCACATGGGCAAAACAAGATTAAAAATGTACTCAGTTTTACATAAAGGACTCACTGGCTGCAGAGTTGCTACCTACAGGGTTGGCACAGAATTCCCTTTTAGGCAACCTACTGGTTGTGTTTGCAGCTGGAGATGGATGCCTGGTATTTCTTCTCCCAGTCGTGGGCATTTTGGAGGGATTAATTATATCATGTGGCATTGGATTTGGAATTAATTACATCATTTGGTTATAGCAGACCTGGGCATTATACGGCCCGCGGGCCACATCCGCCCCGCCGGATGACCCTGACTGGCCCCCCTGCCTTGCTGGGGAGCGAGGCGTCTTTGAAAGCCCCGCAGAAGCCGGTTGCCTTGGCTGCCGGCTTCTGCGGGGCTTTCAAAAGCGCCTTGCCCCCCTGCCTTTTGGCCCGGCCCTCCACAATATTTTCTGTTTCTTATGCGGCCCCATGGAAAAAATAAGTGCCCACCCCTGGGTTATAGGGTTTGGAAAATCTGGGGCCGTATCCTGGCTTGGCCCCAAAGCCCACTAGTTGGCATTGGGTCACTTGGCACCTTCCAACCAAACTTATTTCAGTGGGGCTTCTTACAGATAGGGGGTTCTCCATCTTTGCTTCCAAACCAGAGTATGTTTGGTATCCGCACAGTGTTGGCCTGTTTCCACATTTTCCTCAGTGTGCTGTTCCCCAAATCAGCTGTACTCTAGTTTTGTAAGGAAAGAATCTCGCCCAAACCTATTCTCTTGTAATGCAGATGAGAAGGGGTGCATTTTCAAAAAGATCTCAGCTACGTTGGGCCAGTTCCTTGCTATCAGTAGTCATCCATTTTCCTTTACACGTCACCAGATGGCTTTTTAAAGAATCACTACTAACTGCCACAGCAATTACTGCTTTTTTTAAGCCTTCTGGTCAGAAGCGTACCAGGGGTAAATGGCGCCTGGAGACGAATTGTCTCCAGGACGCCCCCCCAGGCTCTGCCGCCCGCCTCTACCCCCACCACCCTAGCCCTGCCCCTGATGCCCCAGGCTCCACCCCCACTGTCCTAGAACCCGCCCATGTCACCATGGGCATGGGCAAGGGCTAGGGTGCCCACCTCCCCCCCCAACAGACTCCCCCTGCTGGCTGGGAGCCCAGACTGCAGGCTGCCAGCTGGGAGCCCAGCCAGCGGGGGGGAAGGGAGGGGGGAGTCCAGGGTGGGGTTGAGGGCGCCTGGAGGCAGCAGGAAGTCCTGCTGCCTCGTCGTCTTTGCGTGCCTTGGATGGGGTCGAGGCACGTGAAAACGATGAGACAGCAGGACTTCCTGGTCACATGGGAGGCCGATTTTGCGCCCCCCACGTGACTAGAACAGTCGCGCCCGGGGACAAGGGCCTGGGGTACCCCTTGTCCCTAGGCAGATACGCCACTGCTTCTGGTACCACAGTGGGAAAATGGCAGCTGAGAGGGACTGACAGCTGGGAATTATGCAGGAACCTTTCATGGGGAAGCCCTGCTTCCATCGGTGCTCCTGCATTCAGAGTGCCAACGACGAGGACACTGAGAATCCTACTGTATGAAAACTCCAAGGGTGGCTGTGAAAATAAAATCGTTCCCACATGCTCCTCTGTAATGCTCTGGAGGAAAGGCAGCATGGAATCACTGACTCCCCAAGAGTCTTGTCCCCTCCCTACATTCTGTCCCCTCTTTGTTTTCTTCCTCCCAGTGTTGAGCTCGGAAAGCAGCTGGCCAAGAAAATCGAACCTGAATTGGATTCGGACGCCCCCGTGACCTCCCATGACTCCTCCACCAACGGCCTGATCAATTTCATCAAGAAGCACCGGGCCTGAAGCCTGATTGGGGGAAGAAGCGGAGAGCCCAGCTGCCCACGCCCCACGTCGATGTTGTAGTTGCTGCTTTGTTAGCCACTTCTAACCAGATTAGCACTTTTACCAGTCCTGGCCTTGTTAACGGTTAACCACGTTGCATCGCTTAGCGTTTTTGGGGGGAGTTAGTGTCCGTGCAACCTGGTAATTGTTCGGGAGCTGTCCGTGTTTTGTGGCAGCTGAATTGTCAAGCGTTGGGTGCTCTGTCGTTGGGTCTCTGCCCCATCCCCACTGCTCTGTAACACTTAGATGTTTCAAAGCTGCACCACAGGCAGCTGAAGACCTTTTTGCCACTGTGTGTTTTGTGAAGTCAGCGCAAATGTGAGAATCGCAGCCTGTACCTGCACAAGATTACACCATAGCAAACTGAAATGATGCTTGTTGGTCTGTGTTGTCCTTTCTAGTGTGTGTGGGGGGAGACTTGTCTAGCCAGCACTGGGGGTGGGGGGGTGGGGTTTAGTTGGCTTTGATTGTAGGGCTCCTGGCCAAAAGCCTGCTGTCCTGTTTCTTTTTAGCCCTATAAAAAGCAGTGTTGACAAATTTATTTTGTTGATTTATTTCATTTATATTCCACTTTTCTTCTCTCTGAGGAAGATGCGTGTCTTGCAACGTTCTCCTGTTCTCCATTTTATCCTCATAACGACTGTGAGAGGGAGGCTGAGCAGAGCACGGGCAGCCAGCTTCCATAGCAAAGTGGCAATTTGATCCCAGGCCTTCCAGACCTAGTCTAACCACTATACCACTCTCTCCTTCACGCCGTCCAACACTGTTATTTCATATCATGGGGAACCTTAACACTTGAGTGTCATCAGGCATGAAGTATGCTGTTGTCTGCCTCATGCATCTTTGGAAGGAAACCAGTTGCGGATGTGGGATCAAACTCCAAAACATAGAGGAGGCTGCAAGTATAATTGTTCCAACCGCAGTTCAATCAGATATTCACATTTTAGATGCAATACATTTTTTTACTTGGAGGGCAGGCTGCAGCAGAGTAGGTGTGATTCCTAACTCCAGGCAAATAAAGCCTGTGGCTACGCAACTTCCACTGGCATGCAGTAAAAGCTGCTCTCTCTGTAAGTACTGGCTAGGCGCATGCATGGAATGTGGCGTTGGACCTATGGACTTTGGCTCTGCCTCCTGTGGCAAACGTTTTAGGTTTGGCTCCGCCTTCTGCAGCAAACCTTTTGGATTTGGCTCCACCTCCTGTGACAGCTATTTTAAGGCCACACCCCTTCTCAAATTCCAAAAGTGTCTGCTGGTTGGCGACCCGTGGCTTAAGCTTTCAAAGTCCATTCGTCCCTCAGACTGGCACATGTTTGGCAATGCCTGCCATTCATTGAATGTCTGTCTTAAAGCAGGCAGAGATAGAGAAGATCTCTGCTCTTGAGCACTTACTTGAATGGAGGCTTGGAGGGGAGCAGAGTTGAATTTGAGCCAAGAGACTTTGATGGTATGCCACAATCCCTCTTCATTGCTATAAATGAGAGTAACTATTTCCTGGTCTGCTAGACCAAACAAGTTTATTGCAGCATACTCTTCCGGCAGTCACAACTTGCTTTGTCAAGTGTGCAAAAGTAGGGTAATTTGCAGTTAAACAGAACTTGGTTGAAGTGAGTTCTAGTTATTATTGAAAGCTTAGTTGAGTTGCTATGTTGCAGTGATGGCGAACCTATGGCACGAGTGCCAGAGGTGGCACAGAGCCCTCTCTGTGGGCACGCACAAACAGAGTTCCCCCCCCACCCCCCCCGGCACATCTAGGGTGGCCTGGGCCGCTGGCCTCGATTATTAGCATAAAACCTAAGACCTAGTTTTGGGGAAGCAGTGTAGGTAACCCTGTTAAGCGCTGTTAAACCCCACTGATTTTCATGCGAAGAACTAAAGCATGATCCTTTACCTGGGAGTAAGTTCGGTTCCTGGCAATGGGACTTGCTTTTGAGCAAACCCTCCTAGGATCGTGATTCACCCGTGGGAAGAATTGCACGGTTGCTTCAAAGCCGACTACCACCAAGCTTACTACCACCAAGCTTACTCCCGAGTAACACACACCTTGGAGCCAACCGTTTTTCTAAACTAAAACCTCAGTAATCAGGTTAAATTGCCGTGTTGGCACTTTGCAATAAATAAGTGGGTTTTGGGTTGCAGTTTGGGCACTCGGTCTCAAAAAGGTTCGCCATCACTGCTATATTGAGTTGCTTTGGCCCAGTGGCCAAACTTCCCTAACATCCTTCAGGTACTAAAAGCGCAGTGAGAAGGAAAGGCTGGAAGTGTGAATGCAGTGCGAGCGTTACCCTCATCCCTGAATTGAGCATTAACCCTGGGTTGTGCTTCATCATCCTTCTTGGGCAGCCGCAGCAGCAGCATCTCAGCTTATGAGGACAACATTTAGAACCTTCTGCTCCCTTTGGCTTTCTTGGGAATTTTCAGTGGAACAGCGAAACAAATGTCAATACAGTACAGACTACAGAGATCAATTCACCTGGAGAAAATGGCTGCTTTGAAGGTGAAGTGTATGGCATTATATTCCACTGGGGTCATCCCCAACCCCTCTCCTAAATCTCTAGGAATTTACCAGCCCTGATTTGGTACCCCACTCTGAACACCTTTTCGTTCTTTCCCATCTGGTGTGTTCTGGTATGCCCACCTAGCTGTTCATGGGTAACCAGGGGGAAGACAATAAGGCTGATTACACACAAATCTAAAACACTTTCACCCCTCCTCCACCCTTTTTCACACTCATCCTCTTGGAACAATTCCTGGTTGTCATTTTGTGATGTTTCCCGTTGTTTTTAGTTCTGTGTTGAATCAATGCTTCACAGCCTTGTGCTGTGTTCTGTACTCTTTGTATACTCAAGACTTTGAAGATTGGCCCCTCAAAAATAAAAACAGAAATTCTGCAAATAAACAGGTGAGGGGGAAGTGAGTGAGCTCAGAAGATGACGCCGAGGAGGAAGTGCAGGAAAGTGCAGAAGCATGGGAAATGTAAACATATTGCTCAGCAGCTGCAGATGTTTTAAAAACATTTCAGCCAGGGAATCGCTTTAAGAGGGGATTCATTTAAAACATTTTGAGACTGGAAAGGAAATATTTGTGGGCAAAAACAATGCAGAACTCCATGGAGAAAAGATGTTATTTCCTGCCTCAAAACATTTTAAATGAATTGAGCGGAAAAGCCCACAATGTGTCTGGGCAAAAAGACTTTTTCATTGTGAAGGCAGGAAACCCCTTTAGGCTAAAATGTGTCTAAATCTCCCACAGGTGGCCTTTGCATTTCAGAACCACATCATTATTTGCTGTCCAAATTCATCAGGATTCAAGAGGTGAACAAAGGAAAGGAGTGCTGGAGGTGACTTGATGCAGGAGCTGCTGAAGACAGCCCGTTCTTTTGCGCTCTTTTGGTTTCATACCAGGCTAATACATTTTCTTTGTGTTGCATGGTCTTATCTCCAAGCAATAATATTCTACAGCAACGATCATCAGCCTTTCCAGACCCAGCTAGAGAGGTGCTAGGTTAACTAGCTAAAATTGACCAAATTGAAACTAAGCCCTGAAAAAAGAGGTAAAGGTCAAGGACAACGCTCTCCCCACTTCAAATGTAACTCAACTGACACAGTCAAAAAACCTTGGGGTTATACCAGATCAATGTTTGTTGTAGAAGACACAAGATAATGCAGCTTCAAAAAAAACTCCCATGGCCAATTGGCCATGCTGGCAGGGGCTGATGGGAATTGTAGTCCATAACATCTGGAGTGCCAAAGGTTCACCACTACGGGCCTAGTCCATAAGATGGTCCCTTACCTTGATATGATGACCTGGCCATCTGGATCCACTCTATAATAATATCAAGGCATCATAACATCATTATGTTGATCTTCCCTCAAGTCAGTTTGGAAGATCCAGTGGGTGCATGGTTCATAAGCTTACTTGGATAAATAGAGACTATGATCTTTACTGCTGTGTACAGCTTATTTTAAGGAGGATCTTATTATGTAATTTTCTACTGCTTAATGTGCCATGTTATGCTATACTTCAGTTCTTTCTGATTGGTTCCAGACTACAATCCTAGTGCATCAGTGATTGAATACCCCATTTTGTTGACTATTGAATCGCTATCTAATCCACCTGGAGTTCCTGTGAGAAAGGCAGACCATAAATAACATAAATAAAAGAAAAATAAAGAGTCAGGGGCAAGAAATGCAAGCTGAGCGTCAGGAAACACATGGGAAAATGAGCCATGTGCCGGAGTCACAGAAATCCTTCCCTGCTGCTCCTATCCTGCATATGGGCAAAGAGAAATAGGAAGTGCATGGGGTTCTCTAGTGGACAACATGTACAACAGGGTGTTTCAAAAGTTGGCAAACAAGGTGGTGGCTAAAAAGGAACTGTGACCATCCTCAAGTTCCCAATCCATGTGTTGAAAACCATTCTAGGTGGCTTTAAATCAGTTGACTTGATTTGGTGGCCCTCAACAGCTTTTTTTTCAAGGCGTTACAAACTTACACAGTGTATTTAATGGGCTTTCTTCATATCCGGATGTTTTCATTTGGCACCAAGTAAAAGGAACAATGTAAAACTACCTCTGCTGCACCTACTTTGCTAGCTTTCCAAATAAATTCCTTCCTTATCCAGCTGGACTCCATGCCCCAAAATTCGATAAATAAAGGCCAAGCATTCTAACAGCACAAACTTATAAAATTGTTAAAACAATTGAATGTTTTAAAGTTAGTGCTACATTGATTTTATTTAGCAAATTTATAGCCCACTTTCACTGCCTTGGAGAGTGGTGGAGTCTCCTTTAGAGGTTTTCAAACAGAGGCTGGATGAGCATATGTAGGGAGTGCTTTGATTGTGTGTTCCTGCATTGCAGGGGTTGGACTTGATGGCCCTGGTGGTCTCTTCCAACTCTATGATTCTATGATAAATGAAGTAAGTAAATCAGTCAATACTGCTGCTGTATTCAGGCAGCACTATGGCTCATTCCGCACATGCAGAATAATGCACTTTCAAACTGCTTTCAATGCTCTTTGAAGCTGTGCGGAATAGCAAAATCCACTTGCAAACAGTTGTGAAAGTGGTTTGATAACTTATTATTTTGCTTATGCAGAAGGGGCCCATGACAGGCACTGCGATCTTGGAAAAAGGTCTAGGTATAGATTTCAGCACATGGAAACAGCCTCTCCAAGCGGAGCATACATTCTTGAGGCCTTGGTTTGCATGGGAGTGGGTGAATTCTAAATACTCAAGGGGGAAAATGCTCTTTTCTTTCCTGAGGCTCAAAGTAGGCAAATGGGGACAGGTGGAAGGAAAAAATAAAAGTTTATGAAATGTATTTGTTCAGAATACTGGAAATACTTCTGAAAGCAGTTGGTTTTTAAAGATAATATTGTTACAGATGATTCACCCTGATGTACATCTCTGAGTCATGTGCAAATGGTGATGGTTCCCTGATGTGGGCACATTGCCTCTACAAAAGCAGAATCAACCACAGCGGCAATGGAGCATGAAGTAACACCGAATATTCCTGTGATGTCATAAAGATTAACTGACAATACAGCACAATCCAAACTGAGCATGTTCTTTAGAAATACAAGTTTCTGCATGACACAACACACAATTTCTTAGCCTGAATAATAAAATCTTTTGGTTGACTGCAGTGTTTACTTCACATCTTTGTATTGTCACAAACATTCATTCTTAGGTTAGATGTTAGCTTCCATTATTTAATAAATGAAAGACTCCATTTCACAACCATTTGGATTGTTTAACTGACTTTATCTAAACACCTCAGTCAGTGAAAGCATTCGGCCAACGTGCCCTAGCTGAGTAACCCACTATTTTGTTACAGGGGGGTTGGATTTTGCCAAGGAAATTGAAGGCTGCTGTTAGTACATAAGAGACTAGTATTTTCTGTTTGTCTTCTACGGCATACTGCAATAACAGGCTTGTCCCCAACCTCCAGGTGGGGCCTGGAGATCTCCAAGAATTACAATTGATCTCCAGACTAAAGAAATAAGTCCTCCTCGAGAAAATGGTTCCTTTGGAGCACAGGTGTCAAACGCGTGGCCCTCCAGATGTTATGGACCACAGTTCCCACCATCCCCTGCCAGCATGAGCAATTGGCCATGCTGACAGGGGATGATGGGAACTGTAGTCCACAACATCTGGAGGGCTGCGAGTTTGACACCTATGCAAGTTTGGAGGATAGATTCTATTAGTCTGCCTAATTTCCTCCCCTTCCCAAACTCTCCCCTTCCTAGGCTCTGCTCCCAAAATCTTCAGCCATTTCCCAACCTAAAGTTGTCATCTATTATTATTTTTAATTATTTTTAATTTTAGTTTATTTTTAATTAAATGTTAGATTTATATTCTGCCCCTCCCCTCTATTACTGCAGCTGCTACTACATTAATTCTTCCTTGCTACACTAACAGGGTCCACAACAAGGTTAACATAAAAAGCATTAAACTATTCACACAATAACAATACAGTTATAATTATAAAGTAATTCAATTAAAACACCTCAACAAATAACAGTAGAAGGGGGGCAGCAACCAGTTGAAAGGAAAAAAAAGTCTTCACCTGCTGGTGAAAGATAGCAATTTTCTTTTCTCAAGTTGTCATTCTCCTAGCTTCACATATCAGGGGCAACCAAAGCAGGGCTTCCAAAAAAGACTGAAGTGTATGGGTATGTTGGTCCCAGGCTGTAGGGATGCACTGCTGACCCAGCAGCACCGTAAGTAGAGCGCTGGCACACCGGCGCTCCTACGGCCTTCTGGTTGCACCGCTCCCCCACCCCTCATCCCCCGATGAGTCACGGGTCATGAACTACCTGGCTCACAACCACCGGGTGTCCCGGACAAAGGGACAATGGTCTTGCCCCCAGGTGAGGATTAGGCCCAGACGCTGATGCTCCTCTCCGCACGTAGCAGCCAGATGAGATCATGCATCACATGATGATCTCTCAGTCTCCCGCTCTCCCGCTCTCCCGGAATTCCCCCCGTTCCGCCCTTCTACACGCCCCCGTTAGAATCATAATAAAAGGTGCCAGGAACCAGCACACAGCAGAGTCGCTAGGAACACGGACACCCGCGCTCCCGCTGCTGGCACTCTCCACCAGATGTTATCACCGCATCTCGTCTCGTTCTTGCGCTGACCTTGCGGTCACGACTACAAGCTGGTGCCGAAACCCGGGAATCCTCGAACCTCCACCCTGCTTACCGTCGCCTGGGAAAGGGCCGCGGTACCGACGTCCGCTGGATCGGCGCATCCAGGGACCCGAGTCCTAGGACACTCTCTCGTCCGACGGAACACCGGTAAGTATGGGAGCTTGCAAAAGCAGGGCTTATGACAAGCACGTTAACGAACTAAAAGCGTTAGCGGCGCTGCAGGGTCCCCGTAAAGAGAGGGGAGCTGCGCAAATTGGTTGAGGAGATTGAAGCTCAATGTCCATGGTACCCGGAGGGGGGGACATTGAATCTTAAGGATTGGGAAAACATCGGGCACACTCTTCGCACAGAGCCTCGCGCGCCGGTGTCACTGCTACTGACGTGGAGACAATGCTATGTCGCCATCAGCCTGCAGACCTATGGCTCCCTTGCTGTAGGCCGCCCTCCTTTCGATCTTTCAGCTTCAGTTTCACCCCCGGAATTTTCTCTATCCTCTAAATTGGACGCCTGTCCTCCTTCCGCCCCCTTTGCTCCCCTGCCTCCTTCAAATTCTCCCATGGCTCGGCCGCCCCCTCCCCTTGCTCCGCCTTCATTTTCTGAAGCCATAGCACCTCCGTC
Source organism: Sphaerodactylus townsendi (assembly GCF_021028975.2). Lineage (NCBI taxonomy): Eukaryota > Metazoa > Chordata > Lepidosauria > Squamata > Sphaerodactylidae > Sphaerodactylus > Sphaerodactylus townsendi. The sequence goes on from NC_059438.1 coordinate 26,792,101, forward strand.
AGCGCCACGTAATGGCGCGGGTTTCAAGACCCTCGCAGAATGTATTAGCCACAACCTGCGAAAAAAGGAAACCCTGACGGAAGACGATACCGATATCCTTGCTCTATGCCCCGTTCACTTCACGGATACCGAGGGGGAGGATGGCATTGTTCGGCGAGTTGTCGAGTACCGCCCCCTAGGTTACAACATTCTCACTGAGCTCCGCAAGGCAATGCGGGACGTAGGAATCACCAGCCCCTATGTGAGAGGCATGTTGGAAGCAGTCGCCAGGAACCACCTAATGGTTCCGGAGGACTGGAAAACCACCTTTCGCATGCTTTTAAACCCCGCACAGTATGTGATCTGGGAAAGCAAGTACCGCCAGCAGTGCATAAGCAGAGGAGCAGCCTCTGGCGGCGCCTACACCGCCGCGCAGCTTTATGGCTGCGAAGCTTTCACTAACCCCAACGCACAAATTGTCCTGCCGGAGGCCACCCTTACGGTCGCCTCTGAATGCGCCTACAAGGTATTTTTGAAAGTCCCCAGCACCGGACGGCCAGCCCAAAGCTTTTCTAGCGTCCGGCAGAAGCCTCAGGAGCCCTATGCCGAATTCGTGAACAGGCTCCAAGAGGCCCTCAAAAGGCAGGTTGACAACGAGGAGGCCCAGGGCGAACTCCTTAAGCGCCTTGCCAAAGAGAACGCCTCCGCTGAGTGCCGCAAAGCAGTCACAGGTCTAGGTAGGAACCCCGAACTGGCCGACATGCTTAAGGCTTGCCAGGATATCGGGTCTTTCGCCCATCAAGCCAGCCTTCTAGCCGCAGCCCTCTCCGCTGCCATGAGACAGCCCCGAGACGAGTGTTTCAATTGCAACAAGCCAGGACACTTCCGTAAGGATTGTAGGCTGCCCGGTGGGGGGGCCTACAGCCCGTACGGAGGGGGGTCTCCCCCCAGAGGGCAAAGACCCCCAGGAAGGTCTAAGACCAGGTGCTCCCAATGCCCGCTGGGAAGGCCCGCACCCGGGCATCTCCCCAGCCCGGAACCAAGATCCGCACCTCAAACCCTTCCCCCGGAGCTCCCCCATGAGATCTTCGCTGCTCCAGCTCAGTGTAGTGATCCCATCCCCACGGAGACCATTGGGCTGGTCTTGCCAAAAGCTCCTGCCGCTGAACAGGGATTGTTCATCATCCCAGGGGTCATCGACTCCACACACCAGGAGCCATCCACATCCAGGTGTGGACAAACATCCCGCAGGAACTGCCAAGTTCATCCGATCATTCTGCCTCTATGCCTTCACTCGAGTCTGATCTAAGTTCAGCTAATCTACATCTCGTTGCTTGCTCCCCCCCTACGTCTATACTTCCTGCTCTGCTAGCCCCTTCTACTTCCAAAGTCACCATGCCTCCGCCAGTGCCCCAGAGTGGCGCCAGCCAAAGATTTCAAAAAATCTCTGCAGAGTCCACAGTCACTGGAATTGCAACAGGCAGAAATGCTTCGGGACGGGAAGAGAACGCCAACATTCTGGCACTATGCCCAGTCCGTCTCTATTAACCAAAGAGGGACTGCCGTTTTGAACTCCTCCTCCAGAATGCCCCATAGCCAATCTACAGGACAATGAAGGGCATGGAAAGGGGAAAGATGCTCGCTACAATGGCCTTAAGCCCAGAGTCCTTCATGAAGAAGAAGCCCCCCTTGGCTACCTCCAGCTGTAAGAGTTCAAACCAGATCTCATAGCCTTCCTGAGCCTGTGCAAAGCCCCTAAGCTCAAAAGCTCCCAGCGGTGGCAGCAAAGTCGCCAATCAGTACCTCAGGGGAAAGCAGGATCACAGCCTGCAAAGGGAATGCGCCCTGCAAGATCCAGAGAGCAAGACCTCAAATCAGAGATGCAATCCTCCTCATTACTTTATATGAAATTGCTCTGTATGCCTATATATGTTCTGTATGTCTTGCCCCCTTCTTCAGAGACCCCTAAAGTTTTCCCCTCATAAGAGGGATTCTTTCCATTAGCTTCTAAGCTATGATCTTGGCTTCCTCAATTAAAGTTTTTCTCCTCTTGATTATGTGTGCCAGTGCCCTGAAAGGTTTCTGCACTCCATTACAGCATCAGCCCTTGAGCAGGACTACAGCTTCGTGCATGTTCCCTAGGATGTAATGGAGCCTGCTCTTTTTCTCGAGGCAGCCTCCCATCTTTAGTTAAACCCTCAAATTCTTCTTTAAAAGCTTTTCCTTGAGAACCCTTTTCTTTGGCTGTCTGAGCCTTACATTTCACCACATTGATAGCACAAGTTTATATGGAGCCAGAATTATTTCTGTGCTCCCACATTTTCCGCTGGGACACACACCTGCTGGCTAGTCACAATGCCTGGGGGCTCTCTCGGCTTCACACCTACCCCACAGCCTCGCTGTGAAGGTAGGAAGGAGTTCAAACTGCCCAAGGTCTCCTTACAGGAGGGGAAAGGTAAAGTTCCAAAACCCCTCCCCCTTTACTTCTTTTCTCTTCTGCGTACCCTTTGTATTGTCTCCTGAATTCACTCCCACTTCCGCCCAGGAGCTGTTCCCCCCTCCCTCCTTCCTTCCTTCTAATTTTTTCAACCAGCAAAGGGCTATGGAGGGCCAATTGGCTGACTGGCCCTCCCTGGATTAAAATCTGGGCCCCATCCGTAGTGCCGCAGCACTGCCAGGACAGGCTCCTAAACTAGGGGATGCTGCCGCATTCCAAATTACGCATAAACCGGCTTAGCCGCCCCAACAATGTTGTTTCCTCCCCGGTTCTCTTGATCTTATTCCGGCCCTTGGCTTCGAGGTCATGCCTCTTAAAGAGCGGTCTCTGCGGGCAGCACTTCCCCAAGATAATTCGATTACAAATTCAAAGCACCATTCCAGCCTCTCGGCGTTAACCACCAAGGTCCGCGGTAAGTACATTTTTTCCCCTGCAAAAGAAAGACCCCCTCCCCCTTTGTGTGTGAAATTTCACTCCCTAATCGCCTTGATTTGCTTTTGTCTCCCAGATGCATCATCACCCAAAAGCGCATCCAAGCCCTCTTTTGTGTTGCAAAATTAAGCATGTATCACCCACAATTACCCTCTAGGGTCCGCTAGCCCCCCTCACTCCCACGGAGGCTCTGGACCCTCTGCTTCAACGCGACCCTGATTGACGGCTCTGAAGCCCAGCTTCCATCGGGATCGCCTACCCTCTGCCCCTCCCCTGTCAAACAACTTAAAGAAGAAGAGGAGTAGGCTGACCCCCCAACAGAGAGTGTGCACACGATAAAAGCTTTTAACCCCTGCGCAGGCTGCGGGGCAGATCAAGCGCTGCCTTGCCATGGTCTTCTTACCTATCAAAGCACTAAAATCGGCAAATAAAACTTTGTCTGGGCCTCCATGGCCATCGGGTTTCCTCTCCAAACCTTGCGAGGACTGGGCCCCCTCCCTATAAGCCTTGGGAAGGGGGTGTGTTTCAGTCCTGTGCTTCCCATGGTCTCTCACCATGGATCCCCGGGAGCTGCTTGGCGGCAGGAGCAGTGGCCAACCCATGGAATGGCGCCATGAGGAAACTCAAACCCCATCCCCAGAGATGGAACGAATCTCTCTGGAGGCATCCCGCCCAGCGGCCTCAAGTCTGAAGCGCCGCCACCGATGCCTGCAGACGGTCCTAAAGACCCGGATGACCTGGGGGAATGTCAAAGCCAACCGCCAGCCAAGCTCAAGAGCTGCTGTGCCAGCCGTGCCACCCCGAGACTTCCGAGAACCTCTGTGCCGCCCTCTTTGCAATCATCACTGCCAACTCGTGCTACCACCTTCCTTTGTTCTGCTCCTTGGCTGCCTCCTGCCAGTGGCAATCGGCCACCCCCTGATCTAGCTTTTGACCAAAACCACCATCTGGAAGTTTTCAATTTGCTGCCGCTGCCAGCAAATTTTTTTTCGTCCTTTCTGCCTGGGCCAGTACCTAGGAGTCAAGCCTGCTGCGCTCCTGCCTGCTCCCTCGCTTTACCAAAGCTCCTCCCTGGAGACTTCCTAGCTGGAGTCTGGTTTAAGCCCCTTGTAGAACATGCTTCATCCATCAAGTACTCTATGAGCGCTGACTGGGGACCCGTCGTCCAAACCCTCTCGGCCTTGGCTCGCTCTCTCCCTTGTCACCAAGCACTGCCTAAGCAACCACAAGTCCACAATACTTCTGCGCCCGCATTGCCAGGCGCTGGTGAAGATTCGAGAGACCGGACCCGGGCCTCATTCACCCGGCTCGGCCAATTGGAACTGCATCACGCATGCGGAGGACATATCTCCCCGTGTATGGAAATATTCTTGCTCCCCAAAGAGCGGTTCAGTTCCGCGGACTTGCCGGGAGAGAACTTTCAACCTACATCCCTGCTTGGCTTTCTGTCGGGACTCCTTCTGTTGCCCTTAGCCGCCTCACCATCGTCCTGCCAAGTTCAGGCTCCACCCCAGGAGCTCCGGACGCCCGTCGCCCGCCGCTTCCACTCTGCCCCTCGACCCCTCTTGCCGGAGCGACGCGGTTGCCCTCTCCCAAGCGGAGTTCATCTCCCTCGCTGACTTCCCTAGTGGGAGTCCCCGGACTTCGCTTCTTACAACGCTAAGGCACCACGTGGCCGGCTGGCCTGTGCTCACTCTTGCGAAGTCCATCAACTCCACCTCCATTGCTCTGGATGCTCTGGCCTCCGAGCAGTGCAGGAACTTCGCCGTTTAAGCGGCTTTAGGTAATCGGGCCGCTATTGATTATTTGTTGTTATTGCATCACCAAGGTTGTGAGAATGTACATGATATGTGTTGTTTTAATCTTTCTGATAATTCCCATTTGATTCATACATGGAAAATGCGTGAACTGCAAGGTGTTGTATCTAATCTGAAGTGATGACGTTTTACCCCACTTGCGTGGGTCAGCCGCTCTGGAGCTGGCTACCGTGCAGGATAGGTTAAGTGCTATTGTACAGCTCTGCATTGGCTTGATTGTGTCCCTCATCGTCGGGATCTTTGTTTCATTCAATGTATATCTAATATTGCCTGTAACATGTGTAAGAAACCCCTACGACTTTCCCTTACATCGCAACCAAGTTCTAATGTTGCACAAGCAGCTTCGGCCAGCTTGGCCAAACGGGCGTGAGGAGGCGAGCATCCCCTTTAAATCGCCCCCTAACGATTCGGCCTCCCTTCTAAATGTAAAAGGAGGAGCGTAAGGATGCACTGCTGACCCAGCAGGCACCCGTAAGTAGAGCTGGCACACCGGGCGGCTCCTGCGATCTTTCTGGTCGCACCGCTCCCCCACTCCTCACCCCCCGATGGAGTCAACTGGCGGGTCATGAACCACCTGGCTCACAACCACCGGGCGTCCCAGACAAAGGGACAATGGTCTTGCCCCCAGGTGAGGATTAGGCCCAGACGCTGATGCTCCTCTCCGTACATAGCAGCCAGGTGAGATCATGCATCACATGATGATCTCTCAGTCTCCCGCTCTCCCGCTCTCCCGGATTTCCCCCCGTTCCGCCCTTCTACACGCCCCCGTTAGAATCATAATAAAAGGTGCCAGGAACCAGCACGCGGCAGAGTCGCTAGGAACACGGACCCCCGCGCTCCCGCTGCTGGCACTCTCCACCAGATGTTATCACCGCGTCTCGTCTCGTTCTTGCGCTGACCTCGCGGTCACGACTACGCCAGGCTGTGTAGGTTTTATTTTTCCCCTCAACTTTCCCTGTTTTCCTAACTGGAAAAAAAAACTTAGGGTCTGAGTACGACGGACTGGAATGCCACCTCTAAGACCAAATATCCTATTTGTATTTATATATATATATATTTAAATCTACCACTGGTGTCAAACTCGCGGACTTCCAGATGTTATGGACTACAGTTCCCATCATCCCTTGCAGGCATGGTGGTTACAGGGGATGATGGGAACTGTAGTCCATAATATCTGGAGAGCTGTGAGTTTGACACCTAGAAAGCAGCTGTGTGTGGCCTCTATTCTTGAAAGGGGGGGCAGGGTTTGGGGGGGGGAGTCCAGGCCAGACCAACCAAGGATCGGTTGCCAGGAGCCAGCCCCCCCCCCTTGAGCTTTTCAGAAAAGTGGGGGAGACTCTATGGGGAAGAGGGGACCAGAAATGACGTCTTGTACATCTGCCGGTCCCTGAGCTGGAGCTTCCCAGCGCTCCTGGGAGAGGGGGTCCGACCCCTGTGCAGAGTGGATGCCAACAGCCCAGGACAGCGCCACTCTGACCGCCGCCTTCGCACGGAACCTCATGTGCAGGTTGTGGGGGCCCCGCTAACTTTCTGAGGCTCTTTGGCCAAGGAGCTCCTGTACAAAAGGGATGCCAGCAGCCCGGGAGGACGCTTCTTAGGGCGCCGCCTTCGCACGAGACCGCAGGTGGAGGTTGTGGGCGACTCCGATAACGTTCCAAGCCTCTTGGAGCTGGCAGCCCCTTTGAACAATGGAGCCGAGAGCCTAGGGCGTCCTTTCCCAGGCGCCGCCTTCGCACGAGTCCGCACGTCGAGGTTGTGGAGTGTCCCAGCCTCTTTGGGCAGGGGAGCTGCTGGGGACGTTGCTGCTGCCCTCCAGTGGCCAAAGGTGTGGATTACAAGCGCAAACCGCCCCCCACCCCCGCGGCATTTCTCAGGTTATAGTTGCTATAATGTGGCGTGTCGGGGCCTCTCTGGAGAGGGGAACCGCTGCGGAGGGCTCCCGAGAGCGTGCTAACCCTCGGAGAGCGTTACAACGCTTTTAGGAGAGTTGGTACGCGGTCGGAGAACGTTACAACGCTCTTGGAGAGGGTTAGCGCGCGATCGGGAGGAGCGTTACAACGTTCTTGAGAGGCTAGCACGCATTTGGAGACAGTTGGCACGCGATTGGAGAGCGTTACAATGCTCTCGGAGATGTTTGGCGCGCGTTCGGAAAGCGTTAATACGCTCTCGGGGAGCCCTCCGCAGCGGCTCCCCTGTCCAGAGAGGCCCGGACACTACACATTATTTATTTATTTATTTATTCGATTTATTATACCGCCCCATCCCCGTAGGGCAACTATAGGGCAACATTAGCAACTATAACCTGAGAAATGCCGCGGGGGTGTGGGGGGGCGGCGGTTTGCGCTTGTAATTCACACCTTTAGCCACTGGAGGGCAGCAGCATCCCCAGTGGCTCCCCCAACGGCCATTACCATCGTTATAATGTGGACTTTGGTGGCCAAAGTCAAAAACTACAAACGCTTATATCGGTGTTTGCAGAAGGAAGATGTGAATGTTATAACCCATGGTAAATGACGAGACCGCAGGTGGATGTTATTGGGGGAGGGGGGGCTCCGCTGACTTGCCGAGCCTCTTGACCTGGCAGCCCGGTTGGACAATGGAGCCGAGAGTCTAGGGCGGCCTTTCCCAGGCGCCGCCTTCACACGAGGCCGCACGTCGAGGTTGTGGAGTGTCCGAGCCTCTTTGGGCAGGGGAGCCGCTGGGGACGTTGCTGCTGCCCTCCGGTGGCCAAAGGCGTGAACTACAAGCGCGTCTCAGACTCTGGGCGCCACTCTGCAAAGGGGCTTTTGCTCCAAAGAGGCTGGGACACTCCACAACCTCGACGTGCGGACTCGTGCGGCGCGCCTGAAGACGCAAACCTCTCTCGGCTCCAGTATTCAAAGGCTGCCGAGCTTGGAACGTTATCGGAGTCGCCCACAACCTCCACCTGCGGTCTCGTGCGAAGGCGGCGCCCTGAGAAGCGTCCTCCCGGGCTGCTGGCATCCCTTTTGTACAGGAGCTCCTTGGCCAAAGAGCCTCAGAAAGTTAGCGGGGCACCCACAACCTGCGAAGGCGTGCGGTCAGAGTGGCGCTGTCCTGGGTTCCGTGCGAAGGCGGCGGTCAGAGTGGCGCTGTCCTGGGCTGTTGGCATCCACTCTGCACAGGGGTCGGACCCCCTCTCCCAGGAGCGCTGGGAAGCCCCAGCTCAGGGGCCGGCAGATGTGCAAGACGTCATTTCTGGTCCCCTCTTCCCCATAGAGTCTCCCCCACTTTTCTGAAAAGCACGGGGGGGGGGGGGCTGGCTCTTGGCAACCGCTCCTTGTTGGACTGGCCTGGACTCCCCCCCCCAAAAAAAACCCTGCCCCCCTCTTTCAAGAATAGAGGCCACACACAGCTGCTTTCTTTTAAATAGACACCATCAAACGGATATACTAATGTCCTAAGCATAGTAAAGTAAGTTTTGATAGGATAAAAAAGCAGTATGTATTTAACTCCCCCATCATTTTTGTGGGGAAACAAATGGAGATAAAATTTGCACATGGCTTGTGCAAAAATGCCACACACACACACAATTGCCTGTTTAAATTATCACATTGCCAGAAGAGCTCAGGCTATCTGAGAGCACACAAATGTCACAACTCAAGAGAAAAACATCCAAGTGTAAACATACAGGAGAAATGCCCTGGAGTGGTCAGGGCTCCCAGATTTATCCACTAGGTGTCGCTTGGACACAACTAGCAATAAGAGACCTAAAACACAGCAACACAAAAAAAGATAAAGGGTGGATTTTTGCTGGAGAAAGTAAGCTTTTACATTTAACAAGAGTCTCCATCAGACCACTTCTCTGTTCTGTGTAAGGCCAAAACTTACTTTTGGGGGGGCATGATTACCCCCCCCCCCCCCGATTTCCTGATTCATACTGGCCAGACAAAATCCTTGTTTCTCTTCACTGCAAGATACAAACATGGCTTTCCCTCTAAAATGACTTTCTGCTGTACATCTCTGACTAGGATGTGACATCAAGGAGATGATACCATGACCTAAGTGACCTCCTCTCCTCCCCAAACTCAGACCCCAAACTCTGTCCACAAATCTGCAGAAATCTCCCAGTTGGTAACCCTAATCATGGTCTAAATATTTTTGAAAGAAACATTGAGAAGTGTGCATACAGCTGCTGGCAGAGCCCTGGGCCTGTTTACTTCCAGGTGAGGCATGGAGATCCAGAGGAGAAGGCATGGAGATCCGGAGGAGGAGGAGGAGGAGGAGGAGGAGGAGAAACTGGATTTATACCTCACCTTTCTCTCCTGTAAGGAATCTCAAGGCAGCTTCCAAACTCTTTCCCTTCTTCTCCCTACAACAGACACCTTGTAAGGTAGATGGGGCTGAGAGCATTCTGAGAGAACTGTGACTGGCTATGGCATACTGCAAGGTCACCCAGCATCAGATAACAGTTCACAGGTCATTTGGAGGAGTGGGGAATCAAACCCAGTTCTCCAGATTAGAGTCCACCTGCTCCTAACCACTACACCTTGCTGGCTGTGTCTGTCCAGATGTCAGACATCCATTCCCTGAAGAAAATGGCTGCTTTGGATAGTGAACTCTATGGCCTTATAACCTACTAAGGTACAGTAGTAATTCCGAGATGGCAAATAGTGATATCATTGTTACAGTGATGCTCTGTCATATTCATCAACATTTGAGCTGTTCAGGTAATACTCCCACACCAATAGACTCCACCCTTTGTGCAGGATTTGCAAAAGTCAAAATGGCAGAGAGAAAACCGAGACACAGATCACACCTTTGTGTGAAAACGTGGGAGGAAGGGTCAGCTGAGGAGGGAAAGCTGAGAGCAGAGCAACAAGATAATTGAAGATCGGCAGCAGTGAAAATCTGAGGAAACCATTGGTGGAGGTAGCAAAGACCTCAAAAGGAAAAGCGTGGAGGAGAAATTAGAGGAAAATCAATGTAAGGATTTGTAAGGACAGATGGAGCCACTATACCATTGACAAGAAAAGGGACTGGGAGGTAGAAAAGACACACACAATACCAGAGTGACTACAGCATTTTATGGAACGTGCCAAATTTGTAACTAAATGTCAACACAACCACCAATCATCTCATTCTGCAGAGAGGTTTCCAGTGCCCTGTGGTTTAACTGCTATGTTTTTCTCTACAGCCCAAGAGATGGTAACCTTTCTTTGAAAGAGTCAGCATTCTCAAGACATTCCCCTTGAAGAGGAGGGATTAAAGGGAAAACAAACCATTACAGTAAAGAACAGGTTGTAATTAAGATAATTGTGAACAATAACATGATCTAAGAAGAATGTGGTTATTACAGGCTACTCACAGCAGTGTCTATCGATGTAAATTACGCCCAAGAAGCGGGGGGGGGGGGGGGGCACCACAAATTTGGAACAACAGCAGGCAAGTTCAGACGGCAGCTGGTCACACAATAGAAGGGGCAAGCAGCTGTACCCGAAGCAGTGCCAGAAACAGAGAAACGTGCATAGAAGCGAATTTAAAAATGGTGTGAAGAGCAGGAGTTATAGGCTGAAAGAGAGAGATTTGAGTCCAGTTACACTTTAAAGACCAACAAGATTTGGGGGGTATAAGTTTTTGAGAGACAAAGTTCCCTTCATTAGATTCTGATGAACTTTGACTCTTGAAAGCTTACACCCCTTGTTGGTCTTCAAGATGCTATCAGACTCGAATCTAGCTGTCCTGTTGCAGATCAAACCGGCTACTCTGGAGCTAAGAAAGAAAACCATAAAATAGATAGTAGCTGTAACTGGTACTATGGTGAATTGTATTTGGGGTTGGATCTGTCCAGCATTTCCACTGGTGAAAAAGGAAGAGAAAGTAATCCCCTTTTTACATCTCCAATATGCTGTGTCGGGTATCTTGGGCCCTGCATATGCAAACAGCATGTGGGACAAGGTGGCCAACCCATGCCTGGCTACTGGCCGGAGTTGGGGGACACACGAGGAAATGGGGAGCACTGTGTTGTATGTGCCATAACATTGGGTAGTTCCAGGAATTGCTGGAAACTCTATTGTAAAACTACTTTTACAGTGGCAATGAATTCACAACAGAGAATTGTCATGTGGTTGCAGCCCCTGTTAGTTAAAAATCGCTAAACAGACTGTTGAGTTCTGAGAGGAGTCATAGTGTCATGCCCCCACAGAGGCTTTTGTTATTTCCCCATTAAGCTTCAGTTTCCCCATAGTTGGCATGGGTTTAGTTTATTGTAAAGTCTTCTAGTTAGCCCCTGTTCCTTTAAGACATTTCCCAAGAGGCAGTCTTCCTTCTTTACCCAGCAATCCCCTGTTTTAGCTCTAGCCAGTCAGTCAGAGCAAGGTGCCAAGGGTAGCTGGAGACTGTAATGTTTGTGACATATTTCGTGGTCCATAGTAGTCTATGGTGCTATACAGAGCACATTGTGGCTTCTGTGAAGTCCCACACGGAACTGCGCAGGCACAGGCCAACCGTGGAGATTTCTTCTCAATCTTCCTTAGAGCTCTAGATGACTAGTGAGGGCTCCCCTCCCACAGTTACATACTTAAGCAACAGTTTTCCTGCTCATGTGGGGAGACAATTATGTGGGCAGCACTGTCCCTCCAGTTTATCCTTGGCCATCATGGGAGTAGGACATTTTAGAGCTCTTCTCCTCACTGATAAGTTATCGTTTCAATTTTTGTTCATCTAGTTGTAGGTTATAGTTACAATTAAGTGCAACACTGTTTTTCTGACCTCTGCCCTGGACCAGCCACCTACAGTATACAGTTGTCACCTCAATCTTGGATGGTGCCTAATCTCAAATATCCACGTGCAGGTGGAGGCAAGGTGCGTGGACCCAAAAAGCCATTTCCACCCATCTGTTCAAACAACATAAATTGCTGATAGTCACATTCCTTGTGAACTCGCTGCAGGTTCCAGAGAACTGCACTGGGGGCAGAGGATGAGGCTGAAGGGGCCCCACTGAAGTAGTTGAAGGAAAAGACGTAGCCCCAGTCTCTCAAATCCCCCCATCCCCCATTTCCCCTCAGACGTTGGCCAGACATTCCAGTGAAAGCAATAGCTGTCAAATCACTCTCCAGGACAATATTCTATTATAATTTATGCCAGAGCCACAGACTGAATCTGACGTTTCAAGCGTCCTTCCTTTTGATTTCCCTCCCAGAAGGCTCAGTACAGCTCACAGGTGAGATTCTTTCTGTCCTTCCTGAAGTGCCATCCCATTTTGTCCACCCTTTGTAGGTTAACTCTCCAATGCAGACTGCAGGATCTTCAACCTTTTCCCATTTTAAGAGCAAACAATGTCAACATTCAAAGCAAGGGATCGACAAGGAACTGGCATCAGAAAGCCCAGATGAGTCACTGAAAAGCCACAATTTAATGTTAATGATAATTGACATGACAATTAAGTATCCATAAAGTTTCTGCAGCCCAAACACCGTTTGATGCAAGTCCTTTGTTAGGAAGTGATGCTTGTGACGTCTCAACATAAGTAATGAATATCCACCATTGTTTTACTACGTTGGTATACATCTCTCCATGTTTTGCACTTGGCTTCCTGGCAGCTATTCACCTCCATCATTTCTCTTTTTGTAAAGCATCTCTGTGAAGATCTTTAGTCCCATAAATATCTTTGCATGCCCTTCTATTTATTGGAGCACCACCTTCCCCTCCAATAGACTTTAACCAACAAATATTCTTTTTTTTAAAGAGCCTTCTCTCCTTCGGTCCTGAGCCACATTTAGCTCTGAAGTCATTGTTTGCAGCATTAAAGCTGAGCCTGTGGAAATCAAGGTGCTTAGGATGGAGGAACTCTGCATATTAAAGTCTGAACACACAAGCCTGCCTTATACTCTTTGGTCCATCAAGGTTAATATTGTATACTCAATATTGGCAGTGGCTCTCCAAGGTAGATATCAAATCACTCTGTCATTCTAGTAGATGCTGTGGATCGAACTTGGGACATTTTGCACACAAAATAGATTCCCTTCCACTGAACCACATGTTCCCCTGAAGCCACAATCGCACAATTTTGCAGAAAGCAGAGAACAGAAGCAGATGCTAGGCATTGGTATTCACTTAAATCTTACAATTCTGCAGTTGTCCCTGGTAATCGAACCAATGGCATAGAATGAATATATTCTCTTGGCACTAATCTTTTTTCATCTAGAGGCGAGCGCAGTAGGGCCTTAGAGACCGACACAATTTTCAGGGGATAAGCTTTCGAGAGTCCAAACTCCTTTCGGCAGATCTAGCTGTTTTAGCACAGACCAACTCAGCTACCTTCTGCTTTTCCATCTGCGATTATGCTCTGTCTTCCAATAGAGATTTTTTTTTTGCCCTACAATGTTAAGGACAGTTTCTGTTGTGTTTTACGGTCAACGTCATATCCTCATTTTGAATGCTCTTGCTAACAATCCAAAACTTTAGAAAAGTTAATCTCAAATTGGCTTCAACTTCCAAGGGCACAGTCTAGTGTCTTATGTGAACCACACTAACATGACAGGTCTCTGCCCAGCTCCTGTCCATTTCCATGTGGCTTGTGACTTTGAGAAAGTGTATATATTTTAATAGGAGCCACGTGGTGTAGTGGTTAAGTGCTTGCACTGCCACTCACATGGCCAGGAGTTCGAGCCCACTGTGGGTCAGATATCCTGGCAGCTGGCTCATGGTCAACTCAGCCAGCCAGCCAGCCAGCCAGCCATTCTTTGGTCAGTAAATGAGTACCTAGCTCATAGCTAGGGGTAAAGAATAGCCGGGGAAAGCAATGGCAAACAAAAACGGCTTGCTTATGAAATCACTGCTTGCAGTGGTACCCCAGGGTCAGACACGACTGAAGGGGAAACTTTATCTTTTTAAATATATATTTAAATAGATTCCACCGTGGTTTAAACTTCACATTTAGAATGTGCATGTTTTTCCCCCATGGGTCTGAATTTATCTGAAATGCATTTGTTCCATTTGAAATCTCTTAGCTATTCCTGATCACGTGGTCCAGAAGACATTTAATTATTCCCAAGCTTTTGCAAAAGCCTGTTGGAGCCAATTAGGGCTGGGGGGGTGGGGGTGGACCTTTGCTTGTTTAATGCATCTGTGGAGAAGGGGAGGGGGAATGCTCCACATTCCTTCTGATGCTGCCCTGACTACCTTTAAGAACATCTGAGCAATGCCTCTGTTTTCAAACACAAAGAACCTCATGCGCCGCTAAAGCAAATATAGAGCAAATATTGATTACGGACTTGAATGCCATCAAAGCCTAGCAGGAGGCAAGAAGATATTGCTGGGGAGGGAGGGGGAGTCTAACTTATCACCTGCCAACCTGGAGACTCTTGTCTCTCTCAGAAATCAGATATGGGGGGGTTCTTGTCTGAGGTCAGGAAAAGCAGTCCTCTTTGACCCTCTCCTTCCCACCCCCGGTGACCAACCATGATCTCATTTCCTCTCCTCACCACCTACATTTTGCAGAGGTAGCTCACAATCATGCCACACACAGGGAGGTATCACTTGCAGAATAAAGGTAGCTTGGAGGATTTATGGCTAAGCTGAGGCTTTGGAGTCAATTGAAACGGCGCTTCCCAACCCCTAACCCCACCCCCACTCCCCCACCCCGCAAGGTTATGCTTTGATGTACTCAGGAAAGAAAAAGCAAATAAGACTAGCTTAGGATGTGAAGGTCTATTCATGGAGTCATTCCAAACCAATTCTGATAATAACAAAGGAAAGGAAAGATACAGTCCTGGCTTAAAGGTGAACAGTAGATTTCAGTCTGTTTGGCTGTGCATCTGAACCTTAAAAACAGAAGCAAGATATTGTTTTCTGTTGCAGGCTCCCCTACTCCCTTTTGAAATGAATTTGACACACATGCCAGCCATTTGAATTTCCCTGAGTCTAATCCTGGAAAGAAGACTGTACATTTGAACAAAACATACAGAGCCTGGTTACCTACTGAAGTTATTTGTATTTGGGTGCAGTGCGGTTTCCTGTCACAACTGTCTTGCAGGCTCCTGTTGACAAGGAGCTGAAGATTTGCAAGGAACTTAGATTCCCTTTTGAAACTCAGGGTTGTTTTTTTTTTTTTTACAGCCTGGCTTTGAAAAGAGTTCCCATTGTGCAGTATTATATGATTTTAAAAGCCATTCGCTATTTGCAGCATTGATTTTAATGCCGATACCCTTGGTTAGCACAACCTCTTCTCCACAACAGGCACTTTAGATAAAGATGTGTGTGTAAAGTGCCAATCGAGTCCCGGCCGACTTATGGAGTCTCAGTAGGGTTTTCAAGGCGAGAGACTAGCAGAGATGGTTTGTCTTCCTCTGCGTAGTGATGCTGGAATTCCTTAGTGGTTTCCATCCAAGAATCAGCCAGGGCCAATCCTGTTCAGCTTCTGAGATCTGAAGAGATCAGACAGTGATGGGAGGGGCAATAATAGCTTTTTTCAGCCAGATGGTCTCAAAAATGTTGTTTTAGCTGGTTTGATTTTGTAAGTAGAAGCATTCCAGTGCTACCCTCAGCAAAGTTTCACCCTTGACTTCAATTGGATTAACCCTATTTAAGACTGAATTGTTAGTGCCTGAAATTAAACAGAGGAAGGAAACGGACAGTCATGTTGGAGTCGACAGTCTTCCAGCCTGGGAAAGAGTTCCCCCACCAAACAACACCTGAATAGGGGAATATAACTGTTCCTTTCTGTGACCCCACCAGACATGCTATTAATACTCTGCAGGTCTAAGAACACAGAGGGTGGGGATCAGAATAACCTTTGCTACGGCTACAATTTTCTCTCATGGACCTACAGGTTGCATTATTTTCCAAGCAGATCATCTTTCCCTACAGCTCTGACTTTCAATTAAAAGACCACAGCCATTTTCATTGCTTCAAGCTCTCCTTGTAGTCACCTCACTCACACACACACACACACTCACACACACAACTCATGGGCTGTAAAAAAAGGGAGCACACTGGAGTCTTTTTGTTTTTTCTCTTCCAAATGATCCTCTCCCAAATGAACCTTCATGTAAAAACCTAGTTTAAAAGGGCTGGGGTTCAGAGAGAGAGAGAGAGAGAGAGAGAGAGAGAGAGAGAGAGAGAGAGGATCAAATGCTGACTAAGGGCAACAAGTGAAATGAAGAGAGGCCAAAGAATTTTGTAAGTGACTGCTGGGAGGGAAGTAATTCCGGAGGACATCAGCACAGTCTAGAAACCCAGGCCAGAAGCCATTTTAATGTTAAAAGTGTGTTCCACATTGTAGTTTCCTCCATCATTTGGCAAAGTTTGGGCCAAGCAACCACTGCAACTGGTGTGGATTTACAACTGGGTCTAATCCTGACTGGCTCATCATATGTGGATCCCAAGGCAGCGCTAAGAGGGTCTGGATGGTCTTCTTCTATTTCATAACATTTGATGGGTCCCAGAAAAACACCCATACATTCTTTTCAATATTCATTTATTTCCCATCGCCCAGACATTTGAAATGTAGGAATTATAATAATAATGAGGAAACGGTCCCTTTTCTCAGTGGAAAACAACCTACAAAGATGACTTTTAACGTTTGCTGATGTTCCTTACCTCACCTAATTAAAAAGTTACAAGTCCTCAATGCTACAGGAGGAAATGTACTAAGAGAAGAGTTTGGAGATATGGGCAGGCTTGGGCCTCTTCCAATCTCTATCCCATCCAAGATACGCAGGCGGTGAGGCTAGGAAAGATAACCCTTCTCCAACACTGATGTTGTACAATGACGGGTCCATCAAAAATAAAACCAAGACTCTGGAAAAAAAACTTTTCGCAGAGAATAAGGCAGACCTGGCATGCATGATCGAGACCCGTGTGAAGGAAGGCAAAAACATGACTTTGAAAGAACTGCCCCCCCCCCCGGGTTCTCGGTTCTTGTAGGATGGGTGGGCAAATGGGGGAATGAATCCAAACCAAGATGAAAAGTTGAAAATATCAGAAAGGTGCCCTTTAATTGAGGATGTAGAAAAAGTGGAGCCAAAAAGGTAGCCACCTTCGTTTCCAAGGCTGCAACTGAGGAGAAACTTAAGACCAACTCAATTTCCCTCCCCTTCTTTCCACAGGGAGAGATTGGCTCACAGCGCTGCGGCAGGAATGGACATTAGATACAATCATAGAGCTCGGCTGTGAGAAAGGAACCTGCAGCCTTCCTTCTGAACCCTGTACAGCACAGGTGTCAAACTCGCGGCCCTCCAGATGTTATGGAGGGCCGCGAGTTTGACACCTGTGCTGTACAGGCTCTTCAGTTTGTTAGCAGAAGAAAGCCCATTAGTGCGTTTAGACCAAGCAGAACTTGACGAAGGCAGGAAAGATGTGGCAATACAGTAAGAGTATTGGCAAGAGAGGCACAAAGTCACACAGATTGGTAAGATCAGAACTTTGGTCATTTGGACCAGGTATTTTGAGAAGCAATGTGTCACCTAAGGGTGAACACGTGGGTTAGCCTCTCACTGAATCCTCAGGACAGGTCTGGAAGGTGAAAAGACCCACCGTCAGAGTCTCTGGCCGTTCA
Source organism: Sphaerodactylus townsendi (assembly GCF_021028975.2). Classification (NCBI taxonomy): domain Eukaryota; kingdom Metazoa; phylum Chordata; class Lepidosauria; order Squamata; family Sphaerodactylidae; genus Sphaerodactylus; species Sphaerodactylus townsendi. The sequence continues at coordinate 26,809,343 of NC_059438.1, forward strand.
TACCTGCGGTACTCCCTGTCGCCTCCACGCTGCCCGGCAAGAAATTTCGCCGGCGTGGAAGGTGAAACTGAATAGCAATGCACGCATGCGGGCGGCCTCAGCAGAGGCCGGCAAACAGCAGGCGGCTCCGCACGCGAACCGCCTCTTTCTACCCGATCCACTCACCTTGTCCCCGTGGTAAGCCTGCTGGCCGTTGAAGCCCCGCCCACGCTGCCCTCCGACCTCCAGGGGTCGGAGGACAGCGATGGCTGAGCTTCAACTGCCAGCTGGCAATGACGGGGATAAGGTGACTGGCACGGGGCAGGGAGACAATTTGTTCCCAGCTGATCGCGGTTCGCAGCGCTTACCGCCTGAAAGAGCGGCTTTCCCCCTAACAACAACCGCTAAAAGGGTTGTTGTTTAAATACTGACGCTGCCCTGGGGGAGGGGGAGCGCAGTCAGGTCGGCGCTGCTGCGTTGCAGCAGCCCCCCCTGTGCGAACGGCGGCCTGGGGGCGGCGTTTTTACCGCCCCCAGGCCGTCGTTTTTGGCCCATGCGGAAAGGGCCTCTGTGCTAGTCAGAGGCTGACCCAACAGACTGTCCCCTTGGTCACAAGCAGAGAGGACAGTCTGTTGTCCTGAGTGGATCTGTTCTGAAGAGCCTTGGTGCCAAGTGGATCAGCTCCAAAGAGCCTTGGCGCCAAACAGGTGGGCTCTGAAGAGCCTTGGTACTGAGTGGTTCAGTTCCAAAACCCCTTGGCACTGAGTGGTTTGACTCTGAAGAGCTCTGGCTTCGAATGGATCAGCTCCAAAGAGCCTTATTGCTGGTACCAACCTTGGAACTGTGATGAGCTAATTGGGAATGCTCCTGGGGAGGTGTGGAATGTATTCCTGAATTGAAGTAAGCCCCATGGATGTTCTTTTAGCGCAAGGGTGTCCAACTCTGGCCCTTCAGATGTTCATGGGTTATGATTCCCATTTAGCCCCTGCCAGCATGGCCAATCAGCAGAGCTGATGGGAATCATGGTCCATGAACATTTGGAGGGCTGCAGGTTGGACACCTTTGTTTAGGAGAGTCTAGTCGAAAGTAAAGTCCTGGAGTGGCATCCCATCTCCATTGAGATCCCTATCCAAACAAGGCTATCCCATGCAATAGCCCCAAACCTCCAGGAATTTCCCAAGGTGGGTTTGGCAACCCCTCTCTTCTGGAAATCAAGTTGTGGCCTGTGCAGTTCAACATTTGCTTGCCTTGCGCTTTATCCCAAAGTCTCTCCTTTACAAGGAGGACCACACTGAGCAGGATTGGCCGAGTTTGTTTTTAACAGGCTATGGGGGTGTTAAAACAGAAAAACAGCGCTCTGCTTGGGGGAAGGGGGTGCTGCTTAACTCTTTCTCCCATTTGCTCACACGCTACCTTCCCTCGCCCACTGCTGAGTTTCTCCTTGCAGGGAGAAAGAAACAGATTTCCATCGAACTCCCTCCCATGGCTGGGAAAGTAGCTTATGAATGATTTTAAGTGGACAAACCACCAGGGAAACGTTTAGAAAATTCCTCCACGCGCCCCCCGGGCACTTCTTTTTGGCTGATTTTTTCCCCCCCATTTAATACACCAAAAAGCAGACCAACTTTCCTGTCAGCCTTTGAATGCTAGTACAAGAATCATACTTCTTTTTTGAGAAGTTGGACTTTGAGAAAGGAGGTTGTTCTATTAGCAGTACAGGCTCGATGGCTCCCCAGGGAACCCAATGGAAATGACCAGAAGTGACCTCCCCCATGATGGGAAACCAACCAAACATATATTTTGCAGGGCACTGAGAACATTCTTGAAGAAACGCGGAGTGGAGGGAATGTGCTTGGGGTGTATTTTTCACTAACCCAGGTCAAATTCCGATATATCTTACATGATAGCAGTGTACCCAGACAAAAGTCTGTGGTGTAGAAGTCAGTTTTCTTCACAATGCCCAGAGGTTGTTTCCAGCACTGTTATGAATTACTGCCATATCTGTTATTGCCCCCAAGCACTTGCCTGTCTGTAATTGATCTCCAGTAAAACCCGGTCAGTTGGATTCAGTCTGCTAATGGGGGATGAATTTCGACGGATTCGTCCTTCACTGCAGACCTCCAATGCCTTCCCATGCTGTTCTTACAAGTCCTGTACCCAAGAAACAGAATTTTCTCCAGGAGAACTGATCTCTGTAGTCTGGATCCCCATCTGGGATCCCCACCTGGACGCTGGCCCCCTACTCTAGTTGCATGAAAAATCTAGGGGAGGGAAAGGGTGCAGGTTTTACGAGAAAAGTAGGAGGGCTTTATAATTTATGCACCACAATCTTTACTTGAGAGCCAGCATGCTGGAGTGGTTAAGAGCAGTGAACTCTTATCTGGTGAACTGGAGTCTCAAAACAGCTTACTACTCCTGCCCTTCCTCTCCCCACAACAGATACCTTGTGAGCAGAGGTGGGATCCAGCAGGTTCTCACCAGTTCCCGAGAGTGGGTTACTAATTATTTGTGTGTGCCAAGAGGGGGTTACTAACTGGGTCTGCTTTTCCGTTAGAAATTCCATTAGGTCCAAAAATCATAGTCCTGTTGTTTCCTATGTGGCTGGTTAGCGAAGGTAGAAAACGGGATAATTCTCCCTGTTGGGCTGTTTTAAAAACATGTTTTAGAAATATGGTAAAGTTTCTTGTTTAAGGAAAATATCCTTCTTTTGATTTCTAGAAACAAAATTAAGTATTTGAAAGTATTAAGTATTTGACAGGCAGTCAATTAGAGGAGAAGTAGTTGTTACTGTTGGCAGTAGACGATAGGACTTGCTATAATGAGTTTAAATTATGGACAGAAAGATACCAGCTGGAAATTAGGAACTTTTTTACAGTAAGAGTTTTTTACAGTAACAGAGAAATTATTAATGCCCCGCCCCTGGAATGCCCGGCCACACCCCCATCATGCCCGGCCCAGCCCCATTGGCGCTACACCACTGTTTGAATCCCACCGCCATGGGAACCTGTTACTAAAATTTTTGGATCCCACCACTGCTTGTGAGGTAAGGTAGGACTGAGAGAACTGTGGCTAGCCCAAGGTCACCCAGCGGGCTTCATGTGTAGGAGTGGGGAATCAAACCCAGTTCTTCAGATTCTTAACCACTATATCACGCAAGCAGTGGAGTGCCTACAGGAGAAACCCTCTGTGTACATGAGGGAAACTAACTGAGCCATGATACAACTGGAAAGATCAGAACAGCCAGATCTTTTCCGACTTTGAGGGATAACACACAGCAAATGGTTCGGTCACCTTGCCCAAACAGTTTCACCAAGTTAACCAGAAGTTTGTACTTGGCAGCAATACACAATTGTGAAGAGGCTGACTGCACGAACCTTTTGTGGGGTGTGTGCATGAGTTAACCCTTTCAGTCCCCAAGCTGTGCCGCTACTGTTTTCTAGGTAGCACACTATAAAAATCGAAGGTAACTACAAAACGTCTTTATTGAAAAAGCAGATTATAACATCTAAGGTTAAATGACATTCTGACCTTTAATATTAAATAACTTAGGACAATAGCAAGTAGCTTCTTTAGATAAATAAATCTACATTTCCCAATTTTTTCTTCTTCAACAAATCAAGGAAACCAGATGACAAAACAAAACCCCCACAAGTCAATCTAAGTACTAAAAAGGCTGTAGGATATATACAAACAAGTTAACCTAACATATTTGCAGCATGTAAACTAGACACATCATATACAAATTGGGCATTTATAGATTTCCTACAAAATAAAAATCAACGTTGGTCCAAGTTCTTGGAAGAATACTATATTCTTTTAAAGAAAATGAAAATATTTCGCAAGAAAAACAAACTTAATTTAAGTCAAATTTATACTCTAGGTATGGCATTAGTTGCATGGAAAAATTCCCTTGGGACACAAGAAAGCTGCTCTTTTTTAAAGCTTTGGTTTAAGTTAACTATTCTGGAACTTCTATTCCAAGTGCTTCTCCCATCTATTCTTGGACTTTCCAAAATTCTGAACTTGATAACATGCATTTTCTTGGTTTGGAAATAAGGCTCGTTTTTATTCAAATTTTGACCTTCTTCTACAGCTACTTTGGTCTTTCCTTTGGAACTCTATTAAGGGACCCCGTGAAACTTCTGAAACATGTTATCTTTTGCTCCCCACAAGTGAGAAATGGAAGGAGTCCCTGGTCGGTTTGTTTTTCTATTAATGCAAATATGAAATCAACACATCGGAGAAAAAAAAGGAAAGATCTCCAATAAATAATTATGTTATGGCACGAAAGTGAGAAGTGTTGTCATCCCTGTTGAAGAATCCTGCCGCAGCAAAACAAGTGGGGCGTTTCTCTCTGTACTTCCCAAAAGAGGTGCGGGAAAATGTTTTATAATTTCTGTTAATTTCATATACAGTACACCATTTGCTGATGGAGCTCTTTGTTTGCTGTAGTAAAATCCAAGAAGTCCAAGCAAGATTGCTCACTCTCTTTTTTTTTTTAAAAGATAAACTAAAGAAGCAAGCAACGCAAGCCACCCCATTCTGCTGCAGGCAGAACCACACAACGGAATGACAACAGCTCCATTCTGGTGGGGACAGACTGCAAGAAATAAAATGTTCAGCATTTACACAAAAACACGGAGCCATGGAGAACGGCTAGGAACAAAACTGAAACATTTTCATAAAGTGAAATTAAACATTACTCCGGTCTAGCGGATGAACACAGTAGTGTTATGTACATATTTTCGATAGCGTGCTACCTGCTGAGAATTAAGGCAGGAACTCGAATTGACATATTTGCCACTAAAAACGATCAAGATGTTGGACAAGAGGGTGCAGGTGAAACGAGCTTCTGTTCCCATCTTTAGATCCCCCAGCCGGAAATGTTTGTGTGAGAAATGGATTTTAATTCCCTTCTGTTTTCGATGGGCTAGGTCCCAATCCATGATCAAAAACTTGTGCACGTCATGGTAAAGGCTCAGAGGGGGGAAAAGCGTGTGCCACACAAGGAATTCTTACAGAGTGAGGCATGAATTACAACCACTTGCAAGATGTGTTGATCATCCCACTCCGAAACCGCAGTACTGCAGTCATGGTGGCGTGGGGGAGGAAGCCGGGATCTGTTGCATTGAGGCAGCACCAAGGGCCCCCAACATTTCTCTGCACATGTGCAGAAGCTGTCCCTGACCTATAGCATTCCCTCTCACCATAGTAAGTGCAGGTACATTCTTCCCAGTCCTTTTATAGTGTTTGGAGTTGAAAAAAGGAGTCCCAGTCAATCATCTTTTTCATGAATGAACTTGACACCTCTCTAGCGCTCTTTCGTTTTCCCCCATATAATTCCAAAAATAGAATTCCATCAGCCTTTTAGTCACTGGGTTCTTCTCCCTTGACAACAAGAAAGTGGAAGCATTTGATTCCAACTTGGCCATCTGGGTTCTTCTGAAGCAACTGGAGGACTTTCAGTTTACACAGATGGGAAATCCGGCCCAACATATCTAGCAGCAGAAAATGCAAACACTATTTGAGGAAGACAGCAATACGTGATTAAGACTGAAAGGGTCAGTTCATCCTTACAAGATGGCAAAGAGGTGTGATAAAACAGCAATTGTCATGTGTGCTTCCCAATGTACAGTAGATAACTTGACATATTAAGAACAGACAGAAACCAAGACAGACCTGACCTTCCTATATGGAAGAAACATATTGCCCCAGAGTTCTGAGGTTTTGGTAAAAGATCAGGCAAAATAGGAAAATGTGCCCTCTATGGACATTCTCTAGGAAATATGCCAGTGTGTTCACAAGCTACAAGATTGGATAGGCCCAGAGCAGAGACTCCAAGGCTGAATTTGTCAAAAATTGGCATTTGTCAAAAATTGGCATGCCAGGCTGATAAACCAGTGGACAGTGGATACTTGTTACCAACTTTACCATCCACCCATCTGCTTCCCAGGGCTTACCTGCTCCTCTTCCCAAGTGGTACTAAATGAGCTGCTCTCTTGCTAGATAGTGGAGATAGTTTCTTGATGTCTTAAATGCACATCCCCCTTGTTAAACACAGCAGGACTAATTTCTATTCTTCCTGAGCTGCTATGCTGGGGGGAAGGTGGGGGGGAAGGTGAAACTGTTAAAGGCCCACTGGGAAATGGCTCTGGGCTTGTGGAAGGGTCCCTTGTTCCCTTCGTGTTATAAAATCATCTTATCAGAGTAGCTGTGCAAATAGTGCAATGGAGTTCAGTGTTATTAATGCAGCCACAAGCCACAGGCTTCTCCGGAGCTGGGCTTGGGGCATGTGAGGATTCACTATAGAACCAGCTCTAAATACCTTTGTGGGGAAAAGCACGCCTGCAGCTGAAACCACAACATAAATCTGCTGCGTTTTAAGAACAAAACATTGGTTGGATCCAACCAGCTTCTTTTGCTAGTGAAAACAGGAAGGAGTCCTCCTCTTTGGCCACTCAAAAAGGCAATGCTGAGGATCACAAAGACAAAAGTCACATGGGTTGTGGGCTGAAGTATGAAGGAGAACTGAGTGACAGTGAGTGAAAAAACTGGCTGGATCCAACCCTATAAACCTAATGATGGCAAAGAAGGGGAGGTTTACACAGGCAGAAAGGCTACTAAAGGAATTAGCAGGAAGGGAATGAAAAGATTAATCACTTAAGTGTCAGGTGGATATTCATGTCAGTTTGTACTAGTAGAGTAAAATTTGAGTCCAGTAGCTCCTCAAAGACCAACATAGTTTTCCACAGTATAAGCTTTTGTGAGTCAAAGTGCTCTTCATCAGATGCAAATAGGAATGAAGAAACATCAGCCCTTCTATCCAGACCAGAAAGTTTCAAGAGTGTTGCCAGGAAGGACCAGTTCAATTAAAAATGCAGAGGTACAATGGAGAAGACTGCTGAGAGGGAACTCATCAACAAGTTCAGGACAGTAAACATACCGGTCCCCCAGACTGAATAGGGACATGGAATTCTGCTCTCTTTATGTACATGCACATACAACATCATGGCAACTCCAGCAAGGGGCTTGCAAGGCAAGTGAGGTAGTTTGCCATTGCCTTCCTCGGCAGAGTCTTCCATGGTGGTCTCCCAGTCACTGTATACAAATCTCCCAGCTTTAATAAAGCTAATTATATAATCACAGAATCATAGAGTTGGAAGGGATTTCAGGGGCCATCAAGTCCAACCAGAGGCATATCTAGGGGAAATGCAACCCAGTGCAAAATCTGAGTTTTCTTCCCCCCCCCGTCCCCCCGTCCCCCATATGAGCGGCAGCCCTCCCCCACCAGGACGAAACTACTTTTTTTGCACCAGGTCTTGAAGTCAGTGTATGGACCTGGGGGGAAAGAGGAAGGGTGTGGGGGGCTGAACATTTTCCAACCCCCCCTCCACATGACTGAATGGCCACAGCCCAGGGACATTTGACCCCATATGTCCCCTGGGCTGAGAGAGCTAGAGCTGTGACTAGCCCAAGGTCACCTCCACAGATAAGCCTCTACAGCTCAGGCGGCAGAGCGGGGAATCAAACTCGGTTTCTCCAGATTAGAGTACACCTGCTCTTAACCACTACGCCACTGCTGCTCCTCACCACACTTTGAGACAGCAATTCCACTGTCAAACAGCCCTTACTGTTTTGCTTTGTGCCATTGCATTGTATCACTGCATTCTGACTCCAACTGACCTTCATATTTGCAACACCCCTCCCAACTTCATATCTGAACAGAAGGGGTGATGGGACTTTGCTCTATTTGCATCTGACAAACTACGGCCATTACTTGGGAATGAGTAGCCAATCACCTACTGCTGAATAGGATGCAGTGACAGCCAGACGGCAAAAGTCACGTTGCTAGGGCGGATGCCCGACAGACACCACAAACAGCACCAGGCAAAGTTGCAAAGTACTGCCTTGCCTCGGGACATCTTTCCGTTACCACCTCTCTATTAAGCACTGGATCTGCAATCAGCAAATGAACATTGCTCTGCAACATCTCAGCTCCCAGACAGGCTATCCTAAGTCACTGCACTCATCGCGACAGCCAGCTAAAGCAGCTGTGAGTCACCAGTGATCTCCTACGTGGAGTGGCAGCCTCAGCCATCTGCCACCTCTGTCCTGCCACTGGAACTTCTTTTCTTTTCCTTCGTGTGTAGGGGCAGGGGGCGGGGGGTGGTCCCATGCATCCTAGAATTCCTCTGATGTAACTTTTATGTGTTGGAAGCCTGAAAGGATACATTTTGTAGCCACATGTGTACCATCCTTACTATACAACAAGCACTCCATATCTCTATTGATGGAAAGGTGTGGGAACACAGGGAAATAAAACTACATAGGTCAATTCCGCACGGTCCAAATATCCTGGGCTGAGGCAGGGAAATATCCCGGTTCGGCCAAGAAGTTGGAACAGAACCCAGTCCTAAAGTGGGTTAGTCCCGCGATATTTCCCTTATCCCGTTTTTCAAAAACCGCTAAAATCGCGATCTTTTTACAAGACCCTGCATTGAGTCTGCTTCTGTGCAAACACCACGGGAGCAAAACTGGTTTATTTTCCTAACCCCACCTGATCTCCCCACCTAATGTCATGTCAGTTTCATCTTTGCTGAGCTGCCAGCCGGCGTGGCAGCCCGCCCTTCCTGAAATGTTCCCCCAAGCTCGTTTTCTGCTCATGGTATTGATCAAGTGCCATTTTGCTTGGGTTAATTAGGAGTTAATCAGGAGTCTAGTCTCAAAAATGTCCCTGTTTTCTTTTCTGCACATGTACTGGTTGCTCAGAGCGTGTAGCTAGGAAGATGCGCGCTTGGGCCGCTTGCGGTGTAAATACAAAAAACCTGGGCTTGTGCAAAACAAATCGGAGTATTTCCTCCTGGTCTTAACTCGATTCCTTCATGGAAACAGGCACCCATGCGAAGGGAGAAACCAGGATAAAACTGACGCGGTTTTTAAAATACCCAAATGTAACCCAGTATAATTATGCTGTGCGGAATCGACCCTAGGTAGAAAAACAGTACAGAATACCTTCCTTCTTTTAAAACCATGTGTGAATTGGAAAGCCATTATAAACGGAGTAACTCAACTTCCAGCAAAGCCTCTCAGCCTCCTTGACAGCAAGGGTAGGTTTTTAATTCCTTAGTCCGGGCTGCAAAACAAGGCCTGGGCCAGCACTCCTCTTGCCTTGCTTGCTGCTCTGCTTAAAGGGGTAAAGATGCTCTGTTGGGACCCAAATCATCCCAGTCCCAAGGTCAAAGGTGGCCCTTTTTGTACTGCAGCATTCAAAAATGTTTTACATTCACATCTGAGTGGTGCACCTTTTGTTCCTTTTTCTTTTCAAGTACCCAGAGTCTGACGAGGAATTATTTAAGTAAATGGAACATGGATGCATCCTCAGGCCTGCACGCAGACAGTACCCTTAGAGAGGCGCTCTCCTCTTCTCTGTCTTTGATGTAATAAATAACTCATCTGCTTCGTCTTTTTTTTTTTTAAAAAAAGGGAAAAGTTGTAAGTGTCGAGCTCCTCCCCCAGGGGAGCATCCTTCTGGACAGGGCTCAGAATTCTGGGATGTGCATCGGATACCCTGGAAGTGGGGGAGGTGGCACTTTAAGGCCAAGGCGCCGGATGTGACAGGTGTGGCAAAGCAGGTGTCCCTCCAAAGGATAGCATCGGCGGCCTTCTTCGTCATTGAGCTGCAGCCCACAGACCTACGAGAAAGAGGAGCACACACAAATGCACACATCTTAGCTGATGACTTGGTGCAGCATGGCGGCTAAAGTATTTGGCTGGGCCTGGGTTCAGTACATCACTATCCCATGAAGTCTGTTTGCTACACTCATTATTTCTCAGTTGTGAGGATAAATAGGGAGAAGAAGAAGAGGAGGAGGAGAAGAGTTTGGATTTAAACCCCACCTTTCTCTCCTGTAAGGAGACTCAAGATGGCTTACAAGCTCCTTTCCCTTCCTCTCCCCAAAACAGACACCTTGTGAGGTAGGTGGGGCTGAGAGAGTTACGAAGAACTGTGACTAGCCCAAGGTCACCCAGCAGGAATGTAGGAGTATGGAAACACATCTGGTTCACCAGATTAGCCCCTGCCACTCAGGTGGCGGAGGGGGGAATCAAACCCGGTTCTCCAGATTAGAATTTACCTGCTCTTAACCACTACACTATGCATGCTATCCTGAGTTCCAGGAGGATAAAACATGGAATAAAACATGGGAAGGGCACCTAGTATAATGCTAACTCTGAATCCCCTTTGGGGGCATAAAGGTGACATACAGTTTTAAAAGCGAAGAGCATCCTTCTTCGAGTGAGCATTCAGCATGGATATGCTCCAAGAGGCAACTCTATGACTTGGATCATCATGACCAAAGGTGACCGGTGGACTGACTATTCTTGGGTCTGTGATCTCTGCCTGAATCAGCTGGAATCAATCAGCCATATTCTATTTGTTTGCCCAAAATACAAAAAAGTTAGAAGCCCCTTGCTTTGCAGTGTATCCGCTGACAAATCTGGGGTCATAGTGGCATCTAACTTGGATTTCTTTCTCAATAGTAGTGATGCTGAGATTCCTGAAGAAGTTGCAAAGTTTCTTTTACAGGTATCTGCACATTCTTCAAAAGAGCTATAACCATGGGCCTTTTAATACGTATTTATATTTTTAACATTGTAAATTTATGCTTTTATCCATTTTTTCTTTTTTATATATTTTATAGAAGTTTTAACTTCTATTTCTTTCTGACAATCAGTTTTACTTTTGTCAATTTGTCTGGTCAGATCGTAATTTATGCCTAATAAAGGTTATTGTATTGCATTGACTATCCTTGGGTCTATAGATGCCTTTGGTCTCCTTCCCCATGGGAGGAAGCCAAGGCTAAAACTACAGCTCTGGCTTTGAATCAACCACGGGGAAAAGTCACTCTGACTCAGCAAGAGAAGGCAGTGACTTCCCAGTACAGGAATGCTGCTAAGAAGATCTAAAATTTACCTCACAGTGGTAACATTCCACATGGTAATCTCTGTCCATTGACACCACCCGGATGGTCTCTTCGGAACCCTGGTTTGAGGTAGAGAGCAGATTAAGTTGGAAGATTTGGCAACCTTGTGTCTTTTCCCCCCTCCTCACCCCAAAATGGCGGAACCCTGTTTTGCCCGGCCTTTTGCACATTCTGTGCTTCTAGCAAAACTTGGAAACCAGTTTCAGGGGATGCATCATCCCCCTCTTTCATTCTACTCTTTTGTCAAAAGGGTAACTTTCCTTGTGAGAAGCAGTGCATGAAGTAAAAAATGATTTTTAAAAAGCAACTGTTCTGCACAATTGAGGAACCCACTCTAGCCCTGAGCGCTTGACCTTTCCACTTATTTAGCCAGTAGAGAGGGAGAAGCAGGTATAAGCGTGCTGGCCCCATCCTGCCAACTCTGCCCCCTTTTTACCAGCTCATCAACATTGTGCCTATGCAGGGAGAAAGATGTGTATGTGGTCTCCCTCCATGATCAGGGATCCTGCTGTCCAAATGTCCCTGATCACATGAAGGGAACATATATTATAGGTGGACACTTCCTGCATGTGTTGGCCCTGTGCTGATGAAAAGCCATGTTGCACTTAAGCGTTTTTCATCGAGTGGTCTTCTGTGTAGGCACACACAGGACTGCACATGCACAGGGTCAGCGGTGGAGATCCTGGCAAGCTTCCGTCAGCTCTACAACTATGAGTACCCCTCCACCTGTGACACTTGAGGGGCCCTTTTTCTGCTCACACATAGAATTCATTCTCTCTCTCTCTCTCTCTCTCTCTCTCTCCATGTATATATGTTTGTGTATTTGTGTGGACTAATAGGAATTCAGGAGCACTAACTGCTATAGGATGAGTGGGGCACAAGTGGAGCAGTAAAGCTCCGAAAACTGGACAATGAATGAAGAACCATACCTGTGCTGGTAATATTGGCTGGTTACAGGAAGCACACTTAGGCGCAAAAACCCTAGGATTAAAAGAGAGAGAAATTAAGACACACTTGAGACAGTTTTGTCAAAAGCCAGCATGTTAATAACAGCTACATTTTCGAACGGTAATGTGGGAGGTGGCTTGAAGGTCCCTCACTCTTAGGCATCTCCCAGGATCCTGTTTAGAAGGCATCCTTCTACTTATTAATAAAATCCATGTAAATTAGCCCTAGGACTAAAGAAACAAGCAACGTTTCTCAGTCTTTAGAGGTGGGACTGAAATTCCAAATGCCAAGGAAGTACTGAAGGCCTAGGGGAGTAAAGGCAGTCCTTGAAAGTCTGAGTTCAGTTGAAATTCAATCACACATCCTTGCCTATCTGGCTTTTCCCCACAGAATGCAGACCTGTGTAGTGCAGCAGGGCCGAATGAAGCCCACCAGTTACCACACCACGTAGCCTGCCAGAAGCATGATAATCCCTTTCACTGGGAAAGCAGTACAAGCAAGAGGCTGGTTTGAGCCCTCAGTAGGATGTTGTGCACAAGGTGTAAGGACAGATAATTTTTATTTCCCCAGGAATGTCACCAAGATATGATCTGGGAGCTCCATACTTTCCTGGTGTGCAGGGACCAAATTTGGATGGGGACTGGATTGCACAAGAGGATTAGGCCTCCTCACTTCGTTTCTGACCCAGAACCACCCAGGGAGTCATTATTTGCTCTGTTGGGGAAGCTTACATCTAGCCCAGGGATCTGCAACCTGCGGCTCTCCAGATGTTCATGAACTACAATTCCCATCAGCTCCTGCCAGCATGGCCAATTGGCCCATAACACTGGTGAGAACTGAACGTGAGCAATTGTATTTCATGAAGGCTATCCCTGAAGAGAAAGCCGCATGGAATTGAAACTGATCTAGCCATATCAATGCACACACATGTTGAATTGGGGCAAACAGAGACTTGATGGATACATTAGTTGAGACTGGCCCCCTGTATAATTCCAGACTGGCATACAAGACCACTTTCTGAGAACCTCAGGAGTATATAGTTCTGGACACATGCACAGCAACCTGGATGGTTCTCAGCTGGTCTTGGTCTTGTCACTAGTGTGATGGGGAACTGGCTAGGAACCTGATCAACCCTGCCTTGAATTCCACGATGGAAGAAAGGCAGAACACAGACGTGTTGGGTAAGTGAATACCGGTGTCCGTTCTAGACAGTTTAAAACTGGGCTGAACAACGGATATTCCCTTGCTCTTAAGTGTGGCCCAACAAGACCAAGCCAGCCCTTTCTCCACTAAGACAGAAACGTCTTCCCTCTCCCAAAGCAAGACAAAAAACCGCTTCCCGTACTCACGTGTGATAGTCTTTGACACAGTAAATATTATTCTCCACATCTACAGTAAAAGGAACGCCGTCCAGACATTCGTTACACACCACACAGCGGAAACAGCCCGGATGGTACGACTTCCCAAGAGCCTGAAGGATCTGCAAACAGACATTCAAAGGGTTCATAGAATGCTTTCTCTCTCTCTCTCATTAGGTCTATCCCTTAAAAAGTGAGTACTTTTCAAAATGGAAAATTCTAAGGCACTTGGGAGAGGGACTGCTAAATGGCTGGATCTTCAACTGAGGGTTGAGACTTAAAATTGTACTGTAACTTCGTTGCCAGTGGGCTGCAAGGCCCAGGGGAACCAGATCAGCAGGGAGAGGAAGAGGGGTTTGTAATTCAATCTCCCACGTCTGTCTTTTGAGTGTGATGAGTACACAAAATTCTCCCACAATCCTTTTCTGCTAGTGAGCAAGAATGGAGGAAGAGTAGCATGCTCTAGACCCCGACTATTTATGTGGGGAGGGTGGGGGGGAGAGAAAATAATTTTTCTAAAATCTAAAATCAACTTCCTGCCCTGCCCTCCTCCCTGTGGGAAAACCGGCTTAAAATGGATGTGTCAGAGGCTTACAGCACCAATCTAAGCAGAGTTACGTCCATCGAAGTCAACAGGCTGAGACGGGTGGAATCCTGGTCAGGATCAGCACTCATACACCTGCCCACCCAGCATCCTCCTCCCCTACTCTTTGTTCGACTGCCACGAAACCTTTTCTGCATCATTGCTGGTATCAAAGAGCAGCCACTTTCAGGCAGGAAAGATATTAAACAGGCAAAGGAAGATCCTCTATAGGACCATTCTGTGTGGCTGTAAAGAGAGAACGTTTCATCAGACAGCATCTGCGGGACAAAACGGTCTCAGAAGGCTTTCAGCGCTTTTCAGATCAACAGCAGTCCAACAAAGAAGTCCAATTTTATATTATGTGAAAGAGTTGGGGTTCCAAGGAGGAAACCGGAAGGTTGAGGATGGGGAGGAATTGCACCTCAACAAAGACCAATGTTATGCAGGTCAGCGTGCATGAAAGAATACAGCCCCCATATATTCTATACCTACAGGTGTCAAACTCGCGGCCCTCCAGATGTTATGGACTATAGTTCCCATCATCCCCTGCCAGGATGATGCTGGCATGATACAGTCAGTGAAAATGAAGAAAACTTGTACCAACAGGCCACAATGATGACTTCAAAAAATCAGTTCTCCCACTGGAGTAGCAATTTACTTTCAAGTAACCAAAATAATTTTATAATTTTACTAACAGTAACCAAATGTTTTGGAAAAAATTGTTTACATTCTCCCATTGGAGTAATATATATAAACACAAGTTAGAACGGCACGGCAATGTAATCTAAATATGAATATAACAGCCTAGCCAGATTCTAGATAATTAACCAACTGGCCTCGTTAAACTTCAAGGCTGTTAAAGGCAGGTCAGAGTTTTTCAAAGTACAATAATGGTTACAATCAGGGGGGACAATGCTCTGCAATTGGTTTATTTTTATGCCTCTCGAAATGTAGGACCATTGCCATGCCATTCTAACTTGTGTTTATATATATTACTCCAATGGGAGAATGTAAACAATTTTTTCCAAAACATTTGGTTACTGTTTGTAAAATTATAAAATTATTTTGGTTACTTGAAAGTAAATTGCTACTCCAGTGGGAGAACTAATTTTTTGAAGTCATCATTGTGGCCTGTTGGTACAAGTTTTCTTCATTTTCACTTTGGTGTGTACCTTCCCCTTTTGCTTAGCATGGAGGCATGATACTGTCAGGCATGATGCTGGCAGGGGATGATGGGAACTGTAGTCCATAACATCTGGAGGGCCGCGAGTTTGACACCTAGGAGCTCTGTGGTCTTACCATTTCCATTATGAGGTGTCCACAAATGAAGCACTTGTCTGCCGTTTGTTGGAAACCTGAATACTGTTCAAGAAGAAGAAGGAAAAAAGAGGGGGTTATTAGTCACTTGATATCCCTTTAGAGCTGTGTGTTGGCATTCAAATATTGCTGCCCCTCAAATTAATAAACTTATTTAACTATTTAAATTGCCAGTTTCTTAACTCTGGCAACATCATTTACGAAAGACTCAAGGGCATGATATGTATCAGCTCTTTCACTTCCAGCCATCCTCAGGATACTTCCACTTTAGCCCATAAGAAAATGAAACCCCTTCCTCACAAATGTCATAGTCACAATCTGAATGGGCCACTAGGGAATTGAAGAGAACACTCCCCCCCCCCCCAAAAAAAAACCCCACTCTCACATCTGACTGCGACAAAGGGTAGAGACCAGACCTGACCTGGGTACTGTGTAATAAACATACAGCATCTATATCTCTTCTCAAAAAATGAGAATGAAGCCAAAACTACTATCTCTTTTCCGGCAGTGAGGAAAAGGCCTTCTTTGTGATATTTTGGCACTACTTGCAAACATGTTGATATCTCATAGCTAAATCTGAAGCTGGCTAAAAAATATAGTTTGTGTTTCTTCTGGACAGCGCCACAGTCAGGCATCCATTTGTACTCAGCCTGTCAAGGGGATTCCTTGAGCCCCAAAACTGGCCGGCCTGCTCGCCACCACCCTTGCAGAAGTCCAGTCAGCTAATGTTTAAATGCTTATTTGTTGTAAGATGGACTTTACCTCACCTTGTTTCAGTCCAATATCAACAGTGAGCCACACGCCTTTCCCTCTTTTGGCCTGCTGGAGGCACGCTTAGCTGCCGATATGGGATGGCCTTGATAATTTGAACAATTTGGTCTATTGCGGAGATAAGAACTTTTCAAAGGGGACACCTGGAAGTGACTTAGGACACAGCACTCAAGAGATCTATACCGTTGTTATCCATTGGAAAAGGCCAGAGAAAGAGGGCCTTGAAAAAGCGGTGGATGGGGTGAGGGATCTTCATAGCCAATCATTCATAGCCATAAGAGGTGGTGATGGCCACTAACCTGGATAGCTTTAAAAGGGGCTTGGACAGATTTATGGAGGAGAAGTCGCTCTATGGCTACCAATCTTGATCCTCCTTGATCTGAGGTTGCAAATGCCTTAGCAGACCAGGTGCTCGGGAGCAGCAGCAGCAGCAGCAGCAGCAGCAGCAGCAGCAGCAGGCCATTGCTTTCACATCCTCCCCAAGGCATCTGGTGGGCCACTGTGAGTAGCAGAAGGCTGGACTAGATGGACTCTGGTCTGTTCCAGCAAGGATCTTTCTTATGTTCTTATTTCTCTCTAGGTCCATTTTCTTTTAGGTCAAGGGAATCGCCCTAAATTTAGAAGCAGGCTACAAGCCAGTAATCCTGAGTTTACTTTCACAAAGCTTGCAAGCTTTTGCATTTCTACAAATTGTTAACTCACTCCAAGGCATTTTTTTTCTGCATCACGAAGTTATGGATCCTATCTATTTTAAGTTGCCAGTTTGGGGTGGGAAATTCCTGGAGATCTGGTGGTTTGGCCTGAATATACAGCATAGAGTTCATTCTCCAAAGCATATCTTTTCTCCAGGGAAACTGATTTCTCTAGTTTGGAAATCAGTTGTAAATACAGGAGAACTCCAGGCCCTATCGTCTGGAGGTTGGCAGTCTTATTTCCAAAAGAGTCCTGAGAGAGCCAGTTGGGGCACATCCTAAGGCTGTGGTGGCGAACCTATGACACTCCAGATGTTCATGGACTACAATTCCCATCAGCCAATTGGCCATGCTGGCAGGGGCTGATGGGAATTGTAGTCCATGAACATCTGGAGTGCCATAGGTTTCCCACCACTGTCCTAAGGTCAGGGATCAGGCTTGGTAAAAAGCAGATTCATGTTGCAGCCCTTAACCATCAGTATCACATATTTGACTATGCATAGCTGTTACCAGTGGTGGGATTCAAATAATTCAACAACCAGTTCCAGTTGGGGACTGGCAGCCAAGCTACCGGCCTGCCAGCTGCTGTGCCCCCCAGCTCAAGTGAGCCACCGGGGGGGGGGGGCACAGTGATGGGATTACAACCGGTTCGCTGAACTAGACAAAAAAATTAGCTACCGGTTCTACCAAACCAGTGCGAACTGGCTGAATCCCACCACTGCTGTTACCCGATGCTCACCCCGCAAGGTCTAGTGCAGTGTGGCACTCCATATGTTCAAGGACTACAATTCCCATCAGCCCCTGCCAGCATGGCCAATTGGCTGTGCTGGCAGGGGCTGATGGGAATTGTAGTCCTTGAACATATGGAGTGCCACAGGTTCGCCACCCCGCAAGGTCAAGTGGATAGCTGTGTTGGTCCGCAGTAGAAAAGATAGATTTGAGTCTAGCAGCACCGTAAAGACTAATAAGATCTGTAGGGTATAAACTTTCAAGAGTCAAAGTTCCTTTCATCAGATATGAAGGGAAGTATCAGACAAAGTGATAGATCCCCAGTTGGATTTTTTTGTTCAAAATATCTGTACCAACTCTCCTGGATTTTGTAAAAAATCTCCTAATAAATACTTTTAATATTGAAAAAGGAACCTTATACCCTGGAAATCTTTGTCTTTAAGTTGCTATGGGATCTGAATCCAGCTCTTTGTGCACAAAATATTACTATTGAGTTGAAACACAGAATGTAATGCTTTGGGATTGTTGTTTCTTGGAAGACTATCAGGGACTCCTCCTCAGTATGTCCTCGCTCAGTTCTCAGAAGCTCTGTCCATTACTTCACATAGCAAGCCCCATAATCCTTTGGGGCTCCTCCCACAGACAGAGCTTATAGAGAGCATTTCCTGAAGACCCAGTAGGAAATCGTTTGATGTAGAGTTGTCCACTTTTAAGGGGAGCAGCCAAGATTGGCCCTAACCTGGACAGCCCAGGCTAGCCTGATCTCATCACCTAAGCTACACAGAGGCAAGCAATGGCAAACCATGTCTGGACATCTCTCGCCTAGTAAGCCCTATGGGGTCGCCATCCATTGGCTGCAAGTTGACAGAAGTAGAAGCAGCAGCAGCTACTAAAATGGATTCCATCTGGAAAACAAAATGGCTCCTGTGACCAGCTGGCCAGCATTTCAGAAGGTCATGACCTCAGGGGTTGGGGCAGCAACAGGTGGGAAGCTTCTGGCAGAGCAGACTGCAAAGGACTATCAGCAGCATAAGCTCAGCTAATTCTCCATCCCTGCTGCCATGAATTTAATTGAACCATCTGGCTGTCGTTTGATAAGGAAAGCAAAGGGCCATTTATTGATTAACAGGGGACAGAACTCCTGAAGAGGTGAATGGCCTCATGGGCAGGTTTAAGTAATTTATGGCTCGCTGGATTGCTGGAAAGAATGCTACTTATTAGGCATAACAGACAAGTTGACACAGATTTTTTTTTCCTGTGACCAATTAAACTTTGTACTTAAATAGGAGAATTGTGTTTGGTTTGAACAAAAGAAGCAGACAACCATTGGATTTTCCAGTTTAAGAAAATGCTGCAGAACCGCAATTTTTCAATAATAGAAGAGAAATATTTCACAGGCTGTTCAAAGTGACACACATCTACAACCCGCAGCCTAGATGCAGCATCTGTGCTCCTTCTTGATCATTTTATTGATCTAGAGAGGCTTGAAGCCCTTTCATGGTCTTCTTTTTACTTTGAATGCTTGTTTAGGTATAGATTTAAATTAAACTAGTGGGGCCCGGCCACGCATTGCTGTGGCTTATTGTGGTGAAATGGGAAAGGAAAAGTAGCAGCAAATCAATTACAGAGGCCAGCAGTACGAGCTCATGCAAACACGCAGCCTGATACTGTGCAATGTCATTGATGTGTGTGCCCGCACTCCTTGGAGGGTGGGGGAATGGAAAGGCACCCCTCCCACACATCTAGGCTGGCTGGTCATGATCCTTTACCTGGGAGTAAGTTTGGTTGGTGGCAATGCGTGTTGGTCCTGAGGAAACCCTCGGAGGGGTACAATGCAGCCATTCAAAGTATGTCACGGTTGCTGTACTGAGCTTACTCCTGAGTAATGCGTGCCTGGTTTTCTTAACTGTAACCACAGTATTCAGGGAATCTAGGTTGCCTGGCCCCTCCCTCCTGTCCCTTGCATGTCGCCCCCTCACTCTCTTCCCTCCATCACTTCTCTTCCCTTGCATCATGCCACCCCTCCCCCTCCTTCCCTTCCCGTCCCCTCCGCTAGGGTGGGTGGGTCATATCAAGATGCTGGGCCCCTGCCTCCCCTCCCTTGCATGCCACCCCTCACTCTCTCCCCTCTCTCACTTCTCTTCCCTTGCATGCCTCCCCCTCTGTCCCTTCCCTCTCCCTCCCTCTCTTCCCTTGCATGCCACCCTTCCCTCTCCCTCCCTTCCCTCTCCCTTGTGTGTATCTGTGTGTATGTGTTTCACTTCCACTCGAGTTACTGCCTATGTACTGTTTCCACTGCTCATATCTGGCCATCTGAGCGAACATTCTAAGCTGCACGAACATTCTAAGGGTGACAGTTACACACAGGCAGCTGCATGTCCTTCACCATGGAGCGCCAGGAAAAGGCGTTTTACCTGGGCCAGGTGTGAAATTTCAGGTATGTGAACATCTAAAAACACTCTCGCCTGGCTGACTATAGTGGCTGGGAATTTTCAGAGGAATTGGCCCAGCAGTTACTGAGTTATACTACCACTAACAAATACACGGTTAACTTTTTATATATATATAGATTAAATTAATTGAACAGTGGAAGCCCTTAATATTACCATATCCTCCCTTCAACAAAGCAGCCTTCTCACAGTTTTTATGTAAGGTGCATTTTACTATGGGGGGCCTCTACAGTCATAAATGCAGGAAAAATGTTAGGAGCAAACATTTCCAGACTATAGCTACCCTCCCCAGAAAACCCACAACACGATTTCCATATGCATTTCAACAAACAATATATTCTCTTTTTTAAAGAGCAGCACTGGACCCAGTATGGAGCTACATTAGGCGCTGCAGCTACATGTTGCAAATCCCCTGAACCAAAAGCAAAAGGAAATGACTGCTACATTTTTCCTTCTACCCTTTTGCTCATTCTACAGTTCCATCCTGTACTTTTTTAGACATCTGTTCATCCCCATCCAGAAAGAGAACATATTTGATAAAGTATCCAAAGTTTCCTACTTAGCAGCGTTAAGTAAAAGAATAGGTTGCTATGTCTCATTAGACCCACACACACACACAAAACTGAACCAAAATAAAACTCCCCAAAATTTATATCATGAAAGCATGCTTTAAAATCCTTCACTGATACATCTGTTTTTTTTAATCTATTCACAAAATTCCATAGGGAATATAGAACTAAACAGGGAATCCAAATAATAGCCTAAAAATATGTGCAACTGAATCTAGAAGAGAAAGAACTGTTGCTAGGTTAAGTGATAGTTTAATTATTTATGTTTTATTTACAAAAATTTGCTGCCTGCCTTTCTGCACTCATCAAGGCCGCCAAGGCAGCAAACAGATGAAAAACAAATATAATAGAAACACATCTTAAACACCATTAAAACCAATCCAAATGTGTCATATACAAGCGCAATTAAAATGGAGAGCAAGAAAGTAAGGAATCAGGGAGGAATGTGAGACAAAGCAAAATAAATTGTGGATCCTACAGTTCTCATCTTATTATATTAGATTTCAGCCATATAGTCCTTATTTTAAAAAAGGGTTGTCCCTTCAGAGGAAATGCCAATTTGCTAGGCACTATACTTATCAAACACAGGAGAGAGAAACTTTATTCCTTGTGTCATCCCTTTTCAATCGTGAAATGTGGAACTGTCTTCTGTGGCAAAGATCAGAAATCTGACACATATATCTATCGGGATGTTGCCTTCGTACAAATATCATATGAAAATTGAGAACTGGAAGGGTGATGAAGAGGCTGGAGATTTTATACGATTGATTAGTCTGCCCTCAGGGTACGCCGGCAGACACAGTGAGGGCAAAAGCTTGCCAGATGTTATAGCCAGAATTTGTAAAATGTATATAACTTGCATGATGGTTCACTTCAAGTCATGTTATACAGATGAAAATGGCTAATAAATGAGTAAGTGAACCTCTGTATCCAATGTAAGTAAGGACCCAGCCGTACCTAAAATCACCAAAAGTGTAAGATGCACCTGGGCCTCTCTTGGTCATAATTCCCCACCTCTACCATGTCCTTCTTTTGTCTGTAGCATTGTATACATATGTATCTGTCAAATGAACACAGTGCTACAGGCATCAGATGAGAAGAGCACCTTACGTGATTGTTTTAGTGCACCAGCATAAATCTGTAATTGGGTTGTACTTGGATTCCTGGCAGCTATTCACCTCCACCATTTCCCATTTCTGTAAAGCATCTCTAAGAAGCTCTTTTGATCCCCCTCCAAAACGTTTCTTGCCATTCCATTAGCATCTCTTCTGTCTTTAAAAAAAAAAATGACATCTTAAGAGACACATTTGCTTCCATGCCACATTAGGATCTGGAGCCATCAGGTCCTCCAAAACTTTTCTTGCCATTCCATTAGCATATCTTCTGTCTTTTTTTTTTAAAGACATCTTAAGAGACACATTTGCTTCCATACCACATTAGGATCTGAAGCCATTAGGTGCAGACTCCTGTCACAGGATAACTATCTGATTAATTTCTACTTTATCTGAACCCAAGAATGAAAAAAAGGAGACTCGAAAGCCCACAATCATCCCAGGAGATGCCAGTGCTGTATTTCAGCCTCTGATTCATGCCATAAACACGTTAACAGATCAAAAGGTGAAAATGAGTTCAGGGATTCCAGTCAGTCCATGTTAACTGATTTATGTCAAGAGACTCTAAGGAAGGATGAACTGCAATGCGCGAAGGCAGATTCCCAGTCTGCCACATCCTTGTGGTTGCACACCATACCACTCTGGTGAAGCAAGAAAGAGTACTGAGATCCCATGGGACCGGTGACCACAGGAATGTGGTAGTGCAGCTACACAGAGGGGCAACTCCTCTGCAGCTTCTCTACTTCATTGGGCTCATAGCAGTCTGGCCTTTCGGCTGAGATGAAATGGTGCCATGGACTGCTCAGAAAACAAATCTGTTTGCAGTTCATGTTTCTGTGAAGGAAGGAAGAATTGTCAACTTGGTTGGCCTTCACTCTGGGGGCAAGCTGAGGCAGGAAGTGACAGAATTTGGGAAGCAGAAGGACAGAGGGCCAAGAGCAAGAGGCTGAAGGGCAGGTGCCACGTATGAAATGGAATGAAGAACTTAGGAGGAGGAGGAGGAGATTATTTTGGATTTATATCCCCCCATTTCTCTCCTGTAAGGAGATTCAAAAGGGCTTACAATCTCCTTTCCCTTCCCCCCCTCCAATAACAAACACCCTGTGAGGTGGGTGGGGTGGAGAGAGCTCCGAAGAACTGTGACTAGCCCAAGGTCAACCAGCTGGCGTGTGTTGGAGTGCACAAGCTAATTTGGTTCACCAGATGAGATTGAAAAACCATCAAAGAGGAGTTGGGAATAGGTTGCTGGGTGGGAAAAGCACTGGAGAGAGGAACTGGGGCAAGAAACTGAGTAAGTGTTGCACTGATTGTGAAGAAATGTCATCGTCCTGAGGGTCAGGAAGAGCTGTATGCTATGGAAAGGTGAAGATGGTGGAAATAAGGAGGCTGATAAAGATCAGGTGGTCAAGAAAGAGATTGCTAGGTGTATATCGACCAAGGGATTCCGCCCACTGACTTCCGCCCGCTGGCACTAAAGCAAGACAACATGGAGAAAGGAGAGAACGATATAAAGCAGTTTGGGTCCCCTCTGGGGAGAAATGTTGGGAATAAATGCAGTAAATAAATAAATATTGTGATGTGACACCCCTAAAGTAGCAACAGAATTTCATGTCATCAATTTGAACTAACCAGACAAAAATGTTGGCCTTTTGTCCAGAACAAGTACAGGCCTCTCATGCCACATTCTTAAGACTGCCCAGAACACTTGCACCCACGCAGTCGTGTCCCCTCCCCAAGAAGTCAACACTAACAAGGCTACGTACATCTTGCTTCGTCTGAACCCCCAATGCTGAAATAGCCTCAAACCATCCCCAGAGCCATGGATAGCAGCGGGTGGTCATCTTAATAGTAGTGGTCTTCAATTCTTCCTGACCTGTGACATCAGGAGATGAAAAGGGGGAATCACCCCACCCGAAGTTATGACCTTGCTGGTATCAAGACAGCAGCCCAAAAGAGACAGGTTCAGGATATAAAAGCCAAGCACCAGGTGAGAAACATACCAAGGAGCTGGGAGTTCCCAGCACTGCTTCTACAAATATTTTGAGGGTGGTGCCTGAGGAGGGTGGAATTTGGGGAGGATTTAAGAATTCCCCCAAATCATTACAAAAAAGACCACAGAGACATGAGGAAAATCCTAGAAGGTTATTTTCTGTTCATTTTACCTGCTGCTCTTCAATTTCTTGAGGGTGTGGGATTGAGGTCTAGGGCATGGGTTTATCATTCACAAGTGGGAAAATTCACCTTTATGCAAAACTATATGGAGCTGGTATAACACAAGTTTTAGCAACCACCTTACACTTCCTCGCTCACAAAGCAAAAATGTTGTGTATTAGATACTCCCATTGTTATGCCGGCAAAGGCCAGGAGAGAGTACACTAAAGTCAGCTTCTCTCCTGAATACATCCCCAGCCCACCCTCACTACACCGGCAGCACCTAGTGTCACATCCCAGCATGGGGGGAGGGGCATGGTGGCCACATGCCAGCAGAATCACCCCTCCGCTGGGGTAAATGCTCTCGGTAGGGCAAATCTGCCGCCATGGCTGCGTAGTCACTCCCACAAGATGGGGCTCTGAGTCTTTTAGGATTCTGGCTCAAATTACAACACCATGAATAACTCAACTATAATTTTAACCACTGGGCTGATCAACTTCTGGTAATAGCCAGATCTCAACCAGACTTCACTGGCCTGTGGAAATATACCAGATTTTCTTAGGAGATTCTCCAGTTCCTTATAAACATTGTACTTTTCAAACTGTGATTACAAACAGCATCTCTCATTCCTTGCATAGCCATGGAGAAACCTTCTCCAAACACTGCATGGATTTTCCTTACTGTGCCAGTTGTATGTACAAAAAGAATCAAGAGATTTAGGAATCTTGTTGTCTGCATTTGCACATCAATGTGACATCCTCCCAAAAGGCAGCAAAAAAAATGGGGGGTCTACAATAGAATAGAATAGAATAGAATAGAATAGAATAGAATAGAATCTTTATTGGCCAAGTGTGATTGGACACACAAGGAATTTGTCTCCGGTGCATATGCTCTCAGTGTACATAAAAGAAAAATACATTTGTCAAGAATCATAAGGTACAGCACTTAATGATTGTCATATAGGTCTAGTAAGCAATCAGGAAACAATCAGTAGTAATGAAAACATAAAATGTAAAATCATAAAATAAAATAAAATAAAATGTAAAATAAAATGAAATGCCAGCACAGGCTATAGTCATACAGTCATAAGTGGGAGGAGATGGGTAATAGGAATGATGAAAAAAGTAGTGCAGTAATTATATAATAAGTATATAATAAATAGTTTAACATTATCGAGGGAATTATTTGTTTAACAGAGTGATGGCATTCGGGAAAAAACTGTTCTTATGTCTAGTTGTCTTGGTGTGCAGTGCTCTGTAGCGACGTTTAGAGGGTAAGAGTTGAAACAGTTTATGTCCAGGATGCGAGGGGTCAGTAAATATTTTCACAGCCCTTTTTTTGACCCGTGCAGTATACAGGTCCTCAATGGAAGGCAGGTTAGCAGCAATTGTTTTTTTCTGCAGTTCTGATTATTCTCTGAAGTCTGTGTCGATCTTGTTGGGTTGCAGAACCAAACCACACAGTTATAGAGGTGCAGATGACAGACTCAATGGGTGTTTCCGCACTACAAAAGGGAGTGAAGGTCGACTCAGTTCCCTTCAATGGGGGGCGATTCCTGGCTGTCCGCACAGCAACTTCCTTGGCCCCCTGGAACCGAGCTAAGTGGGCGGGTACCTGTTTCGCTCCTCAATCGTGATTGGCGCTTGTGTTATGGAGGGAAACGGGAACGTTCTTTGTTTTTTTTTTACAGTTTCCGTATGTCGCAGCTACGTAGCATTGACACGCTGAACTACTTCCGGCGTAGTCGGAGCTACGAAGCTTTGGCGCCAAAATTTTTCCAGTCAGTGATTTCTCCTCGTCACTTTGAAACGATCTCGATATCGTAGCTTTGAAACGTGAGGGAAACTGTATTTAAAAAGCCGCACTCTCTACCCGTCACGACTCTCCCGTTCTGCGCATGCGAACGAAGCGGCTCCTGATTGGTTGAATGGATGCGGTGTCGTTTCGATGCGTCCGCATTTCGAAGCTTCGAAGCGATATCGACCTTGTTCCACCAGCGAGTCGCAGTTCATAACTGCGACAGGGATGTCGCGGTTCCGAGCGGGGGGAACAGCGACAAGACAACGTCGAGCTCGGTTGTAGTGCGGATACACTGAGTTGAACCTGAGTAGAAACCGGTACAACACAGTAAGTGCGGAAGGTCCCAATGATTCCTCTGTAGAACTGTATCAGCAGCTCCTTGGGCAGTTTGAGCTTCCTGAGTTGGCGCAGAAAGAACATTCTTTGTTGTGCTTTTTTGATGACATTTTTGATGTTAGGTGACCATTTTAGGTCATGAGATATGATGGAGCCTAGAAAGATGCAAGACTTTGCAAACCACCTTAGGGCTTCCATCCCATGTTCTGAAGACATGTTCTGAAGACCATTAGCCTACATCCCAGGGCATACAGCAAATTATCCATCTCAGTTTAGATCTTGCTGCACAAAGAGACAGCAGCACAGCCAAACAGAACCACAAAGACCAACACACAAATTTCCTTTTATTAGAAGAGGGGTGGCCGAATCCTATTTTGTGCCTACTGAGTGCATTTTGCTTGCAAAACTCTCTTTTCTCACCCAGAGTTTTTGGGACAAACGGCAGGAATGGGAATCCAAGAAAAGATCTGTTTTGCCAACTTCTTCTGCTAGATCTGATCCAAAGGCCAATAATTCCAGAGTAATACAAAATCATGAAAGCAGGTCAATAAGAATGACAGAGAAGAAGTCTCTTAAAGGTCAGATTCCTGTATTTTTGTAAGAGGCTGACTTCAACTCTCTCAAACAGTATTGACAGTTCAGAGTAAGACAATCACACACAAATGAAGACAGACAACGACATTAGGGATGCTCCCGGGTTGCATGCAAGGTAAATGCAAACTGTCAGATTTTCAATAACAAACTCAATTAGCTTAAAATTGTGTTTCCCCCTCTGCCAGATATACGGTGCTTCCATGCTCAAATGATGGGCAATGTCTTCTGAATCTTTGGCTGGTAGCAACAACTGTGGCTTTTCTTTAACATGATATTTAAAAACAAAGGGGTGGAGAAAACCCAACCTTTTTCTGATTAAAAATAGAAAGCTGTATTTTCCTTTGCTTCTAACTGTGCTGAAATAGATCATCAAGATGGGGCATGAACATCTGGTTGGGATGGTTTAAGTTCACGGAAGGCAGTGGATATTTCCGGGTTGCTACTGACAGAACTATTCCCCAGATTTAACACTAAGAATTAACCATCCGTGAGAGACTCAGTTGTGCTGGGCAACAATCAATCTAGAACAGTGGTGGCGAACCTTTGGCACTCCAGATGTTATGGACTACAATTCCCATCAGCCCCTGCCAGCATGGCCAATTGGCCATGCTGGCAGGGGCTGTTGGGAATTGTAGTTCATAACATCTGGAGTGCCAAAGGTTCACCACCACGGATCTAGAACTACTTGGGAAGTCCTGTGTCATCCAAGGGATGAGGGTTGCTGTTTCTGTTTTGCTATTTTTCAGTCACTGCTACTCTGAGCTAACCGTGGTTTATACCAGGGGTGGCCAAACTGTGGTTTATGAACCACATAGGGTTCTTTGCCACATAATATGTGGCTCATGGCCTAGTTGGTGCAGTTGTTCTCCCCATCTTCTGGCTTGTCTTCTGCTGTGCAAGTCCTTCCTCCTGGCCACACAGCTGCCCTATGCTACGGGGCAAAGAGGCTGGAAGGGCGGTAAGAGCTTGGGCACAGAAGAGCTTGGGCGGCAGAAGTGCTCAAGGCACCGTAGCCCCTATAATTTGTACAGCCTTGACAACATATCAGCCAGATTTTAACAACTCACAGCAAAGATACAGCCTCACAAAATTTCTACTAGCAATAATAGCTAGTAACTATCATTAGCAGTAATAGCCAGTAACTATCATTTAGTTTTTATTGTTGGTAGTCTAATCTGATGTTAATTTAAAAAAATACATACATGAATAATTATTACGTATGTGTATTTCTTCACATTTATATAAAAGGATTGTCACAAAATGTGCATGTAATGATTAAAACATGTCAATTGGCCATGCTGGCAGGGGCTGATGGGAATTGAACATCTGGAGTGCCATAGGTTCACCACCACGGCCCTAGGATGTGAGGGCGAACTGGCTGCAACATCTGTCATCCCACTTGATACCTGGGCTGATCTGGCTTGCTAGACAGGTGTCCCCTACTGTCTCACCATTCCATATCAACCAGAACTAGAATAGAGGATGAATCATGACTACTTGTTCAGAGACCTGTCTTCTAGCCAACCAGGATGCAGTCCTGAATCCCATGATCCAGTCTGCACTGGAAAGAGTTAAGCCGTGTAACTGTGTCTACAATGACCGTGAAAAGTGAAATGAGCATTCCAGTGAAAGTTAAATTCTTATCTGCAGTGGAGGGCACCACTGGCATGTCATTACAGAGATAGATCCTGCTACTCAACTGAGCAAACTGTATGTATTTATGTATTCAGTAGAAAAGCCCACCTTTCCTACTGGCTCAAGTTTGAAGCCTTCCTCCAATCACAGCCAGGAGAAGAGCCACCTAAGTTGGAAGAAGGCTCCTGGGAGGGTGGCTGGATCTACCTCATTGTCTTGAGATGTGCTAAAATTCCACACCTTCTTTTTCCCCTTTGAAACTAAACAGCCCACCTGGTGCAGACAAAGAGGTTTTAATACCACCCCTGAAAGACAAAGTTTTGTCACTTCTGCCAGGTTCCTTTTTGTGTGCATTTTTAAAAACACCCAGCCTGATGAAGCATTTTAGAGACTTCAAAAGTGTGCACATTGCATTGTGTTATGAGGTATGACGTGGCTTTTGTTTGGGGATTTTAGACAGTCATGCCTGAGTAAATATGCTATTGAGCTGCGGGTTTAAAATCATTTAAAATATTCAAAATATTTATCCATCTTCCATCCACCCAGCATGGTTAAGAACAGTGGACTCTAATCTGGAAAACCATGTTCAGTTCCCCACTCCTCCACGTGAAGCCTGCTGTGTGACCTATCGCCACTCACAGTTCTCTCAAAACTCTAACAGCCCACGTGGACTCAGGCAATGGCAAACCACTTCTGAACATCTCTTGCCTTGAAAAGCTGCGGGGGTCACCAAAAATCAGCTGTGACTGGACAGTATAATCACACACACAATCTATCTATCCATCTTGAGCTTGTCAGACCTCAGAAGCTAAGCAGGTGTCAGCCCTGGTTAGTTCTTGGATGGGAGACCACCATAAGAACATAAGAACTAGCCTGCTGGATCAGACCAGAGTATGATCCAGGGTCCAGGGTTGGTCCAGGGTTGTTACGCAGAGGCAGGCAATGGCAAACCACCTCTGCATGTTTTTTGACCATGGAAACTCTATGGCACAGCATGATGCTGGCAGGGGATGATGGGAACTGTAGTCCATAATGCCATATGGGAACTGTAGTCCATAAGACCATAGGGTCGTGAGTTTGACATCTATGCCCAGTCTCCATAAATTGGCCACAACTTGACCCCATTTGCCACTTCCACATACATGTGCCTGTGTCTGTTAGTCTATTCAATACATTTCAAATATGCAAGTTCAGATACCTACAACAGAATATGCCCACTGGAAATGTTTTCTGTTCAAAGGCTACCAATGACTACTCGTCACAATGGCTACTAGTCATGATAGATACCTCTTTCCTTCATTACCAGAGGTAGTATGCTTCTTTATATCAGTTGCTGGGAAGCAATGGATCAAAAACTGTAATTAATTTATTAGTTGGCCATGATCTGGCCATGCCTATAAATATAAACGATTTCCACAGAACACACAGAAATCCCCCAGAAGACACAGAAAGCCCTAAAGTCTTACTTACTAGGAAGTCTTCTTCACAGTAGACTTTTCCATTGACATTGTAGAAGGCTTTCCCTCGTAATCTTCTCCCTGTCAAAAACATTGTACCGTCTATTAATACTTCACTTAGTAACAAAGAGGCTTTTAATGATGTATGGGAAATATACGATGTAATAGTCATTTATCCTGTTTGTATTGGAAGGCGCCTCTCAGCTTTCAGGCTGCTGTCAGATCATGAATAGGGTTGCCAGCTCCGGGTTGAGGAATATCTGGAGATTTCAGGACGGAGGGTAGGGTTTGGGGAAGAGTGGGACCTCAGTGAGGTATAATGGCATACTGTCCGCTTGCAAAGCGGTCGTTTTCTCCAGGGGAACCAATCTCCGAAACCCAGGAAGGAGCCGTAATTCCAGGAGATCCTGATCACAAATGAGTACTAGCAAATCACTTTTGTGGGCTACAACTAATCTGGGTGTGATACAGGCATAGGGAGTTGTGCAGAGGTGTGTGGAAGGTTCTCTTCATCACTGCCCGACTCCCTCTCCTACATCCACAAAGCAAACAGTGTGTGGCACGCCCCTCAACCATCTCCCCCTTCCCGCTAAAACTGCCACCAACTTATACAGTGCCCATCTCCACCAATCAAAACTTCAGCAAGACACTGGATACTATCAGACCACGACAGACAGTCCCACAATATCCACGATTGATTTGGGGCAAGAGAGGGGAAGAGAGGAGAGAGTGTCTTCCCCTTTGATGACACAGAAGCCCCAATTTTTGCTTCTGAGGGCAACTTTGCCTGTACACTTCATTCCTCTGCCAATGGTCATAGACACCACTGGAATCCAGGCTACAAACACTGTTCTCTTGTGGGAGGAAGAGACAGAAGGTTGGCTTAGGCATCCCTCCGGCTCACTTTAAAAGTTTCTTTTCCCAGGCTTCGCTGTGCCCCAAAGCGCACGTATGGCTTGCTCTAACTTGTTTTGAATCTACACCCAGGAGACAACCGGCATCAAGCAAGACCTAACCTGCAGCTGATGGGAAGGAGTAGGCAAAAGAGGAAAAAAAAAACGGCATGCTGTATGAAGTAATTTAAAGCACACGCACCACTCCTTGGTTTTACATTCTCAAGCAACAGACCATTTTAGACAGTCATCAAGGACAAGGGCTTGGGCGCTCATTTCCTCTTTTGTCACCCTAAGAGCAGTTCTGCCAACAGAGCAGGATTTCCACTGGCAGCAGAAGGGAGGGCAATCTCTGACTATTCTCCTCTACCACCACAGACCTTCACTTTGACCCCACACACACTGCTCCTGAGCTGTCCTCTGACCCACAGGAGTCTCATTTCAGGGAGCATAGAAGGCTTTGGGGAGAAGCAGGGAAGATGGCTGGCTACACTTGGCCTGCTCAGGATCCTAGCCAAAAGTTTCAGCAGCCAGAGCAACTCAATCTGCTAAGAAAATATTTTACCCACATCCTGAAAGCCAGAATGTAAGCTTCTTGGGGAGAAGGACAGAGACCTGTCTTTTCAAACTTCCAATCCTTGGGGCACCCTGTTTACATCCATTCATCTGCCAAAAAGACTTGTGCAAGTCTGATGAAGGCGGAGGTCTGAAGGCATGTCTCGCAGCACACAGGTACAGCCATGAGGATGTTTTGGAGATACATTTCTTTACTGGTTTTATTTACAGAACTTATTCCCCACCTTCCTGCCCTCATCAGGGCCTCCATGATAGCTAACAGATTGAAAATATACATAAATTCTTAAAAAACCAAACAGGACCAGGCCATTACAACAATTACAGTCATCCTTTCCACATTGCGACTTCCCACATCACGCTTCTGAGAGGCATCAGAAATTAAATGGGAATTTGGGGGGAGTTTTGCAGAAGTCACAGACAACACACGAATGCCAGAAGATGACAAATTTAGAAACTAACAAGGTTTAGAAACTAACAAATATATGTATAGTATTGTATAATATCAACATATTTGGCTATGCTGGCAGGGGCTGATGGGAATTGTAGTCCATAACATCTGGAGTGCCAAAGGTTCGCCACCACGACCCTAGTCCAACTCTCTAACCACTACACCACCGTTTGGCTCGTTTGCCAAGCGGTGGGAAGGGTAAGCAGCATTAAGTCATTCCTCACAGAGAGAGAAACATATTTTACAAAACTCTGATCATGGGCTGCATAAATCATCGACGGGCATGACGTGTAAACAGACGTCAAAAGGAAAAGAACAACAACCTAAGTAATTCTCAGCAAACATGTGCTGCCAAGTCACTTCCAACTTATAGCAACCCTATGAGTTAATGACCTCCAAAGCATCCTGCTGTTAACAGCCTTGTTCATGTGCTACAGACTGAGCCCATGGCTTCCTTGATGGAGTCAATTCATCTCTTGTTAGGTCTCCCTCTTCACCTGCTGCCTTCCACTTTTCCTAACATTACTGCCTTTTCTAGTGAGAGAGAGGATATATCCAGCAGTGGTGGCGAACCTATGGCATGCATGCCAGAGGTGGCACTCAGAGCCCTCTTTGTGGGCATGTGCATCGTCGTCCCAATTTGGGCATTTGGCAGTGGCATAGCGCCAAGGGGGCAAAGGGGGCACGATGCACCACGTGCGTGCCCCTGTGGGGGCAAGGCGAGGACTTTCCAGGGGTGTTTAAGGGCGTTCTGGGAGCGTTCTAGAACAGGGTGGGGGCAAACAGGGGCGTGGCAAGGGTGCAGGGCGCAGGTGTCCCCCAGGTGCAGTTTCCCCTTGCTCCGCCCCTGGCACTCGGTCTCTAAAAGGTTGACCATCACTGGTATATCGGAAGTAAACTTTTTTGAAAATCTTACCTACTGATGTTTTATTGCAGATGTGCCATGGAGTCTGAGAGAGGATGGGGAGAGGATGGGGGTATGATTAGGTGTAGTTTATTCATGCACCTTCAAATCTGCCTCGGGCACCCCAGTCACAAAATGGAAATTTTGTGCATTCTTGTGTGAGAACAAAAGAATAAGTCTGATTTCTGTCTTTTCTTTTAACATTTTTTTAAAAAAAGGTGTATATTTGTGCTATTAAAATGTAACATATGTTAATAGTATGCAATGCTAAACATATATTCTATACATTATAAACTTTTTCTGGGTCGTCTATTGGCCTTCACTTGTCATCTTAAAACTTCCACAAAACTCCCCAGAATTTCCCATTTAATTTCATATGCTGACATTTAAAAACCGTGATGGGGAAAGTCATGATGTGGAAGGGAGAACTGTACATATATTATATACATTGATTATATATGTGTGTATATAAAGAAATATATAGATATAGATATGAAGAAAAATATGATATGTGGGGGCATTATTTTGTCCTCTTGCCCCCCTTCAAAAAAATGTTGATCCAGCCCTGCATATACAGCAGCACATCCAGAGCATTATCTTCCCAGACACCCTTTAAGATATCTAGGGACAAATATTCAATATCCAAGTGAATCTCTGAATTCCTCCTTTCTATGACATCAAGAGCTCACCAAAAAGAAGAAGAAACCCCAAACCCCATGGTGCTCTTATATTGTGCCAGGGGGCATGACTAATAAAAGGAAACACTTCTTAACGCAACGTGTGATTGGTGTTTGGAATATGCTGCCACAGGAGGTGGTGATGGCCACTAACCTGGATAGCTTTAAAAGGGGCTTGGACAGATTTATGGAGGAGAAGTCGATCTATGGCTACCAATCTTGATCCTCCTTGATCTGAGATTGCAAATGCCTTAGCAGACCAGGTGCTCGGGAGCAGCAGCAGCAGCAGAAGGCCATTGCTTTCCCAGCCTGCACATGAGCTCCCAAAGGCACCAGGTGGGCCACTGCGAGTAGCAGAGTGCTGGACTAGATGGACTCTGGTCTGATCCAGCAGGCTCATTCTTATGTTCTTATGCTGGGGTGGGGGGGCGGACGAATGGATAGAACATTTTCCCTTAGAAAGCTACCATCTCTTGACCCAGAAAATAATGAAGCCAAACACAGGGGAAATTGAGGGACTCTGTGCACCAGTCCCAAACAATCTTTTGGCCAGCAGATAAAGGCTACACTCCCCGGAACACAGGCAGTTCTCCAACAAGACGGAACAAGCATTTCAGCCAGTGAAGTTCAGCTTTCAACATTTCTGAACTGAAGCCACAGACACACAGCCCTGTTCATTGTACGTCAATTTGCTACAGCTCTGCAATGTGGGGGGGGGGGGGGGATTAAATTTAATGATGACACTGATAGGGCTGATGCTACCTCTGTGACTGAAACCAAAAGGGAAGGACGGTCATGATCAGGGGACTATCTACGGAAAATGGCACTCCGGGCAAGTTCTCAAACTGCGCCCCACCAATCTCTTGCAATCTGGATGCGAGGTGTCTATTGGTATGCTCCAAGACTGCATTAGCCTTTCTTGTTGCGGCATCCCACTGACTGCTCACGTTTAACTTACTGTCCACCTATACCCCAAGATTTTGTTCTCAGACTACTACTCAGAACAGTGTTTCCCAATCTTTTTGAGGTCAGGGTACCCTTGACCTCACTCTTCATATCTCACGGTACCCCTGCCGTCACCCTCCACCTTCCCCTCCCATTGCCCTTGCTTGCCACACACCCCACCTTCCCCTCCCAGGGAGAAGGGTAGCACTGGGGGGGGGGTGGCTGCTGACCTTGTGGCTGGCTCTGCCCCATGGGCCAGCTCCATTTCCTTGCTGGCGCCGGTGGGAGACACCACAAAAATGAGGGGGGGTGGTAGTGTTGCCGCGGTACCCCTGGGACATGCTCACGGCACCCCAGGGTACCAGGGAACCCTGGTTGAGAATGGCTGACTCAGAAGTATAACCTCCGTCCAGAGAGAAAGGAGGGGAAAAGAGGGGGGGGGAAGGAGCAAATGGCCAAGAGAGAAAAACTGGGGGGAGGGGAGAGACATGGGGAAAAATAAAGAGGGGAGAGAGAGCTTCAGTAGTGTGGGTGGGGGGAACCTTGCCCACCTTCCCTCCGTAGCTGCCCCCACTGCCACAGGAAAGCCTGCAGTTGCTTTAAAATTGAGCTGAATTTACTTCTAGGCAAGTGGCAGCTGACTTGGTATGTACAGTGCCCTTTCCCTGTCTCCTCCCAGCTGCAGCGCCACTCATCTAAAAGTAAATTAAGCTTAATTCTAAAGCAACGCAGGACTTTTTTGGGCTGCAACCGTGGAGGGGGGCAAGGGGATGACAGCTAGGGCACCCCCAGGCTACTGGCTCCCGGAGCAAGAACCCTCCTTTGCCCCACCTTCACTACAGCTTGGTCATGATTAAAGGATTTGGAAACTTTTAGGGCCACGACTGTACAGTAAACCCAAGAAGTATGCTATCTCCTGGAAAAGACAGCAGCTCAGACCGAATTCAGAGTTCTCACTTTTCATTTTTACAGCCCAAGTACCATCACTACACAGTTTCACTGAGAAATCCGAAAATGTGTTCATGGTTTTTAAAGAAGGATGGGGGAGCTTCAAGAGAAAAACAGGGAGGGGGGATCCTTGTGGTCAAACATGAAAGAGTTTCTTTTAGCACAGCTACATCTCTCCCCCTTGTTCCCAGCATGTGACGACCTTCCGTGTGGAAGTTTGATATGACCCAACAGTTTCCTTTGCTTTTACAAGAATTTCCCTGCCTACTGGGATGCTGATGTATGTTTCTGCCCAAAGGAATGTTTTAATCACCTCTTGAATTTACTGAAATGACTGAGTTGTTAGCATGTTTTAATATTGGTAGATGCTTTATTTATTGTATTTTAAACTATGTTGTGAGCCGCCCCGAGCTCAAAATAAAATTTCAATTTTTGCATTAAACTGATCCCTCCCCTCCAATACTATAGGAACCACAACAAGGGGGCTTTGTGTAGATTTTCTTAACCTGCTTAACTTCTTTGAATTGTAGAACTGGGAATATTTAGCACCACATTTCAGGACTCTCAATGTGATTTTTCAATAATTTCAAAGCAAATATGTCTTCAACATGAAGCAGCCTCAGAAATATGTCTATACAAGTTGACAGAACTGAAAAATTATTTTTGAAGAAGGAGGAGGAGGAGGAGGAGGAGAAGGAGAAGAAGAGTTGGATTTATATCCCCCTTTCCCACCCGTAAGGAGACTCAAAGGGGCTTACAAACTCCTTTCCCTCCCCCCCCCCCCCGCTCACAACAAACACCCTGTGAGGTAGGTGGGGCTGAGAGAGCTCAGAAGAACTGAGACTAGCCCAAGGCCACCCAGCTGGCATGTGTTGGAGTGCACAAGCTAATCTGAATTCCCCAGATAAGCCTCCACAGCTCAAGTGGCAGAGTGGGGAATCATATTGACAAAATAAAGCTTAAAAGATTATACATTGGTTTTTAAATTCGATTGCATACATAAGAACATAATGTTTGTTAAGCGTTTCTTCATAGAAAAGTGGTAGATTTAGTAATTAAGTGAGATGAATTAGGTTGATATATCCCATTTAGAACGCAAACCAATGTTCTAGAAAGCGGGAAGCCAATCAGGGCTCATCTTTTTGTTTTTCTTACTTTCTATCTTTGTCTGCTTTTATCTTTAGAACTGAAAAACTCTTACTTGTAGTTGTATTGGCTATTCGTAGATCACTGAGAGTTGAATCAGTGAGGAGACCAACTCTCTTCAAAAAGCAAAAAGTATCTGTTATTATTTTCGTCTTTCTTGCTACAGTGGCCCTTAATATGCCTGGACGATCCTGTGATCTCAAAGTAACTACTTTCAACAGAACAAATTACCCACCACCAACCAACAGCTGGCGTTCGGGTGCCCAGACATTCAGCCTGAACTATTGATCTGAATATCTTGGAAGGGTCTTGGCACTGATCATCAGAACACACACAAAAGCAGCACAACTTCCCACTGAAAGATTTCACAGAGTTTGCCTTGCCCAGTTCTTCACTGCTCCTGGGCTCTATGTGCCCTCACCTCAGGCCCGCTTCCCATATGTCTGGCTTCCTTCCTTCTATGGATTTGCAAATCCTGGCACAGCAATCTTGTCAGACTAGTTTTCAGAAGCGCACAGGATGTAGCTCTCCGTTTCACACCTGCCTAGGTATCTGAAGAACAATAGCTCCCTTTGCAAAGCCAGACTAGAGAATTTCCTTGCAGAACGGCACACAAAGAGAGGAATCCTTCCAGGACAATTAAGGAAGGTTCAATTTCCCTTCCATTATATAGCCAATACTTCAAATGCTTGCTGCCCACAGCTCCTCAGCAAAGGGCAAAAGATGGTAAGTACTGGCTAGATATTAGATACTGGGCTACGGTTACCGCTTCCCCTGGGATGGTCTCAGCCGCTCATCCCCACACCTGTACTCGCCGACGTCTGGAGATTTGCTGGCTGAATGCGTGGCACACCAAACAAAGGTCAGCTCTGGCAATGGATAGGGAGAAGTGGAAGGAGGCTAGTCGATGAAACCGAAGGAGCTCAAGGGAGGAGATTGAGGAATAAACAACAACAATGTCAGCTTATTTTTGGGTTGCTGGTGGAATGCTCTCTCATTGGAAACACTCCCTGCACAGAGAAAACTAGTGCAGAGCCCTTCTCCCATGACATGCTAGCTTTCCACGAACAAATATTATTTTACATATGAAAAAAAGATTCTGCCATGCAGAGCTGTCTGAAGTAACACAAACAAGAAATGTATGTGTATATATGCAAAAGTAGGGAACAGTAGGGAACAGCAAACCATCTCTGAACACACACACACACACACACACACACACACACACACACACACACACTCCAGTTTGTTCCACAACGGTTTCCAGCATTGTTCTCTCCTCTTCCATGACAACTGTGTGAGACAGGCAAGATTGAGAGTGAGGGACTGGTCACCCAGCAAGATTCAGTTGTGGGGAGTGGGGATTAGAACTTGTGTCTCCCAAATTCCAGTCCTACACTTTAACCAGTACGCCACACAGGTTGGCATCATCTCACCTGTAGTGAGAACTAAGCCTAAAAGTCACACAGACCCTCTCTCGAGTTCATAGGAAGACATATCCTGTGAAGAGTCATGTTTCCATGAACACTAAACTGGATTTTTAGAAATATGTTCTGAATTTGGATCTCGAGTCATTGCCTATCTCTTCCTTCTCTCCACATCCCTGTGGTTTAGGTTCAAAAATGGCAGAAGGAACCAAGCAAATTTTGCTCCCCTTCCAATATTATATATTGTATATTTAATGTATCATACATTTTTAAACTTCCTTCAGCTGGTCTGAGTCAGCCTTTCAGAATGTCAGAATTTGGAGCATTTAGAAAATGCCTTATAAAAAGACAACTATTCCCAGATTGCAACCTCCAGACAAGGCAGTAACTTTTTTTTTTGGGCCTGTGGGAAAAATGTAAGCAGATTCTTTTGTCTGATCTTCCAAGGTGACCTCACACAGGAAACAGACTTTATAAGATGAGCAAGCAGAGAATATTAAACCAAGATTCTCCTCCCAGGCTTGTTACAGCTGGCTAGTTGGGTGAGTGGGTGGGCGGTGTTAATTAAAACCAAACCAATCTCACCTGCAGTCCAGGGGGAGGAATACAGGATGGGTATCTAGGAAGTTGTTCTTCATTTTTCACATGTAAAAAAACGTGTTCTAAATTGTGCAAGACCTCAACTGTACGGATCTCCAGATCCTCTGTCAGGGTCTCTTGTGTTACAGTTTTTGCAGAAGTGATGGCACTTCGTACACTTATTTGATCATTTTTGCAGTTGTCCCAAGAATCTTTCCTGCCTGCTTGTGCTTTATATTGCTCAGGGGTTGGCAGACAAAAAGATGTACCAGAGAACCACCATCAGGAAGTGCTACTGGACAGCAATCTTTCAGTGCTACTCACAAGGAAACACAGAGGGAAAGGATTGAAAGGGGGCAAGAAGTTTTCCGGACACTATCTGCTAATCTCATCTGCCTAATTTAATCAGATCTTGGACACTAAGCAAAGTCAGCCCTGGTTAGTATCTGGATAGGAGACTACCAATGAAAGCCAAGCAAAAGTAGGGAATAGCAAACCATCTCTGAACATCTCTTACCTTGTAAACCCTTAACCCTACTGTTACCATACCGCCCTGGCATAGAGGGGTGGGTGCTTATTCACAGGTATCCCTGCTTGCATGCCAGCCTAAAGGGTAATGCTGGTGTTGCAGAGATGGGGATCCCATTCTCTGGCAATAGCCAGGTCTACCTACAAGGAACCTCCAGGACATTTTTTTCTTTCTGTTCTCATGCTCCTATACCCCTTTCTATTCCAAACCTATTTTCCAACTTATATCTTAGGAACTCTCTCTCTCTCTCTCTCTCTCTGTGTGTGTGTGTGTGTGTGTGTGTGTGTGTGTGTTGCATTGAATCAAGTGCTTGCGAACCATTTATCCCTGCAATAAAGACTGTCAAATTTGCATTATATTCTGTCTGTGAATTGTCTTCCAAGAGTTGATCTTCGTATACGTTGGTATTAAAGATTCCCTACTCAGCCTCTTGTAATATTAATAAGCAGTCTGATCTGAGCTAATTTTCCCCACATTTTTGAGAGACTGTGTCTCCATCCTGGATAACACTACAGGGTCACTATAAATATCAGCTGTGACCTGATGGCACTTTCCACCAACCACCACCGTTTGCTAGGAAGACTCAGAACTTGCACAGTACCATCTAAGAGTACCCAGTGTGCTTTGTATAGTATCAACATCCCAGTTATCTGAAGAGCCGTCCTGTAGGCATCCTCAATGTGAGCATCCTCAAGGACTGCCAGTACACAGAAGTTTTGTGTCATCCACATGTCGCCCACCCCCATCAATTGTTTTCTGTTTGCGCACTCCCTGCTTCTCTGTGATCTTTTGTAAACCTAGTTTGGTATCATATTTTGATAAAGACAGCCATCAGAGCATGTATTGATACCGTGGGACAGGAAGGTGCACATTTTTTCAGATGCCCCCCCCCCCAGCCATTTCTCGGTCTCCCCAAGAACTTGAAAACAGCGACTGACATAGCTCAAGGCTATGACAATGTGTCACCTACATCGGCAGTCACACTGCAGAGAACAGCCTCTTGCCCAGATCTACCCTGTGGCAGATGTAAAGCTGAGCAATATGCCTTTCCAGCTCCCTCAGTTCTCACTCTTTGAGACTAGCTATTTAAGCCTGGATTAAGCCTGAGGTTTAAAGCCAGGACTTTGATGAAAAAGATTAATGGCCATGAGCCATCAGACTGGGGAGGAGGGAATTAGATGGGCCCACAGATTTTAGCAAAGGAAAGCCACAAAGTAGAATTTGCCATTCTGGTGGTTTCTGGTGGTTTGCAAACAGGATATCAGCAAATCCGAGGCTTCCCAAGGAATTTAAACAGAGTCTCTCCATTAGACAATCCATTAGACTACGTTTCCCTGAAAAATAGTTTGCCTCTGACTGATGTGTCTTTCCTTGCCATTCATGGCTGTAGGGTGGGTGTGTTCTGGATACATTCTCAGTTCACATAAGTTAACAATGGGGTGTACTTGAAGAAGATGGGGGGAGCATCTGGGCCCAGACAGTCTCAACTCTGTGCCAAGCAGAGTGGAATGCTGCTATCCGCATAAATTATGCAAATTGATAAATTTGCATTGTTTTGGCACACACATATTATTCTGATTTCGCTAGCAGGAGGGTAAAGAGCAGTGCTGTAATTCTGCCACCAGCACCTGGAGATCTTATTCAGCCAACTTTGCTTATGAGGTTTTTTGGCTGGAATCACTGAACAACCCTTTATGCCTGTCTTGTAACCACTTTTTGGGGGGGCGGGGGGGTGGGGGAGATCCAGACATTTGCTCAATTTCTGAAAATGACAGCTTAATTCTGCACGGACTATCACATCTGGTAGTTTACTACAATCCTGCAGAAGTGCAGAACATATGCAGCCCTGAAGCCACCCCCAACTAAGTATCTTTCAATAGGACCCAGAATCCTGTACACCACATGGGATCCTGTGGCAGAAGACAGAAAGGGGGGGGGGGGGTTCCACCACTTTCCACTGAAAGAAAAGCCAGAGGGTAGAGCTGCCCCACAAAATGAGGCGTCTGCAGCAAACCAACACCCCCTTAGCATTCCCCATTTGCCAACACTTCTGCTAATCTCCTTCCACAGAGACAAAGGTTGGCGGTTTGGGCATTGAACAGAGAGGGACAGTTTTAGAAGGGGAGGGGGAGAGGGAAAGAGAGAGGGGAAAAATTGGTGCCAAAATTCCACTGAAAAGAAGATCCTGCATCTTGGCAGGAGATGCTATTCACAAGCCGCAGCAGTTGTTCGAAATCCAAAATCACAGCAAACTGACTACTGTGGATACGCAGAGCTCTGTCTTTTTTTTTTTAAGTTCTATGCCCAACCCTGGGATCCCAAATGCTGCATTCCTTCCACAGCTGGATTCTCCCCCCAACTTGCAGGGATGCAGGATCAGACCCCAAACATGCACTTCGCTTTATGCAAAGACTCCTGAGGTTGCACTCCAGTGAGAGCGCGCACACACGCTATTTAAAAACATAACACCCCCCCCCCTTTGGCTGCAGACTCATCTGATAGGCTGGGGAGTCTGAAAAGATCTTTTGTTATAGAGGGCAAGAACTTCTGGCGTATAAGTTATACAAACACACTCGCATTTTCTGGGCTAAAATTGTCCACATTCCAGTCGCTCAGCGCATCAAAAGATGCAAGAGCATTTTAGAAGCCTCCGTTGCTGTCCAATAAAGACAGAACTGAAGGCAAAGAGTCTGTTTAAAACCAAAGACAAAGAAAAGCCCCCGAGCAGCTGAATCCCAGGAATAATTTTACAATTGTTGGGCACAATCCACCAAGGTTTTTATTCTCCCTACGTGAAAAGGCATCGCAGGAAAGAAGTACACACAATTCCCCTGAAGTTCCTCCTGCTGAATAATACACTTCAAATTTGCAATAGATCTTTTAAAAGTAGAGGTGCACAAAGTTAATTGAATCAAAACAAAAAAAATTCCCAGGGCTTTTTTCTTCTTCTTTTTTTTGGAGGTGGTTGCATGTACTTTTGTTACCTGGAACCTATTAGGGATGCGGAAACATCTACCTAAAATGTACCAGCCCTTCTGCTGTGGGTCATAGCGTAATACAAAACCGAAGCAGAACATTTGTCCCCGTTGAATAAAAAAGGAAACTTGCTTTCACTAAAATAGCTGGAGCTCTCTCATCAGTAAAATAAGCAACATTCTTCGGAGCTGAGGTCACTGACTTGCTTCTGTTCTGTTTCACCCCAGTCTGGGATTTGACCATTTAAGCACAGGAGAACAGCCCTCGCCACCCCCACGCCACACACCAAAGAATGCACAGAATTTTTATTTGAAATTAAATCCTATTTGAAAAGGTGTTTTTTTTAAAAAAACAAAACTAAAGTGGTATCCTAGGAAGACAGGATGCAGGATTTGGTCATAAATAGGTTATGAAAATAATCATAGCTCTTGAGCCTTGCGCAGCAATACCACTGAACAAGAGAAAGAAAGGAGGTTTTCAAATTAAAATTGATGAAGAGTGTAGAAATGTGCATGCATCTGCATATCGAGTATTTCAAATACTATCTGAGCTGTATTCACAGAACATGGTCCCAGCAGAACTGAGTATTTACGGATTTCTCTTGAAAGAAGGCCTGTCTTGCTCCAAGTTCTCACAAACACGACTAAGCAGGATTTGTGCATGTCACATTCCACTGGGCGCAAAGTACAGATTCGTGCAAGGTTCATTTCAACACGTCTAGTCCTCACAGAGGCGAAGATATGCTTGGAATTGGATGAGCAATCAATGTTTCCTGAGTCTCCAAAACCACAGTGGATGGCTGAGTTAGGGATCCAAGGGTTGGGTTTCAATTTTGTAACTTTTTTTACTGCACAACTCATGAGATGAAACTGGGCAAGAAACAACAGCTCTGCCCAATTCATATTCCAGAAGCATACTGAGAAACCAAGGGGAACTGGGAAGGCAGATATGAAGCCTCACACCATAGCCATAAACAGGAAGGCAATGACCCCTCGACATCCTGGAAGCACATAGGGAAAAGACCCAACAGTGCAACACACCACGTTATCATCCATGGCAGGATACTGGGTAGATAATGTAAGTGGGATCAGTAAAGATCTTAGAAACACTGATATTGCCGAGTGCCTTCTTTGGGCTGGCCTGCTCCCATGGGCTGCAACCACTGGAAGCAAAGGAGTCTTCATCAAGGCAGCTGAGCACACAAAAGCCAGGGTAAAGTCTCCTGTTTACCTGCTCCAAGCACC
The DNA here is from genome assembly GCF_021028975.2 of Sphaerodactylus townsendi. Classification (NCBI taxonomy): domain Eukaryota; kingdom Metazoa; phylum Chordata; class Lepidosauria; order Squamata; family Sphaerodactylidae; genus Sphaerodactylus; species Sphaerodactylus townsendi. Next base: position 26,852,099 of record NC_059438.1, read on the forward strand.
AATTTCCCATGCCAGAGGAACTGAGGAGCAGGAGAAAAAGAATTGGCCTCCATTTAGTGATGCTGCTCTTGGGAGGTCTCCTTGTCTCTACGGTAAAACCACAGAGACTAAGATAGGCAGCTTAAGAGTGTCGTTTGAAGTAATATTACATTCTCTCCACATTCCACCCTATCCAGGCACTGCTCCCCTATTTCCCAACATTTGCCAAGAGAATGTTGGGAACCCCAAACACACGTCTAATATTATTACTGGAGCCAACAGAGTTGCACAGCTAGCGGCAAAACTACCACTACACTATTTAGGAAGCCAGGCGGAAAGGAGTCTAGGGAACCTCCAGAGTTGCCAGGCCAGACTTCTGTGAAGATGCATGCCAGCCAACCAGCCTCAAAGACCCCACTGGAGCTAAGACAGGGGAGAAAGACAACAGCCATGGCATGATGCAGAGAGTGAGGAAGAAACAATGCAGGCTGGTAGGCAGTGGGATGGGCTCCTTGCTGGAAGAAGGGAAATAGTTTGTCAAGCACCAACTCTGAAAGAAGTATATATCACAGAACAGAGGCATTCAATCTGCAGAATCCCACCTTCTTTTCATGCCCAGAGAGCAGCCAGGATCTACCTCATTGGTCTGCCAGGCCTTTCCCAGCATCCTCAATCATAAGGACATAAGGACAACCATAAGGACATAGAAGGGGGCACATGCACTGTTCATACCTTTCTTTTTTTGCAACAGGTTTTAGTTTTTGCAAGGAAAACTGTAGGGTTTGTAACAATACGAGGGACAGTACAAGGGTCTCCCTCTCTCCGTGTGTGCCTTGGCCAGAGCAAAATCAGTCAGAAAATGTGTACAGAACAAGAGTTCAGAGCTCCCCGTGTGATGAAAGCAAATGTCCTGGAGGGCATGGCTCACCAACCAGTGTGCCTGAACTGCCAAGGGAGTGAGGGAAGGGAGTGAGGGAAAATCTGTCCCCCAGTCCCCACCAATAAAGAATGTGTGTATACTCAGGAGGGACAGTTTACAATGGGAAGGGCAGAAACCAAGCAGTTTGGAGATTCTCCTGCCAACAAACTTGTGCAAAACCCTGACGCAAGGTCCCTAATGGACTAAACCCAAACCTCAGGTGGTTTTTCATAAATACAAGATTTCAAGGAGGCTTCTGACCACTTCAGACAAAGAAATTTGTTGGTTAGCTGATCTCTCCGGCACACAGCCTGGTGATAAGAGCTTCCTCAAAAGGCTGAAGAAAAAGAAGAGGCTGGGTTGAACCTGTGGCAGAACTTTTGGGGTTGCTTGGGGGCCGAGGAGGCACGCCCCAGACACTGTCGCACCCTGAGACTGTGCTCCTGATCAGGGACGTGCAAAGAATTCAGCTTCACGCAGTCCATCTCTCTCGGCTGCGACCTACATGCTGTCAAACTCCTGGTGTTTCTTCTTCACATCATGCAGTGATGAAACACCTGCCCACTGTTGGTACAGAGTGGGTGTCAGAGAGATCTGTCTGGGTTTCGCTTGGAGCCAGAAGCAGCAGGGCAGTGATTCAGGTTGCCAACTTGCAGGTAGGGCTCAGGATTCTCCAGACTACAGAGATCAATTCCCCTGGAGGAAATGGCATCTTTGAAGGGTGGACTCTATAGCATCACATCCCTGCTGAATTCCACCCCCCATCCCCACCCCCCGCCCCCAAAACTCTGCCTCCCCCGGCACCTCTCTCCTTCACAGCTCCAGAAATGCCAGACTGGACAACCCTAGCAGTGGGAGCAAGTTTTGTCTCAACTGAGCAACTAAGATTGGCCCAAGTCACTTTTGGTACCAGATGCCAAGGACCCAAACTGCACCCCCCGGCCCTGTGGACATAGCATGGACGTAGCAGATCATGGACCTAGCAGCTCTCTTGCACAAGCCTTGGTGAAACAAATCAGAGCTGTTCAAACACACAGTTGTTCATTTTAGGTCACAGGAGAGGAGGGGCTTGAGCCCAGTGTGTCTACTTCAGGGGTCTGCAACCTGCGGCTCTCCAGATGTTCATGGACTACAAATCCCATGCTGGCAGGGGCTGATGAGATTTGTAGTCCATCAACTTCTGGAGAGCTGCAGGTTGCAGACTCCTGGTCTACTTCATTCTAGACTGCCACTAAATGTGCCCAAATCTGCTGCCTGCTGAGACCACCACAACCAAGATCCATGCAAGCATCACCACCATCCCCCCTTTACTCTTATGCTCTCTTCCCTTATGGTATCTAACCAGCAGAGAATAATTACATAAAAATACACAAAGCTACCCTTATAGTGATTGTTTTCCCAGCCCTGGAGCCTGCAGCCCTTCAACTAGAATGAAACCTGGGTCCTCAGACATTAGGCAGTCAATTGCTGTCCTGTCCAGCTCTTTTCCCATCTCACCCAAGACCTTTTGCTACTCCACCGTGGCAAACTCTGGAGATACAGTCTTGTAATAAAGCAGCAGGTAGTTGGGATGGAAGATACAGGACTTGTAACGGAAGATACAGGACTTTTAAAGTCTGGGGCCGCTTCTGCACATACAGAATAATGCACTTTCAATGCACTTTGCTGATGGATTTTACTGTGCGGAATAGCAAAATCCACTTGCAAACAATTGTGAAAGTGGATTGAGAGTGCATTATTCTGCACATGCGGAAGAGGCCTGGGAGCTGCCTCCTCTATGTTGTCTTTGAAGAAGAGGAAGGAAGAAACGTTGGATTTATATGACCCATCTCTCCTATAGGAGACTCAAAGGGGCTTACAAACTCCTTTCCCTCCCCCCCTCACAACAAACACCCTGTGAGGTAGGTGAGGCTGAGACAGCTCAGAAGAACTGTGACTAAACCAAGGTCACCAAGCTGGCGTATGGTGGAGCGCACAGGCTAATCTGAATTCCCCAGATAAGCCTCCACAGTTCAAGTGGCAGAGCAAGGAATCAAACCCGGTTCCTCCAGATTAGAGTACACCTGCTCTTAACCACTACGCCACTGCTGCTCCCTCAACAGAACAGTGGCCTTCAACCCTGGGGCCACTATGTAGACCCCTTACCTCCACTGTCCGGCTTTAACAAACAGTATGAATGCAAAGAGAGGCAGATAACAAACCAAGTAACCCTTGTTCTCTACCCAGCAAGTTCTTCTAAAAGGCAGGTCCCCGCCCCACAAAAACGCAGGGCTGTAATGGCTTGCAACTTACCACAAGAGCAGCATGTAAAGCAGTTGGTGTGATAAAGGTTCCCCATTGCTTGGCAAGCTTGGCTGGCCCCATAGACCCCCTTTCCACACTTGATACAAATGCCTACAGGGAAGAGAGAGAGAAGGAACGTTAGAGCCTCCCAGTGTTTCACCAAGCAGCTATCAAGTCCTAACCTGCAGGCACACATAGTGGCCAATAATTCAGTTCCTTACTTTAGCAGACATTAAAAAAAAGAATCACTTCTGCATCTGTATATCTACTCAAAATGTAACTTGCAAATCACAGAAAAGAAAGGTTAGCATTAGAGTTTAGAGTTGCCAATATGGCAGTGCCTATGGGCACAACGGTGCCCAGAAAATGTTTTTAGAAGCAGGTGGGGTGCTGTGGGGTACTTGCCCAGCAGAGCTGCCGACTGGCCACTCGTGATTTGACTGACTGTACATGTGAAAATAATGTTCCAGTTAAAACTGCCACCACAGTGTTGGTTTTTTTCTCTCTCTTTCCCAATGTATTTTTAAAATTACCCTCTTCTCCCTTACACCTGGATATCTTGTGTGTGTGTGGCTCCACTTCCTGTGGTTTGCTACATCTCCTACAGCAGCCATTTTGTAGTTTCACCACCACCACCACCACCACCACCACCCCGTGTCACAAGTCCAAAGGTGCTCACAGGCTCAAAAAGGTTTCAGACCCCTAGTTTAAGCTAAAGCAGAATTTCTTAAATTGCAGTCTGTGTGAGTCCTTTGGGTCCTTCTTGCGCCTATCTAACCCAAGTGAAAACAGACCCAGAGACCACTTTGTTGGTCTTAAAAGAGCCCCTGAAATCAAACTTTTTCCTATGAGAGTTTTCTACACACTTTCCTCCATCAGCTGCCGTTTTCCCTGTTTTGCGGGAGCTCCCATTGGTAATAATCATAGGAATTACTGCTGTTTTTTCAAAACCTCTCAAAAAGCTCTGTGGTGGCACAGTGGTAGAGGTGTCATGGCTGAGAAGGACTAACAGAAGACGAACGGCAGCAGTATGGGATGCACCTCTGAAATCACCCAGCTGCCATTCCACACAGTATAGTAAAGACTGAGTTCCTTCAGGAACCACCACAGGAAAATCAGGTTTGAGAACGAGCATGTCTGGGATAGGGAAAACCTGTAAAGTGGAATGTTATTATGCAGATGCTCCCAAAAATGGTAGTCCAGCTTGAAGCCAAGATGGGGGAAAGTCCACATAGGAAGAGCTTATGTTTCAATAGCAGGTAAAGCAGCAGAGGGGTGGATTGAGGGGAGGGGAGGCAAGTGGGACAGGGTGAAACTGCGGAAGCGCACAAACATGTACTCAGTCTTCATTTCAATCAAAGCAATGGATGATACCACAGATTTCCTGGTGGTTTTCAGGAGGGAGTTGAGGAGAGCATGAAGCCACACTGAATGTATAACGCTGTCTTCTGTTGAACCATTCATGGTCAATTTCATCTACAAGTCAGTCTGACAACAGCTCTTCAGGGTCCCAAGTAGTCTTTACATCAGCTGCTACCTGGTCGTTACCTGGAGATGCCAGGGATTGAACCAGGAACCTTCTGCATGCCAAGTGAATATTCTACCCCTGAGCCACAGCCTCTCCCCTAACATTGGAGTCACTTGTTTTAACAACAAGTCCTGAGTAGAGAGAGGCGGTAAGAGACAAGAGCCCAAAAGGGAGACCTTTGCGGGCATTTCAGCAGAGGCAGGGAAACAAGGCAGAAAAATATGGGGGGGGGTACAGATGTGAGACACCTGGAAGGAGATAACTAAAGGCTTTGGATGAAAGTATCACAAGGAGAAACTGGCAGAGAGAGAGAGAGAGAGCAGGTGGTTTCCACAGATCACCCTTACAAAAGCAGACTTCTCAAATGTGTGCTTCGTTCTCAAGGGTGAATATGTGATCGTGGAACCGAGCGACCCTAAGCAGGTCTACTCAGAAGCAAGTCCCATTTTATATAGTGGCACTTACTCCCAAGAACATGTCCTTAGGAAAGCAGATGCCTTCCCTCCACTCAAACCGCCGAGGAAACGTTGCCACATCTTTGTCAAGATGTCAAGATCCTTCCATGCTAAAGTTTCTGCTCAGCCCTGCCTCGGTTAAAGCTTTTGCCCCATTCACCGAGTTTATTTTGGGAAATGCAAACAATTCTTTCAGAGTCCTCTGGCACTCACGAAACCATCTGCCTTCCTCCAGAAGCCAAGTGCATCAGCCCCTGGCTAGCTGCCGCTGATATTTCAAGCCAGTAGCAGCAGCCTCTTTTCACTTGCCCCATTTCCATTCCAAGGATGGCAAAAGTCCATTTCCTGATGAAACGTCCTATCTTTTGAGATCTCATTCACAAACACAACTAGATGCTGCCTCTCCTGCCGTGGACTCTCCTGGGAAACACAGAGGCATCTGCCGCTGTTTTCTCTGCTCCTGAGCCATCAGGCCAACAAAAACAGACCGCTGGTTAGACCATCCCCAAAGTAGGCAAAAGCTGTTAGTCGCCTTGCTGGTCCAGATACAAAATCCCAAAACAAAGTACAAACCGTATAATACCTTTTTTATTATGGCCAACTCAAAAAGCACCAGGCAGCACGCAAGTCTTCGAGCTCACCAGAACTCTTCACCAGGTCAGAGGTTACAAAATAAAAGACACAGGGGAAGAGAGGATGTTTCAAGCCATGATTTTAAGGCCTGTTCGCACCTACTCTGCAAAAAGAACAGCTCTTCATATTCATAAGTTAACATTGCTATTTGCATTTTCTGGCCCACATAATAGCCATTTTTCCTGTCTCTTCCCAATGACAGCTATTTCTCCCCCTGCCACCAGGGGACTTTTTGGACTTTTTAAAATTGGCAAATAAGTGCTATTATACCAACACACTGTTAGAACCATCTGGTATTTGAATTCCCAGCTTCCACAGCCCCTTTCACTGCAGAGCTATGCCTTTCCCATTATATCTCCATAAGGAAAGAGGTTACAGACTTACTTTATTTAAAAAATTAGATTTAATAGAAAATGGTACACAGATTGTTATAACGTTATAGTATAATGATATTCATCTGCCTCTTTTTAAAAAGCTCTGGGGGCATGGGGTATTGGCTGCTGCTGGAGATCTGGAGCAATAAACTATGGGGAAACAGCTATATGGAAGCCTTGTAGCCGCTGCATTATATCAACAGCCACATAAACAATAGAAAACTACACTGTATCTATATGGAAACCAGTCTGGATTGCTTTGTTCTATGTAGGAGATTTGATTTCTGATCTGCAAATTCAAAAGCCTGTATAGCAGCGACAGCCCCTCCGCCCGCCCCGTCTCTCCCCACCCCCCAAATAACTGTGCTTACTGATGTGTTTCCAGCAGTGAACTTACCTTCTGAATCTTGGGGATAAAGTGAAAAGGGTCTTGAACAGAAAAAGCAATTAGTTGCACATCTATCTATACCCGCTGACTGAAGCGATGAAGATACCTCAGGCACCTTCGGTTTGGCCAGATACACAGACATTTACATCTCTGGGCTTAGTAATCAGGGATGCCAAGAATTTTGCAAAAATCACCACCAACATCCAATATTGGCAAAAGGCTTTCTTTCAAACTTTGCAGGTGGAGAGCTTATCCTTAACAGAAAGACAACCTGTTTTGTAAACTGGATGGGCTGAGAAGAAAATAGCTCTGAGGAAGGAATAACAGAGGTGAAGTATTGCAACCAGGAGCATACCCACATTATTCTAGTTTGCCTGGCTCTTCTATTATGACTGCCAGCTTTGGCAGGACAAGGGAAACTCCTCACATCTGTAAATGGTTCTGTGCGAAGTGTAAATGTTTCATAAACCTTCAAAAGAAGAAGAATGTGCCCTACAGCAGACAGGGAAAGGGGAAACCTTCAGACAACCAGTACGAGACAGCACATGTGCGGACAGCTTTTTTTGCACCACTGTGAACATGTGCAAGCAGTTCATCAAACATTTGACAACTTGCAAACCAAATCATCCAGGGTTACTGAGTCGCTCTGTTAGCAACCTCTCTCGGCGATCGTACAGGGAGTAAATCTCCTTTCTTCGGAAACTGAAACCAAACCACATCTCTTCTCTAAAACATAGCCAATTTTGTCCCAACCATTCTGTGAGCAGCCCAATTCCCACAGTAAGCAATATGGCAGCCAATCTGTAGTGACTCCCATGACTTCCTCTGTCCATTTCACAAATGTCCACAGTGCACTACTATCTCCCCCACTGGCAACATTTTAACAGAAAGCGTTTTGCAACCTCAGCTTGACTCTGTTATCTGTGTTATTCTGTAAGACACAAGAGAAGAATAACACTACATAAATAATCATTTTATTGCTAGTGTGTAAAAGTCTAATTCTTGGCATGTCCTGAGGAATATGATCCAGCACACGCAATAAATGGAAACAACTTCACTGCACAAGTACTCAAAGGAAAACCTTTCATCCTAGACCGAGGACCAATATCACATTCCTATCACTGATATGGTAAAAGTCAGCTGATAAACCAGGAAAGGACTTCGGAATGGAGAAGTTTCCTCTTAATGACACAAGGGGAAAGAATGGAGAACTTCAGTAGTCAATATTTAAATATAAATCATAAATGTCAGACAGAATGACTGAGACTGAGAGCCAGAGTGGTGTAGTGGTTAAGAGCAGGTGCACTCTAATCTGGAGAAGCGGGTTTGATTCCCCACTCTGCCACTTGAGCTGTGGAAGGTTATCTGAGGAACCCGATTAGCTTGTGCACTCCAACACATGCCAGTTGGGTGACCTTGGGCTAGTCACAGTTCTTTGGAGTTCTCTCAGTCCCACCCACCTCGGGTGTTTGTTGTGGAGAGGGGGGGGGAGGTCAAGGGAAAGGAGATTTTAAGATTTTGAGTCTCCTTGCAGGAGAGAAAGGGGAAATATAAATTCAAACTCTTCTCTTCTTCTATGAAAAGGATTTTGAGAATGCCTTGGACATTCTTTATTAAAACTGAAGATTAACTGATAGAATGCATGTGCGGCGGGCACAGCCCTCCCATGGGAACTTTTTCAATGGAAGAATGTTGATCATTGCCCCATCTAATTCCCAAGTCCATGTTCTTAGCCAGGACACTGTGGGGAGCCTGTGTTTTTAGAAGCATCTTTTCCCATTAGAAAGGAACCTTGATATTTGGAGGGAGGGCTGTTCAATGTTGATAATATTAAAAAGATAATGAAAATTGTTGAGATTCTCAGACATCTCCTCTCAAGTGAAATATATTTCCCCTCCACTCAAGCATGTGATGACATTCTTGTCTCTAGCATGGCAAGCGTGGGAGATTTGCTTCAAGTGGAAATTCTGGAAACAGAAGAGGTACTGTTTCCTACCTGTAAGGACTGTACCACCTCACCAATGCAGGTGTGAATCAAGCTTTCAAGCATAATCTTGGCGCAGATGCCCTCTGGTTTCTTTCTTCCAAGGCCAGCCTGCCCAGGTGGCAAACAGCAGCGGGAGGAAGCACAGTAAAAACTGCATATGTGGTTTGCATGTTCACTTCCTGGCATTATCAAAATTGTTGGGGTAGCAGCAAATCACAGATTGAGAAACAGCAAAGTAAACATCTCATTTATTTACTTCATACCAGGTTTGATTCCCTACTCTTCAACATGAAGCCTGCTGGGTGACCTTGGGCTAGTCACAGTTCTCTCTGAGCTCTCCCAGCCCCACCTACCTCACAAAGTGTCTTGTTGTGGGGAGGGAAAAAGAAGGTGACTGAAAGCCACCTTGAGACTCCTTACAATAGAAAAAAGTGGGGTATAAAAACCAACTCTCCTTTTCACCAGCGCATTCTCCAGCACATATAAACCAGGGCTGGGTACATCACTTAATTTGATCAACAATAAAAAGAGCGGTTGCCTCCTACTCCCATGACAAAATGGAAACCCAGAGATTGGGTTCTTCAGGGGAAAAGATCAAAGTTTAATTTTGCAGGTTTTGTATGTGACAAAGCTTCAACTGAAGGATTATTTTCCCCTCATTCTCAACCCCATAGGCTTTTTCAGCATCTGGGAAAGTCATTCCTGGGGTAGCAATTGTGTGGGCTGTGTGTGACGAGATTGCCCCCTCTGAGGGGTGATTTTACCCTTTCCTCCTTTTTACTGCAGTCCCCTCCCGCCCGGACCAAAGCAGATGTTCCTTCCACAAAGGTTCCACAACCCCAGGGATACGCTTTCTGTGGGTCAGAGAATCAGCAGGAACAGACACAAACACAGGAAAGTTCCCCACACTGGACACGAGCCCATGTCAACAATCCATTTCGTAAGAGGGGCACAAACTCTTCAAGGCGCCCAGGAGAGCCGTATGTTTCTTTAACTTGTTCCCCTCCTTCTGAACTATCAGAATTTTTTCCAAAGCAAAACCTCCGGTGAACAGAGTCAGGCATTCATTAGCAAGCTCCCAAATACCTTTTGCGTTAAGCACCACCAGACAAGTGCAGCATTTTCCTTCAGCACCTTGGCCGGGATCTGCGTTGCATTCCTTCCTCATCTCATATCCAAGTCAACATTTTACCATATGACAGGGAAAAGGTCAGCTGTGGCAGCTGCCCTTCGTGAGGTATTTTAAACAGATTGCTGTTTAAACAGACAACCTTATCCTAGAAGTGACCCAGGTTTTGCCTTCCCACCAAAAAAAAAAAAGTCCCTATCTGGAGTTACATAAAATCTTGAGACAGCCAGACACAGAGACAATGTCACTTAACCCTGTTTGGTTATACATTACAAAAGACCCCATTTACAGCCTTGGAACCCCTCTGTATGTCAGTCCTCAGCTCTGGATTTACAGTCAGTGTGGTGAGGAGCAGCAGTGGCGACGTGGTTAAGAGCAGGTGTACTCTAATCTGGAGGAACCGGGTTTGATTCCCTGCTCTGCCGCCTGACCTGTGGAGGCTTATCTGGGGAATTCAGATTAGCCTGTATGCTCCAAGCCTCTCCTATAGGAGAGAAAGGGGGGATATAAATCCAACTCTTCTTCTTCTATAGTGAGTAAAATGTCAGATTAGGATCTGGGAGACCCAGGTTTGAATCCCCGTTCTGCCATGGAAGTTCACTGGATGACCTTGGGCCAGTCACATGTGCTCTTAGCCCCACCACCACCATGCCCCCTCGCTATGCCCAGGTTCTGCGCCCCAACTAGACGCTCCTCCACTGAGCCACAGCCTCTTCCTAAGTCATGTCACCTGAAGCCCTGTGGATGCACACATTCTGGCTACAGGTTTCTCTTTGTGCATTTGTAGAGGCTCCATATCATATACAAACATGACAGTCAGAAATGGGACACAAATAACAGGTAGGTATAGCTTGCTAGACACACAAAATAGAGAGACAAATCCCAAAGAACTATATCCAGGCTACTAAAACATAACACAAAAGCACAAGTTGTATATTAGCCTAAATTGTATATTAGCATAAGCCACGTGCACAGTTTAATGCTAAGTGCAACCTACAATCCTTAAACACCAAATGCCAATGAAGCATAAAACTCATTTGCAGAAATTCTTAAACAATGCAAATTTAAAGTCCAAATTGCAACTGCACTTTCATAGTCCTCACTGAAGACAAATCAGTCCACGGACAGGTAAATATCTTGCCAGACAGGTTTCCCGGTGTTCTCCTATTTCATGGGGTAATACCCACTTATTCGGCAATGTGGTGGTCTTTGCTCACTGGTAATTAGGGATTCCTGTCTTGTGTTTAGTCTGTCATGCTCAACTAAAAACAGTACTAAAAAGTCTAGAGATTTCAGTAAATATGTTACTTTCAAACTATAAATATAATTAGAAAAATACATATATGTGCTACTATGCATAAAAGTATTTTACATAAAAATATTTTACAAGCATATTGTACAAATATATGTATAACAATTAAGTGGCAACATATAAAAACATTTTATCACGATTATTCCTTTACTTACAATCAGCCTTTCATTATAAGCTAGGATGTGTCCCAATATTTGACCCCTTCCAGTCCGGCTTCCGTGCTGGGCATGGGACGGAGACTGTTCTCGTCGCCCGTCCACAGACCACCTCCGATATTCAGCTTGACCAAAGGCGGATCGGCTGCTGGTGTTATTAGATCTCACATGGCGTTTGATGTGAGTCGAAACCACGATGCTTTGGCCACCGCCTGGCAGCGCCCTCCGGTCTGGGCACTGTCCTTCAGTGGATAACCTACGTTTCTCCGGGGCGGGAATCAACAAGAGTGAAGTCGCGGGGACCAGGCCTCCCGGAGTGCCGGCTCCAATCACGGTGTACCCAGGGGAACATTACTGTCCCGCTGTTGTTCTTTGTCCATGCGACCTCTTGCTCAGCTGGAGTGCAGGAGTTTTGGGCTGATTTGCCATCAGTGCGCTGATGACACGCACAGCTCATTCTGTTATTTGATGGAGGGAGCAGCCGCTTGCGCTCCCTCGCGGCTCCTACAGCACTGTTTGGTGGCGGTGCAGCGGGTTGGACTGCGGCAAGAGCGGTTAAGAGCCGATTCATCGCTGACGGTCATCTGGCTGGCGTGGGGGAGGGACTTTCCAACGCCCGGTGTGGGAGGGGTCACATTGGCGCCCGACCCCTCCGTCCGCCTGGCGGGGGGTCCCACCTGGATTTAATGCTCTCTCAATGCGATTGACCCAGGTGGCCCATACAACCCGAACCGCTTACTTTTTTTCCACCTTCGTCCAGGCGGCAGACTGGCCCCTTTCCTCTCAAAGCGGATCTAGCCTCCTGTGATCCACTTGCGGCGATTCATCTCCAGATTAGACTAATATTGCTTAACCGCTTCGCTCTACGCGGGTAGCACCTTCCCTTGGCGCTTTTGACCCGCCGATTAAAACTGGTTCGAACCATGCAGCAGCGTCTTCCGATCTGCTTACAGCAGCAGCGGCTTTGAGAACACCATTCAGCCTGCAATGCTGCGGCAGCTGCATTGGCTTCCAGTAGAGTTCGGATCATCTTCTTCAAAGGTGTTTGGTGCTGACCTTTAAAGGCCATTGGCGGCCTGGGGCCATCGTACCTTGAGACCGCATCACCCCATGCGTCCCTGGCGTGTATTCTCCCGATCGGCGGAGGCCAATCTACCTGGTGGTCCCTGGCCCCTCGGCGAAATGCGCGGCTGGCTCACACCTTACGGGCCAGGACCTTTGCAGCCCTGGCCCGGCCTGGTGGAGCAGCTGCTTCCACCAGCTGTCCGGGCCTCTGCGGGATACCCAGGGGAGTTCCGCGGGAAAGCCTGCCAAAGATGGAGCTGTTCCCACGGACTGGAGGAACCAGCGCTAATAGGTGCCCTTCGGCTTGCGCCCTTAACATCTGGGCGCTAACCACCCTAATGAGACTTCGCCATGCCTCCCTTTACCGTGGGAGGGAGGGGACTTTATATTTTGGAGCGGCTGGACCGCCACCTACATCTTGAATTTAAAAACTTCCAAATCTGAACTTGAGAACATATTTCCAGTAGCCAATTATATTGGGAAATTTTATCGCTGCTTTTAAATGTTTATTTAATTATATTGTGTTTTAAATGTTGTACACCGCCCAGAGCCCTTCGGGGATGGGGCGGTATAAAAATCTAATAAATAAATAAAAAAAATAAATAAATATCTACTGAGTGGAAGTGCTCTATCCTCAAGGCTATAATACCCTGTTTCCCCGAATATAAGACATCCCCTAAAAATAAGACATAGTAGAGGTTTTGCTGAAGCGCGAAATATAAGGCATCCCCCGAAAGTAAGACATAGCAAAGTTTTTGTTTGGAAGCATGCCCGACGAACAGAACACAGAAAAATATGACTTCCCCTGAAAATAAGACATAGCGCATCTTTGGGAGCAAAAATTAATATAAGACACTGTCTTATATTCGGGGAAACACGGTAGCTTCTAAAATCCCTGCAAGGGTGGTATTGCTATACCAACGAAACCCTTTAATTAATTAAGTGAGTGCAGCTGGGTGATGATATTGGATCATGATATTATAACTTCAATCATTGATCAATGTTGTTGGAGGTCTGCAGAGAGAGTATGGTTGCCAGCCTCCAGGTAGGGCCTGGAGATCTCCCAGAATTACAACTTGGAGAAGATGGCTGCTTTTGGCAGTAAACTTTATGGCATCACATTCCAGCTGAGCATTATACCCTGCTGAGGTCCCTCCTCACCCAAATTCCACTGTTCCCCAAATCTCCAGGTATTTTTCGACCTGGAGTTGGCAACCCTAGGAGAGAGTTTATATTCTACTACATCAGAAACGTCACAGGTGCAAAAACAAACAACCATTCTTCGAAGTTGTTGCAGTTGCCGCTTGCTCAGGCAAGACAATCGTGGGATCCTGGGTATGGGAAGTTCAGCTTTACTGAAATTTTTGAGTAGGCTGCACCAAGCTTAGAGGGCCCACTGAAGGGCCACTGTCCCTCTTGGAACTCCAGGGCAGTGGTATCTACGACAAAGGCAACCCAAAGAATTCGGCAGCTATAGTGCAGAGCAAGCAACTGTTTGTGCCACTTCACCAGGGGGAAGCCTCCTGCCCACCCCTTATTTCTGCCAGCAGCCCCTCTAGGAATAGCACTTATTTATTCCCAGCATTCTCAGTAAAAAAATGCTTCTGGGATGGCCAATGGCACTAAAGACAACAAAATCGTGACAAGATACAACTTAGTAAGCGCAGCACGGAGATCATTGATAAAAAGAAAGAAAACAGGCAGCAGGGCAGAAGGGTGAGAAAAGACAGGTTAAAATAAACAGAAGTGACAATACTCTGATTTTGAAACCAGCAACAATTACTAGGGCAAAACTTGAGATTAAGTTCAACAACCCCCAACGACGGAAGGAACAGCAAAGACGGAAATACCAAAAGAGAGAGAATCACTTAACAAAAGGCTTGAGAAATTTTTTTTTTAAAAAAAAAAACATTCTTTTCCCTGAATGCCAGCAAGACAACGAAGTGGGTGCCAGGAGAACGTCCGTGGGGGAAGCGTTCCAAAGTCTTGGCATGGCAACAAAGAAAGTCCTGTGCCTGGGCTCGGGCACCTCCCTTTTGATAGCATACAGAGCAGGCTTCTGAGCGTGACCTCAGGCGAGTTCATGGAAAAGAAGGTAGTTCTTCAAATGCCCCCATCATAGACCATTAAGGTTATTGGCAAGTGACGGCTGGCACTTTGAATCCTGCCTAAAAGATAACTGGTGGTTGGCACCAACCTTGTAAAACCAGCAAGATGCAATCCCCAACACTTACACCCCAACACTTACACCAAATCATGTTGAGGCTGCATTTTGTATCACTGAAGGTTCTGGAGAGTCTGCAGCCTCCTGCATATGCACAAAGCAGTAGTCTAGTGTGGATTTAGCCTCAGCAGTGTTTCCCAACCTTTTCAACGTCGCGGTACCCTTGACCTTGCTCCTCATATCTCAGGGTACCCTTGAGGTTCGTTTGAATTTTTTTTATTGCATTTTTTAGGGTTTTTTCGTTTTTGGCCTGTAGGTGGGGGGAGTGGCAAGCAGGGGGAGGGAAAGCAGCGTTGACAGCTGCGTTGTCTGTTTGCCTAAATTCAGCATGGATTAGGGCAGTGATGGCGAACCTTTTCAAGACTGAGTGCCCAGATTGCAACCCAAAACCCTCTTATTTATCGCAAAGTGCCAACACAGCAATTTAACGTGGATACTGAGGTTTAAGTTGAGAAAAAACGGTTGGCTCCGAGGCATGCATTACTCAGGAGTAAGCTTGGTGGTAGTTGGTGACTTTGCTTTGAAGCAACCGTGCAACTCTTCCAACGGGTGAATCACGACCCTAGGAGGGTTTACTCAGAAGCAAGCCCCATTGCCAGCAACCGAGCTTACTCCCAGGTAAAGGATTGCACTTTAGTTCTTCGCATGAAAATCAGTGGGATTTAGCAGCGCCTAACAAGGTTACCTACACTGCTTCCCCAAAACTAGGCCTTGGGTTTAATGCTAACCGAGCCCAGCGGCCCAGGCCAGCCTAGATGTATGTGTGGGGGTGACTCTGTTTGTGTGTGCCCACAGATAGGGCTCTGAGTGCCACCTCTGGCACCTGTGCCATAGGTTCGTCATCACTGGATTAGGGGGATTTAAAGGGAGAGCTCCCTTTAAATCTACCCTCCCAATCCACACCGAATTTAGACAAATAAAACAATGCTGTTTTTCAGTGTTGTTTAAAGGGAGCCCATGAGGCTTCCAACCCCCCCCCCCTTCAAAATCCATTTGATTCCATTGGGGGGGCAGGCGGTAGCATTGTCATGGTACCCATGGGATGTGCTCATGGTACCCCAGGGTACCACGGAACCCTGGTTGAGAATCACTGAGCCACAGCATTGATAACAATGGCCAAATCACACACCTTGTGAAAGGAGTTACAGCTGGCATTCTGACCAAAGCTCCCCACAAGTGTCACAAATGCCCAACTCTTTGGCAACTCAACCAACAAAAACAGGCTTGAGGGAATTACTAAAGATACCTAAGAGTCACTGTGTCAACCTACAAGGTACCTCCAAAAACATATAGGGCTTTGTGAGGAGCACCAGTCAAAATGTGGTATTGGGTGAGAGTTTCATGAACCTTCAAAAAGACAATCAGTGGATTCTAGAGCCCTTCGGGGGAGGGCGGTTTATAAATATAATAAATAATAATAATAATAATAATAATAATAAAGCCTGAATTCTCCTTAGAAGCTAAAATGACTAAATCGATCACACTATGAGAAGAGAAGAGTTACTGGAAAAGACAATAACATAGGAAAAGTTGAAGGCAGTAGGATAAGAGGAAGACCTAAGTATGAGATGGATTGACTCAATCAAGGAAGCTACACCCTCAGTCTGCAAGACCTGAGGAAGAATGTCAATGAAAGGACATTTTGTAGGACAGTGATTCATAGGGTTACCATAAGTTGGAAGCCACCAGCTAAAAAGTCCAGGGCTACTGTAAGTCCATCCACCTGCCTCTTTGGACAAGACCACCTTAATCATCCATCATGGCACGCATCTTTTGCTAATATTAAGATCTTTGCAGTGGTGCCTCTCCATTTCCGACTTCAGTTCAAGGTGAGGATGACGACCTTCGAAGCCCTTCACATTCAACACATGTCAAGGACTGCCTCTGCCAACATAAACCTGTGCCATATCTCTATTCTTCTGAATAGCAGCTATTTTCACCTCTCTTTTTTTACCTCTTCTTGCAGAAAGCTGAGGCCAGCGGCGGAACACTCTCATTCTTTTCTACTGGAGAGCCTACATGTTCAAGGGACTGCCTCGAACGCAGGAAGGACTCCCCTTCCTCCCTTTGAACATTCAGACCAGAATGCAAAACCAAGCACTTGGAAGGGGCATTTGCAACTCTTAAGTTGTCTAAATCTCTTAGGGAACATCCACTGTCAAGGACTGCCTTTTCACAGAATGTAGAAATATTTTTCTCAGATTTGCTGCCCCACATTCTGAACTTCCAAGCGTTTTAAATAAATAAAATCCACAGCCGAGTTTCTGTGAGAAGGCACCAATCCACATGACTCAAGCAGACCTTTAAGTCCCAGCAAGGACCTCAGAAGGGGGCTGAAGGACAGTGCAGCTGATCCCTGGCCTCTTTCCCACAGCTCCACAGCCTTCACCAAAGAGTCAGTCCCCAGTCCCCAGTCAAGCCTTTCAGAATCAGCCCTGCCAGTCTGGCAGAAGCAGAGTGAAAACATGCTTCCAGGTTCCATAGGGGGAACAACCAGATTCTGGGAGAGAGATGACTAAAGAAGAAGGAAGCTGCCTTAACTTTTCGAGCCCTGAATCTGGAAACTTTTAGCAGGCAGCACGAAGGGACTCCTCAATACATAAAGCCACCGAACAAGCATTTGCTGAGTCAACAGAAGAACATTCTGCTACGCTGTTTGCCAGCCTTGTGGAGAAAAGATGACGCTTAGGGTTCGTGCTTTTGGATAACATTTGTGCAGAGCATATAGCGAGTCATTGTTTCCCCCGTGCTGAACTGGTGGCTGTCTTGGTTGCGAGAACACAGAGGTTTTTCTGAAAGCCGCTTGCTCGCACACTGAGAGAAGAGGAAACTGCAGATACTGCAAGCATTTTAAAAGAACACCACGCAGACCAATTGAGCAAGATGAAAACTGTCGGCTTAATTTCCAACTCCCTTATGTCAGTCAGCCACCCAGTACCAACTCCAACGAAAGGACATCAGAGTGGCCTTGCTACATCAGACAAAATGGATCTGATGAATTGGGTTGCCAACTTCAAGTTGGAAAATTCCTGGAGATTTGGGAGTGGAATCTAGAGAGAGAGAGAGAGGAGTCTAAGAAAGGACTCAGGGATGTGATGCTATAAATTCCAACCCCCAGAGCTGCTATTTCTTCAAGGGGACAAATCTCTGTATCTGGACTGGAGAGCAGCTGTAATTCTGGCAGAAATTCAAACCCCACCTGGAGGCTTACAACCCTACTAATTCAGCATTCTACTTCCGACAGAGGTCAAGCAGATGCCTATAGGAAGACCACAAATAAAAGATCCTGCAAAACAACGCCCCTGTTTGCCCCAGAAAAAATATACTAAGATAGATTGCCTATAAACATGGAGGTTTTAATATACTCTCATGGGTGGTCTTTCACATAAAGAACGCCAATGTGGTCAAGAGCAGTAAATTCTAATCTGGAGAACCGGATTCTCCACTCCTCTTAGCTAGTGAACTAGATTTGGATCCTCACTCCTATACGTGAAGTCTGCTGGGTGACCTTGGGCTAGCGAGTCATAGTTCTCTCATAACTCTCTCAGCCTCACCTACCTCACAAGGTGCCTGTTGTGGGGAGAGGAAGGGAAAGGAGCTTGTAAGCCCCTTTGATTCTCTCACAAGAGACAAAGGCGGGGTATAAATCCAAATTCCTCCTCTTCTTCATTCAATGGGCTTAGATTGGAATAACTCTGCATAGGACTGTCTATAAGTCACAGCATTTTGGTATTGCGGGGTTGGGAAATTTTATTTACTGCATTTAAATCACTTAAAACATTCTCCCTTTTCCATTTTATCCTCACAACAACAGCCCTGTGAGGTAGGTCAGGCCCAAGGTTACTCAGCAAGCTTCCACAGCACAGGATCGAGTCGAACCTGGGTCTCCCAGAAGCCAATCTGACATTCTACTACTGGCACTGGAAGTTGGAAGGAACACAGACAAGGTAATAGTCAGACTCCAGAACTCACTAATCCAAGCAGGTTTTGCCTTCAAAGTGTAGCATTTAGTAACACCTTCAGAACACACCAGGAGATGAGGCTTCATTAAAAAACACACAAAGGTTTTTCATTCTAACACCAGACAGGCCAACAAGATGTCCCACCAGCCACTGCAGCCTGGCCCTTCCAGCCTCACGCATGATCTGGAATAAAGAAATCTTCCAGAAACTTCAAACAACCACAGAGCAGGAAACCAGGCACCATTTCCCAGTTCACAGCTTAAGAATGCTCCCAGCTCTGCAAGCAGGCTGGGATTTGAGCTTCAAGGTCCTCGGTTCAACTCTATCTGCACGATCGTGCCTCAGTTCCCACATAAATTCTGCCGTTCTAAAATCCTTTTTTTGGCAGCGATCCTGTTTCCTGAAACAGGGTTCCAACTGAGAGATATTTTCTCCATTTCTTGTTCCCAAGAGACAGAAATATGTCCGGGTTCTGGTCAAGAAAAACAAACTGCTTTTAAAAAATAAAATAAACAAAGCCCCAACTGAGAGATGCTCCTGTTTTATGGCAGAACATCCAAATGCCTGAAATATCCCAAGTAATGCTGATCACAAAGAAAACATAATAGCTTTAAGCCAACTGCTAATTTGAAACCAAATGATATTTGGGGTAAGAGGGTGTTTCTCTCCCCCCAATTAAATGTCCTCATGAATGATAGCAGCTTTTCCTAGAGTTTGCAGCTCCCCACACTAAGGATGTCGCAAGGTTTATTTTACTAGAAGTCTCTGTTCAATTCCTGCCGCTTCCATCCTCCCATTTGTGATATTTCCTGCAAAACGGAGGTAAAGGAGTTTCTTTCTCCTATTGTACCTAAAGAAGCAAGCTCTGACTCTTAAACTTTGTTGGTCTTTAAAACGCCACGGTCTTGGTCTCCCTCCCTGTCTCATCATTAAACATAAAATAAAACCATTCCGAAGCAGGACAGAATGTGCCTTCAGTAGGATGAGGTTTCAATGGGATGAAGCATCGTGTATGCAGGATGGGATCCATCCAGTTTGGTCACCCAGCAAGCTTCTACAGCAAAGCAAGGATTCGAACCTGGATCTCCTAGATCAGTGATGGCGAACCTTTTTGAGACCGAGTGCCCAAACTGCAACCCAAAGCCCACTTATTTATTGCAAAGTGCCAACACAGCAATTTAACCTGAATACTGAGGTTTTCGTTAAGAAAAAATGGTTGGCTCTGAGGCGTGCGTTACTCGGGAGTAAGCTTGGTGGTAGTTGTTGGCTTTGCTTTGAAGCAACCATGCAACTCTTCAAACGGGTGAATTTATTTTATTTATTTATTTATTTTTTAAACTTTTATACCGCCCCATCCCCTATACCGCCCAACCCTAGGAGGGTTTACTCAGGAGCAAGCCCCATTGCCAGCAACCAAGATTACTCCCAGGTAAAGGATCGCGCTTTAGTTCTTTGCATGAAAATCAGTGGGGTTTAACAGCGCTTAACAGGGTTACCTACACTGCTTCCCCAAAACTAGGTCTTAGGTTTAATGCTAACAATTGAGCCCAGCAGCCGAGGCCAGCCTAGATGTGTGTGTGTGTGGGGGAGTGATTTTCCACCCCCCACATGATGAACTCTGTTTGTGCGTGCCCACAGAGAGGGCTCTGAGTGCCACCTCTGGCACCCGTGCCATAGGTTCGCCATCACTGTCCTAGATCCTAGACCAACACTCTAACACAAGCAGATGCTGTGCCCACAAATGGGCTGGATCGAGTCCATCTTCAACAACACAAGTTAAGCCATGCTAAGGACTGCAAACAAAGCACAGCGTTAACTCTGGACAGCGGCAAAGACTGGGGAAATCCAGCATCGATCAAACACCCTTTGATAGCACCTTCTTAAATTGCCAGGGCATGCCTGGAAACAAACAGAGCAAAATCTAATGAATACACAGGACTTTGAGGAGAGAAGGGGAGGGGAATGAACAACATGAAAGGATTGCCTTGGAAGGTGTGGAGCACACATTCCATGGGGAGCTCCCAAGTAACAGACAAATCTGCTGAGAATTTTAAGTGTGCCAGAAGTCTTGGGTTTGTTGTTTTTCGAAGGGGTTTATCGTCTCTGTAGCTCTCCTTTGAATCCAGCTTGCCAACAACCATCTTGAAGGATGGTATGCAGGACGGGATACAGCAGATGAGATATTCACAGTTAAGGGGGTTTAAGTACCCAACAAGACAATCCTGAGCAAAATCACACCCTCTAAATCCCATTGACTTCAACAGGCTTAGACGGGTGTAACTCGGCTTTGGATGGCATTGCAAGCTTCAGAAGTTGTGAGCGTGTTTCAGGCTGCGTTGCACAGCATCAGAGCATTCCCATTTTCAGTTCTCTACAAGTCATAACTGTCAAGCCTCCATCAGAAGAGCTGCTATCAGACACCAGTTAGTCACCCAACCTATGCCCAAGGCTGTGTGTGCAAAAAAGAAAAGAGGGGAAAATGCACACAGAGTCTCCCGGTTCTGAACCTTGTACAAATTATGAAAAGGGATAAAATCTGCACAGCCTCCTATTCTGCATAATTTATCTTGGCTTTAGTCCTGGAGAGGAGCAGCATTTGCGAGATTCAATCAGGCGCCCACCCATACGTTTCCAAATGACATCTTTGCAACCATAAGGGCTGGCAACTTGCTATTTTTAACCAAAAGCAGAGATTCAAAAGGAAGCTGGATTTGGCACCCAACGCCACATCCTGTGCTTGCTCTCTCTCCCTCTCTCTCTCTCATTCCTGCCAAATTACAGAGGGCGCACACACCCGTTCCAAATGAACAAGGCATTCCAAGATTGGTACAAACAGTCTGAAGAGGACAGCAGAAGCATGAAATACTGCCACTGCTACTTCTCTTGGGCACGCAGAGTGCAGCTTGGGGGGATCTGAGACTTCTGGAATCCTCAAACCCTATCAGATCACTTCCAAAATTATAGTAGATGCAGGAACACACACATACTAGTAACTGTCTCTTTCCTGCTTCTGTGATGTCCAAAGCAGCCTTCTGGGCTGACCTCCTTATTCATCTCTGGGTAATCACTTTATGGGGTTGAAAGAAAACTTAACAACAACAACAACAACCTTTATTTGGCATTTAAAAATAGATTCTAGAGCATTTCCAGACATTTTTGAAATACAAATCAAAGAAAAACCTCATTTGGCAAGGGTAGAAAACTTGCTAAGGCTCATTCCGCACATGCAAAATAATGCACTTTCAACCTGCTTTCAGTGCTCTTTTAAGCTGTGTGGAATGGCAAAATCCACTTGCAAACAGTTGTGAAAGTGGTTTGAAAACGCATTATTTTGCGTGTGCGGGCCTAAGAGCAGTGACTAAACCAGGGGTCTGCAACCTGCGGCTCTCCAGATGTTCGTGGACTACAGTTCCCATCAGCCCCTGCCAGCACAGCAAATTGGCAGTGCTGGCAGGGGCTGATGGGATTTGTAGTCCATGAACATATGGAGAGCCGCAGGTTGCAGACCCCTGGACTAAACCCATGATTTTTAATCCACAATTTATAAAATGCCACTGCAGCTCAGTGGCACAGTATGTATTTTGCATGCAGAAAGGCGCCATGCCTTGGCATCTCTTCTTAAAAGGTTCAGGTAAAAGATAATGTAAAAGTCCTCTGCCTGACAGCTGCTGACAACCAGAGTAGGCAATTCTGCCTTAATACAACTGACTCAGCATGAAGCATGAAGTGTTCGTCCCATGCTCGATTCACACAGTCACTGAATCTGAGGTCACTTCTGCAGAAAAGAAATGGATGTCCTGAACACATCGTGAACTGAAGAGGTAATGGGATGCTATGTAACCGAATGAGGAGGTCACAACAGGACGTCTGGACATACCACAATTTCCAAGTGTATAGGACCTCTGTGCTAACAGTACACCTTGCCTATAAATGTGATACATACAAATCCTCACTAGTATTAAGCCATAGCCAGAGGTCTCTAAAAATATACCCTTATGCCTGAAAATGGAGGACTTCACAGTTTTTCCAGAAAATGGTGTTCCTCAATAACACGGGAGATTCGTTTGCCAAAACAACCATGTGCTGGAAGCGAAAACTCTCACCACTCAGGTTCATACAGTACTCATATTTGGTAACGGGGCCTCTGTAACGAACACCTTTCAACCTGCTATAAAAGTTCTATGTTATTGCTTATTCCCTTACTGTTATGCATGGGACTGCCCTTGAAGACTGTTCAGAGACTCCAGGTTGCCTAGAATGCTGTAGCTCCATTACTACTCAGAGCCAGGCAGAGTATTCCTATTATGTCAGTTCTGCAGTCACTATACTGGCTACTGATTAAGTTTCTGGGCACGTTCCAAAGTCCTGATGATCATTCTTCAAGGCCTAGTACCCACACACCTAAAAGACTGACACTCCCAATCTTGCAATGCTACTTTATTTTCCATAATGCTGCTTTGCATTAGCAGCGTGTTCTCCAATTTGGGGGCTTTATAAGCCATATTAAAAATTATTAAACTGAGGCGCTTGGGTCACATCATAAGACTCACGGAGAAAGACAATTTTTGGAAAGGTCAAGGGTAGCAGAAAAAGAGGAAGACTCAACATGAGGTGGATTGATCCCATCAAGGAAGTCACAGCCTTCACTCTGATAGGACATTCTGAAGGTCATTCATTCATAGGATCGTCCAAAGTCAGAAGTGACTCGGCATCACAAAACACATGCATTGTACTGTCCTTACTGAACTATTTTAAGCTGTACTTGGCCTTGAGTCTCAGCAAGAAAGACAGACTACAAGTGAAGCAACTAGTCAGGGGCGGCAACCTGCGGCTCTCCAGGTGTTCATGGACTACAATTCCCATCAGCCCCTGCCACCATGGCCAATGGTGGCAGGTGCTGATGGGAATTGTAGTCCATGAACATCTGGAGAACAGCAGGTTGCAGACCCCTGAACTAGATCAATTTGGGCACCAACATCTCTCTTGGTGGCTGCTGAGATGTAAATGGCACCTAAGTTCTACACTAATTAAGCGTAGCATAATTTACTAAAGATATGTCTGGATGTAACACATGCCCTGGAAGATCATATGGGTAATACCTTGGAAATGCCTGTCACCTATGATTGCTTTATACATCTCAATTTATCAAATTAAAAAAAACACATTTGGGATTGGCTGTTGTGGGTTTTCTGGACTGTGTGGCCATGGTCTGGTAGTTTTTTGTTCCTAACGTTTTGTCCACATCTATGGCTTGCATCTGAAGATGCTAGGGGCAAAAACTACCACACCTTGGCCACATAGCCTAGAAAACCCACAACAGCCAGTCGATTCCAGTTATGGAAGCCACTGACAATTCATTTGGGATTCTTTGTGGCAGTATCCCATGCTTCTCCAAAGAGCACATGGCATCTAACATTTATAGTTCCCATTTTACTCTAACCAAAACTCTGAGACCGAACAGCTGGGAGACACAAGTGCCCAAGGGGCTCATCTTAGGTCTGCCTTTCTCTATTACCTAGATACTCTATCTGGATACAGTGGCTAATAAAATCTGTCCTTCATGATTCTGTCTAATCTTGTGAAAAAAACATCTGAACGAGTTTCTGAATAAAACTGATCATCTGGACTGTTTTCAGTCTGTCTATGGGGCAGAAACTGCCTTGGACACCTCGCTAGGTGACCTTCACTGGGCAGTACAGGAATGTACTCCTCTGACAGGTCTCAGTAGCTTTCAGAATTATTAGCCATGGTGCCATTCCAGGCTGTCTGACTAGGATAGGCTTAGAGGACACTATTTTACAGCCCAGGCTAGCCTAATCTTGTCAGATCTTGGAAGCTAAGCAAAGTTGGCGGTGCATACTTGGATGGGAGACCACCAAGGAAATCCACTTGCTACTTAGAGGTAGGCATTGGCAAATCACCTCTTTTAGTTTCTTGCCTTGAAAACCCTACAGGGTCACTATAAATCTGCTGCAACTTGACGGGCACTCTCCAGCTACACCACAACACTGTCGTTCTCTGGAAGATAATCCCAGAAAGTGGTGCTAAGAAGTTACTGTTTCTGCCACTAGCCTCTTGGTACCACCTGCTTCCAAGCCTTTTAACATCTTGCTACCCAGTCCACTGTTTCATGCCCTTCTTCCCAGGGCAGAGTATATGGTTCTGTCTTACCCGTTTTCTCCAACAGCTTGTGAATCAGATTAGGTTGAAAACGTGTAGCAGGCCCAAGATCACTTAAGAGTGCTTCATGTCATAGGAGGCATCTAAATCTAGATATTCCAGATTCTAGGCTGACTCTAACCACTACATCGCACTGGCTGACAACCAATCTACATGAAATCCCTGTCAACAGAACACAGAGAACACAACTATACTGGCTTGAGAAATCGCAACAAAAGCATCAGAGGGGTTTTTTTGGCCCCTTCCGCACACGCAAAATAATGCATTTTCAAACCACTTTCACAACTGTTTGCAGGTGGATTTTGCCATTCTGCACAGCTTCAAAGAGCACTGAAAGCAGTTTGAAAGTGCATTATTCTGCGTGTGCGGAATGAGCCTTTCTTTTCCAGTTAGTGCCTATCTTCCCACTGCAGTGGATCCAGGCCAGCTACACATACTTTGATAAAATTCAGGCTCCAGCGGGCTTTTAATAGAAAGTTGCTGAAAACTGTTTTCAAGGTTTTGCCCTGCTAGTGTATGCCTTCTCCTATCCCTGTTTTATACTGGGAACAGCTAGATTTAGGTTCAAAAGGGATTGGGGAAGTTTTTAATAGTAGCAATTAAAAAAATATTCTCAGCTGTTGACTATTTTCGCCGCTTTCTAATATTTATAATATGTTTGGCTTCTGCGTACTCCTTTTGTAGCTTCTCATTACTACTATTATTTGTGTGATCAATTATGACAAATTGCTTTAATTCTGTGAACTGCTTGGGTGCCTTTCTGAAAGAAGGACAGGGCTAAAAAAATCTGGCCATGTGCTGTGTAAAGTTCCTTTTCTTGGCCTTCAAACCTCCCCTCAACCAGTTTCACAGAACACCCCAGCTATTGGGGGGGGGGGGGGACTTCCATCCTCTCCATTCAGCTTTTTGAACATCTTTCATGCTCCCATAGACAAATACTTGTGACAGCGTAGAGAACAGGCCTGTACCATTTACAGTGTGGATGGCTACAGAAACATAAATCCAGCATCCTGTTTCAGACAGTGCCCAGCCAATTGACCTGGAGGTCAACAGACCACAAGAGCCAAGGCCCTCCCCAAATATTGCCTTCTAGCACTGGGTTTCAGAGGTTTACTGCCACAGAATGTGGAGGTTCCCTTCACTCGCCACACTGAGAAGCCATGGTTGGATCTCCCCTTCATGGATCTGTCACCCCTTCAAAGCAAGCTACGCCTGTGGCCATCATTACCACAGTAAATTCCACCATTTAATTACTTGTTGAGTAAACAAGTATTTCCTTTCTGTCTGTCCAGAATCCATTGTCCATCAACAGCACTGGGTGTCCCAGAGTTGTAGTGTTATGGGACAAGGAGAAAAAAGCTCCAGCGTGCTATAGTGGTAAAGAGCAGGTGCACTCTAATCAGGAGAACCGGGTTTGATTCCCCAGGCTGCCACTTGAACTGTGGAGGCTTTTCTGGTGAACCAGATTAGCTTGTGCACTCCAACACATGCCAACTGAACTGGGTGACCTTGGGCTAGTCACAGTTCTTCGGAGCTCTCTCAGCTCTACCCACCTCAAAGGGTGTTTGTTGTGGGGGGGGGGGAAGGAGATTTTAAGCCCCTTTGAGTCTCCTTACAGGAGAGAAAGGGAGGACATAAATCCAACTCTTCTTCTTCTTTACTCACTTTGTCCACCTGAGCATCCCTGCTTGGACTACGGCTGCCGTAGGTCTTGCGCCTTAAGCGGCAGAGACAAAGGCAGCCATTGAGGCCTTAAATTCTCAAGGTGGCTGCAGACGGAGCATTTCCCCAGGTATCCTGCACCAGGCTCCCAGTGCAAACTCTGTGAACACCACAACGGTCCGGCTGCATCAGGCCAAACGGCCCGCCTACTCCAGACTCCAACGACAGCTGGGCGACACGCTTCCAAGCAAACCCCGACCAAGGAGCTGGGAGTCAGGTACACAAGCTGCCGTTGAACATGGAAGCTAACAAAGGCTGCCAACCGTTGAACGCCCAAGGCGGGACCATCTGCTCACAGGTGCTTCTGCTGAAACAGAGGAGCTCTCCACATGGGGCCCTGATATACTGTAAGTCCCTCCTAAAGGCCCTGCAGGGTGATATTTTGTATTGGTGTCTAGGCCATGTTGGCTTGACCAGAGCAGCAGCAGCGGGAGCCCAGCCACACAGCCGGACCTCCCATCCTGCCGTCTCTTGCGCGAGCTGCTCCTCTCTCTCTCTCTCTCTCTCTCTCTCTCTCTCTCAGATGAAGCTGTTCTCCCTGTCTAGACATTAAGCCCTTTCGGTGCTTAGCAAGCACTGAGACTCACCACATCAGAAGGTGCCTCAAACTGAGGCGAACAGCACTCATGTGCGAAACGGACAAAGGCACCGTCCCTCAAGGAGGGGAGCGTCCCTTCCGCTCGCTCTGCCTTGCATCTCAAGGCCCAAAATCTGTCCAGGCCTCAGCAAGGCCTTCTCTGCCTGAGCAGGTGACCAGAAGCACTTAAAATTTAGCTGCTTATGGCTGCCTTGCAAAGAAGACTGCTCAATGTATTGGCAAAGGCTTCCTCTGCCGGATTCAACTGGTTGTTGTGGGTTTTCCTGGCTGCGTGGCCGTGGTCTGGTAGATCTTGTTCCTAATGTTCCACGGCCACAGACACACCTGAAAACTGAACAATAATTTCTCATGGCCACCCTAAGGGCAGAGCCTAAGGTTAACGCAAGGTGGAGGGAGGCGATTTGGGGGCCCTGGCTTCCAGCAACCTAGGACAAACGTGTCTGGATTTCAGAACTTGCCTGCCTGCCTCACCCCGCCCCCCCCCCCCCCAAAACCTCCTGCCCCTTTTCTCCCACCTCAAGGCAGACTTTCTCTTTTCTGCTGTTGTTATAGCATCATTGAACTTATTCATCTTTGGTTTGTCCTAGATGGGATCTCCAGGAACCAGAAATGAAAATACCTCCCTATCTTTAGATTCACCACCTTGGTGTTTTGTTAACACCACCTGACCATCCGTCAAAACCCCGGGGCACCTTCTTCCCCGCTCCCCCTCTTTCCTAGCCAAAGCCCACACTTGGATCCTTTTGTAAGTCCAAAGAGGGTCTTCCCCACCAGCCCCCAATATTACTCACCGAGGGTACTCCTTTTTTGCAATGTGCATCTCCAGCTCTTTCTCCAGCTCCAAGGTGAGCGCCTCCAGCCGCCTCTCCGCCGGGCTGGGCCCGCTCACCCTCGACGGCGTGACCTGGTACGGGATCAGGAACTTGGCGGCCGCCCCCTTGGAGCCGTAGGGCACGGCGACGGGCTCGGGGCCGGGGGCCGCCGGCGTCTGGGCGTGCAACCGCGGGTAGGCGTCCGGGGGCGCTTGCTCGGGGGGCGGCAAGAGCAGCATCAGGCTCTCCTCGGGCAGCATCGACGCCCTGGGCGAGGGCAGCTGCAGCTCCGGGTAGGCGCCCGTCGAGCCGCGGGAGCTGCGCGAGGAGCGCGAGCTGTGGCTGGAGATGCTGGAGCGGGGGCTGGCCAGGGACGCGCCGCCGCCGCCGCCGCCCCCCGACGACACCGCGGGCCCGTGCCGAGAGGTCCCCGCCGCCGCCGCCGCCTCCAGCTCGCCGGTGCCGGACGACGAGGAGCGCGGGCTGCTGTGGCGCTGGTCGTAGCCCATGCTGATGCCGCTGGTGCGGTTGCTGCTGGGCTTGCTGCCGCCGCCGCCGCCGCCGCCGTCGGACGAGCCGGTGAGGCTGGCGCGGGGGCTGGAGTGCTTGCTGGTGTCGCTGGCCGTGCTGGCGTAGCTGGAGCGCGGGCTCAGCGCCGCCTCGACGCCGCCCGGTGCCACCAGGCTGCCCCGAGGGCTGGCCAGAGGGCCCGGGAAGCGGCCGCCCGCCTCGGCGCCGCCGACGCACGTCGAGCCCCGCGGGTAGCCCTCGGCCGAGTAGCGCTTGTAGCAGGGCAGCGCCACCTCGGAGCGCGGGCACGGGCCGTCCTCGCAGCCGCCGCCGCCGTTCAGCGAGCGCAGCGCCAGCGCGGCAGCCTCCCCCGACGGCAGCGCCGGGTAAGGCGGCGGGGGACCTAGCGAGCCGCCGCCGCCGCCGCCGCCGTTGAGCTGCCTCTTGGCCCGAGTGTCCTGCTCCAGGCCCGACGCCGCCTGCTCGCCCCGACGCCGCCGGCCGAGCCCGTCCTCGGACAGAGCCAGCTCGGCCAGCAGCTTGCCGGCTCTCAGGACGCTCTCGTCGGACTTCTCCATGCCGGCCTCGGTGCCTGCCTGCCTGCCTGCCTGCCTGTCTTGCAGCCGGCCAAGTTTGCAGCCCGGGGGAGCCGGCGCACGCTGGCCTGGACGGACCGCTCACCCCCGAGGCATCCCGCCCGGCCCGGGAGGAGCAGCGAGACCCGGGGGTTGCCGCGGGGAGCGCTCCCCCCCTCCCGCCGCAGCAGCCCTCCCAACTAACTTGTGCGGGCCAGTCAATGGCGCGCTGCGCGGAGGAATTTGCACTTCGAGCTTTCCCTGCCTCCTTCTCTCTCTCCCCCCCTCTCCTCCTTCCCACCCCCCACCGGTCTGGCACCGAGACCCTCTGCAAGGGGGCGATGCCTGGCAATGCAATGCGCATCCGGGGGGCGGAGGAGTGGAGCAGGAAAGGCACGGCCAGGAGGAAGCCCGGCCTGGAGCGAGGGAGGGAGCCTTTGTGCGGCCGGGGAGAGGCGCGGGACGGGGAGGGACTTCTTTGTGTGGGGCAGGAATGCGAGGAGGAAGGAGACGGGGCGCTGCGTCCCTCTGGAATGTGGTTAATGCTGAAGCCAAACGGCGAACTGACTTTTAACCAGCAAGCGAGGCAGAGGGCAGCTGGAACCGCGGCGGCAAACTCCCCCTTCTCTGCATGTGACTTTGCTTCGGTTCCTCTTTTCTGCATCCGGGGGGGTCACTTAAAGCAGCGGCTCCCGGAGGTGCGGTCCCTTTGTGCCTTGTCGCCCGCGCCCGGGTGCAGGGACGGCTCCGGAGCCGCACTCGCTCTGCGTGACTTTTTGCTTCAGTTTCTCTTTTCTGCATGCATCCGGGGGGTCGCATAAAAGCAGCGACCAGGAAGAGTTACTGATCCTTTATTAGCGTAAGTCCCACACTGCCCTTCCAGGAAGGTGACGGGAGGGAGCAGAGTCTCTGCCCCTTCAGGAAGGTGCTGGTCTCCCCTCTGGGGTGCCTCCCGGAGACCAGGACGCGATGACCCTTGCACTGCCTGGGACGGGTGCCCCGTCAAGAGGGCTGCAGAAGGGCAAGCCAAGGCGTGCGATGTCAGGCGGTGCCTTTTGACTTGGCTGCCTGGAGGAACGGGGCAGTGCAGGGTCTTCTAGACTAGGGGGTGTCCAACTCTGGGGCTTCAGCTGTTCGTGGACTACAATTCCCATCAGCCCCTGCTGGCATGGACAATTGTCATAATTGGACCCCCCTCGGCCCTAGAGACCAAGAAGAGTGGTTTCCTTGCTGGGCCACAGGGGTTCTGGTGGCACTCCTCTGCCCCAGGACCTGCCACAGAACCCACCCAGCCCCGGTGACAGAAGAGCTCTGCTGGGTGGAGGATCCGCTCTGTTCCTTCTAGTCCAGCATCCTGTTTTATACCACTATGGAGGGTCAACAACAGAGATTAGAGGACGAGGGCCTTCCCCAGGGTTGTCAGGTCTGGGTTGGGAACTACCTGGAGATTTTTTGGGGGGGAGGATCCTGTGGAGGGACGGAGGGGTTTGGAGAGAGGAGAGGCCTCAGCAGGTTATAACCCAGTGGTGGCGAACCTATAGCGCGGGTGCCAGAGGTGGCACTCAGAGCCCTTTCGGTGGGCAGGTGAGCACAGAGTTCGTCATGGGGGAGGGCGGAAAATCACCCCCCAGCACACACATCTAGGCTGGCCTGGGCACGATCCTTTACCTGGGAGTAAGCCCGGTTGCTGGCAATGGGGCTTGCTTCTGAATAAACCCTCCTAGGGTCGTGATTCACCCATTCGAAGCATTGCACGTCGCTTCACCAAGCTTACTCCTGAGTAATGCGTGCCTTGGAGCCAACCGTTTTTTCTAAACTAAAACCTTAGTATTCAGGTTAAATTGCCAGGTTGGCACTTTGCGATAAATAAGTGGGTTTTGGGTTGCAATTTGGGCACTCGGTCTCGAAAAGGTTCACCGTCACTGTTATAACCCCATACAGTCCCCCTTCCAAAGTAACCACTTTCTCCAGGGATACAGCAGTGGCGTAGTGGTTAAGAGCAGGGTCACTAATCTGGAGAACCGGGCTTGATTCCCTGCTCTGCCACTTGAGCTGTGGAGGCTGATCTGGGGAACTTTGTCGATTTCATCGCAAACAGTGTTGTCACATTAAACCGAAGATACATTGTGTAGGAAATTGACAAGAGAAGCTACTTATGCAGGATGACATTGACAAAGGACTTCCTCCATGGGCGAGCATAAATCAGTTCACCCCCTAGAGGAGGATGGTGTGGTATGGTCATGCAAGTCTTCAGGGTACGGTGGCCCCACCACGACACTTGGATCTGAATAACTGGGTCCACCCCTACCCCCAAAATTAAATCCAGGATGTGCCAGCTCCATGCATGGAACCTGAAACAAACTATGCCCCAGGACAGCCATGGATAACACCAGGTCCGAAGCCTGTCTGGAGGAGGCGTCATCAGCATGGCTGCTGACAGGGTGTTTGTTTGGGGGGGGGGGAAGGGGAAGGAGCTTGTCAGCCCCTTTGAGTCTCCTTACAGGAGAGAAAGGGGGATATGAATCCAAACTCCTCTTCTTCATTGGCTACTAACCAGTTGTAATTCCAGGAGATCGCCATGCACTGCTTGGAGCAGGCCTGCCAACCTCCAGGTGATGGCTGGAGATCTCCTGCTATTATAACTGATCTCCAGGCTGCTTTGGAAGGTGGATTCTCTGGCGTTTCTCTCCAAACTCTGCCCACCTCAGGCTCCATATCCAAGATATCCAGCTGTTTCCCAATCTGGAGCTGCCAACTTAAACCTGGAAATTGGCTACTGCATTTCACTGAGGTTAACTGCCTCTGGAGATGGAGGCTTTCTTTAATCCCCATGGGTAGTAGCCACTGACAGAACAGTCCTCCATTAATCTGTCTATTCCCTTCTTAAAGCTGTATTATGCTTGCGGCTCTCACTACATTCTCTGGCAGTGAATTCCACTGTAGTCACTCGTCACTATGGGGGGGACGCTTGGTCAGGCACAGGTACGGCCTTGGAGGGCTAGCTGTTGTCCCCTACAGAGATTTCCCTGGGACTGGCCCCGTTGCTTGCCTCAATTGCACTTTGTAGGGTCACATCTTCAGTGACTGAAAAGCTGATTTTCATCTCTGGTCAAGGGACTCCTGAGAAGCAAAGGACAGATTGAACCCCAGAGGCAAGACGGATATTCCGGGGGCATCCTTTATGGTGGGTTGTGCTTTCCTGGAGCATCTCCCCCTAGTCCCTGCGAAGCACAGTCAAAACAAAGAAGAGAGGCAAGATTGCGCAACCACACAACCTCCTCTGCCCAGGATCCGGAATAAGCCAGCCCTTATCAGTCCCCATTTCCTTGAGATTTGGGGCCTGCTCTGTGGAGCCTGAAAGCTCAATCAATCCAAGAGGAAATGAAAAAGTAGCAAGATAACAGCTGACAAAGCATGGTGTAGTGCAGGGGTGTCTGAGACTGCCCTCCAGATGTTCATGGACTACAATTCCCATCAGCCCCTGCCAGCAGGGGAATCATAGTCCATGAACATCTGGAGGGGTACATTTGGACACCCCTAATATAGTGGAGAGCCAAGTTGGAATCCCAAATCTACCATGAAAACTTGTTGGGTGGTTTGGGACCAGTCAGTCACACATTCTCCCCGTAACCTACCTCATAGGATTGAGTGGGGAAAAATGGGGGAACAGTGTGCACTGTACGACAAAATTGCACTAAACAAATGCACACCAGTGGAGCTGCAGTGGGACTTTTTGTCTCCATAGGACGTATACTTAATTGTCTAGCAGAGGAGACTACAAATTAAACGGCTGCTTGGAACTGCTGCTCCCCAATTAGAAGTCAGGCCTCGATGATCCCGACGCCAACCCTTACGCTGGAATGTTCTTGTGTAGCTGCTGAGCTCAGGTGGCATCCTTGTTGTGAGACCTGCGGCCTCTCCAAGGGGAAGGGTTTGCAGGTAGCCTTACCTAGCGTGTGTTTGGCACCTTTCGTGTCCAAAGCAAACCTAGAAGAAGAAGAAGAATTTGGATTTATACCCCACCTTTCTCTCCTATCTTGTGACCTACAAGCTCCTTCCCCTTCCCCTCCCCACAACAAACACCTTGTGAGGTTGGTGGGGCTGAGAGAGTTCTGAGAGAACTGTGACTGGCCCAAGGTCACCCAGCAGGAATGCAGGAGTGCACATCTGGTTCACCAGTTAAGCCTCTGCCACTCAGGTGGAGGAGTGGGGAATCAAACCCGGTTCTCCAGATTAGAATCCACCTGCTCTTAACCACTACACCATGCCGGCTTACCAGGAGCCACACTGTGTTACTGAAGTTAAGCTACAGCCATCATTTTGTGCCTGGCTTCACCTGCTGCAGCAGCCATTTTGTTGCTGCACCGCCATGCTGTGTCAGAATTCCAGATGTGTTCACAGGGCCACGGAGGTCCCCTGCATTAATTCGTTGTGGAAATCCAGATCCATAATTTTGCTTAATATGCATAATTTATGCATATTAAGAAGAAGGAGGTTTGAATTTATACCTCCCTTTCTCTCCTATAGGAGATTCAAAGGGGCTTACCATCTCCTTTCCCTTCTCTCCTCCCACAACAAACACCCTGTGAGGTAGGTGGGGCTGAGAGAGCTCCGTAGAGCTGTGACTAGTCCAAGGGCACCCAGCTGGCATGTCTAGACTAATCTAGTTCCCCAGATAAGCCTCCACAGCTTAAGTGGCAGAGCAGGGAATCAAACCCGGTTCTCCAGATTAGAGTGCATCTGCTCTTAACTACTACACCACTGCTGCTCTTGGAAGGTAGACCAGTACTGGGAGAATAACAGTGCAATCCAAAGGGAGAAAACACTAAGGAGTGTGACCCTGTGCCAGCATAAAGGTCACTAATGGGGCACTAAGGGGCATTTACACCAGCACAGGGCACTTAATGGTGTTTCTGGGGAGCCATGCATCAGTGTGACACCTGGGCTCTATCACAGCTGCAGCGCCAGTGCTGCTCCAGTGCAGGTGTCCACTCCAAAGGGGCGTTTCTGGAGGCAGAGCCAGCTTTAGCCAGTGCACACTTACCCCAGCAAACTCAGTGGTGCATCCCATTGTGCTGCATTTTTCACTTACTGGCCAAAGCACAGCAAGCCTCTTAGGAGAAGGCATAGCTGTGCTGCCCCTGGCCACACCATAACTACCCGCCCCCTGCCAAGATTGCACTGTAAGGCTCCAACCAACCTTGTGCGATAAAACCACCAAGGGAATTGGAGTAAAAATATGGTTTGAACCCACAAATCTTCTCTTAGGGCCAAACTGCACATGAAGTTTTGTACTCTGTGAATATGCAGTTCCAAAACGAGGAAAAATAACTCCATTCTCCCAGGCTGTTTTGGCTCAGGAAAACAGCACAGAAGGAAGACAGTGGCCTCTTCGTCGCCCACGCCAAAGTGTCCAAAGGCCCCTGCGGACTTTTAAAATGCTGCTCCCTGCAACTGCTCTGGCTCTGGGGAAAGTCCCCAGATCTAAATCATGACAAAACCTGACATGCTATAGCAGTTCCTGTGTCACTTCGTGATCAGTTGTACATACTTGGATGAGTAGCAGAGGAGGAGGGGAACTGTCTCCCAAGGACTGGCTTAAAAGTATTTTGTCACCCGAGCAAGGGATACAGCCATTCTCTCCAGTACCCAGCTGGTGGAAGCTCAGGACCGGGAAGGAACTCTTTAGTTTGGAGAGGAGACGTCTGAGGGAGCATATGATTGTAGTCTATAAAATTGTGCATGGGGTAGAAAATGTGGGCAGAGAGAAATTTCTCTCTCACGCAATACTAAAACCAGGGGGCATACATTGAAAGTGCTGGGGGGAAGAATTAGGACTAATAAAAGGAAACATTTCTTCACCCAAGCGTGATTGGTGTTTGGAATATGTTTGGAATATCAGCACAGGATGTGGTCATGACCCCTAACCTGGATAGCTTTAAAAGGGACTTGGACAGATTTATGGAGGAGAAGTCGATCTATGGCTACCATCCTTGATCCTCCTTGATCTGAGATTGCAAATGCCTCAGCAGACCAGGTGCTCGGGAGCAGCAGCAGCAGCAGCAGCAGCAGCAGCAGGCCATTGCTTTCACATCCTGCCTGTGAGCTCCCAAAGGCACCTGGTGGGCCACTGCGAGTAGCTGAGTGCTGGACTAGATGGACTCTGGTCTGATCCAGCAGGCTCTTTTGTATGTTCTTAAGGAATGCTGGTCTTTGGCATGCTGCCAGTGCCTGGGAGTGAAGAGTCCCTACAAGGCATCCGGAACCTCCTCAGAACCCTCTCCAATGGGGAGAAAAATGTGATATAAATATTTCAATCCATCAAATCTGCACATGCCTTTGTGTATACTGCAAGTCAGGTCAAGATGGCCCAGGTGCACAAGCAATGCTAGCAATGTAGGGGCACCAGAAAAACAGCACACGGCCCGGGACAAAGTTGTGCCACAGGTTCTCCCGTGACATCGCAAGACAGCCTGTGGCATAGCACTCAGATTGCACAATGTGGGCCCCTGGTGTAGCAAAATATTGGACCAGATTCAGGCCAGGCTGTGCCGTCTGAAACCGTAAAAGTCTTCCTCGCTTTTCCTTTACCTTCCGATGCAACAGTTGAGTGCACATTTTGGAATTATTATGGAAAGGAATGGAAATAAACCAGCAAATATTTGCAAATGCTCTTCTAGGAAGCCATAGCATGGCCTTCTCCTGGAATACCATGTGTGGTTCTGGTTGCTGTATCTGAAAAAGGATATTGCGGAGCTGGGGAAAATGCAAAGGAGGGCCCAAACGATCAAGTGGTGGAGGTATTTTCCCTCCGAGGACAGGCTGAAGATTCTATGAGTTTTTTGCTTTAAAAAATTGCTAAAAAGGAGGGTTTTACATGTTGATAAAACTGTGCACCAGGTGGAGAAAGTAGATAAAGAGAATTTTCCCCCCTCTTCCATAATACTAGAACTTGCAGGCACCTGTACGACATTGATGGGCAATATATTCAGGACAGTCAAAAGGAAATACCCCTTTGCTCAATGAGTAGAAATCACTTCCAGAAGAGGTAGTAGTCATGACCAGGAGCAGGGGTGGCTTTATTCACGAATAGCTCATTTTTAGAGTACCCTCCCCAAGAGAACCATTTCCGTCTCTTCGAGGAATTCCCCAAAGATTCCAACACATTACAGTTTCCTTTTCTGAAGGGAGGTTTCCGGCCTGGGTTTCCGTTTCACACCCATGTTTTCCAGCAAAGCAAAACTTTTCCATGAGTTATAACCACTGGCTGGGATAGGATCCCTTCAAGGGGTTGTCAAGGCTAATATTAAGCTGAGATGGTTTGCCATTGCCTTCCTCTGCAGATTCTCCCTCGGTGGTCTCCCTTCCAAGGACCGACCCTGCTTAGCTT
This sequence comes from Sphaerodactylus townsendi, assembly GCF_021028975.2. NCBI lineage: Eukaryota > Metazoa > Chordata > Lepidosauria > Squamata > Sphaerodactylidae > Sphaerodactylus > Sphaerodactylus townsendi. The sequence goes on from NC_059438.1 coordinate 26,888,279, forward strand.
CCAAGATCTGACGAGATCAGGCCATACCACATTGTCTTCCCAAAAGTGCTCTTGAATTGGGGCATCCTATTTTTTTTTTTACTGTTTTGAAACTGTTCCCCTGCCTAAGTCCCTGGAAGGTCAGATGCCTTTGCCTCTTTCTGAACTCGGCTTTTGACATTTGTCCATGTCCTTTGGGAAGGGGGAGGGATGATCCTACGCACTTCAAAAGCGCAACGGCCTTCAATGTTTAATTAAGAATGATAACATGTTCTTGGCATCGCATGAGGCCCTGGCATGCTATGGTTGCTCCTGATAGCAAGCAACTGAACCTCCGGCAGCAGAATGGCAGAACTGGCATAGCTTCCCTTGAAGGCAAAGGGGGCATTTGACAACATCTGACAAGCAAAACACCCGTCTGTCTGCAGGACTCGCAATGGTTTTTGCTGCTTCAGTCTGAACCCAAGGCCAGGGCTGCTTCTCCAAGATTCCAGGATCAGAGTTCTTTTTTATTGGCTGTATTGGATGTGTTAAGTGCCATCAAGGCCCTTTCAACTCCTGATGACCTAGTGAATCAATGTCCTCCAAAACATCCTATCCAGTGTGGCACAGATGGATTCTAATCTGGAGAACCAGGTTTAATACCCACTGCTCCACCTGAGTGACAGAGGCTTATCTGGTGAACCAGGTGTGTTTCCGCACTCCGACATTCCTGCTGGGTGACCTTGGGCTGGTCACAGTTCTTCGGAACTCTCTCAGCCTCACAAGGTGTCTGTTGTGGGGAGAGGAAGGAAAAGGAGTTTGTAAGCCAAAGTGGGGGTATAAATCCAAGCAGCAACAACAAACACCCCAACCCCCTCCCCCCTCTCCTCCTCCTCCTCTTCTTCTTCCTCTTCTTCTATTTATTGATCTATCTGTACACATGTTTTATAATAATTTGATCTTCAGTTTATTAACAATACTCTTTAATTTCTAGCTGGAAACCAGCTGCTTGGGGTGTGTGATAAACACAGGGGGAGTTGGCAAGCAGTAGCAGCAGTTTTACCAAATGGTTCAGCTGCCTTTGCCCTCTTCTGGGTTCTATGCCCATGTTCCCATCCAAACTTGTGAGGCAGACTATTGAAGGGGCAATGCCAGCATTCCCTAGGGTGTGCTAGAAAAGGCACAGTCCATCTCTGGCCTCGAACAATCACAGGAGTTACCCAGGGATGCCAGTGCGCCCAATGGCTTTCAACACATATTGCAAAGGAGGAAAGGCTATTTGTGTGGATCTAGGAGCCAAATGCATCTGCTGTGGTCCTTACCCTGAGGAGCTTACAGACTGGCCCAGTAGGGAGGGAAGAAGCAAATAGAACAATTACAGAAGGGAGAAATTGCTCCTCCTTCTCAGATGGACATTTAGAGTGACCCCAACAGGTCCCTTCACCACTGGAAGATGAACAAATCAAATGCCATGAGTATCATTAACTGGGAGGGGGCGGGAGAGAGAGAGAGAGAGAGAGAGAGAGGTGAAACACTTCTGAAAAAGCAAACATAGGTAGACCTTATAATTTTATTATATCTAACTCTCAACAAGACCTCGGTTGCGGACCACAAAATCCAGAGACTGGGGTCGTGTATTATCACACTTCCATTACAATGCTTATTAGATATCTGATCCTGATTACGTTGAGTGACACTGTATATAATCTGCCTCTCAAACCCAGTAGGTAAGGTGGACTAAAAAGTGAATACATCAAGTACAAATAGAAAGCATTTTTCTACAGACGCTCCCCCCCACCCCCGGCCAGGTTTTACAGAAAAAAGTTAAAAACATATTTTAAAAGATTTTTTTAAAAAGAAGAATGTTGTCTGCACTCATTCATACAATATAAAGGTGTTGCGAAGGGGGGGGGGGGGCAGGCAGGTGAAGTTGAAGGGTTCAAGATTCCTCCTGTCCCATGGGAACAAGTTGGGGGCCCCAGCAATCAAGCAAGCATGAAAGAATGCTGTGGAGTTTCCCCCCTCCCCAGCTATTCTCATAGATCCCGATTATCACACACACACCAGCAGCAAAAGAATAAAGAACATAAAAGTCAGAATAATTTGAGTCAGCAACATTTGGGTCCAAATGTATTTTATTAATTTAAAATATTAATGGCCTGCCTTTCTGCTGTCGGTTCTCCAAGATGAACTATAGAGAAGTGAAGCTGGGCGTGTAACTTTGAATTGGTAACTTTTTAGTTAATGTTATGATCATTGGCTGACCAGCAGCTCAATTCAAAGCATGTCCACTTGGAACCAATTTCAGCTGGACTTAAATTTTCTAGAAAGTGTAGAGAAAGACAAGGAGAGAAATATTTAAAGACAAGGAAATCTGGCCTAACTACTGCTTAACTTCCTGACACTGGAAAATATCTGTCAGATGATGAGTTGCTGCACTCCCAGAGCGTCAGGAAGACACCACTTTCTTGTTGGGATCCCAGTGAGTGAAAAAATAGTTTTTGTGTTTTTGTAGCTGAAGCTACCTGGTCATAGGGCTGACTGGCCAGTGCCCATGCCATCAAAAAGAGCCACAGCATCCCTGCACTGCATTAAAAAAAGACTCCTTGTTTCTTGTTAAAATTGTATGTGTTCACAGATTGACTCACTGTCTGACATAAGGGAGAGACACGAGACGCTGGACTACAAAATTAGCAGCAGAATCACTAGTAAGTATGTAAGAGGCACTACAAAGGTTGGGGCAAAGCTGGGCTTTCCTAAGGGGAGAAAAAATAAGCCATGTTTTAAATGTACATTTACGGCTACCATCTGTACGATATACAACCCTATTGAGGGTAATATTGAGGGTAAGACGATCCCCCATCCCTTTGCTCAATACTGAGGAACAGCAATAGTAAGGATTTCCCAAAGCACCCTAAATATGCCTATTATATATATGCTTAGCAAAATAATTGAATTATTAAGTTTAACTAGAAGGAATTTAAGAGCAAGGAGGCGTCCTGAAATTTGGCGTAGGATTGCAGCCTGGATTTTCTGAAAGCCTAAATGGTGTGTGTGTGTGTGTGTGTGTGTCGGGGGGCTATTGCTGTGCTAAGAATGGTCCACTGTGCTACTGCTGTGCTAAGAAAGGTCCAATGGCCTGCTCAAAGTACTTAAAGAAACAATTTTTTCCATCATTTTATACAAGCAGCCACGGCAGACAGTAAACCGGGTTGCAGACTAACATTGCTCTGCTTAGAACTTCCGCGCTTATCTCCTCCACCCAAAGCACAAAGCATCAACCTGCAGGTGTACATGCAAGGACTTCTTCTTAGATGGACTCGAGGACAAAGCTGCTGTGTGCTCAGTTCCTTGGAGCTGGATGTTTGAGTGGTGGGTTCTTTTCTAGAGGAAGAGTAAGATACTGACGTGTTTCACCTGGTAGTACCACAGTGGCTTAGGAAGGATCAAGCTGTTCGAAATTCAAGTGTCACCAGTGCTGCACTTAGTCATTCTGTGACTCAAGAGGAAAAATAGTTATTAAAAAGATTTGGAAATCTAAATTTGTCTGCAGCGGCTGTTGCTGTTAAATCTGCATGATTACTGGGCCCATTCTAGACAGCCCTCTTCTGGAAAGTTGGGCGCATTACATCTCCTGAACTTCTCTTGGCAGGGTATGACTGCAACTAGAAAGATTTCTCTTCCTAGTTTGCTAAAGTGGGGAATATTCTGAAAGGGGGGAAAGACTGAGTTTGGGCGATTTTCTCCACAATATCACCGCAGAATACCAGTTTTCTCCATTAATTTCTACGTGACCCCGGCAGCTGTTAAAGCAATTCCACCCTCTTCTCATACCTTTTGGCACGCCTAGCAACCAACTCAGCTCAGACTGAGGAACAAGAGGCAAAGATAGTAACCCTGGGAATCAGTGACCAAGAATGAATGGGGCCATGTGGAGGTAATCATGCAACCAGCTACGGCTCATCTTGTATTTCCCCCACATAGTCAACCACTTCCACAAGGCAAGTTTCAGAATAGCCTTGTGCCTCTTATGCCGCACAAAGGCGTTGATTTTAAAAAGCACATTTTAAATCCCCCTCTGTTTAAAAGCTCAGAAAGCAATTGCAAAACTCTTGGATCCATTTAAAGGAGCAAGCCGGTATACCAGGAACACCATCTGCACCAGCGCTTTCCATGCCAGCTTATTGGCAGTCTTGCCGAACCCACAACTAACTAGCCAGATACAGCCCACTGGCCATATGGGAAGATCCTGCCAACGATGGTAGTTGCCCAGCTCATGTGTTAGCAGTTCCAGGCAGCACAAGCAGGTGATCTGTCGAGCTTTTTGTTCGGCATGGCTGCTGCAGATTGTGCCAGCCTACTGTTTGAACAGCTACCTTTTTTTTCTCAGACAGTGGCTGACATCTATATCCTGGGTACATACAGAAGGAGAACTTTGAAAGGTGTTCCGCATGCATGCGAGGTTCATCTGAACCCACACAGCTTAGGGCCAGGTATTTCTGCTCACACAGCTTCTCCCAGTTTGTACATCATACTGGAACCAGTGCGGGGACCTGCACTGCCATGCAGCCATGGCTGGCTTTATGTCTCCATGCAAGCATGTCCTGCACAACCCCTTTTTGCCAAGAGGGTCTCCCACACTACAGTGTGCCAAACCAAGGACCCAGGAAGGTGCTTAACTATCACCCAACTTTTCATCCTCAAGATAGATCTAAAATTGTCACTGGTCCCAAAACCACTTAAAACACATTTTCTGCTGAGCACACAGTGATAAATTGAATCCATTTTTTCCATTAACCGCCAACCATTGATACAATTTACATTCCTACAATTCTTTCAGTATTTGAACAACGATATGGCAAAGCCCTCAGCCCCACAAATTGGTAAATGATACAGCCAAGATTGACGCTTCATAAATTCCTCAGATTAGATACATAGACAAAAGCTTCCCTGGGGATTGGGGGCTTTCAGCGCTGCTTATGTAGGAAAACAAATACAGAAATGCAGCTCCGCATTCCAGGATCCTAAAAGAAAATCCCTCCAGACTGTTCGAGGAGGCATCTGGCTGCATGGAGATGGGAAATGAAAAAGAGGGGCGGAAACAGCTGAAGGACGAGAACAAGGGATACAAAGTACCAGTGGTCTGAAAAATGATTATAGAGACATCCAAATATCAAAAGGCACGCATGTAAAATTCAAAATTACAAAATGTGATAGAACATACAAAAATACTATTGGAATTACAAACCTACAAAGCTATATTATGATTTCCACGCGTCAGCAGGGAGCCTATTGCAAAATCGTTGCTCTGCCACCAGTTCAGAATTTATGTATATAAAAGAATCCATAGGATCATAGTGTTGGAAGGGACCATCTAGTCCAGGGGTCTGCAACCTGCGGCTCTCCAGATGTTCATAGACTACAAATCCCATTGTAGAGCCGCAGGTTGCAGACCCCTGATCTAGTCCAACTGCCTGCTCAATGCAGGATCAGCATAGAGCAGTGATGGCAAACCTTTTAGAGACAATGCCAGGGGCGGAGCAAGGGAAAACTGCATCCTGGGCATGTGTGCGCCCCGCGCCCCTGCCCTGCAATGCCCCAAAACACCCCTGGAATGCCCTTGCCACGCCCCCGCAGGGTCATGCCCCCAGTGCGTTGCGCACCCCTCGCCCCCTTGACACTTTGCCACTGTCGAGTGCCCAAACTGGGGCGATGGAGCACGTGTCCAAAGAGGGCTCTGAATGCCACCTCTGGCACCCGTGCCATAGGTTCGCCACCAATGCCATAGAGCATCCCAGACAAGCATTTGTCCAGCCGCTGCTTAATGACTGCCAGCAAGGGGAGCTCATCACCTCCCTAAGCCGCTAATTCCACTGTTGCACAACTCTTAATGGAAAAATATGAATTCCTAATATCCAATCACCTTTCTTCCCATAATTTTATATGTAATAATAGGTATAATTTCTTTTACAGTAAGCAGACATTTCAACAGTAAAAGGAGGGAGGAAAGATAGAAAAATAACAGCAGAAGCTAACAGTGAAACGCTACCACATGTTTCAGATTCAGGAAAGTAATAAAATGCCACCAGAGCAATTAAAATCAAATGTGGCAGCACAGCGAGGATCAAGCTTAAGAACTGATAGCAGAATTCACAATCCATCAAAGCTGAGAAGCCAAAAAAAAGGTTTCACTCAGTCTTCAATGCTCAATAGACTTGGTACCCAAAGACTAGCTGTGAGGAGGGAGCTCCTGAGACATGGAGCGACCAAAGGCCACGCTGCAAATTACATCTTGTTTTGATCCCATCGCCATTTTGTTACTTGGACTCATGAGAACATGACCAAATGTTGCTAATGGACGATGGAATGACAGGGATAAAAGTTCTCTCTCGGTGGGAAGCATTTTAAACAAACTGGAGTCTAATTCCTTCCAGGCTGTCTTCAGTTGTCCTGGCCCGGAATGGGCCAAACAAAAAGATTTTGTCTTCATTCCATTATACAAGGCAGGTTGAAGACAAGAGGCCATGCTGGCAGGGGCTGATGGGAATGGTAGTCCATGAACATCTGGATGCCATAGGTTCGCCACCTTTGTACTGTAGTATACAGAGGACTGTATTTCTCAAAAGAACTTACACACTTCTCCATTTCCATCCTCACAACATTAGGGTGAGAATGTGTGAAATTTGAACTAGGGCTTTCCAGTTCCTAGTCTGACACTCTTTAAATACTACCCCAATGTAATAAGGTTCTTTAGTCGGTATTCCTTTCATCTCAAAAACAAGCACACTGCATATTTCTTGTACTACAAATTCTTAAGGTTTAAGGCAATTAAGGTATGTTCTGGTTGGTCTGGAATGAGCTGGACTGTGCAAGAGAGACTCATGGAAACTGGAGCATCTCCAGAAAAAAACAGTACCCAGCCTGCACCAGTTGCTTGAAGAGATCCATGAGAGAATCCTTAGGGTCTAGAAGGGAAAGCAGTTCACATGCCACCTTGACCAACCATAGTGCTATCCAGAATAACTCCTTTGAAAACAAACACAAATTAGAAGAAGAGTTGGATTTATATCCCCTTTTCTCTCCTATAGGAGACTCAAAGGGGCTTACAAACTCCTTACCCTTCCCCCCTCACAGCAAACACCCTGTGAGGTAGGTGGGGCTGAGAGAGCTCTGAAGAATGTGACTAGCCCAAGGTCACCCAGCTGGCGTGTGTTGGGAGCGTACAGGCTAATCTGAATCTCTCAGATAAGCCTCCACAGCTCAGGCCACAGAGCGGGGAATCAAACTCGGTCCCTCCAGATTAGAGTACACCTGCTCTAAACCCACTACACCACTGCTGCTCCTATGCAATTATATTACCACTCTAGGAAGATGTAATATTATATGCTTCCCTTCGCCACCAGACTTTGGGGGAGTCCTGGAACTGTTCCAGGGCTGAGCAAGGAAGCAGTCAGTGGGAGACAGGAACTACCAGCTGTGACCTGGGGTCTCTCCCTCTGGTTGCTCCCACACATTATTAAGGTAGCAATAATTCCCAATGGGAATGCTTTGTCCACACACACAAATCCAGTTGCAAACAACTGCTATAGCAAAATATCAGAGTGTACAAATTCAATTCCTTGTATACTTCCGTCACCTCTGACCTAGCTGTGCAGCTGTAAAGCAATGAGACATTCTGAAGAGCTTAATAAAGGAAGGTGAGCCGCAGACACGTGCAACGATCAAGAAAGATCCAACCAAATCAGCAACAAAATTTTATTTAAAAAAACCACTCCCTTTTCAACTCGAAAGGATGTCCTGTCTTACGCTTGCAAGGCATTTAAAGGCAAACCAGTATAAGTATTAAGCTTGAAGACACTGCACCAATCCTCAGATCAGCACAAGAGGTGGGCTGAGCAGACAAATGAATAGCAAGTCATTCAGATGTTTATTTGGTCCATCGGATGACTGGTAAAGTAGCGGTATCTGAGTTTTACAAAACACCCCATATAAATAACCTGAAACTGTAACAGTACACCAAAGTCTGCTCCTGACATAGAACATCCTGGCAGTATGAGCTGAAAGAGCAAATTAACATTGTTTTACAGTAATGTACATTTGTGCCAGCTGAACCTTTGAAACATGATAAATGTTTATTTTCAAGTTTGTTTTTTGCTTTGAGGGTGTGAAAAATGGCTAGAGCTAGGGTGTTTTTTTTTCTGTAGTCAGAATGAAAACCTCTCGATTTTTCTAGGGATAAAGCAATTTCACTGAACCAGAATTTGCCTTGACTTCTTGATCCTGATTGATCCTTCAAAACATTATATACACAAAACATGCTACGTTTTTGTGACTGTTCAAGGTTTTCTTTTTAAAGAAACTAGAAAGATCTACTATATTTAGTATATCATACTTGAGGAGTTCTAAACGCTACTGAATGGGTAAAGAATCTGCAAGCCAGAAGCATTGTTGGTGAATTTCCAGAGGCGTACTAGGGGAAAATGGGGCCCAGAGACATCCATTTTCCAGGCGCCCCCCCCCCACAGCTGCCAACTCCAGAAGGGAGGGCAGAAGGGACTGCCAGCTGCTGGCTGGGAGCTAGCAGTCGGGAGGGGGGCAGGGCTTGGGGGGGAAGCCAGCAGCTGGGATAGGGGCGAGGCTGGGGGGGGGGTCCTCTGGCTTCCTTGGCCCTGCCCATGTCAATGACAACATGGGCAGGGCCAAGGGCACCAGAAGTTGCGGTCTTCCTGGTCACGTGGGGGGATGATTTTGCGCCCCCAAGTGATCAGATCAGTTGCGCCCAGGAACACAGGGTACCCCCTGTCCCTAGGCAAATACGCCACTGTGAATTCCACCTTTTGGAGCAAAGGTCCTTGGCAGACTCTAGTTCTGGACATTTCCCACACCCCATCCTCTGTTCTCTTGGCACATCCCTCCGGCTGGGAACGCTGCAGCGCTCAATCTATTGCAATCACATCATCATGCTCTTCGGCTGGCGTATCCGAGCGCATCCTTTTGGTGCTGGCCTGCTCCTTATCATCCAGCTTCCTCTTCTGGCCTTTATTCTCCATATTGTCGGAACTGTCAGAAGGACCTTCTTCAGTTTCAACAATCAAGACATCATCATCTTCATCTTGAGCTGGAAAAGACAGACTTGCTGGAGTAGGCAGCCAGATTTTCCTCCCCACTGGTAAGGGAGCGGATACCAGCTTAACGCAAAGGTGCAGATAATGAACTGTGCGCTTACGCCACAGGATTAGGCACTTCAAGACTACTCTATGAAGTGACTGGCACTGATTTGTTCAGGAAGTAAATGGCCATTTTGCAAAAATCAGCTGAAGTTGTTTTTTTAAACTAAACAAGTATCTGTCAGCATGTCTAAAGTTTAACAATTACAAGTTGAAGAGAAGACTGAAAAATTTAAACTTTGAAAGGACTCAGAAGATTTATATCCCCCCTTTCTCTCCTGTAAGGAGACTCAAAGGGGCTTACAAACTCCTTTCCCTCCCCCCCTCACAACACCCTAAGAGGTAGGTGGGGCTGAGAGAGCTCCAAAGCACTGTGACTAGCCCAAGGTCACCCAGCTGGCATGTGTTGGAGTGCCCAAGCTAATCTAGTCCACCAGCTCAAGTGGCAGAGAAGGGAATCAAACCCAGTTCTCCAGATTAGAGCACACCTGCTCTTAACCACTACACCATGCTGGCTCCCAGGAGAATAGTTGGATTGTTGCGCTATGAACCGTAATGCTGTATCCCTTTAACTTCTTCCCTGTCACCCAATGCTGAGGCTGCCAGTATCGCCAGAAGGCAGTGAGTCTCTAAATCATAGGTGTCAAACTCAGGTCCTCCAGGTGTTCATGGACTACGATTCCCATCAGCCCATGCCAGCAGGGCCAATTGGCCATGCTAGCAGGGGCTGCTGGGAATTGTAGTCCATGACATCTGGAAGGCCTGAGTTTGATATCTATGGTCTAAATGGTCACCTCTAGCCACCCTTTCCCCACCACACAGCAGGTACTTACCTGTGGATGTTGACGGCTGTGCCCCATCGTCACTCCCATTGGTGATGTTCTTAGCAGGCTGTTCTGACGATTTGGGACCAACCACTTCATCTCCAACAACTTCAAACTCCACATCTTTCCCAAGCTCTTCACTGAAAAAAATAAAAGCACACACACTTGAGTACACACCCAATCTTGGTCAAACATCCTCTAAAAAGCCCGCCTCCAACAGAAGAACCATTGAAGCTGCAGGAAGCCTCCTCAGACTGGAGGAAAACTTGAAACTTGAGTCAACACATTACTATTTTAATGAATAAAACTAATTTTGCTCAGTGGAGAGGCAGGAAAGGGGTAGAGATTCACCAGCGGAGTTTCCAATACTTTACATGATTTTTTCCCCCATCACTTACCCAAGCTGCCTGCTGTGCCCCAACGCGGACACTGCTCTAGCTGCTGACCTGGGAAATTCTCCCTCCACGAAGGAAGAGAAATCCTAAGCTCTTTCCGCACATGCAGAATAATGCACTTTCAAACTGCTTTCAATGCTCTTTGAAGCTATGTGGAATAGCAAAATCCACTTGCAAACAGTTGTGAAAGTGGTTTGAAAACGCATTGTGCAGAAGGGCCCCTAGTTTCTCAGCTTCATTCTGTGTTTCTCACAGAGCTGGTCTCCAGGTGAGAAGAATGCACTCTTCCATGGGAAGCTCTCCCACTGTCTCCTGGTACTACCTGAACCCCCAAGGATCTCACCTGTGGAGGATGTTGATCAGCAGGGTGTAGTCCTGAAGAAAGTCATCTGCTTGCAACCGGGTGCCATTTCTGATCCCAAAGTCTGATAACTTTCTATGGTTATTGGCTGGGAATAATAATAAAAAAGCAAGTGAACCCTGTCATGCTAACAATTATACAGTCACAAGCACAGATAGCTTTAAAAGAGGACTCAGATTCATGGAGGACAGGTGTATCAGTGGCTACTAGCCATGGTGACTAAGAAGAAGAATTTGGATTTATATCCCCCTTTCTCTCCTGTAGGAGACTCAAAGGGGCTTACAGTCTCCTTTCCCCCCTCCCCCAACAAATACCCTGTGAGGTGGGTAGGGCTCAGAGAGCTCCGCAGAGCTGTCACTAGCCCAAGGTCACCCAGCTGGCATGTGTTGGAGTGCCCAAGCTAATCTGGTTCCCCGGATAAGCCTCCACAGCTCAAGTGGCAGAGCGGGGAATCCAACCCGGTTCTCCAGATTACAGTGCACCTGCTCTTAACCACTACACCTGGTTGTTGAGCCTCCAGAGTAACTGGTTGGCTGCTGGGTGAGACAGGATGAGACTAGATGAGATGGGCCACAGGTCTGATTTGGCCAGGCTCTTCTTCTTACAGCGATGCAAGGAACATGACACCTAGCGACTCCTTTCTCTATCTGGCTATGTCAGATGCCAGAAGTGGGGCTTTTCTGCTAGTGTCAAAGAACAGCATGTGCTTGGCCAAAGGGGTCCACAGGCTTGGTCAAATTAAGCAAACACAGAAGGGCTGGACCACAAGGTCCTTTGACTGACACAAGCAGTTGGTAGAATCGTGTACTTTTGGGATTCCACTATTACATTCAGCACCCTAAATGCTTCCCAGTGTCAATAATATAAACTGACACACACACATCCCCCCACAGCAGGTAATATGGGGAGATTCTACCTGCAGCTTGGCCAACACATGTCTACGTGACCAGGGAGTCTCTCATATACACACATGACATACGGCAGTTGTCACTTGTGTGTCTGATGTTGGAGTCCCCAGTGCCTGGGCAACACAAGTCCTCAAGGTCAAAACTTCTCCAAGTGCCAGGCTGGCTTCGGATACTCAGTTCAGGGTGGGTCAGGTATTTTCATTCCATACCTTCAGTCTCTCCTTCTTCTGAAGAGATGAGAATAGTTCCTTTGCCATCTTCTATCTGAACATCTGGGGCTACCATATTAAACTTTTCTTTCACTATCTGGAAGGGCAAAAAAAGTTAACTGGAAAAGCATTACAAGCACCCCCAAGAGACAGACTCACTACCTAGAACATGTGATGGAAACTTAGAAAACATTTGCACCAGCCCCAGCTGTTTTACGAGATATCTGTACATTGCTATTGCTGGAAACAATTATATCTTGAAGAGTGATTTCAAAAATCAAGCCCTCAAGTATAAAATGTGTTTTGATATAAAACCCTTGCCACCATCAAGGCTTTGATCACCTCCACCTTAGATGACAACCATGTGTTCTCTGCAAGGCTGCTGCTGAAGGCTTACTCCAAAACGAAAGACTGCTGAAAAGGCTGCTGCCTATGGTAGGCTCAGATGTTGTCGATGAGAAATTTATGAACACGAGGTAAAGTTGAAAATGCAGGAGCCTGGTAATGGAAGAAGCTGACTTGCCTTATCTTGCAGCGTCAACACCGTCACTTTGTGGACATTCAGTTTCACTGTCACTTCTGGCTTGCTTGCACACACATAGCAGTTAGGATTTGGGGGATCCAAAGCACAAGGGACCAGCAGTTTTTTTCTGGGGTTTGGCTGCTTATTAAGAAATATCTTCAAAGAGGAGGGAAAAGGAACAATAAAGATCCAGCATGTACAAGCACAGAAAAGAGAAAGGGAAAGAGAAATAACCAGACTTACCGCTCTGCACTGATCTATCTTTCCTGAGAGAATCTTTAAACCCTCCAGGACTATCAGGCCAGCTATGATAGCATTAGTGGTAGCTATGGCAGGGATGATGTTTCCTGCCATCGCTGCAGAAAAAGCAGAAAGAGAGGTTTCTCTTGCACATGAAAAAGGAGAGAGAAAAATACTGGAAGAGGTCAAGGGAAATGTTTTGTTCTTACATTTGATATCAAACCGGCTCTTCATATTCATACTAAAAATATGCATCCTGAGGTTTGCAGCAGAAGTGACGAAGTCCAGCGCCGGAGGGTCATCCTGTCAACACAGAGACCCATTTAAATGGTTTCAGACAGTACTACTTACAATAGGAGCCATGTGGTCTAGTGGTTAAGTGCTTGCACTGCCACTCACACCGTCAGGAGTTCGAGCCCCCTGTGAGTCAGATATCCTGGCAGCTGGCTCATGGTCAACTCAGCCATCCATCCCTTTCTTGGTCGGTAAATGAATACCTAGCTCATAGCTAGGGGGTAAAGAATAGCTGGGGAAAGCAATGGCAAACTACCCCACAAAAACGGCTTGCCTATAAAATCACTGCTCACAGTGATACCTCAAGGTCGGACACGACTGAAGGGGAAACTTTACTTACAAAACCCTGCAATACAGGCTAGTATGTATCATTGTCATGTATTAAAAGCTCAAGGCCCAGTTCATAACCCAGCCACAACCTCTCCTTTGCACACAACAAGCCCATAAACATTTGCCAAACTAACCTTATCCCATGTTAGTTCTGCTCCATCGCCTTTGCCTGCCAGTTGAGTTCTCAAGGTCTCAACACTTTTGGAAAAAAGCCGTGCATAGCTCTTGACATCTAGAACCTGTTGATCTTTCAGGCCTGAAGATGGCTCGTTCTGTTGGTTGGATGCATTGTTCTCTTCACGGAGAAAAAAACAAAGACAAACATTAAGTTGGCAGGTAATGGAGAAAATTGGTTTTTAAAACCATAGGCCAGGTGTGGAAGTATAGGACTGACCCTGGAAAGGCCAGGTGTGGAAGTATGGTTTGGAACCAGTGAGGTAGTCATGTTAGGGAGGCTTCAATATTGTTTGCTAATTCTTTTAACTGTCATACTTTGCTCAACTTGCGGGGAACACGTTGGTGGTGGAAAAATCACCCAATTCATGTAGAGGAGTGGGGAATCAAACTCCATTCACTAGATTAGAGTCCGCCACCCTTAATCACTACACTGGCTGGGAACATATCTAGTGTAAAACTTGCTGCTCATTTCACACCTACTTTTCTTCACCTGTCATATTTCCTCATTTTACTTATTAAGCAATAAAACAGTTGACTGGGACCTCATGCTTCAAGCTCAGTTTGATGCCTGGCAATGCCCCGCTGGTAGAGGAGTGCGGCTTGAAAGGATGAGGGGAGGGATTGTTCTGGGCCCACCCTAGCTGGGCTCCCTCTAGTCTAAAACATAGGTGGCAGAGAAGGCCCTTGACTGCAGCAGGGCTGCTGGGGATCAGAGAGTACTCCTTGGAGGAGACACCCCAACCTTGGCAAACTCTCACAAGGCCAACCCCTTCCTCACCTGACAGCCTGGCTTAAAAAAAAAATCACTTAAGTACAAGAAACACTTACCCTGTTTTTGTATTTCATTCCAGTCCAGAGGCAGCGGGGGTTTTCGTTTCCTCCAGAGTTTATCCATCGTTAGTAGATACCGTATGTCGTCTTTGAAAAGCTTAAAAACAAGATTTGGAAAGCAAATCTAATAAGACATGATCTATGTATTTTTTTATTTCTCAAACTTGCCAAGTTACTACAATAGCATAGGAAAATGCAGCATTAGGCTAAGAACAACTGAATTTCTTGCTTTGCTTCTGTCACTAAACCTCTTCTAGAAGCACCATAAATAATACCTGTCAACCAGTGAAGTATCTACATACAGCCACAGGTCCTTGAAATATAACCACCAATTTATCCCGAAGGACCAACTTGGGTATGGAATCAGATTTTGAATTCAGAACACACAACATTATTTCCTTGCGAACATGACACTGTGCAGTTCCTCTCTATTTCATTGCTAATGCTTTTTGGCCAGTACCTTTGTGAAGAGTTTTACTGGATCATATCCTGTTGATTTTGCCCATTCCTTGGTTGAGACACGTTTAATATCACCATCTTCATTAGACGCTCTTGCCCTGGCCTCTGCTTCCGCCGGTTCCCCTATCAAATAACAGTTTATTTACTATTAAGGTCACTCACCTGACACTCATTGCATCTGGAGCACACTGTATTGGCATTTTGCCACAAAAACCTTTACATGATTTCTGGCCCTTCTGTAAAAATTTGCCTACTAAAAATTCAGAATTCTATTTCAAATGTTACATTTCAGTGACTGAAGCTGGGAATTCAAAGCCATATTCCCAAACAGCAAGAACTAAAGTTCAGAGGAACTTCCACAAAAAAACTGTGGGGACAAAGAAAGCATTTTTGAGTGGCAGCCAGTCTTCTAGGAACAAGATGATTTCCCCAACTGGAGAAGCAAGTCCCCAGCTGAATGGACTCCAGCAGTAATTTCTGAGAGAGACTCTGACACAAGCTTGAAATGAACAAGCAGGAGTCTTGTGGTATCATAAAGGAGAACACATTTTTATTCAGGCATCAGTTTCTATGAACTAGAACTTCCTTCATCAGATGCATGAAATGGCTCCACAGTTGGAAATGAACAGATAATGTTACACTTACAAGCAGCTTCAGGATCAGCTCTGTCAGGGGACACCTCCTGATCAGCATCTTCTTCTCCAAATAACTGACTGCACATGAAAAACACAAGGTATCTTACCAATAATACAGCACTAAGGGATGCAATGTTCGACGATAAACCCTCCACCAATAAGAGAGCAGGACTCATGAAGCCTTATTGGTGGAGAGTTTTCTGGACATTCCGTTCCTGTCGTGGAGCAGCGGTGCCTTGCTGCCACTGCTCTGGAGCTCCAAAAGCCCCCTCGCCCTCCCCACCACCACATCCTCCCAGCCCCTACCTGCCCTCCCCCCCCTCCGGCCCCATCTAGGCCCACTACATTTCTTACTCTACAGCGGGCTTTACTACTAGAGAGAGAGTGTGTGTGTGTGTGTCTATTTATTTATTTCCTGGCTAGCAACACAGATATTGTTAAAAGCAAGAGATCGATGTACTAAGTGTTCTGTCTGTAAGGAACACATTCCTGAGGGATGGTTGGCAGGTACACGATTACAATAACTCTGCTGAAATTAAGCTAGTTCTGGTCTAAGCAGTGCCTGAATGGGAGCACTTACTAGGCATCAGTTTGCTAGCTCTGAAGTCTGTGCTCCTTTTGCTTATTTTTGACAGGCTCTCTGGTACATACTTGCACACTTCCTCCAAGTAAAACAGAAAAGTGAAGTAACTTTTCTAGAAGCAGGCTAATGTGAGACATGTTAAGAGACAGAACAAAAATCTGCCTTATAGCCAGATTCTGCACACAATCTTAACAAATGAATCTTAAACTCTACAGGCTAGATCAGGCAAAACTGTTTTGAATCAGTCTCAGTCTACTTAGGTCTGGACTGGCAGAGGTTTTCCAGAGGTTTTCCATCTGCACAGGCAGATGTTTTTCACTTCACTACTGCCTAATCATTTTAAACTGGCGATATTGGGAATTCAATCTGGGAACTTCTGCATGCAAAGCGGGCGCTCTGAGCCACACTTCTAGCTTGACCCATGCCAATCTTTGGCCATTGTAACTAGCTGGGGTGGTTTTCCAGAAAAGGTCATCACTCCAGCTGCCCTGAAAAGGGTGACTGTGAGACCCCATTTCTTAGATCCCAAACTATCAGCTAGTACAAAATATTCTCTTAATTGGACAGATGCTGCAATGAGCAGTGGCCACACAACTCAAGACATTCATGGACAAAAAAAGGATTACTGGGCCCTTTTCAGGCTGGCTTCTGAGACAAACTATCATGCTTGCCTTGACTGATGATCACTGCTAGAAGATAAGATACGGGCAGGGTGACCCTGTTGGTTTTCCTGAACCTCTCTCAGAGGTTTTTACTATCATCCCCCTATGGTATCCCCCTCTGGTCCAGTTAGATCAGGCAGGTATTACAGGCACCACGCTCTGGTGGATTTGGCTACGACATGGTGGACTGAGTGCCAAAATAGCTGCTGGGAAAAACCTGCTCACTCCTATAGTACTTAAAATATGGTCCTGCAGAGCGCTGTGGTGTTCCCCGTGTTACTGCTGGCAGAGTAATCTGGAGTACTGGACTAAGGGATCACTGATTTGGATGATACTTAACCAGATCTCTCCTTTTCAACTGAAGAAGGGAGGCACGGATGCCTTAAAGTGGTGCCCGCGAGTGATAATGGACCAATAAAAGCCAATAAATGGAAGCTCCACCCAGAGAAGGGCTTAGGTACACCAAGCACAGAAAGCAAGACAGAATGGGACAGCAGTGCTTTTAGATAGAAAGTTGGAAAGAGAAAGCTGAAAGATGGCATTTTTTCCAAAGAAAGCAAGGCTTACTTGAATAAATACTTTGCCCACACAATACAATGGATGGGTTCAGACGGAGTGTTGCGGATTGTACAGCCTGGAAAGGTTTTCTGGGTTGGTTTAGGATGGCATTCGTAGCACTCAGTCACTCCCTAAAAGACACATGTTTTTTCCCATGAAGTTAGTGGGAAGCAGTAACCCGAGACCATCGTGCCCCAGCAACTGACAAAGAGAATGATATTGATCTCACCTTTTTTATAACAGTCACTTGCCCAAGGTAGCCGGCAGTTCCGCTCTCTATAAGGGGCACATCAGCAGCCAGACACATTCGGTTGACATGATTTCGTGCAGCTGGATGTAGAAGAATTAGAGAACAGTCGGTGCTTTCCAATACAGTCTTTTGGCATAAAACCTGGCCCGCCACCCATTTCAACAGTGGTTAACTGCTTAGAAAGAAAGGATAATGTTGACAGTTCAACTTTTTCCAAGCAATCCAGACATGCAGGAGAAACAACCATTGTTCTTGATAGCTCTCCTGGAGTACTAGATGATTTTTGAAATGGGAAGGCTGACAAAGATTGAAAAACTTACAGGGCTGTATGTTGGCACCTGTGCTGTTCAATCTTTTTTTGCATGATTTTGCTTCCACCTTGGACAGCACTAACTCACGCTGTCCTTATCTGAATGGTGTCTCTATCCAACTCTTCTCTACACTGATGATGCAGTCCTGCTGTCTCGCTCGAGGTCGGGTCTAAAAAATCTGCTTCTCCAATGCAACGATTATTGTTGTGATTGAAAAACTTGAATGAGGCAGCAAGTACACGGGTCAGAAGAAATCAGCACTTCTCATTTCAAAGTTTTGGATCTCACGTGTCTCATACTAGAATGCAAAATTCTCACCTCTGTTATCCAAGGCATTCATAACCAGAGTAAACTGTCGGAAAAACTCCACATTATAGTCAGGGCTGCAAAAAAGAACATATACCCATGCTGAATGTTTTGTAGGGGTACTGGTTTACAGCTCACCATAAAGAAGAGAAGAGCTGCAGACTCAGTTAATTTAAAAACATTTTATTGTCGAAGGCTTTCACAGTCGGATTAAACTAGTTGTGGTGGGTTTTCCGGGCTGTGGTCTGGTGGATCTTGTTCCTAACGTTTTGCCTGCATCTATGGCTGGCATCCTCAGAAGATGCCAGCCACAGATGTAGGCGAAACGGTAGGAACAAGACCCACCAGACCACGGCCACACAGCCCGGAAAACCCACCACAACTAGTTAAAAACATCTGTCTTGTATGCTCCTTCCACAGCTGAGAAGTTGATGCAAAAAAAAAAGACTATTTCTACTACTTTTTTGGCCATTTCCCCAAACTACTTGTTGTTTTCAACTCTGATCTGTTTGCTACATTTCCAGGCAGAACGTCTAGCTGGGTGTGTGTGTGTGTGTGTTTTCCTTTGAGTACTAATGGTTGATGGATACACTCACCCTTTCAAAAGCCTTAAGCAT
This sequence comes from Sphaerodactylus townsendi, assembly GCF_021028975.2. Lineage (NCBI taxonomy): Eukaryota > Metazoa > Chordata > Lepidosauria > Squamata > Sphaerodactylidae > Sphaerodactylus > Sphaerodactylus townsendi. The sequence continues at coordinate 26,906,880 of NC_059438.1, forward strand.
CTACTATACACAGCATGTAGCCTAGCATATGAAATTTCATGCATGTACAGTAATTTATATGGGAACCAACACAGTGCCGTTGTTAAGGTGTTGCACTGGGATCTGGGAAACCCAGGTTTGAATCTGTACTCTGCCATAGAAACATGCTGGGTGATCTTGGCCAGTCACTTAGTCTCATCCTTTCCCTTGGATGGGAGATGCAGCGGCACGATGAGGAAGGCGGGCAATGGCAAACCACCTCTGAACATTACAGAAAAAAAAACACCCAGTAATTTATACATAATGATCCTACATAAACCTTCTTACAATTCCTGCATATTCAGATTATACAATTTCATACCAAACAGGACATAATTTCCCAAATTAAGCATGTGTAACCTACTTAATCAACAGCTGTTCTTTTAAAAAATAATTTAGAGTAACAGTAGTCAATTGCTTTGCTGCCTGCAGAAATAATAACACTCAGGCAGTAAAGCTTTTATTAGTGGGGACAGTTTATTCTTGCTACTTCAAACCACATCATACCACCAGTTACCAACAAAGGTATCATGGGCACACACAGCTAGGGAAAATGCTCATGAATATGTAACTTTTATGGACTTATCTGCAAGTGTTTCAGAAAATAACTGGACATACTTCATAACGCTGTCATGATAAGCTGTAATATTTGCTTCTGGATGGAATCGTAAAACACTTTCCTTGGCAACCTGTAAAAGAGCAAGAACACAGGCCTAGTTTTCCACTTATTTCATTCAAGTAACACATATCTTTACATTTCATACAGAGACAGGCCCACAGATTTTAAGAATCTGTGACCATCTGTCAACATTTAGGCTGTTTCAATAATTTTATAAGCTATATTAGAAGCTGAACTATTTGTAGAAGTAATCTGGAATGTTCTTTCAGCTGGCGTCTAACCGGTGCACTTTTTTCTAAGACTATACAGAAAATTATCTTGAGAACTTGTTGGACGAGGATGAAATTCTGGATTCCTCTCACCTGCGCTTTCGATCTTCCAACATGTTTCTTTTGAAACAAAAACTGCCGGTTGAGATTACTGACATCAATGGTATCCAGATCAATCTAGAAATACACACATGGCAAATATTTCAGATTTGTTAAATTTAATGCACAAGGACACTGTTATCAGCTGCCACCACCATTCAGAAGTAGTTTTCAGAAATAGCTTTCATACCAAGTTCTCCTGAAACTGTCCCAGTTAAGAGAACAAGAGGAGAACGGTATGCTAAAGTACTCTTCCAGTTAAAATATTCCTTGCAGGTGCAAAGCTAAACCCACTGCACTGAAGAAGCCTGCGGGAGTTTTGACGTGAAATACCATTTACACGATTCTTTCCTTGAATTCTGAAATGGTAAAGCAAATGTTTCCAATTGTTCTGAATCAAGCTTATGTCTCTACAACTTCATATGGGAAAAGGCAGCATATAGTTATACGATTTAGAAGAGTATCTTGTATGTCAAATTCAGAATAGGCTTTCATCTGCCTGCATTTGAGCCAAACCTACAAATGCAGGCCTAAACTAACTTACCCAAACCACTATGCATTTAATCCAAAGAGACATGATGCAACATCAGGACCACATTCTGATCCAGCTGAGAACAGCTGGATTATTGCTTCTATAACTACACATCTTTTCAGTGTAAAGTATACTGAAGTACCCAGTCAACCTAATTCTGATTATATTATACTGAGGTATAACCCAGGAAGTCACATTGCCAACAGAGTTCTGGCTTTAGCAGTTTTAGAACTATCTGAAAATGAGACATTCTGCATACACAGAAAGTTAAGACATAACAGCAGCGACAATTCAAAAACAGCTCCAAGAAATCTGATATTTATGCTCAACTACTATCCTACTTTTCCAATGAACTATGATTTTCTAGCCTTTATCTCACAAGAAGCAGATGGCAATCTAACTGGTTTTATTTGCATATTTAAAAATAAATGAGTCATGTGTTGACATGATAATCAGAGGTAGGTGGCAGTGCTGAATTAGTGCGTCCTAAGCTAGTTCAATTACAGAATCATGCTAGCTCAAATAAAAACATGACAAAAAGAAAATGTTTCACACCTGCTGCATTGAAATGTGCATCTAAAACAACTGCAGAAAGAATTCTTTGATCTTGACAAAGTTTTGAAAAACGCACAGGCATCGGGAAATGATGAGTTTCAGACTTTGATTTCTCTAAAGAGGAGTGCTTTAACATGTACTGTCCATATGTACTCAGAGAAATATTGGCCACTCTACCATTTTGATTGCCTGCCCCAGTTCATGCCTTTATAAAGTCCAAGCTAGATGCCCTATATTATGAGGATATCTTGAAAGATGTATTGGAAGCCTCCAATGGTACATATCATAGCTCATGGGGACAGTAATCAGATTCACAAATCACCAGGGCATAAGAATTGGCACTGACTTCATATATACCACCCATGCTCTGCTCAAGTTGCTGAATCTGAAGTATAAAACCCTGAACTACCTGGAGCCTCCGAAGTCACCAGTGCAGCTGACAGAGCCCAGGTTGCATATGCATCTGCCACGAGGACCCCACAAAGACCCTCACTGCTGTATTCTGGACAAACTGGAGTTGCCAGAGCAGACCCAAGGGCAGCTCTGTGTAGAGCAAATTGCAGCAGTCTAGCCTAGAGGTGATCGTCGCATGGATCACAGTGGCTAGATCAGTCTGGGAAAGACAGGGTGCCAGCTGCTTTGCCTGGCAAAGATGGAAAAATGCCACTTGAGTGGTATGCTCTACCTGGGCCTCCACAGACAAGGAGGCGTCCAGCAGCACACCCAAGTTCTTGACAGTTTATGCAGCTGTCAGCTGCAGGCTGTCCAGGGTCGAGAACCAGCACTGACCAATCAATCCCCTCCAATCCAGCCACATGACCTCTGTCTTTGCTGGATTCAGCTTCAACCAGCTCCCGTCATTCATTCCATCACGGCCCCCAAAACAACTGGCCAGAACTTCCAGGGCAGCTTTCAGGTGGCCATCCGAGAAACAACTGGGTGTCATCAATGACTGACGGCAACCCAGTCCAAACCTCTGGATTAAGCCAGCGAGAGGTTGCATATAGTTAATATCAGCAAGAGAGCTTTCCCTTGCAGGATGCCACAGACCAAAGAATGGTGTGTGGAAGTTCTCCTGCTGATTGGTACCCTTTGCCTGCAGCTTTGGAGAAAGGAGCACAGCCGTTGCAAGGGAGTCACCTGTACCCCCATGCCAACAAGGTAGTTGGTCAAGATGTCATAACTGATAGAAGCCTTACACTGCTAAAAGATCAACAACACTGACCTGCCTCAGTCCAGGTATCTCCAGAGGTCGTCTGTGAAGGTGGCCAGAGCCATCTCCACCCTATGGCCAGTATGGAAGATGAATAGGAACAGATTCAGGGCTGTTTCATCCAGAAAAGTTGGAGTTGCTTTGCAACCGCTCTCTCAATTACCTTATCCAGGAACAGAAGGTTCAAGACTGGGCGGTGATTGGATGGCTACCAAGGATCCAAAGATGGCTTTTTTAAGAGCGGTCTCACTACAGCCTCTTTCAGTCTCACGGGGAAAGTCCCTAAACTTAGGGACAGATTGATTATGTTCCCTAAGGGAATTCGTACTGCCTCCCTACTGGTCTCCACCAACCAGGATGGACACGGATCCAAGAGGTGGGTGTTGTGGCTCCAAGCATTTTGTCCGCATCATTCTGGGAGAATCGTCTAAAATGGTCCAAAATGTGACCAGAAGGCGGGCGAGGGGCCTCTAATTCACTATCTGCAATCAAGTCTGGCTGGAAGGTCCTGGCGGAGCAAATCATATTTTGTCCGCAACATAGGTAACAAAATTGTCACAACTGAGAGCCATTTCACTATTATTTTGGGGCCTATCTTATACGGCTGTTAACTGCAAAACCACCCTAAACAAATGAACTGGACATGAGCTAGTGGAAGCGATGTTGGTTGCAAAATAATCTTTTTCCACGGCCTTCCCCACCATCTCATAGGCTTTCATAAGCATCCTATAAGATGTTCTTACTGCTTGGTCACAAGTCTTCCACCGCATCCACTCTAGCTGTCTGAGTTCTCACTTGTTCTCTCACGAATACCATGGAGCTTCTGGAGCGAGGGCACAGAGGGCATTTGGGTGCGACCTCATTGATGATATCAGAGCTGGTCACCCCAGTCCTCTTATCAGCATATCCTGCAGGACATTGTGGAATCCCACTGGATTCAATAACTTGAAGCAGAATGTAAGCAAAGAAGAATATGTTAGCTTCTTTTCAAGCTCACAGTTCTGATGACTAAAGGGCATTTAAGGCTTTCCACACATTTCCCCAGGGGTCAAACATTTTCTATGAAATTATTCCGCAGACCTCAATTTCCCCCATAATTTTTCTTTCCCCTCGTCCTCTGTTTTTGAAAGGAATTTTTTTTTAAAAAATTCTCTATTAGTTATGTAACATAAGGGCAAAGATGCAAGGTTGATTGGATCAGCTTTGTCAATTTCATCCCAAACAGTGATGTCACACTAAGCAGAAGATACATTGTGTATGAAATTGACAAGAGAAGCTACTTTTGCAGGAGGAAATTGACAAGGGACTGTTGCCTCCACGGGCGAGCATAAATCAGCTCGCCCCCTAGACGAGGATGGTGTGGTATGGTCATGCAAGTCTTCAGGGTACAACCACAACACTTGAATCTGAAAAACTGGGTCCACCCCTACCCCCAAAATTAAATCCAGGGTGAGCCAGCTCCATGCATGGAACTTGAAACAAACTGGGAGAGTCCCAGGGCAGCCATGGATAACACCAGGTCTGAAGCCTGTCTGGAGGAGGCGTCATCGACATGGCTGTTGAAGTCCCCCCAAACTATAACCCTGGGGAACTGCAAGGCCCAGCCTGACACAGCTTCCAGCAGTTTCAACAGGGAATCCACCAGTGCATTAAGCCAGAGTTGGACACTTCTGCATTAGGCAGATGGTACATGAGCCACATTGCCACTTTCCTCAGCATGCCACACCAGGCCCCCACATTCAATACCTGCCCTGAGGGAGAAAGCCTCCTGCATGACCTTTGCCACCACTCCTTCGCAATCCATGACTGATGAAGGACTGAGAATCCTAGCGGAGTCTCAAACCTTAAAACAATAAACGGACTCTGTCTTCTTGATCAGTAGTGTTTATTGACAGGCAACGTAGCACCCAGCCTGGAAAAAGCCAGTTCTGCAGGACCTGGTTTTTGCCATCCTCTTTATCTGCAAATCATCCCCCCTCCCTTTCCCCCAAAGAATGTGAGAAATAAAGAAGTATCGCGGAGCCCAGGCGCTCCAAGGTCAGGTCAGCGATAGATACAGCCACCTGCCCTCCGTGTAACGGGATCTAAAGTGTCAGGGTACGTCTAGTTATCTACTCAATGGTTGAAGCCGTGAAAGATCAAGGAAAGAATGCTCCTTTACAGGAATAGTAACAGATAGCAAGCAGATTACATATATCAAATGCAATCATTGTGAGCCAGGAATGCATTTCAATCAACTAGATACAATCCCCAGTAATACATTCTGTAACAATTGCGATTGGCTGGGGATGTCTCCCCAGGTGCATCCCTGACAGGGAGCAAGTTCTTTTAGGGCCTTAGGTCAACCGTCTTGACCTCCCTCATCCAGGTGATAGCCAACATGTCGAGCAATTAAAATAGATTAAACCCAGTCCCATACCAATAGGGGACAGTTAACCCCAAATATACCAGAAAATTGCCTTGCTAGTCAGACCACCCAGTCTGGTGGGAAATGTTTAAATTACCTGATGAGATGCTCTTGAGTACCTCACAATTAAAGTGATGGGTATCTTCTGCAGATTGTAACCAGCACCTGAGATTCAAAAGGACTATGTGCTGACTTCATTTATGCCCCAGATTTCTCCTCATGGGGACACAAAGTAATGTACATTTCATCCACTTCATCCTTGCAACAATCCTATGAGTGTTAGTTAAGCAGTGTGTGACTGGTGTGGCACAAGGTCACATCTCAGAGTGGGGATTCAAACCTGAGTCCCTCAGATCTAGTCTGTCCCTCTAATTACTGTGTCACCCTGTTACAGTTCCCCAACAATCTGACATTCTGCCTTTGCACAGGTAGGTTCCACTCTAAGAAAATTTCTCTGTAATACATATGGTGCTAAAGGTGCTGCCTTGCTGGCTCAGAACAAGCTTCTGCTGATCAAGTCGTCCCCTGCACGCAGAGGCTCCATCTCAAATAAGAGGTAAAAATATTGTTTATTATTACTTTGTGCAGAAAGCTCCAATTGGACGCCTTTCCAAAGGCAAGCTCCCCAAATAAAAACAAGCAGAAGCTTTATAAAAAACGACCAGTGACGTAAACAGAAAGAGATGGAGCCACTCTCTGAAAGATGAGAGGAGCATTCTGCCCACATAAGGGCGAGAGAGCATCCACCTGGCCCACTATCCTTCCTCCAACGGTGACCAGCCAGAAGCTCCCAAGCAAGAGGGCAGATTCAGGGAGCACATTTCCCCGTACTGGCTTTCAGGTATACTGCTCCTGTCTTCATTTAGCATCACAGATAAACCTTTGCCCACCTACACTCAACAGGACCTCTGAGAAGCCTTAAACAGGACTTGAAGAAGGAGGCGACTCTCAACAGGCAGCCTAAGTTCCCAGGTAGACTTCCCCTGCACGTGGAAGCTCCACCATGCCGGCCCCGAATTCGCGCCTTTTCCCGAAGCGACGTCACCGGTCACGCCCACACCCCCGAGTCGGGGCGAGGGGAGGGAAAACGAACGCGCGAGCCCCCCCCCCCCCTCGCTCACCACGTCGATGTTGACGAAGCCGGTGAGCACCAAGTCCTTGAGGAGCTCGCAGCCGATGCCTCCGGCACCCACCACCAGGAGCCGCGCGCCGGCTACGGCCTCGGCCAGCTCCGCTTGTACAGGCGCCATCGCCAGCACGGAGGCCGCCTGCAGGAACAGCGAAGCGGGCGGGAAAAGGGGGAAAAAGGGGGGCCGGAGAGACAGAAAGAGAATGAGGAGCGGAGAGGTGGGGCGAGGCGCCGCGCATGCGCTCCTCCATCGCGCGGGGCCATAGAGGCGGCCCAGCGTGGCCTCGTGGTTCAAGTGGCGCGCCATCTCGCGGCGCGGAAGGGATCTGCATGCGAAGAAATCTACTGCATGGGGGCAGTTATAACTGTCAGGATTCCGACCTTAAGTCTGAGACTTATTAATATGTTAGGTCAGTGATGGCGAACCTTTTTGAGACCGAGTGCCCAAATTGCAACCCAAAACCCACTTATTTATCGCAAAGTGCCAACATGGCAATTTAACCAGAATACTGAGGTTTTCGTTTAGAAAAAAAAAGGTTGGGTCCGAGGAGTGCGTTACTCGGGAGTAAGCTTGGTGGTAGTCGGTTTTGAAGCAACCATGCAACTCTTCCAACGGGTGAATCATGACCCTAGGAGGGTTCACTCAGAACAAGCCCCATTGCCAGCAACTGAGCTTAATCCCAGGTAAAGGATCATGCTTTAGTTCTTTGCATGAAAATCAGTGGGGTTTAACAGCGCTTAACAGAGTTACCTACACTGCTTCCCCATAAATAGGTTTTAGGATTAACGCTAATAATTGAGCCAGCAGCCCAGGCCAGCCTAGATGTGTGGGGGGGGGTGACTCTGTGCGTGCCCACAGAGAGGGCTCTGAGTTCCACCTCTGGCACCCGTGCCATAGGTTCGCCACCACTGTGTTAGGTGGACTATCAATGCTTTAAAATGTTGATGCTTTAGGGTTGCCTGAATCAGTTGCAAAACAAAAGCCCAGTGGCAATCATCATAACACCAGTTCAATAACAATTAACCATTAAAATATTAATATGAACCCTTCAGATAGTGACTAATTAGGTAATCACAGCAGACCCTAAAACAACCTAAAAACTATCCAACCCAGTCCTGTCATAAATCAAATCACTATTTGGATGGGGGCGGGAGGAGGGGGAATAAAGGCCAGCAAGATGGGATGGACTCATGACTTTCTCAACCAAAGGCCCGGCGGAACATTTCCATTTTGCAGGCCCTACAGAGCTGATTAAAATCCTGCAGAGCCCTATTATCAGATGGCAAGGAATTCCACCAGGCCAGCCTGGTTCTGGTTGAGGCCAGCCAAATGTCTTTGGGGCCAGGACCACCAGATGACTACTGAAGAAACAGAGTCCTCTGTGGGCAGTATAGGGCGATGCAGTTTTGAAGATACAAAGATCCCAGCTGCTCAAGGCCATAAAAGTGTGACACTTTTAACCCAACACCAAACTGGCTCTCTGTTGTTAAAACTGGGTCATAAGCAGCCAATCAAGAGCTGGGGCCCAAGAAAGCTGAGCATTGCCAGACTACTATAGCAAGAAATAAGCCATGGATCAGAGCAATGAAGGAATCCTGTTCACCACCAACTCACTTAAATACTTGCCATTCTGATCATCTTCTCCGTCTGAAGACAGAGACAGGAAACATGGCACGCACACGCCATACCACTGCATATCCTTCCTGTAGGGGTGAGCCCGTGAACCTGGCAGAACCGCCATTAGAGAAGGGCGCTAAGGTATGCGGTGCCGGCTCACGGCCTTCGGGCGCCCCGGCTCCCCAACCCCTGCTCCCCATGGAGTCACGCAGAGTGCGTGAGGAACTGCCTGACCCGTGGTCACCAGGTGTCCCACACAAAGGGACACAAAGGCTCCTGCCCTCAGGTGAAGATTAGGCCCAGACATGGATGCTTCCTCCCATGCGTAGCCAGCGGCCGATGAGATCATGCATCACATGATGATCTCACACGCTCTCCCGACCTCCCGTTCTCCCGCCTGCCAGCCCAGCACCGCCCCCATTGAAACCCTAATAAAAAAAAGGTGGTGATGGGGCTGGCGCCTGGCAGAGTTGCCAGGATCACGGGATCCCGCACTTCCTGCTCGCTGGCTCTCTCCACCAGATGAAATCTCCGCGTGTCGTCTCTTCCCTGGGATCTCGTGGGTACGACTACACAGACTTTGTAAATTTTGATAAAAAATCTGTATGCTCTCCAAGCTCAGCCATTCACTACTTTTCCCTCCAGTCTCCTATTTGACTACCCTTCATGCTGTCTATGCAGGCACATGAAGAGTGTGTGACTAAAATTACATGCACTTGTTTTGATAACATGGTGTTTAAATTTGACAGCAAACTTTGAGAAATGTAAGTTTCCAACCAGACTCTTTGTTACAAAAAGATCAAGCTAGCTTAATATTTGCATTATGCATAGACTTCCTTGAACATTTCAGCGGAGATTTCAAATAACCAAAATGTTAATGGAAGTAAAATGTCATCTGAACTTTCAATCTGTCTTGGGTGCTGTGTGGTTTCCGGGCTGTATGGCCGTGTTCTTGCTAGAACACGGCCATACAGCCTGGAAACCACACAGCACCCAAGTGATTCCGGCCGTGAAAGCCTTCAACAATACTTTCAATCTGTCCTTAACTTCCAGAGGAGAATCAAGGCTGGTCACAAAAACACTTTTTAAAAAATAAAACAAAAATCTTACTGCACCTAGAAGTTTAACATCACTTATTCCAGCACTAGATTTCATGAGTCAAAGCTAACTTCTTTGATTGCTATGATGGAATAAATTATTCTTTAAGGTGTCACCGGACTTCTCTTTCATTTTTCTACAACAGATTAACACAGCCACTCCTCTGTAATTGTCTGAAATAATACATCTTAAAGACCCTGTCAAGGTAAAATGGTTTGTGCTGTCCCATTCAAAATCACGACGACAGTTGCATTTAACTGATAATCTTACAATGCATTTAACTGATACAGATAATTGTGACAATTCCTCAACAAGTGGAGTCAGGGAAAGAAATGCAACTTCAGGCATCTTACCGAGCTCACATCCCAGATTTTTAGAGTTTTGTCATCAGAGGCAGAGACAAGAAGGTTGGAATCTGATGACCAAGCAACATCGGAGATTCCCTGTAATGAAGAACCATTTAATTCACTGAAATGTGAATTCATGAATGTCTCATTTATCAATCCTGTACATATTGTGCAAAATAGTGGCAGAATTATGGTCAGTATGCTTTCGGAAGGAGAAACAGCATTTTTAGTGTTCACCTAGGTTATAAAGGTTCCCTGGCTTGGAGTAAAATAAGACATAGGTATACTGAACTTTCCCTCTTTACTACATGCATCCAACTAAGTCAAAGGTGACCATGTTTTCCGATTGCCAGGTCCAAGGTAGAATACACACACAAACTGCCACTAAGTTGGTCCTTGATTAGAAGAAGAAGAGTTTGGATTTATATCCCCACCTTTCTCTCAAAGGGGCTTACAATCTCCTTGCCCTTCCCCCCTCACAACAAACACCCTGTGAGGTGGATGGGGCTGAGAGAGGACCGAAAAGCTGTGACTAGCCCAAGGTCACCCAGCTGACGTGTGTGGGAGTGCACAGGCTAATCTGAATTCCCCAGATAAGCCTCCACAGCTCAAGCGGCAGAGCAGGGAATTAAACCCAGTTCCTCCAGATTAGAATGCATCTGCTCTTAACCACTATGCCACTGCTGTTCCTTACCTTGAAATGATTACCTCAAAGTAACCCTCAAAATCCAGCCGGCAACATTCCCTAAACAAAAAGCAGGAGCAAATGAAGCTCTCTAAAGGAGTCTCGCAGGTCAGGCCCACAGCTATCAGCAAGGGTGCTGCAGGAGTTTCAACCTCCTTTCATATGGAGTCATAAGGAGAAGAACGCAACATTCTCTGCAACTGCTAAGAGGGAACCTGCATTGATTCCATCAGTTGTGGTGCATCAGTCATATACAAAATCAATAAAATAGTTGGCTGTTGTGGGTTTTCCAGATGGTGAGACTATGATCTAGTAGTTGTTTTTGCTCCTAACATTTCGCCCCTATCTACAGTTGGCATGTCATGGCACGATGTGTTTCTCATCTTACCATGACATGCCTCTGAAGATGCCAGTTATAGACATGGGAGAAACGTGAAGAAGAAGAAGGAGGAGGAGGAGTTTGGATTTATATCCCCCCTTTCTCTCCTGCAGGAGACTCCGAGGGGCTTACAATCTCCTTGCCCTTCCCCCTCACAACAAACACCCTATGAGGTAGGTGGGGCTGAGAGAGCTCCAAGAAGCTGTGACTAGCCCAAGATCACCCAGCTGGCGTGTGTGGGAGTGCACAGGCTAACTTGAATTCCCCAGATAAGCCTCCACAGCTCAGGTGGCAGAGCTGGGATTCAAACCCGGTTCCTCCAGATTAGATACATGAGCTCTTAACCTCCTACGCCACTGCTGCTCCTGGTCTGGAAGCAAAACCTTCCAGACCACAGTCACAAAGCCCAGAAAACCCACAACAGCTAGTTGATTATTGCTGTGAAAGCCTTCCACAATATAATAAAATGGAACACTGGTAACAATCAGCAGTTCTCCCCTTTTCACCCACAATGCTCCCAATATTTCCAGGAATCTTTGACAGTGGCAGTTCTTTTTCCTATTGTAGAGCAGAAATGTGATTTCTGGGTTGCCGATGAAATTTGCACAACTATTCAGAGGACTGCATCCAAAGTTTGTGCCAGACAAGAGGCTGCGGATACCCCAAGAATATCAGAGGGGCTTTGCTTGATCCTATTCCTTGCTGGCTGTGATGCACCACGTCCATGTCCAGGTCCTTGGAAAAGCAGCTTTAATAGAGACTGGATTTGATTCCCTGACTGCACATTTCAAGGTGACAAAAAACAGATTTACCTGCCTGTTGTAACCAGCTGCTTTTATACAGAACTTGTAACAGGAAAGAAGAAGAAAAACAAGAGTTTGGATTTATACCCTGCTTACAAACTCCTTTCCCTTCTTCTTCCCACTAAAGACACCTTATAAGGTAGGTGGGGCTGACAGAGTTCTGAACGGACTGTGACTAACCCACCGTCATCCATAAGGAATGCAGGAGTGGGAAACAAATCTGGTTCACCAGATAAGAGTCCACTGGTCATGTGGAGGAGTGAGAAATCAAATCCAGTTCTCCAGATTACAGTTCACTGCTCTTAACCATACCTTCATCTCCACATTTCAGCACACTGACCAGGGCAGGCATTAACTGAAATTCAAAGATTCTCTTGCTGTGGCAATTGGGGCAAGGTGGGACAGCCGTCTTGATGTCTGACGAAGGGCAGGTTATAAATAAAGGCTGGCCACCCCAAGAATATCTGAGGAGACAGAGACACAGATGTGCATGCATCAATATTTATACCCTTCATCTTTGCATGAAACTGACCCCTCCATCACTTCCCTCTGGCTCACCCAGCCAGCATGAGGAAAGATCCACCTGAGATGCTCTCACTGATGACACCAGGGATTGAAGCCAGAAGCTTCTATAAGCACAGCACCTGCCCTGCTGCTGAGTTACTGGGGTCCATTCCAGAAATAGATGAGGTCACCTCTTCTGAACTCCTTATAAACACCTCATGTTTGTACCACAGTGATTTGGGATATTCCAGCAGAATCACAGACTAATAGATAATGCCACGTCTCAATAAAGATCTTGGAGGACTGAACATTGCTTTGTGCATCAGCTGCAAGATTAGGTCACCCAAGAGCCAGTGATTAGACCAGGGGTAGGGAACCTGCGGCTCTCCAGATGTTCAGGAACTACAATTCCCATCAGCCCCTACCAGCATGGCCAATTGGCCATGCTGACAGAGGCTGATGGGAATTGTAGTTCCTGAACATCTGGAGAGCCGCAGGTTCCCTACCCCTGGATTAGACTGATGGGCCAGGAACAAGAAGCCAGAGGCCCCATTTCCCATTGTACTACTCCTGAACCTTGAGAGATCTTGAGCTAGGCATTCTCTCTCAACCTAAGCTACCTCACAGGGCTACTGTTCTGAGAATAAAATGGAAGAAGGGTGAACAATGTTATAAGCGGCCTGGAGGGGAAGAACAGTGGAGTATAAATAATTTAACATATCTCTTGCTTTGGCCACTGACCAAAACTTTACGGAGCAAATTTGCTGGTCTCATATAGCAGCATTCTTGGTATTGTGTTCAAGAGTTCCTTTTGCCCCCTTACTGGGGTGGATCCTCCCTATCCTACCAGCCTACTGGGCAAATTTTATTTGTTATTTATACCACACCTTTCTTTTTGGCCCAGTTTTGAAGCCCTCCTCCAATTTAATGGACTGTAAGTGGACCTTCCATTACAGGAAGGTTCACTTAAGTGGGGTAGAGGAAGGCTACTTGGAGGATGGCTGCATCCCACTCACTGATTTTAACTAGTGTCTCAAGACAGCCTCATTTAATTCTTGCCCAGTGTTCCCTTCCTTAACTGACAAACCCTGAACTGATCAGCTCACCTTAAGATCTGTTCTTGGCAAGGAGAGATCCTTTTCAGAAACTTGTGGAACACGGCGTCTCTCTTCTCAACATCACTCTTCTCATATTTCTCACCACAACTGTCAGCCATGTTGCTGCAAATAACAGCCGTCAAGTTACATACGTGGATGCCCCTTTTTATTAATTCTGGTTTTATCCCCCTCTGCCATGCAGAAGATAGACAAGACCAAAATGGACTAGACCAGACAGTCTCACCTTTCTGACACCAGCTGTTCCAAATCAACCCCCTCCCTCTGTTGATATTCCTTTAAGAGTTTTTGGGCGTGGCCCGTATCATCATAGGTAAGATAATCTTCCTCCTCCACAGCGCTGATGTAGTATGGTTGCCATATGGGAATGTTTGGGTCTTCCCCAATTGGATTATCACAGTTTCCTGAGACGTCTTGCAGGCTAAGACCTTGCAACCAAGATGCACAGTCTCCTTCTCTGGGGAAGGGATCTGATGCTGCGAGTGAGGCAAGGTTTGGGCTGCACACGTCTTCAGTCAAGGCCATGTCACCGTCTTCTCCCCAGTCATCTGCTCCATCACACCAATCCTTGGCTGCAATCAGACTTTCTTGGTTCTATGAATTCAAGAACACAAGCATAAGCACAGCAGGCATATTTCAGAAAAGATCCAGGTCAGATTATAGGTTTTACAGAGAGCCCCAAATTTGTGGGCATTTAAAAAATGACCGGTATTGAAGTGATTACCTTGCTAAAGGGTGCAAACTTACTAAACTTAAAGAAGGAAGTCCCACTGAACACAGGAAGATTTTCCTCCAAGGAAGTTATGCTTAGGAGTGACTGCAAAGATAACAAGGGCTGCCCTCCTAGTGCCTTTGTTTCAAGAATATGTTTGCAACTATCATTTTGCCGACATCTTAAGGGTTAAAAGGATTTGTTATGGCTTGAGGGAGCTATGTTCGCCACTGTTCAGGGCTGTCGGTGTGTTAGAACACATATATTGCTGCAATGCTATGAACATGTACTTTGAAGGAAACCTAAGTGAATATCATGAGACTTACTTAAATCTGAATCAGCTGAAGCTACCAGTTATTATGCAAAATGCTAAGCAATGTAAATTCTTGTGCACCTCCTACCTGAGGCCACTTGTTATATAAAGCAAAACAAATGCACTGATTGGCATAGGATACCTGCTTTGGTTTGCAGTCTTGCATTTCTTCTCTGTGCACTTCCAAATATTGGGACCGTAATACCTTCCAGCTGCAGGAGAAGGTGAGCATGAAAGAAAAAATCAGCAAGGTTTGCAAAGAAAACTACAACACACATGAATCTGCCTTATATTGAATCAGCCCCTCAGTCCTTCAAGGTCAGGAAGAAGAGTTTGTATTTGTATCCCCCCCCCCCTTTCTTTCCTGTAAGGAGACTCAAGGTGACTTACAAGCTCCTTTCTCTTCCTCTCCCCACAACAGACATCTTGTAAGGTAGGTGGGGTTGAGAGCATTCTGAGAGAACTGTGACTAGCCCAAGGTCACCCAACAGGAATGTAGGAGTGCAGAAACACATCTGGTTCACCAGATAAGCCTCTGTCACTCAAGTGGAGGAGAGGGGAATCAAACCCAGTTCTCCAGATTAGAATCCACCTGCTTTTAACCACTACACCATGCTGGCTCTATTAGCTACTCAGGCTTAAAACGGCTCCATGGGTCTCAGGCAGAGGTTTTTTACACTTACTGCCAGATTCTTCAACTGGAAATGCTGGGGCTGAACCTGGGACTTTCTGCATGCCAAGCAAATGTTCTGCCACTAAGTTATGACTCCTTTCCAAATTTCATAGCATTAAAAAAATTATTGACAAACCAGCATCTTAGGTGAGGTGTGACAAGAACTCTGTAGGAAACCTTAGAGAGCTCCCCCACCCATCTGTAATATGAGAATAATAACACTGAACTACCTTACAAGATTACTGCACAGATTGCTGAGCTAACGTACATGAAGATCTCTGAACATCTAAAATATTACATAAATGCTTGTCATCATCATATCTGCATTTTAGTACCAGCATCTATGCAAGGCACAAAACAGATCAACCAGTAAGGTTGCAAAACACCCTTCCGCCTGCTCACCTTTCCAATTTCCCCCAGCAGCTTTTCGTTGCACAGGCAAACACATTAAGGATTCGATGGAATGGGGAGGCTTCAAGAGGGCAATACAGTTGCACAACATGCATCAGGCCAGCCCTACAAATCCCACAGAAAGGATGTTCCCAAGTTACAGAAGGGGCATGATCCTGGAATCAAAGGAAACAAAGCAGCCTCAATTAAAGATGAGCTTTTGCTTTCAATAGAGAATAGTTCCATTGCAATGAAGACAAGCTCTTCTAGCATAGGGTGGCTCTGAGTTGATGAAGGCACAAAGTAGGATTTTACCACATCAGCAAAACACATCAGCAAAATGTATCCCGATGTATGCTTATGCAAATTAGAGATCTATTCCACAGCCGCACTTAAAACGGACACACCAATGCCTCTGATAAAGTGAACTCCATGCATCACAGCCTACTGGACAGCAATTTGTCACTCAGGCATTTAACCACAGACCTATAGGTCAAAACCTCTACCCTATCTCCAGGAAATTTGGATAGATATACAACTGAGTGTCATCAACACATTGAAGGGACCCAATTCTGAAACTCTGATTTATTTATTTCTCATAAGGGTTATTTTTTAAAGTAAATATTGAACAGCATGGGGGATAAGAAGACTATGTGCTGCGGAACCCCATAGGTGAGATCCCATGCAGAACTTGGGAGAGGAGTTTACCTACGAGTAACAAGGCGGATACTCCTAAGTCAGCGACCTCGAAACGTGTCCCAAAGTAACAAAAAAGTGGGATACGTGTGATTTGGGGGCGGGGGGGGGACGAGCTGCCCCTGGGGCGCTGCTACAGAAGCTGCCGTCGCCACCGCCGCCTCCTCCTACTCACCGGAGCTCCGCCCAGCTTGCTTGCAACTCCTTGGAACTGAAGGCGGCTCTGGCAGGAGCTCGCCGGGGGGACGGTGGCATCGCATAAGCCTAGAAGCACCGGAGGCCGCCGAGAAGCTGGCGTAGAGGCAGACATCGGGCATGACACACACGTGCGGGGTAAGGGAACCCGGAAAAACAGAACCATTCTGTCGTCACAACTCATGTGGGTACGGTAGGTGAGGAGGGACAAATACAGTCGTCCGCGAGAAAAATGAACACTAAGAACGGGTGTCAAACTCGCAGCCCTCCAGATGGACTACAGCTCCCACCATCCCCTGCCAGCATGATGGTTACAGGGGATGATGGGAACTGTAGTCCATAATATCTGGAGGTCCGTGAGTTTGACACCTAGAATAGAGGCCACACACAGCTGCTTCCTTTTAAATAGATTTAGGAAACGTGTGGTTTCAACCCAATCACCCAATCACCAGTCCAATGTCTATTCCTGCAGTTATTTTTAATTGCTTTCAGCACCTGCTCCTGAAGACAATGCTGGTGTCAGAAATTTTGCAGCCCAAGGAAATCTATATATGCATGTTCAAAATATATATACTTTTCTAAGTCTCCTTATTTTAACAGGCTTAGATGGGTGTAACTGTCCTGGTTGCAGAATTTTGATGTAAAAAAAGGTTAATTGGGGTTTGCCTCTTCAGTCCCTAGTCCCTCTTTTTAAACTTTAAAAATATTCCGGAATAAATAACCAGAATTTGGGAGTACATAGCATGAGTTCTTGATTTATTTATTTCTGAAACCTTTCTCCTGCATTATTCCACCACAAAACCCTCCAGGTGACTTCCAAAAATGTAAGTTTTGTATAAGCTATGTGACAACTTTTGTGATATTTTTGTTAGTATTATTTATAAATATTATTCATGATTTAAATCTCTAGTCAGTGAGACTTGGTTTAAATCATGGTGTTTTACAAAAAAACCTCATGCTTACTGGTATAATGTTAATATTTACAACCAGATGAAGGTTCCGTTTTTTAGAATGATGAGCACCTTAACCATAGGTAGAGAAGTTTCATTAAAATATTCCCAGACCATGTCTCTTTTATGGCCTGCTGTCATCATTACAGATTTTCTCCTCCAGGGAGAGAATTATATGATAAACCTCAGATTATACACAGAAAGATCCCAAGGCTTGTGGAATAGTCTGCTCAAAAGATTTTACTTTCATTTTTACTGCTTAGTGAGATGTGTCTGATTGCCCCTGATGTTCCCTTAAGAATGGAAGAAGAACCCATGATCAGAGATCGTGTTTTCTTATTGGCAGATTTCCTCTGCCTGCTCAACCTGATAGCTATAACTTTGAAATCACAACTGGCTGTTCACATGATTATGTTTTCCTTCCGAAGTCTTCACATTGGTGTAACCCGTAGCAGGACAGTGGCACCGGGACTTCCACGTGGAGAGTTTCCCTGCTACCCGTGATCTCCAGCAGGTCTTTCGCACCATCTGCATCCTAGGGTCCTTTAGCTGGAAATGGTCGGGATGTTGTATTTCTGAGTTACAGCTCTGTTTCTGATCCTGTTAATTCTCTTTGATAGCACAAATGTGGGGTGGAGGGGAGCATTTTAAAATAAAACAAATAGCAAACATTGTTTTTGTTTTATTTATTAAAGTATTAATGCTTCAGATTTCTCCAGAGCCAAAGCAGATTGACTTTATTTGATACCAGAATAGTTCTGTAGAAGAAAATGACAAAGAGAATAGTGGATTGTTGTGCATTGTGGGAAACAGAGATCTCCCCAAGGGACTTAAGGGAGCCCTTTAACTCTTCTGCCCCCATGTACTCCAAAAGTGTGGCTGTTCCAAGTATCTTTTCTTCATTTGGCCAGATGTTCAATACCTTGATTGTTTGGCATTTTTCCTTTCACCTTTTTCCAGCATCAGAATGTGCATCTTTCTGAGGTGACCACAACTGTCTAACAAAGCAACTGTAATCACAAGGATTATGCAAACTATAGGAAACATGAGTCAGTTAAATCTTCTGCAGCAATTTATGACAGTATTATGAGAACAGGAATGCACACAAATGCTATTCAGCAGAGAAATTTGTTGTTCTTGGTTTTCATTTTGGAACCCGAAAAAGATGCTAGAAAGTTAGAAATGTTGGCTTAGTTGTTCTGACTTCACTTGTAGATCTGCAATCATACTTCTCTCCATTGGTGCCCTTCTAAATCCGTTGCGGAGCAGGTTCTTTGGATGCAGAGTGCATGTTTACAGCGTTAGGTGTTTCTGCTCAAGCAAAGCTAGCATCTTTCACCAGAGGACTCATTTCCTAACAAAGAGGGATCCACACAAAAGCAAGGCATAAGATCTAGACTGTTATCTTCAGCCAAACCCAACCTATAAACCACACATCATAGCTATAAAAGAGCCAGTAGCTTCTGTCTGCAGAAGCTCCACTGAAGGACACAAAGATTTCAGATTGCAAACAGGTGTGTTGGAAGAGAAGCAGTGAAGGTACTTCGGCAATATAAAAATCAGAAGTTACCTGTCATTAATTGAGATCCTCAATTTTCTTGGACGAAGAGACAATTTTATTGAAAAATTCCCTGTCATTCTCTGCAGCATCATTTTGGTAGGACCAGCAGGAGAGAATTTGATTTATAGTAAATTTGACAATAGATGCTTCTGGCAATTAAGATCCCTGGTGAACAGCAGACTGACCAATATCACAACCCAAGACAAAAATTCTCCAAAATGACAAACAATCCACCAGAAGAAAACAATTCATTTCACTTCTCAATAGCAGCATGGCTTCTTGATGCCACTGAGGTCTTATAATTCTGTGCGCACTCTTTTGATTTCAGCTATCTTCTCAGGCAAGATCTTGGTCCAGAAGACAACTTGCTCCTCTTTTAGCTTTGTTGCCACCTTTTGCGTTAAGCCAATTTCCAGGTATTGCTCCTTCTGGTCATACTTGGGCCAGGTCGGCAGACCTTCACCATTAGGGTTCCTAAAAACATTACACGTGGAGAATTAGTTTGCTGTTGAATCCATATGGGCAGTTAGAATCATAGAGTTGGAAGAGACCACAAGGGCCATCAAGTCCAACCCCCTGCCACACAGGAATGCACAATCAAAGTACTCCTGACATATGTTCATCATCCAGCCTCTGTTTAAAAACCTCCAAAGAAGGAGACTCCACCACTCTCTGAGGCAGTGAATTCCACTGTTGAACAGCCCTGACAGAAAGTTCTTCCTAATGTTTAGGTGGAATCTCTTTTCCTGCGCCTTGAATCCATTGCTCCATGTCCTAGTCTCTATTCTATTCTATTCTATTCTATTCTATTCTATTCTATTCTATTCTATTCTATTCTATTCTATTCTATTCTATTCTAGTCTCTGAGGCTGCAGAAAACAAGCTTGCTCCCTCTTCGACATGACATCCCTTCAAATATTTAAACATAGCTATCATGTCCTCTTTTAACCTTTGTTTCTACAGACTAAACATCCCCAGCTCCCTAAGCCTCTCTTCGTAGGGCATGAATTCCAGACCTTTTACCATTTTGGTTGCCCTACTGTGGACATGTTCCAGCTTGTCAATATCCTTCTTAAACTGCAATGTCTAGAACTGAACACAATACTCTAGGTGAGGTCTGACCAATGCAGAGTAGAGTGGTACAATTACTTCCCTCAATCTAGACCTATACTCTTATTGATGCACGCCAGAATTGCTGCGCTTTGAGGAAAAAGAGGCAAAGACTGCTGTAAACTAAAAAAAAGACAGTGGGTTCTTCATGGGAGACTTGAGTCCAGCTTTGCTAAGCTGGTGCATCAAACAGACTACTTGTTCTACTGAGATCACTTTTAAAACCAAGGCTGCCCCCAGACTGACTGTGTTAAGGAAGACAATTCTTAGACCTGAACACAGGAAGCTGAATTATACTGATGGACCCGTGGTCCCTCTTGTTATGCTAGTCTACTCCACAAATGCTACTGAGGCCGTTTCCCCACTTTTAAAATGACATCCGTTTCGTCTGGTCCAGGACCTTTTTAGCGCAAGGGTCCTGTTCCCTGGGCCTCCCCACTGCCCCGCGCCCTGCGCAGGGTCATCAAAAGGCGCCGTTTTGAGCAGTGCCAGAATGACCTGCACTGAGGGGACGCAAGAGCAGCAGAGTCGGGGCGGCTGCATTGTAGCCGCCCCTGTAGTGGGGAGTGCAGTTGGACCCCGCGCTACTCGGCCAGAGTAGCGCGCAGTAAACAGTGAGTGGGGTAAGGGCCTGAATCTTTCCAAAGAGAAGGGCAGGGCTTTCACTCCTCTGGGGAGGGTAAGATCAACGTCTTTGACTGGAACCTAAAGTACTACAAACAGAAGGTTGATAAGAACGGGCAGAAGGCCAAGCCAATCTAGGAGCACCAATCTGCCTCCTGCAGATGGTTGGAGGTTGCAGGTTCCATTTCAGGCAAAATAATCCATGCCCGTTACTGCTAGATCTTTTTCCATTTTACATCGCCTAACTTTGCCACCATAACAATATGCTTACCCAGTACGAGCAAAATTAGCCCAGTATTTCATAACTGTTTTGCTAAGATTTCTTTCTTCTTTGGTGGTATCATCTGCAAAGCAAGGCATACAACAGTAGCATCAGCTATCATCAAATTGTAGATTTGTGGCTTTTATAAAGAATTAAATAATTGCTCAAACAAGCAACCTGGTGATTGTTATAGTGGAACGTTGAGTGGAACAAAAAAGGAACAGCTGCAACAAAAATCAAAACCAAAGGATGAGAAGTTGCACACAAACAATTTTTTTTGGGCTGTCAAATCACAGCTGACTTGTGGCAACGCTGTAGGGTTTCCAAGGCGAGAGATGCTCCGAGGTGGTTTTGCCACTGCTTGCCTTCCCAGCATGTCCCTGGTATCCCTTGGAGGCTTCCCATCCAAATACTTGCCAGGGTCGAGGCTGAGAGTGTGTGACTGGTCCAAAGTCACCCTTCAAGTTTCCATGGCAGAGTAGGGATTCGAACTGGGTTTCCCAGATCCTAGTCCAGCACCTTAACCACCGCACCACACTGGCTCCTCAGACTAGCTTAGCTGCAAGACAATCCTCCCTCCTTACAGCTCCATGTCTGTCTCGTGCAACCACCGCAAATCTTGCTCATGCCAACATCATCCTGAGATTTGGCTGTCATGACCTTATGTACATGGCTTTGTCTACAAGGAGTACTTAGGGCCTACAATAACAGCCACCTTCAGTTTGTGCATGATCCCAACTATGAACATGCTTCGGGCCCTCAAGGGAGACCAAAATGCTCTTAATTGCTACAGTGTTTTTGGTCAGGAGGAATGTCTGTGTGGGTAGATTTTATCCCACCCTTTCTCCAATGTGATAGAAATGGTCACGCTTCCCATTTTTAGCTTCACAACAACCTTGAGAGGTAGATAATGCTAACCAAGAAAGAGCGACTAGACCAAGAACACTTAATTAGCTTCATGGCAGGAGATCTGACTCAAGCACGGGTCTCCCAGGCTATGACATTCTAACCCCCGCAGCACACCAACTCACCTCCTAAAAGGGGCCTTCCAAAGACAAAGCCGATTTCATCACCGTGGTCAGCTTTAACAAAGTCTGGCTTAAGAGCTCTGTGTAAACTTGGCCGATGCTGGAATTCATACACGTAGGTTGGATATCCAGTATCTGGACAAAGGAAGAAGATTCTGTTGCAGCTGGATTCTGCTCAAACCAGGCACAGACTCATCTCTGCGCATTGCCTCCCCTCCCCCCTCCCTTGCTTCCCTTCTGGAATTCCACATCTCTCACTCAGAAAGCAAACACCCTCTGTGATCTTTTCCCTCAGTCCCTCCTGGCTGTTTCAATGATTTTAGATTGATTGAATTATGATATTATTTTGGTATGTGCATGAACTCTTCAGTGCATGAATTACGGTATTATGTTGGTATGTGCATGAGCTCTTCAGTCATGAAAGAGTTAATGATGCTGTTCATTAGTAAACACTAGCTAGTTTAGCATAGCTAATGGGGAGTTGAGTAACTGGTAACCTGTGTTAACGAAGTGATCCATTGTCATTAGGTAATCAATGCATTGCCATAGTAGATTGTGTGCTTTCAAGCACCTATGTACTTGAGAGGAAGTTGTAAAAGTAGTGTCGAAGGCTTTCACGGCCAGATTCAACTGGTTCTGGTGAGTCTTCTGGGCTGTGTGACCATGATCTGGTGGAAAACCCTGGAAAACCCACCAGAACCAGTAAAAGTAGCTTCCCATCTTTGTTCTCAGAGTCGCACCTTCTCGCAATGTAGAAGCAGCATGTAGCTCAGAATAGAGAGGACTGTTTTACTGTTTTATACCATATTACTTTTCCCTTCTATTTTTTTTAGTAAACTGGTTGTGGTGGGTTTTCCGGGCTGTGTGGCCGTGGTCTGGTAGATTTTGTTCCTAATGTTTTGCTTGCATCTGGCCTGCATCTGGCATCTTCAGAGGTGTATCACACAGAGAAGTCTAGCGACATAGTGCGTAACAGTGTCTAGACACAGTGTGTAACAGACTTCTCTCTGTGATACACCTCCGAAGCGTCAGCCACAGACTCTGAGCAAAATGTTAAAACAAGATCCTGAACCAGATAATACCACAACCTAAATCAGACAATGGTGAATCGACCATGAAAGCCTTCGACAATACATTTCTTAGTAAACTTTATTTAAGCAAGGCAGCAGAGTTTGTGATTATTTACTCTATTTATGTTTTTCATCAACATATTATCTTTACTTACAAGATGAACAGTCAACAAGGTCTCTGGAGAGACAACAGATTCCCCAAATAAATAAATCTTTGCCATTCCTAAAACTTGGCTTTGTTCGTCTGACACTGACACTGTTGCTGCTCTCTCATTTGGAAGACTTTGCTTGTCCCGCACACTTCCCCCTGAAGACTACTGTGGTGACCTCCTACTTTCCAAATCCTGCTACTTCCAGGCCTTACTGTTAACCCCATGTAATTGCTTTTTAACCATCAAAATTAATTCAATAAGCCTCTACTCCCCTCGGTAGCTGCAGCCAGTGGTGGGATTCAAATAGCTTAACAACTGGTTGCATATAAGCCCCATGTTAACAACCGCTTCTGCTGAAGTGGTGCGAACCTGCTGAATCCTACCACCGGCTGCAGCCCAATATTGCTCCCTCCCCCCAGCCTTGAGTTCGACCTACCTGGTTACCTCATTCAGCTGGCCCAGCAGTTTCCAATTTCCGAATGTCTGAGTACCACTTACATGCATTGCCATGTGTTCACTCCTGATCTTGTCTTTATTGATTTAGATATTTATACTCTACTTTTCTCCCCATCTGGGCTCAAAGCAGCTTACAACATTGTTCCCCACTCTGCTCCATTTTATTGCCTCGACAACTCCACAAAGTAGGTTCAGATAGGAGAAAGTGACTGACCTCTGGTAATCCAATTAGTATTACTGAATCTAGCAACAGGTAATTCTGTGTTGGATCCCACTACTGCCACCACTTTCTCCCTTGACCACTGCTTGAAGGGTGGATTGTTTGCTGAACAGTTGTCCTTCAAGGCCTCTTCCTGGCAGAGAGCTGTCTTTGTAAACCACTCTTGTGGCTGTCATGAGAACCATTCCCAAACCAAGCTGTTGTGACAGAAACTCACCTCTGTGGTACCTCGCTGTTTGAATGGTGGGAACAACAAAGACCACGTCTCCCAGCATATCAAGAAGCTGATCCCGGAGTTGTATAGGATCTTCAGTATCCTTCAGATATTCGTTGGTAATGAGGTGAGCATATTCGGAGTCAACGTTCTGCCACAGGCAAATAAAAATCATGGAGTGTCATTGGTCTTCTGTAATCTTAGGAGGATTGCTTGCTCTATGGCTCACAGTCAGAATAGGTAAGCAATGGTATTAGGGCCAATAGGTATTAGGGCCAACAGCAGCATACCTTGAGATGGAGCAGCTGCCAGGCTCCAGTGTTTTTGGCTGCCAGGCTCCAGTGTTTTGGCAGGGTCCTCTGCTGCCAGCACCCCCTGCCCACTCATTTGCTAGCATTCTACCACCCATGCTCTCTACTGCACACACTTTCTGGTGCCACTGGGGAAAGCTGTACAGGCTGCTGTGAGCATGAGCAGTGGAAATGCTTGTGAACAGACAAGAGAACGTCACACAAACAGATGGGAGGCATGCAGATGGGTGGGAGGAAACGAGGGCATGGGTGCAGATGGGGGGGAGAAGAAAAGTTGGATTTATATCCCCCCTTTCTGTCCTGCAAGGAGACTCATAGGGGCTTACAAACTCCTTTCCCTTCCCCGCTCACAACAAACACCCTGTGAGGTGGGTGGGGCTGAGAGAGCTCAGAAGAACTGTGACTAGCCCAAGGTCACCCAGCTGGCATGTGTTGGAGTGCACAGGCTAATCTGAATTCCCCAGATAAGCCTCCACAGTTCAAGCGGCAGAGCAGGGAATCAAACCCGGTTCCTCCAGATTAGAGTACACCTGCTCTTAACCACTACGCCACTGCTGCTCCTCAGGGAACCCAGAGAACTCTCTGCCTCAGCCCCCTCAAAAATGGAACCTATTTTCCTCTTCACAAAATCTCAGTATTTATTTCCCTGGACCATTTCACATTGGTCTCAAGTGGGAGGGGACACCTCTTTTTACACATTGAGCAACCAACAACAGGCTACAACGGGTCTCTGAGAATCTCTCCCACCGACACTTGTTTCTCCCATCCCTCTCCCCTCTATATATTAAAGTAACACAATGTTAAATTCCATTTGGGGAAAGGATGAAATGTACAGGATGGCTGCAAACATAAAATGAAGAATTTCTTTCTCACCGTGAATTGATCTAAGCCGGGGAGCAGAGCATTTACTGTTGCTTTGTCTAGGCCCTTTGTTAAATCTGGAAAGCGCAGCATCTAGAACAGTGGACATAGAATGTGGACAGCGTAGGAAACACAGGGAGTTTCTCAAATGGCAAACAAGCTTAAGTTGTGGCATTAAAAGAAAGAGAAATATCTTACATGTGGAATAATCCATCCAGACTCATGATTATTGACCCCAATCATGTAGGGTACGTTATTGATTTTTTTTGCTATTAGGAGATCCTTGGGTGGTTTGGGGAGAAACACACCATCGATAACTGCGGTAGTAAGCACAGTGTGCTGAAATAAGAAAATAATTAAGAACATTAGAATGGCATTCAAGCTATAACTTATTAATTTATTTATTGGCAAGGATTTTTAAATGCCCCCTCTCTGGAGAGTATTTTTAGCAGAATAGCTGTCCCAGAATAGCTGTCCCAAGAAGGAAAGACAGGCCAAAGGTGGCCCAAATTCACAAACACCTTGACCCCTCCACCACCATGTCCCAATACAACCCTAGCTTCCAAGACCAGCGGATGGCCAAGAAACAGGGAAATTGGTGACAGGAGGAGCTGTTCCACTCTGCAGCCTGGAGAAGGGGGTGAGCACACTATGCCCCCTAAAGGAGGGATCTGAAGGCTGCCCTAAGAACTCAGAGACACCCACCTTGTCTAGGAGGCTGAGAAAAAGACCTGTGGTGCCCATAGTAACCTCATCCAGAATGGTGAGATATTTGCTGCACAACAGGAACTAAGATGACCCTTTTCCTACCCCATCACTGAGCAAACTTTGAAGCCTCCCTCCAGCCTAAGGAGGCTTTCTCCAAATTAAGTGGCTCTTCCATTAGAGGAAGGTTCCTAGGTGGATGGTTGAGTCCACCCCTGTGAAAAGAAGCTGAGGCATCCCCTTTGTAACCTATGTGCCTGTGGAGCTTGGAGGAGTATGCCAGGCACAAGGACAATTTAACACATCTGTTGAATCCTTCAGGCTTCTCAGTCTTAGGTTCCAGCCTGAAGCTTAGCTAGACAAATGGGATCCACCTTACCAACTTTTAGTTGCTTCCATTTACACCTTTGCCATGTTCCCTGCTCTACTCTCATAGGTGTGGAGAACTGAGCTTGAGAAGAGACTCCCAGATAATGGGAACTCTTTAGAACCACTGTAACTTTTAAGTCAAGGTGCCTATTTTAGATTAACATCAGTTAGGGCAAGTACATAGGAATTGCATGTTAATGCTTTTTAATGTCTTGCTTTATTTGCTGCTATGATGAGATTGTGCGTGTGGGCATTTTTTAAAAAATAAATGTTTTGTAACTTTTAATGTCGGTAGCTGTTCTCTGTGCAATACAGACCTCCACTGTTTCAGACAAGCTATTTTAAAATGAGTGCCAGGAAAAGAGGACAAGTTGCTACTCCCGCAGTGGTGCACAGGTATAGTAAGGTATCCCCATGGTAACCAGATACTGGGTAGCAAGGGACACAGGCACAAGGCAAGGCCATTAAAAAGCAATGCATGGAAGTGAAGTTGAGAGCCCTAGTCCTCATAGTGGGTAGTTTCTCCAAAAGTCGGGTGGTGGCAGTGGCTGAACTAAAAGGAGGACAAAAAAGCCCCTCTAAGGGTTGGAAAAGCTAGGTGGGTGGCACATGCTAGATCAGGGGTCTGCAACCTGCGGCCATGCTGGCAGGGGCTGATGGAAATTGTAGTCCATGAACATCTGGAGAGCCACAGGTTGCAGACCCCTGTGCTAGATGAAGACCTTGGATGGCCACTGGTGCCCAGACACCTTGAAGGGCAACATGGAATAGGGCCTGCAGATCAGTGGAGCTGCTCTGCCCCACTATCCATTGTCATTTTGGGTTGTAACTGGAAGTAATGTCATCACATCACAACAGTGCCCCCCTACCCACCCACCCACCCACCCATCCCATGCACCAGTTGTCAGGCTAAGCTTGGCAACCTTAACACTTTGATAGAGAGAAGCAGCGCAAGACACTTGTGTCAGGATCCAGTCTTTGTTGCTTGTCCATTTCTTCTCTCCTTTGAAAACCAGAACTCCTGTTGCCAGTTCCCTACTTCTCCAAGGAGATTTTTTTAAAATAAAAGGATTGAGCTGTTGTTCTTCAAAAATAGGTTAGCGGTCAGCAAAGATGTGCTTACTTTTTCTTCTGCACTGTCCATTCGGATTCTCATGAGATCCTGGAATTGTAAGAGAAGTCACAACAGCAGGTTCATTAGTACAAGTATGGACACAATCTTCCATAATGTTCCTGCACAAACCCCACAGAAATAATGAGAGCTGCACAAGAGTATCACTGTTCACAGATAAATTCCTAAATGAATCTTTCTTCTTTTAAAAGCACCTTTTGTTTTTCCATTCTCCTAAACATCCAAGGGTCCTCGGAGCACAATTTGAACACTCGGAACACAATTTGAATCATCAGCAAGGCCTTTAAATACTTAAATATGTTCCATTCCCAAGACTGCCCATACATATTAAAAGAATGCTACCTGGCACAGTAGGCCACCTTCATTCAAGAAAAATAACTTCAAAGGGAGACTCCAGGTGACTCCAAGCTTAATTCTACTCATTTAGGACTCACTCATGAAGACCACAGTTTCTCTGCGGTTAATCTTGCATTGGAGCTTGGCACAGAAACATCACAGCCTATACTTTTGCATGTCAAAACTATATCTCCCCAGTATTTGTTCTTTCCCCCACTTTATGTAAGCATACTTGAGGATACTCTGACAAAGTGAGCTCCAGTTCATTCAAAGCTTTTGCCAAAATAAATAGTAGCCTTGTAAGCTTTGCAAAGCTCACTTGCTTTTGCTGTGACATAACACAATTACTCCTGCTGAATCTTTACTTGTTTTTGGACTGTGACTACGGAAATAAATTATTTGTTAAAAGAAATCTCCGACCCATTACCTAACTACAGCTTGGGTTATTTTTTAGCCATTATAACAAAATGACTGGGCATTCTACAGGTTGCAAGATACAAGGATTGGCCAAAACTGGAATCCTATCTTGCTGTCTCCTTCCCCCCAAATCCTCAGATATGCAGAACATTTACTTCAAAGTGAAGGTAGCTTCCCGAGTGCCGATATGCATGTTAAGCATGAGCTGGATGTCAGGGCAGAACTGAACTCTGCCATACAGTTCAACCCAAAATAACATGAATTAAATCATTGGACAGTTCAGACCCACAATTTAATGTTTCAGGTTGGCATTCCTTCCAATGGCTGTAGGTAGTATACATCAAACATGCCCTTCCGATACTGGGAAAGATGTATATGTAGGAGTAAACTTTCAAACCAGCACGTTATGAAACCAGAAATAATGGGAATGACCAATTATGTAACCTTCTTCCTATGTGTGACAATGCCACTATTACTGTTTCACCCATGGAAAAATAGTGGTTTGCACCCTCATCAAAATGATTATTAAATCGCTCAAACAAATGAAATCCAGTGTGTGCAGTGGTGGACAATGATCTGGGAGGTGCAGAGCCAAATTCCCCATTCTGCCATGAAAGCTTTTTTGGGTGACCACATTTGGGTGACCCCTTGAGTTTTTCATAGAAAATTTCACAGTGATGCTGTAAGGATAAAATGGAGAAATGGAGAACCCTGTAAACTGCTTTAGGTCCCCTTGACAGATAAATGTGGGCTACACATTAAATAAATAATGACATGCTTTCCATCTCTGAGATGGAGCAGGGAAAGAAAATGTGATTGACGGAGGAGAATTTGACACAGTGCCATTCTTGGCAAGAGGCCGATGTCGTTTATAGCGGGCAGTCTATTAATAAAAATGACCAGAGCAGCATATTTACCATCTTGTGAGCGGCCTGCAAAATTTCATCCTCCGTCTTCCCTTTGAGACAATGAACCATCTCGCTTGAGCTTGACGTCTTACAGCCAGCAGATTCTGCCATTTTCTGCAGTCAAGAGAAAGACATTTGCCACAATTTTCATGGGATTGAAAACATCTGCCTCAAGGCCCACTGTAAAAGGGTACAGATATCAGAGGTCATGGAAATGGCACAGATCACTGAGGGTCAGGTGTGATTAAGGCCGACCCTACTTAGCTCCTAAAATCTGCAGGAAGTGGGCTAGCTAGGGCCAACCTGGTCAGGGCAAAAAAACCCCAAACCCAACTAAGGTAATCTTAAACAGAATTTGTTTGATGGTGAGGGAAGAGAAAACATTGCTGTGGCCACTTAACACATTACAAGCAAACGGGTTGGAAGGTGATAGTTAAGTAGTACATGTGGGTTTCCAACCGCCAGGTAGATCCTGGAGATCTCTTGTAATTACAGCTAATCTCCAGATTAGTTCCCTTGCCTTGGAGGCTGGACACAGCAGCATTATACTACACTCAGTATCTTCTCCTCCCAAATTCTGTCTTCCCCAGACTCCGCCCCCCAAATCTCCAACAATTTCCTAACCTGGAGTTGACAGCCCTAATAGTACACCTTTCTGCTGGATTGTGGCCCACACTTGAAACAGGATGTTAGGGAGAAATGCCAGCATCCACAGGTATTTTCTATTGTGACAGCCTACAGTCATATACAATAAGTTACTTCTTCTTCACAGGTATTGATTTGAGATGCTGACACAAAATGTTAGCCATGACTGGTGATGGTGTTTGTTGACCACACCGCCAAGTTACAGCCAATTTATGGTGACCCCATAAGGTTTTCAAGGCAAGAGACATTCAGAGGTGTTTTGCCATTGCCTGGTAGTACACACTGTCAACTGGGTACTATTGATGGTATACCTTTGGTTCTTTTCCTTTACTCCTCCCTATGATGCTCCTGCCCACACACAATTTTTTCCCCTGGTCATTACTCAGTTGCCCACAAAGAAACCCCTTCTTTTTTCAATAGAAAATTCCTCCCAGGAATCTTCCTTCTCTCCTTTCCCTTCTATATATAGTCCACCACAGTGACCACAACCCCAGTTCCTTCCCTTCCTGATGGCACACTATTTCCATATCAAACGCATGGCAGAGCGTTATATGTGTCTGTGTGGAAATCAATCTAGGCTTAACTCATCAGTAGATAAACATAAATATCTCAGTGTGCCAAAAGTGAACCTGACTTATGGTGACTCCAGCAACGGTCTTTCAAGGCGAGTGAGAAGTCATGGTGGCTTGCCATTGCCTTCCCCTGCACAGTCTTCTTTGGTGGTCTCCCACCCAAATATCAACCTTTCATAGCTACTGAGATCTGATGAAATCAGGTTATGCCAAGGCACCTTCCTTCCTGACAATACCTACTATGTACTTAAAATTATCCATCTCTGCTCTTCAAACTGCAGGCAAAGCCAGCAAAAAGAAGACAGGTTCCTTACAATTCTGGTGTGAATATCCTTTGATCATCCTCTTCTCTTGAGCATCTTCTGGTGTGAATATCTCTAGAGCGTCCTCCACACTCCAACAGCATATTATGTCCATAGGCTCTTTTCACCTTTTTCTGGTGAATACTGGAACCTTCAATTTAAATTCCAGCACCCCCTTCAAAACTTACCTTAGCTTGCTTTTCTGGATGGAGGTCTAAGAGACCATTCAGGAGGCAGACGCCGCTTTCAGAGATGGCTTTATGGAACAAGTCCTTTGCCAGTGGAGATATGACCTGAAAAGGGAAGGAAAGCAGAAATATCAGTGGTGGCTTTTCCTCCGCTAACTCTATTTCCATTGATTTTCCCAGTTTGTCCAGGGTTTCTCAGTGAGAAGTTCTGCAGTGTGGGACATGTTTCCTTGAAAGGCTTACTGACTTTCCCTGAAATGCAGGACCATGGGGAAGGGTTCCCAATAATGTCACGTTTTAAGAAAATATTTAAAAAACCCCAAATCTCTGGATCCTTCTTACAACAGTTTAACAGTATGGCAATTCAAGAAAGAGTAATAATATCAATATCTCTAATCAAATAATAGTAATTATGGGATGTTTTGGTGCTGCTAATTATGAAATGTTTTGGTGCTTCTAAATTCTAATAATAAATGTCTCAAAGCCCTGAATGATTGGAAAATAAAAGCAAAGCTTTAGAGATCATCAGCAACCTACCAGGGCACAAGTACTGAATCCACCTGCAGATTCACCAAATATAGTAACAGATCCTGGGTCACCTCCAAACTGTGCAATATTCTCTTGGACCCACTGAAGAGCTGCCACTTGATCAAGAAGGCCCCAGTTTCCACGGGCTGTTGTGTCACCAGTACTGGAAGGAAGGAGAAACTCAAAACATATACACTCAGGTGTTGGAAAATTGATGGTGAAAGCTGGTACCGAGTCAAAAGGAATGTTATTATTCGGCTTGGTGAGGTTCTGACAAAGAAAACTGGCACGCTTTCATTTATTTAAAATATGCAACTGTAGTTGCATATACTTTCACTCTTCCAACTACAGATTCCAATCTTTGATTTAGACGAGGAGTCTGCAGCCGATGGCACCAGAGCCAAATGTAGCTCAGCGCAGAACCAAATAAGGCTATTTAAAAAAGAAAACAAAAACTTTCAGTGAAAGTACTGCATATTGGAGAGGTATGTAGCATGCTAGAATAACCAGAATGGTACAAACGTTTTTAAGAGGACTACAAGCCTTCTTAAGGATAGTTTCTTAAGGAAATGGTAGCGAACAGATGCCAGTATTCTAACTGCAAACCATGTGCAGCTCCTTGCCAATGCGCTAAAGTAATCATTCAGGGTGCTCCTATGTATATTTATTACTTACCGTAATAAATACAGTGAATATTGTATATATTTAAATTTTTCACACAAAAAATCCCCCCAGAGAACTAAAAGCAGAATAAAATCACCCACCCCTGATGGCTTCAAAATGTCCAGAAATCTTACATCTTTATAGAAGTGGCGCTTCGCAGCATTTTCTTTACGAAATTCTCAAGGCAGAATGTTTTTATGCATGTGATTGCAAGGTCTCCCCCCACCCCCCGTCTTTCAGTACAGAACAGACATTCTTGATCCATATTAAACAGTTGATGAGGCATTGCGACCCTCAGATGTCTGATCTTGACTATGCGCAGCCCCCCTCCCACCAAAGAGATAATTATCACCTGAATAGGAATACCACTCCAGATTTGCAGCTGTTGTGGTGTCCACGTTACTGATCTTAAACCAGAGCAGTTTTGATTCAAATTCATATTCAGCCACAAAAACTCACTGGTGGACCTGAGGCCAGCCACTCCCTTCCCCCCTAACCTGCTTTTCATATTGGTTGCAAGAATAAACTGGAGATAATAAATGAAGGAGTTTAAAGGAGAATGGACAATGTAGAGAAAAAAGAGGGAGAAGAATGTAATAAGCAAAGCATTCATTTCAGCTCTAATGGCATCTGTTGCCTCTACCACCAAAAGAATCTGCCAGTGGCCCAAAAGAGCACAGTGGGCCACAGAGGCTACCACGCCAAGGATGGGGTTCACTGGAAAGATCAAATTAATCACTGGAAAGATCAAATTAATTTCCCTCAGGGAGACAGTGCTGACAGTTTCTAATGCTCACTACACATCCTGATGTTGGCCAATTGGAGAGGGAGGGGCTAGTGAAGACTAAAGCGGATGAGCACATTTAGACTACAAGAATGAGATACATTATATAGGGTTTGAAAAGTCTGGAGCAGAATCTTTTACCTGAAAAAACCAAGGATGCCCAGCCGATACTGAATCGCGACAACCACCACATCTTCAGAAGCTGCCAACGCTGCCCCATCATATGTGGACGCTGCACCCACCAGTAACCCTCCTCCATGGATCCAAACCATCACCTAGAAATCAAATATGCAGTGTTATGTTCAATACTTTGCTCTATAAGGTAGAGTCTTACATAGGCTGACCAACTGTCCCGCTTTTGGCGGGACAGTCACGCATTTAAACAATTTGTCCCGCGTCCCGCGGGTTTGACAAATTGTCCCAATTTTTGGGAGGTTGCTGCACTGCCTTCTGGGGCGCAAGGCAGTGCGGCAGCCTCCCGTGTATAGCCATTGAGCATTATGGCCTTCTGGGGCTTGCCGCTTGCCGCCGCCTGGTCACAGGGCTGCAAACGGCACTCTCCCAGAAGTCGCGTGCGCTTCCTACAGTGTTTATCGCAGACTGGAGAGTTGCCGTTTGCTGCTTGGTTTCAGGGCAGCAAACGGTAACTCCCCAGAAGCTCCGCGCGCTTATGCTGGCAGCGCACGTGTATGCGCGGCCACTTACCGTCCCTGACCGCAAAGCTGACCATCTGGTCACCTTAGTCTTATAAAAAGGTTAGAATGCATCCTGCACATGGGCCCCTTCCGCACATGCAGAATGTTGCACTTTCAACCTGTTTTCAATGCACTTTGAAGCTATGCGGAATAGCAAGATCCACTTGCAAACAGTTGTGAAAGTGGATTGAAAACACATTATTCTGTGTGTGCGGAAGGGGCCATGGAGAAATACCCCTCCTATCAGGATCCCCCACCAGGTGAAAAAAACTACCCATCAGGCAGGCAGGAGTCTTGTTTTGTGATTTTCTACACTATTATCTTTCTTGCCAGTTGCCTCAGTCATAACCCATATCAGCATTCACAGTAAGTAATTCTTACAATTTATGACTGAGGCAACTGAGGTAAATATAATCTTCCTTGGTGGGAAGTCACCAAGGAAGCTTTCCACCTACCTAATGAGCAAATTTTCCCTCAGTAAAAATAGCAGCATCCGCTCGACTATGAGTAGAAGTTGTCACTTTGGCAGCTTTTCTTCTGTGAAACTGTGGATATTCTTACCTCTTTATCTTACCCATTAATTGATAATACTATGATTTCTTGGTTTTCTCTTTCTGCAATAAAATATAGTTTGAATTTAAGAACCAAATGCAGGTTGGTCCTGATACAAAAGGTATTCCACTACTGTTTGTTTGGGAATTTTTTGGGTCAAACACAAAACACTGTCTACAACTTGTATTTTCACTGTCAGGCCTGACCCAGAGATGGTGTTGTTTTACAAGCCATGCCTCTTCCATTGGGCCTCTGGAGGAGAGCTGATAAATGCCCAGCCCTATTTAAACACACATCCGTTGCACAGCACCCATACAAAACTTCATTAACCAACATCCCTGCATCACATACACTAATCTCTTTACCTCCAGTGACCTTCCAGAAGAGGCTCAAGGGACTTTTGCAAGCTGTAAGAATCCTACTCACACTGAACCAGCATTTTCTGTCAGATACATTTTTGTTGGTTGTTGTGAGTTTTCTGGACTGCGTAGCCGTGATCTGGTAGATCTTGTTCCTAACGTTTTGCCAGCAGTGTGTAACAGTGTGTAACAGACTTCTCTCTGTGATACACCTCTGAAGATGCCAGCCACAGATGCAGGTGAAACGTTAGGAACAAGATCTACCAGACCACGGCCACACAGCCCGGAAAACCCACAACAACCAGTTGAATCCGGCCGTGAAAGCCTTTGACAACACATAGATACATTTTTGTTGGAGAAGGCGTTTGTGGATAGTGGCTCACAGTTATACACATTTTTTAAAAATACGTCTTATGTAGACATCTATATCTGTTGTGGCCAATGCAGAAGTTATTACATTAGGGAGCTGGCATACCAGCTGGAACTATTTTTCCCCTCAGTGGCGAGCCAAAACAGCTTATAATATTCCACAGCAGAGTGGGGATTTAATCTTGCATGTACAAAATCCAAGTTCTGTCAACTGCCTTCAGGCTCCTGGGACGAGGGTGGGGGAAGGGACAAGCGGCAAATACGAGTCAGTCTGTATAGTGGTTAGAGTGTTGGTCTAGGATCACTGGGAAGAAAGTTGGGGTAAAAATGAAATAAATAACTAAAAGCTGCTCCTAGAGTAGCAAATGTGCTTACCGGTAACTTTGGTTTCGTGTCCGAATGAGCCACTGTGTAGATATTTAAATATAAGCAGTCCTCAGAAACAGTCAGTTGGACTTTTTCTTTTCTGGTAGTAAAGGCATCCGACAGACCTTGCCCAAGCTCTGGATCCTGCAGACACCTTCACAAAACAAAGCAAAATACAGCTAAAACAAACTGGTACAATGGGAACAAAGTGTTTCCTCATAATCCATCTCTAATAAACTTCTAAAAAGACATTTCAGTGGCATAATACAGCCATGACTACTTGTATGGATACCGTGTTTCCCCGAAAATAAGACAGTGTCTTATATTAATTTTTGCTCCCAAAGATACGCTATGTCTTATTTTCAGGGGATGTCTTATTTTCCCGCTGCACAGCTGCATGTTCTGGTGTTCTGTTCAACGAGCATGCTGCCAAACAAAAACTTTGCTTTCTCTTACTTTTGAGGAATGCTTTATATTTAGCACTTCAGCAAAACCTCTACTATGTCTTATTTTCAGGGGATGTCTTATTTTCGGGGAAACAGGGTAGCAGCAACTAAATCAGTTCATATGGAATGCATGGAGGGAAGCCATTCTGGGAACACATTTCCATCCCCACTGGTTTCCCAAAATGAAACAGTCCATTGGGTGAATTTGCATATTAGGATTGTCAGCTCTGGGTTAGGAAATTTCTGGAGATTTGGGGACAGATCTTTGGAAGGGTAGAGCTTGATGAATGGAGGGAACTCAGCAAGGATGTGATGCCACAGAGCCCATCCGCTGACGTTGCCGTTTCCTCCAGGGGAACTAATCTCTGTGCAAACTCATCTCAGTTGTAATTTCAGGAGAATGCTAGAACCACGTGGAAGAAGAAGAGTTTGGAGTTCTACTCCAAGGAGACTCAAGGTGACCTACAAGCTCCTTTCCCTTCCTCTCCCTATAACAGACACCATGTGTGGTAGATGGAACTGAGAGAGTTCCAAAGAACTGTGACCAGCCCAAGGTCACCCAGCAGGAATGTAGGAAACACATCTGGTTCACCAGATAAGCTTCTACCACTCAGGTGGAGGAGTGGGGAATCAACCCCGGTTCTTCAGATTAGAATCCACCTGCTCTTAACCACTACATCACGCTGGCTGGAGGTAGGCAACCTTGCATATAGCCTATGTATGTTTCCCCAGCAGAAGCGTAGCTCCAAGGGGACGGGAGGGGGGTGTGACGCACCAGGGGCACACCCCTGTGTAGGTGTGGCGAGGGCGTTCCGGGGGCCTGGCAAGGGTGTGGTGGGGTGTTACGGGGTGTGGCATAGCATTCTGGGGCGGGGCAGGGCGGAGGACACACCAGTGCACCGGGCGCTTTCCCCCCTTGCTACGCCCCTGTTCCCCAGCGAGTTAAGTAGTGGGTTCCTGAGGTTGTTTCAGGCCTTTTAACATTGATGTGAGAACACATGGTTCCTTCTTGGAGGGAAGTAAAGATTTTATTGTTGTGACTCACATGGGTGGGTAGGATGTTGCATCTCTTTGACCACTCCATGGGTCAGCCTGTACTGGTGGGGCAAACCGCAAGTTTCCCACTGGTGGCTTTGCATAAGGAATTCCAAGGAAAACATCCACGTCTCTTTCTGCAGCACTGACTTTCACCCGCTGGCCTTGAAGCCTCCCGTATTTAGTAAGCACTTCTGGAGGAGCAAGATCATGACCTATGCAACGAACATAGAATAGTTATCAGTTATGAAGCAGGGATGGACTTTGCCTCAAGTTAAATCTGGCCACCAATCAGCAGAACTGTGGCATCATGTGGCCCAAGAAAGAGCAAGCCCAGCATAAATTCTCCTCCAGCATATTTTCTGCTTCGTTGATAATAATTAATGCAGTGAAGGAGTTGTTCTAATGCAATGTTCTTGTTCTCGACACACCTCTTCATTGTATATGAAATAGCTGAAATCCCTGCTGACAGAAGGGAGTAGACGTTAGAAACGAACAAGGGAACTCACAAAGACTCCCAAGGATCATGTAAGCTTCCCCTCTATCCCGTTCCCTACAATATATTTTCCTGAGTCTCCATGTCCTTTCCCTGCTTCTTTCTCTCCTTCTCACACATCAACCATTATTTCTTTTATATCTTCCCAAAGTCTGCAGCATTATTTATCATTTACTTCATTTATAACCCGCCTTCCTCAGGTGTGTGAAAAGATGTCTTTCCATTCAAGTCTCCAGTCTCTGGATTTAAGTATCAACAGATGGGACCATGTTGTGGATTAGACGTATTGATTAATGTGAAATAATAGGGGCGCCCCCTTTAGTCTAGAAATCTCCCAAGTTGTCAACTCTGTCAGAATCTAGGTATTTTTAATTGGTTCCTAGTATACAGTTATGTATTTATTACTACATGTTTAAGCTGCCTTTCACTAACAGAAAACTCACAACAGTATGCATAATGATTTTTCTTTGAGCCTACATTTAGGAACACAGCCTGAACAAAACCAAGTATTAAAATTAGGGTCGTGGCCAATTAGTCAATTATTATAACAGTATTGATAAACTAATCATAGACGTGAATGCTCACAAAAGCTTATTCTGGAAAACATTTTTATCTGTCCTTTAGGTGCTAATGGACATTATTTAATTTTACTGCCACAGAGTAACACATCTGTCTCTGCAATTAAAATCAATTAACTGCTTGCATTTGCTTATGGACAAAAGTCACAAAACAATGAATTCTGAATAAAGAACATTTCCCCATGTTTGAAAATTCATTAACAAGCCATTCGCATGATCATTAAACAGAAGTGGCACTTTAAATACTAACAATATTTGACTCCAGTACTAGACATCCAACCACTCATTCTGCTCACCAACCCCCTAGCTTACTGTGCTGTGTGCTCCCATAAACCCCTTCCGCACATGCAGAATAATGCACTTTCAATCCACTTTCAATCCACTTTGCAGCTGTGCAGAATAGCAAAATCCACTTGCATACAATTGTGAAAGTGGACTGAAAGGGCATTATTCTGCATGTGCGGAAGGGGCCATAATTTCTGAGGAGTTTTTCCTGCTACAAAAAGACATCAGTCACTGTCATGGCAAATGGCACCAAGTGTGGGAGGTGTTTGGGGGGCTAGGGGGTTCCAGCTCCCTTCATTTTTGGCACTGCAAGTCCCAAGTTCATCTTAAACTGGGTGGCTAATTTGCAAACACCGGTCTATTTTCTGATGAGACATGCCTGCTACATTGAAAGTACCTTAGCTTCCATTGCAAATAGCAGGGGAGTGGGGTCTCTGGAGATAAATCTTGGCCAGGATGTTCCCATTCCCTTCATTTATGGCACTGCAACGCCCACAATCATTGGGGTAGTGGCCAATTGTGAGATCACAGTTTTATTTTCTGATGCCTCCCACAGCCCAACAGATGGACAGATGGACACAAAGACAGATGCATCTTTTTATTACCATACATACAATTTGAGGATTAGATTACCTGGATGCATGTAATGAGTAACCAGGCTACAAAAATGCATATATGGAATTGTTGGGTTTTAAAAAATGAAACCTAATTTCCTCTGCAATGTGCTAACTGGTCAGTATTTCAAATACTGCTCAGCATTTCAAATAAAAGTGCTTGATGTTAGTCAGCAACAATATTACAGCTCTATAATTGTGGAGACTGAGGCTCCTTCCGCTCATGCAGAATAATCCATTTTTAATCCACTTTCAATGCACTTTGCAGCTGGATTTTACTGTGTGGAGTAGCAAAATCCACTTGCAAACAATTATTAAAATGGATTGAAGATGCATTATTCTGCATGTGCGGAAGGGCCCTGAGATCCAGCCATTTAGAGCCAGGGTGTGTTTTTTTTAATGAATTAGAATGCAGTTCTTATCACAATGTATGATTAAATGTGGAATTTGTTGCCAGAGGAGGTGGTTGCAGACACAAGCAATAGACAGCTTTAAGAGAAGATTAAACAGATTCATGGAGGGACACTCCAACTGTGGCTACTAGCCATGGTGACTAAAACAAACCTCAACATCCAGAGACAACAAACCTCTAACACCAGTCAAGGGAAGGTCTCAGCTTGTGGGCCCTGGTGTTGCCCCTCTAGAGAAACTGGTTGGCCAGTGGCCACTCTGAGAGACAGGAGGCTGGACTAGATGGACTTCTGATCTGGTCCAGCAGGATTCTTCTTATGTTTGGTATATTCCATCTCCAAGGGTATATTTTGATGTAAAGGGTGGATGGAGAAGAGAAATTTAGTCTGAGCAGTTAAAATTCCCTTACAATCTCACATTCGTCTTTCACATCTTGGGGGATTGGAATTTCAGCACAAGAGGCTCTGTGTGTAACCCAAACACAATAATACCAATAACCAAAGAGAGGCTATAGTATATATAGAACAGTTTGTTCTGGTGTGTTTAATCCAAGATGCTAACCTCCAGCTATCTGTCATTTGGAAGAAATGCTAGAATCTGACTAGCATGTGATCTGCGTTAAGATTGAACTTGCCATCTGAGAACACAATTCAAGTTAGCACATAGAGTAATGTCTGTTTGCGGTAGAGGTGGATTCTTTCTTGGCCAAAGACATAATGATATTATGTCCTCTGTTATACACCAGCATTCCTGTTCTGCTGCTATTACTAACATTACCTTAGAAACTAACATGAGGGTTGTTAGTGATTGTTGGTAACGCCAACCTACAAGTGACTTCTGCCTGGAGTTCTCCTATGATGCAAATGATCTGCAGAACCCTGAAATCACTTCCCCAAGAGAAAATGGCACCTTAATAAAGTGGTTTCTATTCACATTCCCACTGAGCTCTCAGCCTTCCTTAAACTCCGCCCCTCAAATCTCCAGGAATTTCTGAAATTGGCAACCCTAGTCAGGCATCAATTCTGGTAGTAGCCCATGCGCCATTTTTCTTAACACTGCAGAAGTTATTTAGTTCCAAGCGTTACTGGCTAACTTCTGTGAATCAGACCCCAGACTCAAAGAAAAAGGTTAGGGCATGGTCAATTGGCTATGCTGGCAGGGGCTGTTGGGAACTGTAGTCCATGAACATCTGAAGCGCCAGAGTTGGACACCTCAGGATTAGAGCATTTTTTCCCACCACTTGGCAAGTATCATTCAGGACCAAAGAGACTTTCTAGTGCAGGAGTAGGGAACCTGCGGCTCTCCAGATGTTCAGGAACTACAATTCCCATCAGCCCCTACTAGCATGGCCAATTGGCCATGCTGACAGAGGCTGATGGGAATTGTAGTTCCTGAACATCTGGAGAGCCGCAGGTTCCCTACCCCTGTTCTAGTGTCAAAGGGTAGCAAGAATCCACCCAGTTCTTGAACCATTTTTTCCTGTGCCCTGCTTTGAATACCAGCACCAGAACCTCTCTTTCCTTCCCCAGTGCTTCACCTTTTGAAATACGGTTGCCAACTCCAAGTTGGGGAATTCCTGAATATTTGGGGATGGAGCCTGGGGAGAGCATGATTTAGAGAGGGGATGGGGTCACCGCAGGGTATAATGCTGTAGAGTCAACCATCCATAGGAGTCTATTTAGGCTGCTTCTGCGTACGCTGGTTAGGTGAAGATAATGTTCTTTTCTTCCCCATTGTACGTTACTTCAATTGTAACTCATAGGAGTCATTTGCTCCAGGTAAAATTACCTCAGCGATTTTAGGATGTTGTAATTCTGGGAGATCTCCAGGCCCCACCCACAGAGCACCACCCCTATTTTGAATATTTCAGTCCACTTCACCTTTTCCTTACATTCAGCTTTCTCTACATCAGTGAGAGTGAGACATTCAATGAAGTGAACGCCTTTGTAAGTGCATTCAAATCAATGAGTTTAGAAGGGTGTAACTCAGCTTGAGGAATGCACCGCTAATCACGATTAATTCCATATGCCACAAATGCCTCCTTTCACCTTTTCTCTCCCTTTCCTTATTCATTATTCTGAAAGGTGTAAAGCCGTTAAAAAGAAGTCTCTGAATCTGAACTTTCTGAGAGCAACTCCTCTGCCAACATGGGCATGTAGAAACAATACCTGGACAGGAACATGCTGGTTTTCTTATTTGCAAATTCACTCCAAATAAATCCCTTTGACCAATAGACAGGAATATCTTCACTTTATATATCTCAGGACAAAAAAGGGGGGAAGGGACATCTGGGCTGTTCCTGCACACCACAATTATACTGGGTTACAATCAGTATCTTACAATCTGGGTCTATTTTATCCCAGGTTCTCCTTTTGCATGCTGCCCTTTTCTGTGAAGGAAGCAAGTGAAGACTGGGAGGAAATACTCCAGTTTGTTTTGCACGAACCTGGGTCTTTTGTATTTACCTTGCAAGCATATCCGCACTTGCGCAAATATCCCCGGTGTCCTGTGTTCTGATTGGCTGTTGTTTTGGGGTGGCAGCTTGAATGAACGTCTCTGTCCTGCCTTTTGAATTGCTAGCGCCTGATCCCTCCCTAACACTGAACTCAAATTGGCTGTTTCCCGCTCAAGGTCCTTTTCAGGCTGTTGCCACCCCCATAAAAAGGCTGTGCCTCTGATTGGTCGACCCACAGCAAGTGGGGGAAACCCCCCCTTTTTTCCAGTTCTAGATAGGGCCCAGTGCAGGCCTCAAAAAACTATGGGGCACTGCATCACATCACATTCCCACTCACATTCTTTTATTTTTTTTGGAAAACGAGAGACTCCCCACCCAAGCCCTTCTGATCACTCTGAAATGGTGGTCTGAAGAGTGGGGGAAGTGCTGTGGTGTGGGCACGGGAAGGTGGGGAGGTGAGAGAAAACCCAAAGAAAGCTAAATGCACAGTGATATCATTCACTCTCCCTGCAGAGAGAGAGAAAAAACTGCTTTAAACCATGGGGATTATCTGATCTGAAGGCAGGGTGACTGCCAAAGAGGGGAAAACATGTGCGTAACTGAGAAATCAAACCCAAGCAGAACGTACACTCAATGCAAAGGAGACCACATGTGTGTAAATGCCCTTTGCGTACTGAAGGTGCCATCAAGTCACAGGTTTCCAAGGCAACAAATGGGACAGCTTCCTGGAGATTCTCCCCTAACCAATTGCTGCCATGTATTTCTGCAGGGACCTAAGCTCTTTGGAAATTTGCAGGTTTGCAGAGAGAAGGTGGGAAGAAAGCTGCCCGAGGCCAGAGGGTCATAACTGCCAACTCTACTCCCTGGCTAATCAGACAAGGCTTTTATTCCCTGGGATAGTTTAAATTTTCTGGATTTTTGGTGCCTGGCCACTGTAAAAAGTTTAAACTATAGTGTTGGTTCCTAGCCAGCCTATTCTGTTCCAAAATATTGAGGTTTTGAGTGGTAGTTCAAACCTTTGGCTCTAGAACTTGTCCTCTCTCTGTCTGGTCTTTGGAGCATCTGTCTTCATGGGGGTCACCTGCACACTGAAGAGTTGCTTGTGTGGAGAAGAAAGTGTTAAAGGGTTTGCCTGAATCAGTTTAAATTTTAAATAATATTTACCTTTAAAAATTTTAATTGCTGTTTTAGTTGCTTTTAGTTGGGCTTGGTGGGGGGAGGCTGAGGACCTTGGCCCAAGAGTCGGGGGAGGCTTCAGGCCTGGTTTGACCTGGTTATTTAAAAAATTCTAAAATAAAAAGAAATACTGTTTGTTTTTCCTTTTTCTTCCCTTTGTCTGATTCTGTAAATATTATGTAATTGGTTGTTTGTGCTTGTTAAGAGTTCTGATTTAAGCAGTGGTGGGATCCAAACATTTTAGTAACAGGTTCCCATGGTGATGGGATTCAAACTGTGGCGTAGCGCCAATGGGGCTGGGTGGGGCACGACAGGGGCGTGGCCGGGCATTCCGGGGATGGGGCATTCCTGGGCGGGGTTATGGCAAGGACGCAGCTGCTGCGCTGGTCCTTGGGCGGGAAACGAATGCATGCAGGCGCAGGCTGCCACGCACGCCGGTGCACCTCCTGCTAGACTGCTTCAAGTTCTGCACGCTACTGCTGAGAGGAGTGGCATAACTAAGGCAAAAATCACGTGGCAAAATCACCAATTAGTAACCCCCTCTCGGCACACACAAATAATTAGTAACCTACTCTCGGGAACCTGTGAGAAACTGCTGGATCCTACCTCTGGATTTAAGACTGTTGTTGATAGTTTTTTTTTTTTAAAATATTTTTATTGATATTTCGGAATTATTACAAATTTATAATGTATACTTTATATACATCCTCCATATCTTTTTTCCCCCTTTTTCCCCTCCCCCTCCTTCTTCTTCTCTTCTTTAGATGCGCATAAGTATAAGGTCCATTCTTTTCAATCTTCTTGTCCATTTTTCTTCTGTAATTCCAACTTCAAGAAGCAGTCTTTGAATTCCATCCAAACCTCCCTCATGTCCTTTTGTTTTTCTTGCCATATTTGATTTCTTGACATTGTGTCAAAAATTTCTAATTGTATTTGCTCCCATTTATATTCCAACCATTTCTGCATTGTCCAGATTTTTTTGTCCTTCCACCCCAATGCTATTACTGCATGGGTCATTTGATCAAGTGAATCTGAAAAAGTTTTCTTTTTCTTTTGTTCTATTATAATATAATCCACTATACCTATAAATAGTAAATCTATATTTATCTTTTATTCTTACCTTTTACATATTTTTTCTATGTATTTTATCACATTTTTTTCCACATATTTTTTTACTTCTATACATTCTAGCCACATATGGGGTATATACTACATTTTTTATTCTCCACAATGCCAACATTTCGGACTGAGTCCAATTTATCATATATGCCAACTGTTTCTCGTGTTCTATACCATTTTAATATTAATTTCTTTCTCTAGTTCTGTATATTTATCTATTTTTATTTTATTTATATTGTTCATAGTCCTTTTAATAAGCTCTATGTCTTTCACTCCATCTTGTTGCCATTTTTTCCATTATGATTCTTAATATAAATCCTTGATCTTCTATCATGTTTTTGTATAAAAACACCTAAGATTTGTCCTTTTTCTTTTCCTCATATATTTTTATACAACTTTTCATTATACACTCTTTCCTCCCTCCTGGAGGCTTTTGTCTTTTCCCATATTCCTCTTAATAGTAACCAGTTTTCTTTACCTCCTTTCTCTAAAAAATTTGGAAAC
Source organism: Sphaerodactylus townsendi (assembly GCF_021028975.2). Lineage (NCBI taxonomy): Eukaryota > Metazoa > Chordata > Lepidosauria > Squamata > Sphaerodactylidae > Sphaerodactylus > Sphaerodactylus townsendi. Next base: position 26,951,077 of record NC_059438.1, read on the forward strand.
TGTATTAATTCTCCCTCTTTCATTGTACACAGCAATTTTGTATATTCCTTGTCTATGTAGAGATCTTATTGCTTGTGTTCCTTCCTGTCCAACCATGCTCATGAAGTGGTGTCAAGATCCAGTAACTCTACATCCATTTTCCCTTCCATTTTCTCCCAGATTTCCATTGATACCTTTCTAGGGCCTTTTAATTTTTTTGTTCTTCTATTTTTGAACAACTTGAATATATTCCAAAGCCACCATGGTTCAAATTTATTTCATTTTCTAACTTCATCCATCTGTCTCTTTTGTATCTATTTGAATTCCCATCAAACTTTGTATTTGAAATGCCTCAGAGTACCTCTGTACTCTGGGGAGCCCCCAGCCCATTAGTTTTTTAGACACATAGACTATTTTATTCATCACTCTTGGTTTCTTTTTGATTAAATGCTCCATAGTTTAATTTTCTTGTCCCATTCTTCAAATTGTTTTTCTTAACTTAATCTCTAAAGCAATTTACGAAATAGATAGAAGAGTTTTGGCATTATACACATTTTTAATGCTACTATTCTCTTAGAAATAGATTGTGATTCTTCTCTCGCCACTCCTTTAATTACTTCATTATTTTTTCCCACATCACTTCGTAATTATATTTAAACATCTTTTTCCTTCTTGTTTGTTAATGTTATACCTAAATATTTAATCTTCTTTTCTTCACCATTTCCTTCCCTTAGTAGTGTTTTTTTCTATATTTATTCTGTGATTTTCAGTTTTCTCCATATTAACCACCAAACCAGAATGCTCTTGAAAGTCTTCTAATATTATTTTTAATTCTTTTTAAAGTTTCTTACAGGATTAGTTGTTATTAGTAATAAATCATCTGCAAATAAATTTATTCTTATTTCTTTCTTATTGATTTTATACTTCCTTTGATCCTACCGTTATTTCTAATTCTATCCTTAGATATTCCATTGTTAATACGAATAATGATGGAGAAAGTTTGACATCCTTGTTTCACATTTCTTTTCTATCCCAATTTTTTCCGACCATCCATTGTTTATCATAATCTTTGCTTTATTGTTTTTATATAATTCTTTTAATATCGTTATTAACTCTTTTCCAACTCACTGTTCCATTATTTGGAATAAATATGCATGGCTAACTGTGTCAAATGCTTTATAGACATCTAATTTTATCATGGCATATTTTTTATTCCTTTCCATGTTCCATCACATTCAATACATTTCTTATGGGATAACTAATATCTCTATCTTCTCAATGAATCTGTGATTGATCTTGGACCAATTATTTTTGGTAATATTGCTTTTATTCTATCTCTATTAATATTTTAGTGAATATTTTATAATCCTGGTTTAATAAACTTATAGAATTCTATATGATTCAACCTGTTCTGGATTGCTGGTCCTGGTTTTAATATAGTGATTATTTCTGTTTCTCTCTCCATGTTTCTGGTATGTTCTGTCCCTTTTAATATCTTATTATATAACCTTTTGTAATTCAGGGTATTAAAATTTCTGCCATTTCCTTTGTAATAACTCATGCTGTAAACTGCCTAAACCAGGAGACTCTGTTGTTCTTTAATTCTTTTATTACTAAGCCTATTTCTTCTTGTGTTATATCTTCCTCCATACTTTGTTTCCTCCTCCTGTGTTAGGATCTTTTTATGTATTTCTTCTATCCTTTCTGTATCTATCCTTTTAAATAATTTTTGATAGAACTGTGCAAACCTTTGTCTAATTCTTATGTTTCCGTTATTCTTTTCCATATTGTTTTCACTTATTATTGATTTTACTCTTTTGTTTTTCTTTCTTTTCTTTTAAATAATTGGCTATTGTTGTTTCATTGACTTTATATTGGTTCTTTGGAAATTGATTTTTGACCCATGTGTCTTTTTTTTTTCCATAACTCTGACTGATCCAATTCTTTCTAGTTGTTTTTATTTAGTAGTTTTAATTCTTTATAGTCTGTTAAATTATTTTCTATTCTGTAGTTTCTATCTCTGCAGTTCTTTGATTTTTTTCCACTAATTGATGTCTTTTCCCTTATTCAGTGCCTTTTTTCTGTCTTTTTTTTTGTATTTCTATACAATACCCTCTCATTACTGCCTTCGAGGTGATCCCACAACATCCCTGGCTCTTGAGGCGGTGTTTCTATTTTCTAGAAAATAATTGTTTATTCCTTCCTGTAAAATCTTTCTTATTTCTTTTCATTCTTTCATTATAATATTATTTCATCTCCATCTATACTGTTTGTCCCTCTTTTGCCAGTCTGAATGTGAAGCTACCACCGGAGCATGGTCTGAAATCCACTCTTTATGTGTCTGATCTCTACACATTGTATAGACTCCATGTTCTTTTGTCAGAATATATAGTCTATGTATGTAAATTTTTTTATGTCTGTTAGAATAGAAAGTTGGTTGTTGTGTTTTTTCCCATCTCCTCATACATATTAGTTATATTCCATTGTTTAAAGCCCTTATAAGTTCTCAAATCCATATTACAGTCTCCCACTATTAATGTTTCTCCTTTTATATTCCCTTTCTTTGTACTCTGTTAAATTGTTTTAGGAAACTCTTTGTTTTTTTTTTTTGTTAGGTGCATATAAGTTCATTAGTGTTATTTGTCTCATTAAGGAAACCTTGTAACAAAATCCATCTCCCATTTTGATCCTTCAATATTTTTTTTTTGCACTTGTATGTTTATTATTATTTTTCGGCCAAAATAGCAAACATCCATTCTTCTTTTTTTTCCTCTTGCTCTTGATTCACATAAGGTTCTCTCAGCCCGTATCTTTGTATTAAAGGAGCAATATCTCTCTTTCTTTTATGTATGCTTTTGATGCAAATCAAATCCCAGTTTTCTTTCTTAACTAGGTTTGGCTAGTTTAAATCTTTTGAAATTGGAATTTAATCCGTTAATATTTACAGATACAAGTTCTTAAATCTCCTGCACATAAGTAATAATTCTTTTGTCTACTATTTTCGGGCCTGCTGCTGTTTCATATATTCATTTTTTTTCCCTCGCTTTCCCCTTTCCCCCTTTCCAGATGTTCTGAGGAGAGATTCCTCCCTCCCACATCTTGGATTTTCGGCTTCATGCGGTCTTCCCCTCCTCCCCCCCAGCTTATATTCTTGGACAATTCTCTGTTAATGCAATCAATCAGTTTAAAAATTCTTATAACATTCAAATAAAAAAAGATACTCTCTTAATACATACATATCCACTAGATTGCATTTTGCATAAACCTATTTTTTTCCAATCAGAAGAGAGTTTTCTGTCTGGGCATTCCGCTTCCATTTTGATGTTTACTGAAGCAGTGTTGAAGCTTGATAATGCTATTCAAAACAAATTTCTGGGAAACTTTTCCCAGGATTGTTAAAGTTAAACAATGTTAGAACAGATTACTGTTTTTATATCTTCTAAAAACTACATACAAGAGTTATTTTAGTTAGTGATTGTTATTCAGTTAAGTTCTCTATTAGTACTTAGAGAGTGAAATGTTATATAGCCATTTAAAAGAATTTTGAAGAAGTCTTGACTTATGTTATTCCTTTTCTTTGGCGCTTTGAACGCTCCAGCCCAAGTGGTATTCAAGTGGGTTGCAGCCTGGTCCTGCATGTCTTCTTCTTCTTGAATCCTCACTGTCTTCGTCTTGAGGTTCTGCAGCTTCCCAAGGAAAGACCCAGTTTTATCCAGAAGTTGTTGTGCCTCCCCTTTGGGGTTCTTAAGCTATATATTTCTGGATTGCTTTTCTCAAAATGGAGGATCGCCATTGGTAAGATCCATGATGAATTTTTTTTTATTTGCCTTTTATATAGAGCATTTGCATAGGCATTAGTGCTTTCTTTGATTTTGCAGCGCTTCTTAAGGAGAGATCTTTGTCTCTAATAAAAAATTTTCTTGCCTTTTTATATCAATTTGTGAGGCTGAGCATTTCTCAGCTTCTTGTATAGTGCGTTTCTTTGATCTCTTCTGTAGTGCATTTGAAAAATAATGTCTGAGTTCTGTTTCCTGAGAAAATCCTCTGTGGGGCTCTATCTATCGATTCCGGTGTCGCTTGGAATGTTTATAGAATTGAGCCACTGAATTACTTGTTTTTTTATATCTGTTTCATTCTCCATTCTTGGGACTCCACTAAACGGTTTGCACGCCTTTGTCTATCTGAGAGAGAGGCTATTTTTGGATTTCAGGAAGTCAATATCATCAGTGTTTTTTCTTTTATATTTGTCTCTCGTTTTTAATCACTCTCTCCACAGTGTTAGAAAGTTTCTTTGACATGTCTTGTATGTCTTTATCAATTGCAATCAGATTGGTCTGTGTTGTCTTAGTAAAGTCATCAAAGGAAGCTTTTATTTGATTTGTTAGCTCTAACAAATCTGTTTTGGTTACATAGTTTTCCTTGGGCGCCATATAAGCTTTGCTTCAGCCTTTATCTTTTTTTAGTATTTTAATTGGACTCACCGGTTTGTTTTTCGTCTCTTCGAAAGCTGTCCGGTGTTCTCCCTTTTGAGTTCTCTGTTTTAAGTTGATTATTAGTCTTTATCTTCTCTTTTATGCCATTAAATCTTTGTTGCTTGCCGGGAGGGTGTCGAAAAGCGTCTAATCCTTGTCGGACATGCGCAGAAAAGCGACTGTTGTTGATAGTTACCTGGTTTGGGGGGAGAACCTTAAGCTTGCTGGGTTTTGGTTGGTTTTTGACTGATTTTCTTGTGGGCTAGATAATCCTGTGAATCTCCCTCCATTGGTTTATCATTTTTGGGGGAGGGGTGTTGATTCTCCGCTGGGAATTCTCCTATTTGAATTGACTGGCTTCCATTGTAGCCAATAATTGTTAAGCCAGAAAAACCTGAACCTGAATTTTACTGAATTTGTTATACTCTCTAGCCTGTGGGCTCATTCCGCACATGCAAAATAATGCACTTTCAAACTGCTTTCAGTTCTTGGGTGCTGTGTGGTTTCCGGGCTGTATGGCCGTGTTCTAGCAGCATTCTCTCCTGACGTTTCGCCTGCATCTGTGGCTGGCATCTTCAGAGGAATGCTTTCGACAATGCTTTCAGTTCTCTTTGAAGCTGTGCGGAATAGCAAAATCCACTTGCAAATAGTTGTGAAAGTGGTTTGAAAATGCATTATTTTGCATGTGCGGAAGGGGCTCTAGTTTCTAATAATAAAGTCATACTTTTCTCTACTGGAACTTATGCTAACAATATCTAACCTTCAAAACCCTAATCAATTTTTTTCTGTTTTATCAAATTATTCTTTCAAGTGTTTACACCAGTCCAAAACCTTAACTAAATTATTTTCTTTATGTATTTGCCATTTCTTCAATTGTAGGTTTAGCTGGAGTTTTCCATTTCTGTGCACCGATTATTCTTGCTATGGTTGTCATATATAAAAACAAAGTTCCATGTTTACTTTCCAGAGATCTATCCATACGTCTCCACAGGTAAGCTCGAAGGTTTCATTTGTATATTTGTCTTTAAAATATTTTGAATTATTGTATGTATTAACCTCCAGTATTGTTTAGCTTTTGCACAAGTCTATGGGAACTCTGTGCCTGTGGATCACAATATTGTTTAGCTTTTGCACAAGAATCTGTAGGAAGAAATGTATGCTGCCAGTACCATGTTGGGAAATATAATCCCCTATAGTGTACTTCTGGAGCTCTTAAAAGAAATTTCTGTGTCTTTGGATGAGTAGGCAAATTATCCTGAGGGCTACCGTTCTAGGGGGATCTCTATGTTAGTCTGTTGTAGCAAACTTAACACCTTAAAGATTCACAAAATTTAACTTTGCAGGAGCTTTTGTGAGTCAAAGCTCACTTTTTCAGATACATGAAAAGAAGCCTTCTACCTCAGTGCTGGGAAGTTCGTGAAGATCTGGGGCAGAACTCGGGGAGCAGAAAATGATAAGCACATAGGTAATGCCAGAGTCTGTAATCCAAAGTCACCATTTTTTTCAGGAAACTGATTTCTGTAGTCTGGAGATCTGTTGTAATTCCACAACCCCAAGCTCCCCTGGAAGTTGGCCAGGATCCTATGTGGAAACCAAACTGGAAATACTACTTATGGGGAAGATATGTAGAAATCACACTGTAGAAAGCCTCCTCATAAAAAGGACCACCCATTTGATTTCCACATAGGAACAATCTAGATGCAGCCAGTTCTGGAGATGCCTTCTGAAGACAGCACTGCCCTACAAAGCTACATTAGCGAACATGCAAATTTAGTAAAGTAAGCCTTTGACCAGAATTGATCCACAGGAACAGAATTAAAGTTTTGCTGAATTTGATCGCGATTAGACTAGACAAAGCACATTTCTGTAAGTAGCTAAGTTTTATTCAGCTTGTGTTGCTTTTTTGCCTCAGTAGATTTTGCCATTTCACATAGCTTTCTCACCTGCCACGCCCCAAACTTTGCCTGTTGATGGCTTCAAAAGGAGCTGCATTCTAGAGCCGCTGCCTTTTGCCTGGGCAAAGATTGTTAGTTAATAGTTTATTTGATGTATTGTAATAGGACTTCATATTTGTTAGTCGCTTTGGGTGTTCTTTTGAACACAAAGCCGGGTTATGAATAAATACAACAAGCCTGTACTGATATATTCAAACACAAAAACTTATAGAATGCAATAGAAGAAGACTCTGTCCAATTCAGTCTCTCAGACCCTTCCTCCATTTTCATCAGCCTGGGTTAAATTCCCCTCATGAGTAGTTAAGTCAGCCCAATGGATGTAGTTTTCTATGCATTTGGTAAAATTATCCTTGACTCATGAAAGCCCATACTGAAACAAATGGCTTGTGAAAACTCATACTGAAATAAATCTTTGAGGTGCTAGTGGACCCCTGTGTCACAATCCAAAGGGTAGAGCCTGTTTAGCCCAAGCAAACCCTTGTCCAAATAATGCTATTTTCTTGCATGTTTCATTTCTGCCACAGAGACCAAAAATAAAACACCCCAACCAGCTTCTGCTCATTTAAAAAATCTTACCTTGGGTCACCCACACAGCAAAAATCAGCAGGACCAACAAAATCCCTTTTCCGTTTGACATGGTGAATCTGCCTAGAAGCACCCGTAACACCAGCGTGGGATATCTTTGCTGAAGTTCAATTGAAGCAGAGGCCAGAACTGCACTGAACCTCAGACCTTGACAGACCTCCACAGGCTGAAGTTCGCATACCAGCCCCTTTTTGGAAATGAGCCCAGAAAAGTAGTTCCACCTCCACTGGCAGTTGAAAGGATTTAAGCAACACTGGAGAACAACAAGGGAGAGAGAGCGAGAGAGCGCTGGGAACCATTTGCAAGATTTAATCCTGCGTGCTGGTTGGGCTGCAAGAGGACACACAAGCCCCAAGTCACCAGTTCATGCCCAATTCAGCCAGCTTTTATGAAAAATTGCTCTGCAAGGCATACAAAATAAGCTTTTTTTTAAAAAAAGGTACAACTGTAAAGAAATTGATTCCTTTGAGCAGTTTCCCTGTTCTCTATTCAGTTTGTGGATAAAGTCACAGACCAACATAAACCACACTATGGTCGAATTCCCACTGAGGATTAGATGCGTGCTCGTCATACAAAATATCCAGGTTTCCAGCAGAACTCCTCACTGCACCAGTGCTGAACACCCTTTCATCCTGTTTCTGGTGCTCCCCACCCCCAGCATATGTTATTTTAGAACCTGCAAGAAAGTAGACCTTTTCAAAAAACACGTGGGCAATCTGGAGCGGTGGGGAAGTTGGGGCGGTGGGGGTGAATCCGGATTAGTTTTTCCTGCCACTGGTAGTGACGTGGAGCCTCCCATCCAATGAGAATGCAGTGGGCTGTGCATGATGTGCGCGCAGCCTTTTTATTTTTATTTTGTGGACCAGAGATCCACATGGATACGAAGCAACATGGGGCCAGTTGTCACTGATTAACTGAGTAGAAGGCAATACAAAGCAGTGCTACATGTCTTATCCACGTGGATTCGACTACATGGAGGCGTGCGGAAACAGGGCTTCGCTTTAATCACCTGTTTCTTCGTTTCTGCGCATGATTCCCTTGGGGAAGAGGCGGCCTACAAGTTCGAAATATAAATAAATAAATAAATAAATATGGATCCAGAAGTTTGAAAATAATAATAAAAATTCCCGCCCCAACACAATGCAACAGCTAATCAGGATAACCCCTGAGCGGATCGCGTGTTCAATCCGCCTCAGTGGGGAATCCTTCGTTGCTGCTGCGTTTCTGGGAACAAAGATCGTTTGTGGGGCAGAAGCTGCAGGGTGGATGCTGAAACTGTGCATTTATTGCAAATCTTGCTTTGGCCCAGCAGATCAATAATCATTGAGGAGATCTCCCTGAATGCTTGCACTGTTTTTTTCCAGATGGCTGGAAAACTTCGGCTGTTGTTTATCTGCATACCATTCTGTTTCTGAAAACAGACCTTTAACCTGGCTACCCATAACAGCTTTTGCTCTGAAAATATCTACATCCATAAATATGGGGAGGGTGGGGGAATGGCCAGGTGTCACATCACAGTTTGCTTGGGTGTCCCAAAAACCTTTGGGCTGGTACACGCTCAAACTCACTCCACCTCCCCTCTTTTAACTGGTTGTTGTGGGTTTTCTGGGCTGTGTGGCCGTGGTCTGGTAGATCTTGTTCTGACGTTTCACCTCATCTGTGGCTGGCATCTTCAGAGGTGTATCACAGAGGGAAGTGTGTTACACACTGTGTCCAGTAACACAGGTTACAGATGTTCTTATAGTTTTCAGTCAGATGCTAAGCAAATTAGCAGACAGTTGTATAATTAAAATTGGTTTTTATTAAAGAATAAAAATAGTAAAACAAATATATTTTAAGCAATCAACAGATGCATACAAAGCACTCCAGAGCTGACTAAGAGAAGAGGGAGGGGATGGATAAGAATTAACAGTCTTGAAAGGGCGTCCAGGGAAAACAGCGTGAGAGGAAAATGACCACTGTTTCCAGGAGCAAAGGAAAGAGGCCTCATGCAAGTAGGGGTGCCTGCACAGATCCAGAACATACACACACTATGAAGGGCCAAAGGACTAATATTTGTACCCCCAAATGGGCCCTGATATGGTATAAGCTGGCAGGAAAACCAGAGACAAAGGGTTCAAACAAAAGGATAGGAGAAGCTTGATGAGTCATCAGGACCCAAGAAAATGCCTCTTGAATACTGATTGATTGTTGGGATAAGTGCAGATAGGCTAAGTAATGGTCTGCTTGGAGTACAGATTAAATTACTTTAGGGTGACACAATGGGAATTAGCTAGCCCCGTTATCTACCGTGTTTCCCCGAAAAAAAGACAGTGTCTTATATTAATTTTTGCTCCCAAAGATGCGCTATCTCTTATTTTCAGGGGACGTCTTATTTTTCTGCTGCACAGCTGCATGCTCTGGTGTTCTGTTCAACGGGCATGCTTCCAAACAAAAACTTTGCTACGTCTTACTTTCGGGGGATGCTTTATATTTAGCACTTCAGCAAAACCTCTACGACGTCTTATTTTCCAGGGATGTCTTATTTTCGGGGAAACAGGGTAGCCAGGCACATTTTAGGGCTGGGCAAAGGTTCAGCAGTCAAACGCCTTCCTGCTCAGGTTTGACACACAAGACATATCGTAAAACACTTTGAGTGGCATCCATTCTGTGGGAAGCAGAGTCTTACTCCTATGCCAGTCTTTGGCCCCTGTGCCTTCATAGCACCCCTCAGCAAGAGAAGGGGCCCAATTACTTATACTCTAAATAGTTCTTTTAAATACTCTTTAACAAATAAATCTCTTCCCAGCTTCACATGATATGGTTCTCGAATTCTATGGACAAGGCTAATGTTAGTACCTTTCCTACTTATACTTTTCTGCCACAGTCTGGTTAACTCATGGATGTCAGATGCAGTGGCGTAGCTGCCACGGGAACATCTGGGGACAAACGCCCCAAACGACCCCATGGGAGTCACATGGGGGGCCGGAAAAATCACCCCCCACACTTCCAGGAAGGAGGAAGGGCGTGTCTAGGTGCACCCGGGCCAAGCTTGGACGAGGCCCATGCCTGTCGGCTGGCCTCCAGCCGTGTGCATGCTCTCCGTCTCTCCAGAAAGCATGGCTGGAGGCCAGCCGATGGGTGCAGGCCCAGCCAAAGGCCCAGCCAAAGGTGCCAAGGACCAGCCAAAAAATGGCGCTTGCCCCCCACCCCCAGCGCTCAGCCCACATGAGCTGCAAGGTCTCTTGGGAAGTGTAGTTCCCACCAGGCTGCTTTTTCAGCTGGCTGCTTTTTTCAGCCAGCTGAATTCAGGTAAGTGGAGGGGCTAGGGGCCCTGGGGAGCGCCACGGGGTGGGCGGGCACCATTTTGCCCCAGGCGTAATTTCCCTCCCTACGCCACTTGTCAAATGCCCCATGCATGCTTATCAATGTTTTATGTTCACTGTAATTTGTATTATTGAGCTACAATTAAGGCAAAATGTATGGTTTGGCACTTCCCCTTTTCTTAAAATATTCAGTAATGTGACTAAAAATGTCTATATTGCTTTTAATGGATTGGCCTAATCTGTAGGCACTAACAAATGAAGATAAATAACGGTTCTGAAGGGAAAATATACTGCATTTTTAGATGATATACACATAGCCCATATGTTTCCCCAGTGAGGCAAATAAATCTCCATGACTGTTTCATATAAACCCACTCCTCTCTGAATTGGGTTGCCAAATACTTAAGGCAGGGGAAAGCTGAGAGCTAGACAATCCAAAATCAGTTTTTTTCTGATTGAGTTCTGAGACAACTCCTGTGTCCGTATAAAGTGCCATCAAGTCACAGGCACCTCACGGCGGCCCCAGCAAGGGGTCTTCAAGACAAGTGAGAAGAAGACATCTTCTAGCATTCCTGTTTAAAACAGTTTTTAAAATGTTAACCTATGCTGTTCATTTAATTCCAGGCATCCTGCCAAGCCACCTAACCCATTAATTGACTAAAAATAGCAGCCCTGATTTCAATTCTTAAACTTCACTGACAGCATTTGACAGCAAACCCACACCCTGAAGGTGAAATGCTTCATAGCATTTCCTACATGCTGATAAGAATCACCTGAAATTTGCTTTTTGATATATACGCCAGCTGATAGCAGTCAAAGCCTTGGATTACTTTTTAGCCTTTCGTGGCTAAAAAGCTTTGGAAATTACAGTTTTTAGGAACCATTTGTAAGAACTTGGTGGTGCAAGACAACAGAAAAAAAAAACACCACCAAATAACATTGCCAGTTAAAGATCCGAATGTGTTTCCTGTTCTTTCCCAGTTTTCTTCTTTCTACCATGTAAGATCTCGAACCAGAAGTCAACCAGCTTCTTTTTCAGTTTCTCCGCTTTCCGTTGCTGCAGGTTCAGTTCCAGGTACCCTTCGTTCCGGTCATAGCGTGGCCACTCCACCAAACCTCTGCCATTTGGATTTCTAGAAAATATCAGAACCAACAGTTGTTTTGTAGCAGGTTATGTGTTACTTGCAAGTTGCAGCAATCGAGCCTCGTTGCTTCAAAATAGCCAAGAATCTCACCCTGTGCGAGCAAAGTTGGCCCAGTATTTCATCATTGTCCTGCTAAGCTGTTTCTCAGCCTCTGCATCATCGCCTGAAGATGGAATAGGAGAGACAAAAGGAAAAATAGTCCCATGATTTGGTAACAGAGTCTCTGCTTTGCATGTGGTTCCTGCTTTGCTCTGGTTCAATCCCTGGCCTCTCCAGAGCAACATTAATAGAAAGACAAAGAAGAACTGGATAGAGTGTACAAATGGAAACTAACCGTATCCTGGCTGCTGCAATATATAAATATAAAGCATACTCTTGGGCAAGTGATTTAATAAAGCAAAAAGATGTCACTCATGCAATAAAGTGCAAGATGCATAATGCATCAAATACAAACAGCACACAGCGCTTAACGTAAAAGGAAAATCCCAACATACATAGAATGAGAACTCTCAGTGTAAATAACCAAATCCGGTGTTCATAATAAGATACAAGTTTCATATAAACTGCTTTGAGGTCCTGACTTTCAAGCCGCAATAAAGAGAAGAGCTGGTATCCTCTCCCTGGAGTTACCTGGTGTTCAGGATTATACAAATTCAATGTCAACAGAAGACAGCTTCAGGTGCACTATTCACTTGAAATGTGACGGCAGCCATAGCTTATGTATCACTGTAAAAGATTAGGCACGTTTACAGGCCTCTCAGCCATGATAGCTAAAATGTCCTGTTCAGAAGCCGTTCATCACTGAATACCAGATCCTGGGCACTGACAGCAGAGGGGGATGTCATTATGCCCCAATATGAGGTTTTTTTCTGGGGGTATCTGGCCAGTGGTGGGATTCTATTAATTTAACTAATGCTAGGAGCAGCAGTGGCGTAGGAGGTTAAGAGCTCGTGTATCTAATCTGGAGGAACCGGGTTTGATTCCCAGCTCTGCTGCTTGAGTTGTGGAGGCTTATCTGGGGAATTCAGATTAGCCTGTGCACTCCCACACACGCCAGCTGGGTGACCTTGGGCTAGTCACAGCTCTATGGAGCTCTCTCAGCCCCACCCACCTCACAGGGAGTTTGTTGTGAGGAGAAAGGGCAAGGAGATTGTAAGCCCCTTTGAGTCTCCTGCAGGAGAGAAAGGGGGGATATAAATCCAAACTCTTCTTCTTCTTCTTCTTCTAGGTCACTCCAGGGCTTGAAAAGCCCCTCACTTGCCCTCCCCTGGGGTGGTGGGATTCAGCTGCTAGCTACCGGTTCGGCTGAACCAGCACGAACTGGCTGAATCACACCACTGTATCTGGCTGATGTCTTGGTTTGAACCAGTAAGATGCTTTTCAAGCCCCTGTTTTGTGTGGGAAATGTCTTGGACAAAAAGTAGCTGGGTGAGCTTAGGGCTTTTGAGGAAGAGTACTAAGAGCAGAAGGTGAAATACTGGCAGGTGGTGATAAATATAATAATCCCCTTACTGAAGAGGAGGAGAGAGGTTCAATGTGACCTCAAGTCTATGGCTCATTCCGCACATGCAGAATAATGCACTTTCAAACTGCTTTCAATGCTCTTTGAAGCTGTGCGGAATAGCAAAATCCACTTGCAAACAGTTGTGAAAGTGGTTTGAAAATGCATTATTTTGCGTGTGTGGAAGGGGCCTATCATTCTTTCTCTACCAAGCCTACCCCACAGAGTAAAATGGTGAGGGGCATGAACACAGTCCTGAGCTCCTTGAAGGAGAAAGGTGAGTTCTAACTGGGAGGCACAGATTGAAAAGTGGCACATGAGGAAATAAACCAATAACTGCCTGTTAATGTGAACGAGTCACAAGATCTGATTTCACATGACATTTGCGATGGGTTTGGGTGACACACTCAGGGGAATCTTGATAGGGGGCTCTCCGCAGCCTTGCTTGAATCCTCCATTTGGAGAGCAACACGACAGATTAGAAGCTGCTTCATAGGAGAGAAGCATGGGTTGTATTATATACAGGTGTGTTATACTACCCTCCCAACAATAGCAACAGAGTGCATTTACACACAATAGCAACAGATGTCCTGCCATCTGTGCAGTGTAACAAGAAAGGGGGCGATTTGTGAGGGTTAAGGTTGACCCAATTTCCTACCCTTTTTGTCTAATCACAGGTGAAAATTTGCCAGTTGGGCAGAGAAAGTTTGTTCTGTAGGAACAATATAGGAAGATTTCTATGAAGGATGGATTTCACTCTGGAATTTACGGAGCAGCAGTGGCATAGTGGCTAAGAGCAGGTGCACTCTGATCTGGAGGAACCGGGTTTGATTCCCAGCTCTGCCACTTGAGTTGTGGAGGCTTATCTGGGGAATTGAGATTAGCCTGTACACTCCCACACACGCCAGCTGGGTGACCTTGGGCTAGTCACAGCTTTTCGAAGCTCTCTCAGCCCCACCCACCTCACAGGGTGTTTGTTGTGAGGGGGGAAGGGCAAGGAGATTGTCAGCCCCTTTGAGTCTCCTACAGGAGAGAAAGGGGGGATATAAATTCAAACTCTTCTTCTTCTTCTTCTTCTTCTTCTTCTTCTTCTTCTTCTTCTTTCTGTTTACTGTTGCTATAATTCACATAGAGAATTCCATTGAGGAAAATCACAATAATGTAAAAGCTGCAAACATTGCAATTCTGAAGCATGAGCAATATTAAATTAACCCACAATCATAGCCTTACTTATGAAGAGTTCCGGGCCATTTAAGAATGGCACTCCGAAGACAAAAGGGATTTCATCACCATGGTCTGCCTTCACAAAATCTGGCCTGGTGTTGTTGGCCATGTTGAGCGGGTGCTGGAATTCATAAAAGTAGACAGGCGCGCCAGCATCTTGAGGAAAGAAAAGAGAGGCAAACAGTTAATTAAATGGCCTTTATTAGGCATAAGATACAGTTTTAAAACAAGGATAACCAAAATAAGATCAAAGTCCAAGTAGCCAGTGTTTTAACAAAGCCAGAACTAGGAACTTTGCTATGTCTTCAGTCCGTTTAGAACAGCAATTGTTTAAAAGTATCTGGAACTTGGCCCTATCGGAAAGAGTAGGGTTTAAATTGATGTGTGGCTCAATAGTGAAATCCAAAATTTGAAAATCAATTAGAGTTTTGGCCAAAAGGGCTTCTAAAGGTCTGCTGTGAGAGTTAAATCATTTCAGAAAGTTCACACTCACCTCTATAACTTCTAGCTGTTTGAATAGAAGAAACCAAAAAGACGGAATCTCCCATCAACTCCTGGAAGCCATCTCGTATTTTGATAGGATCTTTCGTGTCTCCCAGATATTTATCCAACACCTTCTGTGTGGATTCAGGTGAGAGCCCCTGCAACAAAAGGAAATGGCGGACACGCTGAGGCATTTATAACGTTGGGTATTTACAGTGAACAGTAAGGCCTCATAGGCTGATCTAAGTGGTAATGGCTTGGGGAAACCAGACCCTTTGGTAATGTTTTTTCCTTGACTGGTTTCAAGCAGTTCAAGAATAAACTCTGAAAAGTTTTTAGAGGAAAATAATGTGTCACAATGCAGCCCCATTCCATAATTTAGATATATTAACTGAAGGCATTCTTCCCAGCATCGTGTTCTTTGGTTCTGTAATTTCAGTGCTGTGAATCTCCCTAGCGTAATCCAGTCTAATCTGCAGAGCTACACATTTAGTCTGTGAATTAAGATTTGTTGACAGGTGCCTTTCCAAAGTTCTTCACTAGGTGTCAGGATTTCTTCTCCTTTCACTATCACCACAGTTGCCAATTCCAGTCTGGGAAATTCCTGGTGATTTGGGGAGCAGAGGTTGTGGAAGTGGAGTTATGGCAGCAGGGGCGTACCATTCATGGGGACATATGGGGGCAGATGTCCCCACATGGAAAATCGCCCCCCCACACACACACACACACCCTTCCTCCTTCCCCACAGATCCATTTGGTCGTGGTGGGGGAGGGTGGGCTGCGTTTGCCTGCCCTTGAAAGTAAAGCCTGCTGAGTGCTGACTTGAACATGCCACTAAGCATGCAAAGGGTCACTGCAGACTGGTGGTGCAAAGTTTCCTGCCCGGAACCCCACCTGGCAGCCCTCCAGCCTGTGCAAAAGGGCCTGGGCTGTGCAGGGAGTCATTTCTGCCTGATAGCAAGAGAGCTGGAGCACAGCCACCACCAGCAGCATGCAAGTTCGGTTGTGAGGGGTGATTTTTGGTGGAAGGCCCAGGCAGGACCGGTGGAGCTGGCAATCCTACAACTACATCTTCATGCCCTTCTCCCCCTTATTCCCATTTTTACAGATTCACAGCATGACTCTGAAAGCCAAAGCACACATAATATGATGCCGATCTTTCAAAAAAAATTTCCCAAAGGTTCTGTAATATTAAGATTTTCCAGGGACACTGGAATTTGTACCTAAACAAGACATTTTGTGATCTCAAAAATATATCGAGTATCGGCTTCTCTCTTACCCATATGGTGGCCACAACCTGGAACCATGCAGTGGCATTCTCCCGACTTATGCCACGTGTTACGTCGGGGAAATTCAGTATCTGTGTGTTTAAAAAAAAGATTTTTTGGGTATTTGAATTTAATGTTGTTCAGTTTGAAATCGTATCAACAGAAAAAAAAAGGTGTGGCAGAAAAATGCCAGAAAACCAACAAAGCTACTAGATTGCTACCACAGGTAACAATATATATAACAGACAGTTAAAGTGCAAGTGTAATAAAGTGTCATAATGTATAAAGTGAACATGTGCACAAGCATTACAAATTATAAACCATATCCAAAAAGGGCTATACACCCCATATACAAAGCAACGAACATACAAACATTAAAAATACAGGTGCACTCAATAGGACGAATACAAAGGTCTTATTAGCATAGTCCTTGGATCTTTAAGGAAATAAAAAAAGCTTGGATATGGTTTGTAATTTGTAATCCTTGTTCACATGTTCACTTTAAACATTATGACACTTTATTATAAACTAGCCCTTTTAACTGTCTGTAGATATATTGTTCCCTGTAGTAGTGGTAGGTTTGTTGGTTTTCTGACAGTTTGAGATCAAAGATGTGATGTAATACTCAATTAATACATGGGCCTTTTTTAACCTGATAAAGACTTCTGGATCTGGTTGTTTTAACAATGCTATTTATGATTCATGTTTTATGCTCCGTTTATGTCTATGTGGTTGATTGTAGCGGCCTTTGGCCAAATACAGTGTGCTCAAGTAACGTATTGACATCACTGCTTTTATCAACAAATAACTTTTGCAGAACTGCATTCATACAAGCACATGAAGCTGCCTTATACTGAATCAGACCACTGGTCCATCAAAATCTACAAAGAGAGGCTTAGGGAGCTGGGGATGTTTAGTCTGGAGAAGTGAAGGTTAAGGGGGGACATGATAGCCATGTTTAGATGTTTGAAGAGATGCCATGTCAAAATGGAAGCAAGCTTGTTTTCTGCTGCCTCAGAGACCAGGACACAGACTAATGGAGGAGACTAATGGAGACTAACGTGGAGGAAGACCCCTCCCGCCTCCCGCTCCCCCACCCCGCCATGCCCTGCTCCTTTATAGCTACACATCTGCCTCCTACCTGATCCTTGTAACTGAAGATGCTTGGAATTGAACCAGGGGCCAACTGCAAATGCTCTTCCACTTGAGTCATAGCTCCTCAGCCTTTTATGAATTGTTGTTTTACTGGTTGTTAACGGTAAATAAACCTGACCTTGAACTGATCTGATTCAGGCCCCTTTGCAACAGGTGGCTGAGCTCCTAGTGGGGAATTCTAGGCACACATTAGACCAGGGGTAGGGAACCTGCGGCTCTCCAGATGTTCAGGAACTACAATTCCCATCAGCCCCTACCAGCATGGCCAATTGGCCATGCTTCCCCCACCCCCCCCCCCCCCCCCCCCCCCCCCGAGCCCCCCCCCCCCCCCGCCCCCCCCCCCCCCCACGCCGCCCCCCCCCCCACCCCCCCCCCCCCCCCCCCCCCCCCCCCCCCACCCCCCTCCACCCCCCCCCCCCCCCCTCCCACCCCCCCCCAACCCCTCCCAACACCCCCCCCCGGCTCACCACCCCCCCCCCTTCCCCCACCCCCCCCCCCCCCCACCCCCCCCCCCCCCCACCCCCCCCCCCCCCCACCCCCCCCCCCCCCCACCCCCCCCCCCCCCCACCCCCCCCCCCCCCCACCCCCCCCCCCCCCCACCCCCCCCCCCCCCCACCCCCCCCCCCCCCCACCCCCCCCCCCCCCCACCCCCCCCCCCCCCCACCCCCCCCCCCCCCCACCCCCCCCCCCCCCCACCCCCCCCCCCCCCCACCCCCCCCCCCCCCCACCCCCCCCCCCCCCCACCCCCCCCCCCCCCCACCCCCCCCCCCCCCCACCCCCCCCCCCCCCCACCCCCCCCCCCCCCCACCCCCCCCCCCCCCCACCCCCCCCCCCCCCCACCCCCCCCCCCCCCCACCCCCCCCCCCCCCCACCCCCCCCCCCCCCCACCCCCCCCCCCCCCCACCCCCCCCCCCCCCCACCCCCCCCCCCCCCCACCCCCCCCCCCCCCCACCCCCCCCCCCCCCCACCCCCCCCCCCCCCCACCCCCCCCCCCCCCCACCCCCCCCCCCCCCCACCCCCCCCCCCCCCCACCCCCCCCCCCCCCCACCCCCCCCCCCCCCCACCCCCCCCCCCCCCCACCCCCCCCCCCCCCCACCCCCCCCCCCCCCCACCCCCCCCCCCCCCCACCCCCCCCCCCCCCCACCCCCCCCCCCCCCCACCCCCCCCCCCCCCCACCCCCCCCCCCCCCCACCCCCCCCCCCCCCCACCCCCCCCCCCCCCCACCCCCCCCCCCCCCCACCCCCCCCCCCCCCCACCCCCCCCCCCCCCCACCCCCCCCCCCCCCCACCCCCCCCCCCCCCCACCCCCCCCCCCCCCCACCCCCCCCCCCCCCCACCCCCCCCCCCCCCCACCCCCCCCCCCCCCCACCCCCCCCCCCCCCCACCCCCCCCCCCCCCCACCCCCCCCCCCCCCCACCCCCCCCCCCCCCCACCCCCCCCCCCCCCCACCCCCCCCCCCCCCCACCCCCCCCCCCCCCCACCCCCCCCCCCCCCCACCCCCCCCCCCCCCCACCCCCCCCCCCCCCCACCCCCCCCCCCCCCCACCCCCCCCCCCCCCCACCCCCCCCCCCCCCCACCCCCCCCCCCCCCCACCCCCCCCCCCCCCCACCCCCCCCCCCCCCCACCCCCCCCCCCCCCCACCCCCCCCCCCCCCCACCCCCCCCCCCCCCCACCCCCCCCCCCCCCCACCCCCCCCCCCCCCCACCCCCCCCCCCCCCCACCCCCCCCCCCCCCCACCCCCCCCCCCCCCCACCCCCCCCCCCCCCCACCCCCCCCCCCCCCCACCCCCCCCCCCCCCCACCCCCCCCCCCCCCCACCCCCCCCCCCCCCCACCCCCCCCCCCCCCCACCCCCCCCCCCCCCCACCCCCCCCCCCCCCCACCCCCCCCCCCCCCCACCCCCCCCCCCCCCCACCCCCCCCCCCCCCCACCCCCCCCCCCCCCCACCCCCCCCCCCCCCCACCCCCCCCCCCCCCCACCCCCCCCCCCCCCCACCCCCCCCCCCCCCCACCCCCCCCCCCCCCCACCCCCCCCCCCCCCCACCCCCCCCCCCCCCCACCCCCCCCCCCCCCCACCCCCCCCCCCCCCCACCCCCCCCCCCCCCCACCCCCCCCCCCCCCCACCCCCCCCCCCCCCCACCCCCCCCCCCCCCCACCCCCCCCCCCCCCCACCCCCCCCCCCCCCCACCCCCCCCCCCCCCCACCCCCCCCCCCCCCCACCCCCCCCCCCCCCCACCCCCCCCCCCCCCCACCCCCCCCCCCCCCCACCCCCCCCCCCCCCCACCCCCCCCCCCCCCCACCCCCCCCCCCCCCCACCCCCCCCCCCCCCCACCCCCCCCCCCCCCCACCCCCCCCCCCCCCCACCCCCCCCCCCCCCCACCCCCCCCCCCCCCCACCCCCCCCCCCCCCCACCCCCCCCCCCCCCCACCCCCCCCCCCCCCCACCCCCCCCCCCCCCCACCCCCCCCCCCCCCCACCCCCCCCCCCCCCCACCCCCCCCCCCCCCCACCCCCCCCCCCCCCCACCCCCCCCCCCCCCCACCCCCCCCCCCCCCCACCCCCCCCCCCCCCCACCCCCCCCCCCCCCCACCCCCCCCCCCCCCCACCCCCCCCCCCCCCCACCCCCCCCCCCCCCCACCCCCCCCCCCCCCCACCCCCCCCCCCCCCCACCCCCCCCCCCCCCCACCCCCCCCCCCCCCCACCCCCCCCCCCCCCCACCCCCCCCCCCCCCCACCCCCCCCCCCCCCCACCCCCCCCCCCCCCCACCCCCCCCCCCCCCCACCCCCCCCCCCCCCCACCCCCCCCCCCCCCCACCCCCCCCCCCCCCCACCCCCCCCCCCCCCCACCCCCCCCCCCCCCCACCCCCCCCCCCCCCCACCCCCCCCCCCCCCCACCCCCCCCCCCCCCCACCCCCCCCCCCCCCCACCCCCCCCCCCCCCCACCCCCCCCCCCCCCCACCCCCCCCCCCCCCCACCCCCCCCCCCCCCCACCCCCCCCCCCCCCCACCCCCCCCCCCCCCCACCCCCCCCCCCCCCCACCCCCCCCCCCCCCCACCCCCCCCCCCCCCCACCCCCCCCCCCCCCCACCCCCCCCCCCCCCCACCCCCCCCCCCCCCCACCCCCCCCCCCCCCCACCCCCCCCCCCCCCCACCCCCCCCCCCCCCCACCCCCCCCCCCCCCCACCCCCCCCCCCCCCCACCCCCCCCCCCCCCCACCCCCCCCCCCCCCCACCCCCCCCCCCCCCCACCCCCCCCCCCCCCCACCCCCCCCCCCCCCCACCCCCCCCCCCCCCCACCCCCCCCCCCCCCCACCCCCCCCCCCCCCCACCCCCCCCCCCCCCCACCCCCCCCCCCCCCCACCCCCCCCCCCCCCCACCCCCCCCCCCCCCCACCCCCCCCCCCCCCCACCCCCCCCCCCCCCCACCCCCCCCCCCCCCCACCCCCCCCCCCCCCCACCCCCCCCCCCCCCCACCCCCCCCCCCCCCCACCCCCCCCCCCCCCCACCCCCCCCCCCCCCCACCCCCCCCCCCCCCCACCCCCCCCCCCCCCCACCCCCCCCCCCCCCCACCCCCCCCCCCCCCCACCCCCCCCCCCCCCCACCCCCCCCCCCCCCCACCCCCCCCCCCCCCCACCCCCCCCCCCCCCCACCCCCCCCCCCCCCCACCCCCCCCCCCCCCCACCCCCCCCCCCCCCCACCCCCCCCCCCCCCCACCCCCCCCCCCCCCCACCCCCCCCCCCCCCCACCCCCCCCCCCCCCCACCCCCCCCCCCCCCCACCCCCCCCCCCCCCCACCCCCCCCCCCCCCCACCCCCCCCCCCCCCCACCCCCCCCCCCCCCCACCCCCCCCCCCCCCCACCCCCCCCCCCCCCCACCCCCCCCCCCCCCCACCCCCCCCCCCCCCCACCCCCCCCCCCCCCCACCCCCCCCCCCCCCCACCCCCCCCCCCCCCCACCCCCCCCCCCCCCCACCCCCCCCCCCCCCCACCCCCCCCCCCCCCCACCCCCCCCCCCCCCCACCCCCCCCCCCCCCCACCCCCCCCCCCCCCCACCCCCCCCCCCCCCCACCCCCCCCCCCCCCCACCCCCCCCCCCCCCCACCCCCCCCCCCCCCCACCCCCCCCCCCCCCCACCCCCCCCCCCCCCCACCCCCCCCCCCCCCCACCCCCCCCCCCCCCCACCCCCCCCCCCCCCCACCCCCCCCCCCCCCCACCCCCCCCCCCCCCCACCCCCCCCCCCCCCCACCCCCCCCCCCCCCCACCCCCCCCCCCCCCCACCCCCCCCCCCCCCCACCCCCCCCCCCCCCCACCCCCCCCCCCCCCCACCCCCCCCCCCCCCCACCCCCCCCCCCCCCCACCCCCCCCCCCCCCCACCCCCCCCCCCCCCCACCCCCCCCCCCCCCCACCCCCCCCCCCCCCCACCCCCCCCCCCCCCCACCCCCCCCCCCCCCCACCCCCCCCCCCCCCCACCCCCCCCCCCCCCCACCCCCCCCCCCCCCCACCCCCCCCCCCCCCCACCCCCCCCCCCCCCCACCCCCCCCCCCCCCCACCCCCCCCCCCCCCCACCCCCCCCCCCCCCCACCCCCCCCCCCCCCCACCCCCCCCCCCCCCCACCCCCCCCCCCCCCCACCCCCCCCCCCCCCCACCCCCCCCCCCCCCCACCCCCCCCCCCCCCCACCCCCCCCCCCCCCCACCCCCCCCCCCCCCCACCCCCCCCCCCCCCCACCCCCCCCCCCCCCCACCCCCCCCCCCCCCCACCCCCCCCCCCCCCCACCCCCCCCCCCCCCCACCCCCCCCCCCCCCCACCCCCCCCCCCCCCCACCCCCCCCCCCCCCCACCCCCCCCCCCCCCCACCCCCCCCCCCCCCCACCCCCCCCCCCCCCCACCCCCCCCCCCCCCCACCCCCCCCCCCCCCCACCCCCCCCCCCCCCCACCCCCCCCCCCCCCCACCCCCCCCCCCCCCCACCCCCCCCCCCCCCCACCCCCCCCCCCCCCCACCCCCCCCCCCCCCCACCCCCCCCCCCCCCCACCCCCCCCCCCCCCCACCCCCCCCCCCCCCCACCCCCCCCCCCCCCCACCCCCCCCCCCCCCCACCCCCCCCCCCCCCCACCCCCCCCCCCCCCCACCCCCCCCCCCCCCCACCCCCCCCCCCCCCCACCCCCCCCCCCCCCCACCCCCCCCCCCCCCCACCCCCCCCCCCCCCCACCCCCCCCCCCCCCCACCCCCCCCCCCCCCCACCCCCCCCCCCCCCCACCCCCCCCCCCCCCCACCCCCCCCCCCCCCCACCCCCCCCCCCCCCCACCCCCCCCCCCCCCCACCCCCCCCCCCCCCCACCCCCCCCCCCCCCCACCCCCCCCCCCCCCCACCCCCCCCCCCCCCCACCCCCCCCCCCCCCCACCCCCCCCCCCCCCCACCCCCCCCCCCCCCCACCCCCCCCCCCCCCCACCCCCCCCCCCCCCCACCCCCCCCCCCCCCCACCCCCCCCCCCCCCCACCCCCCCCCCCCCCCACCCCCCCCCCCCCCCACCCCCCCCCCCCCCCACCCCCCCCCCCCCCCACCCCCCCCCCCCCCCACCCCCCCCCCCCCCCACCCCCCCCCCCCCCCACCCCCCCCCCCCCCCACCCCCCCCCCCCCCCACCCCCCCCCCCCCCCACCCCCCCCCCCCCCCACCCCCCCCCCCCCCCACCCCCCCCCCCCCCCACCCCCCCCCCCCCCCACCCCCCCCCCCCCCCACCCCCCCCCCCCCCCACCCCCCCCCCCCCCCACCCCCCCCCCCCCCCACCCCCCCCCCCCCCCACCCCCCCCCCCCCCCACCCCCCCCCCCCCCCACCCCCCCCCCCCCCCACCCCCCCCCCCCCCCACCCCCCCCCCCCCCCACCCCCCCCCCCCCCCACCCCCCCCCCCCCCCACCCCCCCCCCCCCCCACCCCCCCCCCCCCCCACCCCCCCCCCCCCCCACCCCCCCCCCCCCCCACCCCCCCCCCCCCCCACCCCCCCCCCCCCCCACCCCCCCCCCCCCCCACCCCCCCCCCCCCCCACCCCCCCCCCCCCCCACCCCCCCCCCCCCCCACCCCCCCCCCCCCCCACCCCCCCCCCCCCCCACCCCCCCCCCCCCCCACCCCCCCCCCCCCCCACCCCCCCCCCCCCCCACCCCCCCCCCCCCCCACCCCCCCCCCCCCCCACCCCCCCCCCCCCCCACCCCCCCCCCCCCCCACCCCCCCCCCCCCCCACCCCCCCCCCCCCCCACCCCCCCCCCCCCCCACCCCCCCCCCCCCCCACCCCCCCCCCCCCCCACCCCCCCCCCCCCCCACCCCCCCCCCCCCCCACCCCCCCCCCCCCCCACCCCCCCCCCCCCCCACCCCCCCCCCCCCCCACCCCCCCCCCCCCCCACCCCCCCCCCCCCCCACCCCCCCCCCCCCCCACCCCCCCCCCCCCCCACCCCCCCCCCCCCCCACCCCCCCCCCCCCCCACCCCCCCCCCCCCCCACCCCCCCCCCCCCCCACCCCCCCCCCCCCCCACCCCCCCCCCCCCCCACCCCCCCCCCCCCCCACCCCCCCCCCCCCCCACCCCCCCCCCCCCCCACCCCCCCCCCCCCCCACCCCCCCCCCCCCCCACCCCCCCCCCCCCCCACCCCCCCCCCCCCCCACCCCCCCCCCCCCCCACCCCCCCCCCCCCCCACCCCCCCCCCCCCCCACCCCCCCCCCCCCCCACCCCCCCCCCCCCCCACCCCCCCCCCCCCCCACCCCCCCCCCCCCCCACCCCCCCCCCCCCCCACCCCCCCCCCCCCCCACCCCCCCCCCCCCCCACCCCCCCCCCCCCCCACCCCCCCCCCCCCCCACCCCCCCCCCCCCCCACCCCCCCCCCCCCCCACCCCCCCCCCCCCCCACCCCCCCCCCCCCCCACCCCCCCCCCCCCCCACCCCCCCCCCCCCCCACCCCCCCCCCCCCCCACCCCCCCCCCCCCCCACCCCCCCCCCCCCCCACCCCCCCCCCCCCCCACCCCCCCCCCCCCCCACCCCCCCCCCCCCCCACCCCCCCCCCCCCCCACCCCCCCCCCCCCCCACCCCCCCCCCCCCCCACCCCCCCCCCCCCCCACCCCCCCCCCCCCCCACCCCCCCCCCCCCCCACCCCCCCCCCCCCCCACCCCCCCCCCCCCCCACCCCCCCCCCCCCCCACCCCCCCCCCCCCCCACCCCCCCCCCCCCCCACCCCCCCCCCCCCCCACCCCCCCCCCCCCCCACCCCCCCCCCCCCCCACCCCCCCCCCCCCCCACCCCCCCCCCCCCCCACCCCCCCCCCCCCCCACCCCCCCCCCCCCCCACCCCCCCCCCCCCCCACCCCCCCCCCCCCCCACCCCCCCCCCCCCCCACCCCCCCCCCCCCCCACCCCCCCCCCCCCCCACCCCCCCCCCCCCCCACCCCCCCCCCCCCCCACCCCCCCCCCCCCCCACCCCCCCCCCCCCCCACCCCCCCCCCCCCCCACCCCCCCCCCCCCCCACCCCCCCCCCCCCCCACCCCCCCCCCCCCCCACCCCCCCCCCCCCCCACCCCCCCCCCCCCCCACCCCCCCCCCCCCCCACCCCCCCCCCCCCCCACCCCCCCCCCCCCCCACCCCCCCCCCCCCCCACCCCCCCCCCCCCCCACCCCCCCCCCCCCCCACCCCCCCCCCCCCCCACCCCCCCCCCCCCCCACCCCCCCCCCCCCCCACCCCCCCCCCCCCCCACCCCCCCCCCCCCCCACCCCCCCCCCCCCCCACCCCCCCCCCCCCCCACCCCCCCCCCCCCCCACCCCCCCCCCCCCCCACCCCCCCCCCCCCCCACCCCCCCCCCCCCCCACCCCCCCCCCCCCCCACCCCCCCCCCCCCCCACCCCCCCCCCCCCCCACCCCCCCCCCCCCCCACCCCCCCCCCCCCCCACCCCCCCCCCCCCCCACCCCCCCCCCCCCCCACCCCCCCCCCCCCCCACCCCCCCCCCCCCCCACCCCCCCCCCCCCCCACCCCCCCCCCCCCCCACCCCCCCCCCCCCCCACCCCCCCCCCCCCCCACCCCCCCCCCCCCCCACCCCCCCCCCCCCCCACCCCCCCCCCCCCCCACCCCCCCCCCCCCCCACCCCCCCCCCCCCCCACCCCCCCCCCCCCCCACCCCCCCCCCCCCCCACCCCCCCCCCCCCCCACCCCCCCCCCCCCCCACCCCCCCCCCCCCCCACCCCCCCCCCCCCCCACCCCCCCCCCCCCCCACCCCCCCCCCCCCCCACCCCCCCCCCCCCCCACCCCCCCCCCCCCCCACCCCCCCCCCCCCCCACCCCCCCCCCCCCCCACCCCCCCCCCCCCCCACCCCCCCCCCCCCCCACCCCCCCCCCCCCCCACCCCCCCCCCCCCCCACCCCCCCCCCCCCCCACCCCCCCCCCCCCCCACCCCCCCCCCCCCCCACCCCCCCCCCCCCCCACCCCCCCCCCCCCCCACCCCCCCCCCCCCCCACCCCCCCCCCCCCCCACCCCCCCCCCCCCCCACCCCCCCCCCCCCCCACCCCCCCCCCCCCCCACCCCCCCCCCCCCCCACCCCCCCCCCCCCCCACCCCCCCCCCCCCCCACCCCCCCCCCCCCCCACCCCCCCCCCCCCCCACCCCCCCCCCCCCCCACCCCCCCCCCCCCCCACCCCCCCCCCCCCCCACCCCCCCCCCCCCCCACCCCCCCCCCCCCCCACCCCCCCCCCCCCCCACCCCCCCCCCCCCCCACCCCCCCCCCCCCCCACCCCCCCCCCCCCCCACCCCCCCCCCCCCCCACCCCCCCCCCCCCCCACCCCCCCCCCCCCCCACCCCCCCCCCCCCCCACCCCCCCCCCCCCCCACCCCCCCCCCCCCCCACCCCCCCCCCCCCCCACCCCCCCCCCCCCCCACCCCCCCCCCCCCCCACCCCCCCCCCCCCCCACCCCCCCCCCCCCCCACCCCCCCCCCCCCCCACCCCCCCCCCCCCCCACCCCCCCCCCCCCCCACCCCCCCCCCCCCCCACCCCCCCCCCCCCCCACCCCCCCCCCCCCCCACCCCCCCCCCCCCCCACCCCCCCCCCCCCCCACCCCCCCCCCCCCCCACCCCCCCCCCCCCCCACCCCCCCCCCCCCCCACCCCCCCCCCCCCCCACCCCCCCCCCCCCCCACCCCCCCCCCCCCCCACCCCCCCCCCCCCCCACCCCCCCCCCCCCCCACCCCCCCCCCCCCCCACCCCCCCCCCCCCCCACCCCCCCCCCCCCCCACCCCCCCCCCCCCCCACCCCCCCCCCCCCCCACCCCCCCCCCCCCCCACCCCCCCCCCCCCCCACCCCCCCCCCCCCCCACCCCCCCCCCCCCCCACCCCCCCCCCCCCCCACCCCCCCCCCCCCCCACCCCCCCCCCCCCCCACCCCCCCCCCCCCCCACCCCCCCCCCCCCCCACCCCCCCCCCCCCCCACCCCCCCCCCCCCCCACCCCCCCCCCCCCCCACCCCCCCCCCCCCCCACCCCCCCCCCCCCCCACCCCCCCCCCCCCCCACCCCCCCCCCCCCCCACCCCCCCCCCCCCCCACCCCCCCCCCCCCCCACCCCCCCCCCCCCCCACCCCCCCCCCCCCCCACCCCCCCCCCCCCCCACCCCCCCCCCCCCCCACCCCCCCCCCCCCCCACCCCCCCCCCCCCCCACCCCCCCCCCCCCCCACCCCCCCCCCCCCCCACCCCCCCCCCCCCCCACCCCCCCCCCCCCCCACCCCCCCCCCCCCCCACCCCCCCCCCCCCCCACCCCCCCCCCCCCCCACCCCCCCCCCCCCCCACCCCCCCCCCCCCCCACCCCCCCCCCCCCCCACCCCCCCCCCCCCCCACCCCCCCCCCCCCCCACCCCCCCCCCCCCCCACCCCCCCCCCCCCCCACCCCCCCCCCCCCCCACCCCCCCCCCCCCCCACCCCCCCCCCCCCCCACCCCCCCCCCCCCCCACCCCCCCCCCCCCCCACCCCCCCCCCCCCCCACCCCCCCCCCCCCCCACCCCCCCCCCCCCCCACCCCCCCCCCCCCCCACCCCCCCCCCCCCCCACCCCCCCCCCCCCCCACCCCCCCCCCCCCCCACCCCCCCCCCCCCCCACCCCCCCCCCCCCCCACCCCCCCCCCCCCCCACCCCCCCCCCCCCCCACCCCCCCCCCCCCCCACCCCCCCCCCCCCCCACCCCCCCCCCCCCCCACCCCCCCCCCCCCCCACCCCCCCCCCCCCCCACCCCCCCCCCCCCCCACCCCCCCCCCCCCCCACCCCCCCCCCCCCCCACCCCCCCCCCCCCCCACCCCCCCCCCCCCCCACCCCCCCCCCCCCCCACCCCCCCCCCCCCCCACCCCCCCCCCCCCCCACCCCCCCCCCCCCCCACCCCCCCCCCCCCCCACCCCCCCCCCCCCCCACCCCCCCCCCCCCCCACCCCCCCCCCCCCCCACCCCCCCCCCCCCCCACCCCCCCCCCCCCCCACCCCCCCCCCCCCCCACCCCCCCCCCCCCCCACCCCCCCCCCCCCCCACCCCCCCCCCCCCCCACCCCCCCCCCCCCCCACCCCCCCCCCCCCCCACCCCCCCCCCCCCCCACCCCCCCCCCCCCCCACCCCCCCCCCCCCCCACCCCCCCCCCCCCCCACCCCCCCCCCCCCCCACCCCCCCCCCCCCCCACCCCCCCCCCCCCCCACCCCCCCCCCCCCCCACCCCCCCCCCCCCCCACCCCCCCCCCCCCCCACCCCCCCCCCCCCCCACCCCCCCCCCCCCCCACCCCCCCCCCCCCCCACCCCCCCCCCCCCCCACCCCCCCCCCCCCCCACCCCCCCCCCCCCCCACCCCCCCCCCCCCCCACCCCCCCCCCCCCCCACCCCCCCCCCCCCCCACCCCCCCCCCCCCCCACCCCCCCCCCCCCCCACCCCCCCCCCCCCCCACCCCCCCCCCCCCCCACCCCCCCCCCCCCCCACCCCCCCCCCCCCCCACCCCCCCCCCCCCCCACCCCCCCCCCCCCCCACCCCCCCCCCCCCCCACCCCCCCCCCCCCCCACCCCCCCCCCCCCCCACCCCCCCCCCCCCCCACCCCCCCCCCCCCCCACCCCCCCCCCCCCCCACCCCCCCCCCCCCCCACCCCCCCCCCCCCCCACCCCCCCCCCCCCCCACCCCCCCCCCCCCCCACCCCCCCCCCCCCCCACCCCCCCCCCCCCCCACCCCCCCCCCCCCCCACCCCCCCCCCCCCCCACCCCCCCCCCCCCCCACCCCCCCCCCCCCCCACCCCCCCCCCCCCCCACCCCCCCCCCCCCCCACCCCCCCCCCCCCCCACCCCCCCCCCCCCCCACCCCCCCCCCCCCCCACCCCCCCCCCCCCCCACCCCCCCCCCCCCCCACCCCCCCCCCCCCCCACCCCCCCCCCCCCCCACCCCCCCCCCCCCCCACCCCCCCCCCCCCCCACCCCCCCCCCCCCCCACCCCCCCCCCCCCCCACCCCCCCCCCCCCCCACCCCCCCCCCCCCCCACCCCCCCCCCCCCCCACCCCCCCCCCCCCCCACCCCCCCCCCCCCCCACCCCCCCCCCCCCCCACCCCCCCCCCCCCCCACCCCCCCCCCCCCCCACCCCCCCCCCCCCCCACCCCCCCCCCCCCCCACCCCCCCCCCCCCCCACCCCCCCCCCCCCCCACCCCCCCCCCCCCCCACCCCCCCCCCCCCCCACCCCCCCCCCCCCCCACCCCCCCCCCCCCCCACCCCCCCCCCCCCCCACCCCCCCCCCCCCCCACCCCCCCCCCCCCCCACCCCCCCCCCCCCCCACCCCCCCCCCCCCCCACCCCCCCCCCCCCCCACCCCCCCCCCCCCCCACCCCCCCCCCCCCCCACCCCCCCCCCCCCCCACCCCCCCCCCCCCCCACCCCCCCCCCCCCCCACCCCCCCCCCCCCCCACCCCCCCCCCCCCCCACCCCCCCCCCCCCCCACCCCCCCCCCCCCCCACCCCCCCCCCCCCCCACCCCCCCCCCCCCCCACCCCCCCCCCCCCCCACCCCCCCCCCCCCCCACCCCCCCCCCCCCCCACCCCCCCCCCCCCCCACCCCCCCCCCCCCCCACCCCCCCCCCCCCCCACCCCCCCCCCCCCCCACCCCCCCCCCCCCCCACCCCCCCCCCCCCCCACCCCCCCCCCCCCCCACCCCCCCCCCCCCCCACCCCCCCCCCCCCCCACCCCCCCCCCCCCCCACCCCCCCCCCCCCCCACCCCCCCCCCCCCCCACCCCCCCCCCCCCCCACCCCCCCCCCCCCCCACCCCCCCCCCCCCCCACCCCCCCCCCCCCCCACCCCCCCCCCCCCCCACCCCCCCCCCCCCCCACCCCCCCCCCCCCCCACCCCCCCCCCCCCCCACCCCCCCCCCCCCCCACCCCCCCCCCCCCCCACCCCCCCCCCCCCCCACCCCCCCCCCCCCCCACCCCCCCCCCCCCCCACCCCCCCCCCCCCCCACCCCCCCCCCCCCCCACCCCCCCCCCCCCCCACCCCCCCCCCCCCCCACCCCCCCCCCCCCCCACCCCCCCCCCCCCCCACCCCCCCCCCCCCCCACCCCCCCCCCCCCCCACCCCCCCCCCCCCCCACCCCCCCCCCCCCCCACCCCCCCCCCCCCCCACCCCCCCCCCCCCCCACCCCCCCCCCCCCCCACCCCCCCCCCCCCCCACCCCCCCCCCCCCCCACCCCCCCCCCCCCCCACCCCCCCCCCCCCCCACCCCCCCCCCCCCCCACCCCCCCCCCCCCCCACCCCCCCCCCCCCCCACCCCCCCCCCCCCCCACCCCCCCCCCCCCCCACCCCCCCCCCCCCCCACCCCCCCCCCCCCCCACCCCCCCCCCCCCCCACCCCCCCCCCCCCCCACCCCCCCCCCCCCCCACCCCCCCCCCCCCCCACCCCCCCCCCCCCCCACCCCCCCCCCCCCCCACCCCCCCCCCCCCCCACCCCCCCCCCCCCCCACCCCCCCCCCCCCCCACCCCCCCCCCCCCCCACCCCCCCCCCCCCCCACCCCCCCCCCCCCCCACCCCCCCCCCCCCCCACCCCCCCCCCCCCCCACCCCCCCCCCCCCCCACCCCCCCCCCCCCCCACCCCCCCCCCCCCCCACCCCCCCCCCCCCCCACCCCCCCCCCCCCCCACCCCCCCCCCCCCCCACCCCCCCCCCCCCCCACCCCCCCCCCCCCCCACCCCCCCCCCCCCCCACCCCCCCCCCCCCCCACCCCCCCCCCCCCCCACCCCCCCCCCCCCCCACCCCCCCCCCCCCCCACCCCCCCCCCCCCCCACCCCCCCCCCCCCCCACCCCCCCCCCCCCCCACCCCCCCCCCCCCCCACCCCCCCCCCCCCCCACCCCCCCCCCCCCCCACCCCCCCCCCCCCCCACCCCCCCCCCCCCCCACCCCCCCCCCCCCCCACCCCCCCCCCCCCCCACCCCCCCCCCCCCCCACCCCCCCCCCCCCCCACCCCCCCCCCCCCCCACCCCCCCCCCCCCCCACCCCCCCCCCCCCCCACCCCCCCCCCCCCCCACCCCCCCCCCCCCCCACCCCCCCCCCCCCCCACCCCCCCCCCCCCCCACCCCCCCCCCCCCCCACCCCCCCCCCCCCCCACCCCCCCCCCCCCCCACCCCCCCCCCCCCCCACCCCCCCCCCCCCCCACCCCCCCCCCCCCCCACCCCCCCCCCCCCCCACCCCCCCCCCCCCCCACCCCCCCCCCCCCCCACCCCCCCCCCCCCCCACCCCCCCCCCCCCCCACCCCCCCCCCCCCCCACCCCCCCCCCCCCCCACCCCCCCCCCCCCCCACCCCCCCCCCCCCCCACCCCCCCCCCCCCCCACCCCCCCCCCCCCCCACCCCCCCCCCCCCCCACCCCCCCCCCCCCCCACCCCCCCCCCCCCCCACCCCCCCCCCCCCCCACCCCCCCCCCCCCCCACCCCCCCCCCCCCCCACCCCCCCCCCCCCCCACCCCCCCCCCCCCCCACCCCCCCCCCCCCCCACCCCCCCCCCCCCCCACCCCCCCCCCCCCCCACCCCCCCCCCCCCCCACCCCCCCCCCCCCCCACCCCCCCCCCCCCCCACCCCCCCCCCCCCCCACCCCCCCCCCCCCCCACCCCCCCCCCCCCCCACCCCCCCCCCCCCCCACCCCCCCCCCCCCCCACCCCCCCCCCCCCCCACCCCCCCCCCCCCCCACCCCCCCCCCCCCCCACCCCCCCCCCCCCCCACCCCCCCCCCCCCCCACCCCCCCCCCCCCCCACCCCCCCCCCCCCCCACCCCCCCCCCCCCCCACCCCCCCCCCCCCCCACCCCCCCCCCCCCCCACCCCCCCCCCCCCCCACCCCCCCCCCCCCCCACCCCCCCCCCCCCCCACCCCCCCCCCCCCCCACCCCCCCCCCCCCCCACCCCCCCCCCCCCCCACCCCCCCCCCCCCCCACCCCCCCCCCCCCCCACCCCCCCCCCCCCCCACCCCCCCCCCCCCCCACCCCCCCCCCCCCCCACCCCCCCCCCCCCCCACCCCCCCCCCCCCCCACCCCCCCCCCCCCCCACCCCCCCCCCCCCCCACCCCCCCCCCCCCCCACCCCCCCCCCCCCCCACCCCCCCCCCCCCCCACCCCCCCCCCCCCCCACCCCCCCCCCCCCCCACCCCCCCCCCCCCCCACCCCCCCCCCCCCCCACCCCCCCCCCCCCCCACCCCCCCCCCCCCCCACCCCCCCCCCCCCCCACCCCCCCCCCCCCCCACCCCCCCCCCCCCCCACCCCCCCCCCCCCCCACCCCCCCCCCCCCCCACCCCCCCCCCCCCCCACCCCCCCCCCCCCCCACCCCCCCCCCCCCCCACCCCCCCCCCCCCCCACCCCCCCCCCCCCCCACCCCCCCCCCCCCCCACCCCCCCCCCCCCCCACCCCCCCCCCCCCCCACCCCCCCCCCCCCCCACCCCCCCCCCCCCCCACCCCCCCCCCCCCCCACCCCCCCCCCCCCCCACCCCCCCCCCCCCCCACCCCCCCCCCCCCCCACCCCCCCCCCCCCCCACCCCCCCCCCCCCCCACCCCCCCCCCCCCCCACCCCCCCCCCCCCCCACCCCCCCCCCCCCCCACCCCCCCCCCCCCCCACCCCCCCCCCCCCCCACCCCCCCCCCCCCCCACCCCCCCCCCCCCCCACCCCCCCCCCCCCCCACCCCCCCCCCCCCCCACCCCCCCCCCCCCCCACCCCCCCCCCCCCCCACCCCCCCCCCCCCCCACCCCCCCCCCCCCCCACCCCCCCCCCCCCCCACCCCCCCCCCCCCCCACCCCCCCCCCCCCCCACCCCCCCCCCCCCCCACCCCCCCCCCCCCCCACCCCCCCCCCCCCCCACCCCCCCCCCCCCCCACCCCCCCCCCCCCCCACCCCCCCCCCCCCCCACCCCCCCCCCCCCCCACCCCCCCCCCCCCCCACCCCCCCCCCCCCCCACCCCCCCCCCCCCCCACCCCCCCCCCCCCCCACCCCCCCCCCCCCCCACCCCCCCCCCCCCCCACCCCCCCCCCCCCCCACCCCCCCCCCCCCCCACCCCCCCCCCCCCCCACCCCCCCCCCCCCCCACCCCCCCCCCCCCCCACCCCCCCCCCCCCCCACCCCCCCCCCCCCCCACCCCCCCCCCCCCCCACCCCCCCCCCCCCCCACCCCCCCCCCCCCCCACCCCCCCCCCCCCCCACCCCCCCCCCCCCCCACCCCCCCCCCCCCCCACCCCCCCCCCCCCCCACCCCCCCCCCCCCCCACCCCCCCCCCCCCCCACCCCCCCCCCCCCCCACCCCCCCCCCCCCCCACCCCCCCCCCCCCCCACCCCCCCCCCCCCCCACCCCCCCCCCCCCCCACCCCCCCCCCCCCCCACCCCCCCCCCCCCCCACCCCCCCCCCCCCCCACCCCCCCCCCCCCCCACCCCCCCCCCCCCCCACCCCCCCCCCCCCCCACCCCCCCCCCCCCCCACCCCCCCCCCCCCCCACCCCCCCCCCCCCCCACCCCCCCCCCCCCCCACCCCCCCCCCCCCCCACCCCCCCCCCCCCCCACCCCCCCCCCCCCCCACCCCCCCCCCCCCCCACCCCCCCCCCCCCCCACCCCCCCCCCCCCCCACCCCCCCCCCCCCCCACCCCCCCCCCCCCCCACCCCCCCCCCCCCCCACCCCCCCCCCCCCCCACCCCCCCCCCCCCCCACCCCCCCCCCCCCCCACCCCCCCCCCCCCCCACCCCCCCCCCCCCCCACCCCCCCCCCCCCCCACCCCCCCCCCCCCCCACCCCCCCCCCCCCCCACCCCCCCCCCCCCCCACCCCCCCCCCCCCCCACCCCCCCCCCCCCCCACCCCCCCCCCCCCCCACCCCCCCCCCCCCCCACCCCCCCCCCCCCCCACCCCCCCCCCCCCCCACCCCCCCCCCCCCCCACCCCCCCCCCCCCCCACCCCCCCCCCCCCCCACCCCCCCCCCCCCCCACCCCCCCCCCCCCCCACCCCCCCCCCCCCCCACCCCCCCCCCCCCCCACCCCCCCCCCCCCCCACCCCCCCCCCCCCCCACCCCCCCCCCCCCCCACCCCCCCCCCCCCCCACCCCCCCCCCCCCCCACCCCCCCCCCCCCCCACCCCCCCCCCCCCCCACCCCCCCCCCCCCCCACCCCCCCCCCCCCCCACCCCCCCCCCCCCCCACCCCCCCCCCCCCCCACCCCCCCCCCCCCCCACCCCCCCCCCCCCCCACCCCCCCCCCCCCCCACCCCCCCCCCCCCCCACCCCCCCCCCCCCCCACCCCCCCCCCCCCCCACCCCCCCCCCCCCCCACCCCCCCCCCCCCCCACCCCCCCCCCCCCCCACCCCCCCCCCCCCCCACCCCCCCCCCCCCCCACCCCCCCCCCCCCCCACCCCCCCCCCCCCCCACCCCCCCCCCCCCCCACCCCCCCCCCCCCCCACCCCCCCCCCCCCCCACCCCCCCCCCCCCCCACCCCCCCCCCCCCCCACCCCCCCCCCCCCCCACCCCCCCCCCCCCCCACCCCCCCCCCCCCCCACCCCCCCCCCCCCCCACCCCCCCCCCCCCCCACCCCCCCCCCCCCCCACCCCCCCCCCCCCCCACCCCCCCCCCCCCCCACCCCCCCCCCCCCCCACCCCCCCCCCCCCCCACCCCCCCCCCCCCCCACCCCCCCCCCCCCCCACCCCCCCCCCCCCCCACCCCCCCCCCCCCCCACCCCCCCCCCCCCCCACCCCCCCCCCCCCCCACCCCCCCCCCCCCCCACCCCCCCCCCCCCCCACCCCCCCCCCCCCCCACCCCCCCCCCCCCCCACCCCCCCCCCCCCCCACCCCCCCCCCCCCCCACCCCCCCCCCCCCCCACCCCCCCCCCCCCCCACCCCCCCCCCCCCCCACCCCCCCCCCCCCCCACCCCCCCCCCCCCCCACCCCCCCCCCCCCCCACCCCCCCCCCCCCCCACCCCCCCCCCCCCCCACCCCCCCCCCCCCCCACCCCCCCCCCCCCCCACCCCCCCCCCCCCCCACCCCCCCCCCCCCCCACCCCCCCCCCCCCCCACCCCCCCCCCCCCCCACCCCCCCCCCCCCCCACCCCCCCCCCCCCCCACCCCCCCCCCCCCCCACCCCCCCCCCCCCCCACCCCCCCCCCCCCCCACCCCCCCCCCCCCCCACCCCCCCCCCCCCCCACCCCCCCCCCCCCCCACCCCCCCCCCCCCCCACCCCCCCCCCCCCCCACCCCCCCCCCCCCCCACCCCCCCCCCCCCCCACCCCCCCCCCCCCCCACCCCCCCCCCCCCCCACCCCCCCCCCCCCCCACCCCCCCCCCCCCCCACCCCCCCCCCCCCCCACCCCCCCCCCCCCCCACCCCCCCCCCCCCCCACCCCCCCCCCCCCCCACCCCCCCCCCCCCCCACCCCCCCCCCCCCCCACCCCCCCCCCCCCCCACCCCCCCCCCCCCCCACCCCCCCCCCCCCCCACCCCCCCCCCCCCCCACCCCCCCCCCCCCCCACCCCCCCCCCCCCCCACCCCCCCCCCCCCCCACCCCCCCCCCCCCCCACCCCCCCCCCCCCCCACCCCCCCCCCCCCCCACCCCCCCCCCCCCCCACCCCCCCCCCCCCCCACCCCCCCCCCCCCCCACCCCCCCCCCCCCCCACCCCCCCCCCCCCCCACCCCCCCCCCCCCCCACCCCCCCCCCCCCCCACCCCCCCCCCCCCCCACCCCCCCCCCCCCCCACCCCCCCCCCCCCCCACCCCCCCCCCCCCCCACCCCCCCCCCCCCCCACCCCCCCCCCCCCCCACCCCCCCCCCCCCCCACCCCCCCCCCCCCCCACCCCCCCCCCCCCCCACCCCCCCCCCCCCCCACCCCCCCCCCCCCCCACCCCCCCCCCCCCCCACCCCCCCCCCCCCCCACCCCCCCCCCCCCCCACCCCCCCCCCCCCCCACCCCCCCCCCCCCCCACCCCCCCCCCCCCCCACCCCCCCCCCCCCCCACCCCCCCCCCCCCCCACCCCCCCCCCCCCCCACCCCCCCCCCCCCCCACCCCCCCCCCCCCCCACCCCCCCCCCCCCCCACCCCCCCCCCCCCCCACCCCCCCCCCCCCCCACCCCCCCCCCCCCCCACCCCCCCCCCCCCCCACCCCCCCCCCCCCCCACCCCCCCCCCCCCCCACCCCCCCCCCCCCCCACCCCCCCCCCCCCCCACCCCCCCCCCCCCCCACCCCCCCCCCCCCCCACCCCCCCCCCCCCCCACCCCCCCCCCCCCCCACCCCCCCCCCCCCCCACCCCCCCCCCCCCCCACCCCCCCCCCCCCCCACCCCCCCCCCCCCCCACCCCCCCCCCCCCCCACCCCCCCCCCCCCCCACCCCCCCCCCCCCCCACCCCCCCCCCCCCCCACCCCCCCCCCCCCCCACCCCCCCCCCCCCCCACCCCCCCCCCCCCCCACCCCCCCCCCCCCCCACCCCCCCCCCCCCCCACCCCCCCCCCCCCCCACCCCCCCCCCCCCCCACCCCCCCCCCCCCCCACCCCCCCCCCCCCCCACCCCCCCCCCCCCCCACCCCCCCCCCCCCCCACCCCCCCCCCCCCCCACCCCCCCCCCCCCCCACCCCCCCCCCCCCCCACCCCCCCCCCCCCCCACCCCCCCCCCCCCCCACCCCCCCCCCCCCCCACCCCCCCCCCCCCCCACCCCCCCCCCCCCCCACCCCCCCCCCCCCCCACCCCCCCCCCCCCCCACCCCCCCCCCCCCCCACCCCCCCCCCCCCCCACCCCCCCCCCCCCCCACCCCCCCCCCCCCCCACCCCCCCCCCCCCCCACCCCCCCCCCCCCCCACCCCCCCCCCCCCCCACCCCCCCCCCCCCCCACCCCCCCCCCCCCCCACCCCCCCCCCCCCCCACCCCCCCCCCCCCCCACCCCCCCCCCCCCCCACCCCCCCCCCCCCCCACCCCCCCCCCCCCCCACCCCCCCCCCCCCCCACCCCCCCCCCCCCCCACCCCCCCCCCCCCCCACCCCCCCCCCCCCCCACCCCCCCCCCCCCCCACCCCCCCCCCCCCCCACCCCCCCCCCCCCCCACCCCCCCCCCCCCCCACCCCCCCCCCCCCCCACCCCCCCCCCCCCCCACCCCCCCCCCCCCCCACCCCCCCCCCCCCCCACCCCCCCCCCCCCCCACCCCCCCCCCCCCCCACCCCCCCCCCCCCCCACCCCCCCCCCCCCCCACCCCCCCCCCCCCCCACCCCCCCCCCCCCCCACCCCCCCCCCCCCCCACCCCCCCCCCCCCCCACCCCCCCCCCCCCCCACCCCCCCCCCCCCCCACCCCCCCCCCCCCCCACCCCCCCCCCCCCCCACCCCCCCCCCCCCCCACCCCCCCCCCCCCCCACCCCCCCCCCCCCCCACCCCCCCCCCCCCCCACCCCCCCCCCCCCCCACCCCCCCCCCCCCCCACCCCCCCCCCCCCCCACCCCCCCCCCCCCCCACCCCCCCCCCCCCCCACCCCCCCCCCCCCCCACCCCCCCCCCCCCCCACCCCCCCCCCCCCCCACCCCCCCCCCCCCCCACCCCCCCCCCCCCCCACCCCCCCCCCCCCCCACCCCCCCCCCCCCCCACCCCCCCCCCCCCCCACCCCCCCCCCCCCCCACCCCCCCCCCCCCCCACCCCCCCCCCCCCCCACCCCCCCCCCCCCCCACCCCCCCCCCCCCCCACCCCCCCCCCCCCCCACCCCCCCCCCCCCCCACCCCCCCCCCCCCCCACCCCCCCCCCCCCCCACCCCCCCCCCCCCCCACCCCCCCCCCCCCCCACCCCCCCCCCCCCCCACCCCCCCCCCCCCCCACCCCCCCCCCCCCCCACCCCCCCCCCCCCCCACCCCCCCCCCCCCCCACCCCCCCCCCCCCCCACCCCCCCCCCCCCCCACCCCCCCCCCCCCCCACCCCCCCCCCCCCCCACCCCCCCCCCCCCCCACCCCCCCCCCCCCCCACCCCCCCCCCCCCCCACCCCCCCCCCCCCCCACCCCCCCCCCCCCCCACCCCCCCCCCCCCCCACCCCCCCCCCCCCCCACCCCCCCCCCCCCCCACCCCCCCCCCCCCCCACCCCCCCCCCCCCCCACCCCCCCCCCCCCCCACCCCCCCCCCCCCCCACCCCCCCCCCCCCCCACCCCCCCCCCCCCCCACCCCCCCCCCCCCCCACCCCCCCCCCCCCCCACCCCCCCCCCCCCCCACCCCCCCCCCCCCCCACCCCCCCCCCCCCCCACCCCCCCCCCCCCCCACCCCCCCCCCCCCCCACCCCCCCCCCCCCCCACCCCCCCCCCCCCCCACCCCCCCCCCCCCCCACCCCCCCCCCCCCCCACCCCCCCCCCCCCCCACCCCCCCCCCCCCCCACCCCCCCCCCCCCCCACCCCCCCCCCCCCCCACCCCCCCCCCCCCCCACCCCCCCCCCCCCCCACCCCCCCCCCCCCCCACCCCCCCCCCCCCCCACCCCCCCCCCCCCCCACCCCCCCCCCCCCCCACCCCCCCCCCCCCCCACCCCCCCCCCCCCCCACCCCCCCCCCCCCCCACCCCCCCCCCCCCCCACCCCCCCCCCCCCCCACCCCCCCCCCCCCCCACCCCCCCCCCCCCCCACCCCCCCCCCCCCCCACCCCCCCCCCCCCCCACCCCCCCCCCCCCCCACCCCCCCCCCCCCCCACCCCCCCCCCCCCCCACCCCCCCCCCCCCCCACCCCCCCCCCCCCCCACCCCCCCCCCCCCCCACCCCCCCCCCCCCCCACCCCCCCCCCCCCCCACCCCCCCCCCCCCCCACCCCCCCCCCCCCCCACCCCCCCCCCCCCCCACCCCCCCCCCCCCCCACCCCCCCCCCCCCCCACCCCCCCCCCCCCCCACCCCCCCCCCCCCCCACCCCCCCCCCCCCCCACCCCCCCCCCCCCCCACCCCCCCCCCCCCCCACCCCCCCCCCCCCCCACCCCCCCCCCCCCCCACCCCCCCCCCCCCCCACCCCCCCCCCCCCCCACCCCCCCCCCCCCCCACCCCCCCCCCCCCCCACCCCCCCCCCCCCCCACCCCCCCCCCCCCCCACCCCCCCCCCCCCCCACCCCCCCCCCCCCCCACCCCCCCCCCCCCCCACCCCCCCCCCCCCCCACCCCCCCCCCCCCCCACCCCCCCCCCCCCCCACCCCCCCCCCCCCCCACCCCCCCCCCCCCCCACCCCCCCCCCCCCCCACCCCCCCCCCCCCCCACCCCCCCCCCCCCCCACCCCCCCCCCCCCCCACCCCCCCCCCCCCCCACCCCCCCCCCCCCCCACCCCCCCCCCCCCCCACCCCCCCCCCCCCCCACCCCCCCCCCCCCCCACCCCCCCCCCCCCCCACCCCCCCCCCCCCCCACCCCCCCCCCCCCCCACCCCCCCCCCCCCCCACCCCCCCCCCCCCCCACCCCCCCCCCCCCCCACCCCCCCCCCCCCCCACCCCCCCCCCCCCCCACCCCCCCCCCCCCCCACCCCCCCCCCCCCCCACCCCCCCCCCCCCCCACCCCCCCCCCCCCCCACCCCCCCCCCCCCCCACCCCCCCCCCCCCCCACCCCCCCCCCCCCCCACCCCCCCCCCCCCCCACCCCCCCCCCCCCCCACCCCCCCCCCCCCCCACCCCCCCCCCCCCCCACCCCCCCCCCCCCCCACCCCCCCCCCCCCCCACCCCCCCCCCCCCCCACCCCCCCCCCCCCCCACCCCCCCCCCCCCCCACCCCCCCCCCCCCCCACCCCCCCCCCCCCCCACCCCCCCCCCCCCCCACCCCCCCCCCCCCCCACCCCCCCCCCCCCCCACCCCCCCCCCCCCCCACCCCCCCCCCCCCCCACCCCCCCCCCCCCCCACCCCCCCCCCCCCCCACCCCCCCCCCCCCCCACCCCCCCCCCCCCCCACCCCCCCCCCCCCCCACCCCCCCCCCCCCCCACCCCCCCCCCCCCCCACCCCCCCCCCCCCCCACCCCCCCCCCCCCCCACCCCCCCCCCCCCCCACCCCCCCCCCCCCCCACCCCCCCCCCCCCCCACCCCCCCCCCCCCCCACCCCCCCCCCCCCCCACCCCCCCCCCCCCCCACCCCCCCCCCCCCCCACCCCCCCCCCCCCCCACCCCCCCCCCCCCCCACCCCCCCCCCCCCCCACCCCCCCCCCCCCCCACCCCCCCCCCCCCCCACCCCCCCCCCCCCCCACCCCCCCCCCCCCCCACCCCCCCCCCCCCCCACCCCCCCCCCCCCCCACCCCCCCCCCCCCCCACCCCCCCCCCCCCCCACCCCCCCCCCCCCCCACCCCCCCCCCCCCCCACCCCCCCCCCCCCCCACCCCCCCCCCCCCCCACCCCCCCCCCCCCCCACCCCCCCCCCCCCCCACCCCCCCCCCCCCCCACCCCCCCCCCCCCCCACCCCCCCCCCCCCCCACCCCCCCCCCCCCCCACCCCCCCCCCCCCCCACCCCCCCCCCCCCCCACCCCCCCCCCCCCCCACCCCCCCCCCCCCCCACCCCCCCCCCCCCCCACCCCCCCCCCCCCCCACCCCCCCCCCCCCCCACCCCCCCCCCCCCCCACCCCCCCCCCCCCCCACCCCCCCCCCCCCCCACCCCCCCCCCCCCCCACCCCCCCCCCCCCCCACCCCCCCCCCCCCCCACCCCCCCCCCCCCCCACCCCCCCCCCCCCCCACCCCCCCCCCCCCCCACCCCCCCCCCCCCCCACCCCCCCCCCCCCCCACCCCCCCCCCCCCCCACCCCCCCCCCCCCCCACCCCCCCCCCCCCCCACCCCCCCCCCCCCCCACCCCCCCCCCCCCCCACCCCCCCCCCCCCCCACCCCCCCCCCCCCCCACCCCCCCCCCCCCCCACCCCCCCCCCCCCCCACCCCCCCCCCCCCCCACCCCCCCCCCCCCCCACCCCCCCCCCCCCCCACCCCCCCCCCCCCCCACCCCCCCCCCCCCCCACCCCCCCCCCCCCCCACCCCCCCCCCCCCCCACCCCCCCCCCCCCCCACCCCCCCCCCCCCCCACCCCCCCCCCCCCCCACCCCCCCCCCCCCCCACCCCCCCCCCCCCCCACCCCCCCCCCCCCCCACCCCCCCCCCCCCCCACCCCCCCCCCCCCCCACCCCCCCCCCCCCCCACCCCCCCCCCCCCCCACCCCCCCCCCCCCCCACCCCCCCCCCCCCCCACCCCCCCCCCCCCCCACCCCCCCCCCCCCCCACCCCCCCCCCCCCCCACCCCCCCCCCCCCCCACCCCCCCCCCCCCCCACCCCCCCCCCCCCCCACCCCCCCCCCCCCCCACCCCCCCCCCCCCCCACCCCCCCCCCCCCCCACCCCCCCCCCCCCCCACCCCCCCCCCCCCCCACCCCCCCCCCCCCCCACCCCCCCCCCCCCCCACCCCCCCCCCCCCCCACCCCCCCCCCCCCCCACCCCCCCCCCCCCCCACCCCCCCCCCCCCCCACCCCCCCCCCCCCCCACCCCCCCCCCCCCCCACCCCCCCCCCCCCCCACCCCCCCCCCCCCCCACCCCCCCCCCCCCCCACCCCCCCCCCCCCCCACCCCCCCCCCCCCCCACCCCCCCCCCCCCCCACCCCCCCCCCCCCCCACCCCCCCCCCCCCCCACCCCCCCCCCCCCCCACCCCCCCCCCCCCCCACCCCCCCCCCCCCCCACCCCCCCCCCCCCCCACCCCCCCCCCCCCCCACCCCCCCCCCCCCCCACCCCCCCCCCCCCCCACCCCCCCCCCCCCCCACCCCCCCCCCCCCCCACCCCCCCCCCCCCCCACCCCCCCCCCCCCCCACCCCCCCCCCCCCCCACCCCCCCCCCCCCCCACCCCCCCCCCCCCCCACCCCCCCCCCCCCCCACCCCCCCCCCCCCCCACCCCCCCCCCCCCCCACCCCCCCCCCCCCCCACCCCCCCCCCCCCCCACCCCCCCCCCCCCCCACCCCCCCCCCCCCCCACCCCCCCCCCCCCCCACCCCCCCCCCCCCCCACCCCCCCCCCCCCCCACCCCCCCCCCCCCCCACCCCCCCCCCCCCCCACCCCCCCCCCCCCCCACCCCCCCCCCCCCCCACCCCCCCCCCCCCCCACCCCCCCCCCCCCCCACCCCCCCCCCCCCCCACCCCCCCCCCCCCCCACCCCCCCCCCCCCCCACCCCCCCCCCCCCCCACCCCCCCCCCCCCCCACCCCCCCCCCCCCCCACCCCCCCCCCCCCCCACCCCCCCCCCCCCCCACCCCCCCCCCCCCCCACCCCCCCCCCCCCCCACCCCCCCCCCCCCCCACCCCCCCCCCCCCCCACCCCCCCCCCCCCCCACCCCCCCCCCCCCCCACCCCCCCCCCCCCCCACCCCCCCCCCCCCCCACCCCCCCCCCCCCCCACCCCCCCCCCCCCCCACCCCCCCCCCCCCCCACCCCCCCCCCCCCCCACCCCCCCCCCCCCCCACCCCCCCCCCCCCCCACCCCCCCCCCCCCCCACCCCCCCCCCCCCCCACCCCCCCCCCCCCCCACCCCCCCCCCCCCCCACCCCCCCCCCCCCCCACCCCCCCCCCCCCCCACCCCCCCCCCCCCCCACCCCCCCCCCCCCCCACCCCCCCCCCCCCCCACCCCCCCCCCCCCCCACCCCCCCCCCCCCCCACCCCCCCCCCCCCCCACCCCCCCCCCCCCCCACCCCCCCCCCCCCCCACCCCCCCCCCCCCCCACCCCCCCCCCCCCCCACCCCCCCCCCCCCCCACCCCCCCCCCCCCCCACCCCCCCCCCCCCCCACCCCCCCCCCCCCCCACAAACCCCCCCCCCCCCCACCCCACCCCCCTCCCCCGCCCCCTCCCCAACCCGCCCCCCCCCACACCCCCCCCCCCCCCCACCCCCCCCCCCCCACACCCCCCCCCCCCCCCCCCCCCCCCCCCCCCCCCCCCCCCCCCCCCCCACCCCCCCCCCCCCCCACATACCGCCCCCAGGCCGTCGTTTTTGGCCCATGCGGAAAGGGCCCAGGTTAGTGGCCATCACCACCTCCTGTGGCAGCATATTCCAAACACCAGTCACACGTTGCATGAAGAAATGTTTCCTTTTATTAGTCCTAATTCTTCCCGCCAGCATTTTCAATGTATGCCACCTGGTTTTAGTACTGTGAGAAAGAGAAAAATTTCTCTCTGTCATCATAGTTCTCGGAAGGTGGATTCTTTTCCTTGCCAAATGTTTGTCACCCTAAGGTCACAAGGTTAGCTGCCTTGTAGCTGACAGGTAACATATATATTTTCCTATTCTTTGG
Organism: Sphaerodactylus townsendi; assembly: GCF_021028975.2. NCBI lineage: Eukaryota > Metazoa > Chordata > Lepidosauria > Squamata > Sphaerodactylidae > Sphaerodactylus > Sphaerodactylus townsendi. The sequence continues at coordinate 26,993,762 of NC_059438.1, forward strand.
TATTTAACACAATACCTACCTAACCAGGACAGAATTATACTGGGCAATACTTATTCATTTAGGAATGATCATATTTCCTTGCTAAAACACAGCATTTCTAGTACATAGTTTCGTAGATGTCTTTATAGCACCAACATATCCCTGGGATTTGTATTTTACCAACAGATGACATGCAAGCATACAACAAAAACCGGTTCTCAGATGCAATCACCTGGGTTTCAAATGGAGCTATCTTTATTGCACCAGGAAAAGGGTCCTTTGAGAAAAAAGGGGAAACCCATGTCCTTCATATGCTGACCTTTTAAGTCAAAGAAGTTCTTTCCCCACATTCTGTTAGTGATTTCGCATTTTACAGTGGGACTGTGGTAATCCTGTTTGTTGTCTCTGTTTACAAAATTCAGCAAGCAACCCAGTGGCTTGCTGGGATGCAGAATTTGTTCACTTGTGAAAGAAGGAAGGATCTTTGGTTTAATATATTTTTAATAATATAGAGCTAAGTCTTTGTAAAGACTACTGTCAATAAGGCTACTATGAAATGAATTCTACTAATGGTCACTCTGTAAGTATACTAGCTAAAGAATAGGGTGATCTTGACCAAATGTTATTTTTCTGGCCTGACACAACATAAGGGCTAATATTGAGAGATCGATCTCTCAATATACTAACAACAGAGAGGGCTTTTGCAAGGAACAGTGCAAGCTTCTCTGTGTCAACCAACAAACTTCTGTTCTGGAAGGCATGTTGGTTTATTTGTTGGTGGGTGTACCAATAAAGGCGGTAGCGTGGTGGGCTGGAAGAGGGAGGACAATAAAGGACCATTAAAATAAACGCCAGCCAACTCTCCGGCTATGCTTTGCCGAATACTGTTTGAGAAATGAGATGCTTTCTCAGTTTTCCCCTGCAATGCACTGAAACTTCTTCCCAAGCTGTGTTTTGCCAGTTCCAGTATGGAGACCTCCCTGTAGGTAGCTCTCAGTCCCTCTTTTGCTCAGACTGCTCTTTCACAGTTTTCATTCATTCCTCGCTAAGGGAAAGAGTTCCATGCCAGCCCATCCTTCCCATTTGGGGGATTCATTCATTTCATCTCAAGGCTTCGGGTCCATACCCCATGGCCTCCTGCCTCTCCTCCCATTTGCTTCCTAGGCGTAGATCCGCTGTCCAAATGGAGACACTGGAACCAGAGACCGGGCAGACGAACTGAGCTGCAAGTTCTGGGCTGCCTCCTTATGTGAAAAGAGAGAAATGCAAGGAGAGCCACTACTAGCATGCTGCTCAGAGGCCCAAGTTCAGTGTAATCGGTCAGTGACAAGCTAAACGACCCTCAGTCTCCCCTCCTCTCAAAGCACTCCTGTAAGATAACATGTGTATGCAAATATATCAGCAACATTAATGGGAACAGGCAGAACCATACTCTCATCTGGGGAACCGGAAAGTCGAATTCCAAGAAAGCAGCGCTTTGTACTTGAGGGTGTCTACTGGAAAGACAAGGAAATTATTTGATGGGATGAAAATGTTTCCTAGAGAGGCTTAAGGAAAGGGAAATGATAGAGATCAGTAGCTCCAGGAATCCATGTGTGGATGTACGCCCTTGCACTAAACCAACTGAACAGGGTGTTTCTGTGCATGTTTATTAGTCACTCTGAGGACAATTCCTGGGCATGCTGGGAGATGTGGCAATCATTATCCCATCAGTTAAAGCATTACAGGTTGGCAGTGCCGCCGATGAAAAAGCTGATTTCCACTGTATGTCGCCAGCTTGCCCAAAACCGAATTTTTTGGGAAAATAGGGGCAAGAAGCACTACAGACGTGTTTCAGATTATTTTACTTCTTACAGCTGAAATCTTTTTGTTGAATCATTCTCTTATGGTTCAGAAGTCAGCCCAAGAAATCGTACTGAATTTACTAATGATGGCAAGGATAGTATTTGCTCATTGATGGAAAGCTCAGCCTATTTTAAGTAAGAAAGAATAATTAATAAAAGTTTGGGATATTTTCAAATTGGACAGGTTGACAGCTTTGACGTAGGGCAAAGAACTGAGCAATTTTAAAAAATGGCTTCCTCCTGTGCTTCATTATACTGAAAAAAATGAAATTTGTTTACAAATATGGTTAATTATTTGTTGGTGTATTGATGAGTTTCACCGTGATTTATTATATGATCTGAAGAGAAACCTCAGTCTCAAGACAGGTAGTGAAATTCTGTGGCTTAGCATGTAAAGTTTATCAGAAACCAGGAAATCTAGGAACATTTTAATGAATAATTTTATTTGTTATATTTTAAGGAATGTTTTGGCTGGCCTCGAGCCGTAATAAAACTAAAAACCTTTGGTAGCTTCTTTGGCAGACATCTTCTGGAATCTGGAACCCTGACTGAATCCAGAGGTAGTTTCATAAATGTTTAATCCAGGGGTCCCACCTATTTGTGCCTTTTGACTCCTCAACCACAAAGGACTTGATTCAGTGGCAGAGTATCTGCTTGGCAGGCACAAGGCCCCAGATTCAATTCCATCATCTTCAGCTAAAAGAAAGATCACATAAAGAAGACCTCCATCTGAAATCCTGGAGATCCGCTGCCAGCCTGAGTACACAGTGCTGACCTTGAGAACCAGTGTGGTGTAGTGGTTAACAGGAGGTGGATTCTAATCTGGAGAACCAGGTTTGACTCCTTACTCCTCCACCTGAGTGACGGAGGCTTATCTGATGAACCAGATGTGTTTCCACACTGCTACATTCCTGCTGGGTGGCCTTGGGTTAGTCAGTTCTCTCAGAACTCTCAGCCTCACCTACCTCACCTGTGGGGAAAGGAGCTTTCTTTACAGGAAAGGTGGGGTATAAATCCAAACTCTTCTTCTCCTTGATGAACCAATGGTCTGTGTCATTATAAGGCAACTTCATTTATTCATGTGTCATGGAAGCTCTCATTTCGATCTGATTAATTCACCACCCTAAATCTAATTCTGAATGCCCACCTGATCAACCCAGGGACCACTGAAGTCAGGAGTATTAGAAAGGTCCCCAACTCTGCAAGTATTTTTGCACCTGAGTATGAGGTTCTTGTGGTTTTTGTGCCACATCCCGTCACTGATGATGTGTGAGAGAAAGCAGAAGAGAAATCAAGTGGGAGGGGCTGTGGTTCAGTGACAGAGCAGAAGATCCCAGGTTTGCATGCCGAAGGTTCAATCTCCAGGACCGTCAGTTACAATTACCAGACTGCAGCTGATGTGAAGGACTTCAGTCTGAGACAAATACTGACCAATGGGCCAACTCAGTATAAGGCAGCTTTACGGACTACTCTGTATTCTAGCTACCAGTGAAATTTCAGAGACTTGAAAGCAATGTAGAAAAAGAAATAGCTGCTCGAGGCATTCATTAACTTTTTGATTCCCTCTTTTCAGCTGTGCGATAAGCTGCTTTTGCAAAGTCTGCGTGGTTTCCCACACCAGCAAAACCTGTTTTCCTAGAGCCAGGCACAGGGTAAAAGGATGTATGGTCAGGAGGGAAGAGATAAGCCTCCTTCGAGCCTCCTTCCAGTTGCTTTTAGAGGCTGTAAAACTGTAGAGAGCGGATTGCGTTGCATATCAATTTAAGCCTGGAATGTGGAAAGGCTCCAAGTTCAGCGAAGAAAGGAGACAGCATGTTCAGTTTCTATCTGCATCCTTATGCTGCTTGTGAAAGACTGGCTGTGGGATAGTGTTTGGATGCACTATTAGGCGGGGTGGGGGATGACAGACTGGACTGGAAACCTGAAAACTAGAAAACAGGGAGTAGCATGTTGAAAGTGAAGGACTTTGTGCTGTCTCTTAACCTCAGTCTGCAGAGGGGAACTTGACAAGAGAGTCAGAGAGATGAAGGTGTCAAGGCACTGTTGCTCTAACACTATCCCTTTGATGTGTAGATTGCTATTTCTTCCTCCTTTTTCACAGCTCCACTTGCATGCAAGCTTCCTTTTCTATCTTGCAACCATGAGGGCAGGACACAAGTGTATATATTGTAGACTTAGTAAACTCACAAACTATACAGTCTACAAGTGCTAGGCGTGTTGTGTGTAGATCAGGAATCCCCAGGACCCTTTGGCACTCCACTACTCACTTCTCTCCAGGATGAAAATGAGCCGTTGATGAGCACTCTTTGTGTTCTGCCAGTCAACCAAATACAAATCCATCTAACATTTGCATCATTTAGTCCACATTTCTCCAGCGTACTTGCAAAAATATCAAGGGGCACCTTGTCAAATGCCTTGCTAAAATCAAGGTATGCTACATCCACAGCATTCCCTACATCTACCAAGTTTGTCACTCTATAAAAAACAAGAAATCAGATTAGTCTGGCATGCCTGTTTTTGAGAAACCGATGTTGATTTTCAGTGATGACATTATTCCCTTCCAGGTGCTTACACATGGTTTCCTTAACTATCTGCTCTAGAATCTTTCCTGGAATTAATGTTAGGCTGACTGGGGGGGTCAGACTGATTGATGTCAGGCCGATAGGGGGCAGCAGGGAGGCATCCGCTCTATGTTCAATTCTCCATGGTTCCCAGGTCTTCTTTCGTGGCTTTGAATGTGGTCGCGTTGCAGTGATGCGCTACCCTCTTTCACCACTAGAGGCCCCCCCTACCGGGAAAATGTTCCTCCACTTCTGGGAGCGTCAGTCAAGGCCTCCCGTGCACCGGAAGTCAGCTGCGCCAGAGCCCATGCGGGTGAGTTCCTGAGCCATGGTGGGCCCGGCACTGACTCCTTCCCCGGCTGGGGGTGTTGCGCTGGAGAACGCCAACCCGCTCATTTACCGGCGCCAGGGCGAGCGGCAGGTCACGGCGCGAGAGGAAGACGACGAGCTGCCCGATGCCATCGACGACCGCGAGATCTTCGATATCCTTTAGAGAGACCCAGTTGCAAGGCTTGCAACTGGCCTACCTTATAGGGTTATCGTGAGGGTGAAAATAGTGGAGCATGAATCTCACTGGGGGACCAAGGACCAGTCTTTGCCTCTAAGCCACGCCTACCTCGGCTGTAATGAGGATGCAAACGGAGGCGGGGAGAATCACCGCTTTTCTTGGAGCTTACTGAATGATCCGGAGCCAGTCGCTTTCTCCCCTGTCGTTTCGGTTGTTAGGAGGTGGAGAATCATGCACATTGCCATAAGAGCAAGGGCCGTGCAGGAGAAGACCGGTGGTCCATCTAGCCCAGCATCCTGTCCCACACTTTGTAGGTGCAGCAACAGGGCACAGAGACTGATTCCCTCTTTGATGTTGCCTCTTGGCACTGGTGTTCAGAGATTTATTGCCTATAGTTGGAGGCTCCCTTCAGTTTCCATGACTAGTAGCCCTTGGTGGACCCTCCTTCCATGGATGTATCCACTTTAAAAACTGTGTATTTCTGCAATCATTTCCACTGGCAGTAAATTCACATGTTAATCACTTGCCAGATAAAGTAGAATTTCCTTTTGTCAGCCCCTGAATCTGAGCCGTGGGACAGAAATGAGATCAAACAAAAATGTGGGAGAGGTTTCAGCCCATTATGGTGTCATGATCAGCAGACAAAGCTTTACCTCAACAGGGAAATTAAATGAATGCTGAGGATTATGTCAAATGTATAGGCAGACTCTGTGGTTTTACATTCTGGCTGAATTTCTCCTCATCCCCAGTCTCACCTTATCCCAGCACTATCTTCAGATCTCCCAAGAACTTCCCAAACCAGATTTGGCAACCCTTACTAGCATATTATTATCTGCTATATCATCCCATAAGTCAACAATGACCCAGTGCTGGCACAGGGACCTATCTTTACCTTTATTATAGGGAGAGGCCAGATGGGTGTTTGGAGTTTAGTTCACATCCTTGCTGAGCTACTAGTGGAGGCAGGTTCCTTCAGCAGAAGATACCTCTAGAGCAGCGGTGTCCAACTCTGGTCCCCCAGATGTTCATGGACTACGATTCCCATCAGCCCCTGCCAGCATGGCCTGGAGTAGGGTAGATGCTGTTCTCTCCTGCTCTAGAGCATCCTGCATCAAGGATCCTTCTGTTGGAGGAAAGTACCTGCCCTAGCAAAATGGATCTGTAGGATCCAACCCATTGTGTCCTGCCTCTTGGCAAGAACCAAGAGCTTCTTGTTAGACAAGTGCATTTCCTTTACTTTTTTCTTTTAAACATCTCATTCGGTCCATCAATGACCCAGAACATCCTTTGACTTTGGAAGAGCTGAATGTCGTGGAGCAAGTTCGTGTCAAAGTAAGTACCGCCTGGTTTGGTTCTCTGCTTGTGCCTCGTTGTTTTGTTAGAGACTTGCTAAAAAGATGGCTGATGTGGTTTTTCCAGGCTGTGTGGCCATGGTCTGGCATCTGTGGCCAGCATCTTCAGAGGTGTATCAGAGAAGTGGGTTACACACTGTATCCAGTGTGGACACAGTGTATAACACACATGATATGCAGGCTTCTAAAATAGCTACAGGAGCCTGACTCGTGGTCATAGCAGCCAAAAGATCAGTTTTTCAACCTCTGCCATCAAGTCTGGCTACCCCAACATCCCTATCCTATGTATGGGAATAGTAGGCTATGGAATGCTAAACTCATTGATTTTCCTTTGAGAAGTCTTCTTGGACTCATGCCAGGGGGACACCTTTGGAAGACGAGGCACTTGATGAAAGATAGGGATGGGGTTCCTTCTTTGGTAATCAGATGTATGAATGCAGTTAATAAGATTCGGCTGAACAAACTAGCTTGGGACTTCTCCACTTAATGCCACATTGGACCATATTAGATAATTATCAATTCTGTGAGTCTTGTGCTTCAGGGGAAAATGTCTCGTCACAGGTGAATGATGCAGAAAGTACTGTTTCGGTGGAGTTCACTCCCACCATTCCTCACTGCAGCATGGCAACGCTCATCGGCCTTTCGATCAAAGTGAAGCTGATCAGATCCCTCCCTGAAAGATTTAAGGTGAGTGCTTGTCAATTTCTGAACCGTCAAAGGTGGAATGAAATTTTCCAACGTCCTAGCAAATGCTGTTTGCTGAGCATTGCAAGGACAGAAAGCTGCTGAGGAAGCTGGAGTGCAGAAGGAAAGGTTGCAAAGAAATTAACATTTTGCAGGAGAAAAAGCATCTAGAAGCCCAGCTGCCTTTGGACATAAGATTATTCTCACAGCTACATAATAAGAAACAGATTTGCTTGAGACACCGGCGGCCAGTGAGAAACAGTACTTCAGAACGTGAGAGATAATGTTCCAGTTGTTGAATTCTTTGCCATTTGAAAACAATGCAGATCAAACAGGCCTGCAGAGTACAAAGAGGAGCAACAGTGGCGTAGTGGTTAAGAGCAGATGTATTCTAATCTAAAGGAACCGGGTTTGATTCCCCGCTCTGCTGCTTGAGCTGTGGAGGCTTATCTGGGGAATTCAGATTAGCCTGTGCACTCCCAACACACGCCAGCCGGATTACGTTGGGCTAGTCACAGTTCTTCGGAGCTCTCTCCGCCCCACCCACCTCACAGGGTGTTTGTTGTGAGGGGGGAAAGGAGTTTGTAAACCCCGTTGAGTCATCTTGCAGAAAGAAATGGGGGATATAAATCCAACTCTTCTTCTTCTACATCAGGGAACTCTGGCTGGAGGGCTCAGCCATTTTTTCTGTGGACCATACAGCTGCATCTCAAATATTTTTAAAGCCAAGACTAGTGGTACCAGTGTTTATTTTGAGTCATAGCTCACTTGTTCAGATACTATGAGACAAAGCAGCTCTGATTCACAAAAGCTTATACTGAAATAAATGTGGTTAGTCTTTAAGGTGCCCACAGGACTTCAGCTTTATTTTACTACAGTAGACTAACCTAATTCCCACTCTGGAATGATCCTTGATAGCTTTTAAGCAAGTGCATAGAAAACATGTTTCCACTTAACTAATCTGTCTGCTTGGGGCTTTCCAGTAGTGACATACCCTGTGCCTGATATGTCCAGTCAGATCTCAGGCTCCTGGAAGTGCCTGTGTTTGGATCACATTCATTGCTCAAGCAGGAAACATAGGTGGGGGGGAGTATAAGGTAGTGGGGACAAGCTGGGGGGAGACTGCTGCTGGATTGCATGAGGACAGGAGGCCTGTAAGATCCTGAGCACTGCAGAGTTGGATGTTGTGGTGTTTGAGTGGTAGAGGAGGATTGGGGGGTCTTCTTTGAAGCTGAACCCCCCACAATGGTCATACCACCCTCAGTTTACAGAATAGTCCACTGGGTGGGAACCTAACAAGGAAATTCTTAAAATCTTTGATCCAAAAGCAAAAAAATTAAAATCTGATGTTTGCAGAGTTTATTCAATTAGGATAATTCCTGTTCCCAGAAATAAACTGAGCTGGTGACTTCAACCTTTGAGTTTTCAAACACTCAAACAACTTTGAGTTTTCAAACACTCAAACAAACTTTGAGTTTTCAAACACTTGAAAACTTTGAGTTTTCAAACATTTCAGATTTGTTTACTTTGCAGAGTGTCTTTAGCTTTTTGCAAAAGTTTCTTCCAAGGTACCATTAACAGAAGCCAAGTAAAGGAAGGGAAAACCTAGTTTCCTTGTGATTGGGAACAGCAGACATCTTGGTGTTTTGTGATATGAATTTAAGAGTGCTAGCTTTTTGGGACAGAGGGGGTTACTTCCTTATTTTCCCTCCCACCCAGGTGGATGTCCACATAACACCTGGAACCCATGCCTCCGAACATGCAGGTGAGTTCAGTTTGCACAGAAACTGCAGAAGATTACAAATATCTGCTACATATCTACTGACTGTTCCTGCGGTCCAAGTGCAAGTAACAAATTATAAAGCAAAAACTTCTTGGGTGTTTTTCAGGCAAGCTTGAGGGGTTTGAGAGATTTTCTGAAAAGGCAGTCCCCTAACTCTGCTCTCCCCCTTGTCCCAGTGGATCAAATGCCACAGCTTTAAATTCTTTAAGGCAGATTTACTTTCCAAGGGGAAATCCAAACTCTTCTTCTTTGTGAGATTTCTGGGATGAAGTCAGCTACCTGGGATTTGTTCCTGGAAGGTTCTCCTGGAATTTATGTATATGTCCTTTGCAGGGGGAGGGGGAACAGCATGCTGCAACCCTCCAGTGGTTTCTACACAAAATGCGATACTGAGGTCTTTATTAATATGTTTTTGGACTGTTTCCTCCAGTGAACAAGCAGCTGGCTGACAAAGAGAGAGTTGCAGCTGCCTTGGAAAACGCCCATTTGCTGGAAGTTGTGAACCAGTGTTTGTCGGGGAGACCCTGAGGTAAAGTCTCCTGCCTGGCTGCCGTTTTGCTTGTCTTGTATATAAGAAGCTATTGTCGTATGCGTGTACATGTTTTTAAAAAGTAGTTTTAATAAAGACAAACCTTTGTCACTGCGTCAAGGGAATTGATTTGAAAGGACGTGTGAATTGGAAGCACAGATTTAAAACAGAGGGCTTTTCTGGGCCTAAAAGAAGGAGCAGATCTTATGACGCCTATTTGTTCAACTAGAGAGGCTGAATGTGCCTGACTTGGCCACATTTACCACAAATACAACATTACCACTATCTCTGGCTGGCTTACTCGGTAATGAACAAAAGGAACCTTAGAATGTTTCAACTAAGATTTGACTAACCTATATATAAAATCTTAAAATATATAAAATCTTAAATTCCTATACTTGTACCCCACACAGCTGCCCCGTGTGTTGCACTGGGTGGGGCAGGGAGGACTTGCTGGGGTAGGGAGGGTGCTTGTCCTTTTACTGGTACAAGCCAGTGACTAGCAAAAATAACTATGGCAGGGGATCTGGGGTAGGGTAGATGCTGTTCTCTCCTGAAGGCTTTTCTCACATATTATTTCAGTGCAAAGAGTTCTACCCACCATGCTTCTGGGGATGTGAGCGTTCCATGCCCCTTGTCAAAACTTTTTTCTTTTAGCCCCCCACCCCACCCCCACCCCCACAAGCACAGTAAAAGCAGAGAAGAGTCTTTATTGAAAGGACAGACATCCTTTTTTGTCATACATCACTGACTACAAGAAAGGGCAGATGGTCTGGAAGCAAAACAGAGCAGTCGATAACATCATCTGGACACATTCCAGATCAAACAGTATAGCTGTTTAATCTTTTTGAGAGGGCAAACACCTTTGGAATTCAGACACAGTTGGCAGGCGCAACCATGAAATGGCTGCCACAGGAGGTGGGGCTAACCACAAAATGACAGGCAGTGAGGTGATGCAGAAAATCTAATAGTAACTCTGCCAATATTTCAGGCTGAACCCCCTGCTTAACATGGTGCCTTTTAAAATGAATGTAGTGTTAAAAAACATTTCCTTGCATAGACGCTGCTTACCTTCAAGCCCACAGTGAACATTCTTGTGCTGGGATGGCAGCTGCTGCTGAAGCGAAATCTGCACAGCCAATCAGAAGCCCTGCTGAGCAAAAGCTGCACTGGCTCCACCCATTTTCTAGAAACCTTGGCAGGAGCTAGGAGGGTCTTGGGCAACATACTGGGGACCCCTGCTCTAGCCCATTGTCACCGTTGCTCCTGCTGCAGGCCGTATTCCCTCGCTTCCTTCCCAGTGAGAAGGCATCTGTGTCCCATATGTCCTGCTTTTGTTTTGGGCCCCTTCCATGGTGAAGCCATTACTTATGGTTTGAACCTTCATTTTCTCCACAAAGCAGTTTACAAGAAGAAGAGTTGGTTTTTATATCCCATATTTCTATACCTTTAAGGGTCTCAAAGTGGTTCCCCTCCCCACAACAGACACTTTTTTGAGGTAGGTATGGCGCTGAGACAGTTCTGAAAGAACTGTGACTAGCCCAAGGCCATCTGCAGGCTTCATGTGGAGAAGTGGGGAAATAAACCTGGTTTGCCAGATAAGAGTCCACCATTCTTAGCCACTACGCCATGCTGGCTCTCAAGAGTACAAGAGAATGTGACTGGCCCAAGGTCACCCAGGATGCTTCATGTGGAGGAGTGGGGAAACAAACCTGTTTCTCTAAATTAGAGTCCACTGTTCTTAACTAATACACCACAGGGACCCACCTCCGCCAGCACCACATCAATAAACCAACAAGATACGTGTCGGGCTAGTCCTGGATTCTTTTGTTGGCTTGCCCAAAGCCACAGGCTTAGAAAAGCTCTTTAGCTGTCGCCTCTGGCCATATCTCATCTTTGTAGGTACCTGAACAGGAGAGGAGGGGGAACCATAACAATATGGTGAAGCAGGTAAAGGTGTTTCTGCTGCACTTACTGCTAAAAAGATTCTGGCCACGACCAAACTTTTTAGGTACCCTCCGAGCACAGAATGATCCCTGGCGTTCCATCAAGCTTCTTGCCTGTCTCAGTTCTCTCTCTCTGCCCCTACTGCAGCAACTGGGCATCACTAAGGGGGCAACTGCTATAGAAACACAGCTTCAGCTACCACAAAGCACCTTCAGCTACATCATGCATGCCAACTACAGACAAAACATTCCATCTGCCACAGGACGAAAACAACGTATCCATGGTCTTGGGCTGCACATCATCTCTGCAATTTAAATAATGTATAAAAGTTTGCTACACAGTCATGCCAGGCTTGTGACCGCCCAGAAGCATCTGACGAATTGACATCTGTTGAGAACAGGGTGCCACTTGGGTCTGTTTCAGCAATGCAATTTTCTTTTCTTTTGGCTTCAGTTCTGCAACCTCAATATACACACACACAAAATATACTTGATAACATGGTCCTATTATTCTGCATCCTCCGTTCTGCTAGTAGCTGGGAGCTGCACTCGCCTCACCCCTCCCTGGTTGTCAGCATCTTAAATTTCGTGCCTTATTGGTTTAGAGGGTAATTAAAGACAATTTGGGGGCTTTGTTAATGAACGGGAGGGGTCACTTAATTTACTGAATCTTGCCCCAAAGAGCCACACGAAAGCTGACAACTGTTCAGCAGTACAGACTAAACCAGGACTCGCATCGTGCGCTAAACAGTTCCCTTAAACATTTTTGAACATGTTTTGGTAACATCCAGCCCGATGAAGAGCTCTGATGAACTTGAAAGCTTGCATACTGCTAATCTCTCGTTTGAGATGTGGAATAGTAAAGCCCCACCTTGTCGGATCTTGAAGGCTAAGCAGGGTCAGTACTTGGATGGGGCATCACCAAAGAAGACTTTGCAGAGGCAGGCAATGGCAGACCACTTCTGCTTGATCACGTGCCTTGAAAATCCTACGGGGTCACCATAAGTTAGCTGGGATGTGACGGCACTTTACATGCGCACCATGAGTCATCTGGTTGATCCTCTTAAGAGATGATAGTGTGGGAAGTGTTCTTAGATTGCAGCTTATCCAAGAAGCTATACCAAACTGTTAAAAGAAAATTTTCTCAAGTAATCTAAATTCCAGCATACTTGGCTGTGGCACTTATACAATCTATTTCTTGGAATGGCCACAACAAGCTTATGTGTTCCCTGCAAGTGGTCAGGCTATCTGCATACTTTCAGGCATCCACTGCAGAATTTTGAGATATATATGTGATCTGCTCAACAGGAAGCCACAAAGGTCTCGCTCTAGTCAGCCAGAGGACAATGGCGCAGCCCGGACACTGTCATCTAACACATAACTAGAGACACCCAACAAAATGTTTAAAGATAAATAAATAAGCGCTACACTCGGAATCACGGAACCGTTTTCAACAGGCCACAATCCAACAGCACAGTCTTCCACCGGGTCACAAGTTTCCCAATCGAGCACAACTCATCCGGCATAGGAGCTCTTCTCCCTGACACAGTCCACTCAGTCCGGGAGCAATTGTTCCAGCTCTTCGTCCTTGAGGCAGTTGGTTGTTACAATACGGTCGAGCAGCTGGCTGTACCGTTCGCGGTCCTGCATGAAGTGGGGGATGCGGGCCTTGCCCAGAGCTCCAAATTTCTTGAGGTGATCAATGTCTTCGTAGGAGACCTGATACAAAAAGAAAAAAGAGCAAGTTTGCTCGTGGGTTTTCCGTCAGGTTTCAACCGTTTTAGAGGGCGGAGGTTAGGCAAAAGGATCTTTGCAAAGACAGGCAATTTTGCACAGTGAGCAAGCTTAGTGGGCTGTAATTTTGGGCTAACATATTTTAAGAATTAAAAGAAGAAGTGTTTGGATTTATATCCCCCCCTTTCTCTCCTGCAATCTCCTTTCCCTTCCACACCCCCATAACAAACACCCTGTGAGATGGGTGGGACTGACAGAGCTCAGAAGAACTGTGACTAGCTCAAGGTCACCTAGCTGGCATATGTTGGAGTACACAAGCTAATCTGGTTCACCAGATAAGCCTCCACAGCTCAAGTGGAATCAAACCCAGTTCTCCAAATTAAAGTGCACCTGATCTTAACCACTACACCACTCTTGTTTGGTTTGGTGGCTCTCTTGTTTAGTTGTTTAGTGGCTCTCTTGTTTAGTAGGGATGGTTCCAGATGCTGAGAGTCCCTCAGTGAGAGTTACCTACACCACTGGGGCTCCTTTACTTTCTCCCTCACACAATAGCAATTGCCGCTGCTTGCTCTGAAGGTTGACAGACGCCCCTCAGTAATTGTACACTCAGTAGTTCAACCATCTGCTCCCTTCTGGGCCACAGCCATTGCCTCTTGCTCTCTGGCCGCAGTGGTGACAGTGCTTCCCCTGCCAACAGCAACAGCATCTGCTCTGGTCTCTTCCTTGGCAACAGTCACAGTTCTTTAGCTGTGGCTGTCCAATCACTGAAGGTTATGATAGCAGCACATACACCCACTTAGTCCTTCCACACGACTTGACATGGCCCCATGGCAATTCACCAAGAGTGCCAACCCCTGAAGCCCAGCTGCTGTTTCTAAGAAAAAGCTTCTCTGATGGATTTAGAGTAAAGAAATCTGGGTGGGGAACAAACACACAAGCACTTTCCCACCCCGACTCGCCTCCTTGCCCTGGTTGTCTCGTCTTTCCCCAACCTGGGAGAAGATCTGCCTGCATCTAAGCAAAGAAGGAGGGGAGGGAGAAGTCTTGCTTGCTCAAGGCGAAGGGAGAAAGTAAGATAATCAGCAGTGAGCTCACCTTCCCCAACGCAGCCAACAAGTGGAAGTCGATGGTTTGCCGGTGTCTCAGGATGCGGAGAATTCCATCTAGGTACACTTGATCTTTACTGAAACATCCTGAAATGTGAAGAACCAGCAATAGATAACAAGGCAATGCTTTGGGACACGCAAGGAGCAGTATGGCAGGAGATCCAAGCTCACTGAACAAAATCCAAGTCCCAGAACACTTTAAAGATCCATAAAAGTTCCAAGGACATAAGCTTTTGTGGAGCCCACAGAGAACCTTTGGGGCAGTCACTTGCCCTCTTGGCCTGATCTACCTCACAAGGTTGTTGTGAACAGGGCAGAGAACCATCTATGCCAGTGATGGCGAACCTTTTAGAGACCGAGTGCCAGGGGCGGAGCAAGGGGAAACTCTGCCCTGGAATGTCCCCAGAATGCTCCGAAACACCCCCATCACGCCCCTGGAATGCCCTTGCCACGCCCCACAGGGGTGCGTGCCCAGTGCATCACGCACCCCTCACCCCCTTGGTGCTATGCCACTGCCAAGTGGCCAAACTGGGGCGATGGCGTGCGTGCCCACCAAGAGGGCTCTTAGTGCCACCTCTGGCACGTGTGCCATAGGTTCACCACCACTGATCTATGCTGCCTTGAAGTTTTCAATGGAAGGGTAAGATATACATGTCATTAAACCTTTTTCATTTCACAGCGATGTCCTTCAGAAGCAACTGAGCGTCGCTATACACACATTTTGTTGGTCAGAGTTTCATGAGGATTCTATTATTTTTAAAAATTGTCCTCTGCTTAAAGCACGCTGGTGACTTGGATGAGCTGTGAGGGGAGGGCCACAGAAACACTTTTTAAAATTTTTTTTGTATGGGGGGCTTTCTCAGTTTCTCAAGTCATATTACATAGTCTAAAGCAGGGGTAGGGAACCTTTAACACTCAAACTGCCATTTGGACCCGTTTTCCATGGGAAAAGAAAACACTTGGATCCGCAAATAATTTTTGACATTTAAAATAAAGATAACACTGTATATATTGAGGTTTTTTACCTTTTACTCCGCTCATTCTGAGAAGCGCATGGATGCGTCCGCCCTGCTGCCTGCAGGGCGGGCAAGGTTGGAGCCAGCAGCTCAGCCTCGCTGGCCGCCAGGAAAGCGCCCGCCCCGCCCCAACGGGGCAGGCAAGAGGGGAAGCCCGCGGCGCAGTCCAGCCGGCTGCGGGCAGTTGATGCGCCCACCCTGCTGCCTGCAGGGCGGGCAAGGATGGGGCCAGCGGCTCGGCTCGTGGAGCCGCAGTGCAAGGGCAGAAGAGCCGCATGCGGCTCTCGAGCCGCAGGTTCCCTACCCCTGGTCTAAAATAATATAATCAAATAGCATGAGAAATCCAATTAGCAGTGCAACAGCGTCAGGATTAGAAAAATGAGTGCAAAAAAGTATCACACATGCTATGCCAAAAATGGACTTATGAAAATAGAAAAAAATGCAGAAGGAACCAGAAAATACACACAACAAATAGATAATAGAAAGTATACATAGTGTCACAGATTATGGTCCTAATCTCTCTATGAAAGCACCTTCCTGAATCATTCCGTTGTACTATTACCTATCACCTTAATGAAAATGTGCTGTTAAACAACAATTGTTTACATAATTTACTAGTTCTAAAGAGTGCATGCTATCAGGAACATTTCCTGGGCAAGCCCCGCCACACAAGGGCATACAAATACTCTTCAAAGATCCCATCCGGCTAGAAATCAATCCTGTTTCCCCCACCAAGGACAGAAAGCCAAAGAAGGCATCTAAGCTCCGCAGCTTAAGAGCAGAGGAATTGTTTGCAAACAAAACATAACTTTAGAGTCACAAAGAAGAACAGACTGGCAGAAATTACAGTTATCTCAAACCCAACCGCTGCTGAGTTTTCTAAGTGCTCCCAAGTCCTCCTTTCAAGAAGGGACTGCATGCCGTTACCTGGCTTGGAAGTGTCCATCTGTCCTCTCTTGGCCCGTACACAGTACTCCCACCGCACTCCTGGATCCTGCACGTAACGGTCCAGATCGTGGAAGAGCTCACAGAAAGACATGTGGCTGGCCTGGTAGATGGTATAGTAGAGCAGGGCTGCCCTCCACAGGAAGGGGTGCTTTCGGAAGAGGACACTGTGTAAACTTGCCAACCCTTCCTCTGTTGGGTTTGCAGGTTTCAGGCCATACTGCCTGCGGCCTTCCAAGCTGTTCCAGGGCTGGTGGGCATTGTTAATACCTCGGATGTAGTGGGTTCCTGGGGGCGGGGGGTTGGGGGGAAAGAGACTCGTTATTCCAACATTATTCCTCCTTGCCTGCTATCTTCTCAAAATTGCCTCCTACTTCTTCTCCCAGGAATGAATCTAGGCACAACAAAAACGAGGGTGCAGTCTGTGGGATGGAACAAAGAGTTCACTTTCTAGAGAATTTCATGTTTTTTAAAACAACCAGGGCTCTAGTCCTTATGGCTGCATTGATCTGCGTGAAGTGCAAATGTCTGATGCCACACAGTTGGCTCAGAAGGAATCCTCCCCATGTCTGGCAAAACCAAAAAAAATTATGCAAAATGACCAACAGAATGGAATAAATGATGCAAGCCTGCTTAATCTACGGACATGGACCCACTTCAGGTTTCTGACATGCAGAATATACCCAGACCTGATTATACCTGGATAACAGATTCTCCTGTTCGTTACTGCTAGATTCTAATTCAGTGGCACCTTGGAGACCAATAAAACATTCACGGTATGGAACTTGAGAGCTTTCCAAAGTTCATACCCCTAAAATCTTATCAGATTCTACCGCAAATTAACATGGCTACCCTTTGAACCTGTCCATTTCAGTGCATCACCCAGCAGGGTAGAATGAGAATAAGATACCCGTGTCCCACCAACACTTATGCTACAACTGTTCACAAGAGCAAAGAAGTGCATTCCTTTTATGGGAACCTGAGGACCTGTGGATGCATTTTCCCAGTTTTCAGATGTTCACAAACTGCTATTTTCTGCATAATCATGAGTAGCCAATACAGGTCTTGAAAAAGTGGCATCACCAACAATGAAATCTTATGTAGCGTTGGGTGTGTTTGTGCATGCAACATCAAGTGACAGCTAACTTATGACAACCCCAAAGGACTTTAAGTCAAAAGACTTTGGAGGTGGTCTGCAACTGAGAGAGAGATGGCTGCCCCAAGACCACCCATCAGGCTTCATGTGGAGGAGTAAGGAATTGAAGCTGGTTCTCCAGATTAAAGTCCACTGCTCTTAACATGGCCCTCTACGTGGCATTACTCCAATCTATACCTATTGATTTCATGGAAGTTGCACGACTTCAGCTTGTGATATAAAAAGGTGTAGCTGGTTCAAAGCCTCCTCCAAACCAAACCATCACCCTGGTGGCCCCAGGATGTCACTCTGCCTCAGGAATCCTCACCTATTTCATGACGCAGCATGCCCTCCAGCCAGTTCTGCCGGGCTCCAGAAAGGTTGATGGCTAAAGTCGGGCGACAGTTCTCCACCATCATCACGGCTTGGGAAAGCAGATCTTCGGTGAGCTGAACCACGACCTGGAAAGAAAGACAGAAGGTGGGGTGTGGCAACCACACAGTTTTAAACAGCCTTCCTGGGTTTCCTCAACTCTTTAATTTTATTATGTTTGGGCTCTACTGGAGTTAGAAGAGGCACACAGCCAATAATGTCCCAGTACTGACCACCAAAATGGGAGTACTGGGTGAGAAACCTGCCAAGACTTCTGGAAGGCATGCAGATTCACAGACCTTGGGGAGGGGATCAGTAAGCACCCTTTCAACTTTTTCTAGACCCATTGTGCAAACCAGTAGGGGCTGTGCCAACCATACAGCTCCCCTGCCTGCTCACCAGGTCATAGCCCAGATATTCCTGTGAACCTTCCAGTGTGCCCCCTCAGAAGCTACTATAGTTCAGGGAGATATTCAAAACACAAGGTCTCACCAGTCTCATTGCTGCAGAGAGAATACTACCAGTATTTGAGAGAATATAGGAGAGAAGAGCCACTGTGTTGTAATGGTTAGAGTGCTAAAGTAGGCTCTAAGAACCTAGGTTTGAATCCTCATTCTAGCTTAAATGCTAGCTATGGAACCTTGGAGCAGTCACACACTCTAGGCATAAACTACTTAACAGAGTAGTTGTGAGGATAAAACAGATAAGGTCAGAACGTTGTCAGTCATGTTGAGTCCTTATTGGGGAGAAAACTGGGCTGAAAATGAAATGAAATAAAAAATAAAATAAGGAATGAGCTCAAGTCAACCAGAAGTCTGACCACAGGGCAAAATTCCCTGGGACTGAAGTCAGAAATAGAACAACGGCATGAAGCCAAGCAGCTTTGGGGGGCAGCAATGTTTGAATGGGGCCCTATAAAGGATCCTGGGGGCACTGTGAAATGCATGTCTTCCAACTCTATGATTCTACGTCTGTCAAAGAGGACAACCGTCCCAGGCTGGCCCCACACTCACCTCTCCAGAACAGCCTTCCTTTTGCATGTACTTCCGGATGATAGACCAGATGTGGCCTTTGCTAAGCAGCTTCCCGCCATTTGTTGCTTCAAAGCTTTCGTAGGTGCCGTATTTCTCCAGAACAGCATTAATAATTCTGATTGCCTGCAACACAAACATACACACTATGCATCTGCACATGCATGCCCACCCATCACCCCTTTTCCTGGCTTCGCGGCAGGCCTGTAACTATCAAAAGCTGAGTGGGTTGGGTATTCAGCAATACTGGTGCAAGTTGAGCCAAGAGGTCCTTGCAGGGCCAGCACTGCTACCTGAACTGCTTGACCTGCAGCCATTAAACGTGTTGCTCTGCTCTGAGTCCGAGCAGACCCTACAGCACTGTTGGCCCCACGGAGGCTACATAGGTTTGCTTCTGCCCACCAGTGACTCTCCAGGAGAGTGGCCCACTAATATCTGTGAAGAACTTCAAAGTGCTTCATTCAGGTATATAAATGCTATCCTGCTTGCTATGCTGCCTGCCAGGAGATCCTCTAGCTTTTGCCTTTCCTCACTCTTGGAGGGAGACAGTCGCAAACTCCCCCTTTTCTTTTCAAAGCAGGCAGGAAAGCAGGAGATATGGCTTGAAGTATGACCCATCCCAGCCTTAATGAGTGAGGGGAATTTTTATGTAGGTGAGGTAGGGAGAAATGGATTTTTACCTGTGAAATAAATTTGCCAGAGGCCTCTTGGTATTTTTCCAAGATTGCTTCGGGAAGAGGCTCCTCATATTGAAACTGAGGGTCATAGGAATAACACGACTGGAAGAATTTCTCCCTTTCCACCTCAATGTTGACAGGCCTCAGGGCTACCAACAAACAAGGGCTCTTCCTGCCGTTAGGTCCCACGGCCCCGGGTTTGGGGATGTGAGGTAGGGATGAGGCGCTGCGGATCTGGCCTCGAGGCCGGCCTCTGCGGTCTACTGCACATGTGCTTTCGCTCCGGCGCATCCAGCTGCAAGGACTCGAGATGGCAGGGCAGAAATTCGGCGGCGGTCTGGGCTCGGGTTTTCGGAGGCAGGATTTCAACGGCAGCTGGGTGCTTTGCGCTGGGCTGGAAGAGTCTGACTCCAAAGAAAGGGAAGGGGACAAGAACGGGTAAAGCCGCAGTCCATCACATGAGGAGCCCTTCTTCCCACCTCTCCTGTGCGGCAGGCCATTGCCAAAATCATGGGGATGCTGCTGTGTATAGGACTGTGACCCTGAGTCCAGCACCATCTTGCTCCACGAAAGCCCTCAGGAGGGTGTCATCAAGGCCGACTTTGGATTCTCATCTCCTCAAGCAAAGAAAGAGAGACAGGCTTTAATTTCAGGGTCCCCCCCCCCCCAAACACTCCAACATATGTTTCTGCTGCAAAAGAAATGTAGCAACCAATTGTTACACATACATGAAACTGCCTTATAAACAGTCAGGCCCTTGGCCCATCAATGTCTATATTACGATGTTGTGGGTTTTCTGGGTTATGTGGCCATGTTCCAGTAGTATTTTCTCCTGACGTTTCGCCTGCATCTGTGGCTGGCATCTACAACTCAGGAAACCCACAACATCGTGGTGATTATGGCCGTGAAAGCCTTTGACAATACACGGTCGATACTGTTCACTTTGTCCGGCAGCAGCTCTGCCTAGTCTCAGGTGGAGGTCTTTCATGCCACCTCCTATCTGATCATTTCAATTGGAGATGCAGGGATGGAACCTGAGGGCTTCTGCATGCCGTGTGGATTCTCTAATGCTGCACCACAGACCCTCCCTCCCCTCAGAAAGCAGGAGGCCAGGCTCAGCCAATCTCCTCCTCCAGACTTGGGACTGGAGGGAAGTCATTCCTGTGTGCTTTGCTCTTTGCGAAGCCAGGTGGGGAAAGCTCTTATGTCTAGCCTAACAACTGCCTCCCCTCACTTTTCACACTGGCAAAATGCAACCAGAAGCTAGGATTGCCAAATCCAGTTTGGGAAATTCCTGAAGGTATGGGGGTAGAGCCTGGGGAAAAGCAACATTTTCAGAGAGGCGTTAGCTCTGCAGGGATGTAATTCAATAGAATCTGCCTTCCAAAAGTGCCATTTTCTCCAGGGGAACTGTAATCTGGAAATCAGTTACTGTTCTGGAAAATCTCCAGGCCCCACCTGGAAGCTGGCAACACTAACAGAAGTAGATGTGCCTTTTGAAAAGAAAGCTTGTGCAAACTTGGAAGCCTAGCACTGCTTCCCAAGACTGGAAAAGCTGGCTGTGATTAATCACAGGGAAGGAGAAAGTACTCCGCACATGGCCAGATGCTGCTCGGCAAACAAAGTTCCTAGTGTTAAAACTGCTTCAGACTTTCTTCTCCAGTAAATTTCAGATGCCTTGTGAAAGCACAGCTTAATTTAGCTATGTGGTTAGGGTGGCCATCTGAACATTATAATAATTTCACATAAGATCATCAACAAAACCTTTATTAGACATTTGTTACAGACATCGACTATCTAAAATACTACATAGCCAGTTGGCCCAAATATACACATTAGAAAGTGTGCTGATAAGTGCTAATAAACTTAAATAAAATAGAAATAAAAGAAGATTATTCAGGATAATTCATAACCAACCCACAGGTTCTGAAAACAGCTAGGAAACACCTGGCAACTTGATTGTAATGCAAGGATTCTATCTGGGCGTGGTCGTCAAACAACACCTCAAAGGTGAACAAAATACGAACGAGTTGCCTCTTTGAAGCAACGTATTATCTATTAATCTTTAAGGTTCCACACATCTTTTTGTTATTTTGGTTAGCCTTCTGAAATTTACTATTAGTTAGGGTACATCCAATCAGGATGCAAATCCATGGCATGAAGTTCGCTTATTAAACACAGTAAGTCTTAACTGTGGTTTTGTCAGGGAGAGAGTAATTGTCAGCAAAAGAATTGACAGTACAATCCTAAACAAACTCATACTCTTCTAAATCACTTAGAAGGGTCTACTCTTCTTAGAACTGACCTGCAACTTAGCTCCTGTCAAGTCAAACCATGATCTGAATTACTGTCTGCGTGTCAAATCTGGGTTTAAAAACCTAAACACAGTCACATTTAAAAACCAATTAAAATGGTTTGTTATTACCCGAGTTCCGGCCAACTGGCACTTAGTTCAGATTAAAGGAAGTGCTCCTTCACATCACAAGCAAGTATTCTATTTTATCGTTCCAATCCAGACCTTCAAGACAGATTAACAAAACCTAAAACTATGCAACAGTTAGCAGTAAAAAAAAAATGACAAAAACTCTGCACAAAGCAAAACAGCAACTGAAAAATGGCGAACGATAACCCATAGGAGCAAGCAACATTAAAACAACTCAATCAAATACTTAAAAGAATAAAAGCAATTTTCAGTTTGGCACCTGAGAGTCAGTGTACAAGATGCTAATTATTCTGTTGAGGGAGCTCTGTAAGAAGGGTGCCACCACAAAAGAGACCTTAGATTTAGCTATGTTTGGTGGATGGAATCCCATCTCTCAGTCTACAGGGGTCTGCAACCTGCGGCTCTCCAGATGTTCATGGACTACAAATCCCATCAGTCCCTGCCAGCATGGCCAATTGGCCATCAGGGGCTGATGAAAATTGGTAGTCTATGAACATCTGAAGAGCCGCAGGTTGGGACAATGAACAAGTGAAACCCACCTTCTCTACTTGTGAGGTTTCCTGAAGCATTTGTCTTGCTATTAGTAGCAATAAATGCTGCACAATTACCCCTGAGTTTAATCCACCTATGCAGTTCTTATATTCTTGGAAAGAGATGGATATTTTTAGTTGAAAAGGTCTATCAGCAGCTACTATGGAACTTCCATGTATTAATGTAATATATGTATTATTTATTTACAACATTTACATCCTGCCTTTCTGACCTTACAAGGGACGCCAAGACAGCTAATCACCTGAAAACACATAAGATAAAATTACATTATAAAAATCTTTATGATCAACCCCCACTCCCCAACACAGATCATTAAAACAATTTTTAAAATAGTTAAAATACATTCTAAACATTTTTTTTAAACTGTAAGGAAGGATCATTGCGGAAATTCAACATGAAACAAACAGTCTTCACCTGCTGGTGGACTGTAACCGAAGGGGACAAATAAGCTTTGGTGTCACGACCAAGAAGGTCTTCTCCCAAGTTGCCACCCTCCTCAGAAGGTGGGAGGGACCCAAAGCAGTACTTCTGAAGATGACCATAATGGTTAGGCATGTTCATAAGGGTTTAGGTGGTCCTTCTGGTATGATGGACACAAAAATTGAGAGCTCTGAAGTTCAAGACCAGCACCTTGAAATGTGGTCAGAAAGAAGTTGGAGACCAGTATAGATATATCTCAATATACCTCAGAGGCTGGAGAAAAATAAGGGACAGTTACCTCCTTTGCTTCTAAGATTCCCAGGGGCCTCTGGCTGGCCACTGATGGGGAAAGAACTTTTACCAAGACAGACTTTTCATTTGATCCTTATGTCATCATAATGGGGAGGGGAGGGGTAGGAGTAGACAATGCAAGGAATCCAGGGAAGTGCCACACACTCCACTACAGAGATCAAGCACACCAAACCATCTATACTGGCAACACCAGTGATGGACATACTGTATCCAGCTTTGGATGCCATGTTGCAACAAAGCTATTGGGGAGGGGCATCACTGATGAAATGCTATCAAGATAGGAAATGCACCTATAAAGAGGAGGAAGAATTGACTGAAGGAACCAAGAGCCACAAATCCAAAAGATGCAGAGGTTGCTGTTCTCTTCTATCAGAAAAGAAACTTCCTGACATATTATGAGGCACTCAGATGTAAGGATCCATACGGGCAATTTGGGATCTCATGCTTGAAAACATTTCGCAATGGCAAGAGACACTTAGCAAGTGACAGAAACCCTGAAAAAACTGCAAGGGTGTACAGGCTAACTTCTATGCTGTCACAAGCATAGTAATGTATGTAACATACAAGGAAAGAGGTAGATATCCTTGTCAGACTGAGGATCTGGGAGACCCAGGTTTGAATCCCCACACTGCCATGGGAACTTACTGGGTGACCTTAGATTAATCACTAATTGTCAGCTCAGTCTACCTCATAAGGTTGTTGTTATGAAGGTAAAAAATGACATTGTAAGCCATTTGGATCTACATCAGGGAGAAAGAAATATTTAAGATAAGTAAATCTGGATGCCAAAAAAGATCATCATCTTGGCTTTACCATGGGCTAGGCCAGAAACAGAATGCATATGCCATTAATCAGTGGAGAACTGATGTTTCCATACTTGGACAGTGTTGAAATCCCTCCAAAAATTGCCAGACTTTTTTATTTTTAACAATGTTTTTTCTTTTCTTGTTGTCAAGATTAAACCAATCACGGATTTTGTTGTGGATTAAGTTAATTGTTGTTTTGTACTGGATAGGATAAGACCTGGACCAGAATGACCTGGGTTCAAATTCTCAGCCAGTATTGGTATCTTTCCTCAGCCCAAAGCATCTCATAGGACCATTTGTGAGACTGAACTGAGAAAAATCCCCGCAGGCTAACTGAATAAACACAGACAGACATGAAAATCTCCCTTGTGATGAATGACTGTGGTTGATTTCTACACTTGGCAGAGATTGCATAGGCTCACTCTTCCCTGTTTCACATTTTTTAAAAAATTATCCCATTTTCCCAAGCGGCCAACAACCCATAAAAAGTCTAATAAAGTATCACAAAAATCCAGTGCTGAAAGCTACACAACCATTTTTAAACAATGCCAACAGAACAAAATGCAATCTTACTCTGATCCAGGTATATTTAAAATTCACCTTTGTTCTTGTCCTTAAGCAGTCCCTTCTGCAGCAGACGTTATTTAGGTTTTGTTTTCCTTTTTGAAAACCCCTGTGGATGAAATGCACGCACAGACCCCTAAGCCCCGGCATTATAAATAGCTCCTTGCTTCACTGCTCTTTGTGTTACATATTAATCAGCGCAACACCACATTCCTTTTAAATATATATCATCTGCTGCACCGGTTTTGACATCAGCGTTCCTGGCATCATGAACTGGATTGCCTTCACTGAAAGCCCAAATTTAGAAATGCTAGCGGATCAAAGGCGGAGCAGCAAACCCAGCAGAACAAAGCCAGAAGCCAAAGACCAGACAGCTAGCCATTTTTAAAAAACCCACGTGGCGTCCCGGTCCCTAACGGGCTGCAAAGAGGGGGGGGGGGCTCTAAGAACATCAGCAAAACAAGCAGGAGGCCCCGCCGCCCGCCTTGGGATGCTGAGGATGCTGCTGCGGCTGGACCAGGATCGCTCCCTGCGGCCGAGACTCCGCCCATCGCCTTACCTGTCTCGCTCCGCAACTGCATCCGCAGAGCCTTCCACGGGCATCCTTCACCCTGCGCCTGGGGAGGCACCTCTGCTCTAGGAGCATGCGCACTCGCTCGTCCGGACACACCGCCCACCGCTCTCCTCGGGCCAATCAAAGGCCAACCCGGACCGAATGCCGCCGTCTGGCCGCTCCTCTCGCCGTTCCCCGTGGGTGGGGAGCTAAAGTCGACCCGCCGCGTTTCGTGTAAGGGTTTTGCAACGGGATCCAACTAAAGCGGGGTTTGGCTCTCGCTTAGGTGAAGTGGGCTTTACTCCGCAGGAAGCCTGGGGAGGGCAGACGCCTCTAAGGTGCTCTCTTGAAAAACGAATTCATTTATTGCAACTCGTTATAAGAACCTTACTTAGGAGGAAATCCCACGGGAAATACTGGGGTTGACTTTCGAGGAGATGTACACCGGTTTTGCTCGGTCTACCTGGAAGGCTGCGCTTAGTCACAAGGAAAAAAGCCGACAGGCACCGGGGGTGGGGGTGATGCGGGGTCAGGATGGGGGCTCGACCTTGCCTTCATTGCCTTATTGAGGGACGGGGGTGGGGGAGATACTGCCCCATGCATCTGTAGGGCGCTGTGTGGCTTTTCTGACTCGCGCTGCAAAATGTCTGCAGCCAGATCGCAGCATTGGGGCAGCATTTCTGTGCAGAGTCGGGGCTGCATAAATCCTGTGCTTTCAGTAGGCTCCGGTAACTGCAGAATGTCCACTTTCCCGGTCTTCCTTTTGGATCTCACTTTTTATTATTGTTCTCTTCTGCACGTAGCAGCCGCGAGGCGGCACCAGCTGTTGTAAACAGGAACTCTGAATCTGACAGTTTGTAATTGCACCTCTAACCTTGATGCTGTCACTACGCCTGGAAACCTAGTGTTTGGAAGAGGAAAATGCATAGCCACTTATGGATAATCCATGCGCAGCTGCTCTTTTAAACAGCAGGTAGGGGTAAACTGGAAGATCTGGGGTGATTTTTTTTAAATTGAGGGTGTATAATGTGCTGTAAATCTTGGGGGAGCGCAAACGACGACTGTCAGGATCTGCAGCAGCCCCTTTTCCTCAAGGCCCGTGTTTCATATGCACATAAATCATAAATATGACTATATAAAGCAAGCTTTCTTTTTCAGAGTGCCTTTTTTATGCCTTGATTTTTTTTGCTCATGTTTTAGGGAGGCATTTGGTAGTAATTGTGCACCAGCAAATTGCAATTGACTTATGGCAGGTGTTGGACCATGGAGTCTTCAAGGCAGGAAATGAGCCGAGCTGGTTTGCCACAGACTTCCTCTGCATAACAGCCTTGGTATAGGTCGGAGTATCATTAGTTGACAGTGACTTGTTTAAAAGTGAAACTTCAGGCTGGACATAATGGCCAGAGGACTAGCAGGAAACAGAAACTTGGTCCTCAGAAGAAGAGGAGTTTGGATTTATACCCCACCTTTCTCTCTTGTAACTCAAGGTGGCTTACAAGCTCCTTTCCCTTCCTCTCCCCACAACAGACACCTTGTGAGGTAGGTGGGGCTGAGAGAGTTCTGAAGAACTGTGACTAGCCCAAGATCACCCAGCAGGAATGTAGGAGTGCAGAAACACATCTGGTTCACCAGATAAGCCTCTGCCACTCAGGTGGAGGAATGAGGAATCAAACCCAGTTCTCCAGATTAAAATCCACCTGCTCTTAATTACTACACCACACTGATTTAGCGTGGTCTAAAGTTGACCAGCAGAGGCAAAACCTCCAGTTCTTCATTTATAGGGCTAGTTGCACTTAAAATATCCTTTTATTGGGTTGGGGAAGCCATCATGCTGGGCATTGGATCAGACTCCATCATGGGGCTCTAGAAAATGAACAGTGTGCCACAGGATAGTCCAAACCAAATTTCAGGGTGCAAAACATCAATTTGCTCATATATAACTATGTTGCTAGACATAGACGCATTGTGGTGGAAAGGAGTGTGAAGAAATTACCAAACTGGAGACCACAGAAAGCCATCATAAGCGGGGGGACCTCTTGGCCACAGGACACATGATTTGTTCTAGGTCAAAACTTAGTTAAGAGAGCAAGGCTTCCAGCTCATTATTTTTGGTGTATTGATATAAAATACATTACAAATGAAGACAATGCCATGTCTGACCTGTGCTAAAATTTAAGTTTTGGGCAGATGTGATCTTGAGGCATCTTGAAGGGGTTGATTTTGCTTGGCTTAGTTTGACTTGATGAGAGGTCAGCTTCTGCACAGATATCTGGTTCCTAACTCATTGCAGCACTGCCCAGGATTGGGGTGGGGAATCACATGGACATGTCATTAGCACAAAACCAAAGCCTTGTTAGATATAGCTTTGGGGCATCTCCCAGTGAAAAGTTTCCTAATCACAGGGATGTACAGTTTGACTGGATGGAAAGCTTAGTTACTCATGTAGACCTTGCAAGGAAACCATATTATTACCACACTTGGTTTCAGTCTACACTAAGGGTTAAGGCAATTGTGATGCTGGGGGAGGTGTCTCCAGGCTGCAAGGTCACATTAATTAATCTGGTCTAAGGCTTATTGAGAAGTTCAAAAACCCCATTGCATTATTCATCTGAACTGAGTGTGTGTAAACTGCCTTTAACCCTAGCAAGGAACATTCAAGGCAAGTGAGAAGCTGAGGTAATTTACCTTTGCCTTCCTATGCAGAGCCTTCCCTGATGGTCTCCCTTCCAACTGCTAACCCTGTTTAGCTTCTGAGAAGCTAACTCTCTAGGAATTTCCCCAATCTCCTTGGTAAAGACCATAGAGATTGGGGAAATTCCTTAAGGTTTATTGGGCGGGGACCATACCTTTACTTTTGTACCATACCTTTACTTTTGTATGCTGATGACGCTATATTACTCTCCCGTACAAAAGCTGGCTTGAAACGCTTACTGGCACGCTGTGTTGAATATTGTAGTCATAATAACCTGACGCTTAATTTTGCAAAGTCAAAAATAATGGTTTTTGCTTGTTCTTGGAGACCATTTAGTTGGCCAATAAATAATGAACAGCTTGAACAGGTCAAACATTTTAAATACCTGGGTCTCCACTTTAATTATAACTCCTCTTGGGTTACCCAAAGGAAATTGGCCATTGAATCAAGCAAACTTAGTTGCAAGGCCATTAGCCGCTATTTTCGCACCAAAGGTCATGAATTTGTACCTGCAGCCATTAAGGCATTTAATGCTAAAATCACCATGCAATTACTATACGGAATCCCACTGTGGATACAAGCTATGGAGCTGCGATATGGAAAGAGTTCAGTCATGCTTTCTCTATAGTATATACTCTGGCTTACCCCTACTCAGTCCCCTATAATGCTGCGGTTCGTTTGGAGGTGGGCCAACATCTACTCCATACAAGAGCATGGTGCATGACCTTCCAATTCTGATAATACGACAGTTGTGTTTTTTTTTAACAACTGTCACAAAAGCTTCTCACCTACCAGGCTCTTTCTTTCATAGCCAAAACCGAAAGTGGTGGTCCTTTGTTAGAGGCGAAAATCCATGAAATGGGTCTAATATCCTTTGGATGCATTGGTTTTAATGAATGCCAATGAGCTAAAAGCTGACTATCAAAAAAGAGATTGTATGATCTCGAAAGTATAGTCACCTGATGCAGCAGGCTAATAAACGCTTGCTCTCCCTTGCACTTGGGTATACCCCATATTAATAAACCCCTATACCTTCCATGGCTAAGTATTTCCATTTGGTCTTAGGAACCCAACAATTATGCGACGCAGCTCCTGGACTCCTTTTGCCAGGTGCAATATTATTCTCCCTTCAGCTACCAATTGCAGGGCAGAATACATGAAAGTGCTCTTTAATGAAAGATTTTGTCCCTGCAGTTCAGCTTACGAAGAATCAATCCAACACGTGATATTACACTGCCCGTTACACAGTTTAGCCAGGAATAAATATCTAAACCCGTGGTTAAAACCCCCCATTGATAATATTAATCTATCAATTGTGGTAACGATGTTGGATTGTGGTTCTGCAAGTGTATTGGAAGCGCTGGCTAACTTTTTGTGCTCTGTCATCAGCAAACGGTTATAACTGTACTGGAGATTGTATCATTACACTGAGGTCGCCATTTTTCTGGTATATTGCTGCTGTTTTAATTATGCCATTAAAGGTTTATATATATATATTGGGCGGGGTGATGGCATTCCCCCCCCCCCCCATTTTTCTCTTACTGCTCACTTGGTGAGGCATGGGCGATTGATGACAGGCCAGGAGTCACTACAGGTGTGCATCTGGTAAGCCTGCATGTAAATGAAGTAAATGAACAAATCCTTCTTGTAACCCTTCCCTTTGCTGAACAGAATGCAGTGTTCTTTCAAAACAGTTTTTCAAATAGAGGACTTTTATGATGTCATTTGTATTTCAGAAGGAAGCACTACATAAAAGATTGGCAACATCTTTCCCAATAGTAAATCAGTTCACAAAGCACTAGATGAGTGGCATCTCTGGAAATGCGCAGCATTACCCTGCCTGATTTCTGCTGTGGACTGTGTGGTGTAGAATCTTAGCACAGCGTCTCCACATAGATGCAAGGTCGGGGTGTGTTCACACTCTGCCCCAACACCCGTCCTTTTATCACCTATTTCCATCACTACTCTCCTCAGCATCTGAGGACATGGGGTCATCCCCTTGACTTGAAGCCGTTTCCACTTGCACTGAATGAAGTCTTTGTTACATAAATCAATAGTATCTCATAAATCCAGCCTTTGGTCATGTTGTATTGCAACAACATTGTGGAATTTAACTTTCCAGATAACATAATTTTTGCACTTAAGCTCACAACTAACAGAAGTTACGCAAGGATGCGAAAACTGCCAAGGTAAACAACTCCCCATTCGGGAGGGTGATCAAAAGGAGAGTTCCTCTCCTATCAAGAGTTGAATGGGAAAGGGAGTTTCAGTCTGACCTTACCTTTGTTTTACAAACTACTCCTGCCCCACCAGACAGCCAGGATGAGCAAGGCAAATCCAAGCTCGCAGACTTTAAGAAATTGGCATTTGTCTATATAACTGAACCATTCTGTGAGAATGCATAGTCCAGCAGTGGGAGCCAGTCAGTCTTCTAGTCCAGTGGTTCTCAACCTGGGGGTCGGGACCCCTTTGGGGGTCGAACGACCCTTTCACAGGGGTCACCTAAGACTCTCTGCATCAGTGTTCTCCATCTATAAAATGGATAAATGTTAGGGTTGGGGGTCACCACAACATGAGGAACTGTATTAAAGGGTCGTAGCCATTGGGAAGGTTGAGAACCACTGTTCTAGTGGCAAGATTGTGGACCAGCCCCCTGCTTGCCATCCATATAAAGTAGGGTGGAGCCTACCAAAAACAGGGAATATTTTGCTTTTTCCAGCAACTCTCTGCTTGCCAGGTGTCTTAAAGTGGAGCAAACATAACCACGCTCATACCTCAATAGCCTCAGTTCAGACAGAATTAGAAAAGCACGAACCCTTATGCCTTCCGATCTCATTGCCAGTGCAGTATATGAAGTAGCTAATTGCCAAGAGGGTTTTTGCAATCTTTCCCTATCGGAATAAAAGGGCTGGGGGAAGTATTAGTAACAGTGCCTATGGATGTAGCATATATTGCAGTGTAGATATGATAGAGCAAAAGAGTGACCATGCTTCTGTACCATAGTAAAGCACACTTCTTCCCCCGCAACCTAAAAGAAGATGAAGCTATTTAGATAAGTACAGGCCACCATTTTGTTTAGTTCCCAATGGGCACCTGGGAGCACCCGGGCTGCCATCGGCATCCTTCACTTCTTTCATCTGGCTGTGGGATGCATTTCTAAAGGGCCTTTCTCTTCCTCTCCTCCTTCATCCTCTGCAGTTGTAGTATTCCCAAAGCTTCCAAGCAGGATTTCATTGACATAGGTCAAGGTGAGGTTATTAAAGACCAAGTTGAGATGCTCAACCCCAGGCATCTCCATAACGTGCACCTTTTCTTTCTGCTGACCATGCCACCGCTTACACAGTTCTAGGCTGCCCTTGTTGACGGAGTCATCCCCATCCCCGTACACCATATCCACAGGGTCCTCATAGGGGAAGCGATCATCATAGATATAGGTCACTGGAGTGGGTTGCTCAGTGCCATACAGACAGTACACCTCCACACCTGGAGGGGGCAGTCCTTTCAGAAGGTCCTTAGTATCATTCCACATGTACCAGCCATCCTCAAAGTTGATATCAGTGAAGAAGTTTTTGTAGTCACGTAATGTGTAATTGTGGAAGGGAGTAGAGATGAAGGTGTGAGTATCTGGCCAAGCCATTCCAGTTGGGAACAACCATGGATTACTGGTGGTCAGTTGCCGTTCTTCACGTAGCTTGACGCTGGACATGATCGGGATGCCTTGGTTGGTACCTGCCATTCAAACATTGTCAACTGAAGTAACACATACCTTTCAGCAGAGGTCTTTGTTAAGGCTGTGGGTATTTTATGGAACATAAGAACATAAGAACAAGCCAGCTGGATCAGACCAGAGTCCATCTAGTCCAGCTCTCTGCTACTCGCAGTGGCCCACCAGGTGCCTTTGGGAGCTCACATGCAGGATGTGAAAGCAATGGCCTTCTGCGGCTGTTGCTCCCGAGCACCTGGTCTGTTAAGGCATTTGCAATCTCAGATCAAAGAGGATCAAGATTGGTAGCCATAAATCGACTTCTCCTCCATAAAGCTGTCCAAGCCCCGTTTAAAGCTATCCAGGTTAGTGGCCATCACCACCTCCTGTGGCAGCATATTCCAAACACCAATCACACGTTGCGTGAAGAAGTGTTTCCTTTTATTAGTCCTAATTCTTCCCCCCAGCATTTTCAATGAATGCCCCCTGGTTCTAGTATTGTGAGAATTTTGGATAGGGAATTTTGGATAGGGAGTAGGCATCACCTCAGAAGGGTTGCCATGGAGGAAAATGTTGGGAGTTCCAAACCAAGCATCCTCCTACAATGGAGGCAGCTCTTTCTGAATGGCTGTTCCCTGCAGACACAAAGTTTGTGCCTCCAGTGCTTTTCTGAAGTATCATCTGCTTCAGTGAGGTGAAGGGGAGCCAAACTAGCTATTTGTTTAAGGGAAGGGGTGGTGTGCTGAAGAAGTAAACTAGCACCAGGAAAGCCACTGGGAGGTTCTGTGCCCATGGACACCGCATGGGCACCACATTGTGGATCTCTGCCTTACAGAAGGGGGAACAGTGCAGAGAGAAAGATCAGCTGTTGCTCTGATCCAAATCATGCTCCTACAAGTTCCAAGTACAGTTCCAAGAATCAAGTTCCAAGTACAGAAGTTCCTGACTATGTCTGTCCACCAGGTCTGGGGGTGCCTGAGAAAACTGGGAATATACCTGGGAAAACCTAAGAACCTTTGGTGATAGGTACAAATGAGAGAAGGCCACACTTTTCACACAGAGGTTTTCACACTGTTTGGGTCTTGAACTGCAGCGTTTTTTAATTCTTTGAGCTTCCTAACAGGTGGCGATTATCCACGTTGTCTTTTGTGTGGTTTCCTTGTTGTTCCTCCATGCCTTCTCAAAACCAGCTGAAAGGTGGTTTGAGAAAGCACAGTGAAACAGCAAATTAACCATAGAATGACTAACAATGACATTGTGGAGGAAGCTTGCAGAAAAGCAGCTGCAGTTTGGCATCCAAACCACAATGAAACTTGTACAAATACTTCTTAGAAAGGTGGTGTTTTAAATACATAGTAGTTCTCGTCTTCTAGAAATAGTGAGGGTTCAGCCACTGAGATGAAGGATCACCAAGGTTTCTCAAACCCACTCAGCACCTTACCTGAAGCCATGACTCTCAAGGACTTCACAGCTCCCCCCCAGGGAGCCCCAAGAGAGATGAAGCCTTGGACAAAATGGTCTTTCCAGTCCTGTGGCTGCTGCAGCAGGAAGTACAGGATAAGAAGGTTGCCCAGGCTGTGGCCCATGAGGAAGACTGGCTTCTGGTAGGCATCATACATCTCCTCCACAAGGGCACGAAGGTTGTGGAAGTATTCTTCTTGATCATCTGCAGAAATAGGATTGTCAGCCAGACTTCTAGACAGAAGCACCCAAACAACACTACTAAACTTGACAGCTGCTGAGAACTTCAATAATTTTAGAGCCCCTTATAAATTTCCAGAGCACCTAGAATGCAAGCACCTGTTGAAATGGGGTGTTTTAGAGAATAGGAGTTACCCGGTCTTTCTCCACGGTTGGCCCAATGAGTTTCCTCAGGCAGCTAGGTACATGGAGGAGATCTTCCTCAAGAGCCAACAACCCATCCATGACACAATATTGATTATACCTCATTGTCTCTTATAAAACCAAAGTTGGTTCCCAGTTCCTTATTCAGTGTTTCTAGTTCTTCCTTTCTGAAGGAACCACAACCTCAAATGTTGACAATACTTTAAAAGCTCAGGACCCCAAAGCAAGTCTTTGACCACTTCAAATCCTACCTCTCCAGACTCAGATAACTTAACCCTGAAAGAAGAGCTATGCTGTTCCACAGACCACAGTCTGGTTCCAAAACAAGTTGAGACATTAAGAAGGTTAAGAATCTGGAGGTATCTGTAACTCAAAGCAAATTTTGCATTTTAAAAAACTTTTCCACTAAACATTACACAAGTGTAAAAAAGAAATTTAGTAGAGGAGACGGAGGCGGTGGAGGCGGCGGCGGCAGAGGAGGAGGAGGAGAAGTAGTAGTAGTAGTTACATAGATCTGCAATAATACTGGTCAAGGAAAATAATTTTGGTAAGTAAATTCATATAAACTTAAACACAAACTTTAACATCCTGATATCGACACATATGTAATAAGATTTTACAATGTGTAATAAGAAAAAAGCATCATCTGTTTTCCTTTTTAAAAAAGTTTTTATAATCCATCAGTTAAAAATCTAACTGCAGATCCAGTAAAGAAAAAAAGTTTGCAAAAAGATCAAAAATAAAATAAAGAAAAAATAAAACACCCAGAGAAAGTAGAAGTGGGAAACTACAAAAAAAAATGGGGGGGTGATGGTGAGAAGACAGATAGGCAGCTTCTAAAAGCTGAACAGCTGGCTCACACTTACTTATCCTAGCTTTTATCAAAACTAGAGAGTCAGAAAGGAACCCAGACTAGTCCACCTGTCAAATTAAAGGTCCCCAGAGCTTTGTGGGGAGGTTAGAAGCAACCCTGTCTGCTTGTTGCCAGCAATTATCCCTTTCAGTAATGTGTGGCAGAGAGCTCTCAGAAACTCAATCTGTTCGTAGTGTCATTTTCCCCAGAATTTTTGTACCAAATTACACCTCCCCCAGCTCTGAAGACAGTGCCTGGCCGGTGGATATAGAGAGTATTCTGACTCAGAGCCTAGTTTCTGGGTCAAGGGCCTGTTAAGTCAAGGCACTCGGACTTGTTCAGTACAGTTTTTAGCCTTCTAAATTCAACTCGATCATACTCACTGGGTCCAGTCCTCCAGTCATAAGGAGCAGCTCTCACAGTGTGATCTCTCACATAGCCATTATTGACCAGATGTTGCACCAGGGTGTGCATATACCCTGCAGAAAGGGAGAAAGATCGGTGAGGTCAAATGGAAGGGAAACACTGCACTATACGTTTCTCTGTAGATTGTATTATAGGGTGTTTTAAATGCACTGCATTATATGCTACATCTTTTCTTACAGGTTAGCCCAGGCTAGCCCTTATTAGAGCAGGGTTGGTACTTGGATGGAAGAGAAGCAAGAAAGACTGCTGGGGCTGCTATGCTCATCTCTTGCCTGGAAAACCTCTTCAGGAGGAATTTCATAGCACCAGCAGAAGGTGGTTGTCACTTGATGGCCCACTTTATATTTTCATTGGTCTCTGACCTGCACACCTTTGTCTACATTTCATTTTGCAAACGTCTCCCTGGTTTTCCTCAAGCCTGACACAGCAGTTGGGCCAGTTGAGGCAACCCTCGATTACAAACAGGCTACCACATTTGCCCCAGTAGAAGTTTCTGCATAGTCTTCAAGGGCAGCCTCATGTAGAATGTGCTACAGTAAACTATCCTCAAAGTTAACAAAGCACAGGTCAGCATGGCTAGGATCAGATGTCTGCAGAAACTTTCCAAATGAAATGCAAGTAACTGTATCTGTCTGTTTTTCTATTAGCTGATCTCGATCTAAATAGGACGCTCAAGCTTTTGACAAAATCCTTCAATGAAAGTTGTACCTTGTCAATAATGGGGAGAATTACCCCATTCAATGAAGCTATTTTTCCAATCAGCATTAATTCATTCTTATCTGGATTCAATTTTAGCTTATTTTGCCTTAATTACTTTACCACAGTATTGAGACACTGACTCTGCACAGAAATGGCAGCTTGTGACTATTGAGTCAAAGTGATATACAGTTGGGTATACAAATTTCCAGAGTCACTAATCATATGCCCAACATCCATCAGCACTTCTAGAGAACTCATGAAATCCAGAAACCTCCAAGGCTGACCTAATTTAATTTATCCACTGTTCTTGAAGAGGCAAGAGACCCATCTTTAAATAAGTCATCTTCAGATAACAATTTGGCTAAGGTGCTGGTTAGATTTCAAGCTTTCGAGTAGATCACCAGAAACTGCTAAGTGCAGAAGATTAAATGAAGTATGTGACCTTTTCCATATGCTGGGCCCAGTGTAACATTGGGTGGGTTCATGGTAGCCAAAACATACTGAGCCAATCCTGACAAGGCAAGCAAGGTCAGCATCTATGTTGAAGTCTGGGAACACCCCCCCCCTCCCCTGCATACCAGACCAGAGATCACCACTACCTAATGGCAAGCTAAGCAAATGGTAAACCAGAAGAATGCTCAATCTGTGCTTGGTCAAGGGACACACAGTCACTGCCTGCACCTGTTTGCATTGCCAATCTGCTGGAGGAGAAAGACTCTCAGAGGATAACACCCTCTCCATCTCTGTTCCACACTCACCTTCTGTTTGGGTGTGTTGGACTGTGTACCCAGCCAGCACTACTTTTGATAGAGTAACATGGTCAGATGCATCCAGCCAAGTTTCAGTCAAATAAACCAGGTCAAACTGTTCTTCCAGCATAAGGTCAAATAAATTAGAGACCTTGTTTTTAAATTAGAGTAGCATTACATAATGTCCAGGTTGGGGTAAAAAGCTGTTCTGTTTACATACTACAGAAGGAGGCAAAGAATTTCCAGGACACCAGATCCATTATCCAGCATCCAGTTCACATTGAACAAAAAGAGCCTGCCACTTCTCCCACCTTTCCACACACACACTCACTTGGTGCTTCAGCCAAATCCCAGAAGTCTCTGCTTTCTTGTCTCAGACTCTTAGCCAGGATGTCTCTTTTTCACACAGAGACCTAGCTTTCATTCAGCTGGGAGAAGTCACCTCCTTCAAATGTCCATAGTTTCAACAAAGCTATCAGTGGACCTAAAAAAATTATCCCTCAGGAAACATTCCCCGAAGTTTCCATTCTTTTGTTATAGGGCCTGGCTCCACTGAGGTAGAACCTGTCACAAATCCATATTCTCTCACATATACATACAGAGATGGCTGAACTTTAATTGTTTTCTCAAGCAAGGGCAGCACATCACAGAAACAAGCATTTCTACCACATGCCTATATTGGAGACATCCCATCTTGGAGATGGGTGGCAGAGCACAAACACAAGGAGAAGTGCTGAGGTGGTTAACCAACTCTGCATGCATTCTATCCTTCCCTGCCAGTACTGTTGAATGATAGAATAGACTGAAGGCAGGCAAAGTTCTTAGTCTTGGTAGATGGGGTTGAATGGCTTCTTTGGCACTGAAGAGATCCTCTTACCAACCAGTTTACTGCTGTCCAGATATTCCACAGAGTAGGTTTTGCCAAACCCAGGGACTCGGACATGGACACCTGGTGCATTGGACATTCTCTGGGTTGTCCTGTTGTATACCACCCTGTAGGCAAAGGAGAGAGCAGACATGGGTGCAAGGACCAATACAGCTATCACTTCAATTTTTTCTTCTCCCAACCACTGCAAACCTTAAGACTGACTTTAAAAACTATCACAGTCAGAATTGCTGTAATGGTTACCTCCTGCTTATGCACGTGTTATCCTCAAGGTCTATGCCATTTACCTTTTCTTTCCCTTCATTTAGAAACCAAGACCAACTCTTCTCTGCCAGTCAGGTGAAAGCCAGAAGATAACTTTAAGGCCAGGGTGTTGTGGGGTTTCTGAACTGTATGGCCATGTTCCAGTAGCATTTTCTCCTGACATTTCGCCTGCATCCGTGGCTGGCATTTTCAGAGGATCTATAAACTTTAAGGCCATTTATAAATTTGAAGGCTGACCACCAGCAGAGAATGGGCTGGACTGGGTGTCGTTCCACAGAATCTTTCAAGGGGTCAAAAGTAGGGTTCCTAACTCTGGCGTGGGAAATGCCAGGATATTTGGAGCCAATGCCCAGGGAGTTCAGTGGAGATAGGATATTGTAGAGGTCATGCTGCAGAGCTGCCCTTTTCTCCAGGTAGGGTTACCAACCTCAGACTGGGACTCTGTGAATATGAGAACATAAGAAAATCCCTGCAGGATCAGACCCAGGTCCATCAAGTCCATCAGTCTGTTCACATAGTGGCCCACCAGGTGCCTCTAGGAAGCCCACAAACAAGACGACTGCAGTAGCATTACCCTACCTGTGATCCACAACACTTAATATAATGAACATGCTCCTCTGAGAGAGAATAGGTATGCATCATAATATCCAGTTGACTAGTGGCTATGGATAGCCCTATCTTCCTTGAACATATCCACTCCCCTCTTAAAGCCGTCCAAGTTGGCAACCATCACCAGGGAGTTCAAAAATGTAACAATGCATTGTGTGAAGAAATACTACCGTTTGTCTGTTTTGCATTGCTCACCCTTCAGCTGGAACAATGTGACAGGGAGAAGAGGAGATCAGTGGTAAAAGCCCTGTTCACTCTCCCCACATTGTGCATGATTTTATAGACATCTCCTTATTTTCTAAGCTAAACAACCCTAAGCATTTTAACCATTCCTCATTGGGCAGTTGTACTAACTGTGATCTAGTTACAACTGATCTCTAGAATACAGAGGAAATGTCAACTTCAGAGGGTGGGCTCTAGGGCAGGGGTCACCAATGTGGTGCCTGTGGGTGCCATGACTCCCATCAACACTTTTTCTGGTGCCCAACAAATGCTTCTTAGGAAGTGGGAGGGGCCAGGGAGGGCTTTTGCCCAGCAAGCCTTTTGACTGATTATTAGAAACTTGATTGGCTGTGCAGATTTTTTTAGTGTTGCTTTGGCATCCTCTGCAACCACAGTCCAAGGTGCTGAAGTGTTACTGAAGTGCCACAGTCCAAGGTGCTGAAGTGTTGGAACCCTTCGATGGCTGGTTCCACCTCCTGTGGCAACCATTTTGCCGCAGCCATTTTGTGGTTGCACCCACCATGCTGTGTTAGAATTCCAAATGTGCTCACAAGCTCAAAAAGGTTGGGGACCCCTGCTCTAGAGTATTACATCTCTGCTGAGTGCCCTCCCCAGGCACTACCACAAAATCACTAGGAAATTTCCCAAGACAGAGTTGACATTCCTAACTTCACGGGAACTGATCTGTGTGGTCAGGAGATCAGGAAGAATTTTGGTTCTCTCCTCCCTCGCCTGAGACTGGTAACACTGGCCAGGAGGAGACAATGTGATTTCTGTCGTCCTCTTAGAATGGCTATGCAAAGAGTGTTTACGTGGGTGTTCTTTCCCAGCCCCCCCATAGCTCTTCCTTTGAAGTAAATCACAGAAGGGCATCCTTTGATCTGGTTGAAAGGGGAAAGATCAGGGAGCCCCAGGAATCATGATCAGAATGAACATAATGTTTTATGAATGTAACAGTGATTTCCTGCATTTTCTGCATTCTCCCCATGCAGAAGCTTCTACAGTTGGCAACTGTGGGATCCAGTTTCCCCATTACGTGTGCTGAATTTGTGCCTCATAAGAGAGCTTTCCTGTTCAGTAGTACAAAACCACAGGTCGCATCTGTCCCAGCATAAATGCACCTACCTGGTATTATCAATCCAACAGTCCACCCCCAGAGGCAGGAACATGTTGAGGTTCAGCCAGATGGTGAAGTAGTCCTCTAGCCTTTTATGATAGTTAACATCCAGTTGACCAACATCAGGCTGTCGTCTTAGCTTGGCCTTTCCTTTAACTTCGGTTCCTTAAGGTTAAAACTTGAGGCAACCCGCAGGTCAGCAGAATGAGAAAGAGATGCTTAAACCACAGGTTCAATAGATTGGTTTCTATGTCTTAAGGAAACGACAGTTATGTAGCTGTGTATGCATTGGCCATTGCGGAAGATGCTAAAGGCTGAGGGGTAGGCCTGCCATCTTTAGGCTTTTCTCCTCAGCTCCTGGCCTTTTAACAGTAGTTGCATAGAGATGTGCTTGGATCAGCAACATTAATTTTTATCTACTTTTTAAACATTGCTTATAGCCTGCCTTTCTCACTGGGACTCAAGGAGGATTAGAAGAAGAAGAGTTTGGATTTATATCCCCCCTTTCTCTCCTGCAGGAGACTCAAAGGGGGTTACAATCTCCTTGCCCTTCCCCCCTCACAACAAACACCCTGTGAGGTAGGTGGGGCTGAGAGAGCTCCGAGAAGCTGTGACTAGCCCAAGGTCACCCAGCTGGCGTGTGTGGGAGTGCATAGGCTAATCTGAATTCCCCAGATAAGCCTTCACAGCTCAGGCGGCAGAGCTGGGAATCAAACCCGGTTCCTCCAGATTAGATACACGAGCTCTTAACCTTCTACGCCACTGATTGCACAGAGTTAGTCAAATACAATCAACAGAATCAGGCATTTCCAGTTTAGACTAGAACTGCGGTTTAGACTAGGATTCAGATAAATTATCCATATTTCCATCAGCCATCAGCTTCACCAGCATGGCCAATTGGCCATGCTGACAGAGGCTGATGGGAATTGTAGTTCCAGAACATCTGGAGAGCCGCAGGTTCCCTACCCCTGGTTTAGACTGTATGTTTGCATGTCAGGCTATGAAAAGCACAGAAGCAGCGAGGGGAGCGACTAAAATCATGGCAACCTTGAGCCTTTTGTGGCTGACAGATTTTCATTTATCAGAGTCTGTTGCTCCTACACATGAACCACACATGAAGCTGCCTTATACTGAATCAGACCACTGTTTCCATCAAGGTGAGTTTTGTCTACTTAGACTTGCAGCAGCTACCTGATTCTTTTCATTGAAGCTGCGGGGAATTGAACCTGGGGTTTTCTGCATTCCAAGCAGATGCTCTATCACTGAGCCACATTCTCTCCCTTGAATCTAAAACACTTGTCTAGTCTTGTCTACTGTTGTCTACAGCACTTGTCAGAAGCATTATGCTGGTTGCTGGGAAGCTGTATTTCTCTAGGAATCCAGCCTCATGTGAATCTTGCAAATACACATACTCTCTACTGCAAACAGAGAAGAAGACTTGGTCATCTGGTCCTTGGCCCTCACCCTTTGTGGCTTTAAAAATAGAGAAGGCTGGCTTATGTCTGTGAGGCTTGCTGGGTCTCTGGACCAGGCCTCTGGCTTTTCATGAATTGCATCAAGCAAAAGGCTTTGGGTGGGAAGAGCTTTGTAAACCTGTACCCATACTGTGACTTTGAACTGCAGGTCAGGAGCCTCTTGTTTTTGGCCAGGATTCCTGGAGTTGGGGACATAACTTTCCATAAACTGCATCGGGCAGTCTGCAAAGTTTGGCCAGGCACGGATTGTGTCATTTCCCCCTGATAGGCGGTTGGAGTACGTTCACTGTGAGGAAAGGCTGACTTTTCAGTTTAGAAAAGAAAAGACTAAGGTGCGAGACAGAGGTTTGCAAAATTATGCACGGGGTGGAGACAGTTTAAAAGATCATTTTTTTCTTGCCCTCTCTCAAAATACTAGAATTTGAGGGTGTTTGATGAAGCTAACGGAGAGTAGATTCAGGAAGGACAAAAGAAAATACTTATCTACACAGCAAGTTATTAAAATGCACAATTCACTGCTGGAGGATGTAGTAATGGCCACTGGCATAGACACCTTTAAAAGGGGGTTAGACAGATTCATGGAGGAAAGGTGTATTGGTGGCTACTAGATGTGATGATTAAGGTCAACCTCCAAGTTCAAAGGCAGCCAGCCTCCCAATTCCAGGGCCAGGAGGCAACATCAGGTGAAGGGCTCAGCCTCTGTGCCCTCTTATTGGACCTGCAGAAGAACTGGTTAATCATGAGTGAAACAGGAAGCTTGACTAGATAGACTACTGGTCTGATCCTGCAGGGCTTTTCTTATGCTCACTGCACAGGAACACGAGACGATTCCCATCCTACAAAAGAGAGGGAAAAGCCTGAAAACACTTTCATCTTCTTGCTCAACTGGTGGGCAAACATGTCATTTCGGATCTCCGATTTGTTAGGTTTAAAAAGGGCTACAGTGAACTGAAGCTTGAGAAATCCACAGAGTACAGTTTATATAAGCCCAGAGTTGTGAGTATGATTCTGCCTGATCCTCAAACAGAGCTCTGAGGCCCCTTCCGCACATGCAGAATAATGCCCAGTGCAGATCTTTGTGGTATGGTGGCACATGTGTCAAAGCAACATTTTTCAAAAGCTGCCGGCCAATTCAGTCAGGAGTGTTACTGGGAAAAAGCTCTACCTGAATTCACCCACTTCCTAAAAACACTTGACGGGTGCCAAAAAAGTTGTCAGTGGGTGCCATGGCACCTATGGGGACTGTGTTGGGAACCCCTGCTCTATGACATCATGTTTCTGTTGATGTCCTCCCCAAAACCCACCGTTCCCAGGCACCATGTCCAAATCACTCAGATTATGCAACCCTGTTCTTTCTGGAGGGCCCTCCAGCACACCATTGCAGAAGCACTGCATTATGGTCACCAGAGAAAGTCAGTGGGGTGTGGTGGTTAGAGTGTCAGCCCGAGATCTAAGAGAACCAGGTTCAAATCTGCCGTGGAAGCTTGTTCAATTACCTCAAGCCAGCTATCCTTTTGCAATCTAATCTACCTCAGAAGATTGATGTAAGGATAAAAAGGGGAGAGTGCAAAAATAGAAATTTTTTTGGGCACGGCAGTGATGCCTCCTAAGAAGGAGGCAGGAAAACTCTTCTCATCTTATAAACAAGTGATCCGCTTCAAGCTCCATGAAAGAAAAGCAGGATAAAAATGTAATAAAAAGGAACAATGAGAGCAGATAGAATGTCAACAGATCCATTTTTCGTTTCCTGGGCAAACAAAACAAAGTCCAGCTAGTGCCGTTTGCCAGAAAGAAATTGTGCAAGGAAATAATCTCACAGAGGGGATCAATAGGGACTCAGACAAAAGGGGAGGGGGAATCGGAGGCCAGTTGAGAGACTCTCTTGAAGCAGGCTAAAGGTAGTGAAGCAAAGATTGCCAGATTTAGTCTGGGATAGAGCTCCCCTTCCTTTAACCTAGTGGTTCTCAACCTTCCTAATGTAGCAACCCTCTAATACTGTTCCTCATGTTGTGGTGACCCCCAACCCTAACATTTATCCATTTTACAGATGGAGAAAACTGATGCAGAGAGTCTTAGGTGACCCCTGTGAAAGGGTCGTTCGACCCCCAAGGGGTCCCGACCCACAGGTTGAGAATCACTGCTTTAACCAAAGGGACAGTTGTGAAACTAAATCTTCCTCTGTGAGTCCAGTAGCAAGAATGGCAGCGATGTGTACAGTGGTTAGAACATCAGGCTAGGGCCATATCCCCACTCTGCCAGGGAAGCTTGCTAACTGCGCAGTCCAAAGGAAGGGGGGCTGAAGTCACACTGGAAGTGGTGGAAGGGTTGTGTTGGGGTTTGTGCCACCAGTGACATGCAAAATGGCACAAATGCCAGTGCCAAGGGACTTACCTCAGTGGCTGATTGA
Organism: Sphaerodactylus townsendi; assembly: GCF_021028975.2. Taxonomy (NCBI): domain Eukaryota; kingdom Metazoa; phylum Chordata; class Lepidosauria; order Squamata; family Sphaerodactylidae; genus Sphaerodactylus; species Sphaerodactylus townsendi. Next base: position 27,036,561 of record NC_059438.1, read on the forward strand.
GGGACTTACTGAGGGACTTACCCAGAAGTTAGTCCCTGTGGTGGCTGTTTGCTGCCCCAGTGCCCATGCTGCCAATTGCTTCTTTGGAGGCAGTGGGGTGCCATCGTCCCTGGATGCCATTCTACCCACCCACCCCATTTTGGATTGGGTTATGAGCTTGAACCCATCACATACTCTCAGACTAACCTACTTCATAGTTATTGTGAGGATAAAATGGAGAAGAGGTGAATGATGTAAACTGTTTTGGATCCCGTTGAGGAGAAATATGGGGTATAAATGAAGTAAACTAATGTCAGCAAAAATTGTTCTTTCTTAGCATTGTTTTGGCGGTTGCCTGAAATCCACCCTTCAGCCTTCCTACCCTAATTATACATTCCCAAATTATACATTCATCATAAAGAAGCTGATCATCCTATAATTTTCTGCTGTTCAGCTTTCTTTGGCCCATTATGCATGGAATGCTTACCTTGAGACTCTTCAGTGCGCAGTGGGGTTGTAGCGGGGTCTCCTCACGTTTCTCTGTTTACACACGAGAAGGTACTCACTCCTGGGCATGCACTTAACTCCACCCATCAGCTTATTCTTAAAGGTACAGATCTTATTATACTCAGTTTTTAAATCTGCTGACTTAGCCTTTGAACTGCACTTCTATTGATATTTCTGTTCCAAAAATAATTCCCTCCAATGAAAGAGTAAAGGAGTTCCCTGGCCCACACACTGTCAAAGAAGGGGACATTGTGCTATAGCTGATACCCCCCCCCCCATCCATAACACACACACACCTCCTGCTGCTGCTGCTGCTGCCGCCGCCAGAGGACATAGGGACTTTTTATTTCCAAGCACTCTCTGTTTTTATTATGTTGATATCTTGATTTATCAACATGAGAAGGTGGAGGTCAGTATGCTTTGACTAAGTCTGAATGAGTGAGCTTCTTTTCCATGAAGAAGAAGTGTTGGATTTATATCCCCCCTTTCTCTCCTATAGGAGACTCAAAGGGGCTGACAATCTCCTTTCCCTCCCCCCAGAACAAACAGCCTGTGAGGTAGGTGGGGCTGAGAGAGAACTGTGACTAGCCCAAGGTCACCCTTGGCGTGTGTTGGAGTGCACAGGTTAGCTTCCACTGCTCAACCGGCAGAGCGGGGAATCAAACCCGGTTCCTCCAGATTAGAGTACACCTGCTCTTAACTACTATGCCACTGCTGCTCTTAGCCAGCAACATGGAAGGGGCAGGCGAGGGTGTGCAATGCAACAGAATGGGAAGAGTGGAGCTAGGTAGGCTGACTGAAGGCAGAGAGAAGATGTCCAGGGTAAAGCTATGCTCAATAGCAAATCTGCCTGCCCTGGTGGTGAAACAAAACTAAAATCGTGCTACAGGCTGTCTCACCTGCCATGGAGAGAATGGAAAGTGGAAGCAGGGCTCGAGGAAATACGTCTGTATAAGAAATCTTGCTGCAACAGACATTCACCCTCACCATGCAGCAGGCACCTTGTGTGTAATTGGCCTTTGTTTTGTTCCAGGCTATTGCTCTGTCTAGCATTAGGTGGCTATCTCCCTCAGAAACAGGAATTGCTTCTTCGGGCATACTGGTTTGAACATTTCCCATTGATCGGTACTTAAATCGGATTAAAAATCATTTTAAAAGACTTCAAGTTCACCTTGGGAAGTTGAAAAGCAGGCAGGTAACCCTGTCCATCCTGGCAGATGCAGAAACCAGCAAAGTTGACTCCATTGAGAGCACAAGGCCCATAGACTGTGGCATCAAAATGCAATGGCCAGGTTGGAATTGGTTAAGCAACCCATGATCTCCAGGAAGCTCCGTGGGAATATGTCTGATCCTGAGCTAACCTTGCGGGGACCAGCAGCAGAAACATACAACTCCTTGATCCTGGCATGTTTCTTTTTCATTCCAGATCCTTTGAGAAGTTAGTTAGATCCTCCCATGCAAAGCAGCGTATCGGACAACAAGTGCTCTCCAGCATTTCAGGTCTTGAGTGTTTCAGCCTCTTCCCCATGCAATATTCAGTGCCTTTGAGAGGAGCCCTGTGCTATTCCAATTGCCTGCCTAAGACTAATCTTAGGGTTGTCAGTTCTGCATTGGGAAAACCCTGGAGAACTGAGGTGGAAACTGAGGAAGGCGGGGTTCACGGAAGGGCCTCAGTGGGGTATAATGCAAAAAAGAAAACCTTTTGAAATCAGCTATTTCTTCCAGAGGAAGTGATCTTTGTAGTCTTCATATCAGCTGTTATTATAGGAGATCTCTGAGTCCCTTTCTAGAGGTTGTCAACCTTAGCTAAGCCAATCATCTCAAGCCCGCCCCCCCCCACCCCCCGCACTGGACCATGTACCCAGGCTTAAGCCTTACCTGCAGGGGTATGCCACCCCCTCCCGATTGCTACCAGTTTTGCTACATATCCCCCGCCAGGCTTTGCCCAACTTACCAAGCACCACAGGAGGGGTGTTGTTGGCGAGGGCAGCTTCTGGAGTGGAACTGGGTGGGAACAGCACATCTAAAAGCCAGAACGGGCTCGCAGGCTGGAAGAGGAACAGAAAGAGCGCTGCAGGTCCAAGGAAGCTGCCCATCGTGAGTTCTGCTCTCCAGCCAGCTCAGCCTACTCCGGGACAGTCTTTTTAAACACAGCCCACTGCAGAGAGGTGGAGGCAAGGTGGGGAATCATTAGCAGATGCTAGGCTAAGGTCAGCCCAGAAGGGCTGTCCGTGTCTCTCAGCCCCGGCCCCTGCACACACTGGCAGGGGAGTACATGTGCTGCGTTGGCAGAAAAAAGCATCCCAAAAGTAGATGTTGGAATGTGAATAGCCTCCCCCCTCCAGGGAGCCTGCAATAACTTGTTCTTACCATGATTGAAACCAGATGCATCCAAGGTCCGGTTCAGACAAATGTAGCTTGAAGCCATTTCTGTTCCCCAGCATTCAACTCTGTATCTACCACCTCGAGGGAGATTCTTTCCAAAAGTCTCACATTCCTCACGGTGTTTTCAAGCCAAAAGGCCTATCGCTAACCAAAGGTTTGTTTGCATCAGGCTTTGGCCCAAGATAAATCATCATGTATGACACATCACAGGAGATCTTTGCTCTGTGCTAGCAGAAATTCTGAGAGGTAAATGTACACCTTTTGCACTTCAGGAAGTGACTTCTGGTATGGCCACTAACTATTAAAGGGTATGAGCTGTACCCATTTAAGTATATGTCTCTCAGCTGTAACAACACAACCCGGTAGAAGAACTTGGAACACACTGTTAAAAAAACATGCACTCAGAATGCATTTTTGGCAATGCTTGCCTAAGAAAAGGTTACTGAAGTTGAAGTCTGTTTTCTGTGACTTTGCATTTGCACATGATAGGGAGTCTGATGCCAGAAACAGTGTTTGTAGTCAGGCATTTTTTTTAAAAAAAAGATTTCTTGCAGGTTTGCTTTCCCTCTCTCCCACACACAGCCCCTAACCCATACAGGCACAGCACCCCTTCCCCCTCCTATGCTCTGTGGTAAAATGTGTTTTACTTTGGAGGTTTAGACCTTCACCAAAGTGGATTCCACACAGAATATTTATGAGTTGCAATCATTATAAATGAATTCATTCCCCTTTTTATAAACGGAAAATGAATTCATTTATAATTGCTGCCCTTCGTTATAAATGTACTGTGCAGAATCTTTCAAAAAGCGTCTCTCACTCCTGGCAGAGATCAGGTAGGAGCACAGCACATTCACTGCTCTCCAGGCTCACTCAAGCAGGTTTTAGAAATGTCAAGGGTAGGACAAGCTAGACAATGAAGTGGTAGGTTCACACCTTCAGCTAAAAAGTTGACAGGGAAGTCTTAAAGTACTAGAAGTCTTAAAGTACTAGAAGTGCCTTCCTGTAGGCTTCAGGGAAAGATTTTTTGACCCGCAAGGGGTAGCCAAAGAGAGATTTAAAAACTCTGGCACAGAGAGGAGTGTCTCTTTTTTAGCTGATTTCTCTTTTAGCTGGAGTTCTCAGGTGGGTTCCTGCTGAAGATGGCCATTGCCATGTGAGTGACTTCAGGCCCGAACAAAGACCAGAGTAATGACAATAGTTTACAAGTTAAGGAGACTTCCTTAGAATGTCACCAGCTAGGGCAAGTATAGAGCAAGGGTCAACAATCCTCAACACTTTTATCCTCAGCCATCCTTTGCTGTAGGGTTGGGTTGAAGATGTGACTGGTCCAAGGTCACCCAGCCAACCTCCATGGCAGAGTGAGGCTTTGTACCTGAGTCTCCCAGATCCTAGTTTGACACTGTTATTGCTGCACCACACTGGTTCAGCTTCCCAACTTTGAAAGACAGCCAAGACTCCGGTCCAGATACAGTGGGAGATCTTGAGTGCATACTGTTTGGAAGGTGTGCACCACTGCTTCATTGACACTCCAGGAGCTGCTTTGGTTTCTGTAGTCGGGACAGCCCTGGTACAACCAAAGCCATGTTGCATGTGACAAAGCCAGAAATGGATGGGCTTTTGAGAGGAAACTATTTTGAGACAGAATCCCTTTCCAATGTGGGCCCACACTTCTTTTGTATCCTGTCACCTCTGATCAACAGGTTTTTGAACCGGCATAAAACCTCACAAAATATACTTAGCATGCAAAATGAGATGAATGTATATACCACAAGCAGCGTCCTTCTCAAGTCTAAGATCTCTACAAAGGTTCTGTTTGTGGGCTTCTTGGAACCTCCTGGTCAGTCCCTGTTGGAAACTGGATGCTGGGTGAGATGGTGCCTTATCTCGTCTAGTCAACATCTACTGTGAATACTCATCACCCATAAATCTTCTGCAGGTCCTGTTGTTGATCCTAATCCTTCTTCGGCAAACAGGCCATAGTATTTAGTGGCAACATATCAACCAAACTGGGCTAGCAAGGGTTTCTGGATATAGCAAGTCCCAACAGGACTGGATATGCCAATTACTGGGTGTGAGAAACACCAGGTTTTCAGTGCATTCTTAAGCAGTTATACCTTTCTAAGTCTACTGCTGTGTGAAGAAGAGTATTACTCTGTTTAGGATTGTGCTTTAAGTCCAAGAATAGGAGCGGAGCTTGGATTTATACCTCACCTTTTTTCGTGTAAGGAGACTCAAGGTGGCTTACAAGCTCCTTTCCCTTCCTCTCCCTGCAACAGACATCTTATGAGGTAGGTGGGGCTGAGAGAGTTCTGAGAGAACTGTGACTAGCCCAAGGTCACCCAGCAGGAATGTAGGAAAAGGGAAACACATCTGGTTCACCAGATAAGCCTCTGCCACTAAGGTGGAGAAGTGGGGAATCAAACCCGGTTCTCCAGAATCCACCTGCTCTTAACCACTACACCACACTGCCGGAGAGTGCCTGCATCTTTTTTCCAATGGCCATGCTACCTTCCAGAGATGGGGTTCTGCTAGCAAGGAAGCAGTGGGAAGGGACTTTTGACCAATCTGAAAAGGCTATGGTGAGGATTATGGGATACTCACAGACAAAAGTCAGATGGGACAGGAATTGTAACAAAGGCTGGAATTGGGTGAACCTGAGCTGAAAGCTGGCTGAGTTTAACCTGTGTTTTTTTCTACATGTATACCTGAATATTAACACTGGCTTCAGCCCTGCACAGAGACAAAAGGGTTCCACATATCAGCAGGGTTGATCAGGCAGGATCCATCCAGTTTCAGCTGCGACCCCACACTTGAAAAAGGAAACATGCGCAGCTTTAAAATCCACAAGGGTTATTTTATTGGACTCAACTTGCTTTGCCTTAGATCCAATCAGTGCACTTTGTACAGAACCCAGAGTGAGCTCAGCAATCTATTTTCCCAGTTCATTTCTTGCCAGCAAGAAAGAAGGATAAATACACGGACAGCTTATTTTCCTGGAAGAGTTTCAGACAGGGGGCAGCGAGGGGACAGGGGCTGGAGATCTGGGCACTGGACAGGGGTAAACATAGACGTGGAGCTGCTTGGTAGGGCGCCAAACATGGAAAGGGTAGAAAAACACAGGTTTGGATAAGGTGCGCGGGTTTCACACACCCAGTCCTGCACATACATCGGGTGTGCAGAGTCATCTCTTTGTCCATCTGATCCCAACAAGCGAAGTCCTGAAGAGGGGCGTGTCCTTGTACAACTGACAGGTAGGGGAGCTGCCAGGCAGCTGGGGAAGGAAGGACGGGAAGCTTCATTGGCCAAAGACGGGCAAGAGCATGGCTAATTCACTCCTAAAAAGTGCATCACTGCCCAGGGAAAACTCTGGGGCTTGAGGAAGGGATACAGAGCCATCTCTATATTACATTAAAATAGACTATTTGTTTAAAAAATATTTTAATTGCTACAAAAAAACCTCACCTCTTCGGGGCTGGCCGAGCTGGGATGCTTCGGAGGGGAGCGCATGCTGCTTGCGAGGGGGCTTGAGCACTGGCCCTTTTGACACAGAGGGGGCACCGGCTGGGAAGGGCCAGTTGAGAGCTTACTGTGGAGCCATCCCTGGCTTCCAGGGCATCCTGCCTTGCATAGCACCAAATCAAACCCAGAAGCTGGTCCATGGGGGACGGGGGTGGGTGAACAGTTTGGTCTCCACAGCCTTAATGACACAGTGCAGTGGGCTCCTAATAGAAAATTAAAGTGAAAGCAATATGTTGCCCTCAAACCTATTAGCAAAATCCCTCATCGTTCTTGTCGTGGCCATAAAGGAAAGCCAAGAGTTGAGCTGCGGACCTAGTGCCTTTGAGTCATCAGGCTAGAGCCAATGAGAGGTCTACTTGAAGCTCGGAGCTTTTAAGCCCAACGAGGGCAGTCAGGTTAGTTCGCCTATAAATAAGAGGGAGACTGGGGATGAGCGGAGCTGCGCCTATCTCCTACCTCGCTGCAGTCCATTGTCTAAACCCCCATTGAGCCTTGCCTCAATCCCAGAAGTGAGCTGGGCTGGATGTTAAGTGCCTTGGCAATGGGGTGCAGTAAGGGGAAGGCAAGATTTGGCTTCCCTCACCTGGACAAGTTTTGCTGAAGCTAGCATTAGATCCTGCACCGCCGGCTTTACATGTGATGGGGGAAGATGTATTTGTCCCACTAGGTTTCCTTATGCAGTCCATGGGACAAAAGGTCAGGAGGAATCCTGGGGGAGCTGAAAAGGAGCAACGTGACAGACCTTGGCTGTACAGAGGTCTGGTGTCTGCACCCAGTGCTTTGCAATACAGATCCTACCCAAACTGGAACATGAGCCGTGGGGTTAGCAAACCAAGGGGTCTCTTGGCAATTTCTTTGTCAGCAAGAGGCGGGGGAACTTCAGTTTTCACTGCCAAGGATCTACAGAGGCCTACAACAGGTGTCAAGACTGGTGCCTGCAGGCAAAGGATAGGACGACTCAAGCTTTGCAGTAGGGCAGGGTCAGGCAGCTCCTTGGCCTCTGTCTGCATGGATTTTTATGCAGCGAAAGGAGCTCTTGAAGCTGACTCCTCCAGCCTGCTTCTGACAAATCCGTAATTGCAGGACAGGCTTTTTCTGAGTCATGTGACAACAGAGAATTATTGGGGGTGGGGAAGAATAAGAGAGCAGGACAATGGTCCTTTCGACAAGCAAAAGAAAAAAGTTACTGCCACAATGCACCATGGGGTTTTTTCCCCCAAGTGCCATTGCGGATGGGCATATCATGGCCAGGAAGCTGCATGCCTGACTGCTAGTTTTTGGCTTTGAGGGACCTGCAGCAGCCAAAACGTGGCTTGAGGATCTCCTTATTGAGGCCTCTTCAAAGCCACTGACCTCGCTCCAGCTTCATTTAGCTAAATTAGCTGCCTTCTAAATCTTGGGATTCTGAAACAGACAATGGGTAAAAAAAGGCAGCGGCTCCTGGTATCCTGTCCTCTGGAGGGGGCTGCACCCCAGCATGCATTGGGAGGCTGCTGGGTTTGGAGAGTATCAGCAAGGAGTGGAGGGAAGAGGGAGGGCACATTTGGTTCATTCCAGCTCGTTCAAGCGGATACAACAGGTACTAGAGTCAGAATGCATTCTCACGCAGCAGCCATTCCGGGGGAGCAGAGGATCATGGGAACGGAACCAACATCTTGCCTCTGGCCGGTGTCTTCATCATCGCCTTTGTCACTACGGTCAATTTCTCTCGCGCAAATGCAACATGGGCCCTAAATGACATGGCAGCAGTTGAATTGTCCTAGAGAGAGGAGGCTCTCCTTGGAGGCGGGCCGCATTCGGAAGGCCAGGGCCTTCTCACAAAGAGGGAACTGTAGGATCCGGTCCTTCAGGTTGGCACTCTTGCCCTTTGCGGGGTCGAGCTTGATAATGTTGTCGGCCAAACTCTCGCTGCCGCTGGGGCTGCCGTTCCCGCAGCTGTCGCTCAAGTGCTTTGGCCTACCGGGTGGTCCCATCTCGAGGCTTCCGTCTGGTTTCTGGGACTTGCCTTCCGACTCCGAGGCTGCATTTGCCTGGGCAGCTGTGCCCTGCGCCTCATTCTTCTGAGGAATGTGGATCCCACCTTTCTTCAGGGGCTTCTCTTTAATCGGGCCATATCCCACTGGGGGAGTGTTGTTATTGTCCTCTTCCTTCCCTATGTGTCGCTCCATGTCTGGATTCTTGGCAACCTGGCCACAGTCCCCCTCCTTAGGATCATCCTTGCTGCCCAGCCATAGCTTACCTTCAGTGGTCCCTTCTGGGGGGGATTCAGGGGCTGTTTTCTCCCCCTGCAACTTGAAGTTGCTGGTACGTTCCAGTTGCACAGCTTGGTTCAGAAATTCTTGGCAAAGGCCTTGATTGTCTATTAGGGACAGAGGCCTCTGGAGGACCACCTGGTTCAGGCTAGATTCATACGACTGATCAAGGGAGCATGCCTTGGTGAACCCAGCCGCGGGAGCCTTTGCTATTTTGCTGTGGGCTGCGAGGCTTCGGCAGAACAACAAGGAAGCCTTGGCACTCTGGAAATCGCTCATTTGCTCTTGGTTCAAGGAGGAGGTTCTCCTTCGGAAGAGGCCAGGCCTCCCCTCCTCTTCTTCCTCTTCCTCCTCCTCCTCCTCTGAAATCTGCTGCAAGGCAGGCGTGCTCTTGGCAATAGGAGTCTCGATGAGGGAGGGTCGAATGAGCGCTCTGATTGGCTGCCCGCACACGTGGAAGCTAGAAGGGGACTCACTTTCTCCCAGAGCAGAGAAGGACAGAATGGACTTCCCAGAATGCTCAGCAAAGTTCTCCAAAGCACTCTTGGTTGTCAGCAGAGGCTGAGGGCTTTTATCTGCCGAAGACGCAGGGCGATTCGGATCACTCACGGTGCTGAACGTGCTTCTACAAAAGAGAGATGTAAAGGAAAGGGCTCAATGTCTATGAACATCTAAAGAAGCAATGAACAGGGAGAAGCCACAAACGGAGGGCTTATTTTTTCCATTTAATGTTTTCCTCACCCCCCCACCATCCCAAATGTCCTGTTGCTGAGGTGTACATTGCATATTCCATAGTCAAACCTCAATTTGCCAGGCATGTGAGGTCTTGATTCGGATGGGGATAACAGCATGTAGGAAGACACGATGTACCATTTACCTGTACAACTGCCAAAGTCCTGGGTATGTAGGGGTGGGAGTTTGGAGTGGGCAGAATTTGGGGTGGGGACATGTGGTGAAATAGTCTGCCCTCTCAAGCTGCCATTTCCTCTAGGGCATAGGTGTCGAACTCAGGTCCTCCAGATGTTCATGGATTACAATTCCCAGCAGCCCCTGCTAGCATCCCAGGTTTGGAAGGATCCTGGGTGAGGAGAGGTCAGGGGTCTCTTGTACCCCTGGAGGGCCTGAATTCGACACCTATGCCCTAGAGGAAATGGCAGTTTAAGAGGGCAGACTATTTCACCACCAACTTCCTCTTCTTGCTTACGTACCCGGATGCCTCCATATGCCTGTATACCCCTCCCCTGCCCATTCACAAGCTGTCTCACGTGCTCTTTCCCTCAAGGTGCTGTGCGGTGGGTGCATCCGGAAGCGCCATTGCCATGGACACTATGAGCACCTCTGCTGTGGGCGCCACTCACATGACCCTCACAAGTGATGCTAGCTAGGCAAATGGGATTGTGGGTGACAAAGCACTTGCAAACTGGCAGGGCAAGGACATGAGCCTGAAGAGAGGTTGGGATGTCAGCATCAGCAGGGGCCACCAGAAACACTGGGCTCCAGCAGCTGCCCCCCTTCACAGTATGCAGACGCTGGCCCAGATGCAAGGAAAAGGTAACAAGGAGTTAGGCCACAGGTGTCAAACTCGCGGCCCTCCAGATATTGTGGACTACAGTTCCCATCATCCCCCGCCAGCATGATGCTGGCAGGGGATGATGGGAACTGTAGTACATAACATCTGGAGGGCCACGAGTTTGACACCTATGAGTTAGGCCCTTAGAGGAGGGGGAAAACACTTGCCTGCTCTGGACATGCTGGGCAAGGTTGTAGACCAGGCTGGGGTTAGGGCTCTGCTTCTCCTGTTTCTCACGCAGGATCCTTTCAGCCAGCAGGAAGTAGGTGGCAGTAACATGGTTGTAGTGATTGGCCTCCAATGCTCTACAGGAAACGCAAGGGACAAAAAAAAATCAGAATGGCAGGAGTCAATCAGTAAAGACCTGATGCAGGCAATTACGCAGGAACACACCAATGCAGGGCAGGAACATCATCCATCTAGAAACAAATGGAGAGGAGTTGTGAAGGCTGTCACTGTGGGGCTGCTCCTGGGTGTCCTGGGCTAACAGAAGGTTAGCTACTGGCCCCATCTTATACATCCCAACTCCTTCAACCTGGACTATGGTCAAACTTTCATTTTCAAACAATTGAAACAATAAATAAATTGGCAACTGGGGAAGTTTTGGAAGGCAGTTCGTGATAGCAGCTGAGCATAAAAGAACGACCCTAGACATCTGTCTGCAAGCAGATGGTATCTCCCTGCTTTCTTCAGAGCTTCCATAAGACAAAAGGGGTAGGTACACCTGAAAGTTGTCAAAAAGAATATTCTGTACCTTTAAGACTCAAGTCCTGTGAAATACAGTTTCCTTCAATAATGCTTAACAAACACATGGGTATATCTGAAACTGGCTACTTTTCTATGCACTGGGATCTCAGCCGCATGTAACCTGATCTTATCTCTTCTCTTTACTATGTAAAGAGTTTTGTGTTTGAGATATATTATTGTAAGGACATAAAAATTATTGCTGTAGTAAAAATATCATTGTGAAGGTACTAATGCCTATGTGTTTGTTAAGCATTATTTAAGGAAACTGTTTCACAGTACTTGAGTCTTAGAGGTACAGAATATTCTTCAGAGCTTCTGGTATGATTTCAGGCACCTTTGTCGTCCCACAAAAACCCCTGGGCTGGCTGACATGCTTTTGAAACATGCCCCCATCCTCCCCCCCCCCCACACCAGACCTTGTGATGGCTGAGCTAGCAGGGCCCCCCGAGATCTGATATTATAGCTGAAGAGATAAGATCAGGTTACATGTGGCTGAGATACCAGTACATAGAAAAGTAGCCAGTTTCAGATATACCTTGGCAATGGCTCTATTCTGTGGTTTCTTGATGGCTCATCAAAATTCGGCATATGATTAGCAATCGAGGCTTGCAAGACAATGATCAGCTTTCTAGGAACTATCCAGGAATCTGCCTTCTAACTCATTCCCTACAACACCGAATCAATTTAGTGCATAGGCAAAACCCACGGCAGCCAGGTCTTAGTCAGATTTGGTCATCTGATCCTGCCACCTGGATCCATCTCTCCTTCCCGCTGTGTTGTCTTGTGCCTTTTCTCTGCCAGAATCTCACACAAAGAGAAATGTGAACCTGCCAATAGGCATCCAAACTGTAATCCTCTCCCACAGTGAAAACAAGGTTCCTAGAATCTCTCCAATCAAAGAGCAGCTCAAATTTCTCCAATCACAAGCAGAATTCTAAAAAGTGGTCCAAAAGCAAAGAGGACAGAAAAGTTCTGCCTGTGATTTTGGCTACAGTAGTAAATGGCCAAGCAAAATCTGCATGAAGGTGGCACCCTGACACGAGCAAGTTTACAAGAAAATACACAATACGTAATAACACTTCCAGATTTGTTGTTATTTAACATCTTCTTTATAAAGGCAGTTGGCCTTTTATGTATTTTCTTTGTAAATGCAGTTGGCCTAATACACATTTTTGTATATATTTAATTATTATGAAAGCATCTGTGTATGCCTGATATTTTGTACTGTATACCAATTAGTAAAAAGAAGACATTTTGAAATTTATTTTTGGAATCTGTAGGGTGCTTTCATCCTTTAGCTTTTAGGGGCAGAGTGGTGTGGTTACTACCCACCTGCAGGTCGGCAACCACAGTGCAAACTTCTAACAAATATCAAGGGTGGGCTCCAACTCTGGACTAATACCAGGGAGGATAATCTAGTTTGGCTGGGACTGCTTCCACTAAGAATCATCTGATTTGTTTCTTGTTGTTTTTTCCCCAACTGCTGTTGTGATCTAGTTACCCACAGCTCAGCATTTCCACTAATTTGGCATTTCACGTTGCTCTTCCAGTTTACATACATTTTCCTTCCCCCCCCCCCCCCATTTCACATGTTCCATAAAGACTGCAAACATAAGTACCATCTCCATTGCTGTGTGCTACTCCAGAACCCTACTTGAGGTAAGCACGAACCCAAGATACCTTATCCTGTGATTTGGAGATACATTTGTGAAGGAACATTCATGCATGCCTCAATTCTCACAGTAATACCTCCATCAATCTTATTCCCTACCCAGCCCTACCTCCTGCTCAATCAGAAAACCAGGCTAGCAGAGTTGGCTGGTGACACTCACTCTTGGATGGTTTCCCGGTCTGCAATGTTGCCACACATCATGGCCTGGATGATGATCTCATGCTCCTCCTCTGAGACCCGCTTGTGTGACGTCAGAGGCAAGAGGTACCGACTGGCCGGGGAGGGGTCCACACCCTGCAGCCATGGGTGGTTTTCGATCTGTTCCAAGGAGGCCCTCTGCAGTGGGTTCCGCTGCAGCATCTGAGAGATCAGGCTGGCCAGGAGAAAACAGCGAGGGTTATCGACACAGCCAGCTAGGTGAGATCCCCAGGGAGAAACAGACTTAGATATCGTTGCAGAAAGGGCTGGTCTCAGTTTTCAAACTCTGAATCAGGGGCAAAGAACAATGAACAAAAAAACCCACCAGTCCTGCTGCTTAAGACCACAACTACACAAACTTCGATACTTAGTACTGATTTACCAAGTGAACTGAAAAGTGAAATTAAGTGCACTATAGTCTATTGTCTAAAACAACTATAAATAAAACATACAAACCACTAGCAATACACATATACAGAAAATACAACTGTATGCATAGGAACAATTACAATCTACCAGTTCTTTCTGTTTTGCTGTGTAACAAGACACAGATAATTATAGTCCTTTACTGTCAGCATACATGAAGGACTTGGTGAGGGTTATAATAGTTGTACACCTTCTTTAGGAGTGCAAAATTGTCCAAAATGAGGCATTCTAATGGGACAGTAAAGGATTATAATTATCTGTGTTTTGTTACACAGCAAAACATAAAGAAACAAACATAAAGAAAACAAAACATAAAGGACTCATAGATTGTAATTTACTATAAATACAGTATAAATAAATGACATTTAAATCTCATTTCCTTTTTGGTCTGCAGAGGACGTTTGACACTTAACCAGTGCACACTTATGGAACAGGAAAAGGACAGGCACACTAGGGGAAGTTGGAGCTCCTGTATGCTTATAGAGGAGGGGGAAGGCACATGACACTGCCCTGTGAAACAGGAGCCATGAAACGGGAGTGGATAAAGGTTGGTCTCATACTCTGCACACTGTGAGGAGACGTGAGAAGGGATAGCGTAGCGGCAGTCCAAAATCATGGTCAGGGTCTCGCTGTCGTTGGCTTCCTGAAAGGGCGGCTGTCCACACACCAGCATATAAAGAATGACACCCAAGCTCCAAATATCTGTGACAGAAGAAAGAGAAAAGGAAAAGGGTGAGGCAAGTTGGGCTGAAATGGGGAACACCAGCAAGCACCCCAGCAATAGAAAACCATCAGGGACATCACACTTTTGTGAACAGTTGAGGGGCAAACCCAAGCAAGCTCTAGAAAACATTTCACCATCCTTACAACCATCTTATGTGGCTCATACCACAATGCTCCTAGGGAACAGCAGTGGCATAGTGGTTAAGAGCAGGTGTACTCTAATCTGGAGGAACCGGGTTTGATTCCCCACTCTGCCACCTGAGCTGTGGAGGCTTATCTGGGGAATTCAGATTAGCCTGTACATTCCTACCCACACCAGCTGGGTGACCTTGGGCTAGTTCTTCTGAGCTCTCTCAGCCCTATCTACTTCACAGGAGAGAAAAGGGGGATATAAATCCAACACTACTTCTTCTTCATTTTGATGTTTATACTCAGGTTTTCTCCCCAAAGGGACTCCATAGTTACTCCCCACTTCTCTGCTTTATCCTCAAGAAAGCAATTCTGTGAGGTAGGTTTGGTTGAGAAACAATGGCCCATTATACAGGCATGGTCTCCTTTGCATCCATGGCTGATTCCCCTGCACACACACACGCACATTAGGCTTTTTTGTGCTAACTCCACCTCTGACGGTCATAGCCCGCAGTTTTCAAAACCTCTTAAAGTACCATGTTTACTCTCCCATTGCAGTTTCTGTGAAGAACTCTGCTGTAAGTTCTGCCCTCTGTGGATCTTCTTGCTCTTCCCGGCTCTTCCTGTGCACAAAACAGCAGGAATTCCGGCAGGGAGGGAATTAGGAAGTTGGGGGCGGAGGTGCTTCGCCCCTGGAAGATCCCTGTTCTCCCAGAAAGTAGTGGGGAATCTCCATTTCAAAGCTCTCAGCTGTGCAGAAGCTGAGTGAATAAGGGGCCAATGACAACAAGTTCAAGGAAACTGAGTCAGCTTCCATGGTAATGTGAGGATTCAAAGCTGTGGTTCCCAGGCACTAGCCCGCTTTCTAGCCACTACATAACACTGCCTGGGCAGATTCACGGCCACACAAACTGTTCATTTTATCAAACTCTTTTACTTGTGAAAGGAATGGGAACAGCAGCACAATCTCTGGAGTCTGTGGGAAATCTGAAAGTTTACCAGCCCATCTCAACCACCCATTACACTCTAAAATTTAGCATAATGTGATTGTGAATAAGATTAGTGGAGTGTAGACAGTGGAAAGCATCCTGAGGTAAGAGACATCTTGATACAAGCGGTTCAGGTCACTGTCCATCCTAATGCATACCCAGCCTCTGGGCCTCCAAAAGAAAGATAAAAGAATGATCCTGTCAACAGATGCTGTCAACAAAACAACAACCACAAGTATCAAGAGAACCAAGAGCAGGATGCTCTCCTGGTGTGCAAGGAAGGTGTTCCAGGAATGAGGGAGAAAATGCTGAACACGACTCATGGTGACTAAAATTCCCAGAAGGGCTTATAAAGGGGTGAAGAGTGGATAGAAAGGAGGCAGCCTGAATTCCAAGTACTTGGGTGGGGCAATCCCCAAGACCAGGATATGACCCCGGCCCTTTGCTTTCTTCCATACAAAAAGGAAGGGAAGGGGGAAAGGCAGCAGCTTAGAGGGTGAGGCAGAAGCGAAGATTCAACTTCCCCAGAGGAAGTCAAGCACAGATGGCCGAGGAAATAAGCCCCGGTAATCGGCTCAGGGCTCTTTTCAAAATCCGGCTCAGTGTATGCCAACCAACCAGCCAGGGAACCCTTCAGAGCCTTTTACCTACATCTCACACCCCTCCTTTTCAAACAGACACAGCTCTCCAGACGGGCGGGCAAGCCGTCATGCACAGATGTCCAGGCTATCAGGTCACCCTTGAAACGGTGCCATGTCCCAGACAGGTCAAGCCAGAGACAACAGGTCTCAAACAGCAGCTGCCTTCTCTCCCTCAGGGTATCGCTCTTTGCCACTGGTCAGGGTCCCTTAGTAAAGGGTGGGGGGGCTTTGCCAGGCAGGGCAGAGATCCTTTCTGAGTATCCGTTGAAGGGAATCCCATAGAATCCTCCACCAACCAGGACCCTAGGGCAGTCAAGAACATGTACAAAGCGCAACAATAAAAACTGTCATACAAACCATCTCTTACGTTTTCATCCTGCCCCCTTCATTCAAGGAGTCTGGGGCAGCACACACAGTTTACTTATTAATTTTACTTTGTTTATACCCCACCATTCTCCATAATGAGAGGCCAAAGCAGCTTATATTGTTCTCTTCTCCTCAACTTAACCATCACAAAAACCCCATGAGTAGGTTAGGCTGAGAATGAGTGACCGACACAAGATCAACCATCAAGCTTCCTTGGCAGACCTGGGATTTGAGCCAGGCTCTTCCAGATCCCGGTCCAGAACTTTAAGCATTATACTGCACCGGTTCTCCACCTTCTTTCCTCCACTTGCCTCACCAACAATCTTGCTTGGGCTGAGAGTATGCGGCTCAAGCTCACCTCCGTTTCAGGCTCACAACAACCCCGTGAGGTAGGGGAGCCTGAGAAGATGTGGCTGGTTCAAGGCCATCCAATAAGCTTCATAAGTTCTCCCTGTCTCCATTTTATCTTTAGCCCTACTATGCGAACTGGGTTAGGTGGCAGGAGAGTGACAGGCCCAAAGTTGTCCAGCCAGTTTTGTGGCGGAGCGGAGACTTGAAGCTTGGTGTTCCCTGTCAGAGTCCAAAGCCCTGATCCCCACAATGCACTGGCTCCCATCCCACAAAATAAAATTAACTACAACTAATTGAAAACAAAGCCATGTATACAAATAACAATGATACATAGTCAGGAAAGCAAAACAAACAATTAGAAAACATATTTACACACAGTTATTTCAAGACAACCACAATAACCAAATGCCTGAGTAAAGCAGTTTCATGGAACCTGGCCCAGATGGCAAGGGGAGGGCTCTATTAATCAGGAGCCACCACTTTAAAGGCTTCAAGAGACACCCCACCTCAGAAGCTGGTTGTTGTGGGTTTTCCGGGCTGGGTGGCCATGGTCTGGTAGATCTTGTTCCCAAGGTTTTGCCTGCATCTGTGGCTGGCATCTTCAGAGGTGTAATACAGAGAGAAGTCTGTTACACACTATGTCTAGTGAGAAGAGAATGTTTAGTGGGGTATATATTGTCCATGACCCAGGGTGGGGTACCAATCAGTAAGTGTTTGGTGGAACTTGCTAGACCTGGGGGTCGGGACCTCTTTGGGGGTCGAACGACCCTTTCACAGGGGTCGCCTAAGACTCTCTGCATCAGTGTTCTCCATCTGTAAAATGGATAAATGTTAGGGCTGGGGGTCACCACAACATGAGGAACTACGGTATATTAAAGGGTCGTGGCATTAGGAAGGTTGAGAACCACTATGCTAGGCAAAGGTGTGGTTAAGTGCATTGTATTGCAATTGGGGTTATCAGTCCATTCGCATTTGTAGTTGCAGACCAGACCACGGTCACATAGCTTGGAAAACCCACAACAACCAGTTGAATCCGGCTGTGAAAGCCTTCAACAATACACTGAAGGGATGAATTCAGTGGGTGATCTTTCTGCCAACAGGCAGGCACAGAGAGGACGAGGAAGTCCTTTAAGGCACTCATCCCAAACCATTTAGAACTTTAAAAGAAGAATAGCCTGCATGTTCAATTGAGCCAGGGAGCAAATCAGCATAGCTCTTTCAGCACTGGTCAGAGAGCGCTTCTTGGTGATTTGGATCAGTGCCAGGTGCATCTTGAATCAACTGAAGCTTTTAAACAATCTCCAGAGAGGAGTGTGCCCAGAGCATGTCGGGCGCCTTATAAAACAACACGTGGGACGAGTCTCCTTCGGTATATGGTCAAGAATACTGGATGTTATTTCGATGGTGCCCGATTCTGAAATATTGCCCTGATGCAAGCTACAGAGATCTTCTTCCCTGAGGATCTTCCCTAGTTACTCTTCAGAAGGGTTGCTCAGGTCCTCAAACCAGGTCACCTCATTTACATATTATTCAAAGTTGTCTCACGGTTATGTGAACCGAGCCCATGTGTTGTACCTTTTCTGCCAACTGTTCCTGGCAAAGACTGTGACAGAGGGGCAGGAATTGTGGGACAATCTTCTTACCTGACCTTGCTCAAGTATCCTGCCTGCCTTTCTTCTTGGAAAGCACTGCAAGGCCTATGGGGAGAGATTTAACCTTCTGCTTCTGTTGCTGTTCCAACAGGGGACAGCTTTATATCCGCTCCTCAATTGAAATGTGGAACTGGGAGTTCCAAAACGAAAGAGCGAGTGCTCTGTTCTTTTCCCTCAAAATCTCCCTTGGCAACGGCGAGCAGGGAACAAAGCCTCAGTCAGAGGTCAAAACAGCGCCAGCAGATCACAGCCCAACTCGGAAGCAAGTTCTATTCATTCGCCTGGGGTTTATTTCCAAGTATGCTTAGTATTGCAGGTCCTAACATCCAGAATCTAGCTCTCAACATGGAGACAGTAGATATTGAGACTGGGAAGAATTCTGCGCCAGTTCTCAGAAACTGCATACAAAAGGAATCAAGACTGTTAAAATATCACTCCAAAAATCTCATTTAGTCAAACAGTATAACAAGCCAAGCTATCACAGCTGCTGAATCTTCCAGTAACCCTTCCCTTCCTACTGCCGTTTGCAGTCTTCGGATACACTATTCATCGGGAGTGATATGATTTATTTAAAATATGTGCATATTTCAGTACTGAAGTACTTCAGGCCATTAGCAAAATAGAAAATACAGTAGCAGACAAAATGCAGTACAGTCATTAGTAAGATGCAATCTATTACATTGATTACTTTTTCCAAAAATCAACACATTTTCGGCCAAATTTCAAAGCCAACCACTGCAGAATAAAATCTAAACCAGCAAGCAACTAAAGGGCATAAAGTCAATAAAGCAATAAGGAGGAAAAGAAAAAGAATTAACCACGCTCAAGCCAACATAATTTTTTAAAATGTTTGGGTAAGAAGTTAAAAGTTGTCATATGTAGGTGCCAGATGAAGAGAAAGGGAGAAGAAACTGGGGAGAGGGAATAATCCCGATCCCTCAGGGTCCCCCCGCCTCACAGGAGAAAACAGAAGGGCATGAAGAAAGAGGCCTGTTATAATGAATACCAAGTCTGGACAGGACAATGAGGGGGCAGGCAGTCATTCCACTATCCAGGTCCTAGATTGAACAGGGATTCATATCAGCTTGAATTGTAGCCTGAAGCAAAGAGGAAGCAAGTGACACGCTTTCAACACTGGAATAAATTGTGGCTTGAAGTCCACCCCAACTAGCAGTCTTACTGTGCTAATTCTGGACAAACTGAAGATTTCGAATAGTCTCCACTCTCTAAAAACAGCCCTGCACAGACGATGCATGACGATAATCAACTGGAAGTGATGACAGAATGGATCACTGTGGCCAGATTGGGTTTCTTGAGGAAGGGTTACAGCTGGTGAATCTCCAGAAGATTTTGATGCAAAATGGAAGGCTGCCAACAGAAGCAAAGATCAGACTTTTCTGAGCCAAACTCATTACTTCAAATACTATTCTCTCCTTCCTGCCCCCATTCTCTTGCAAGTCACAAGGACTTTTGCACATGCAGAATAATGCACTTTCAATCCATTTTCAATGCACTTTGCAGCTGGATTTTACTGTGCAGAATAGCAAAATCCACTTGCAAACAATTGTGAAAATGGATTGAAAGTGCATTATTCTGCATGTGCGAAAATGCCCAGAGGAAGGAAGAGAGATTCTAGAGCTTCACCAAACACTTTGGAAAATGTACTTCCTGCAGACTGCAAATAAACACACCACAAAGAGTGTGTAGATTTTAGATTAGATCCAGGGAGAGTCACAGCGCAGAAGTCAAACAAAAAACAAACATAGAAAAGGAGCTGGTTAAAATGACCAGGCTATAAAATGTGGCATTATTTGTGTGCATGGCAGAAATAGAAGTAAGAATCATTCACTCGGTTGAGGTAAATGGGTGTTGGCACAACTCGGTTGCTGAGATTTTCAGCACAGACCCCTGAAAAAAATTTTTTTCAGTACTGCTTGCCCACTAGGCAGGCAGCAAATTTCAAAACACAGGGGGGGAAACCATGCACTAATAAATAACATACATTTAAATAGAGATTAAAACAGAGAAAAACCAAAAATATTTAATTTATGGAAATGGTTTATAAGCCCACCTTTCCTCTCAACCACGCTTTCCTCCCAGCACAGAAAAATTCTCAATAGTGGACAATAGCTACTAAGTAAACCTGGCAAAAATGAAGAATTGCTTGTGCAAACTGCATTTCAACCAAAGAGAAAGAGAAGACAAGTTAAACTCTGACAACAGTTCTGAACAAAGAAAAAATGTCTTAACCCAGCACCTAAAGGCTAGAAGAATAGGTGCCAGATAAAGGACTCTAGGGAGAGAACATTCCATAGATTGGGAGCCACCACTAAGAAAGCCCTTTCTTTGTTACCACATCATTACCAAGAGGGAAGGAAGGAATAGAGTGCAATGCTTGGGATGAGGATCTTTTCTTTGGGGTATTCTCAGTCTTACCAAATGGGGTGTGGAGATATCTGGATGATATGATTAGAGTTGTCACATCTCCTCACAGGGTGTCTGATGTTGAGGGGAGAGGGAAAAGAGATTGAAAGCCCCTTTGAGTCTCCTTCTTCTTTCCTTCAGATCAGGATACAATGAAGGAATGTGTTCCAGAAGGATATTGCAGACATAGTGGCAACACACACTAATCTTGGCAATGCGATGGAACTCAAGATGCAGGCATTGCCAACAACGAAATACCCATTCCCTTACACCAGGGGTAGGGAACCTGCGGCTCTCCAGATGTTCAGGAACTACAATTCCCATCAGCCCCTGCCAGCATGGCCAATTGGCCATGCTGACAGGGGCTGCTGGGAGGCCATAGCAGTTCCTGAATATCTGGAGACCCTACAAATTCTACTACCATTTCAGACACGCTAAGAGCACAAACAGCTGGATGATGTAAAAAGCAGCCGCTATAGATCGGGGTAGGAGCCTGCGGCCTCCAGATGTTCAGGAACTGAGATTCCCATCAGCCCTACCAGCATGGCCAATTGGCCATGCTGGTAGGCTGATGAGCAACTGAGCTGTCTGGAGGTCTACATAGATCAGGGGTAGGGAACCTGGCTCTCCAGGTGTTCAGGGAACTCACAATTTGTAGCCCCTACCAGCATGGCCAATTGTATGCTGGTGAAAATAGGCTATCCTAAGGCTGGGAGGATTCTACACTAGATCAAAGCAAACACCCCTGACAAGGACATAAGCCCCTTCATCCCCCTGCAGTTGGAGATTGCCCATCAGAGCAGCACAACCTATCTCAGATCTACAATCTCCTCCAGCTTCTAAACTTTGTTTCTGCCCCCACTTGACATCCCAATTTACATAGAGAAATCAGGTCACTGCAGAAGGGGTAGCCTGGGAAAAGCAAATAATAAGTCCAGGGACACCTTAAGAACGAACAAAATGTATTCCAGCAAAGGTTTTTGTGAGCCAAAGCTCACAGAGGTTCTTTTGGACAAACGGCTTTTGAAAGCTGAGCTCTGCTCCTCCCCCCTGTTCAGTCCTCAGTACAGTTTCAGCTCCACCCGAGCTATAAATATTCTTCGCACACACGTGACACAGAGGGAGCGGATCTGTGGTGGAATCCATGCACGGGCTTTGTGTTGATGCACATGCATCAGAAGAAACAGGAAGTGGCCGGCAGAGCTCACCAGCTGTCACATAGAAGATGTGGGAGGGAGATCCTGTGGTTACATCTGCTCTCTTGTGCTCCTTGCTATCAGGGTATCAAAAGCAAGGCAGCCTTCTCCTAGAAAGCCACTTCCAGATGATGCAAACTAATCGGTGGCCGTGGAGGTGGAGGAAGATGCTGCTGTAAGGCTACTTCTGGCCCTGATCTACAGTTGCTGACCTTGCTAGCAGTGGCATAGTGGTTAAGAGCAGGTGTACTCTAATCTGGAGGAACCAGGTTTGATTCCCCGTTCTGTCACTTGAGATGCGTGGAGGCTTATCTGGGGAACTAGATTAGCCTGTATACTCCAACACACGCCAGCTGGGTGACCTTGGGCTAGTCACAGTTCTTCTGAACTCTCTCAGCCTCACCTACCTCACAAAGTGTTTGTTGTAAGGGGGGAAGAGAAAGGAGTTTGTAAGCCCCTTTGAGTCTCCTACAGAAGAGAAAGGGGGGATGTAAATCCAACTCTTCTTCTTCTAGACCAGGGCCCAGTAGTTGGGGTTGCCAGACTCCCAGAATTACAACTGATCTCCAGTCTACAGAGATCAGTTCTTCTAGAGAAAATGGCTGCTTTGGAGGGTGGGTGCTGTGGTATAACATCCCCACTGAGTCCCTTTCGTCACCCTGGATCTCCAGTGATTTCCCTACCTGGAGTTGGGAATCCAGCTGCTAACACGCAGCAGGTAAGGACTGACAGCAAGAAGACACAGACTCAAAAAATGAAGTGGTTAGCTGTCAGACAAGGATCCAGGAGACTCAGGTTTGAATCCCCACCTGGCCTTGGAAGCTTGCTTGGGTGACCTTGGGCCAGGAACAGACTATCAGACTTGCCTACCACTCAAGAGTTGTTGTGTGGATAACATAGAGGGGTGGAAAGCAATGTAAGTTGCGTTGGGTACAAATGAAGTAAGTAAACAAATTAATCAATTAACTGTTAAGTGTTCATACTGGCTTCCCTAATTCTTATCTTTTTTGCAAATATTTTCAGGAAGGTTTGTCATGCTGCAGAAAAGCAGCAGGCAGCTGACTGGACTACGAAAACTACAGGGAGTCTTAAGGGTTAAGCAGGTTCTCCACCAACACATGGGGAGACAGGACTCCTGACTAATCAAGTATAATAAAACACACTTTTATTTCTTGAGTAAAAAGTTAAGATGTGTCTCAAGGTGAACACTATTTCTCCAGGAATGTTTTTTTTTTAATTCCATCAACTGGGAAGAAGTGGCAAAGAAGAAAAACAGAAATCCTATTTGTTTCCTTCTGGGACCCAGTTCCTCCCATACAACATGGGCTCATTCTGCACATGCAGAATAATGCACTTTCAAACTGCTTTCAGTGCTCTTTGAAGCTGTGCGGAATGGCAAAATCCACTTGCAAACAGTTGTGAAAGTGGTTTGAAAACGCATTATTTTGCGTGTGCGGAAGGGGCCATGGTTTCACTTCCTTGATCAACAGCTGCTGGGATACAGGGGGATGGTGGCCAGGCCAGAAGGAAAGGGATAACAGGCAATCGGGAAGCTTGCCTTGGGGACAGCCAGCAATTCCTGCCACCTCTACTAAGACTCTGTGCCTGGCGCTGGCACCCCTCTGCAAGGACTGAGCATCACTGTTACCACCCCCACATGAATACTCCAGCCTTTTACAGTTAGCTTCATGCCCACTGAGGTTTGACAAACAACCCAGCAAAAGTTGATCACATTTGCCTCATTGATTTCAACAGCACATGCCTAAAAAGGTTCCTTGGGAATCTGAAGGGATCAATGAAATTAGCGACTGGAGGGCAAAGTAGTGAGGTGTTTTGTAATCCCTGCCAAGCACATGGTCTGTACAGAAGGTATGCAAAGGGGACATTGGAAGCAAAGGAGTGGCAAGAAGGAAAAGAAGGCATGCAATGTTCAGCTGGCTGGCTCTAAAATCTGAACACTCCTCTCCGCCCCGCCCATTTCCACAAAGTTTTTCTTTCCCACCAAGAAGAATGTGATTGCAAGTGTGGCAGAAACTCTGAGCAGGAACAGCAATCAGGGCGTGTGCGATTTGAACAGGAAAACGAGAAGCAGGAAAAAGGGTCAGCCCTCTCTCAAGGTCACTTTCTCTTGAAATTGTTTTTCCATAGCCAAAGCAGCCATCGAGGATATGATGTACAGTTTGGTTCCAAGAAAAATGCCCCAAAGTTGAACTGACGCCCTCAAAGCAAAGCACTCTGGGAGGCAGCCTGCAACTCAACCCCCCACCCCCACCTCCAGAAATGCATCTGCTCATGCACAAGATAACTAAGGATTGCTTAACTAGCTCATGATCCTGCAAGATTAGATGCTCAAGTAAGGACAGGCACAGTTTGCAAACAGACAGGATGAGATCCATTCAGCCAGCAACTCCATGCTGGGGATTATTATGAAAATGGCTGAAAATAAGACAGCCGATATTATAATGTCCCTATATGGATGTATGGTACAGCCTCATTTGGAAGTAAAGTTGCAAACCTCCAGGTGGGGTCTAGAGATCTCCTGGAGTTATACCTGATTTCTAGACCACACATATGGTTTTTCTGGACAAAATGGATTATTTGAAGTGTGGGCCATAGGGTATCACGTCTTTGCTAAGCTCCTTCAGCAAATTCTGCTATTTGCACTTTTGATTGCCACTCAGAAAAGATATTGCAGAATTGTTGAGAGTGCAGAAGAGGATAACTAAGATCATTAAGTAGCTGGAACTCCTTTCCTGTGAGGAAACATTAGAGGTTGTGACTTTTCAGTTAAGAGAAGAGATAACCACATTGGGAGGTGTTAGAGGTTTATAAATTCGTGACAAGACTGGAGAACCTGTAACCATACAATCAGAACTTGGGATACTCAATGAAGTTGAAGGCTGATAGATTCTGGAAGGGTGTAATAAAACCCTCCTTTACTCAACAAGTAATCAAATTGTCAAATGTACTACCAGCGGCTGTCAGCATAGAGAGTCCATCAGCAGCTCCTTACCAGGGTGACTAAAGAGAACCTCCACATTATACTCTTTGAATACCAATGTTAGAAGACAGTATCTGGGGAAAGTCTTGCCCTCTGTGCTCTTTTTCTTGACCCTCCAGAGAAATTGTCTGGCTGTTAAGGGACAAAGGATACAGGACTAGATGGGTCACAGGCCTGATCCAACAGATCTCTTCAAAGGATCAGCCTTGAAGTCAGAGGCGTAGCTCCAAGGGAGCGGGGGGTGCGTGATGCACCGGGCGCACGCGCATGCCCCTGTGGGGGTGGGGCAGGCGGGGCAGTGGCGGACATCGGCATAGCAGGGGCACCAGTGCACCAGGCGCTTCCCCCCCTTGCTACGCCTCTGCTTGAAGCATCTTTAAATCCAGACATCTCTTTTTTGTCGCTTTCATAATCTGCTTGAGAATATGATCTGAGTGGATGCAAATATTCTTGAATCTGCTCTGGGAATGTCTCTGGTTTCCATTCAGCATGAAGCCACAGGGAGAAAGGGGTATGGACTTATAGGTAAACATGAGCATAAGTGTCCCAGTCTTTTTATATCCAGTAGATGAAAGACAGAACAGAAAAGCAGAACTGACCCATCAGTCCTGGATCTAGATCAGAGTCCAGCTCCTCCACAATGTCTCCAGGGAAGCCGCTCCTACAAAAAAGCATACCCCTCCCCCTCATCTACACTAAGCTGAGCCAGGATGCCTTCAAGTTAGTCCAGGATTTGATTTGATTTTCACAAAATGCTCTGCTAGAGCTGATCACAGCCAGCCACCAAAACACAGCTAACCTTCCCCGCAGCAAAATACACTGCCCTCCAATACATGGCTGTAAAGAGAGACACCAAACATTCCTAATCCATAAGCAAACACACGCCCACTTTCTGCCCATCTTCAGGTTTAGACGCCTCTCTCGTAAAAAGCAAACTCGGGGGCATGCACCTTTATTCACCACCTACAAAGCATACACATGTGCACACGCATACCCAAGCACCCTGTTTAATTTGTGATTAACAAACTCTGTTTAATACAAAACAATATACATTTATGCTCAGCCTACATGTATCGGTAGACCATCTTCTACTGTGTTATAAATGCATATGATAAATTCACATAGAAACAAGGGCCAACCCTACATAAAAACTAGCAAACTGCTCATAGGTGGTAGTGATTAAGATCCACTGAATGAACAGATACAATCAATGCCATGCTAGGACACCTAGAATAGTTTTTAAGAATTTATGAGTCCAGGGAACAACTCCCAAGTTTGGGCAACTCCCACTTTGGGCAACAAAGAGTCTTAGGAATCAAATACATCAGATACATTTATGTGTTTCACATCAGAACACCACAGAGGTAAAGAAATAAAGGGGCCACTAAATATAAATCTGCTAAGTAACAAAAATCCAAAAATGTATTTATTACAAACTGAAATCATCTATATTTACAAAAGACCCCAAGTAGACTACCTTGTGCACACTATCACAATTCAATATACAATACACAATTCAATACAGAAGCTAAGGGACACTTTTTAGCCCTTAAAAACAGATGCATTTTGGCCAACTGGCCTTCCTCAGTGGTCAGAAATGATACAATAGTGCAATGTTTAGCTAGCAGACTACAAATTACAATTATTACATTTGTATGACTGAGACCGATTGTTAGAGTTGCTCAAAATTGGTACCCAGGTCTTTCACACAAAGTCATGTCCTCTTAAAGAGTAAGATGCAATGTGCCAATCACGCCCAATTTTGCTGTGGCAAAATCCTACAATGTCTCAGTCATAGGAAATTCTTTTAGTCTAGAGAATCTAGGTTCTCATGCATTTTCCTTATTCTGAACAAATTATTTTATTCCACAAAACAACCTAGTTTTCAAAGGAATTTTTCTGTCATCAGAGATTCTATTAGGCAAATTGATTTTTGGGACACCAAAGGGGGAAATTAGCCTCTTCATAGAATAGACATCCCCAAACTGAATAGCTCCAGGCTAGCCTGATCTCATCAGATTTCAAAAACTAAGCAGGGTCAGCCTGGTTAGAATTTGGATGGGCAACTTCTAAGGACCAAGAAGCAGAGGCAAACAACGGCAGATTACCTCCAAACACCTCCTGCCTTGAAAACCCTATGGGGTTGCCATAAGTCAACTCTGACTTGGCAGTACACACACACACACATACAGTACACACATTAATCTGCCTTAGCATGAACCACTTCAAGTTGTTGACTTTTATTCAACAAAGCAGACTGCTTCCTTTGTAATGCTGAGGGTTAGAGTCATGTTTTAAAATCAAAGGCTACATGCTCCTGCCAGTATTATTGATCTATGCTGGATAATTTCACCAACTTTTACACTATAATCAAAGCTGCGTGGATTTCTCAGTGAAGGATAACACACTTGAGAGTTGAGCAGAAGCTACAATCCACATTCCTGTCTTAGTTTGCAACAGACTGACCCCACCAAGCCCTCCAAAGCAAGAGTGTGCATGTTGTACATTCTGGGAAGGCCAGTATGTGACTGAAAACACCTTACCAGCATGGTCTGCGTGGGTGGAGCTGAATTAAAGCAGCTATGCGTTGTGAACCCTTTTACAGTGCAATTACTGCAATATTTGAAAAAAAATGTCAGATACAGAGATTTAAAATATACTTTCCTTGCGAAATATCAAGTCTTTTCACAGTGCAATCCAACTGGAGAAACTGCACAGGATTGTACTGTAAGCCTCTGTTAGTTAGGCTACTTCAGGGATCTTAAGCCTCTCCAGTCAAGCCTCCTTCTTCCATATCCTGTCTCCAGACACACCTTTCTAAGTTGTTTGTGGCAGGTGGCTGGAATCCACTGCTGCCCACCTTATGCTAACAGCTTACAAATATTCATAGCATCAGCTAGGATCAGACCGGTGGCAGCTACTGCAAGCAAACCGGTGGCAGCTACTGCGAGCAAACCAGTGGCAGCTACTGCAAGCAGTTCGCAAAACAGAAAGTTGGCAATGGACCAGTGAGGCCTTGCAAATCAACTGAACAACAGTACTTAAATCCTGGCCCTGAGTGCTGTTGCCTATACAACAAAAATCATGAGCAACGATCCTTGTGGCTTTCTGCCTTGCAATGAAACAACGAATGTGAAATGTTTTGAACAGAAAATGCTACACAGTGCAAGGGATTAATATTAGTACCAATTTACATAACAGATCCCCGCTGCAGATTTCACTCTGGAATGCCTCCATCTCTAAGACTCGGCTTTCTCATTTGCCAGTTTTCCCAGGCAAAAGACAGAAGCAGATCAATACAAAGTGTGCGCACTCACACACAAACACAAATGTAAGGGTTTAGTTGCCCACACTTGCACTCAGGATATCCTGTCAGCACAGAAATCTTCCCTAGCACAAGCAGCCTTGTTGGCCCTAACAACGATCAGGCAGATGACTAAGGTTGAAAGATTCCTTCCGGTAGGCCCCCTCCAACCCCCTCTCGCTAACAGCAACCAAATTGCATGGATGGCTGAAAGAGTCCTGGTGCAAGAAACAAAATGTGTGCAACGTCCAGATGGCAAGAGAAGTCAGTTCTTAGCTCCAGACACCATGTTCAAAGGCCTCTTCACATGTCACAGAGCAGGTCGGTGGGGCTGAGTCCCCACCCTGTGTCAGATGTGTAACACATGCATTGCGGGTTCTCCTTAATCCCTAAACATGAGGTGCCCAATTAGGAATAGGAACATTACCCTTCCCTTTGCACTGTCAGCCTGAAACAGACCCAGGGTGGTGGTGCTTTTCCACTTAAGGAAATCCACATGTATGCCATGGAAGACATGAGGCTTCTGTGAGCTCCTGAGAAACACCTCATGTTGCATAAAATACTTTGCTGGATCTATTTATTAAATGTTAACATCTCCTTTGCTCCAAATAATTCAAAGCAGCTTCCCTGCTCTCCATTTTATCCCCACAGCAGCCCTATAAGGAAAGCTAAGTCTGAGAGAGACACGACCAAGGTCATCCAGGCCCCTTCCGCACAGGCAGAATAATGCACTTTCAAGCCACTTTCAATGCACTTTGAAGTTGGATTTTACTGTGTGAAATAGCAAAATCCACTTTCAAACAATTGTGAACGTGGATTAAATGTGAATTATTCTGCATGAAGGGGCCCCAGAGTTGGTCACGGCTGATGTAGCAGGAGGTGTAAGAGACCGTGTGTCCCCCTCCGGAACTAGGGGGAAGGGAGTTCAGGTTATCTGTGCATAGAAATAAGAATTATTGATTTATTAAGGAGTCAGCAGTGGTTCTGCTCTGGATGATAATGAATAGCTTGATTTAAGAATTAAAGAAACAGCTCTGCTGAATTTGACTAAAAGGCTTGACTGGACTAGCGATTGGTTGCCAACAGCAGCCTGCAAGATGCCAGCATGGTGTAGTGGTTAAGAGCAGCTGGATTCTAATCTGGAGAACCTGGTTTGATTCCCCACTCCTCCACCTGAGCGGCAGGGGCTTATCTGGGTGAACCAGATGTGTTTCCGCACTCCTATATTCCTGCTGGGTAACCTTGGGCTAGTCACAGTTGTCTCAAACTCTCTCAGCCCCACCTACCTCACAAGGCATCTGTTGTGGGGAGAGGAAGGGAAAGGAGCTTGTAAGCCACCTTGAGTCTCCTCACAGGAGAGAAAGGTGGGGTATAAATCCAAACTCCTCTTCTCTAGGAAGCTCAACAGTGCAGTACAATGGCATGAAGTTTGCTCTTCCCTTTTGCAGGTCCCCTGCCTTTGATATTTCATGGCACGCAGTTTCTGAAAGTGGGGATACTGACTTGCAGCTGAGGCCAACAGATCAACAAAGGTCTGGGAGGCAGCATGCTTTAGTGGTTGGAGTGCTGGACTAGGATTTCACAGACCCAGGTTCAAACCCCCAATCTCTGCAATGGAAGTTGAGCCAGTGGCACGCTCTTGGCCTATCTTACCTCACAAAGTTCTTGTGAGGACAAAATGGAGGAGAAGAGAACCACGAAAGCCACTTCGGACCCCCACTGGGGAGAAAGTCAGAGTATAAATGAAATAATATATAAACCATACCCTCCCTAGTTTTGTTCTGCCCTTTGGAAAAGCTAGAGGTCATCGCTATCTGTTCAGACAGCAAATCACCTGTTTATTTCCCCAGTTATTTCTCCGGTTGCTAACCTGTCACTGGGCCAGGGCAAACCTAAACCAGGCTTCCCCAGTGGGCCACAGGCTTATCAAAACCCTTCCCAGCCACTTCCACCCAGTTCTTACCAACAGCGGGAGCGTCATATTCATCCCCCAGGAGGATCTCAGGGGCCGAGTAGGCCAAGGAGCCGCAACTGGTGGTGAGCATGGTGCCTGGCTGGAAGCAGTTGCTGAAGCCAAAATCCGTCAGCTTGACCACCCCCTGCTCTTGGAAGAAAACCACGTTCTCAGGCTTGAGGTCACGGTGCACTACGTGGAGGCGGTGGCAGTACGAGATGGCGTGGACGATCTGGGCAAAGTAGTGCTTGGCCCGCTGTTCCCCGAGGCCACCCTCGTGCTGCATGATGTGGTCGAACATGTCTCCGCCGTCGCCCAGCTCCAGGATGAGGTAGAGCTTGGAGTGGGTGTCGATGACCTCGTAGAGGCGCACCACGTTGGGATGCTGGACCAGCTTCATGCAGCGGACCTCCTGCAGGAGCTGGGTGGCCGCTCCACCGTCCAGCTTGCTCTTGTCAATCACCTTGACCGCCACCCGCTCGCCCGTGAAGACGTGCCGTGCCAGCTTCACCACCGCGAAGTGGCCCTTGCCCAGGGTGCGTTCCAAATCATAGAGGCCGGCGATCTTCCCCTCCGAGAAGGCCCGTGTTCCAGCCATCTCTGTGGCGTGCTGCGCCTCACAGAGGCCTAGTCATTCGGGAAGCTGGAACAGAGGGAAAGAAACGGTTAAAGAAGATTAAAGTAGTCAGATCTACAATATATCTCAGAAAGGAGTGGGACTGGCTTCGGAACTGGGCTGGTAACCGTTTGCTGAATATGATTTAGGTATTTATACTCTGTTACCCCATAGAAGACCCAAAACAGCATACATCATTGCTCTTCACTTTTCCATTTTATTCTAACAGCAGCCCTGCGGGGTACATTAGGCTGGAAAGCAATGACTGGCCTAATTTTCATGGCAGAGTGCAGATTTGAACCTGGTTCTCCCAGATCATAGTCCAACAACCAAACTAGTGTTGTCAGTGGGACCCTTCAGCCAGTGAAGGCTGGAAAGAGGACGGTGTGTAAACAAAAGGATCCAGAGCACCTCACAGGTCTCAAGCAAGCAAGTCAGGCCCCATCAAATATGAGACTAATTAGGAGGTTTTCCTGAATGAATTCTGCGCCCATTTCATTGAAGGGAAGGCAGCACGAAGCCTAGTTCAGAATAAAAGAGACACCACAGACCATGCAGAGCCTCAGCCAAGCCTCCAGCATGGTGCAGTGGTTAAGAGCAGGTGGATTCTAATCTGGAGAACCGAAGAATTCCTCCACCTAAGTGGCAGAGGCTTATCTGGTGAACCAGAGGTGTTTCTGCACGTTTAGGTTCCTGGTGGTTAACCTTGGGCTGGCACAGGTCTTTGGAACTCTCTCAGTCCCACTGACCTGCTGTTGTGGGGAGAGGAAGGGAAAGGAGCTTTTAGGCCACCTTGAGTCTCTTTACAGGAAAGGTGGGTTATAAATCCAAACTCTTCTTCTTCTTCCACTGTCCCACCTTTGGGAGCCAGCCAGCCACACTGGGCACCTGTGTGCCCTCCTCATAAACATGCACTTGACTAGATACATACAAACATACCCCAATACTCAACACAACAGCAATGTTACTAAGGCTAGGAGTACTACCATTCCCACTGCCAGCAGGGGCTGATGGAAATTGTAGTCCATGAATATCTGAACCGCCATCTGAACAGGACACCCCTGTTGTACAGGCTGGCATAGCTATGACCTATTTTGGAATTTCATGAGTCACTGAACTGCTATAAATGTGTGCTTTTATATTACATAATTTTTTTAAAATAGTAAGGTCAATAATGAAATAGAGAATACCACCACTGGCTTATGTAGGGTGAGGCAAGCCAGGGTGCGTGCCCTAGGCGTGCCACTTGTCTGGGGGCACCCTGGCTGCTCCTTGGTTAGGCAGGAAACCTCCACGCCCCCTCCTCTAGGCTGCGGCCCATCAGCCTCCACTGCTAAGAGAGTTGATCTATGGCCATTAAGAACAACTGGTAGACCTGGTCTCTAGCAGATTAACCATTGTTTTCAGTAAATAAATAAACATGCCAGCCCCAATCTGAATTGCTGCAAGTTGCCTCAAATACAACATGCCACCATGAACTGCTTGGGGCAGTTTGCAGACCCTGGTTCTCATAAGGCCAAGAGAGGTGGGATGGATATGGGTGGAGGCAGTGGGCAAAGGGGCTCCTCTAAAGTCCACTCCTCCTGAAAAGCCCTACAGCTGCTGCCTGGAGGCCAGATGGAGCAGCTTCAAGCATCTCAGTTCAGTGAGATGCAGCAAACAATGTCCACTAGGGCTGAGCATGGGGTTCTCTTTTCCCCACACCACGCCTGGTTTCCACATGCAGAGAAAGAGGCAATAAAATACTGAAGCAGCAGCCTGGCCTTCACCTTGGCAGGCAGTGGGTTCCAGTTTTGAATAATTCTTCAATTTAAAAAAAATTGCTGGAAGCAGCAAACTAGCGCTGCAACCAGAAACCTGCTCTTTCACCACTGTTTGCCTGCGGGGCTAGCTTTCTGTCTGCAGGGGCTTTTATAGGGGACTCTCCAAAAAGGTGCTTCTGTCCCCTCGACCAATCTCTGAGGTTATTAACCATCTCATTTCTTGGCAGGGGTCTAGCAAACCGGAGCGATTCCCACGGGGAGGGCTCCCTCCGGAGCACGTCCGCAGTCCCACCCCCCAAGCAGACCCCCGATCTGGGAAGAGGGTCTCGAAGCCCCCGCGCCATCCCTCCATTTAGACGGATCTCCGCAGCCCCGACTCAGAGCCAAGCCGCAGGGCAGAGAGGGCAGCCTTTGCAGCGCAGCCCATCTCCCCCAGCCCCGGCTCTTCCATCTGTGCCCGGCAGTGCCAGGCAGGGGCGCCCTTCCCTTGCCCCCGCCGCCTGCTGCCGTTCTGCAGAAGCGACGCGCAGGGCCCCCACCCGCCCCAGTGCCGCAGCCTCGGCCGGGCGCAGCAAGGGCAGCTGGGGCGCGCACAGCCTGGGACGGGAGCGCAAGGCCTTTGGCGCCCCTCTCCCCTTGCTCTCCAGTCCCCCTCCCCTCCGACCGGGACCCCCTCACTTACCCGGAGCCGGCCGGGCGCGCTCCCCCCTCGGCTCTGCGGCGCTGCGAACCGGGAGCTCCGCTCCGCTCCGCTCCCCACTGGCTGACGTCAAGGAGATTCTTAAGGGGGCCGCGCCGTGGCGCAGGGAAGGGAGCGCGGATGGGGACGGCGCTGGCCCGGGGCGCGCTAACTGGCTCACCCCTCTCCACCAGCCCCTGCTGCTGCTGCTGCTGCCGGGGGGGTTTGCCTGGGCGCAGGGGCCGAGCCAGCGCCGGGCCGCCGCTTCCACCAGGGGGAGGGGGCACGCTGGGGTGGCACCAAGATGGCACTCCGGGCTGGGGAGGCGCGCGGCTGTGCGCGCTACGGCACCTCCTGCGGAGCCAGCCCCGTTAGGATGGCCTGGAGGAGCCCGGGCCGGGAAGAGGCAGGCTGGCAGCCATTGCAATCAGAGGGACTGACTTGAAATGCGGCTGCAAGAAGTGCGCCCTTGCTTTCACCTCCCTGCAGGAGCAGCAGCGCCCCAATTTCTTTTCTGTGCCATCTTGCTGAAATTGGTTTGATTGCTTAATCTGATTATATTTTTGGGTGGCTTTGATTTGGGGTTGGGCTTTTTTTCTTTTTTGTTTTGGAAGCCGCCCTGAGTCCTTCGGGAGATTGGCAGGGTAAAAAGTAATCAATAAATAAATAGTGATTGCTTTTTATTTATGTCCCTATTTATTTATTTAATTTCCCCCACACTTTTATCCCGCCCTATCTCAAGGGCTCAGGGCGGGTTACAAGAATGAAAACACAACAAAACAATGAAGACAATAGTCAACATTAAAACTATAAAAACACCTGTCACGTTGTAAACAGTAGAATAAATAGCTGTAAAAAATGATGGCAACCTCCCCCCTCTCTTTCGGAGGCCCATTTTCTCAAAGCGAGATATAAAGCTGTTGAAGTGGCTCACACCAGTGGTGGGATTCAGCTAGTTTGCACCACTTCGGTGGAACCGGTTGTTAAAATGGTGCTTGTAAACAACCAGTTGTTAAATTATTTTAATCCCACCACCGGAACCGGTTGTTAAACCATTTGAATCACACCACTGGCTCACACCCACCATTCTCGTTTCCGTTTTACCCTCGCAGCGACTGCTCTGTGCAGCAGGTTGGGGCGGAAAGTGTCTGCCTTCGCGGCAGAGTGGAGCTTTGAACCCAAGTTGGCCAAATCCTAGCCTGGCACTCTAATTACTACGCCACACTGGCTCTTGGAGAAGGATGACTTTTTAAAAATTGTACTTCGTAATGTAAAGCTGGGCAGGGAAGGTGACATGATGGTACAGCCTGATCTTGGAAGCTAAGCTGGGTCAGTACTTGAAATGAAGACCACCAGGAAAGGCAGTGCTGAGGAAGGCAATAACAAACCACCTCTGCTTGCCCTGAAAGTCCCTTGCAGAGGTCACCAAATCAACAACAAATTGATGGCGCAATATAAATTTCGAATGTGGAATGATATGGTATACTAGTACCAATGGTGGCGAACCTTTGGCACTCCAGATGTTACGGACTACAATTCCCATCAGCCCCTGCCAGCATGGCCAATTGACCAGGGGCTGCCAGGGGCTGATGGGAATTGTAGTCCATAACCTCTGGAGTGCCAAAGGTTCGCCACCACGGCGCCTGATCTTGTCATATCTGGGAGGCTGTATTTGGATGGGAGGTCACCAAGGGTCAATACTTGGATCGCAAGCTGCCAAGGAAGGCTCTGCAGAGGGAGACAATGGCAAACTACTTCTGCTTCTCCCTTGTCTTGAAAGCCCCTTGGCTGGGGTCAGCACATGTTGGTTGCAACTTGACCACACGTAGATACACAATGTCAAGGTTCTGAATATGGAACTCACCACCATTAAGTATGGAGAGATGGCCACTAAAGTAACCAGATATCCAGCCTGTTGTGCCTGTGGGCCTTTCATCAAAGAAATCAGCAGAAGATGCAGGTCAGTGGGACTGAGAGAGTTCCAAAGAACTGTAACTTCTCCCCGCCACACTGCGGAATGCCCCCACCACGCCCCCTGCCTCGACGGCCTGGCCACACCTCCGTGGCTGCTCTGCCCTGGCCATCGCGCCCCCACCCCTTGGGCACTATGCCACTGTTTCACTGGTTTGGGGGGGCATACTTTCCACTCCTTGCCCCGGGTGCTATTTTTTATAGATACGCCCCTGCCTTGGGCCTGTCATACATATACAGTCTCACTTACCCCACAGGGCAGAGGTATCTCACCCACCTCACATAAAATGGGGGAATGGAGAACCACATATGAACTCTGAGCTTCTTGGAGGAATGGCAGGATAGAAATGCTCTTGATCACAGTCCATTGCTTTGCTTAGAGAACCATGGGAGATGGAAATGTCACGCACAGTGAGTCAGCGCATAAAACTGGCAGCACCAAGACCCTAAAGGCCTTTCTAAATTCTCCCTTCAGATTGCAGGTGAGCGTGAGCAGTAGACTGCATATCTGAATGAGCCCGTCCATAAGAAAGCAATCTCCATGTAAATAACAACATAGCACTGGCAAGGAATAGCTGATCCCTGACGTGCTGTAGGTAGGGGGGTTGTTGGGCAGGGTATGTATGTGTGTGAATTAGAATTCGAACCTGCACCCTCGCTGACTGCAGGGGCAAAATCCAAGAAAAATGATCATTTGAGACAGTTGCTGGTAAAAGTGGAGCACACTGATGGGATAGAAGCTGACAGGTGAGTACAGAAAAATGAGCAAGTTCATATCCTTCTGCGAAACAATGTGTGTGTGGGTGCATGGGCCTCCAGTTAGAATCCCAGTAACCAACCAGGACAAATTTGTTTTTGTTTTTTTTCTTGTTTGATCCCCCCGAAAAAACTC
Source organism: Sphaerodactylus townsendi (assembly GCF_021028975.2). Taxonomy (NCBI): domain Eukaryota; kingdom Metazoa; phylum Chordata; class Lepidosauria; order Squamata; family Sphaerodactylidae; genus Sphaerodactylus; species Sphaerodactylus townsendi. Next base: position 27,072,467 of record NC_059438.1, read on the forward strand.
AGAAAAAAACCATTTTTAAAAGATATACGTAAAGTAAAAACAAAAATTTAGCAACAGTGGAGGTGGATCTAGGCAAGTTTTTATGTGGTTTAGGTGGTACAGGTCTACATAAATATCAATGGGAAACCTCGAAAGGATAAATATGATACATTACAAACTGAAGCTGCGTCCAGGCAACATAGCAGTGAGGAAAGTGGTCCATGGTCTGGAAATGAGACTGCTTCCCATGTATCAGCCTCCCCAGAGGACCAGAACAAATATCACTTGGGGCCAGTTATGGATTATTTGACACATTAAATGGGTATTGCCTTGACCCAGATAGCCTAGGGTAGCTGGATCTAGTCATGTCTCAGAAGCTAAGAAGGGTCAGCCCTGGCCAGTATTTGGATGGGAGACCACCAAGGAAGCCTAAGGTTGCTTTGCAGAGGCAAGCAGTGGGCAAAACCACCTCTGAATGTCTCTTGCCTTGAAACCCCTGTGGTCAGCTGCAACTCAACAGCAAAAATAAAAAAAGGGGGGGGGGAAGAGCTATAAACTGAAAATTGACTTTAATCAGAATTCTCTGTGGATGCAGAGGAGCATGTAATTCCATGCCATCTGAGGTAAAAATCTTGACTAGTTCACATCAAAAGCACAAACTCAGCTACATTTTAGACCACCAGTGTCAAAAAAACACTGTAATAGTGTGTGACTTTTGTATTTCTCCATCTCTGTTGACTCATTAATGCCAGTCACATGCGTTTATGGAGAACAAGGAGCATTCGTCTGCCCCCCATGTGTTTGCAGCCTTTCTGATTGACTGACGCCAATGGGCAGCCCTTGTAGGCAGTTTGGAAACTGCAGCTGGTGCAAATGCAGCAGCTCAGCTTCCTGACAGGAAATGCATAAAATCTAGAAAAAGAAATTTATTGCAGTTGGCTCCCAGTTTGTTTCTGCCCTGATCAAAAGTGCTGATTGTCAAATGGCCTTTTTGGCACTCAGGATAAGCAAGCTCCTCTCTGGCTTCTGTTAGCCTGGCAATAAAACTCGGGAGAACCAAAACAGGCTATGCCTGATATTCAGAGTCTTTAGGTATTGGAGGTGTTGTTTTTAAAGGAATGCAGCTTCCATAGGAGGAAAAAACCCATTACAAGGGACCATTAAAAAGACTGTGAAGAGAGGTGAAGAGAATTTTGCTGGACTATTCAATTCATGTGTAATTAAAAAATGGAGCAAAAAATGCCCACTGGGTCATTTTGGGTGAATTGCATTGGGGGCAGGCTGAAGCACCTTCCCACTTACATTGCTGTCCTGATCTAAACTGGACAGTCCCTTGCAGTACTTTTAAAAATAAAATCTCCATAGCTGACATCTGGCGTATAGACAATGAGTTAGGGATCTGACACCTTATTAAACAATGTGATGTTTCATTTGGCCCTCAGGGGCTAGGCATTCAGAATACTTTTTGAGTATCCCACTTTGTAGAGGAGACAGTGATGGTTTTCTTCAGCTGGAAACATCTGCCTAGAATTCAATTTCCTTTTGCCTGCACACCAAACTCTGGTCCCCCCCATCCACCCACCTTTCCTGGAGGATCTGCCAAATTCTTTTTTTTTCTTTTGGGTCAGAAAGGCAGCTTTGCCTTTCAGTTTGTCAAACCTGACAACGTTATAAATTAATATCCTGAATATGGCAACTTTCAAGCAATTTCTCCTATTCTTCTTTCTAAAAAGAACCATGGGTCTTGCTGGTTAAAGGGGAGACTAGAGATTGGGGTGTGGGGGGGGGGGGCAATCACTGCTGTAGCTTTTCATTGGTTTGTTACCTTTTATTGATTACATTTTTTATTTAACAATTTTTATGCTTCTTCTCTAGGAACCTGTCTGAGGCAGTTTATAAAAGATAAAAGAAAACCAATAAAAGCAAAATGATAAAATGTATTAAGTAATATCTAGCATTAACACCCAGCACAGTATAAAAACACAGACCATTAAAACAATGGCAGCTTTAAAATAGCAGTTTCTATACCAAAGGATTGTTTTAAAAATATATTCACATGAGGAGGCCTTCTTAACACCATTACCTTAAAATTTGCTTAAAAACTCCTTTTTCTCTCTTTTTAAAGGTTGGACTGTCTGGCCGGATGAAGAATTAGAAAGCATGCACACTGTTATCTGCTATTCGGTTGGAACTAATAATAACTAATAAACTTATTATTTACATGGATGTTGTTTTTGGTTTTAACTTTTGAACCAATGTGGCTGTAAGCAACTTGAATCTCAAACTGAAAGAGTGTATACAATACAAAGGGGGCGTGCAACTAGAATAAGCAAACAAGCAAATATTTGCACACAATGTGGCAAGCAGTCATAGACTGTATAACTTGTGAGTTGACTAAATCTACAATACATACATCAAAGACGCTGTGTCTCCATAATGCCCAAGTACATCTTCGAGTCAGTCTCACATGCAGACAAAGGTTGCAACTTGCATCCCTAAGAACTAATAAGCACTTTTCAATTGCTTCCGTAAACTTTACAGGGATAGCTAGTAACTAATATTGAATATTGAAAACCCAACACAGGCCACCAGCTTCTGGATATATTCTGGCTTCAAAAACATTCAAAAGCTCGTGAGTGTGTGGTACCTACAATGTAAAAAAATATATATTATTGTTCACTCCCATATTACAGTTCCAAATCGAAAAGGCAGTGTTTTCATACTACTTTCAGTGCAGGTCAGTGCATATAAACCTGTTTTTACAACAATCTGAAATAGAATATATATACATGAGTAGGTCCCTGTTTCAGTAGAGATATTCTATTCTAGTACATCTAAACAACAAAGACAACGTTAGACATAAAAACTACCAAGTCGGACTTCTTTTGGCTCCGCAAAGCTTTCTCTTGCTGCAAAAATGTCCTTGAAACGAAAGAACTCTGGCAATCATTTAAAGGTCAGTTGCCAGCACACCTCCTCACTTCTGAGGCAGGAAGAGCTAAAGAGACAAAGAGAAAGATTTGGAGAGCTGGGGGCAAATTCCTGACCTAATTTCCTGGCCTATTAATGTTTGGAAGCCATTTCAAGGATCTGAGAACTGGTACCATTTTCTTGCCTACAGTTTTCAGCTCAAAGTGTGTCATTAAATAGAATAAATTTCTTCCAGAGCATGGGATGGATAAGGGGGGATGGGGGTGGGCAAAGAGACTTTTTATTCCAAGTGTGAGGGTGTCTAAAGGGGACTGCTACATTGTAGTAGTGCACTGCAGGCCAACAGCACCGTGAGTAGAGAGCGTTGGGATATAGCGGACCTGCGACGCTGCCGGTCGCGCTCGCACCTCCTCATCCCCCCATGAGTCCGCGGGTCATGAACTGTCTGGCTCAATCACGGGGATGTGGTCTTGCCCCCAGGTGAGGATTGAAGCTCAGACGCAGTATGCTTTCCCTCTCCGCCGCGTAGCCAGATGAGATCATACATCACATGATGATCTCCCGACCTCCCGCCTCCCGTTCTCCCGGTCCCCAGTCCTCCCTTCTACACGCCCCCGATAGGAAGTAACAATAAAAGGTGCCAGGAACCCGGCAGGCGGGAGACTTCGCTGAGGAACACGGACCTCCGGTCTCCCGCTGCTAGCGATCTCCGCCAGATGTTATCTCGGCGTCTCATCTCGTTCTTACGCTGACAGCGTGGGTGCGACTACAAGCTGGTGCCGAAACCCGGGAATCCTCGAACCTCCACCCTGCTCACCGTGCGCCTGGGGAAGGGCAGCGTCACCGAAGTCCGCTGGACCGGCGCATCCAGGGACCACCGTTTCGTTATCGCCTGTCCTCTGGATCGGCGCATCAAGAGACACGCGTCCTAGGACGCTCGTCCGGCGGAACACCCGGTGGTATTATGGGAGCTTGCAAAAGCAGGGCCCATGACAAGCACGTTGACGAACTGAAAGCGTTAACGAAATGCGGCAGGGTCCCCGTAAAGAGAGGGGAGCTGCGCCAGAATAGTTGAGATTGAAGCTCAGTGTCCATGGTGCCCAGAGGGGGGGACGTGAATCTTAAGGACTGGGAAAACATCCCGGGCGCACTCTTGGCACCAGAACCTCAGCGCGCCGATTATGGCTGCTGGCGTGGAGACAATGTTTTGTCGCCATCAGCCTGCAGACCTCACGGCTCCCCTGCTGTAGGCAGCCCTCCTTCCGATCTTTCACCTTCAATTTCAACCCCGAAGATTTTCTCTATCCACTAAATTGGACGCCTGTCCTCCTTCTGCCCCCCTCGGCTCCTTCACCCAATTCAAACTCTCCGGCTCAGCCCTCCTGCTCCGCCTTCGTTTCCGAAGCCACTGCACCTCCGTCAGCGCCGCGTAATGGTGGCGGGCTTCAAGACTCATAAAAGCAGAGCGTGGTAGCCCGCGATCTGCAGAAGAAACCACAATGGAAGGCGATGCTGAGATTCTTGCATTGTGCCCCGTCCACTTCACAGATACTGAGGGGGAGGGTGAAGTCGTCAGCGTGAGGTTAATGAGTGCCGCTAAACTATAACATCGCTTACCGAGGGCTCCATAAAGCTTAATGCGGGACGTAAGAGTCACTAGCCCCTACGTGAGAGGCATGCTGGAGGCCATCGCATAGGAACCACCTAATGGTTCCAGGCGACTGGAAGACCACCTTTCGCATGCTCCTGGAGCCCTGCACAATTTGTGGTCTGGGAAGGTGAGTTCGACCAGCAGTGCTTCAACAGAGCAGCCACCTCTGAAACGGCGCCTGCGCCGCTTACAGCTTTATGGCCCCGATGCTGTAGCCCTAACGATCAGATTGTCCTGCCTGAGGCCACCCTTCACGATTAAGCCTCTGAGTGCGCCTATAAGGCATTTGTTAAGGTCCCCAACGCCGGCCCGCCAACCCAGAGTTTCTCCTCCATCTGGCAAAAGCCCCAAGAGCCCTATGCCGATTTTGTGGAGCAAGGCTCCAGGCGCTCCAAGAGGCGGGTAGATGGCGAAGCCCAGCAGCGAAGGCTCACTCATAAGCCCGCCGCGGGAGAGCGCCTCCACGCAGTGCCGCAGGGCAACGGCAGACCTGGGCAAAAATCCTGAACTTAGCGACATGCTTAAGGCCTGCCGGGACATGGGATCCACTCCGCCTGCCAAGCTGGCCTCCTCGCCGCAGCACTCTCCTCCGGTAGCCCCAGGATGAAGCTACTTTAACTGCGGCAGACCCGGACACTTCCGAAGGGAGTGTAGGCAGCCAGCCGGGGGGGCCTACAACCCCGATGGAGGAGGGTCCTCAGGAGGAGAAGGCCACCAAAAACCCGGTGCCTTACGTTGCCAGAAAGGCTTCCACTGGAGAAGCGAGCTGCCCGTCCGGAAGCTCCCGCCCGAGGAAGCCTCCCCAGCCCAGGACCAGGAGAGTACTGAGAGCAGACTCAAGCGCCCCTAGGGCCCTGCCAAAACCACCCGCCTCTCGTGGCATCTCGCACGCATGCACCCAGCACATCTCCTTTAAGTTCCCCCACGAGGGTTCTTGTGGCTAGCCAGTATGGCCGAGCCCATCCCTACGGGGACAAGGTGGGCTAGTGCTGCCAAAGGCCTCTGCCGCTGAACAGGGACTGTTCATCGTCCCTGGAGTGATCGACTCCACGCACCAAGGACCCATCCACCTCCAGGTCTGGACAAACATCCCACAGGAGCTGCCCGCCGGAGCCAGCTGCGCATCAGCTGATTCTCTTGCCCCATGCGCTGCCCGCTGCCGACCCAATAGAATACGAGGCCCCAGCGGCCAACATGGTACAGCCTAACACCACCGTCGCTTAGCCGGTGGAGGCGCCTATCGGGAGCTCCCGTGCATATCTGGAGCTTCGCCGCTAGAAGGATGTAAGTTCAAGGGCCTGGTGGACACGGGCGCTGATGTTACCTTCATCAGAGCAGCCGAGTGGCCCGACCAGTGGCCGACCGGGGCTTGCCCGCACATCTGGGGGGTGGGGAGACAAACCGGCGAGCCGGAGCATCCGCCCCGCTCCCACGGTCAACAGCCCAGGACTCGAGTGACAGCTCACAGTCCCGCCCATCGTGGACATCCATGTCAATCTCTGGGGAAGGGACCTCATGAGTCAGGTCAGGCTGGTCTGGGGCCGGGTAAAGCCGTCTGCCCGGTCGTTGACCCCAATCTTGCCCTCGGTATTTTCTGATTCCAGCAGGAAAACTGTTTCCCTCTCCCCTCCTCTCCTCCTTCTGTTTTTACGACCGAAGTAAAGGCGGGAGGGCCAATTGGCTGGCTGGCCCTCCCTGGATTAAAATCTGGGCCCGTCCTGATACCGTAGCACTGTCAGGACAGGCCCCAGTTTAAAAAAAGGGGCTGCTGCCATTATGCCCCTAATATACCCACAAGGGGGTTGCTGCAAGCCTAGATCCTCTCGCGGATTTGGGTGGGGTGGTGTTTGCCGCGCTTCGGCAGCTTACGCCCTTAAGGAGGCGGTCTCGGCGAGGCGGCAACCCGGGATAATTAGATCTGTTGCACCATCCCGCTTCCTGCATTAGCCACCAAGGTCACGGTAAGTGCAACTCCCTTGCAAAGAAACCCCCCCCTTCCCTTTTCCTTGTGTGTGCGAGGGAATTTGCCTCTAATTGCGGATCGCTTCACTCCCCGGATGCACCCATCCCCAAAGGTGCTCCCAAAGCCCCCTTTGTGTTGCTGAAGTTAAGCATGCATACCCACAATCCCCCCAGGTTCGCCTGCTCCCTCCCCTCGAGGGCTCCAGGACCCACCGCCTTGGCGCGCCTGATGGCGGCTCTGAAGCCAATTCCCACCAGGGTGGCCTACCTCCCTGCCCTCCCTGTCAAGAGCAACTAAAGAAAAGAGGAGTAGGCGGCCCCCAGGAAGGATTGCATTAAAAGCTTTAACCTTCACAGGCTGCAAAACAAGCCCTTCTTCCCTTCTTATATTAAATTCAAAAAAACTTCTCCGCCATCCGCCCTAGAACTGTTTGGAGCCTGGCGGGACCCGCCCCATTAACCTGGGAAGGGGGGTGTGTTTCAGTCCCTCTTCCCTACAGGTCCCCACTGGGCCAATGGACTCCGATTAAGCCATGACAGGCCAACCCATGGAATTGCGTGGGAGGAAAACCAACCCCATCCAGGAGATGGAGCACATCTCTCTAAAGGATCCCGCCCAGCGGTCTCAACAGGCAGCGCCCGTCGTAGCCGAAGACCCGAATGACCTGGGGGAGGCGTCAAGGCGACCACCAGCCAAGCCCTAGAGCTGCTGCGTAAGCAGAGAGCCACCCGAGACACCCGGAGAACCTCTGTGCGGCTCTCGCTGCGATCATCACCACCAACTTCGGCGGCCACCATCGCTGCCTGCTGCTGCTGCACTCCTGCCCGATGGCGATGCGGCCACCCACTGGCCGAGCTTTCACCAGACCAGCATCTGGGAGCAGTTTGCTGCCGCTGCCAACGTCTCATCTTTCCTGCCTGGGCCAGTACCTGGGAGTCGGGGAGCCTGCTAAGCTCCCTGCCTGCTCCCCGTCTGCAAAGCGCCCGGAGACTTCCTAGCGGAGTCTGGGCTAAGCCCCTTCATAGAATGCCTCATCCATCCAGGTACTCTATGAGCGCCGACTGGGGACCCGTCGTCCAAACCCTCCCGGCTGGCGCTCTCTCCCTTGTCACCAAGACCCTGTCGCTAACCCACGAATCTAACACCTGCGCCCACGCACATCACCGGCGCCAGCCAAACGGGGGAACCGACCCGGGCCCATTCGATGGGCTCGGCCAGTGGAACTGCACGCACATGGAGGACATTTCCCCCGTGTTGGAAACATCCTGCCGCTTTCCCCAGGGGCTGGTTCTGGACCCTCTCTTGCGGGAGAGAGAACGTTTAATTACATTCCCAGCCCGACTCTCTGCGGAACTCTTTGCTGCCTCCAAATTAAGCTACTCACCATCGTCCTGCCCAGGCTCCACCCCGGGAGCCACGGGCAGCCCGCCCGCCCGCCCCAGCTCAGCTCTGCCTTTCAACCCCTCCTGGCCGGAGCGGCGGTCGCCCTCTCGAAGCGGAGTTAGGTCTCCCTCGCAACTTCCCTAGTGGGAGTCCCCGGACTCGCTTCCACCACAATGCCTTAATGGAGCTATTGGCGGCTGGCCTTATTGCCGCTTCGCGAGGGATCCATCAACTCTACCTCCACCGCTCTGGATGCCCTGGCCTCCGAGCAGCAGGAACTTCGTCCAAAGCGACCCTAGACAATCGTGCCTAGCTATTGATTACTTGTTGTTTGCTTTCACCAAGGTTGTGAGAATGTACATAACATGTGTTGTTTTAATCTTTCTGATAATTCCCAGTTGATTCACATGAAAGTGCGTGAGCTGCAAAGTTGTGTATCTAATCTGGAAGTATGATGTTTTACCCCCCATTGGTGGTTCAGCCCTCTGGAGCTGGCTGCCGGGAGGATGGTTGAGAATGCTATTGTACAGCTCTGCATCCCGGTTTGATCGTGTGCCTTGTTATCCGGATCTTGTTTCGTTCAATGCGTGTCTAATATTGCCTGTAACATGTGTAAGAAACCCCTCGGATTTCCCCTACCCCGCAGCCAAGTTCTAATGTTACACAAGCAGCTTGGCCAGCTTGACCAAGCGATAGCGGAGGAGAGCGGCGTCCATCTAAATCAGCCCCTTAGCATTTAGGCCCTCCCTTCCATATACAAAAATGTAAGGAGGGAGATGTAGTAGTGCACTGCCGACCCAGCAGCACCGTGAGTAGAGCGTTGGGATGCCAGCGGACCTGCTGGCCTTGCCCGGTCGCATCGCACCCCCACTCCTCATCCCCATGAGTCCACGGGTCATGAACTGTCTGGCTCCAATCACGGTACAGGGACAATGGTCTTGCCCCAGGTGAGGATTGGAAGAGCTCCAGGCAGCGTATGCTCCCTCTCCGCACGTAGCCAGATGAGATCATACATCACGGACATGATGCTCTCCTGACCTCCCGCCTCCCGTTCTCCCGGAACTCCCCCCAGTCCTCCCTTCTACACGCCCCCGATAGAGTAACAATAAAAGGTGCCAGGAACCGGCAGACGGGAGACTCGCTAGGAACACGGACCTCCGGTCTCCCGCTGCTGGCGATCTCCACCAGATGTTATCTCCGCGTCTCGTCTCGTTCTTACGCTGACCGCGTGGGTCGACTACACTACATCAGCTCTCAGACGCAAATTATTCAATTTATGTTGAGCACTTATATCCCACCTGCGGTGACCCTTCCACCCACGGGCACCAAAAGCGATGTCCACTCTTTATTTTTTCTGTATAAATAAATATATATTAAGTGCCAACTAATATTTGTTCCCTTAATTCTTCCCCATTTGGTAACTGCCACCAGGAATATAAATTTTAACAAATCCCTTTACCTTCTTTTCGTAGTGTGTATGAATTTATAATTGGCACAAAGAAACATAAACCAAATTATCACCTTTGTAGGTATTGTTTATGTCACACAGTATAAAAGCTTATGTTTCTTTGGGTAAATTATCACACAATAATAAGCCTGTGTAGATATTGTTTATGTTATGCAGTATAAAGGCTTATTTACACTTGTTTAACTGTATGCATATTGAATATTAGAGATATTGGTACATTAATACTATTGGGACAAATAGTATAAAATTGTTTTGGACAAAAGAAATAACAATGTTTTTTGGCAGCTGAAAAATGCAGATGTTGCAAAGTATACGCAAAAGATATCTGGTGTTTATCAAGCTGGGATAGATAAGTTCCATTTTTGAATAGGATCTGTGTTGTTTGTCTGTTGAGACCATTATCAGCCTAGCTAGAAACTATTTTGCCTTACCAATCAGTATTAGCCTCAGCTTTCTAGATGGTTTTCTTCCTCTCCATTCCAGATTTTTCAAAAGCTAATAGCGCGATTCCAGTGGTGGGATTCAAATAATTTAACAACCGGTTCCGATGGTGGGATTCAAATAATTTAACAACTGGTGGGTTCTGGTGGGTTTTCCGGGCTGTGTGGCCGTGGTCTGGGGGATTTTGTTCCTAACGTTTTGCCTGCATCTGTGGCTGGCATCTTCAGAGGTGTATCACAGAGAAAAGTCTGAGAAGGGAAAGTTTAGTGGGGTATATTGTCCATGTCCCAGGGTGACTTTCCCTTCTCACTTAGACACAGTGTGAAACAGACTTTTCTCAAGTTGAAGTTGGCAAACCTAAGCAACATTATGTATCATCCTAAGTAACGGTACATATCACTGGAACATGGAAAACTTGTGCCTAGAGATAGTCAGGACCAGGTTGTTGTGCTGACGCTTTGCCGCCTACCTGCTCTCCATCCCAGATTCAGAAAAACAAGTTTTGCTGACCTTGCCAGAGTTATTTCAGAGTGCCTCTCTTCCTGGAAATGGCTGTGCAGAACGGAAGAGAGCTTTCATTTGGCCTTTTAGTTAACGGTTGGGGCAGAACATATGCCAGACGTGGTTCCCATAGATTAAAAAGCTTTCAGAGCACAGTGGGGGCGGAGGACAGACGTGGCGTCCTTCGTTACAGGGCTAATGACTTCCCAGAATCCTCTCTTTCCTTCAGTCTTGTGCCCATAGTGGCTTAAAACAACTAATCGCAGGGATGGCGGGCCCAAAATACTTCCAGTGCTTGATAGAACATATAGCCACATGCCTCTTTTCTGCACACAACTGCATTAATCAAATTAATCTGGAGCTGCGCTCTTATGAAGCTCCCATCCATTTCAGTGGGGCTTGTGAAGATGAATGTCCCTGGGACTGTGCCCTGCGGGTGAGGCCTGTCTGCCTTCCTCTGCTGCAAATGCTTCAACCTGTCAGCTCAAGTTGCCTCTGCTCACTTGAGTTTTGACAGAGCTATGGGTGAGCCACAACAGGCCGCCAGCCATGGAGGAAGACAGGAAGTCAGACGGAGATTCTGAGGAGAGGAAGAAGATAAATAGAACAAGGGACACCACAAAGTCTAAAAATATTACCAAGAACTTCTGACTAGTTATCATTATGAGTGGGGGGAGGGGGGACCACTAGACCAAGGGATTTTCTGGGGTGAGTAAGCAGAACACAAAATTACAAATCCTCGTGGTACGAATCCTCACAACTAAGACTTAGGCCCCTTCCACACATGCAGAATAATACACTTTCGATCCACTTTCACAATGGTTGAAAATGGATTTTGCTATTCTGTACTGTAAAATTCAGCTGCAAGGTACATTGAAAGTGGATTGAAAGGGCATTATTCTGCAAGTGCAGAAGGGACCTTGGTAGCTCCCACCAGCCCCTTTTCACTATCCAAACAGTCAGAAGTTCCTTACTGGGATTAAAGTCAAGAAAGTCAGCCCTGCGAGGGAGACCACCTACAGCATGAGTTTCACAAAACAATTAACCTGGTAGGTGTAGGCAGGTGAGCTTAGGTACTGGAATCAGGTTGAAGCCTCCTGGAGACAAAACACCACAAAATATAATTTAATGAATTCATTAAAATTATTGAAGAATATTTCAATAAGAACAGGCAGTGATGAATTAAAATAATAAGAAATAAACAACAAAGGACTAACTGCACAGAAAACAGCATTGGTTCAAAATAATGTTACTTGAAATCCTCCAAATTCAAAGGCTGCTCCTTCTGAATATCAGCAAGTCAGACAGCTTGTCTGCATTACAAGGTTTAAAAACTGTAACAAGGAACCGTAATGCAGCACCAAGAATGCACAAAACGAGACTGAAAATGGTCAGGGATTGGAGTTGGCCGAGGCCCAGTGACGAATCAGATCCATGACTAGTAATGTCAGGTCATCACGCAACCCTGTTGCTTGCAGAGACGGATGGCAGGATGACCGTTACCGTTAACAATAAGAACTAATTGAACAGTGAACAGCTAACAGAAGCTCCGGGTTTGAACTCCTGCAGGTCTAAGTTACAACTGCTTTTCCCAGGTCTCTTAATGGCATCCCTCAATTCAAACTCCTTGAAGGCACACATCACCACATTGCTAGCAGATGACCCCAAGAATCAGAATGAGATAAAATACTGGGATTTACTTGCAGGCTAAATCTTCCACTTCTCACAAGTAACAAGGCAAAATCTTCTGCTAATTCACTGGAATGTAGGTGTGCTGTTCTGGCCTTGGAGATCTAGGGAGGCAGGATAGAAACTACCTCCTTAATTCCTTTGCAAAAGGTCACAGCTTTGCTGAATCTCAAGTACAGCATCGTTACTTTCCGCTCTTAAACTTTTCACTGTAGGCCTGAAGCCTGAACCAATGTTTGGGAGACCAACAAACTGCTTTCAGGGACTCTGTTTCTTGAGCAAGAGGATTGTCAGGAAGTGAATGTCTCCCAGGTCAGATTGGCTGGTACAGTGTATGTGTGTATGGGGATTTTTCTCACTTGAGTCACCTGGTTCAATTTAAGCATGTTTCGAAAAATCTCTGTAACTAGTGTAGCGAAATCAGGGTACCTTGCAACTTGATCAGGAGAAGCAATTTTTTAAAGTTATATATTGAGAATTATTTAAATCCTGTTGAAATATGCAATATTTCAGTTTGGAATACACACATTTTGAAGGTGATAGATGAAAAAGTCACATACCAATTTTGCTTAGAGGCTCAGTGAGGGCAGCAAGCCTGGCAGAGTAGCAATTAAATGTTCTCCTCGGTGACTATGCTTAAGTCTGTAAAGCATATTCAGCCACTGAACACTCTCAGAAGGATAAGAGAAACTGACATAATGAAACTGACATAATGAAATGGCAAGTGCGTGTTTTATGTGCAACTGCTCACAGGAAGGAACAGTCTCATTGATCAGCAGAGAAAAGTTTGCATTTCGGCAGTATTTTAAATACCTCTGCGACTGTTTGTAATTTGCCTGGTGCCACTTCCTACATGTGTGCAGAATGCAAAACGTACAGCAGGAATACTAGATGCACTTTTGTCTTGTAGCACATTTTATTCATCTATTACAATATTTATTAAAATACTTTCCCCCATAGCTCAAGGGATTGTACAAATTCAAAAATCAAAACAAGTAGAATCATAGAGTTGGAAGAGACCACAAGGGCAAAAAAAAAAACCCATAATGAGCCAGGGCAGGCTGGACAAGTGGCAGGCAAGTAGTGAGGCTGGGGTGGGTGAGCGGTGGAGGCTGGACAAGTGGCGGGCAAGCAGTGTGAGCTGGGCAGAGGGGTGAGCAGTGGGCCAAAATGTGCCCCCCATGTGACCCAGGTGCATGGCACCTGGGTCATCTGTCCCCTCTTATCCCCTTAGATACGCCATTGACAGCTTACTTAGGGATGCCAGCCTCCAGGTGGGACCTGGGGATCCCCTGGAATGACATCTCTTGAAGTCTTGCCCACGAGGCCCCAAGGAAGAGACGAGACGCGGAGATTTCATCTGGTGGAGAGCGCCAGCAGCAGGAAGCGCGGGATCCCGTGATCCTGGCAACTCTGCCGTGTGCTCGCCCCTCGCACCTTTTATTAGGGTTTCACTGGGGGCGTGTAAAGGGGTCGGGCAGGCGGGAGAGCGGGAGGTCGGGAGAGCGGGAGAATGGGAGATCATCATGTGATGTATGATCTCATCGGGTGGCTACGTGCGGGAGGAAGCATCCGCGTCTGGGTCTAATCCTCACCTGAGGGCAGGAGCCCTTTGTGTCCCTTTGTGTGGGACACCTGGTGACCGCGAGTCAGGCAGTTCATGACCCGTGACTCACGGGGAAGCGGGGGTTGGGGGAGCGTGTGCGCCCAGAAGGCCGTAGCCGGCACCGGCATCCCAAGCGCTCCTTCTACGGTTCTGCTGGGTTCGCGGGCTCACCCCTACAGTCTCATTTCCAGACTACAGAAATCAATTCCCCTGGAGAACACAGATGCTTTGGAGAGCGGAGTCTTCATCATTGTACCCTACTGTGGTGGCCTGTTCTGCCCAGGCTCTGCCCCAGATCTCTAGGACTTTTGCAGCCTGGATCTGGCATCCCTATACCCACATCCGGGAGGAACCTGGCAGGGCGGGACCTAAGCAGGGGGCACACTATACCCTGTTGGTCCTTCCCAAAGTTTGCCTGTATTCAATTCCCAAATCTCCAGGAATTTCCCAGCCCAGAATTGGCAACTGTGCATTCTCACTCTTTTTTTGGAACGTTTTTCAGTCTGAGAAGTTCACAAAGCCTTAGATGAAAATTTAACTTGTGAAAGAAAGCCTTTTCCATGGTTCTAGCACAATGTCCTTTCCAGTATATGCATGCTGATCTGGAAGGAAGGGTGATAAAATGTCTTATGGAGGGCTGAGAACCCACCTCAGCTCCCAAGGGATGTTCTGTCCCCTCATACATCAACAGCCTTTGTTGACGGCACCTGGCAGTGTTCCGACCATTTTGGCCCCTCTCTTCCTGGAAACGGCAGTGCAGGCTAGCGGAGAGATTTTAATTTAGCCTTTAATGAACACTGGGGGAGACGTTTAAAGCCAACGTTCCTTCTGCAGATTGAAAAGCTTTCAGGACAGGTTGGGGCCGCCTAATTCATTATGGGACTAATCTCTTCCCAGAAGCCTCTTCTGCCTCCCGCACAAACAGGCATTAATGAGCTTTGGAAAGAAGGCAGTTGGACACAGTGTTCGCTGCAGCGGACGCAGGGAGTCAGAGGCTTCCACAGACCTGGAAGTATTTCTGGGATGGAAGGGAAAGTCCTTGCGAATATCTCTCATCTCAAGTGCTTTCCAAAACTTTCACGCAAACAATTTATCTTGGCAGCTTCTAGTTCTCACAATGGTAGATTTCTATGCTTTACCGAAGCCTCAATCCTAATCTTTTCTGCATAGTTTGTTTTACTACTGCCTGGAAATCAGATTTCCCTTCTTGCAGTTTCCAATTTCTCCTAGGTTTTCTGTGATCTTGCTCAAACCTGCTTGAGAAAGACTCCTGTTATAGCCTCTGCCCTGGTCTCTGGCAGTGGGAGAAAAATGGGTATGTGTGTGTGTGTACCTTTGCAGCAATGCCACATCACTTCCTATCGCAGAACGGAAAGTGACATCACTTCCAATTATGCATCCAGAAGGGACTCTTCTCGCTGCCTAGCACCCCCAACCTATTGTGTGTCAGCTGTGTATGAAAATTTAGATATTCCCTGTACTGCCTACATGTCAGCCATTTTCACACACGTGCACACATACCTGTCTCTACAATGGCTTTTTTGAAGATTTGTTTTCTAGTAGGTAATGTATCAACATCCTGATAGAATGGTATAGTGCTATGTCAACTGCTGGGATTTGGTAGGAGGAAAAGCTCCCAGTGGCATGGCCGGGGGTCAATAGCCACTGTGTGGACTAGGATAGGGAAACCTACCATCTGGAAGCCCCCCAGGCAGTGTGCTGCATGAAGGAAAGGGCTGCTGTGTGGAACATCTCCTGAGTCTAGCCTTTCTCTCTCCCTCATGTCCAAATTCTCGTATCTGAAACCCTTTCTTCCATGTAGCTCTTGTTTGGGACTGGAGGAGGGGGAAACAGCTGCTCAAGAGACAGAATTAAAGAGCAGGGCTTGCGTGGGAAGTTCAAATGGCCAGCCTGAACCCCACCATCCTTCTTTTGAGAAAGGAACCCCTTTCCTTACTGGTATGCTGAAAGCACTCCAGCTTCCACCACCCTTATTCTTTATCCTTATTACATCCCCAACTATTTTGAATGAATTAATACATTTTCCTGGGACACCCATGTAGCATTTGTGTGTATATGTGATTTTTTCCCCAGCTGTCTTGCCTAGGAAAATGAAACTAGAATGAGACATCAGAATTTTAGATAGGAAGGTTTCTGTCTGCTCTTGAAGGTTGAAGATAATTTTATTTGTGTTGGGATATGACTCCTAATCCATGTGCGTCACCCCCCCCCCAAAAAAAAAAACCTCCAGCAAAGACAGGCCACCCTCAGACACCTTTTCATACTAGTGAAACTGCCCAGGTACATAGAAAATTGTGACACAAAATGATCTAAAAGAAAAACACTTCATCTGCTGGTATTTGGTGGGGTGGAAAGCCCCCTGTGGCATGGCCGGGGGGTCAATCAGAAAATAGTAGTGTATTGATCAAGATTGACTTGGGTGCTTTACATCCTGGAGCGGCTAGGACACCCCTCACCCCTTCAATCTTCAACAACACTGAGGAAACTATCCTAAAGATTTGAAAATAGGGCCCTGAGTAATTTCCACCACAATTTCCATACCTTTGTGCTTTCCGTTTTGTCCTTCCTGTGTTCATGATGGTGGAAAGTGCCATCAAGTCACAGTTGACATACAAGCCCCTAAGGTTTTCAAGGCAAGAAATGAACAGAGCTGATGTGCCATTGCTTACCTCTATGCAGTAACCCTAAATTGTTCTGTCTTAAGTACTAACCAGGGCTTCCTATGATGGTATCCTACCATACTGCTCCATGTTTGGTGAAAAATCAGCAAGGGTGTCCTTTATCCAAAACCGAAGAACACCATAGAACACAGGTGTCAAACTCGCAGCCCTCCAGATGTTATGGACTACAGTTCCAGATGTTATGGACTACAGTTCCAGACTCCAGATGTTATGGACTACAGGGGATGATGGGAACTGTAGTCCATAACATCTGGAGGGCCGCGAGTTTGACACCTGTACCATAGAATCTCAGAAAGGCCTCTTCTAGTTAATGAAACATATATTTCCCCCCATATTTTCATTTGGTTACCTTATTGGTACCCCTAACTGGGTGTAGCCTTTTGAGAACTGCTTGTCTTGGTATTTAGGGAATGTCTTCAGCAAGGAATGACTTTACTGTGTTGCTTCCACAAAATATCTGAGTACCACCAAGCCAGTAAGAGAGAAAGGTAATCAGTCACTGCGGGGAAAACGGACCAAGCGATGCTGACATGGAAGCCCATGTCATCCTTTAGATAGCAGTCATGTGATCTAGGCACTTAATTAGGAGCGATTAATATAAATCGGTGGTCAACATACAGCTCCGAGCAGAGCCACAACGTTTTGTCAGGGCGACAGACAAGAAGTCCAGGTATGGTACATTTTCATCTTTCATGTGAATGGGTTTGTAATGCGGCATGAAACAAATTCCGTGGAGTTGGGTACCACTGTCCAAACTCGGGCATCTCCAGGTAAAGGGAGCGTAATCAGAGTAGACAACTGCTAGGCTAAATAAATACCAAATGGTCTGACTCAATATGGCATCTGCGTGTGTTCCGATTTGACGCATGCAAGGCTCCAGCGTGGCTCCCAAAGTTGATACTCTGTGTGTGCATAATATTTTCAAGAGGAAGTATGAGAAGAGAGTCAGATGTGGTGCAATACTTAGAGCAGGCATAAGCAGCCTTTTGGGAGGCCCCCAAAATATCATGTCTATGTGTGGGCAAAATTGTAGTGGCAGGGTAGGGGGAGAGGGTTGTATTTGACCAGATTTGCTTGGAGGAAGCATTATCAATGCCCCGGGGATTTACCTTGGCTGGTGTTTGTGTGGGTCAAAAAGATGATAATGGGTGTTAAGTCCAGTAGCATCTTAAAAGATTACCAACACTTATTTTAACCTGAGTCAGAGTTCTCTTCTCTGGTGTGATAAGAGGAAATTGTCTGGGAAATTCTTATAGGGGAAAATCAATGCCTCGCTTGTTAGTTTCTCCTCTGTACCAGCAACGCTGCCACTGCCTTGGCTGCTTGGGAGGAGAGCTGGCCCTGAGCACCAAGCACAATAGTTTGGGGGTGCTGCTTATGGGTGCCCACCTTGGATTGGACTAGGATCCGAGAAACCAGATCCAGGTCTCCACTTTGCCATGGAGCTTGACATACTCCTTGTCTAGCTTGCCTGAAAGGGTTGCTGTGAGAATAAAATGGGAGATGGAAGAAAAAAGCATGCCACCCTGTGTGCCTTGAAGGAAAGGCAGGGTAAAGCGAGCTAGACAAAAGCAGGGTGTTTTACTGTGTTTCACCACTTTGCTACGGAGACCTCTAGTGGACCGAATGTTGGACACAGAAGTGAAACTCTGGAACTGAGGCGTTTTCCGCACGCCGTAATTTCCCCAGGGGGAAACCGGGATCATACATACAGGCAGTGGTGGAATTCAGCAGGTTTGCACCACTTCAGCAGAACTGGTTGTCAAAATGGTGCTTGTAAATAACCACCAGTTGTTAAATTATTTGAATCCCATCATCAGAACCGGTTGTTAAATTATTTGAATCCCACCACTGCATAGAGGGTTGTTTGTATCTCGGTTTCTCCCTTCACATGGCTGCCCATTAGCGTGTTAAGACTGAAATGAAGTACTCAAATTAATTATGCACAAGCCCCCGGTTCATTTTCCACACAAATGTTTCTGCACATGGGCGAACATGCCCGTTTTCCCGACATTCTGATTGGCTGTCGCTGTGGGGTGGGGGGAGCAGGTGGTGAGGCCAGGAAAATAAACCAGTTCGTCTCCCGCAGCATTTGCATGGCAGCAGGATTGGTGCAGAGTTTTTCAAAAGAACAGCCAATTTAGCGATTTTTGGAAACCCTGGGATGAAGAAAGGAAATCTCACAGGGTGGGCCCGATGTAGGACTGGAAGCCATGCGAAAATCATGTGCAGACCGGTATATTTCACCTCCCCATCCCAGGATATTTAGTCCATGCGGAAAACACCTGAACCTTCAGCTCAGCCATGAAGTTAATTCAACTTCCACTTTCTCCCTCTCAGCTTAACCTACCTCACAGGGCTGTCACAATGATAAAATGGGGTAACCTTTTTTTAAAATGATACTGAGCACCATGGAGGAGGATGCAAAAATTGAAAGAGAGAGAGAGATTTGGAGAAAGAGAGATTTGAATACAGTGTGGGGTACCTCCTTTTGTTTGCAGTGAGGTTCTGAAATGTGTACAGAACACTCTCTTCTGCAGTACAGAACACTCTTCTTATGTACAGAACACTCTCTTCTGCAGATTTGAGGAAGGGGCTTCCGGCTAATTCCAGAGTTGGGGAGGGGGCTTCAGGCTTCATTATCCTCTCTAATCCCAGCACACTCACCCCTTCTGTGCAGGTGACCTAGAACCATGCTGAGGCTGCTCCTTCTGTCCTTGGGACTCCTGCAGGGAATCCATGCCGTCTTTGCCTCTAGCTCCAGCCATAGCCGTATGGATGAGGTGGGATCCATTCTGGAGGAAGTGGGAAGGGCCAGCTACCCGAGCCTTCTGCATCTGGTCAAAGATGCACCCCCAGGTCAGTTTGGCTCCATCTGCTTGTGCAGCCTTCCTACATTCAACACAGGTCTAATACTGCGAACAACTGCCTTTACAGTATTTCTGTTCTAATGATTTGGATTTTTTTGGCTGCCACATCAGAATTACTGTTATAAACTGTTGATATAATCTGCATAGATTTGGTTTTAACATACTATGATGGAAGAGTCAATCGTTTATTGATTTAAGAGTTATCTTTACTGCTTTCTGTAGGCTGGTAAAAATAACGGGTTTAGTTAGCAGACTGTTCCCGAATCTCTAAGTGGTGACATGTTCCAGGAGTAGAACTATCCCGGGGGGGAGGGGGGGGCTTTGAGGCAGAGTACCACAATATTTGCTTTTTTTTAACAGGTGGTACGTCTAAACTGCAGCAGATCTGTTTAACCCAAGGCCAGCTGTTTCTACCAATTCACAGCTGTCCCTCAGCCAAATTCAAACTGCTCTTCCTCATACACACACCTGCCATCTCCTCTCAGCTGGGAGTGCTCATCTTCTTTAGGATCTTATGAGTAGAAGAACAACTGAACCTCTGAGAAATCATCTCCTAACCATTATTCACCCCACCCCACCCCACCCTTGAGGATGCAGCAACATTATTTTGTCATAGGCTCTAGCTTCAGTCCTTTAGGGCAAACAGTGAGGGAACACTAAGCCTATAGCAATAAATACATTTATACCCCGAAACAAAAAAAGGAGACTCTGGTATTTATGTATTCCAGTGGGATCCCAAAAAGCATAGGATTGCTATCTAACCAGGTTTTGCTTTTCAGATGTCTTCAATATCTTTCCCCCCTTTATAAAACTTCATTTGCTTTCTCAGATTTTGAACAGTTGGCTTTAGAGGTATCAATAGCTCAAGATGACCTTGGGCCAGAGGCCAGCATGATAGAGTCACAGGTATGTTGAAAGATTACATCTGGGACATATGAAGTAGTATTGTTGGTCCATCCAATTCAGTGCTGTCTCATCTAACAAACAGTTTCTCTCCATGGTCTCGGGCAGAGGAGGATCTTTCCCGGCTCTTCAAGGCATGCACTTGGACCTCTGAACTATGGGAGTTCATTATGATGTGGACATTAAGTTGGAAGGGATTACTAAGACATGTACTTGAATGTTTCTGCACACTGGGACTGCCTTTATTGTACCACACGCAAGTTGACCCACACAAGTTCAGATGGCAGCATGCCACGGCCAGGGAACATACTGTAGCTGCACCGGTGTGGCAAATAATCTCAGTTAACCCAAGAGAATTAGCCAGTATTTATCTTCCCTTACAGTGTGTGAATTAAATGGAGCTGAGTTTCAGCTAACTGTAGCATGTGGAATTTCTCTTGTGCAAGTTAACAGGAGTGGAATAAAAACCACCCAGAGGACAGCAGCCTCAGGTCTTCTTTTTCACCTTTTTAATAGAACCAGCACAGTGTAGCAGTTAACAGCAGTAGACTCGAAACTAGAGAACCAGGTTCTATTTTCCACTCTGGGTGAAGCCTGCTGGGTTGACCTCGGGGCAGTCACAGTTCTCTCAGCACTCTCGCAGCCCATGAAGAGACAAGCAATGGGAAACCACCTCTGAACACTTCATGCCTTGAAAACATCAAGGGGTCACCGTACGTCAGCTGCGACTTGACGGCAAAATCACACCTACGAAGAGACACACCCAATACCAGACATGAAATAAATACCATGGTCGTGATACCTGGAAAACAGCTTTATTTTTAGTTAGAATGGGTACTTGTATCTGTATTTCACCCACTGAAACAGCTTGCTTTTTCACAATTCTATAGGAACAATTAACACAACAGGATGTTCTCACTCAAATGCACCCTTGCCTGTTACTTCCTGCTGGGAAACAAATGTGATGGAACAGGATTATCTTTGAACAGGCCCACCAGAAACCAGCAAGCAGCTGCTGAAGGCTCGAGTACAGCTTCACCACTGTCTTTACATTGTCTTGCAAACCAAATGCTCATCAGGTGCCTGCTGTTTTCAGAACATTTTAAAACAGCATATATTTGGTAATTCGTGCATAACGTGCTCGATACATCGCTGTATCAAGAACAGAAACACCCACTAACATTGTCAAACAGTTGGAAAACTGAAGATTAGAAGGCAGGACAATGTGGTGCTAAGCAACTGGTACACAGAGCCAGCTTTTATTTTACAATATTTTTATCCCACCTGTCAGCCCAAGCAGGGCCAGTGCATGGTGGTGATAGGCACAGAGCAAAAGCTCTGCCACAGAGCAGAGCTCTGTCAGGTTTAAAAAAGCCTGTTCCAAAAGATTCCTCTGTTTCAAAGTTTTATTCATTCAAAATTGCAGTTTTAGGAGATTTCCTGTGAGCTTCAGGGAGGAGTCTCAGAGTTCTACTGTTTGCAATCATTACTTATACCCTTCCTGAGCATACACACACTGTTTCTTTACTCATTGGCTGGACTGCTCCTGACATCCCCCCCCCTTTGCTTACTTTTACCTTCTCCCATATTTGGGCATGCTCTTTATGTCATACCTCCCCTTGCCCCAAACCAGGATTTTGGTTGCTATGTCAAACCAAGCCTATTTTTTTTCCTGTTATCTCTCTTGGCTTCAGTTTTGCATTCTTAGCTACATGTGAATTTACAGCTTCTTGCACGAGCTCATATCTTGCTTAAATCTTACATTTCTCTAATACCCATAACAATACACATAATAAAATGGCTTGCCTTAATACACACATATATATTCCTATATATATAGGAATATATAGGAATATATATATATAGGAATATATATATATCAGTGGGATATAAATTTGTAGAAACTGGTGTTGTATAGAGGTTAAATTTGCAGAAACTAGTGTCTTATAGAGGTTAGAGTGATGGAAGGGGATTTGGGAGGCTCAGCTTCAAATCGCCTGCACACTGTCTAACCTACTCCACAGGGTTGTTGTGAGAATAAAACAGAGGAGAGAAGAATGATGTAGTATTTTGCGTCCCTACTGGCGAACAAGGAGAGGTGTGAATAAAGTAAATAAAATTTAAATGGTTTTGGTGCATTGGGGAGAAAAGCAGCGTTTCATTACACATATACATTGAATATATTTATATATGTTTTCAGGGCAGTGAGGTAGTTTCAAGCTGCCCCCACCACATTTAAAAGGTTACCTGTTTTTGCCATCAGCAGGCCAGGTCTCAAATTCTCTCCTTATTGCTCTCCTTCCAGATACTGTCATCAGCGTTGCAGGCCCAGGGAAGGGAGGAACGCTCCCCAAGAAGATGCGTCCGCCTGCAGGAATCGTGCAATGGCCATAAGCTCCCTTGCTGTGATCCATGCGCCACTTGCTACTGCCGCTTTTTCAATGCCAATTGCTTTTGCAAGAAATTCAGCAACACTTTTCCATGTGGCAAGAACTAGCCAAAACTGCAGTAGAGTGTTGAAGGATTTTCTCGACCTTCTGTGCAAGATGGGCTCTGATGTTCCTTTTACTGTTCTAATAAATAGCCTAAATAAAGGAATTACAAAAGTCTGTTTGTTTTCAAAGCAAAAAGTAGATTGCTCTACAACTTTTCCTTATACTGGAGGTTATTTGGACTCAGTCCTCCAAAATGTGTCCTCCCCAAGCACATTTTGGTCCTGAAAGTTGTGAAAAGGAATACTTACTTATTCATGGGCTCTGGGTGGGTTACATGTAGCATATTCAGTCTGGAACAAAGAGCAATAAATTGCCTCAAGGATATGTTGTAATTAAGAAGCCCACTGCCAAGTCTACTGGTCATGAAAAGGTAAATATTTAGCATGCACAGAAACTGAGCCAATTAAAGAAACAAAGTAGTTCATTTTGGAACAAATGCTTCTGGAGGGAGAGAGAAATATGTACCAAACTGCAGGAAAACAGCAAAAAAGGATAGAAGAAACAGAACAAGCAGGGAAGAAGCTTAATAATTCCATTCTGGGGACAAACAAGGAAACAGCAGAAAGAAGGCATCACCCACACCCCTAGCTGACTGGCTTTCCCATATGCTATCCCCTATAGGAGTTTTTTCTTCATTGATGGGCAACATTATCTTGCTCCATTTGAAAGTCACCTCTATGGAAGTCACACTGAATCCTTCTTGCATTCAACTCATTACTGAAAGTATACTTATCTTTATTAGATGCCATAGCTAATTCCTCCTGAGTTAAGCAGCCCACTGAAATGAGACTTTCCTGCAGCCCTGGCAAATATCTCCCATCCTTACCAGAGTTCTCCACCAACAAGATACTGAGCCTAAGCCAATTGTGTAGACTTCTACATGGATGGCCGATCTTTTCAGTAGAATTTCTCCTTTCTTTTGTCATTAAAAACATGGAACAAACACCTATCATTAGTCATATCAGCAGGTGCTCCCAAATAAAGTTACCATATATTAGCTATTTGATACGGCATCAATTAAAAATATTCTATAAATTCCCTCCATCACTAGTGGGCAGGACTATAGAATCATGGAGGTGGAAGAGACCACAAAAGCCATCAAGTCCAACCCTCTGCCATCAGTGGTGTAGCACCAATGGGGCGGAGGGGGGGTGCGACGCCTTGGGTGGAGCTAAGGCAGAGGCATGGCCAGGCTGTGGCGGGGGCGTGGTGGGCGGCGCTGTGGCAGGGGTGGGTGGTGCTGTGGCAGGGGCACAGAGCGTGCTCATGCCCTGGGCACAATTTCCCTCTCTCCGCCGCTGCCTGCCATGCAGGAACACACAATCAAAGCACCTCTGATAGATGGCCATCCAGCTTCTGTTTAAAAACCTCCAAAGAAGGAGACTCCACTACACTCAGAGGAAGTGTATTCCACTGTTGAACAGCCCCTAATGTTTAGGTGGAATCTCGTTTCCTCCTTGTCCTTGTCTCTGGAGCAGCAGAAAACAAGCTTGCTCCCTCTTCCCTCTTGTTCTACTACCCAGAAATCTGCCTTTGTTCAGTTGCATTCCTGGACAATATCTGTTTAGGTGACCAAGGGCTAACAAGTAATTTAGCTGTTTGGATTTGTTGTTTCCCCTTCAAGGCCCATAATTCAATTAACATATGTGATTCATTCCACAAATCTATAGCTGTCTCTAGCTTTGCAATAGGTTTATAGGTTTACCATCAACAGGAAAGATGATTGCAGCCTGTACCTTTTTATTCTTTTTGTCCAATGTCACTTGATTACTCCCTGGCTCATCATTCTTTCCATGTACTTTCTCCATTCTAAACTGCCCCCAGGCAGGTGCCACATTCCCTTAGTTGTTTCCTTAGAACCTCTGGCTATCTCTGCTTTTTCCCCCTGTTTGCCTCGGTGTCTGTCTTTAACATGTCAGGAGACAAGTATTTAGCATGCAGCAAAATGGAGCCAATGAAAGAAAAAGGTAGGTTATTTTGGAACAAATACTGCTGGAGAGAGAGGAGTACACATTCTATCTACATGGCAGGGGTATTCTATAGCCTCTCTGTTTCTCAGGCACCATCTGTGTATCTGTCCATATATCTATTTTTGCAATTGCTGCTATAATGTATTTTAATGTTTTATTGGTATATTATTTATGATATTTTGTATTGTATTTGTTTTATATTTATTGTACACCACCCCGAGCCCTTCGGGGGTTAGGCGGTCTAACAAGACCAATAACAACAACAACAACAACAACAACAACAGATGATGCTTGGGATAACTTCCAAACATGGACAAAAATACACATGCAGTCACACCTGCCCCCTCTTGCAACAGGGATGCTGACTGGGATTGCATGGCCCCAATTTCTTCCTCAGATTCTTGGATCAGCATTTGCTTTCTTGGGAGATGACATTCCAAATCAACACAGACTGCTTTTCATGTATATGCATACTGCTGCAAGGATATTGTATGCACAGAAATGGAGAGAGGAAAAAATATCAACAAAGGAAGATTGGATACAGAAGGTAAGACTATGCAGAAACAGCAAAATTAACAACGTTACTAAAGGACAATAATACAGAGAAATTTGTAGAGAACTGGAAACCTATTGAAAAATATGGTAGAAGAGAAACAATTGCAGGATTTGAGA
Source organism: Sphaerodactylus townsendi (assembly GCF_021028975.2). Taxonomy (NCBI): domain Eukaryota; kingdom Metazoa; phylum Chordata; class Lepidosauria; order Squamata; family Sphaerodactylidae; genus Sphaerodactylus; species Sphaerodactylus townsendi. The sequence continues at coordinate 27,097,691 of NC_059438.1, forward strand.
TCTAAAACAGCAAACTGAAATAGAATATTAGAAATGATAAAGGATGCAGCTGATGGATGCATGATGTTAGGATGGATTAGAACTTAACATTGAGCTAGCGGGAAGTCATTATTTGGTTAAGTCATCCGCAAACCAAACCAGCAATTGGGACACACAGTATACAGAAAACCTACGCACATGGACAGATATCTACACAAAAACTCCAATCACCATCCAGGGCAAAAAAGGAGCACCATAAAAACTTTGGTACACCGCGCAAACAGAATCTGTGAACCTCACCTCCTACAAGATGAATTGAATCACTTAAACAGGGCTCTACAGGCTAATGGTTACTCTAATACAGAAATCAGAAGGGCTGCAAGACCACGAACAAGCCACATGAACAAAGATAAAGAGCCATCTAGAGGGAAAGTGTTCTTACCATACATCAAGGGAACCACTGATCGCATAGGAAAACTGATGAAGAAGCACAACCTACAAACAATCTACAGACCTACTAAGAAAATTCGAAAACAGATGCTACGTTCAATACAAAAGGATAAGAGGAGGGTTCCTTTAGCTACTGCAGTCTATCGCATACCATGCAGCTGTGGACAAGTCTACATAGGGGAAATCCACCAAACGCATGGCACATGACACGTATCAAAAGAACGACGAAAGGCACTGCAGACTATTTCAGCCAGAAAAATCAGCAATAGCAGAACACATGATAAACCAACCTGGACATAGAATATTATTTGAAAAAACAGAAATTCTGGACCACTCTGAAAGCCACTACATCAGACTACACAGAGAAGCAATTGAAATCCATAAGCACATGGACAATTTTAACAGGAAGGAAGAAACTATGAAAATGAACAGAACTTGGCTTCCAGTGTTGAAAAATACTAGAGTCAAGAGACAGTGTCTAACCAGCTCCACACAAACACAGGATGACCATAGACAAAAGAAACAAAGGCCAGGATACTTCTATTCAGATGCTCCCACCAGTGACCTTTGCTATCTCCATTGACACTCCCATGCATATGGATAGTCTTCATTGTTACTCATACTTCTATTCAGATGCCCTCAACTATTGACCTGGTTGCCTTCTTTGTTACTCATAGACTATGTTTCTCCACCCACCTGGACACTCCAACAGATATATATACTCCACTTGCTTTCCCAACATCAGATCCTCTGAAGATGCCAGCCACAGATGCAGGCGAAACGTCAGGAGAGAATGCTGCTAGAACACGGCCATACAGCCCGGAAACCACACAGCACCCAAAACATTATTTGGTTATTTTTCTTTTTTGTATTTCATGTTCTTGCTTTGCATTGATCTGTAACAATGGTGTGAAAGTGTTTTTGTCTTGGTTTTGTAGGGGAGGTTGTTCTTTTGTATGTTGAGAAAATAAAAAATGATTTTAAAAAATCATTCGTTTTTCATGCATCTAGGATTTTCGGAAGGCGAACGTGCAGAATTTAACTTAAAACCACCCTCCGCCAACTAGCCAACCCGCTACGTAAGCAACAACGGAGGCGGGCGTTGCCGCTCTAGCCATACATATCGATGGTCTTTATGGTCGCGGGAGGTAGTAATTCACACGCTCGTATCTCACGACGTCCTGCTGCGCGTGCGCAATTTGAACGGTCCTGTCACCCGTCCGTGCGTCACGTGACACCCAGGGAGCCGCTTCCGCCTGTGTCGCCTCTGCGAGTGGAGTCGCGACTGATTTTTCGTCCTCACGATGCTGTCGTCTTTCCCCGAATTGTATTTCAACGTCGACAGCGGCTACCTGGAGGGCCTGGTGCGCGGCTTCAAGGCGGGCGTGCTGAGTCAGGCGGACTACGTCAATCTGGTGCAGTGTGAGAGCCTGGAAGGTAAGGGCGGTGGCGAGCCTCTCTGACCAGGTGCAGTCTATCTGCCTTCCTCCCCCCGGACCTGGTATCCCTGTGAAGCTGGCAGAAGAATCCCTTCGGTGTGGCTCTTCCCAGGCCCGGCCCAACTGTTACTTAAAGGCTCTGTAGAGCGCTTCGTGTGAATTCTCTTGTAATCTCTACAACGACCCTGCCAAGTAGTCCGTCCGTCTTGTTTTCCCTGCCTTTCTCACATCACAGGATAAGTGTCCCCTCTTAAACGGAAATACAACATTTACAAACAGGAAGTTATATCAGGTCACTTAGTTGTTAGTGGGGGTGTCGAGGCTCCCAGGCAGAGGAGGCATTCTTATGAGGGCTGCTGGGCTTGTGTGGTCTGTCTCATATCCCATGGACAGGATTTGACCCTGTTGGCTGACTTGCTTTCCTGCAGCCCCTTCCTGTCTCTGGGGTTTGCTTCCTGACCCTGCTTTTGAAGTCTCGCCTGTATGTCACATTCCTGGACCTTGTCCTTCTCTTTTCTTCCTGCTGGTGTCTTACTGTTTATATTCTGTGGGCACATGAGTATGGCCAATCTGGGCCTTCATTTTTTAAACCCCCTATAGCACTAAAGATGGTCATTCAACATGGGCAATAATGTAACAGTGGACATTGATCTGTATTGGGGAATCTTTTGGGATAATTGATAATTCTAAAGACTAATATTACTTCAGGGCACTGGCAGTCCATTGATAAGTTCCAATCCCAGTAGTATTTGCCTGGAGGGTGGGGGTTAGTTCAGATGCAGTGTTCCCAGGATGACCCTAACTGCCCAAAAGAATATCTTTCAGTTGGAAAGAGTGTGAGTAAAGACTGAAGCTTCTTGCTATTTAATGGCAGCTAGGATGTGTGTACAGTTTTGTCTGTGTAGTGTCAGTGTTCCTTCCCTGCAAGAGATCCTAACTTGTCTCTTGCTTTAGTGTGAGAGAGGCAACTTCTTTCTTAGGTAGAGGGAGTGTGGTGAGGCCCTGTGTCTCCTAGTTTTAAAGAGCAGATGAAGGGATTGCAGCAGCATCTTGGTGACTGCTGTGGCAAGCAGCACAGGCATGTAAGAAGAGGAGGAGAATAGACAGGGAGGCACAATGGAGTAAGAGTGCATGCATATTAATTTGCAGCGACAGGGCTGTCTTCTTTTTCCTCAAAAGGAAAAAAAGGATAATACATGTTGAGGTCATTTTTAAGAGCAATTTAAGAGTAATTTGAAAGTATTTAAGAGTAATTTAAAAGTAAGGGGTACTTTGTCTTCTTAATTCACAGACTTAGACCCCTTCCGCACATGCAGAATAATGCACTTTCAATTCACTTTCACAATTGTTCGCAAGTGGGTTTGGCTATTCCGCACAACTGCAAAGCGCATTGAAAGTGGTTTGAAAGTTCATTATTCTGCATGTGTGGAAGGGGCCTCTGTTTTACTTTATTGTTTTCTTCCCAATATTAATCACTTCCAAAGTGCTGTGTAATAACCTTTCTTGTTTCGACAGGAAAGTTGTCTGGAAATTCTGTCTGTTGCTATTCATTGTGTGATTTGTTATTAATTGCCTTCATTGCATATTATTATTTTTGTTTATTGGCATCCTGTGTGAATTATTATAGGGTGTCAAAATATTTATGATTATGAACTGTACGGCATATAATCTTTGGAAGTGTTTAATACTGCGAAGGAAACAATAAAATAGAGCAAAGTCTGAATTAACAAGACAAGGCATCACTTATTTTCATATTACTCCTAAACATTTAGCCTCAACACGTGTTATCCTTTTTTCCCTTTTTTTCCCCCAGGCATGTGCCTCTGTTCCTGATTAACCATAACTGTACATCCAAGAAGCTGATGTGTTCCCCCCAGAGGCGTAGCTTCAAAGGGACAGGGGAGCAACGCACCGGGTATGCGCCCCCTGTTGGGGTGTAGCGGAGGCGTTCCAGGGCGGGATGGGGGCTGAGGATGCACTGGTGCCCTGGGCACTTTTCCCCCTTGCTACGCCTCTGGTTCCCCCTCTATCATAACAAATTCTGGGAGGCAGGTCAAGCACGATGAGGATGAGCCCAAGATCATCCCAGTAAGAGTCATGGCTGAGCAGATATTAAAGTGCAGTTCTAGCTGCCCTCCAGTGGTTCTGTTGTACCTGGCATCTAATGGCTCGGGGAATTTTTTTCCCCAGTCACGATGAGAGGCAAAAGGGACTGGAGTCTGAGAAAGACAGCTTTGCGTGTCTTATGCTTTGCACTTGGTGCAATATCTAGAAGTTCTTGAGGGCAGAATTTCTCCAGAGCTGGGATCGCTTTCGGTTGTGCTAAAGAGAAACTCATTTGCTAGCTGTGAATAGAGAGGGTTTTTCCATAGTTGCGAAAAGAAATACGGGGCGAAGGAAGGAAGGCTGCAGCTAAGGTCCTTGAGGTCTTTTTCCTGTGTTGTGCCAGGGAGTCACATGACCCTGCATCATGACTGGGCCTTTCTTTATTGAATTCAATTGTGCTGAAGAGAAGCCCAATTGTTATCTGTGAATGGAGGTGTTTTCACTGCTGCAAAGGGTGGGATGGGGCAAAAGAGGCGGGTTTCAGATAAGGTCTTTGAGTTCTTTTTCCTGTCTTGTGTAAGGGAGCTGCATTGTGATTGAACTTTCCTTCACCAAATTCAGGGTTCTGCAGCTATCCAGTCCCTGTTTTTTCCTTCAGAAGAGAAAAAGATATTGAGCCTCAGAGTTTTGCCAAGGCAGGTGGCTTGAACAGAAGTGGGATCCCCCCCCCTCTTCTCCCCTGTGTGAAGTCTTGGAGATCCCTTCTCCCCCAGAAAAAAATGCCTTGATCAGCCACCCTTTTTGATTCTTAGCAAAATAACAGAGTTATGCACAATTAGGGAATGACCTCCTCAGGGAGGTGCGTCTGTCCGCCTCACTTTCAGTCTTCAGAAGGCAGTTGAGGAGAGTTTTTATGTAGGGCTACCTCTGGCTGATTTAGTTCTTATTTATTGGCAGTCCTAATTGGGGTTTTTAGATTATGATTTTTTATGGGTTGCTGTTAGGGTTTTTCATAATGTTTCATTTGGGTTTATATCGTAATCCAACTGGAGTTCTGCAGGGGAGAAAGACAGCTAATAAAATGTTTTAAATAAATAACTGAGAAGTGGGAGAGAGGTAGAATTTGTCTACTGTCACACACACTTAATATGCTATAGTGCCGTGGTGGCGAACCTTTGGCACCCCGATGTTATGGACTACAATTCCCATCAGCCCCTGCCAGCATGGCCAATTGGCCATGCTGGCAGGGGCTGATGGGAATTGTAGTCCATAACATCTGGAGTGCCAAAGGTTCGCCACCACTGCTATAGTGCTATTGAAAAGTTGAGTGTTTTCAGTGTTATAAAATTCAACTCTGCAAGCAAATATAGCGCCAGTCCTATTGTGGCAAGTGTGGGAATGTTTCCATTCAAACTGGGTGCTTTCTTTTGCATATTGTAAACTTTGGTTTCTCTTTTCAACTTATTTTTCCCTTATTTCAACAGATGGCAAAAAACAAGGCCTGTGTGCTAAGATAGAAAAGGGTGCTGTGATTTGCAGCTTCCTACCATTGGCAATTTTGACAATTCTGCTTGTAGAAATAGAAGGCGTTTTTATATTTTCCGTAAAGACAGTGAACAGTCTAGTTTTTTATGCAACATAATTAGTGTTACATTTTATTTTAAACTATAGATTTACAGGGGGTAAGAAAGTAAGTATTGCATGTTGTCACAATACTTCCTCTAAACTTATTGTTTTACATACATTTGTATTATGTATATGTGTTGGACAAGATTTTTCTAGAATGTCCTTCCAGTGTTTTTCCCCATGACTTAAACATTTCTGAAAATTTTGTGCCACCATCATTTCCCCCTCAAGAAATGATGCAACAGTGGTGTATTGTTAAGAGCAGGTGTACTCTAATCTGGAGGAACCAGGCTTGATTCCCCGCTCTGCTGCTTGAGCTGTGGAGGCTTATTTTGGGAATTCAGATTAGCCTGTACACTCCAACACATGCCAGCTGGGTGACCTTGGGCTAGTCTCAGTTCTTCTGAGCTCTCTCAGCCCCACCTCCCTCACAGGGTGTTTGTTGTGAGGGGGGAAGGGAAAGGAGTTTGTAAGCCTCTTTGAGTCTCCTTACAGGAGAGAAACGGGGCTATAAATCCAACTCTTCTTCTTCTTCTCAAGGAACAACGTGTACCTTTTTTACACGTATGTTTAAGCCATAATACGACAGAAAGTTTTAATATGCACCACCAACTTAATCTGTCATCCAGCACTGCAGAAAGTCTCGTTTATATATTCAATCCAGGCCTATTTTTGTAGCATGACTTTTACACTTGAGGGGCCAAAACAATCCTTGTCATCTGAGTTCTACTGCTGACTTATGGTGACCCTGTAGGGTTTCAAGGCAAGACATTCAAAGGTGCTTTACCACTGCCTGCCTCTATGTGGACTGAGCGAGTTCTGAGAGTTCTGTGACTGGCCGAAGGTCACCCAGCAGGCTTCACGTGGAGGAGTGGGAAATCGAACCCATTTTTTTACATTATAGTCCACCACGCTTAGTCACTATACTATGGTTTCCCTCTATACCCCCTTGCCTAGAAACAAGCTCTACTGACCTCTGTGGAACTTAACTTCCAAGTAAGCCAACTGCTATCAAGATAAAAATTTTGGAAGCAATTGCGGTATCTGAAGAGAAGATAACATATTTTCAGTGTTGCGTTAGATGTGTAACAAGACTATCTGGCAGTCAAGATTTCTCAGTCTTCGTGGTTACCAGGGAGCTGGCACAGGTTCTGAAGCCTCCTTTCTGTTAGGTTTTTTTTTTTCTCTCATGAGTAACTTATCACACTGCTAAAATCTGAAATAGCTGCCAAGGCAAAGAATGTTCCTCAAGATAACGGCCTTGGGCAGTTCTTGATTAATACTGTTCTTACTGAGGTTGGTAAATAGGTGATCAAAACACTTCCTTGTGGCCTGGGGGTGAAACATATTTAGAAAGAGATTTTCCAGCGCAGAGAGGGTGATGAAGGAATTTGTATCAGGGTTGTTGTGTAGGGATCAAAGGGAGCGCGAGGGGTGATGTGCCAAATTGTGGTGGACTTGAACTTTGGTCCTAGCTCACTCTTCTCGTTCTTACCTTCCTTGGTCCAGCTCTGCAGGCATTGCCTTGGCCTGGAATACACAAACAGGCCATTGGAAGGGATTCATCTGCAGCTGACCTTTCATGGATGCTCCCTCCATATCACCAGATGAAGTTGTCTTGCCCTGACAACATTTGTCTCTGGTATTCCTTTGAGAACAGTGTATGGCATACATGAATTATACGTGCGTTCAATGTAACTTGGGAACAGGCTTAAACAGATAGCGTAGAATTATCCAGGACCCAGGGCGTGGCTTAAAGGCACGCAGTGCAGCACCTTTTGTTAAAGCCAAGCCAATACGGTCTGATTAGTGCTTGAATGCGAGACTGGCTGGGAATCCTACATCTTGAGTTCCATGAAGGAAGAAAGGCTTTTGGGGGGAGGTTGGCTGCTGAGGGTGCCCCTGGTCCCCTCCCCTCCTCCCCTTATTCTCTATTTATTATGTGGCCCATTTAGGGGGGACCTTTTGGGGTTCCCCGAGGGGGGTCGGTTTTAGTTCTCAGATGCTGACTGTATTGTTGTTATTGGTTTTAATAGGGAGACAGGGCTAGTATTATATTTGTACTGGTTTTTAACTTTTCCCTGTCTGCATATATTTATTTGTACATCTCCCTGAGCCCTCTGGGGGAGGGCGGTATAAAAATCTGATAGATAGAGAGATAGAGAGATAGAGAGATAGAGAGATAGAGAGATAGAGAGATAAAATATCTGAGGTAAGTGGCACAATGCCAGCATTCATGCCACTTTGCATGGCTCAGTGGGCTCAAACATTCGCACAGGGCTCCCACCACTTCTTGTGCAGCTTCAGCCCCCCTTCCCCCCATTGTATTCTTAGTGTTGGACCATCTGCAACCTAAGGAGATACTCTAAGGTTCAGTCCTCAGTATCTCTAGTTAAAAGGATCAGGTAGAAGATAACACAGGAAACCTCTGCTTGAGACACTAAAGAGTCCCTGTCAGTCTGAACAGACAAGACTAACCTTGATGGGAATTCTTTCATTTTCTTAGAAAAACTGTAAAGGAATTGAAACTCTTGTGGGCTGGATGGGAAACTCTGTGTGGGCTTCATAGGCATATGAAGCAACTGTCAGTCAAATAAGGCGGAGGAAACTGCCTCATTGTTCTCTGGTTGTTTTTTCAACGATTTGGTAATGGTGGTCAGGGTGAGAAAAAATGAACCAGATGTTAGTTATGTTGCGATTAACAGGCTTTTTCTATGGGGGGGCCTGGAAGGAAGAAACCTGCCCTATTGTACTCTAACTAAAGAATTATAAGAATTTATCTTTTAAACTGTTTAGGCCCATCTAGCTCCAGGATCTATCAGGTTAAGATAGTTGCATACCTTAGCTTTTTAATAATGCAAATGAATTAATTGTGAGTTCTTCTCTTCGAATTCTTACCAACTGAGGTAGAAAACTATATATTTTTAAACAAAGAAATAATTATGTTTATTAGAGATGCTAGAAGACACTATGTGAAAATTAACCTTGCAGCAATTTCCAAAACAAATGCCATTATTATAAAATCTCCTAGCATTTCTCAACCATATTAAAGGAAATAAAATTTAAAATCAAACCAAATATTAGAAGCTCCTACACTGCTTTTAGGAATTGAATTGCTGTAGGTGAAACTGACGTGAGCTCACAACTACAGTGGAACCTTGGTTTTCGTCAATAATCTGTCCGGGAAACCTCAATGAAATCTGAAACCGATGAAAACTGAGGCAAACACTGGAAAGCAATGGAAATGCATTGTTGTCGCAAAATTAACACGTGCTCACCAATGAAAACTGAAGCAAATGACAAAAACCGAGACAAAATTTTCAGGGAAAGAAGCAACAAAACCCGAAAACTGACGACAACAAAAACCGAGGTTCCACTGTATATTGAACCATGCATGCTGATCAAGAAAACTTGTGCTACCATCAAAATCTAGCTATAGTATACAGTATTTTAAAAGCCGGACCAGAGGAAGTCTGAACTCGGGGACGATGGCTGGCTGATGTCTGTATGTTTGTTTCTGACAGTGGAAGCATAATTTTGCAGATCTCCCCTGGTTTTTTTTAAATGTGTTTCAGTTGTTTTTATCTGCCAAAATCTTCTCTACTTGCAATTCTCACTTCCATCACGAGATGGCATCTCAGGCCTTCTGTTAACTGTCTGTCCAGCCTTTTTTAATCTGTGTGACCTGGTGATGTGCTATGTTGGGACAAGTTTCCCCATCCGTGTGCCCCTCTTGGCTGACAAAGGAGCCATCCTCTTCTCAGCATGCTTTCCATTTTGGCCTGGCTTTTTTGAGCTATGAGTGTTTGTTTGCCTCGAAACAAATAAGCAAATGCTTGAGAAATCTTGCTGCTTGAGCTTGTATCATTGCACTGGGAAGGAGAGATCTGTCCCTTTGAGGTTTACTTCTGAATGTTCCCTTGAATCCAGTGCATCCCTGTGGGTGGATTTTCCATTTCAGGCTCCCTCTGGCAAAACTGTACATTGCATTCACAGTTTCAGTGTAAGAATCTTGCAGCACATAAATCTGCATGTGTACCGTAGTTGTTCCCCTCAGTGGCAATGATATGTGGGTCTGGTCTGCTTCTCCCCCCCCCCCCCAATTCCCCAGTCTAGAATATGAAGGGAGGCTGGAAGTCAAGGCCTGTCATCTGGAGTACAGCCCAGCTTTGTTCGAGGTTTGCCTAGCTCTGGAAAGGAACTCTTTGAGCATCACTAAAAACAGACACAAAATGGAAAGTGAGCAGCCATCAGCTTGGTATTCAGTGAAGACCACTCGGAGAGCAGCAGCTTGTTTTAAGCCCCCTGGGAGCATCACCCACCAGAGGGGAGAGAAATAAAATGCAGAGCGTCGGAAAAGCCTTTTCAATAGGAACAAAAATCCATCCAGCTTTCCCACAACCAGGTTCCTCTGGAAGCTTGTAAATCACTGCAGCGTAATGACTTTGAGGCAGTTCTCTGCCATTAAATGTCTCTCTGTGTGTCTGTGTGTAATCTAAATCACAGGGTTGCGTAATACAAAGGGCAGATCACATATGCCATTCCGAACTCCTTGGAAGGAAAGGATTGCTGAATATGAGGTAGAATATCTGGGTAAGAAGCTCTCCTGCTTGTCCATAGTATCTGGTTTGGGGTGATAGATTATCTCTGAAAATGAAGGTTCCATTGAGCTATCATGGCCAGTGGGTAGCATTTACCTATTTGGCAGAGAGCACCAGAATGTGCTCCAGTTGGCAGTGGGTTTAGTCCAATCTAGCTGCTTTTAGGTGAGAGTCTTGATGAGGGAGGAGTCAGTCCTTGCCTTGGTAATCAGACAAATGTTTTGCTTGAATGAAAACAGTAGCTGAGGGTTAACTCTGGAAAGAAGACCTTCCTGTCTGCAGTCTGTTCCCCTCAGCAGCAGTGGCGTAGTGGTTAAGAGCAGGTGTACTCTAATCTGGAGGAACCGGGGTTGATTCCCTACTCTTCTGCCTGAGCTGTGGAGACTAGCCTGTATACTCCAGCACACGCCAGCTGGGTGACCTTGGGCTAGTCACTGTTCTTTGGAGCTCTCTCAGCCCACCTACCTCACAGGGTGTTTGTTGTGAGGGGGAAGGAAAAGGAGTCTGTCAGTCTCTTTACAGGAGAGAAAGGAGGGGGGTTATAAATCCAAACTCTTCTTCTAATCTCAGATATCTGTAGCTTCTGTACCTGACATAGATGACCCCTGGCTAGCCTGATCTCATCTAGTCTTAGAAGGTAAACAGAGTGGCCCTGGTTAGAATTTGGATGGGAGGCCTCGGAGGATTACCAGGGGTGTGACCTGAGAGCAGGGAATGGCAAACCACCTCCAAGTGTCTCTTACCTTGAAAACAATCACACACACACACGGCTTCGAGAGTCCTCAGCGGAAAGGACTGAGAACATAAGAAGCGCTTTGTTGGATCAGATCAGTCAGGTGTTCTGTGTAGTTCTCCACAGTGATCCAGAAAAGCCTACGTGGCATCAAGCTTCACTGCTTCTGAACATGGAAGTTCTGTTTGATCTGCATGGCTCGTCTCCCTGTGTTTGTCGATTCCCTCCTAGCTAACCTCACGTGGCAGTGAGTTCTGCAAGCCGATTCTACATTGTATAAATGAATTCCTTTCCTAAGTCTTGAATCGCGGCTGCTCACTGGGTGTTCCTGAAATGCAGCGCCCGCTCTGACAGCTTACGAGGCCTGTCACTGGCAACTGCTGCAAAGCTGAAAAGCGGCACAGATCAACCCCAGCTTCAGGGCTTTGACAGTCACAGCTGCGGCGCTTCCCCTGAACTTTCGGCAGCCAAGATGAGGCACCGGGCTGGGTGCTTGATAGCACGCTGCGGGCGGGCGGACTCCTCCTGCCTGATGGAAGATCCTTGTTCCTGCTGGAGATTGTGTTCTCCCAGAGGAGCCTCGCTGGGAACTTGGCTGAGCTTGCTTCTGGCCGCAGCACCTGCAGGCGCTTCCAGTGCTGGCGGAGTCCAGTGCTGAACTGCAGCTATTTTAACAGCGCACGCCGGCCCCTTTGCATACTTGGGGACTTTGTTCCGGCCCTTGAAAGAACCTCTTTTGGAAAGCAGGCTTGAGAAGCTTGCTGCGTCTTCACCCGCCCCCCAGCACTGGCCCTTTGCAGCATGACCTTTTTCCTTGGAACGGCCAGAAAACCATTAACCTTTGGAAAAGCATATGCTTTGTAGACAAATAGAGGCCGTGAAGGGGAGCCAAAGTGGAGGGGTGCACCAGGACACAGCGAGGCCATTCCACTCTTTTGGAGGGCGGGTGGCACAACGTCTGCACACTCAGCTCTCTAGGGTGGCGTTTGAGAGCCAGGAGTGTATTCTGCAGCACAGGCGATCCTCCTTGTGCATGGTCGAGTTCTGTGATGAAGCAGATGCTGTCCCCATAATAAAGGTTTCACAGTTACGAAGGATGTGTAATACAGCACATCTGGGACATGACATCCAGAGAGGTAGCATACAAGTGTGAACAGTGTCTGAGAACTTGGAAGCACGTTTGACTTGCGTATGAGCAAAACTGCAGGGAAATTTTTTTATTAGTCTTTGATGGAAATTTGACATCTGTTCTGCACGCCGCTGGTTGCTATAGAAGTGGAAGAGTCTTGCAAGGAGACCCAAGGCGGCTTACAAACTCCTTCCCTTCCTCTCCTCACAACAGACACCTTGATGAGAGTTCAAGAGAACTGTGACTAACCCAAGGTCACCTAGCAGGCTTCATGTGTAGGAGCGGGGAAACAAACCTGGTTCTATACAGATTCAATGAGTCCAGGTCATTAAAATAAGCCAGGGCGTAACCCAGCATAATGTACACACTGAGCAGCCAAGAATGGTATAGATATAAAGATCCTAAGTAAAATTGCAAGGAGAATGGGGATATCTTTGGGAAGAGGAAGGGAAAGGAGCTTGTAACCCACTTTGTGTCTCCTTACAGGAGAGAGAGGTGGAATATAAATCCAAACTCCTCCTCTTTTCTTCTTCTTTTTTCTTCGTGTGTGTTTCTGGCTGGGCCATTGGACATGTAGAACAGGCAGTTTTGAGTGAAGGGCAGCATCAGTTAAAATCAGATATTTAGCTTAGCTTGCTTACGATGCTCTTGATCTATTCTCTCTGCCCCCTGTTGCTCCTAATCTGGGAAATGATCCCCCCCTTTTCACTCCAAAGAAGTACTTATACAACTAACTGCCACACTGGAGGTCTGAGAATGCCTTGAACTCCAGTTTCCAGGAAACCAAGAGCAGTGTTGGAGAGCTGTTCTCATCTGGTTCCATTCAGCTTTCACCTCATCTGCCTTTTCCTGGTGCCCCTCGACTTCCCAGGAGGATGCGTCTGGCTCATGACCTCTCTGTAAAGCTGGAGGATGGGGGGAGCCTCAGTGTTACGGGTGACAAGTGGCACTTGGCAGGGGCCATTCTTGGCTTGGCTCAGAATCCATAGGGGTTCTTTCTGAGATCCAGAAGGGCGTGGAGGTGGACCGGTTCAGGGAAGGTTTCCTTCTTTGCATGCCGGGGGTTTGTCAGAGCAGCTGCACAAAGAACGAGCTGATCACCCTGTATTTTGGAATGTCTGGCTTTGGACCGGTGGGCCGGGGGTGGGTGGTGGGTGGGGTGAGACTGGAAGTCAGCTTTTGGGAGCAAAGGCTAAAAGAACTGGATGCGTTTGCCTATGAAGGAGAAGGGGAGAGGAAACAACTCCTAAGACGGGGACTGTGCTGGCAGCACTTCAACCAGGGACAGATCCTGTTCCCTGATTCTGGAATCGAAAGGGAGGGGTTTTAAGGTGGGAAGAGCGCCCTTAAATATCAGAGTAGCTGAGCCTTGGGAAAAGCTGCTTCGGAGGCTGACGTTTTCAAGCCAGGGTGTCTTCATTTAGACTTGTGGTAGGCAGCTGCAAGTCAGTGGTCCAGCTGTGGCTCCTGGGTTGATGACCAGTTTGCCTGCTGCTCACCTCTGTTTGTCTCGTGGATAAATAGCCCGGGGCTGGACAGTTCCTTGCGCAACAGAGAGATCCCTTTTGCATCGCCATCATACCTCTTGCATGCTTCTCTCGACACCTAATTACCACGCACTCACTCCACTGCAGCGCTTCCAGCTCACAATCACTAAAATAAAGAGTGGCCCCTTAGGAGCGGTCTCCCTTTCCGGGCAGGGAAAGGAGAGTGCCAGCGCGACACTGCCTTCCTCATCCACCTCTAAGCCTGCTGTCGGAAGTTTGTGAACAGGGCTGTTTCGCCATCCCGCTGTTTCAGGCAATTAGGAGTGTCTAGTCCAGGGGTCTGCAACCTGCGGCTCTCCAGATGTTCATGGACTACAAATCCTATCATCCCCTGCCAGCATGGCCAATTGGCCTCTTACAGAATCAGAGTGGCAGAGATCCCAACACCCTCCAAGAACCCTTTCTCAAAGTAACCTTACAGTAGAAGAGCCTGTTCATTGGAGGAAGGTTTCAGACCGGAGCCAAAGGGTGTAAGGACTTCAGTAAATAAACTTAGCTCGGAGAAGTGGTCGGTTGGAGTGGGATCCACCCCGATAATCTCTCAGAGGACTCCATTCATGTCTACTATGAGGAGGTTCTGTATCCTAACATTTCCCTGCCCACCCCAGTGATCTGGAATATGATCTCTGAATACTTTGACTTGTGTGAAATTCCAAGTTCTGCTACTTCATCCTTGTGGAGGATTTATCCAGGCTTGAGGACCACTCATCTCCAAAGGGTGATCACTACTGCACAAAGGATCATCGGCTGCCCTCTCCCCTCCTTGGAAGAACTCTATAATTCCCAAAGCCTAAAAAAAGCCCAAAGTATTCTGAGGGACCCGTCTCATCCAGCACACTCTCTTTTTGAACTGTTACCGTCCAGCAGACGATACAGGTCTCTCAAAACTAGAACAAAGGGGCTTAGAGACAGCTTTCTACTCCTGGCAGAGCTGTATGGCTATGTACTAAACTCAACGCCGCTTACGTATTGGATGTGTTTGGGGGCTGTGGAGGAAGGGGAGAAAGTGAAGGATGATGTATGTGAGTCCTGAAATTGTGTTCATTGAGGAATGCTGCTGTAAATTTTGTTGTGCGTGCACAATGACAATAAAAAAATGCTTACATGCTTATCTTCAGGTTCATGGTTTTGCCAGGTGTACCTGTGCAGTGGCATCCATAATATGTTTAGTTTGGTGAAGAGAAGGTTAAGAGGTGACATGATAGCCATGTTTAGATATTTGATGGGATGTCATGTTGGTGAGGGAGCAAGCTTGTTTTCTGTTGTTGCAGAGACTAGGACCAGGAGTAATGGGTTCAAGGTGAAGGAAAAGAGACTCCACCTAAACATCAGGAAAAACTTCCATTGACAGGAACTGTTCCAACAAGCGTAGAAATGCACACTTCCTCGGCGAGTGTGGTGGAGTCTCTCCCTTGCTTTGGAGGTTTGCCTTTCACTGCGCAGTGATCCCTGGTGAAGTAAGAGGCCTTCGATAGGCACATCTTGTGTCAAGGACTGCTTTGATTGTGTGTTCCTGCATTGCAGGAGGTTGAACTTGATGGCCCTTGGGGTCTCTTCCAACTCTATGAGTCTATGAATAAAACTCTAGATAATCCACTCCCACCCACCAAGATGCCCACAGTTTGTGCCATTCAGTGCCCTGGTGAATAAAGCAGCCTTGAGGGCCTCCTGAAGATTTCTAAGAGAGACATTTCCCCTCACCTTTTCTGGAAGCCCATCCCATACTGTGGGAACCAGGCACAACGGAAGAAGCTGTGGTTGATCAGCACCCTGGCTAGCCTGCTCTTGTCAGATCTCAGAAGCCAAGCGGGGTCGACCCTGGTTAATGTTTTGATAGGAGACCTTCAAAGAATGCCAGGGTCGCTGTGCAGAAGAAGGCAATGGCAAACCACCTCTGTTAGTCTCTTGCCCTGAAAACCCGACAGGATTATCATAAGTTAGCGGCAACTTGACAGCACTTTTCATGCATGCCGGTGGCGTGCCTTATGTGGAGGAACAGCCAGTAGGTGGCAGCGTGGTCCAGTTCCTTGGAGGGGGATTCTAAAGAATCTGTATCAGGTATTTGTTCAAGGGTGATGTGCACCCAGCAAAGGGAAGACACAGATTGGCAAGGCCAGGCAGCTCAGGATGGACTGCTATGGACATAGGTCCAGGAAATGGAGCACGTTACTTCCTGCAGCCCTCAGTTTAAGAGTGCTCCAGTGCTTCACCAGTAGTCTGCTGCCCACCTTGATGTTAGCATCAGAAGTTCTCAACTCTAATCCTCGATGGCTTGTGTTAAACTAAAATGTTGCCTTCAAGGTGCCACGAGGCTCCTGTATCCTTTTTTTTTTTAAACAGCTCTGGAATTGTTCTTCCTCGAGACTTAATTCTCCTGGAAAGTCTATCCCCACGAATAGCACATTTCCTGAGTCAAAGCCTAGCCCTCCCACTGGGTGCCACTTTTTAAAAACCTACTGCAGCACAGTGCTTGAAGACCAAGCTCATAGTGATACCAAAGTTCCCCTTAAAAACAGCAACTCATCCAATGAGTCTTTTGTGGTAAAAAAACAAATTGATGATCAGGTTAGGAAGCAGCCAACTTTCTGTCACATCGCAACATTGGTGTATATATTAACTCTGGTGTCAGAATGTGCATGTTTGCCAAGGTAGTGCCAGCAGACCCTGACCTGGAGGGGCCAGACTAACCTGAAGCTGGAAGTTTTGCAAGGTTGGTCCTAGTTAGTACCTGGCTGGGAGACAGAGGCGTACTGAGGGGAAATGGCCCCCAGAGGCAACATCTCCTCCAGGCGCCTCCGCACCCCACCCCACCCCCACGCTCAGGGGTGGGGCTCAGGAAGCAGGGCTGGGACCGAGCCCTGCTCCCCACCTCTCTGCAGGCAGACTCCTGCTGTCCCCAGGACCTGGGGAGGGCCAAAACTGTCCTGCACAGAGGCTGGGGGGTGGGGCTCGGTGGCATGTGGCCAGGTCACACGCCATTTTGTCATGTGAAGCGCCCCCCATGTGACAGAAAGGCATGCGCTCATAGGCTGTACACCTAAATCCATGTGTACATAGAAGAAAGTTTCTTGCTTTGAAAATCCTACAAAATCACCATAAGTTGGCTGTGGCTTGATGGCAAACTAAAAAAGTGAAGTCAGAGAGAAATTAATAGGGAGAAACTAGGTTAGAAGGCCTGTGGGATGACCTGATAGAAAAGGTCAGCGGCTGGTTTAGCTGATGGGATCAGGAAGTGAACCGTGCGAATGGCATTTCAGTACAGTCCCATGTCTGGCTTGCCTCTCCTAGGCCCACAATGTTGTCTGGCAGGTTTCGGGGGTTTGGTTCGGCGTCTCTCCTGTCCCCCATCCCAATGACCTAATCAAGAGACATTCAAGAACATTTGCAACCTCATTTTTCTCTGACAAAGCAGTGGCGTAAAAGAAAGCGCAGAGTTCAAGACATGCTGTGCGCCTCCGTCCTTTTCAGAGCAAAGGACTGGACTTACGATCCAAGCACTCACCTTTAGACATTCTTGGGCGTGCACGAGGCAAGGTGCAGCATGCTAACTGAGCTGCCTCCCTCCGCCCAGCAGATGTCGCTAGGCCACCTTGTTAGGTTCAAAACGGTGTCTTCAGTCAGGAATTTTGCTCTAATTTCTCTGTCACTTCTCCCCCCCCCCCCCCCCCCCCCCCAGATTTGAAACTCCATCTGCAGAGTACCGACTATGGGAACTTCCTGGCAAATGAAGCCTCCCCTCTCACCGTGTCCGTCATTGACGACAAGCTGAAGGAGAAGATGGTGGTGGAGTTCCGCCATATGAGGAACCATGCCTATGAGCCCCTGGCCAGCTTTCTGGACTTCATCACGTAAGTGTGGGCTTTCCTGTCCTGTGGGGGCAAAGGCTTGGGTCACTTGGTGGCTTGAAAGTGGCCAGTTGGAAACAGGCCTTTGGTGCCATGCTCAGTCATGGAACCGCATTGTCTGTGTGGTGTGTGTTTCCCCTAGTTGCATAATGTGCAGAGGCATAGCTCCAGGGGTGGCGTGGCAACAGGGGTGGGGGGCATGGGACAGGGGCGTTCTGGGGAGGAGGATGCACCAGTGCAACGGGCGCTTTTCCCCCTTGCTACGCCTCTGATAATGTGTATGGTAGGCGACCACTCAGATAGCTTCTTGGCTCACCTCTCCGCCAGGCAAGCTGTCAGCTCAGGGCCGTGTCGGTGGTTAGCCATGTTGGTCTGCAGTAGAACAGCTAGACTCGAGTCTAGTAGCACTTTAGAGCTCAACAGGGTATTGTCTTTCAAGATCCTTGTTTCTGACAAAGGGAGTTTTCACTGATGCTCATAATCTCAAAATCCTGTTGGTTTCTAAGGTACAGCTCGATTCAAATCTGGCAGCCCAGAGTAGGATTTGTTTTCTGTCCTGTGATCATGGCCTTCTCACGGTCATTTAATTCCCGTTGCCTTGAACATAAAAGCCCCAAGGTAAAGTAGGGTCATTGCCACCACACTTCCCAAGTAAATACTGCTCAGGGCAGGAACTTCAGTGTTGAAACACATAACATGGAAGCCAGTGGGCAAGGGGTGAGGGTATCTAAGGAATCCTGGGGGCTGCTGTGTAAAAATCCAAAACAAGGCAGTGGTACTGATTCCCAACTCCTCAGAGAAACCATATTTCATTTAGAATATCATGTGAATACTGTCTTTTGTGGTTCTAAAGCAGAGGTGTCCAACTCTGGCGCCTCAGATGTTCATTAACTACAATTCCCATCAGGCCCACCAGCAGGGGCTGATGGAAATTGTAGTGCATGAATATCTGAAGCCCCAGAGTTGGACACCCCTGTTCTAAAGTGTTCAGCTTTCTAGCAAAATGGCATAATTTCTTGATGTTGAGGCAGTTGCCCATTTTGTGGATGTGCTGTAGGATGTACACAAGCAAGTGCTCTGTTTGGTCTCTATCAATAGCGCATGGCAAATATCATTCCACTGTTCCACCGTGCCAGGAGTGAATTCAGGGGCTGAGTGCAGACTTTGCATGGAGGAGGCCCCAGGTTCAGCCTCTGGCATCTCTAGTTAAAAGATTGCTTCAGAAGTCATTGGAAAGCCAAAGCCTGTTATTGGGCTAGACTGGCTCAATCACTATTGTACATTGTTTATTCATCTGTCAGGAAATTGTATATTCATCTGCCAGGACAATCTTTCCTCTTTGGCTTCTGGGATCTACTGTGTTTCCCCGAAAATAAGCCCTACCCCGAAAATAAGCCCTATCATGATTTTTCAGGATTTTTGGAGGAGGCTTAAATATAAGCCCTACTCCAAAAATAAGCCCTACTGGTAGTTACAGATCAGGATGGTGTGATCCAGCAGGGTGCTCCCTGCCAATGAGGATCCAGCTTGCATCACATGTGATGGGAAAGCAACAGGGCTGCCAAGAGCCCGCCTCAATGAATTGTGAAGGTACCATATTTCTCCTAAAATAAGCCCTACCCCGAAAATAAGCCCTAATGCATCTTTTGGTGCAAAAATTAATATAAGACCCTGTCTTATTTTCAGGGAAACACAGTAAGTGAGGACGCGCGCCTCTCCTTATGAGAAAATGGTCCTTCTTTTTGGCACATGTGACCTTGGAAAAAGGAGTCAACAGACTTTATCTTCACATCCTTGTAAATGGGCCTACAAAAACTAGTCATTTGTAGTTGAGCTTGTACACACTTCTACTCATGTGTCCATGTGCACCAAACACACATGCACCCAGCCCTTCATGTAAATTCCAAGTTGTTCTCTTCTGGAACACTTTTTACGCAACAATAAAACGACCAGTAGCATTCTGGTGGCGTTTATGTACTTATTAAATATTTTTATCCTCCACTCTTAAGTTAAAAATATTTGAGACGGCATCCAAGATCCAAACAATTAAATGACGTAAAGCGAGAGCTTTCAATCAACTATAAAATAGTAAAGCAGCCATGAATTTTTAAAAGGGGCAATAAAGCTATGAAAAAAGCAGCTAAAAACCAGCTAAAAAGTCACACGCACAACACACACACACACACCCCGGAACAACCTACAGAAGCAGCCAGAATAATGGAAGCAGTCCCAGGTTAACAATTAATAGTGCCTTGGAGAATAATTTTTGCCCAGCCACTGAGATTTACTAAGTCAGGTGAAAATCTGCAAAAAGAGAGTTATGGAGTTAAGGTGCCATGACCAGAGAAGGCCCTGCCTGTAGTGACCACGATAGTGGGGGCACACAGGTATCTGATTAACTGCTGGGCTGGCTGGCGATTATGGGAGCAGGGAATTCTTTAGAAACTCCAGGCCTCAGATCTTTATGACTTTACAGATAAGTGAATTGAGCCTGGAAACAAATGGGTAGCCAGTGCAGTGCTGTAAATGCTGGTAGGTGTCCACTCTGGGCTCATCTGTAATCTTGCCTTTGCCTTTTGAATCAGATGATTTGTTCAGTCTCCACGGACAGCCCCACTTATAGCTCATCACAGTGATCTATGGGTAAGGGGCACACACATGTGAATAACTGGCCAAATCTCACTTCAAGGAAAAGCCAGTGTTCATGCAGATCAACTGAAGTTTAAAGACACTGATTGCTATGAATAATGCCTGAGCATCCGTTTATAGATCCGAAAGCACTCCTAACTTGCTACGGGGAGGGGTGCCATCTTGTCTGGTACAGACTGAATCCCTTCCTAGCTAAATCATCAGAATCTGTGTCAGCCAATCTGGTTTTGGTTTGGCTTCAGAATATTTTGGGCAGTGCAGCAGATTTTCAAGGGGGCTCCTTTCCCAATGCTGGTCAGGGGAACATCACCCAAGGATTGGGGTGAGAGAACCATATCAGGCCCTCTTTGCTGAGATCCTAAAACTGCATCTGGAAAGCAAAGGTGTTGAGAGCCAGCATGGTGTAGTAGTTAAGAGCAGGTGCACTCTAATCTGGAGAACCCGGTTTGATTTCCCTGCTCTGCCACTTGAGCTCTGGAGGCTTATCTGGTGGACCAGATTAGCTTGTGCTCTCCAACACATGCCAGCTGGGTGACCTTCGGCTAGTCACAGTTCTTCGGAGCTCTCTCAGCCTCACCCACCTCACAGGGTGTTTGTTGGGGGGGGGGAAGGGAAAGTAAAGGAGCTTGTAAGCCCCCTTGAGTCTCCTTACGGGAGAGAAAGGGGGGATATAAATCCAAACTCTTCTTCTCTCCTAAATCGAGGAACTTCTAAATAGGCAGCCTGGTTTAGGTGATTCAAAAAGGTTGCTTGTGTTATTTCAGTTGTGGCTGTCAGGCAGGAAGCCTTGAACCGAACCCTTCTGAAACAGATGAGGAAAATGTACTGGGTTGAATCAACTGTTTAAGGCCGAGTGTGTGCTGGTGAGGGAATCTGTTGTCCTTTTGCTCCCTGGATTCCAGAGAGACTTCTAAATCATTACAAATGCTTTCCCCGTTAGGATTAGGCAGATCAAGGCCAGCAGTGGAGGAGATCCAGGATCAGCTCCGCTCTGAAGAAGGCCGGGGGAAACTTCAGTGTGGCCTCAGCATCTGTGCAAGAGGTCTGGAGCGGAGCACTGGCCGAGCCTACAAATGATTACCGTCCTGCTTTGAAGCCGGGTGCCGCGGGTTGGGAGTAGCGGACAAGCCAGTCCTTCCCTGACCTCTTGGTGTATTCTCCCCCCCCCCCACCCGCCCCACCTGGCCTGCTGGCTAACCTCCTCTCTCTGCTTGTCACAGTGCGTTCTCCCTCCCGCAGGAGTGCTGGGGTGGCCTCTTTGTGCAGATGCATCCTGTGCTGTTGCCCTTGGCTTGCAGGCTGTGCTGTTGTGTGCTTCTGGCACAGACTTGGTCAAGCCAGCTTTTTAACTGCCAGCGAGACCGTAGCGCTTGTTCCCGAGGTGGGGTGGGGGCAGGGGGGGCATTCTTTGTTTGGAATCCAGTTCTTTTTAATAAGGGCTCTGCTCTCGGACGACCGGGGAGGGGCTGCAGCTCCGTAATCGAGCATCTGCTTTGCGTGCCAAAGGTCACAGGCTTAGTCTCCTCCGGTTGTAAGAATCAGGCGGTAGGCGGTGTGAAAGACCAATCTGCTGGAGACCTGGGAGAGCTACTGTCAGTCTGAATAGGCAGTACTGACCTGGGCGGACAAATGAATCATAGAATCATAGAGTTGGAAGAGGCCACAAGGGCCATCAAGTCCAACCCCCTGCCATACAGGAACACACAAGCAAAGCACTCCCGACATATGTTCATCTGGCCTCTTTGAAAACTTTCGAAGAAGAAGAGTTTGGATTTATATCCCCCTTTTCTCTCCTGTAGGAGACTCAAAGGGGCTTACAAACTCCTTGCCCTTTCCCCCCCTAACAACAAACACCCTGTGAGGTGGGTGGGGCTGAAAGAATTCTTGAGAGAACTGTGACTAGCCCAAGGTCACCCAGCTGGCCTGTGTGGGAGTGCACAGTCTAATCTGAATTCCCCAGATAAGTCTCCACAGCTCAAGCAGCAGAGCGGGGAATCAAACCCGGTTCCTCTAGATTAGAGTAGACCTGCTCTTAACCACTACACCACTGCTGCTCCAAGAAGGGGACTCCACCACTCTCCGAGGCAGTGAATTCCACTGTCGAACAGCCCTGACAGTCAGAAAGTTCTTCCTAAATGGTCCTTGATATAAGCCAGCTTTGTGTATACAACTGTAGCAAGACAAATAGCATTGTTAATGCGCAATAGAAGCTTTCCATGCACATTAGAAGCTTTTCATTCACATGTATGTGCCAGTGTGTGGGTAGCAGTTAATGTCAGACTAGCCTCTGGGAGATCCAGGTTCGAATCCCCACTCTTCCATTCATTCTTTCTGAGGGACCTTGGGACGGTCACACACTCTCTGCTTAATCTGCCTCACAAGGTTGTTGTGAGGATGCAGTAGAGGAGAAGAGATTGACATAAGTTCCATTGGAGAGAAAGATGGGGGTATAAATGAAGAAAATGGGGCGGGTCTGCCATTCGGTGGCAGTCCACGTTGGATTGACAGACTGACAAAGTGTTGTGAGCCGTGCTATTTTTTGGTTCCTAACCAATGAAAATGGGGGGAGGGTCCTCCAAGAATTGCCCCAAGTTGTCTTTATCTTGTGCAGGGGTCCCCAAACTTTTTAAACAGGGGGCCAGTTCACTGTCCCTCAGACTGTTGGAGGGCCGGACTAAAAAAAACTATGAACAAATTCCTGTGCACAAATGATTGTAAAATGTTTGATTTCACCTTTCAGCCTTTCTGTCATGGTCTATTTTTAGAACAGTGACCAAAGTATGTCAAGTATAGGGTGGGCTCCAAATATTGTTGGGGAGGCTGTGGAATGCCTTCCCCTGTAAAAAAAAAAGCAGAACTTTACCAATGAAACATTCCATCTAACCCTGGATCAGGTATCTTCCTGGGTTCTTTCCTCCCTAGCAGCCAGCGAGCGATTCGCCAGCCTGGCTGATGCCAATGGGAGTGAGGCGGAACAGAAAGCCTGAGAGCAACACATGGAGTAGCTGAGAGGAGGGCGGAACAGGCATTGCCACATGTAAGGTTTCCAACTCTGGGTCAGAAAATTCATGGAGATTTGGGGGTGCCATCATGTAACTGCAATCAACAGCCGTTGGGGCCGGTTCCTCCTCTCCCTCGAGCCCCCACTGCACATGAATGGAGCCATCGCCGCCATGCCTGGTGGGCCGGATAAATGCCTTCAGGGGGCCACATTTGGCCCCCGGGCCGTAGTTTGGGGACCCCTGATCTTGTGCATAGGGTGTTCCATGTTCATTATCTCTGTCCGCATACAGCTCCCCCCTGCCCCCTATACTGGTGTTTGTGGTTCTTTCACAGGCCGGAAGAAGCATTGCTGGCTCCCCGCAGCCCAGGCAGTTTGCCACATTGCGCAAACCTCCTTTGTCTAAAACGAGACTCCCTGTTTTGAGGGAGCGTGACTCTCTTCCTTTTCTAATAGCCTTGGGAGGAGCAGAGCGGGCTGGCACTTCGCTCTCTGGTGCCCGACTGCTGAGCTGGTAGGATTTATTGAGGTGTACGGCAGGGCATCAACAATAGGTATTAAGCGTACCTGGAGAACTGCAAGCATTTCCTGGATTGGGTCACTGAAATTTGCCTTGTGGGCTGAGATGTCTCTCCACTTGGTTCCAAAGTTCCTTTTTTCTGCCTTTCCATTGAGGGTGTGTTCTCGTTGACCCAAGGGGGGGGGGGTGGTGAGAAACTTCCAGGCTTTCTCTTGTTCTCTTAGAACAGGAGTGTCCAACTGTGGCCCTCCAGACATTCATGGACTACAATTCCCATCAGCCCCTGCCAACATGGTATTTTTCATTTAAGGCAGTTGGCCATGCTGGCAGGGGCTGATGGAAATTGTAGTCCATGAACATCTGGAGGGCCACAGTTGGACATTCCAGTTTTAGAGCATTAGTGTGTCAGTTTTGCTTCACTCTCACCATATGAGAGCTCTCTGAGGTGGCTAGGCTAAGAACAGTCAAGGGTTCGCTTTTCTGGGAGACTTGCTGAGTTGGAAGTTTTAATAGACAACAGTGGATGTGTTCAGCTTCGGCGTGGAAACCATCTGAAAGAGGATGCTGAGGCCACTCTCAACTGTGTTGCGTGGCTTCAGCGGCCACCTGAGCATATTCCTTTTGTGTCATGTGCCCTCTTCTTACTTCCAACTTATGGTGACCCTATGAATGAATGATCTTCAAAACCTCCTATCACTGACAGCCTTGCTCAGGTCTTGCAACCTGAATGCTGCGGCTTCCTTTCTTACGATAAGCCAATCCACCCACGTTGGTTCTTCCTCTTTTCCTGCCACTTTCAGCTTTTCCTATCTGTCTGTTTAGTGCTGTCAGATTGCTTCTGATTCGTGGCCTGGGGTGGGGGTGGGGATTTATTCTTCTGCCAAACCCTGCAAGTGTTTATGACAGCTCGCAAGGTTTCAGAGATGTTCCCTAGTGAACCTGGTGGAGCTTTTGAAAGACCAGAAATATTTGATGTAGCTGCATAACCGGCGATAATGGTCAAATCATTTGTAAGCTGTTTTGAATGCACACATTAAGTAGATTTTTTTGCTGTCTTTTAAAAAAAAACTACTTGGAAAATCTAAGCAGTGAAATCCACCAGTGCCTTTCAAATATAGCTCCATCTTGGTTTATTAAGTAGTCAAATCAAGAATATTTTGAATATTTCACCACCCACCGAATTGGCCATGCTAGCAGGGGCTGTTGAGAATCGTAGTCCATGAACATCTAGAGGACCAGAGCTGGACACACTGGCTTAGATTTCAAAAGGTTGTATTTTATTTTCCTCCTTCCAGGGATCTCAGTGTGGCTACCGTGGGGGTTTTTCTCTCACCTGTCTCATTTGATCTTCCCAGTACCTGGGAAGCTCTATGGGGTGGTGGAGGTGGAAGATGGCCCCAGATTTGCCCAGGGTACAGTTGAGCCACATTACAGGCCTGCCTTTTTTCCTTTGCAGGTACAGCTACATGATTGACAACGTGATCCTGCTCATCACTGGGACGCTGCACCAACGCTCCATCGCCGAGCTGGTGCCCAAGTGCCACCCCCTGGGAAGCTTTGAACAGATGGAGGCGGTCAATATTGCTCAGACTCCAGCCGAGCTGTACAATGCTATCCTGGTGGACACACCTCTGGGTGAGGATGAGGCCCTGGCGGAATCCCTCAGGGAGTGCATTTTGGAAAAGGCTCACGATTTGGGGGGAGGGGCACAAGCTTGGAATCCATTGGTTTCTTGACACTGGCCAGCAATAAATATGAAATTGTTGCCATCTGATGCCAGAAAAACGTCCTGCACAAAATTATAGAAAATCTTCTTGCTCTTATACTAGCGTGGTGTAGTGGTTAAGAGCAGGTGCACTAATCGGGTTTGATTCCCAGCTCTGCCACTTGAGCTGTGGAGGCTTATCTGGGGAACTAGATTAGCTTGGGCACTCCCAACACACACCACTTGGTGGCCTTGGGTTGGTCACAGTTGTTTGGAGCTCTCTCAGCCCCAACCACCACACAGGTTGTTTATTGGGGGGGGGGGGAGGGAAAGGAGATTGTAAACCCCTTTGAGTCTCCTACAGGAGAGAAAGGGGGGATATAAATCCAAACTACTACTCCTCTTCTGACTGAAACTCTTGCAGTTTTTAAATACTTCGTATGCAATTTGCTGTTTTACGTGTGATCGTTCCTTGGAGATGCCATCAGTGAATCTCCCTGGATAGCCCATGAGCTGACATTTGTCCCAGCCCTTAGGCTAATCAGTGGTGGCGAACCTTTGGCACTCCAGATGTTATGGACTACAATTCCCATCAGCCTCTTCCAGCATGGCCAATTGGCCATGCTGGCAGGGGCTGATGGGAAATGTAGTCCTTAACATCTGGAGTGCCAAAGGTTCGCCACCACGGGGCTAAGTGGATCTTGGCCACCCCTTCTCACAATTTCCTTTGTCTTTCAGCTGCCTTTTTCCAGGATTGCATCTCGGAGCAAGACCTTGATGAAATGAACATTGAAATTATCCGTAATACACTGTACAAGGTGAGAGTTCAGAGCAGGGGGACCTGGTCATCTCATCCGATAAAATAGAGGGGAAGGGGCCACAGAAGCAGCAGCTGACCTGGATTGAGCCCCTTTAGGTCTTTTCTTGTCCCCCACCTGGCCCCCAAATGCAGTGCTGGGCGTATTCTGTGAGTCTGTAAGCAACTTATTCATGTCATTATTCTCTTCTAGGAAGGAGTGGGGGAGATGACACAGTGACCTGGGGCGGGGGGGGGGGGCTTCTTATTGTCCTTAAGTTTGTAGGGGGGTGGGGGTGCTGCTTAGTTGCTCCTCTTTCTGTGAGTAAAGCCTGAGATCTTCCAAAGGAACTGTTCAAGATTCAGTTCTATGGATTTTCCTCCTACTTTTTGCCAACCGTTTGCAAGCTCCCAACCCTTGGAAGAGCATGCCCCAGCCAGAGCTAGAAACAGCGTTGCAAGGCAAGAGCAGGCAAAGAAGGGTGCTTTCACCTCTGTCTTTTATGTGTGTGTTATGTGCCATCAGGGGCGGTGCGCTCACGGGGACATGCGGGGTCACATGTCCAGCTGGTTATGTGGGGGTGGAGAATCACCCCCCAACCCTCGGGTTGGCCAGGCTGCTCCTTCAGCCGGTTGAGATTCCACCAGCCGAAGAAGCCGCCTGGCTGGGCCGAGGGGTGGCTCGTGGCAGGCTCCCGCCAGCTAAGGTAAGTGGGGTGCGGTGGGGGGGGCACCCAGAGCAGATGTTGCCCCGGGTGCTATTTCCCCCCCTACGCCTCTGCATGCTGTCAAGTTGCTGTGGACTCAGGGTAACCCTCTGAGTTAACAATCTGTCTTTTGGGACCTTGTGAAGCTTACAGGGCCTGCAGCGTGCGCCTCTTGCTACAAGCAGGTCGAAAGAGCCCTGGCCTGTCTTCTGTGTGACTGGGAAAACCCCTCTGTGAGAGAGGCCGTGCGTCTCAGCTGCAGCTACAGCCTTCTTGCCTCACTGGTGCTATGAGAAACAGGAGGCAAACATCTGGGGATGAGCAAGCAAAAGAGGACGAGCATTTCGACTGGGAGAGTCAGGGATAAAATTGTTCTGTCTCCTGGGTGTCAGGCGTCGTTGTGCTGGTGGGGAAGCCCTTCTGACTGGCTTGTTTTTCACCCACACTCCCTTCAGTTAGGCTCACTGCAGAACCCAGCCAAACTTTTAAGAGGAAGACTGTAGCTTCCTGTTCCTCTAAGCTCCCCCCATCCGCGTGAGATTAATGTCATAAGAAAGAACGTAAGAAAGAGCCTTGCTGGATCAGACCAGAGTCCATCTAGTCCAGCACTCTGCTACTCGCAGTGACCCACTAGATGTCTTTGGGAGCTCACATGCAGGATGTGAAAGCAATGGCCTGCTGCTGCTGCACCTGGTCTGCTAAGGCATTTGCAATCTCAGATCAAGGAGGCTCAAGTAGCCACAGATCAACTTCTCCTCCATCAATCTGTCCAAGCCCCTTTTAAAGCTGGGACTTGGGTGGCCACAGGGCTGTTTCTACATTGGTGCTTAACGGTGCTGTCGAGCCACCCGGTGCCTTAACCAGACCAGGAAGACTTGTGTTTAAGTGTGACCCCGGCTGAGGCCAGAGAGCCTGTGGGACTTTGAGCTCCCACCCAGAGCCACTCTTTTCAAGACAGGTAGCAGCCCTGTTTAAACGGCATGCTGCGTGAGAGTCCAAAGTCCCACAGGGAAGCGCCTTTGTCTCAGCTGGCGCTGTATTTAAACGAGCCCTGATTCCCGTGCTCGCTGCGACTGGCCTTGGAGCAGGTGGGCACGTGAGGAATGGAAGGTTGTGGGGCCCTGCTTGGAATGCGAGGGCGTGCCTCTGGGCTGCCGGGAGCCTGCTGCCGCTCACTCCAGCTGGCGTTGCCTGGTTTGAGCCAGATCTGGTTGGCTTTCGAGCACTGGAATCAAGAAGGATAGCACCTCGGCGGCGGTGATGCTGTCACTCCCATCCGGCAAGTCACGAGGCTTTGATTATATCTGTTCTCTTGGTTCCTGCTGACCCGAGCTAGCTAGAATTGGATCTGTAACGGAAGGTTGTTTTCTGCAATAAGTGCTTGAGATTTCCAGCGCTGCCGCTGCATGCATTCATGGGCAGGAGGAGGAAAATGCACCTGTGCGCATGGAGAAGCGTCTGCTGTGCTGTGGGAGACGGGCGGGTGCATGCCATGTAGCAGTCGCCCGTCGACTCGTTGCTTGTGAGATCCAGTTAAATGGCAGAAAGCTGTAGCATTCAGCAGATCAGTGTGAAAGCAACCTGCATCTCTTTTCCATTATTTTGCTTTAAGAGAGCCAGCATGGTGTAGTGGTTAAGAGCAGATGGATTCTAATCTGGAGAACCGGGTTTGATTCCCCACTCCTCCACCTGAGTGGCAGAGGCTTATCTGGTGAACCAGATGTGTTTCCGTACTCCTACATTCCTGCTGGGTGACCTTGGGCTAGTCACAGTTCTTCAGAACTCTCTCAGCCCCACCTACCTCACAATGTGATTGTTGCGGGGCGAGGAAGAGAAAGGAGCTTGTAAACCACCTTGAGTCTCCTTACAGGAGAGAAAGGTGGGCTATAAATCCAAACACTTCTTCTAAGCTGAAAAGTGAAACGTATAAACAAGAAAGTTCAGTGGGTCGGGAGCAGGGGAAGCAGGGCACTGGAGTGACCCTGTTATTCTTAACAAGACTTAAAGGGAAAGTTATGTTCTCCTGTTATGTTGTGGGAGGTCTGTGTGGGAGTCAGGCAGCTCAGTTCCTCGGTCAATTCATGTCGTTGGGGAGGCCGTTGCACAAAACGAAATTAAAAGTATTATGTGCTTTTGGAAATGGAGTTGAATGAGGTCAGCAAGAATGAGGTCAGCAAGACCCTCCCCACCCTCACTCACCTCAGTGGTCTCCCAGTGTTCAGCAAAAGACATTTGGGTTTGGCCATCTTTCCTCCTCTAGGGGAAGAGTAGAAGAGGAGTTTGGATTTATACCCCACTTTCTCTCCTGTAAGGAGACTCAAAGGGGCTTACAATCTTCTTTCTCTCCCCTCCCCCACCCCACCCCACAACAAACACCCTGTGAGGTGGGTGGGACTGAGAGAACTCCGAAAAGCTGTGACTAGTCCAAGGTCACGCAGCTGGTGTGTGTTGGAGTGCGCAGGCTAATCTAGTTCCCCATATAAGCCTCCCCAGCTCAAGTGACAGAGCCGGGGATCAAACCTGGTTCCTCCAGATTAGAGTGCACCTGCTCTTAACCACTACGCCACTGCTGCTGCTACAGCAGTGGGATGCTTGAGCAGCCGAAACTGGTATGAAGTCATTTTTTGGGTGTGCTAACATTGGGGTGAGAGAAAATGTATAGAGGGTAGAGGGACCTGTGTGTGGGGATCACTCATGGCTGCAGTATTTACTCTGAAGATGACATAGAAACCCCCTGAGTTGGTCTTGGAGCATCAGGGAAGCTGATGATGAATATGTTCATGAGATTGACTTGCTTCCTTCTTGGCTTGGTTCTTTTTCCTCAGGCCTACCTCGAGTCCTTCTACAAGTTCTGCAAGATCCTGGGAGGCACGACGGCTGATGCCATGTGCCCCATCTTGGAGGTAAGGACCAGCTTTTGAGTCTTACCACAGTACCAGGCCCGTTGACAGAAGCCAGTGGCTGCTGCCAGTGCCAATCTGTTTTGGGGCTTGGTTTGCCACCTCTCCCCTCTGCAAGTGTCGGTATTCAGAAGAGCTGGATTTAGAGGAACAGTTGGATTTATAAGGAGACTCGAAGGGGCTTACAAATTCCTTTCCCTTCCCCCCTCACAACAAACACCCTGTGAGGTAGGTGGGGCTGAGAGAGCTCCAAAGAACTGTGACTAGCCCAAGGTCACCCAGCTGGCTTGTGTTGGAGTGCACAAGCTAATCTAGTTCACTGGATATGCCTCCACAGCTCAAGTGGCAGAGCCGGGAATCAAACCCGGTTCTCCAGATTAGAGGGTACCTGCTCTTAACCACTACACCATGCTGGCTCACAGCCAAACAATCCAATTGAAAAAAAAAATCAAAGGCAAGATATTTTGGAGGTCAGCCAGTGTTTCAACCTGAGCGTATCCTATAAACAAACAGGCTTCTTGTTTTGGCAATGAACGTGTTTGAGTTCAGCTGGCTGGTTTTCTTTTCCCTTAATGCAGCAACCCGTGGATCCTCCTTCTGATTTTAAAATTCCCCAGATTCCTCAAGTTCTCCTCGTCATGACTTTTCAGTGAGCCTGGCAAGCCATGCGTGCAGGCCTCTTTGGTTTTGCATTAAAAAGAATCATAAGGAGGGGGATGTATTCACTGTCTCCACATGGCCCTACAAGGTCTTTAGCTGGTTCTATAGGGCCACAACTGAAAAATCTGCATTCTGATCATTCTCCCCTGAGAAGGAGCACACCTTGATTTTTGGGTGATTCCCACTGCATTCCTAGAGAGGCAGGATCTGATCTTCAGCTTCCTGTTCCTGTTGGAGTCACCCCTCCTCCTCCTCAGTGTTTTCCCCTGCCTCAGAGAGAGAAATAGTAGCCTGTTGCCTGTCTGCAATACTTCAGAATGGCATCTTTCTGCCTGTCCAGTAGAATAATTCAGGTTGGAATACAGTGAAAATAAGTTCAATTTTATACTCAAAGTAATAGCATTAGGGCTGTGCCTTCTTAACGCTCCCCAGCCAATCAGACTTTCTACAGCTGAACTCTTAGGTTCTGGCAACCAATCAGTGTGCTTTCTGGTTAGTGATTGGATGGAATCTGGAAGCTGGGTTCATGCAAAGGCGATTCTGTGCCCTTCCCGTGAGTTGGAGGGGATCCCCCTCTGCATTCCTTAAAGGCTAAGAGAGATCCTTTCTCTTATTAACTGGATGATCCCAGGAGAGCTTTTCGAAGGATTTGCAGCCCCTCTGGAGTGCTCTTGCAGTGCACAAGGGTTGCTGGGTGCCTGTTTGAGAAACACTTCTGTCACATGCCAAAAACTGTTGTTTCTCATCTTTAGAATAGAACGTTTTGTGCTTGAGGGAAAAGCCATTCCGGTTACATTAGGTATAGAATTTAGGGTTTGTTTTTTTCCTTTGGTGGAAACTGGAATTCATTGTAGACTTGTGCAACTAAGCAACTAAGACATTGAAACAGTTGCCAAAACTTGAATTAGGGTCGCCAATGAGGGTCCTCAGTACAGTATAGGGCTGTAGAGGTTACCCTCCACAGCAGCCATTTTCTGCAGAGAATCTGATCTCTGTAGTCTACAGAGCAGTTGTAATTCTGGGAGATCTCCAGGTCTTACCTGGAGGCTGGCAACCCAGTTCAAAGATATAAAGTTGCCGTACACTGAACCCAGCCCCTTGGCCCATCAAAGTCAGTGTTACTCACTCAGACTGGCAGTAGCTATCCAAGACCTGAGTTTGAGGTCTGTCCCATCACCTGACTATTACCTGGAGTTTCCAGGGATTGAATCTGGGGCCTTCAGCTTACAAAACAGGTGTTAGCCTCTGCCCAGATTTAACGTTGAAGTAATGCCCAGTCAGCGCAACAGTTGTAATAAGACACAGGTGGTGGTTTCTGAATACGGTGGTTTCTGTGGACTGGATCACACAGATCCAGCCGGTGCCCCTCATGCTTACACCAGGGACTGACTGAGAGGAGTTGTGGCATTTAATTGATTTATGACTTCTTGATTTGATGACCCTTCTCCCCCAGACCACATCAGCCTGACACCCAGTTCTTTGCCTGTGGCACCTTTAAAGGCAACATCTCCAATATGAGATTGCATTAGTCAGAGCTCACTGAAGGATACCCAGAGAAGCAGGGAGCTCTGACTCAGGAACGTTCTTACTGAAATAAATGTTCGGCTTTTGAAGGTGCTGCTGGCCTTTTGTTTTCAATTAACTGCCTCTGCAATCGTCTTCGGCTGCCAGAAGATCTGCCGTGGACGGGAGCAGCAAGGATTTGAAATCATAAACTCCTTTTTTTACCTCTTCTTTTTTTAAAAAAAAAAATTGTAACATTTGGCCTGACGAAAAGTTTTGGAGATTTCTAAAGTTTACACGCCATTAGATGTAACATCAAGAAAAAGATGTTAACAGTGTACCTTGAACTCTTGGCATTTTGAATTTCGCTCATTCATGTAAGCTGGGCAGCCTTGACCCTGAATCCTCTTTATTGTGCCTTTTCACGTGGCCAAGAGTTCCATCTCTCTTGGCTGTGTCTCCTGCCTCTCCTGACCTTCCCCAGCCTCACCTGTCCCTCTCTTCCTACAGTTTGAAGCGGACAGGAGGGCCTTCATCATCACCATCAACTCCTTTGGCACGGAACTCTCCAAGGAGGATCGGGCCAAGCTGTTCCCCCACTGCGGGAAGCTCTACCCGGAGGGTCTGGCTCAGCTGGCCAGAGCAGACGACTACGAGCAAGTGAAAGCGGTGGCCGATTACTATCCAGTAAGGGACTTGAGGAAGAGCATGCACCTGGGGCTGGGTTGGTGGGCCCATTTCACAAGACTGGGTTGGGAGCGTGCTCATAGGGTTAGTTCTTGACCATCGATGGACAATACAGCTTCATGAGTCAGTCTTTCCATGCCCCCCCGCCATGTGTAAAGGTGTTGGAAGAGTAATGCTTCACCTTCTGCAACCCCTTTGCACCGGGATCCTAGAGCTCTTGATCTGAGCCCGTTACCTTCTTCCCAGCGCGACTCCTCTGCTTCTCCTCCCCAGAAGTGATGCGGACTCTCCAGTAATCCACTTTTTGTGGCTTAATAAACGCCCCAGTGGCTGCTTTTGCATCGCAAGGGTATTCTCTCATAATTGCTTTTCTGGCAAGAGGGCAATGTTTTCTCAACGTTTTCCCAACTTGTCACTGGGGTTATGCCACTCCCCCCTCCATACCCGCTGGTTGCATGTCTGTGTGCAGCGCAGAAGTGTGTCTTGGCCACTTGCTAAGTGGTGGCTTTCGGTACCATTAGTAGTGAGCAGAGCCTCACCACCAAGACCTTGGTGCCGTCTTGTGAATTTTTTTAGTGCTTCATCTCAAAGCCCTTTAGTGCTTGATCTCAGCCCAGTGCAACACTCAGGTTTTTTTAGTGGTGCTTTGTTCATCAGCTTCGTTTATAGCTGCCTTTGTCCCCAGTGGGGACTCGAAAGCGACTTGCCTCACTCTCCATTCCTCTGTTTTATCCTCACTGCAACCCTGCAAAGTGCGTCCCAGATCCCTCAGCAAGGATCCCTAGCAGAGTGGAGATTCGAACCTGGATCTTGCAGATCCTAGTCTGACACTCTTAAGTATCCATAAGGGGTCTTGAAGAAGCACTGTCCTTCTTTCCCAGCTGCCTTCATTTATATTTTTAAGTAGCACTTTCCCCCCTGAAATGCCCATTTCCCGAAGATGGAAGAAGAACCCTCTAGCGCCTCACGTATCTGTGCTGTAGTGTTAAAACCAAAGAGGATGAGGCTAATCATAGTCTTTGCGCTGGCGTAGATGAGGGGTCTTTCCAGGCCTGGACTTTCTACAGTCTATCTTCTCTCCTGCAGGAATACAAACTTCTGTTTGAAGGAGCAGGCAGCAACCCCGGGGACAAAACCCTTGAAGATCGATTCTTTGAGCATGAGGTGAGCACATCTTTCAACACTGGCCCGGTTACATCCTTATCCTGGTTTGATCACCAGCTTGTGCTCTGCGAGGAGTTCTCCTGGTGAAGAGGGCGGAGAGCTTAGCTGCAGGGCCTTCTGCCACCGCTGTCCAAAGAAATGCTTGGCAGTGAGCACTAGCAAAGGCTACAGAGGTGTGGGCTGCAGAGGCATAGCTCCAAGGGGACGGGGACGGACGTTGGTGTGGCAGGGGCAGAGGATGCACTTTTGCACTTTTGGATCCCCTTTGCTATGCCTGTGGTGGGCCGAGCTTTATGTTGCAGTGCCTGCAGCAGAGCAAGCTGGGTTGGGACTCATAAGGCACCAGGATGCTAGCCCACAGTAGCCAGGCCTGCTCAAGAGCAGCAAATCTCAGTGGGCCGGGACCAGCAACCATCCGGGAGGGATTTATTTAGTCTTGGTTTGATTTAATAGCAGGAATAAAAGCCAGTTAGGAGGAGGTTGAGCATGAACAGCTGTGGTTTGGGCAGGAACATAGATGCATGAGCTGTCCAGCTACTTACAGGATTCTCGCCGGTTCTGGTGGTGCTGCTTCTTTATTTGAGCAGGCTCTTGAGCTGTTAAAAGGCATGGGAATTGTTTGCCGCAAGGAAAGCTAGCCACTTCGTTCCATGCAATGGGGACCAACAGTGCTCCAGAGAGCTATAGCCAGAACAGGGAGGGTACAGTGTCGGCGCTGCATTTGGATCTCCCAGCAACCCAAACTGGTTTCACATAGTTTTACCCTGCAGGCGATTGCAAAATGTGTCTTGCAGAGCTGTAAATCCATGCCAGCAGCCTCCAGAAACTCTTAGTTGCAGAAGTAAAAGGAAATCCTCTTTCAAAATGCAAACACGTGAAAAGCTTATCATAGGGGTGTGGGTGTGCCTTCCTTACTGCAGAGGCGGAGCTACCAGGGGATGGGGGCGCGCACGTTGCACTGGGCAGGCACCTAAGGGGGGAAATCACCCCTGCCCCCCCACGGCGCCCCCCTCCCCACACTTACCTTAGTGAAACAGTGCAGGCTGGAGAAGCAACCTGTTCCCTTTAGGCTGAAAATGGCCTGGTGGGAACTACACTTCCCAGACCTTGCGAGCCCCAGGGTCTCGTGGGAAGTGAGTTCCCACAAGCCTGTTTTCAGCCTGAAGGAACACAGGCCACTTTTCCAGGCTGAACTAAGGAGGGGGAGGGAGCGGGGGGAGGGAGACACAGAGTGTGCACCAGGCGCACTCTAGCCCAGCTATGCCTCTGCCTTACTGTGATGGAGGTTTATGCGTCAGACATCAGGAAAGGTTGGATCCAGTCATTAGGAGGGATGAACAGTAGAGGAGAAAAATGAGAGGCAGGCTCACGGTACAGTAACGTAGGGGGTTGCCAACAAAAGTTCTGGAGCCAAATGTGGAACTAAATTCAGCTTCTTAAAAAAAAGAAAATGAAATCTCTAAGTGAAGGTGTATTTTGAGGGGCAGGTTGGAAGCTGGAAGGGAATGGCAGGCATCTTAAAAAAAAACTCCAGAGTTGCTTAGAAAAGCTTTCTGGAAGGAGAAATGGTTG
This sequence comes from Sphaerodactylus townsendi, assembly GCF_021028975.2. NCBI lineage: Eukaryota > Metazoa > Chordata > Lepidosauria > Squamata > Sphaerodactylidae > Sphaerodactylus > Sphaerodactylus townsendi. Next base: position 27,132,950 of record NC_059438.1, read on the forward strand.
ATGTGAACAGTTGCCACTAGTTGATGTCTGATGTCAGCAACCTAAAACAACTGTACGGGGTGCTCCTGTGTGAATTTATTATTTATTGTGAGACCTTATGTATATGCCACTTTCTTTAAAAAATGACTTGTGGCAACCTGTGTTAGGTCTACAAAAACTTTACGGATTATTCGTCGGCAGGTCAACTATCAGCTGCGTTCAGTTGTATTGTTTCAGTGAAGCGAGCCGACTTTCTTCTACCACCAATCTATTTGTCAATCGCTTTGCTCCCAGTCTTGATTTATTTGGGTTCTTCAATTTGGAAAAGGTTGCAGACCCCAACGGTAATGGTTCCTTCCTACGCTGCTCACAGGTGAAGCTGAACAAGCTGGCTTTCCTGAACCAGTTCCACTTTGGCGTCTTCTACGCGTTTGTGAAATTGAAGGAGCAAGAGTGCCGCAACATCGTGTGGATCGCCGAGTGCATCGCCCAGCGCCACCGGGCAAAGATCGACAACTACATCCCCATCTTCTAAGCGCTTCCCGGCTCCTCCTACCGCGGATCACCCCTCTGATTCCTCAAGTCCCCAACCAAACCCGTCTTCCCCCACCTTGTGGATCTGGAAGTGGCTTCGAGGGACTCTTATCACAATACGTTGGGCCCAGCGGGCTCTCTCCCAGGAGGGTCCCCTCCCTCCTCCTCGTCGTACCGTGTCACTGTATGTGCTTGTGTAGATCAGACTAAATCATTCTATATCTGAAGTGGACCGTTTTGCCCAGAGGAGGGCAACTGGTGGGGCATTGCAGTACGGGAGGGTGTCTTCGGAAGTCACCTTGTCTGTGATTTATAAGCATAGCCCAAGGAGTTGATAGAGTGGCAGCTCAACCTGCCCAGAATAACTGCATTGCAACATTTAAACCAGCTCTCTGTCCTTGGCTCCCTCCTCTTAGCCCAGGAAATCTGGGAGCACTGACTCAGTGCGGGTGTCCCGCAGCAAACCCTCATGCGACTACCGTGAGCAAGGGTCTGTCTACAGGCAGTCATTAAAGTTAAACTGGTTTAAAGTACCGGGGGAATGAGTTTGTGGTGTAGGCATCACTTTGGCATTCATTACTGAACCACCTCAGGCTAAGCATGCTCACATTGGCAACAGTCATTTGGGGGTTTTGTGCTGGCCGCTTCCTTCATATTGGCTTTAGACCATTCCACCTGCTAACCGAGGGAAGGGCTGGCAGGGCTCAGAGGCCTCTGTAAATGACAAAAGGCACACTAGGGGCCCAGGGGCTCCTCTGCCCAGCCTTCCACCTTTTGGTTGGCCTGACTCATTTTCCAGGAGCCTTGGGGAGACAGGGGCAATTTTCTTTTCTCCAGATGCAGATTTTCTTTGGGGCATTGCACCTTTTCTCGTCTTGGAGGAAAGGCAGGGCACCCTTTCCAGAGAACCCCTGACTCCTTCCAGACGAAGGAGCCTCACCACGGCAGCTGCCCGTAAGTTCTCCCCACTAGCTCCTCTCTCCAGGATTAGACCGGATGATTCTACCAGAGGTGGAATCTTCATAGCACTGCACACTCTAAAAGCAAGGCCTCCATCTAGTCTTAACGTTTAGCAGGACTCTGCGCTGGCCTGGCCCAGGAGCGCCCCAAGACTGGGATGAGACCTGCTGCATTGGTGGGCATTTCTGTGGTTCTTCTGGAACAGGCCTGCTGGACTGTGTGCAGCCACATCTTTGGGTTAGGTGAAAGCATCCCCCCCCCAATTCCCCCCAGCCAGCATATTTTTCCTCCCCTTGGGGCCCAGTTGCTTAGTCCCCCATCCCTTTTCTGGCCCTGGGTATCAGTAAAGCACCAACTGGCCTTACCCCTTAAGAGGCCCAGTTTCCCCTGGCAGCCGCCTTCTCAGTCATCCCCCACCCCCTCCCTTGCTGCATCTCCCCAGCCTTCCCTGGCTCTGGTCTTGGCTGCCTCTTTTTCCTTCTTTTTGCCCGGGGAGCCTACTGACACTCTCGTTTCCTTGCGTGCCCATTGGGGGCTTCTGGGGACAATCCTTGCTCTGGCTGCCGCGTGCCCAAAAGGATGTGGTTCGCACCTCTGCCCACGTGGGCTTTTGCGCAGTGGTTGTGCTCCCGAGTGTTGTGCTTCATGTTCTTCATCTTCCAACTGTGACAATAAATTATTTACCAAAAGGCTTGCCTGTCTCTTATACCCCAGGGAAGAAACGCCGTCTTTGCCGACAGGTGAGAGGCTCACCGCTTAGGACCGTTCCTGGCAGAGAAGCAGTTTGGATTGTGTGCCCAGTGCGAAAAGGAAAACAGATCTTCAGCTTGCAGGAACCCCCAAGGATTTTTGAGGGTAGGAGCAGCCAGCCAGACCCTCTGACTGAGTGAAGTGGAGATCTTGGAATACGCTCCCTGATGCCCGGCAGATGACTTTGTATGGGAGAGATACCCCAGAAGAGGCAATCTGGATTTCACAGTTCTGGTGGGAGCCATTCTCGTGTGTGTGTGTGCGCGCGCACACGCACGCACGAACGCATACAGGGGGAGGGATGTTCAGAGCATTTGGGAGAGGGTTCAGATTGGTGCCTGTCTATAAATTGGCCAGCCTGTTTCCAGGACGTCCCCGTGTAATGCAGAAGACGTCTTTCTCTCACCTCTGCCCCATAAAACAGACTGTAAAGTGAAACGATAAACAAAGCGCTGCTCAGTTCCCACAGTGCCCTTGATTTTACACATCTTTAGGTGACAGGGAAGCAGGGGTGGAAATAGCCGCAGTGCAATATGTCACATAGCCTGATGGAAGTGCTACGTGGCTGGCCTTCTGCTTTGCCACCTCAGCTGTGTGACGTTGCCTGGGAAATGGATGAGTGTGCTGTGTACTTGGGGTGTGCTCTCTTAAGAGAAGAAGCGGAAGCAAAGACACCTGCCTCCAAATCTTGCATGCATAGAAAATGTGTCCCTGTGGCTTGCATCACAAGTAGGGGAACCTGCGTGGCCTTGGTGGACTCCTTTTGTTCATTCCAGCCTGCTCTCTCTATTTTGGGTTTGCACAACTATTTTCTTCCGTAATTTGGGCAGTCAAAATGTGTGGTTTTGAGGCCACAGGCATATTATGGTTCGGAGACATTCTCTCTGACCCACAAGGACTGTAAACATGCTTTTAAAAATGAAATTTAAAATGAGGGGAATGAATGCCCCTTTCTCTAGGTTTTCAGGGAAGAAGTAGAATGCAAGTCCTGAGAGTTCTGTTGTCAGCTTTTGTAAGCAGAGGTATCAATGTAGTTGTGAACTGAATGCTGGGCTGCATAGGCCTTTGGTCTGCTACAGAGTGGCTCTTACGTTCTTAATAATAAGTAGCCCAGATTGATGTTGAGCTCACCAATGAGCAAAGAGACGTTTGACCTCTGTTCCCCCAGCCTGGATTCCTGAGTCTTGGGAGGCCCCACGGTTTATGTGTTTGCCGAAAGTAGCAGCCCTCAATGTTTCTGTCCCTGGCTTGTATCCATCAGGAGGAGCAACCAGAGCAGTCTCGCTCCTCCCAACTGATAATCAGTTGCAGCAGGAAAAAAAATATCTCCCTACCCCTGCAGGGAACTCTTTCCACATTGAGCATGTCAGCACCCAGCCACTGCATCTGGCAGAGGATGCTGGACCATGTTCTAAGGTGACTGGCCAGGTTTAGCGGCTCTTTCAGCTTCCCCAGTTGAACACAGAGAAGCGTGCAGAATCCATCCACCTCCACCTGTGGGCTTCAAAGAACTATCAGTTTAGGCCAAGGGTGGCCAGATGTTCATGGACTACAATTCCCATCAGCCCCTGCCAGCACCATGAACATCTGGAGCGTCACAGGTTGGCCACCCCTGGTTTAGGCTATGGGACAGTAGGCTCTTTGATGTGAAGGTCTGGTCCCCCAGTACTATTATTGTCACTGAGATATTGCATGGGAAGAGGCTGAAACACTCACCCAAGACCGGAACTGCTGGAGAGCATTTGTTGCCCGATATGCTACTTAGCATGGGAGGATCTAACTAACACTTGTAAAATCTTAGTATTCCCCCTCCAAAAACCCTCAAGTGGTTTTTTTTTACCATCAAGCCACAGCTGTTGACTTATGGCAAACTTGGGCGAGGTTTTCAAGGCAAGAGATGTCCAGAGGTGGTTTGCCACGGCCTGCATCTGTGTCATGCCCCTAATGGTCTCCCATCCAAATACTTGCCAAAATTGGTCCTGCTTAGTCTGGGATCTGACAAGATTAGGCTAGCAGGGGCATCCCGGTCAGGGCATGTAGAAGACAGAGTTTTCTTCTACTTTATCCTCACACCAGCCCTTCGAGGTTGAACAGGCTGACTGCCCAGCACCCCCCTTTTTGGCTGAGTGGGATTTTAAACCCATGGTGTGTTTGCTATCAGAAACATCCCAACACAGCAGGGCAGCTGAAACACTGAATTCTTCGCATCGAACGGGGCAAGCGCTCCAGCTGAACCCCTTCATCAAGACTCTCCAAGAGATGTAGCCAAAGTACACATAACTTATTTTTATTTAACGTCGCCTGTTACAATAATGGCCTTGCTCCACTGGTGTTCATTTGCAAGCCATCCTCATGGAAGTCTCTGGCCGTTGCTGGAAGCAATGCAGCCGTTTGGCGAGCCTTCTCGGCTCAGCCCCTCCATGCCGTAGAGACTCTGGAAGAAAGGGAAGGAGGGCTTCTGAAGTCCCCCTCCCTGCCCCCTGACCCCAGCAGCAGCAGAGATGGTTGGTCTATTGGCAAACAAAGAAAAGTCTGTTATCTCTTGGAGTGCGACCAACAACGACAGTGATCACAGGTCTCTGAGCAGCAAGGCAAAGTTGGTTTGGCTTTAATCCGAGTTTATGGAGGTATATCGCAAGGTTGAGGTGTAGGAGAAAAGCCAGTTGGGGAACAGAAAGCCAAGGATGGGGGTACCGCCCCATCTCTTTGCTCCAGGGCACCTGTATGCCTCTCAATGAATTTGCTGCAGGTTCCAGCATCTTCTGAGAACTTTGGTTCTTGCTCTGTCAGAAAGAAAGAGACAAGTGCATTCTCTTCCCCTTGCCTCCCAAAATAATTCCTAACCATGGTGGAGGGGTGGGCGGGGATCAAGGATTCCTGCATAGTGCCTCTCCACAATCAAAAGGATAGGTTTTCAGTGGAAGCACATTCCACTGGAGGCTCATTTGGTCTTGAGAAGGGTAGCGCAGGGCTGGCTTTCTCGGCTTCTCCTTTACAGGTGTCACAGGTATCAAAACGAGTGTCGATCAGTGCTTCAGCTGCAGGGCCTTGGGCAGCCGGGGGTTAATGAAAAAAGCTCTCAGTAAGAAGTCACGGACAGTGTGATGCAAGTAGTGGTGGATGAAGTACATCAGCCCGAGGCCACTGCCGGGGTAGTATTTCACCAGAGGCTGAGGGGAGAGGAGGCCATCGGCTATGCTGTTCACCACTGAGCTGAGATCCTCCACAGCCCTCTTCATGAAAACGACAAACTGCTTGTTGATCTCCTCAACGTACTCTTTGCCGTACTCCTCCAGCAGGTCAGGAGGTAACGCTTCGAGCAGCTGATGTTTCTTTTCCTTCCAGTATTCGGGACTACAAGTACTTCCTGCAGAGAATTGAGGGGAAAGGAGAATCCTTTTAGAAGGTCTATTGCAAAACACCCACTGAGCCAGAAACATCCTTGTAAGCTTGTGTAATCGCTGTGTCTGCATAGAATTTGGAACCCACTGCAAAAATCAGCCTGAAGGATTTTAAGTCCCATTTTTATGCAAGTTTCTAGACCTTATGGTAGAGGTCGGATATTTTGGCAGCAGATCGAGAGGGTCGGATATTTTGGCTCATGTTTGTTCTCACCTGACCAAACTTGCAAACAGAAAAAGCAGCTCTAGGTCATGTGCCTGGTATCATCAGGACAAAAGCTTCACAAGGGGCTGTTTCACAAGCCACACTGTCAAGAAGGGCCATATGGTGATTTTGCTACAGGATGGTGTTCAACATAAAATTAAGAAGAGAAGAGTTTGGATTTATATCCCACCTTTCTCTCCTGTAAGGACACTCCAAGTGGCTTACAAACTCCTTTCCCTTTCTCTCCCCACAACAGGCACCTTGTGAAGCAGGTGGGGCTGAGAGAGTTCCGAAGCACTGTGACTAGCCCAAGGTCATCCAGCAAGAATGAAGGGGTGCGGAAGCACATCTGGTTCACCAGATAAGCCTCTGCCACTCAGGTGGAGTAGGGAATCAAACCTGGTTCCAGATTGGAATCAACCTCCTCTTAACCACTAATACACCACGCTAGTTCTCATGGCTTTAACATGGCTAAAGAACAAATAGTTTCTTTTTTTACAGCCTACTCTATAAGCTGGTGCAACCTCGGAACAGAGAGGCAGAACTGGAAGGCTGCTGGTTTGAATCTCACCTCTGCTATGAGCCCCCCTTCCTCGCATGCAAAGATAAGGATACGTGCCACAAGAAAACACAAACTGGACACACTTTGGATGCTGAGGAGTGTTCTTTATATATTGTCCTTGTGAAAGGATGGGGTGTTATTTGCCCATTGAGAGCAGCACTGGAAGACAGCAGAGCCAGTTCTGGCTCTTGTGGGTTGTGCGTTTCAGAGTGAAAGGCAAAAGGAAGGTGGTTGGAATGTTTCGCCTGCATCTGTGGCTGGCATCTTCAGATTCTGGTACATAAGAGACTTCTCTCTGTGAGGCACCTCTGAAGATGCCAGCCACAGATTCAGGTGAAACGTTAGGAACAAGATCTGCCAGACCATGGCCACACAGCCCGGAAAACCCACAACAACCATGGAAGGCTTCGACAATACAGCAAAAGGAAAGCTTTCCCAACCTGAGCAAACTATCAGCACAGCATAGAGAAGTTATTTTTGTCAAAGGTAAAAGACATGCAAACTTCTCTTTTGGTGTGTGTGATCTCTTCCTCCTCCCTCAACCCACGTGGTCATTCTCTTACCGGTTTTAAAATACCCAGGAAAGATGACGCACACTTTGACGCCCCAGGGTGCAAGTTCACACCGGAAGGATTCCATGAGGAGGCTAAGCGCAGCTTTGGAGGCCCCATAGGCAGCTAAGCAGGGAAATGGCATCGTTCCTAGGGGGAAAGAGAAGGGAGGGGGTTGCTGTCAGCCAGAAGTGTAGGGGATACATGGTACCCTATCCCAAAGACTATCTAGTGAGCTCCTAATGTCCTATGACAGCTCTGTGTCCAACTCTGGTGCTTCAGATGTTCATGGACTACAATTCCCATCAGCCCCTGCTGGCATGGGCAATTGAAGCGCCAAAGTCGGACATCCCTGTCATAGGACATCATGGCTGTTGCACAAGATGCAAGCGAGTCCAGAGGGATCCCCACATTAGTCAATTATTGTGAAACAAAACAGAAGAGGGCACCATTAAAGACTTCCAGTATTTATTCCTCAGATGCAATGAAAGAAAGAAAACAATTTTCTTTGATTGCATGTGAGGGAATGAATGAATGTATTTGTATGTAGGCATGGGCCGTTACAAACATCAGCAGTGACATTGAAAACATTATGAATATGTATGATAAATTAAAATATACAACACTGGCTAAAATATACATAATATTAAGTAAAATATACAGCAATATATCAATAAAACAACCACCAAGTATCAGCTCTAAAAGGCTACTCCCTTATTAGCCACATTGGACCTTATTTTCTTCCCTGCCAGAGCATAGAAAGACATACTATGAGAAATGTACTCATCAGAGTCTTAACAACAAAAATATTAGTTTCTCAGCATTATTTCAAGCTGAAACCATCCTGGCAAGAAATTTACCCGTGGGTTCCACATACAGCAGACAGTCAAACATTTAATGGGGTACTTCCTCCTCTGTTGGATATCCGCAGATGCAACAGTGTTGATCTTTGGCATTTGACAATACAGCCTGGGCAATACAACCATTGGCGTTGTTTGAAAGTATGAAAATGTCAAGGCTGCTCAATTTGAGATACTGACCAGGTAGGAAGCTCTAAGACAATAGTTTCTGAATAATTTAAACCATGGAGCAGTCACTGATTTCAGGATTACTTGATTACCTATCAAGGCATCAAATCTGTACACCCACTCTCTAAACTGGGAATTGTCCACGGATAATCCTAGGACAGTGGTGGCAAACCTATGGCACTCCAGATGTTCATGGACTACAACTCCCATCAGCCCCTCCCAGCATATTTATTTATTTATTTATTTTATTAAACTTTTATACCGCCCCATCCCCGAAGGGCTCTGGGCGGTGGACAACATATAAAATACAATATAAAATGATAACATATAAAAGCAGCGATAAAATTTCCAAGTCTTAGTCCAATTTTAAAAATATAATTTTAGAATAGCTAGATGTCCATGCACCCTAAAAGAGGGGAGGCTATTTTCATCAGGGCAGTCAAAGTTCCCTTGAGGAGGACTAGGATATACCTTAAAGGTGGTTTTGAACAATTTCTAGAATAACTAAAATGTCCTCTTTCTATCACCACGCTTCTGCTCCATATTGGACGTGAGGGACAACTTTATTTTTACATAATTTTAAGACAGGGTCCATAAAGAAGCCTCCCTTCCCATGGAAAAAAAATGCAGAAGAGACCCCACTATCCTTAATGGAGAAGACCTAACTGTTATCAAATGCACATTCCAGTTTAGGGTCTCCTTAATTGTGACTCCAGGGTATTTAAAAGAGCAGCACTGCTTTAACTGGGTTTCTAAGTAAACTCTAAGATGATATTTTTGCCTCTTTCCTGAAGACCATCACTTTAGTCTTCTCATAATTGATGAGATCTCTGCTGCACTCCTTTACAAATTGGAATTTTATTAGTTAGGGAGCCAGATAGTCCCAACTTTGCTAGTTTTGACCAATGATGGCCCTCATCAATAAAGTTAAATGCAGCGGCCAAGTCTACAAACACTACAAATAACGCTTTTGTGGGGCCATTTATGCCTGGAAAGGCTAGATGGTGTAGCGTTTGGCAGTGCTTGACTGCACAAAGTCCCTTTCTGAACCCTGTTTGATGTGGGCGTAAAATATGATTCTCAATCACCCAGTTCTTCCAACTTGTGCAATAAATATTTGCCCTATAGCTTTGCTGCAATATCCAACAGGCTTATTGGCCTGTAATTCTGTCGATCTGTTTTGTCATCTTTCTTATCAGTACGGACAACAATGCTCAACTTTTAACCAGAGGGAATTAAATCTGTTTCATTAATCTGTGTAAAGACTTTAACACAGGAGGCCACTGGTTTAGAAAGTCTTCATATAATTCAGGGAGGATCATATCTTCAGCAGGTAATTTTCCAGGTGCCACATGAGGGAATGAGTACTGATTCATGAAAGCTCATGCTAGAATAAATACTCTTTAAGATGCCACTAGACTTCTGTTTTGTCCGATTCTTATTTCAAACTGTCTTCCACTTTCTGGAAAAACAAATGCTATCATCGGTTGGTAGAAATGGAGAGGATAATTCCTCCTGCTACCCTAGCTATCCCTAGACACCCTGTTTATACACACGTACCATTTTTATCATGGAAACAACGTTGGTATCAAGTTTGGAATTTGAGGAGTCCCAACCTTACCTGCTGGGCTGCTGACTGTTACTATCCTTCCTTGTGATGCACGTAATAAGGGCAGCAGTCCTTTGGTCATCTCCAAGGCCCCAAAGAAGTTCACTTCCATGCAAGCACGGAAGTTGCGCACTGGAGTCAGATCAGCATCAGCAATGATATCATTGAATCCAGCGTTATTCACCAGACCCCAAAGCCCTGTGTTTCGGGAGGGAAGGGGACACACATGCAACTGTTAAGCTCCTTCACTGTCCTTCAGGGCAGCATATACGAATCTGTCTTATACCGAGTTAGATCATTAGTCTATGAAAGGCCAATTATGCACAATGCATTTGCTGCGAGGTGGGAGTGAATGTCCATCACAGCAAGATTTCTTGTACAGATGTATTTCTTCAAGCCCCGCTTTCACTTTTCATTCTCTCTGCAGCAAGTGAGGCCACTTGTAGCATGATTTTAATTTTGCTTCACTCCCAGAATGGGCAGATTTGCCAGTGAGCACAGCTTTGCCCCAGACATCTTCCCTCTACCCAAAGCCAGCCTTCCCACTGCCATCCATGCCTTCCCCATCACCCCCTTCCATTTTGCCTGCTCCTTCAGCTCACTCACATGGCGTTAACCAAAACACACCAACCTTTGCATTCTATTGATATATAGAGATATCAGTAGGGTGCACTTGGAAATAACAAGCCTCTGTCCTCTGACAGCCAGCATGATGTAGTGGTTAAGAGCAGGTGCACTCTAATCTGGAGAACCGGGTTTGGTTCCCTGCTTGGCCACTTGAGCCATGGAGACTTATCTGGTGAACTAGATTAGCTTGTGCACTTCAACACATGCCAGCTAGGTGACCTTGGGCTAGTCACAGTTCATTGGAGCTCTCTCAGCCCCACCTACCTCACAGGGTGTTTGTTATGAGGAGGGAAGGGAAAGGAGTTTGTAAGCCCCTATGAGTCTCCTTACAGGAGAGAAAGGGGATATAAATCCAACTCTTCTTCTTCTCTAGCAGAGACTATCAACTAGAGCATGATGTTCCTTCATTGGCAGCATGTGGTCTTTGCTGTTTCATTGAGAGGGGGTGATTATTTTTGGAACAGTAATATCGATAAAAGTGCTGTTCAAAGACTAAACCAGCAGTCTTGGCTATTGAGTGTAATGAGATGTGTGCCTTTAAGGATAAGTTGATGGGCAGAGTTAAGAGAACCAGGCCAGGAGAGTTCTCTACAGAAAAACCTAGGAGGGAGTGCCTCCTTGCATGTAAACAGAGAAATGCGAGGAGAGCCCACTACAAACTCACTGGGCAGAGAAGAGCCCTGAAGTAAGCCTTCTATGCATACTGGGCCAAAGTCTGTCTTTCTGTTCTGACTGGCAGCAGTTCTCCAGCCTCTCAGGAAGAGGACTCTGGCCTTCGTGGTAGAGCATGCATTTTGAATCCATTTCCAGTTAGCCACTGGCATCAGGCCTCCATTTGGTGCTACAGGAGGCGAGTTAATATTTTTCTTTGGCTTATCATGCATGGAACATGATCTGTGTGCAAAGTGATATCTATGCTGAGACCAGGTTTGCAACTGGAGGAGGAGCTATGCGCAGGGAGTCAAAGCAACAGGCACACAGGTGCACATTCAGACTTCTGTCATCTGGTGCAAGCCACTCTCCACTGCAGCGTGTGGTACACACACATATTGGCCCCAACAGTTTAACACAAAATGACTGATTTGCAACCTTTCGCACCTCTTTTGAAGAGGTGTGTGGAAGCATCCCACTTTGTTTAAAGGTACGAAAATGTGCTCTTTGAATTACAGAGGCGCCCTGAAGGTATGTTGTGCAGGTTGCCCATTGAGCAGAACTGCCACTAACTACACAATGAAAAAGGAACATGGAAGAAGAAGAGTTTGGATTTATATCCCCCCTTTCTCTCCTGCAGGAGACTCAAAGGGGCTTACAATCTCCTTGCCCTTCCCCCCTCACAACAAACGCCCTGTGAGGTGGGTGGGGCTGAGAGAGCTCTGAGAAGCTGTGACTAGCCCAAGGTCACCCAGCTGGCATGTGTGGGAGTGTACAGGCTAATCTGAATTCCCCAGATAAGCCTCCACAGCTCAGGTGGCAGAGCGGGGAATCAAACCCGGTTCCTCCAGATTAGATACACAAGCTCTTAACCTCCTACGCCACAGAGTTAAGCTTCTGATGCTCGGAAGACCACTGGTGAAAAAATCCACTCCAAATGTGAACCACTATCACCACCCATGCTGTTTTTGAGATCTTTGCTTGGCAGATGTACACTGGTGACTTCATAATCTGAGAAGAGCCCGATTCAGTCTGACTTTAAAAGCTGAGGATTTGATCCTTGCATTTGTCTCCACCTGTTCTATTTTGCTTCCACACATGCCAGGGAGAGCGCGGAGGTTTACCTGTCTTCTCAGACTGAGCCTTGATAAAGTGCAGGGTTCTCTGGATGTCCTCCGGTTTGGTCAGGTCCATTTCCAGCAGGGTCAGCTGGGACGAACAGCTCTGCCGCAGTTCTTGGGCTCCCGGGCTGTTCAAGTCCAGTACGCTGGCATAGACTTTAAGCCCCAGGGAGTCGAGGTAAGACGCTGCCTCTTTTCCAAAGCCGGAATCACACCCTAGAAAACAAGGAGTGGAGAAGTCTGCTTATGAAAGGGGGAGAAACCAGCCAGAACCACTGATAGGGATAAATGATCTTCTTCCCTTTTGCTTTATCAACAGCCTGTGAAGAACAATGATAAGAATCCTACCATGCAGAGCTGTTTGCGAATAAGAAAATAAAAGTCTTGATCCACCAGTATTATACTCCACTGGTTCTAAAAAGAGTTACAAGATGCTTGATTTGGGCTGGACTGTACTCAACAGTTACATTGCAAAGTAAATATGCAGAATAAATGACATTTAGATACCGCAGATATCAGTTTTATATATGGTTGCAAAACAGACAGAAAATTTATGTGTCCTAAGTCATCACAATTCCCAGCACATTTCGGATGTTCTGCCAATTACATAAAAGGAATTTAAATAGGCACCAGCACCCGAACTTCAGAAAGAAACTTTCTCTGATTCTTGGTGCCATATAAATTTGGCTCTCCAGTTGTATCATCTTCAGAGTTTTAAAATTCTTTTTTTTTATTATTATTATAGCCAAGACATTATTAAACACACACACATCCAGCATATCCAAAAAAGGATGTAAAATTAAAGTCTCACCACAAACCAATTAATCAGAAAACAATATTCAAGCATCAATATGAGTGTGATTAAATTGCAATTGTTAAGACGCAGTTCCAGTCCAAAACCAGATGAAAGGCTCCTGGAAAATCCTGATGATCAAAACTCACCAAGAACCTTCGGTTGTGCAAAATAAGTTTCCTTCCTCAGGAGCTGCAAGTTAACGTTTTCTCCTTTAAAGAGGATTACTTGTTTAAAACAGCCTCTTTCTTTGCAGACTCTGAAAAGTTAACACATCTCAACGGTCTCTGTTGCTGGAGTGTTCCTGATGTCAGGCCCTGCAAAAACTGAACTGAGGAACTATCCATCTTAACGTCAGTCTTCTGCCAAACTGTTCTGTGAATTAACCTCTGCAGGCCATGGCAACATTTCAGCCAGAGATGGCCAGAAGAAACTTCTCAGATGCTGAGACCAAAGCCGTGCAGGCAAATCAGAGATTCCCACAGCTTCTGCAACATTCAGCCCTAGTGCTACTAACCCTCTGTTCCTCCAGTGCTCCTGTAGGAATAATTTACATGTCACTCAACTGTTCTTGCATGTAACTCTTCAGGTTGCTCAGAAATGCTCATGGGCTCTGGATTTTTTAATCTCAACATTTCTGCACTTCATTCCAGTTTCTGCTAAATGCAACTATTTTTGATTCAGTAGGTGGGAGGGACATTTCATTTGTTTAATCAAAAGCATCTGGTGGTAAAAGTGCCCTCAAGTCACAGCTGATCTGGTGAGTCCGTAAGATTTTCAAGGCATGGAACAAACAGAGGTTGTTTGCCGTTGCTTGCTTGGACTTCCTTGGTGGTCTTCCATCAAAGTACCAGCCAGGGCCTTTGGCTTAGCTTCTCAGATTCTCCATCTGACAAGATGGAGCTAGTCTGAGCCATCCAGGCAGGAGGCAAAAACATCTAATTTTTGGTCAAGTTATTGATTGTAATGCTTAGGATATCATAATTCAGTAGTTAATAGTGAAGCTGCTATTCTGCATCTGCAAATGGAGGATTTATATTCTGTCTGTTCAGTAGGTATTTGTGGCAGTCTCCAGTGTTAGGCACAGAGTCAAGAGTCCACCCACAGAGGGGAAAAACAGAACACATCTAATAGGCCCTTTTTTAAAGCTGTATACTCTGTTCCACATAAAAATGTTAGTAGGATTAAATATTCCTCTGCCATGTGCTTTTATTGTAGAATGCTCTGCCTGGGTTCTAGTGCCTACTTAGTCTCCACCCCACCCCCACCCCCCCATTTGAAAATAAAAATACATTTTGGAATTCAGTTTAAGTATACAACATTGGCACCCAACTCAGTTACACGCCTTTACTCCCGACTGGCCTTCCCCGTGCCCCATGCCATGCTGATGGTACCTGCCTGCCCGCAGCAAGTCCAGCCTCCTTGCTGGTGCCGGCTAGGAGAAAAATGTAACTTCCACTTACTGGTGCTTATTGGATAGTGGAGAGGGTTTTTGTTCTATGGGGGGAGTGGGGAGGTTAAAAGATTTGGGCCCCTTCCGCACACGCAAAATAATGTGTTCTCAAACCACTTTCACAACTGTTTGCAAGTGGATTTTGCCATTCCGCACAGCTTCAAAGAGCACTGAAAGCAGTTTGAAAGTGCATTATTCTGCAGGTGCGGAAGGAGACTCAGTGTTTTCTCCTTGTTGAAGATTAGGGGCAGTCAACAAGAGAACGTGCTGCCATTTCTGCCACAGTTCCTTCCAAGCATTTTAACCATTTTACAAAATACTTCCTACAGGAGTCATCCGAGGGCAACTCCTATTGTGCGGATACTTTTAATTTCCTAAGCGAGATTACATATGAACTCCCATTTTGTTTAAAGGAACAGCCTGGTGCCAGATCCTTGTGTTCCAACAGCCCCCAGAGCAGAAATTATTCTTGACAACAAGGCATCTGCAGTTCAACCAAAGCAGAGGTCTCCCTCCTGAAGAGGTGGGGTAAGTCTGCAGACGAGCCAGCGCAAAGCTGCTTGGAATGGTTAAAGGCAGAAACTGTTGCCCTGGGATCGCTCCAGATTAATTTTTTTGTGCTCCCCCCTGCCCCCCTGCTTCTTTTATCTTCTATCTTGCAACCTGGGGACGTGACCTTGCCTTGCAGTTTACTAGGTCATTTCACTGTTGCTAGTACGCCTGGCCGCCTGGCCAAAGGGAAACAAAATATATGTTTATCTAAAAAGCCATCGCACAAAAGTAACTCGCTTTAAAAATAGCCTCCATTGACCTGCCCGGCGTTGCCGCTCCATTAACTTCGCCAGTTTGAGGCAGGTGTTGGCTGTTGGACCCGGTGGTCCCACATTTATCCGTTCTGGACCAAAGATCCGGTTCAAGCTGCCGACCAGCAGATAAGCAGACACGCACATTGGCTGTTCTGAGCCTCAGTTGCTACTCCTGTCGACTCCGCTGCTGTTCACAATGATATGCTTTTCAGATTGTGCACAGGTGGACAAAGCCAGAGTATCATAAGGAAGCAAAACGGCCTGTCATGATACTCCGGTAGTCCTGCGAGGCTACAGCCCGGGCAAAAGTATCAGCAGTCAGACCAACCAGAACACAAAGGCAGCCAAATTATCGATTGCTTCCCCATGGGCACGTGTTCCTGGTTTGGAAGCAAGCGATTGGACTGAAAACAGTCTAGAACAGCGGTTCTCAACCTTCCTAATGCTGCAACCCTTTAATATAGTTCCTCATGTTGTGGTGACCCCCGACCATAAAATTATTTTTGTTGCTACTTCACAACTGTATGAAATATGTGTTTTCCGATGGTCTTAGGCGACCCCTGTGAAAGGGTCGTTCGACCCCCAGAGGGGTCGCGACCCACAGGTTGAGAACCACTGGTCTAGAATTTGTTGAGTCTTGAGAATTCTGCCTGATGGAGGAGGACTTCAATTCATTTGGTGACGGGAACACAGACTCACAACAACTTCCGCTGGAAGACACTGTGCTAGTGTTTCAAGTCAGCCGGATTCCTGTTTCACATTATCAAAGAGCTGGAAGGGGTCATCCACTTAAGTTCTGGAGAGTGCAAGTGGGCCACTCATGCACAGGAGCACAGAACTGCAGGCAATTTAAAAATATAATTGGAAGGGGCAAATCCAACGAGGCAAAAATAATCGCCATCAAGTTATTGAACAAGAAGATCGTGGAGCCGTTCGAAACTGTAAACAGGAGTGGATGAGCAACAGGCAGCACTGAAGCCAAAGGAGCCGTTGGCTACCACTCGATTCTATCTGTTTTGCCTGCCAAAGGATTTTTCTTGCCCTAGGCCAGGGGTGTCAAACTCTGGTGCTTCAGATGTTCATGAACTACAATTCCCATCAGCCCCAGCTGGCCAGCCATGCCAATAGGCCATGCCAGTCAGGGCTGATGGGAATTGTAGTCTATGAACATCTGAAGTGCCAGAATTGGACACCTCTGCCTTAGGAAAAATACCTTCTTCTCAGTCACACCATGAGGAAGCATCTGCCTCACAATGGGGAAACTGGCCCCCAATCACACCACCCTCACTGGCTGTGGCTTGCCATGGTGCCAGAGCTCCCAACAAGGGCACACTGGAAGGGAGGCAGCAATGGCACTGGAAAAGAAGAAGTGCTCCGATTTACACCTCATTTTTCTGGACTGTAGGGAGTCTACAAACGGCTTACAAAGTCCTTCCCTTCCTCTCCCCACAACAGACACCTTGTGAGGCAGGTACAGCTGAGAGAGTTCTGAGACAACTGTGACTAGCCCAAGGTCACCCAGCAGGCTTCATGCGCAGGAGTGGGGAATCAAACCCAATTCTCCACGTTCTCTGGTTCACCACTCTTAGCCACTACACCACGCTGACTGCAAACCCCACAGGCTGCCCACTGGGGCTGAGGGGCTAACTGCCACTTGCTGGACAGACCCCAATGCTATAGAATGGGTCACAGGGCTGGTTTGGCTGCCCTACCCCACCCCACCCCATCCCACCCCACCTCTGGGGTCTAGCTGTGCCAAAAAGATGGACCAGTTCCAGAAGTAGACATTCAAACAATCTGGATTTCAGGAGCTGGCCAGCCCAGCCCTTTAATGTGCCAGATCTTTCCCTACCCAACACACCCTGGCTGTCATAAGGGCCTCTTTAGATTATAAAAGTTGCCGAATGTGTTTGGGCTGCCTATCTGTCGTCACATTCAGTTAAACAGTCTTAAGTGTATGTAGGTCTTGGCAACTGTTAGGTCAGTTTACTAACAAACTCTTTTTTCGGAAACAAAAGGCCAAAACAGAGTCACGGATAACTGCAGAAGGTGGACTCCGGCTCTGAACCTTGGTGTGAGAACGGGGGTAGTTACAGGCACACAAAGGTGGCCTCCTCGCTTTCACCTATCAGAGAGTTTGCATTGCTTGGAGCACACCCTGCTGTGTTTCCTTACCCACCCACCCCCCAATCCTAAGCAACTGCTGGGTTTCTTGTGCAATTGGCTCATCCAGGGTTGTGCTCCATGCCAAATGCAGGTCCGAGGAGAGAAGATTCCTCTCCTGGTCAGGTATGTGACCTCTTTTGGCCGTGGGAATTACTCTCTGTCCTGCCCTGTCTCCCTCCGCCCTGAGGAGCAGGGGCCTCCCCGAGGCCAACCGAATCTCCCTAAGACAGGTTGGTAGCACAGCTAGAGGCGGGAGCGAGCGTGCTAGTGAGCAAGAGAAAGGAATGAAAACAAACACCCCACCCACCCCCAGCCAAGGGTACACGCTGTTCTCTTCCCTCCTGATGGCCTGGCCGATAGCTTCCCTTCCCAGAGATTACAGACTGCGGCAGGTTTATGGCAACATTAACCATTAACAGTGACGCACCGAGAGTCAGCGAAGGAAGACAATGAACTAGGCAGGCTGCACGCATAGCCGCGGGAACACACCCTGCGCTGCCTCCAAGAGCAGCGGTGGGCCAAGATCCTGCCATGTCTCCTTGGTTCAGGATTTACACTGGGGCTTAATGAAATCAGCCTGACCCTCTGATTTTGAACATTCCTCCCCGGGTGGTGTGGCCAAGAGTTTGCTTTCCCCCCTAAAGCTCAGCTGAAATGTAGGATTGCCAGCCACCAAGTGGGGCCCGGAGATCCCTTGCTATTACAATCAATGTCCAGGCAATAGAGATCTCTCTCCCCTGGAGAGAATGGCGCGTTTGGCGGGTGGATTCCGTAGCTCTGCACCGTGCTCCCCTCTCCTCCCCAAACCTTGCTTTTTCCAGGTTCCACCCTCAGAATCTCAAGGGATTCCACCCTCCACACCCCCAAATCTGGCAAACCCTACTCAAAATATATGCAAGCTTGAATGTATAGGGAAATCAACAAGGGTTGGAATGCAGTGTTAAAAACAGAGCAAACTGGAGCAAACTGAACTAAGCAGCCCCTGCTGGGATTAGGAGACAGCCGTTTGTTCAGATGGCTACAGTCAGAGCAGAGCAGCCTGGCTAGTGTTGCTTGCCTGAGGCCCCTTCGGCACATGCAGAATAAGGCACTTTCGACCCACTTCCAATGCACTTTGCAGCTGGATTTTACTGTGCGGAATAGCACAATCCCCTTGCAAACAATTGTGAAGGTGGATTGAAAGCGCATCATTCTGCATGTGCGGAAGGGGGCTACGTAGAGAAGCTGCTGGGCTCTGCTTGTTCCTGGCTGCTTTTCACCATCCGGGGCAACAGTCCATTGGGAACTTTCCCAGCAAGGCTAAAAAGCCAACATGTTTCTAGAAATCAGCCATGGAGGAAGGTGAGTAGAGGCGGAAGATGGTTTGGCATTAGGGATACCAGCTTCAAGGTGGGACCTGGAGATGCCCCCTGGAATTGCAGCTCATCCCCAGGTGACAGAGATTAGTTCCCCTGCAGAAAATGGGTGGACTCCTGCCATGTCTCCTTGGTTCAGGATTTACACTGGGGCTTAATGAAATCAGCCTGACCCTCTGATTTTGAACTTCTTTGGAAGGTGGACTCCATGGCCTTGTACCCCACTGAGGCTCCTGTCCGCACCAGGCTCTTTTCCCCAATCTCCCAGAGTTTCCCAACCTGGATTTGGACCCCTACCCTCATCCCCTGGCAGTGGCCAGGAAAGACCTGGCATCCTATTTGGCATTGACTAGGTAAAGCAGTGGTGTAGGAGGTTAAGAGCTCATGTATCTAATCTGGAGGAACTGGGTTTGATTCCCTGCTCTGCCACTTGAGCTGTGGAGGCTTATCTGGGGAATTCAGATTAGCCTGTACACTCCCACACACGCCAGCTGGGTGACCTTGGGCTAGTCCAGGGGTGGGCAACTATGGCCCTCCAGATGTTCGTGGACTACAATTCCCATCAGCCCCTGCCAGCATGGCCAAGTGGCTATTCTGGCAGGGGCTGATGGGAATTGTAGTCCATGAGCATCTGGAGGGCCATAGTTGCCCACCCCGGGCGCTAGTCACAGCTTCTCGGAGCTCTCTCAGCCCCACCTACCTCACAGGGTGTTTGTTGTGAGGGGGGAAGGGCAAGGAGATTGTAAGCCCCTTTGAGTCTCCTGCAGGAGAGAAAGGGGGGATATAAATCCAAACTCTTCTTCTTCTTCTTCTTCTAAAGAGGCAACTTTGTCTTGGTGGATTTTATCATATTTTTCTCTCTGTGTGTCTGCACTTGGGAGAAAAGAACACAGCAATCTTGAGAGACGTTTTTGGCAAGTATAACACTTCGGATTTTTTTTCAGAAAGAGAAAAGAACTGATGAGTGTCCCCTTTGCCCAGTTTTTGTACATTTCAGAAAGAACATCCAGAAACTGAGAGAGAAAGTGAAAAGTGCTTAAGTGGGAGGCATCATTTAGAATCGGCCACCGGTCTCCCTTGCAGCTCTGTCAGACCTTCTCAGAGAGCTCCCCTGGAGCACAACTTGAACATTTCAGCTGGTGCAAAAACATCCAATGGGGTAGAGGCTTTTTTACCTAGCAAGAGCAGATGGGTCACTTGCTCCTCAGATTGGACCAGCTACAGTGACCTTCCCACCTTTTTCAAGGCCAAGTTCAAGGTGCTTGCCAGAGTCTTTAACACCTAACCAGTTCAAGGTTGGGGCATCTTTACTGCCATAGGAAACCCTCCTTCTTCTGAGATACTGTTACCAACCTCCAGGTGGGGCCTGGAGTTATCCCAGAACTACAACTGATGATGATGAAGAAGAAGAGGAGGAGGAGGAGTTTGGATTTATATCCCCCTTTCTCTCCTATAGGAGACTCAAAGGGGCTTACAAATGCCTTTCCCTCCCCCCCCCCAACAAACACCCTGTGAGGTGAGTAGGGCTGAGAGAGCTCTGAAGAACTGTGACCAGCCCAAGGTCACCCAGCTGGCATGTGTTGGAGTGCATAAGCTAATCTGGTTCACCAGATAAGCCTCCACAGCTCAAGTGGCAGAGCAGGGATTCAAACCTGGTTCTCCAGATTAGAGTGCACCTGCTCTTAACCACTATACCACCCTGGCTCTGATCCCCAGATGACAGAGATGTTACCCTGGAGGAAATGGCCACTTTGAAGAGTGATCTGTATGACATGATATCCTGCTGAGGTCCCTCCTCTCACCAACACACACACACACAGCCAATTTCCAGGAATTTTTCAGCCCAGAGTTGGCACCCTGTTCCGAGATCAACAAAGAAGCACTGTATCAGTCTCCATTGCGCAGGGGTGCCAGGCAACATGAAGCAGGGCCTTTTCAGCCATGGCTTCCGAGCCGCGGAGTGCCCTTCCCCAAAAGACTGGAATACACAAAAGTGCCTTCGTTGGAGTTAGAAAACTGGTCTGTGAGGGTCATTCTAGTCTAGTCTGACTGGGAGCAGCTTTTCATAATCTGAGGGTCAAGATCTTGTACATTACCCAGTACCTGAGCTGGTTTTAACTGGGGATGTTGAGGATTGAACCTGGGGCTTTCTGTATGCCAAGTAGTTGCCCTGTCACTGAGCCAAAGTCTTGCCTTCATTTCCCTCATCCGTCCAAAACACGTTTTTATTTGGAAGGGCCTTCAAAATCAATATATTTTAGGCCCTGAGTAATCTTTTTAACGGCAGTCATCACTGGATGATATAGATTTTATAATGTTGCATAACAGTTGATTAAAAATTTATTGTTCTTAACCTTTAAGCTGATTTTATGCACGGTTGGAAAACAGCTAATAAATAAAGCAAACACAGGTCTTCTGACCATGGTTCTAAACAGCGGCGGCATTTATCCTAAGCAAAGACACAGGGTTGGATCCAACCAGCTTCTCTGGCAGTGAAAAAGAGAGCATGCAGAAAAGATATGGGGAAGTGACTCATTGGATCTACATGGACAAAAGCCATGTGATGTGGTGGGAGGCTATACTTCACAGTGGAATTGGAGATAGAATGAAACAAATTGACTGCATCCAACCTGTAAACTTCTAAACTTCCTAGATGCAGGGTTTCTTTAAAGCATGGTTCAGTCCATGGATCGCGGTCTCCGTGGCACACAGCACAAGCCATTACTTGGTACACAAAGAACAAATAAATGGATAGAGCTGAGCACCTCTGAGAATTCATAGAGCGCAGTTCCTCCTCCACAGAACAACCACAACCAACGATTTCCCCACTTAGCTACAAAAGTCATGGTGTGACCTTGGATCAATTAGTGTAGGGTTGGCCAACCTATGGTGCTCCAGATGTTCATGGACTACAATTCCCATCAGCCCCTGCCAGAATGGCCAATTGCTGATGGGAATTGTAGTCCATGAACATCTGGAGCACCATAGGTTGCCCACCCCTGAGTTCGTGTCTCTTGTAACCTGCCTCGCAGGTAGAGTAATCAGCTCTGGCCTGGGATTTGTAAGCAGTGGCAGTTGAGAGAGGAAGCTGAGAAGGGTTTCATATAAAATCTATGGCTGCGACTTCTCCATGATCTTCGTAGTCTAAAGATCAACTGTAATCCCAGGAGAACTCTAAGAGGTTGGCAATGAGGATAAAATGTAGGAGTGCAAATCACAAATGGTGTCTTGAACCTTCTATTCCTCTAGGCCAAATGTGAAGTCTTCCTAGTGCCCAAAAAGCTTCCAAAGCTTCGTACTCATCACTCGGGTGAGCAGGATATGTCAATCTTTGTCAATCTTTGTAGGACACATCTGTGAAGCAGGAAGTGATGTCATCTACTGGAGGTGATAGTGACAACCCTGTGGGGTTTTCCAGGCAAGGGGCAAGCAGAGGTTGTTTGCCATTGACTGCTTCTGCATAGTGACCCTGTATTGCCAAGTCTAGGTTGGTAAGTTCCTGAAGATGTTGGGGATGAAGGCTGGAGAGGCCAGGATTTGGGGGAGGGAGGACCCTCCGTGGCATATAAGGATATAAAATCTATCTTCTGAAGCAGCTGTTTTCTCCATTTTCTCTATAACCCTGAGACCGGTTGTAATTCCAGGGAATTTCCAGTTGCCATCTGGAGACTGGCAAACCTATCCTACATTTCCTTGGTGGTCTCCTATCCAAATACTAACCATGGCTAACTCTGCTTAGCATCCAAAATATGACAAGACCAGGCCATGTCTCACAGAACCATAGAATCATAGAGATGGAAGAGACTACAAGGGCCATCAAGTTCAACCTCCTTAAATGCAGGAACACACTCCCGACATATGTTCATCCAGCCTCTGTTTAAAAACTTCCAAAGAAGGAGACTCCACCACTCTCCAAGGCAGTGAATTCCACTGTCGAACAGCCCTGACAGTCAGGAAGTTCTTCCTAATGTTTAGGTGGAATCTCTTTTCCTGCACCTTGAATCCATTACTCCGTGTCCTATTCTCTGAGGCAGCAGAAAACAAGCTTGCTCTCTCTTCGATGTGACATCTCTTCAAATAATCTCTGTCAGCAACACAGCATGGGTTCTAAAAAACACAGAAACCTCTTCCAGAAACCAGTGTGGAAAGATGCCTGGAGCCATCTGAAGGCTGCTGACAGGCACAAGACGCCACCCCGTACACTGGACAGCTCCAGATAAATGAGTAAGAGGTACAACTTCTCCTATGACACATTTCAGTGAAGCCTGAGTGGGAGAACTTCCCATTGGGAGACATATTGAATAAGGACATCCAAGTCCTTCTCCCCAACCCCCATAGTAGTTCTTCCCAGAAGTACCTGCCCAACTGCAGAGAAAACTTCTGAAACAAACTGTTGGGCATAAATATATATATGCCCAACAGTTTGTTTTAGAAGTTTTCTTTGCAGTTGGGAGAGAAAATATATACATTAGCAGAGTAGAACAGAAGAGACAGATTCTCAGTTGTTTTTTATATATGAGTTTACTAACTATAAAAGGAGGGTTACATGGAGATAAGAAATCCTTTCGTTCCTGTTACACGTCTACATTACTGTATGTTTGGTTACATCTTGCTACCTATTTGCTGTGTCACATGATGTTGTCTACCTTGTATCTCCTCTCTGGTGTCGTGTCTGCTCAAAGACACAGGTAACTTTATACCTTCAGATGTACGTGCTCACTAACATGTAAGCAATGGCTACGTCACTGACCAATAGCTAATCAATAGATCAGGTCATGAACAGTGACTTCAGCAACTTGTTTGCATACAAACCATTAACCCTTTTATAACTGAGCTGCAAAATCCCAACACAAGCCACAATGGAGCAGTGTCAAGCTGTTACCATAGGGAATCCAGACATTGTGAAGATGTCCCACATACGTGAACCATCTGATCCAGCAACCCCAAGTTGTTGAGGTGGATCCACCATTTTATTAATTCAATTGGGGTAGATACACCTGAAGTTGGTAATCACCCAAAAAATCTGTACCTAGTGGTTTAACTGACTGAGTGGCAGCCTGTATTCCACAATTTATTTCAATAAAGGTCAATAAACTCACTATAACATAAACTTACGTCTATATTTTTTTGTTTCCAAACCATATGTTTAAATGCAACCTCTACTCACGTGCCTAGTCATAAATGCGCAATTACAAATACAATATTTGGGTCACACAAGACTCAATCACATGTAATCTTGTATTCCGCAAAAAGGTACCTGGCTAGTCAACCCCCAGGTTGGGTTTGACCTCATGATTCACACTCCAGCTTGGCCAAAGCACTTCACAGACAATTCTTAAGGTGTTCTAACCAAAAGGCTTCTCAGTTGTTTGTTCAGATATTTCTATTTGACAATGCAGGCTGGACATGAGAATCAAGCGGTCTGATGCTGTTACGGAGGGGAGACCAAGAATAATTCTGAAGCAAGGAATCTTTCCACTGTGACCCCCAAGCACCGGTGCAGCAGCCAAGCTTGGGGTGCACTCTGCACGTGCGTGGTGAACGGTGCATGTGTGGGACCTTGATTGCAAGGCTTTTACAATGCCAGCAAAGTGAGTGATATTTTTCATTAGCTCTCTGCAACATTTGGTAGCGAAAGAGTCATAAACGTAAGTGTTTGGTAAATATCCTTTCTTGCCGGGGGGGGGGGGGGGGCTTTTTTCATTCCTAACGCTCTGGACTGAATGTATCCTGCCTCTGTGGCTACGATCGGTGTTTACAATGTTTGCTGAGGAGTTACTGATAAACAGGTTTTGCTTTCTCTGAATCCTAGGGCAGGTCTTCTCGCTCGTGTGTCCCTAAGCACTAGGCCAGGGGTAGGGAACCTTTAACACTCAAAGAGCCATTTGGACCCGTTTTCCACGGGAAAAGAAAACACTTGGAACCACAAATAATTTTTGACATTTAAAATAAAGATAACACTGTATATATTGGGGTTTTTTACCTTTTACTCTGCTCATTCTGAGAAGCACATGGATGCGTCCGCCCTGCTGCCTGCAGGGCGGGCAAGGATGGGGCCAGCAGCTCAGCCTCCCCGGCCTCCGGGAAAGCGCCTGCCCCGCTCAAACGGGGCGGGCGAGAGGGGAAGCCCGCAGCGCAGCGTGGCCAACCGGCCACGGGCAATTGGTGCACCCGCCCTGCTGCCTGCAGGGCGGGCAAGGATGAAGCCTGTAGCTCAGCCTTGCCGGCTGCTGGGAAAGCACCTGCCCCGCTCCAATGGGGCAGGCGAGAGGGGAAGCCCGCGGCACAGCCCAGCTGGCCGTGGGCAGTTGGTGCGCCTGCCCTATTGCCTGCAGGGCAGGCAAGGATGGGGCCAGTGGCTCAGCTCGTGGAGCAGCAGTGCAAGGGCAGAAGAGCCGCATGCGGCTCTCGAGCCGCAGGTTCCCTACCCCTGCACTAGGCAGAGGGTTCCTGCTGAGGTCCGGCCGCCTATACCATAAATGACTCGATGCGACCATTACAGCCAGGAGACCAAAGTCTTTCCAAAACCAGAATAGCAAAAATAAAGTAGATACGAAATTGGAATAATAAAAAAGCGATTAGGCGCGATGGCTGTAGATTAAACTCAGGAACTATCCTGATCGAGCTGGTGAGCTACCTATTTATTTTTCAGCCAAGGAGACCAGGACAATGTACATAGTTCTCTTTCTCCCTCTTTCCATTTTATCCTCACAACTATCCTGTGAAGCAGGTTAGAAGGAAAGTACGTGTCTTGCCCAAGGTCACCCAACGAGTTTTCATGGCTGAGGGGAGATTTGAATCCAAGCCTCCTAATTCCTAGTCTGACACGTTACCCGCTGTGACACACAGACTGTCTGAGGGTTGGGGGACTTTGAGGGCTGGGTGGTCGAATCCTGAGGAAAGTGAAATGGATTGCAGCTGGGAATGCCATTTTTGAATGCTTTTTGCCGTAAAAAAAGAAATGAGAGAAGATATGATGCTTTCCATATGATGTAGCATCTATCGTGACAGTGAAACTACCAATTCTTTAAAAGCCCTAAAATGGTATGGTGCAGTGTGTGTGTGTGCATGTGTGTGTGTGTGGTGTTTTGGCAGGCACAACGGGATGGTCAAAGAAAGCGTATAGAACAGTCATGTGGCCAGGGGTGTAGCTAGGGAAAATGGAGCCCGAGGCAGACTCTGAGCTTTTTGGGGGGGGCCTCTCGGCGGCGGAGCCTAGTGGGGTGGGACAAGGGGGGAAGGAGGAGGGGTGTGGGGTGATTTTCTGCCCCCCACCTGACCTTAACAGCGTCCACCCGGGATGCCTGTCCCCACTCTTTCCCGTGGTAGCTACGCCATTGCATGTGGCTGCTTAGTTTTCACAGCAAATGCCCCAGCAGTGACTGCAGCACAGGGAAGCCATTCTTTGAGAATACATCTCAAAGTTGGTTCTAGAAATCACCCTTTCCGAAGCGAGCAAAACCAAGATGGTGGTGTCTTGCCCCTGGCAGGATTGCTCATACTCTGTCTCCCCACTTCAGTTTTTCCTCCAACTCACCTCTGTGCTACCATCATCTCCCTTAGCATGTGTGATATTATTTATTTATCATTCTGTTGATTTATTTCATGTTTACCCCACCATCCCTCCTAAACTTTCATGGTGGTGCCCCACCTTTATCTGAACAAGTTTATGAAGTAGGCAATGTTGAGAATCGGTGCAAATGCAATCAGAAGGAGTCTGCCACCATTCTACCACTTTGGAAGCCTACCACCTATTTGACTGTATGCTAACACCAGGGATAAATCTCAACACTTCAAGCGGGTATTGTAACTGAAGTTTCTCTACCATCGCTTAGAAATTGCAAACAACGTAGACAAAATTAAGATTTCTGAGGTATCACAAGCCAAGATAACACAACTGCTCAACTGTTTCCCCATCACACTTTAACTGACAATATAGTCCTAAGGAGAGTTACAGTTACAATACAATCCTTCTAAACCAGATGACTTCCATTTACTTTGGAGAATATAATTCTGCTTAGGACATTACTTGTGTAGACTGTGGTACTGATACCATTCAGTGTATACTGAAGATCTGTGAATGAGAGATCACCAAAAAGAATCACAAGCAGATTTTTCTGCCAGGCAGGGTGATCTGGTGACTCAAGAGTCAGACTGGGATTTGGGTCATCCCAGTTTGAATCCCTGATATTACATGAAAAGAAATACTTTGGGCCAGACATACACTCTCCAGCCTATCACATGTTACAGAGAATGCATGTATTTTCTGCCTGAACATATGCACCTCTGTTTGTAACAAAAACCTGATATGTGTTTACTTTGTGCATGAAACCAGGGATTAGTACCTGGATTTACCTGCGATATCAATCACATATTCAGATGTACATGGATTGAATGTAACAACAACCATATGTATAAAGAGGAAGAAGAGTTTAATTTATTCCCTGCTTTTCTCTACCACAAGGAGTCTCAAAGTGGCTTACAAACTCCTTCCCTTCCTCTCCCCACAACAGGCACCTTGTGAGGTAGGTGCGACTGAGAGAGTTCTGAGAAAACTGTGACAAGCCCATGGTAACCCAGCAGTCTTCATGTGGAGGAGCAGGGAAACACATCCAGTTCACCAGATAAGAGTCCACTGCTCATGTGGAGGGGTGGGGAATCTAACCCAGTTCTCCAGATTAGAGTCCATCGCTCTTAACTCCTCCACCACGCAGGCTCTCAAATCAAGCGTACAATGTGCATGAATTGTACGTTCACTGGAACTTGTGAACCGGGCTGCCGTCTAACCTACCTCAAGGGGTCGTTGTGAAAAAAGGCAGGCGGCACAAATGAGACCCAAGTTGGTTTGGTCCCCAATGAGGAGAAACGCAGGGTATAAATTGAGTAAAGAAATAAATTTTGGAGCACAATATAGTTTAAATATTTTCCTTACACACATCCCTTCCCACAGAAGTTAGTAACTGTCTCAGGGTCTGTTCTGCACCCGCAAAATGGAACTAACAGTTATCACTGTGTTAAGGGTTTTGTGCTCCAGAATGAATGAGATATTCTGAAGCGAAGCAGAACACTTCAGGAAATGTACACTGATTGATGGCTGCGCCACAGCACAGATAAGAACATGTAGATTTTTAGATTACACCTAGGGAGAGTCACATAACAGAAGCCAAAAAAAAAAACACCCTAACCTTGGAAAGGCTCCAGTAAAAATATTCAGGCTGTGCAGATTGGCATTATTTGCGTACACAAGTAAAAAGAAAAGTGAAAATTGTTCCCTTGGTTGAGAAAAATGGTTGTTGGCACAACACGAGCACCCGCTGAGGTTTTCAGCACTGATTCCCTTTCTTAAATATCCAGCATCACCTTCTTACAGGCTAGGGAGCAAATTTCAAAACGCAGAAGAAAACCACTAGAAATATAAAAGCCCATCACAGAAAAATACTTGATGGTCTGCCAAGTAAGTGTAGTCAAAAAGAAGGAATGGTTGTGCAAACTGTACATTATGGCAAACATATTTTCTTCCCCTGGTCATATCTTACAAGACACACGAAGACACACAATGCATGCAGAAATTACTCCAAGGGTGTTTGCTCTGCAGTGGGGTTTTCCTGCATTTTCCAGTTACATCTGAGGAAGTGTCTCTATGTTCTGCTGATCCCTTCCCAGCTGAACAGCCACTCTCCCTGAACCGTGCTTCCTTGTTGTTTCTCCAGTTGGAGAGGTTGCCACTGCCACTGAGCCAGTGTGGTGTAGTGGTTAAGAACAGGTGCACTTTAATCAGGAAAATGGGGTTTGATTCTCTGCTCTGCCACTTGAGCTATGGAGGCTTATCTGGTGAACAAGATTAGCTTGGTCACTCCAACACATGCCAGCTAGGTGGCCTTGGGTTAGTCACAGTTCTTCGGAGCTCTCTAAGCCCCACCTACCACACAAGGTGTTTATTGTGAGGGGGGGGCGGGAAGGGAAAGGAGATTGTGCTTAATAGATTTTGGGTTTAATAGACTTAGGCCACTTTTTGGTGGGGTAAGTCTGAAGCCCCGGCTGCTGGTACAAGAGGGCCAATGAACCCAGGACTGCCCCTGTAATACCGGCAGCAACAGCAGGGGGGCAGAGACACTGGCACAGTTTCCCGTGCTGCATTCCACTGTCAGCGAGGGCTACATCAGCTGCCTGCTGGCAGATTCACTCCTCCACCAGAGCAAGTGTCCTAAGAAGGACAAATCTGCTGGCCCAGCCCTGGACCACTCACACTGGTGAATGGACCCACCCCCTGAATGTGACTGAAAAAGTTGCACTTTTAACAGGATGTAGAAAGTACATGGAGAGTCTGATCTGAAAGCGTGGTGACTTCTAAGGAGGGGAAAACCTGTGCATAACCAGGAATCCAACCTGAAGGGGATGTATGCTGAAAGCAAAGGTGACCACAAATACATAAATGGGCATAGACTCTGGGATCACTGCTACAGTCCTATCCACATATCAGATTAGCTCACTAGGTACTACTTGCAGTGAACAGACACAGAACATAAGGCACAGACATCGCTACACTCGACCTCCATATGGAAATAGAGGTGGGTTCGCCAGGCTCATCAGCCTTCAATTGTGACTGTGTCCCAGTCCCAAACTCTGCAGGGAGTTCCAGACTGGGGTACAGTTGGGGGGTGGGATAATAAATACGCCCCCAAGAAGTGGTGCCTGGAGCTCAAAACCCCTCTTCCCTCCCCAGATACACCAGTGAGGCCCCCTCTGCCTTCTCCTTGGAAAGTTTCACTTATTTTTAAAAAATGAAACTTATTTACTGCAGATGCAAGAAAATGTCCCTAACTGGAGCACACTGTGAAGAACATCAATACATCCTGAGAGAAAAAATGACCTCATGTTGGCTAAAGGGCCTGGTAAAAAAAAATCCTTTGTGATTTCTTTTGGCCAGTTTATATGCAGGAGTCCGTCTCTCTCCAACTGCTGCTTTTTAGCTCTAACTCAGAAAGGGACTGGAAGAACTCCGATACAGCACATGGGAGGTGCTGTCCTTGCATCTGGGAATGCATAGATTGAATCACTGCAGCTTCACCGTTCTGCCCCAAGGAGAAACTGGAGAATGTACAGTTGGAATTCAGAGTGGCAGATTTAGGCTCCTTCAAAGCCCTGTGCGGATGGTGCTGATCATCAAGGGGACTCTCCTGGTTCTGTGTTGCCTAGAGAGGCAAAAGTAGGTCCTCCTGACATGAGGGCCTGGGAGATCTGTCAGGGAGGAAGAGGAAGGCTTTAACTCTCCCATGTCCCTGCCCCATCTGAAACATCCTATGAATGTCAATCTTGTGGCTTGTCCTGTTTATTGGCCCCTAGGGAAACTGGGGTGAACAGCTAACTGTGGTTCCTCCACAGGTGTCAAACTCACGGCCCTCCAGATGTAATGGACTACAGCTCCCATCATCTCCTGCCAGGATGATGCTGGCAGGGGATGATGGGAACTGTAGTCCATAACATCCCTCTTCTCTCTCAACAGCCATAGTTCCTATAGTCTACAGAACTCCCATGCCATAGTAACTCAACACAGCTCAATTCCAAACTTCGCTCAGTACTCATGCCCTGTTTCTGTTGGCTTGACAGGTTGTAGGCAGTGAAACAATTGGAATCTTAACTTCTGTTTTGCACCATTAATGTTCTTTTTGTGTGTGCTTGCTTTATAAATTGCTGCTGAAACCTTTCTGTTGGAGCAGACGAGGGCTTGTGCCCCTGCACTCGGCTTTAACAAAGCCTTCCGCCTAAGGAGCTTTCCTCTGACACGTATGCCGCACTGTGAGGGTGACCAAAAAAGAAGTCAGCCGGCCCTGTTGCCGTGCCTTTCGTAGCCACTTGATCCACAGAAATCCACAGGAAGAGAATTTTTTTTCTTCCCAGCAGAGAGGTAAACATTCTACTCTCTGCACATAAAGGCACAATTGCAGGGGTGGGTATGGACGCTGGGAACATGCACACGGCAGTTACGCCCATTCCATTGTTCCTGTACATCTGCAAAGCTATGTGTCCACAGACAGCTTTTTAAAACCCTTAAACAAGAAAATAAGATATGAACTAACCTGCTGTCCTCAGAAGCATTCCAGAGTTAATGGCAAACAATACAGCACGCCAAAAGAGTACCAACACAAGCCCCACAAATGTATTCCAAAGGGCACTAGTGGCTGTATAAGAGAGTAACCCTGGTTTCCCGGACCTTCATTTACTGTCCTTTCTGGTGGACTGTGAACCTAAAAGTTTCACTCCCAAACTAGGGCTAGGTGCCAACTGCAAAGACAACAATGCTGCCAAATAAAATCAGTCAAGTGCTTCTGCTTGCTTGCTTTCATGAAAAACTGTTACTGCAGCCATGAGGACCAGAAACCCAGGGTTGTTTTTGCTTTTTTAAATTTTTGGCTTCTTTCAAGATGAGTGTAAAGATGCTCACAGGTCTAGAAGGTGCTCCAAGACCAAGTCCTTTGAATCCCAAAACGCTTCTTGTAATAAACGCTTGCTGGGATCCAGTGGTGGAGTGCTCACGGGGACATGTTGGGGTCACATGTCCCCGGGCACATGCCAGCTGGTCACACGGGGGGTGGAGAATCGTCCCCTCGTCCCCGCCCCGCTGCTACTGAAGGGATGCCAGGCGGCCAGCGTCAGCCCTGCCAGGCTGCTCCTTTGGCCAGTGGAGTCTCTGCCATCTGAAGGAGCAGCCTGATGGAGCAGGGCCAAGGGGCGGCCAGCTGCAACCCAGCCAGGTAAGTGGGGCATGGAGGTGGGGGGCGCCTGGAGCAGGTTTTGCTCCAGACGCCACCCCCCCCACACACACACACACCTCTGCTGGGATCTGGCAAGGGGGTATATTCCACACAGTGAAGGTTGCCAACTGACCAGAAAAGAAATCAACCTGGCCTGCTAGTGTGCATTTAATATCCACTTGGATATGCAGAGGAGTTTGCAAGACTCCCCGTGGGGTTTGGAAATCTCTTAAAATTACAGTTGATCTCCAGATTACAACGATCAAGTTGCCTGGAGAAAATGACTACTTTGGAAGCTGGACTCCAAGAGGTTATATTCTGCTGAGGTCTCTCTTCTCCCCAAATCCTACTTCCCCAGACTCCTCCCACAAAATCTCCAGGTATTTTCCAGCCCAGAGTTGGCAACGCTATGTGCAGATACTCCTGGGGAATCCAAACCAGAGCTCTGGCAACGAAGTCAAGTGGGCAGCAGGTGTGGAGTACATGTGACCCACGTGGAAAGGGCTGCTGGGCTGAGATTTAGTGAAGCTCAGTATCTGAGCAGATAACAGGAGCATGGGGGTAAAAACTTATCTCACACTGGAGAAAATGCAGCAGTTAAAAATAAATCTGCCAAAGTGATTTAAGGAGGTACTTCCTCCAGCATCATATACGATTCGGCAGATAAGCAGAGCAGAACACGGTGCAGAGGAAGAAACAGAGATTGCCGTCAGGTGTTTAATTTGCTTTATGGCCGTATTGTATAAAGAAAAAGGTCGATCTGGAACATGGTGGCGATGAGCTCCGGAAGTGGCCTTCTTAGAGGAAAGGCAAGATAAAAGGTATTAAACCAATTAACTGAATGCAGATTCTTTGCCTCCTGACCTTTCCGCTCCCCAGCCACCTCCCTCTTCATTAATTTAGTGTTTTAACCCACCTTCCTTCCTTCCTTCCTTCCTTCCTGGGCTTAAGACAGAATTTGAAATCTCCCATCTGGGTAGGCATTGACCAAATCCACACGACTCTGCTTCACGCCACCAGCTGGTGTCCCCATGGAGAGAGCTGAGAGTGTTTTGAGAAACAGACACCCCTCTTGCAATAAATCAGTGCAAAAAAAGTTTCCAATCACATTTGGCCCTCCCTGAAAGAGGGAAAGGACAGCAGGCACCACGGAGTCAGTGATCCCTCAACTTTGGCTCCCCTGCTGTCCATCTTCAACCTTAAAGGAAATAAACATTCCAGGGAAAGGTAGAAAACTGCACAGCTGCTAAAGATCTATACGCATGTATGCAAGACGTTTGCAAGGGATGTTCTTTAAGTCCCTCCCTGGCATAGACCCATCCTATCCTCTTCAAGAAGGATATTGACAAACTGGAACGGGTTGAGAGGAGGGCAACCAAGATGGTAAAAGGTCTGGAATCCATGCCCTATGAGGAGAGACTTAGGGAGCTGGATATGTTTAATTTGGTAAAGAGAAGGTTAAGGGGTGACATGATAGCCATGTTTAGATAATTGACGGGATGTCTTGTTGGTGAGGGAGCAAGCTTGTTTTCTGCTGCTCCAGAGACCAAGACCAGGAGTAATGGGTTCAAGGTGAAGGAAAAAAGATTCCACCTAAACATCAGGAAAAACTTCCTGACAGTAAGGGCTGTTCAACAGTGGAATTCACTACCTCAGAGTGTGGTGGACTCTGCTTCTTTGGAAGTTTTTAAAGAGAGGCTGGAATGATTTGAATATGTGTTCCTGCATTGCAGGGGGTTGGACTTAATGGTCCTTAGGGTCTCTTCCAACTCTGTGATACTATGAAATCAGGAAGGCATCAATACACACCAAGCATTTGGCTCATTCTCTGGGCATCTGCTGCTCAGGTCTGAGGCTCCATCCATGCTTTACAAAGTCATCATGTTTGTTGGGGAACAACATGAGGACTGTGCATCATACGGGAAAAGGGAGTCTCGCACCTCCAGGATGCCCGCGGACACTTTCCTATTTGCGACCAAAGCAGGCAGGGGGGAAAGCTGCTTTCGCCCCTCTCCCCTGCTGTTTTCGCAGCTGCAGACCACCCTTATTTGCTCTGTTGTAAAAACCACACGAATGCTGGGGCTTTGGAAAGAGCCGGATCCTGAGTCAAGTTAGACTCATTGCTAGCAATGTGTTGGTCTACCCCACAGGCAATCCTGATTGCTTGTTACTGACTCTGCTCACTCTGTTGCGGCACTGACTCTATGGCCAAACAAAGAGGACCCAGACAGCAGAGAACTCACTTGAAAACCTCGTGGGGCACCTGCAGCCACCAAGGGAACAGACACATGTCATCGCTATCCAAGCATTTTGTTAAACAAATCATTCGACAGCCATTCAAAGTCTGTCAGAAATAGAGAATGTTGCTAGCCCAGACTTGGCTCAAGACTCAAGAGATGCCAGCTTGCTGATGTGCTCGCCGCTGCTGCAAAGTCCGGTGTTACCCATGCAGCCTGCCACCTGAGCCTCCCCCAAGGATCTTGCAACATGGAAGAGTTACTTGATATGCAACCTCCGTTAACGACGCCTGACTGAGAAATATCTTTGTTGCTTGAAAGATCGTATGCGTACCCACTGGTTGCCAATTCAAGAAAAGAGATCAGCAGTCACGTGCACCAACGATTTTGGACTGGAGGGGTGAGGGAGGTGAAGGGACCCAAAAATAGGGCCGGCATCTCCAATTTATGCTTTAGGGATCCTGGACAATACAGGGGAAATACCATATCACAGGCCCATTCAAAAGACACCTCCAGTGTTTCCCAAAGTTCTGACAACACAGGGGAAACTTTGTTTTTGTATTGTCAAAGAAGATGTATTGTCGGGGAAAATGCCAGCCACAGATGCAAGCAAAATGTCAGGAGAAAATGCTACTGGAACACAGCCATACAGCCCAGAAACCCCACAACACCCAAACTTTGCTTTTGCTTGTATTGAGACCATAAGTAAATGCACTTTCATACAAATGGGGGAGGGGGAACTAGGGCTTGCAGGTGCCTTAATTATTTGATGCCTCTATTTCTCACAGCTTGCCAGTCGTTTGGTCACAGTGTATACACTGGGATTTATTGAATTACAGGATGCCTGGTTGCTGGGGGAGGAGGGGGGGAAGGTGGCATTCTCACCTACATTTTCTCTCGCTGTACTGTCTGTACCAGGTGGGCAGTGATAAGGGACATCACACACCCATCCTGGGGGGGAATGAGAGGGAGAGAGGAAAAGGGCAATAAAGATAAGAGTTACGAATTTTTTTAAAAAAACTATGTTCCATCCAATGTTCCTCCAATGTTCCATCCTGGCTCTTTTATTGCCCATTAGGCCTCTAAATATCCTCCACTTGGCCTGCCAGCCTCTCACATCTCCAGTGATGCCCAAAGGCAAGCTTCAGTAGTATACTGGGTCCTGTCAACACAGCTACTTGGCAGAGCGTAATTTGGTTTCCACCTGGAAAGGGACCATTTTTCTTGCTCGCCTTCTGCATGTACACATATTTACAGCAAGCCAGATGGATGAAGCCTGGCTTGATGGCTCTGAGCCAAGCAGCGGTGGGGTTCAAATGATTTAACAACCTGTTCTGGTGCGGGATTAAAACAATTTAACAACTGGTTGTTTACAAGCACCGTTTTAACAACCGGTTCTGCCGAAGTGGTGCGAACCTGCTGAATCCCACCACTGCACAAGGCTCTTCTGCAAGATACAGTTACTACAGAATGGCCAACGTATAGAAGAGATGGAGAGATGGCCACGCAAGCCTCTTTGGCCATGCCCTCCCTTTGAGCTTCTTCCTGTATCCGCACCATAAAGCGTTGACTCATATCACCAAAAAGCATACTGACCAGGGGTGGGGGCTGCCTAGAAAGGAAGCCAGAACTGAGAAACCAAAGCCACAATCTACATCAGAGAGGAATCATCAATGCCATGAGAAATTCCCCTCTGGAACAGTGGCCTGCCACCCTGTTTTAAAAAATTATGTAATAATACAAACAGTGCATTCCAAAGCAGATTTACTGGTGGAAAGGGCCATCAAGCCATAGCCAACTTAAGTGTCCCTGTAGGGTTTTCAAGGCAAGAGATGTTCAGAGGTGGTTTCCCATTGCTTGGCTCTGTGAAGCAACCTTGGACTTCCTCAGCAGTCTCCCATCCTAATATGAACCCTGGCCAACTCTGCTTAGCTTCTGAGCTCTGACAAGATTGGGCTAACCTTCAGTGAAAGTAAAAGAATACGGCTCTACTTAGGATTGTCCCGTTAAACAATAATAAATGCAAGAAAACCCCTGCTGGATCAGACCAGTGGTCTATCTAGTTCAGCATCCTGGTCCCCAAAGGATTTGCCGCTGCTCAGCAAGTTATTGTCAACAAGCATAGCTGTTAATTTAAGGACAAAATAAGCACTATATCAACACAGTATATTAATGGGAATTGCAATGTATACTGACATGATTTGACAGCAGAATTTGTAATTTAATGATATTAACATTGCGCTGATCTTATCTACAAGCATTAAACCTAATGGAGGAATTGTACTATCTAGTCTCTGCAATCTAAACTGGCTATTTTTGTTTAACATCACTTTTAGAGGCTAATAGCCATTGATGGACGTCTCCTCCGTGTAAAGCTATCTACATTTGTGGCCATCGCTGTCTCCACTGTCTCTCACAATTTAATTCTTGTTGGATAAAGAAGTACCTTTAGTCTGATCTGTAGCCACTCTCTATCAGCTTCCACACACCTTATCTGGGTGTGATTCTTACAATATCCCTGCAAAGTAGGCCAGTGTCTTTACCCCCAAATTGCAGGTGAAGGAGGAGGGGTTGAAAAAGCACAGCTTGCCTAAGCCACCACTGAGACCCTGAGGTAGGATTTGACTGGTAGTCTCAGATCCTGGCCGCTCCATCTCTTTGGCCCCTTCTACATGGGCCAATAAAAGTGGGGTAACAACGGGAAAAAACTCATAAACGTGGGGTAACGACGGAAAAAACCTAACGCGAGTCTGTCCAGTGTTCCCCTCACAAAAAAACAGGTTTGACCAGAATCACGCTATCCGCAGGGCTTTTAAAAAACCCCGGGTCGCAGCTGCTTAAGTGCAAAGGGCCAGGCAGGAGGCGCGTTCCGTAGTTGCGCATTCTGTTTTTCTTTTCTGTCCCACCGTGTACCTGCGTAGCCACGCAGGTGCACAGGGTCATCAGGTGAGACAGCCTGGCTGTGGGGGTCCAGTCATACATGCCTGCATGGCTATA
This sequence comes from Sphaerodactylus townsendi, assembly GCF_021028975.2. Classification (NCBI taxonomy): domain Eukaryota; kingdom Metazoa; phylum Chordata; class Lepidosauria; order Squamata; family Sphaerodactylidae; genus Sphaerodactylus; species Sphaerodactylus townsendi. Next base: position 27,169,487 of record NC_059438.1, read on the forward strand.
CATCGGCGGGAGGTGAGTGAGAGAAAAAACACTCCTCCGTGTGCAGGCACAATGGCAGCCCACTTTGCTTCCGAGGGCTCTGTTTGCTTCCTGTGCGGGGGCATGCGAATGTGAAAACAGGAGAGCAGGTTATGTTGTCTCCAGTGCAGCCCGCTCTGGCTGTGCTGTGCAGAAGGGGCCTATATGAAGACTGGAAAGTTTTTGTTTGCTTTAGGGGGGAAATGCCAAACAACATTCTACGCAAGCTGCCAGGTTCCAAATAAAGAATGAATCAGAGCAAAAGCTCTTGTGGATCAATAGCCTTATGTTTACCAACCCCAGGAGTCACTTCCAGTCTGGGAGTTGGCTGTCAGTGACCAGGTATGACGTCTAACTCACTAAGGCTTATCTTTCACACAGAATTTTGCAAGGGGGGGGGACTGCTGCCCTGCTTGGCTCCCCCCTGCAAGATCCATCGTGCATCTGGTGTCAACACAAGGAAAGAGGCAGATGATGATGCACCCTCCTCGCCAACCAACTCAGGAAACAAACCAGCATCTTTTGGCATTCCCTCAAAACTACCTGAGCACTGTGTTCCAGGATGAGCAAGTGCTGTCAGGCATGGAATACCTGTGCAAGAGTGATAAAAAATGAGAAAGGATTGGCACCCTGTGCCAACTGTGTCATGTTTGCACTAATGCTAGCATAAGACCGAGTCCCAGGAATGCCATCTCCAACTTTAAGAACTAAGAGAGCCAGAGTGGTGTAGTGTTTAAGAGCAGGTGCACTCTAATCTGGAGAACCGGGTTTGATTCCCCCGCTCTGCCGCTTGAGCTGCGGAGGCTTATCTGGTGAACCAGATGTGTTTCCGCACTCCTACATTCCTGCTGAATGGGCTAGTTCTTCAGAACTCTCTCAGCCCCACCCACCTCACAGGGTGTTTGTTGTGGGGGGCGGGGGAGGGAAAGGAGATTGTAAGCTCTTTTGAGTCTCCTTACAGGAGAGAAAGGGGGGAATATAAATCCAAACTCTCCTCCTCCTCCTCGGGCCATTCAGTCGGCTGCGGCTTAAAAAACCAAGGGGGCAGGACGTGGAGCAGACTCACTTTAGGAGCGGGATCCGTGCGAAGTTCCCCTCCCCCCTTTCATCCCACCCTTAACTCGTGTTTATTGGCCCATGCAGAAAGGGCCTTTGTTATGATATTTTCCAAACCTAGTTTAGTACAATCATTTCAAAAAGATTGCGGTTAAATAGCCTGAGTATGCTGTGTCAAGGGAAAAGTGGCCATTGGGGGGCTCAAGCTCAGAAAATGTAGGGGAAATTACTGTGCGTTGGCTCTGCTGCTGCCTGTGAATGCCTCTGGATTCACAGTGACAGTAGGAAGAACACAAAAAAACCCCATTGCCATGTGGATACAGTCCTGGTGCAATTCATTGCCATGTGGATACAGTCCTCGCCGCCAACAACAGAAGCAGGGAAGCCACAAAGAGGTTTGAACAGCACTATATTTGCCACACACAAACAATCCAGTTCTACAGAGGTGTGCAGAGTCCAGGCTTCATCTTTACCTGCAGCTTCATTGGGTTGACTTTGCAAGAGTGGACGGCTCTGCAGGGTATCCTGCACAGGAAAAGAAATGTCACAATAAGCGTGTTGGCCACCTTGGTCACCCGCCCAACCCATTCTGAGACCTCTAATGAGACAGATCAGTTTTCCTCTGAAATCCTTCCAGTCTGGCATACTATACATTCTATGCAGTAGCACACAAAACAGGTTTGTGATTAATTACAGGCTGTTAAAGCAACAGTAAAACGTCTGTCTGTCACTGATTGGCTTAAGTGAACCTTCACTAACATTGCAAAGTGATGGAAAACGAAGGCCATGTTGCATGCTCACACCTTTCCCCTTATTTCTTAGCAACAAGGAGGGATAGGAGTTCAGAAGAGATAAACTTTTGAAATGGATATAAACAGTGGCAATAGATCATTACAAAATTATAGCAGAACAGTAATTACTGTGAGTGTGTTTGTGTTCCCTTTGCAGTGGTGCAGCTGGCAAAACCACTGGGAAAATGACAGCCATGAAGGGCTAATGGAGGGGGATATAGGGGGGTGTTCCCCTCACCCCATAGGGGGTGATATAGGCAGGACCTTTACAGCCAGGAAACGTGCACCATTTCTTTTATATGTTGCATGAACAGATTTGGAGGGGTACTGACTGGTACATACGTGTAAATGCGTTCTGCTGAGAGAATGGTCCCTTCCCTCTCCTCGGGCAATCTGAGCAGCACAGGCTGTTATTTCAACGTCCTCGGTGTTTTTAAGTCACCCCTCAGACCAGATATTCTGGTTCGGATTCTTTCCATTCTTCTCTGGCCAGAGGATTTTGCAGGGGACAGGGGGAGTCGGGCCTTCTGACTAGACCAGAGCCCACTCGGACAACAGCGGTATGAGAGTTGATGCAAGCGCTGCGCCTGGAGCAACTTTTGATCCTGCGCTCAAAGGTTTGGAAGTCTGAGAGCAAGTTCACATATTACAGTGTCCTCAAATCCCCCACATGTTGTACTGATTGACGTGTGTTGGGAGTTCCCTACTGGGAATTCAGTTTGTCAGTATGTGCAGGCTCAATACGCACCAAGATTTGGGGGGGGGGGGGGTATCCTTTTTCTGACCTGATGTGGCTGCTCTTTACCCACTGGTGAAACTTACATGTAGCCCATCAGTACATATGGAGTCTCCCAGAACACATCATTTGCCTCAAATGGCTGTTTCCTGTGGCTCTTTCAGGTTAGGAAAAAGGCTGGGAGGAGAAGGCCTGCCCCCCACATAAATGCACACTATGGCCCTGAGCTGAACTGTGGCCCCATGCACCTGGGAATTACGTTCTGAGCACACGGAGTACATCTATTCAACAAGACCCAAGGTGGATGTATGAGGAACTCAAGGATTTTGTAAGATGAATTTAGGGTCTGGAGAAACCTGTAGCAAAGATTTATAATAGCAAAGATCTATAATCTATAATCGTCCCCTTCTAAAAAATTAGTATCTGGAGACAGCTGTAATTAAGGTCTCCAATAGTTCCCTTTTTATTAGTAGCCTCATGTGAGCAATGCATGAACATGGGGTAAGAGTTCTTTGCCTCTTCCACAATGTAAACAGCACATCTGAAGCTGCAATTTGGTCTTCAGGAAGACAAGGACAGGTGCAACAATTTTTACCTCAGGGAAGTCACAAATAGGTTTTCAACAAATGGTGAGAGATCCTAATCTCAGATCTCACTGCAGCGGGGGCCATTTGGCTTGACTAGACAGGTCAAAGTTATGTCTTGCCCTGGATACCAAGCCTACCTCATGTTTCCAACTCTCGACTCTGCTCTGAAGGAGAAAGGAAGGGAGAGGCAGAGGGAGGGCACGTTTGAGCCACTGGACCATCAGCCACTTGACTCCGAGAAGCTTACAAAAGGGGCGGGAAAACTATATCCTTTCGCTGAGCATCTGGCACTCAGAAGACGTACTGCTTTGGAAGATGGAAGATCCATTTACCTATCATAGCTAAGGCCTGTTGATATTCTCTATAAACCTGAGTTCTTAGCTTATCATTGCTCAACAGACCATAATTAAACACTGAAAAAATATTATCCCTCAAAACAGTTCCATTATTTCTCGTTGACACAGGTAATCTGCACTGTAAAAGACCTCTGCCTTTATAGAGCTGGATCCAGTCTATGTTGGAAGTTTCCACAGATTCTATCTTCCTGCTGCAGATTCTCTCCTCGTACCATTTCTGGGATCCACTATTGACGGAGAGCAGCCTGTTTTGTTCCTCAGTGAGCTGCAGTGGCAGGGGAAAAGCAGGCAAGTTCTCTCCTACCACTACAACATTTAGTGTGGCTGTCTCCTTCAATACTGAGGTCCTTTCCGCGCATGCAGAATAATGCACTTTCAATCCACTTTCACAATTGTTTGCAAGTGGATTTTGCTATTCTGCACAGTAAAATCCAGCTGCAAAGCGCATTGAAAGGGGATTGAAAGGGCGTTATTCTGCATGTGCAGAAGGGGCTTGAGTTATGCCTACCTCATCTTGTGACACACCACCCTGAATAGCCCAGTTTGTCCCGGCTTGGGAGCAAAGTCAGCCCAAGTCAGTACTTGGATGGGAGACCAACAAGAAACTCCACGGTTACCGTGTGGAGGGAACAATGGCAAACCCATTCTGCTCATCCCTTGTCTTAGATACCCCTGGATTAGGGTAGCCATGAGTCAGTTGTGGCATAGTGGCAATTTCTTCTTCCTCTTCACCTCTTGGCGGTGGTCAAGTTAGACAAAAATCTTGGAAAAGCGATTGTATTTAAAGCTAATTTTTCTGCAAGGTGGACTCTGACCATCACAGCTGAAAACATATGTGAAGGTGGGTGGAAGATTCCATTGTTTGAGAAAGGAGGCATTAATGCTGTATTAAACTTTTACAAGGTTGGGCCTGCAAAGCCCATGGCAGTGGCAGCAGCATGCAGGGCACATTTGTTCGCCAAAATGGGCAATATTTGGACATTTAGTAGGTCGAGGGCAGCGTGGTGTAGTGGTTAATAGCAGGTGGATTCTAATCTGGAGAACCGAGTTTGATTCCTCACTGCTCCATCTGAGTGGCAGAGGCTTATCTGGTGAACCAGATGTGTTTACGCACTCCTACATTCCTGCTGGGTGACCTTGAGATAGTCACAGTTCTTCCAAACTCTCTCAGCCCCACCTACCTCACAAGGTGTCTGTTGTTGGGAGAGGAAGGGAAACTTGTAAGCCACCTTGAGTCTCCTTACAGGAAGGAAAGGTGGAGTATAAATCCAAAAACTCTATTCTTTTTCTTTGTGATGCCTTGTGGTCTTCCAGGATTCCCAAGCCAGAAACCAAAGTTAATACATCTTCCTTAACCAAAACTCTGTATTTAAATTCAAATAAAGGAACTGTGTGGAACAGAGCTATCGCAGCTAAAAACAGTCACTAACTGGTTCCATTGGGCAGAACTAACTGAAGTGTCTGATGTGTGAAATGAATGCATAGCTTGGCATCTGGGTTCCTTTTAAGTGAAACATTTAATAGACATTGGAAACTGGAGAGACAAATACAGATCTCATCTCTTCATGCAGAATGGGGAGGCCTGGAGATCATGCCAGGGAGTGGAGAAGGAGAGAGGAAAGGCTAGAAAAGATTCCTAACAGAGGACCCTCCCTTCCTTTGTTTGTCTCACCCAGATTCAACTATGTAAGCAAATTAGGTGGTTATCTAGGGCACCAGGCTTTAAGGGGTGCCCAAACAAGAGTGTTCATTTTAAATGCCAGGCAAATAAAGGTAAAAGTTCCTTTTAGGGTTCTCATTTTGTTTGGGGGGAGAATGACACCAAACTCATATTTCACCTAAGCACCAAAACTCTTTGGACTTTGTCTCAGTCACCCCTAGTCAAATGCTCTTATAACCCAGCCTGACACTCAAGTTTGGGCTGTTCTCATAATGTTTTTGCAAGATCTGCTTGGAAAACCCAAATCTGAGCTATGCAAGGATTTGCTACACCTTTCAAAGCAAGTATGCTTCTGCAATGAACTCTGATTTGATCGTTTTCAGCAAGACTTATTGAAAATCAACTCACAGGGAGAAGGTACAGCCCCATTGTTCAAAGTAGTTCATTCTGAACTAGCAAGCTCAGCTATTGGATGACTTAGCTAAAAATTGCCAGCGCCATTGGCTCAGAAATCTCAATGGAAGCAAAATGAACACAGGGAAGAGTGATGCATTTCATAAGGGATGAAGCTCAACCTGTAAAGTGGAAGCCTTCCAAGAAGATACAGGGAAGTTTGCTACCTCACACCTGGACAGAGTGCTTTTCAGCCGTCTAGCCCCTTCCGCACATGCAGTATAATGCACTTTCAATGCACTTTGCAGCTGTGCAGAATAGCAAAATCCACTGGCAAACAATTGTGAAAGTGGATCGAAAGTGCATTATTCTGTGTGTGTGGAAGGGGCCTCAGATGCAAGGGGAGAAAAGGCAGCTGAGTCTTTGTGCTTCCTGGTGTTGCGGTTCAAGCCCTGCACCACTGCCAGATTACCAGCACAGTCCCAGCAAGCGCCAAGAGATTTTGCCTTTATACCCTATTTGCCGGTCTTCCAGGGCAACAGTTTGGTGGCTGAATGGAACAGGATGCTGGACTGGATGGACCAATGGTCTGATCTAGCAGAGAACCAGCGTAGTTATGTTCATTAACCATTATAGACAGAACAATTCCATGCTAAGCAGAGCTTTAGTGTTTGATTCAAACAAAAGCAGAAAGGAAAATCCAGTGAGAAACCATCCCTATGAGAAGGCATCTAATTTCAATAGCTGGAACTAAGAAATATGTTAAGCAGAAACTGAGTTGAAACTGAAAAACTACTATTCTTGGACCTTTGAAAATAGCAGCGAATGGAGTTCAGGGGCACATGGGATCAGCAGAAAAAAGTGAAGCCTGCTTGAAAAAGCATACACTTAAGTAATAACAGGTCTTGTGTGAAGTAGAAGTGTAATACATTCTGTTTTGGTTTGTCTAGGACAAAACTGAATGTACAGATACCCCTTCTGATGGACTGCCTGTGATTACCAGGTGTGAGTTCACAGTAGTGACTAATCCGTACCCTTATCAGTAAAAACCACAAGTTAAAATAATCACAGAAATGGCTGCAAATAAACTCCATTTGTCTAGTTTCCCCAACTATCGTGCAACTGTACATGAGATTGGGCACTAACTTGCAATCCAAATGACAAAAAAGGTCTAACATTAATTTGCCAATGTTGACTCGGTGTCTATAGATAACTAAACCCTGTGCTTGACCTGTTCACCATTCTGCATTTCTCCCTTCTTTGGCTGTACAAAGAACCTCACCTATTTGCCCAGTGCCTTACTAAAGCTTGGGTATTGACACCCATCTTCCTGGGCACAAGTTCTCACTGTACATCGTTCCTAAGCATGACTCACGTTCACTCTGGGTTTTGAAATCTACCAAACCCAGCAGAGTTTCAGCTGTGACTGAGACCCTGAAAAAATGTCTGAAACAACAGATAAAGGCAACAGATTGCAGCCTGCCACACTGTACTCGGTGCTGCAGATACGTTGGATCTCTGAGGGGTGAGGCTTGCCTTGAGCCAAAGATCACCATGGCATGAAAACTCTGCAGTGCCTGAGCTCAGCCATAAGGCAGGCCAAGCAGAAAGAAAGAAGAGAATGTGTCCAATCACCTGCAGTGTGTTTCTTCAACTACCAGCTGCACTTAGCTTCCCTACATCTGGGATTCAGGGACAGGGGTTTCAGGTCAAAAGCTGTTATTTCAAGGCAATCTTGAGTCTGATTTCTTTTAAAGAAATCAGTCTGGACCAAGAAGGACTCAGATGTTCTTCAATTCATAAGAAGAAGAAGAAGAAGAAGAAGAAGAAGAAGAAGAAGAAGAAGAAGAAGAAGAAGAAGAAGAAGAAGAAGAAGAAGAAGAAGAAGAAGAAGAAGGAGGAGGAGGAGGAGGAGGAGGAGGAGGAGGAGGAGGAGGAGGAGGAGGAGGAGGAGGAGGAGGAGGAGGAGGAGGAGGAGTTCTACTGTGGAGCAGTGGGAAAAGACTCCTTCTTGACACACACCATTTTGTGCCTTCTAGACACACACCGGCTGTTTTCTGTTTGCAAACAATGCAGACAGAAGCAGCTTTAGCCTCTCAACAGTGCTGTTTTTGTGTCTGCAAACTGCCCTGTGGGGATGCTATTGGCTCCATCATGAAACGGAAAGGTAGCCACGCATTTAATGCAGCCAATGCACAGGGCAGTCCGCAGGTGTGAAAACAGCAGTGGCCTGCTTTCATCACAAACAGAAAGAAGCCAGTGTGCATCAGGAAGGCACTAAACTCATCTCGCCAGAGTGATGAAAAGTCCACACGTTGTCCCTCTACAAGTGCAAGGACTTCGTAATGTGTAGATGACACCTCAGTGACCTGGCTCAAAGGCATGAAAGCAGGGTGGGTCTCAGTGGGACAAAAAAAGACAGCAAAATTCTCTACTTACCACAGATCATCAAAGGTCACAGCAGTTCCACAGTTGCCACCAGGGTGCCAAAATTGTTGCACTTCTGACGTTGGTTTTTTTCAAGGGCTGGGCTGGGTCCATACAGATAACCAGCATTTTGGCCCCCTCCATCCACAAAAGGCTTCTTCCCAGCCTGCATGTTCTGAGACCATCAGGCAAGCAGCCCAAGCACTGCAGTTTGCAATGCCTGAGGGAAGTAGCTGCATGCAGATCTATGCAGGAAAAGAACTGCTGGGAAAAGATGGTGTGTACCTCTCCAGAAAATATACAGATCCTGGGAGGAAACAGGACATCAGTTAGCTCTTTTTCCTTCTGACTGTGCCAACTCTACCACTTTCGATGGCAGAGGCCCCCCTCCACCCTGTTTTCTTCCTCCTTCTCCAGAGTTTATCAGAAAGCACTTATTGCTTATTATCATTTCCTTGCATCTCAGTTACATACAGCCAGTACCTTTAAGAGCTTAACTTAGAACAGCCATTGAATAGAAACAAAATTATTCAAATGGTCTCCTAAATAAGACTAGCTGCTCAGGGACAGTTTGGGGCATATTTTAGGCTGCTAAATGTTCTGTGGCGTTTTTATGTTTTTTTTTGCCACACGCTTATTCTTAACAAGTCTTATGCTTTGTTTTTGTTGCATTGGTTTGCCTTACGAATCACTTTGCATGTCTCTGCAGAAGCAGCATAGGATGTTCTAAATAAATATGTATGTTGATGCTGTTAACGTCTAAGCACATTCAAATCCTGGCTGGGTGTATACATCTTATAAAGTCCGTGCAGCTGTTTCTATCATATGTGCATGGAAGTACATTGCTGGGGGGTAGGGGAAGTGCCCAGTGCACTGGTGCATTCTGGGAACTTATTTCTCAGGTATGTGTGGGAACTTAATTCTGGGAACTTAATTCTCAGGTATGTGTGGACTATTTGGATTGGGACCATGGCACACAAGGAGAGGAGGCTAAGGCTTTCTCCTGGTCATTGTTTTCCTGACCTCAAAAGGCCTCATAGACACTCTGTGTGCCTCACTAGGAAAACTTACATGAAACACATCAGTGCATGTTAAGTTTCTGCAATGGGGCAAATGGGGCTCCATTTTAGCTCAAGAAAGCAGCACCTTTAAAGAACATTCATCTAAGGCCTGAAGCTATCCTCACTCTGTTTTGAGCCTCCATCCATTCTCTGCTCTTTTCATTGCTTTTATTTCTTCCCTTCCTTTCCTTGCCCAGATATAGGAGTTCTGGGCTATTCATTGGATTACTGGGGCGCAGAGGCGTAGCTGCAAGGGGACGGTGGGGTGCACAATGCACCGGGCGCACGCCCCTGTGGGGGCGTGGTGGGTGCATGGTGGGGCGTTCCGGGGCGGGGACGTTCTGGGGCAGGACAGGGGCAGAGAATGCACCAGTGCACTGGGCACTCCCCCCCCCCTTGCTGTGCCTCTGCTGGGGTGTCATGAGATGGGGACAACCATTCTTTCCTTTCCCAGGCTGTCTGGGAGGGGGAATGAGACAGGACCCCCACACCCCACACTCTTCCTACCCTCACAGCATCTGAAAATGGAGCATCCTGCTAGATAAACTTACCAGAAAAATCTTGTCTTGAGTTGTCTGTAGGCCTCATTGCTGAGTTTCTGATTTTCCTTCATTCGTTCTGGGAGGTCCATGGGGTCGCCTTTTGGGCTCTCTCCTTGCCAAAGTGGTTCCTCTGTCAAGGTCAGTCGAAGAAATAATCCACCCACCCACCCACCCACCCACCCACCTCCAGTGACTTCATAGTCAACCAAGGAATTTCAAATCCCATCAGGGCCTGGACAAGGCAGCACCCCTTGCTTATTATGAGCTGGTGGGTTATGTGTCATTCAGGAACTCTGTTTCTTCTGCAGCTCATTGCTGAAAGAAATCTTTGGAATCCCGCAATAACTCTTTGAGGGGCATCATCAGGGTGGGCTATGCCACGAATTCTGTGATTCATAGTGTTCAGCCCTTACTAAGGCAATTCCCCCACTTATCCTTCCCTCCCTCCCTCCATAAGAGAGAGAAAGAGACTGTATGGAACGTGAATCCACAGTATGAAGGGTTTAGCCTTCTACCACAATGACAATATAGAAAAAGCAATCACACACACAGATGTGATGTAATCTAGGATTATCACTGAAGACTGGAGACAGATGATCACTTTTTTCCACAGGCTTCAAAGCGGTAGGAAAGAAACTGCTGGTTTTCAGGGGACCAGCCTCATTATAATGATTTCCCCCTTCCACTTTGTTTTTCCATTTTAGACATTCCTGAAAGTCTAAAGCAAACCACACATTGGTAAATGCTCAACCCAATCCGTCCAGCACCAGAATGGTGAAGATGTTACCGTATTGGAGGAGAAAGGTTCTGCTTAGAACTTTGGGGTCTCCAGATGTCAGATTTTGAGCCCAGGAGCCTACAGTGCTATGGAAAAGGCAAGAGAAGAACCAGCCGCAACAAGAGTGCTTGTGAGCAATCTAGGTATTTGAATGTGAAAGACCCACTGAAAACATTCAGCCTCAGGCAGGTTCAGACTGCAGGGAGTACATGGCTTTTTCCCAGTGGCGTAGCGACCACGGGGCGGGATTGCCCAAGACGGCAATTAGCCAGTCTCTAAACATGAAAAAAGCCCCTTCCATTCAGGTTCCTACTCTCTTTTGTTAGGTAAGGTATGAATCTTATCTATGCTTGCTAACAAATTCTGCTGAAACAATCATCTTGGCACATTTGTTCTGATTTCTACATTGCAGCAGAGCTGTAAATAGTTTCTGATGTCCCAATTAGAAAAAGAGGAGCTTGTAGAATGACCACAAGAATGTCTGGTTAATGTACTATCATCAAAGGCACCGCCTAGATTTCCCCTCTCAAAATTATCTTCCCAGAAGGCTGACAGCTAAATGCAAATTCAAGTTTTTACAACTGTCTTCTTCCAGCTCACTCTGTCTACAGGTAAAGGCCATCTATGGTCTTGTGACAAGTCCCTCCCCTCAGGGTGCCTTATGCCGGCATTTGAACATACTTTAGTTATTACTTATTTTTTTAAAAAAAACATTTATAGACCCTTCTTTCTCCCAGAGAATGGCAGCCCAAGCCAGGTCACAACAATAAAACCAATGTACCGTAAAAAAAATATCAAAGAGTAACCATTTAAATAACCAGCAAGAACACATTCAAAACAAGGCCAAAAGTCCTTTTAAAAAGTTCAGCCTTGCATGCTTCTCTGGAACTGCAGAAGGAATTATGTGGATCTTCCTCTAAGAGACGTCTGCAGCGTCAGTGCGGCTACCAATAGAAGGTCTGTGAATGGGCAGTCGGAGTTCATATACATGCAGGGATTCGAACTACTAGAAGGCATTACTTTACAGGGCAGAACTACCACGTGAGATCATATCGGACGGATTAGGACACTGTGCTGGGGTAAAATCCCCACGATGCTGGTGGCAATGCTGGAGCAACTTCACTGATGCAGGGAAGATATAGCAGCAGACTTGGTATCCTGAGCTCTTTCAACACTCACTCCTACACCTGGAAACATCAAGTCCCACTGGCATAAGAACGAGCAGCTATGGGAGGGAAAGCAGGGTGGTATGCCCCAATCTTAAAAGATCTCAGAAGCTAAGCAGGGTCAGAACTTGGAAGGGAGACCACCAAGGGAGGCTCTGCAGAGGAAGACAATGGCAAACCATCCCTGCTTCTCACTTGCCTTGAATGCCCTTTGGTGGGGTCACCATAAGTTAGACTGCAGCTTGACGGCACTTTACAGGTACCCAACAGCAGCTAAATGTTAAAATGCTCCCAACTGAACTAAGTGTAGAGACAAAATGTAGCCCTTCCTTCCACCTCCTCCTGCTCCAGGAATGGCCTCAACAGAGGATAGGACCCAAACTGATTCTACACACATTTGCCAACAGCTGTACAGAAACCCATCCCAGGACACCCGTTTCTCCAGTCATGGGGGTATGTGGTGTGGGGCTGCCAGCCTCCATCTGGGATTTGGAGCTCTCCTGCAATGACAACTGATCTACAGACCCCTACAGATGGTAGGGGTGGCCAACCTATGGTGCTGGCAGGGGCTGATGGGAATTGTAGTCCATGAACATCTGGAGAACCATAGATTGGCCACCCCTACTCTATGGCATCATACCCTGCTGAGGTCCCTCCACCCCTCCAAACCACATCATCCCTAAGATCTAGCCCTGGAAATCTCCTGGAATTTCCCAACCCAGAGATGGCAACCCTATATCCTGAACCCACTCAGACATTTTGGAGGTCAGACTTTACGGAATTACACCCCTACTGAGCTCTCTTCCCTCCTCCAACCAGTCCTCCCCAGACACCACTCCCAAATCTGGAATTTCCCAACCCAGAGTTGCCGACTCTGGCTGCATCATTCCGTATATTCAAACACTTTATCGATAGATTGGTTTCACGTATTCCCCGTCTTTTTTCCCAATGTGGATTTAAAACAGCTTACATCATTCCCCTCCTCTCCATTCTGCCTTCACAACCACCCCATGAGGTAGACTAGCATGTGACTGGCCCAAAGTCACCCCAGCGAACTTCCATGGCAGAGTGGGGGTTCAAACTTCCCACTCTAACCACAACCACTCTACACAAAAAAGAACCTATTTGCATATGCCAGCAAGGCTGAGGAAAAAAATACAGCATATTGCTAATGCGTGTTTTTATTTTACAGCCTATCTATCCTCAAAGGGTATAAGGTGACAAATGAAAAACGAAGCAGTTCCAATTCCAGAAGTAGGGACTTATAGAAGCAACAAAAATGTCCACAAATCCTACTCTAAATACTCATAATAATGACCTTGCCCTTAAAAATACAGTCATAGAATCATAGAGCTGGAAGAGACCACCAGGGCCATCAAGTCCAACTCCCTGCCATGCAGAATATATAAACAGAGCACTCCTGACAGAAAGCCAACCAGCCTCAACATAAAAAACCTCTAAAGAAGGAGACTTCATCACACTCCGAGGCAGCGTATTCCACTGTTGAACAGCCCCTTACTATCAGTAAGTTCTTCCTAATGCTTAGGTGGAATCTCTCATCCTGTCCCTTGAATCCATTACTCCGTGTCCTAGTCTCTGGAGCAGCAGAAAACAAGCTTGCTCCCTCTTCAACATGACATCCCTTAAAATATTTAAACATAGCTATCATCTCACCCCTTAACTTTCTATTCTCCAGACTAAACATACCTAGCTTCCTAAATCTCTCCTCGTGGGTATGGATTCCAGACCTTTTACCATTTGGTCGCCCTCCTCTGGACTCGTTCCAGCTTGTCAATATCCTTCTTGAATTGCAATGCCCAGAACTGAACACAGTATTCTAGGTGAGGCCTGACCAATGCAGAATAGAGAGGTACTATTACGTCGCTCGAGGTAGAGAATCCTATTTGGTGTAGCCCAGAATTGCACTGGCTTTCTCAGCTGCTGCATCACACTGCTGACTCATGTCCAGTTTGTAGTTGAAGAAGAAGAGGAGGAGGAGGAGGAGTTTGTATTTGTATTCCCCCTTTCTCTCCTGTAAAGAGACTCAAAGGGCTTACAATCTCCTTTCCCTTCCCCCTCACAACAAACACGCTGTGAGGTAGGTGGGGCTCAGAGAGCTCTGAAGAACTGTGACTAGCCCAAGATCACCCAGCTGGCATGTGTTGGAGTGCACAGGCTGATCTAGTTCACCAGATAAGCCTTCACAGCTCAAGTGGCAGAGCGGGGAATCAAACCCCGTTCCCCAGATTAGAGTGCACCTGCTCTTAACCACTACACCACGCTGGCTTTAAGACTGTCAGATCCCTTTTACATGTACTATTGATAAGCCAGGTGTCACCTATCCTATATCTGTGCATTTCATTTTTTCTGCCTAAGTGTAGTATCTTACATTTATCTCTGTTGAAATTCATTTTGTTAGTTTTGGCCCAGTCATTTTGAATTCTGACCCTGTCCTCTGGGATATTAGCTTCTCCTCCTAATTTGGTATCATCTGCAAATTTACCTTCTATTCCATCATCCAAGTCATCGATAAAAATGTTGAATAGCACTGGGCCCAGGACAGAACCCTGTGGCACCTCACTAGTTACTTCTCTCCAGGATGAAGATCAGCCACTAGTTTGGTTGGGTTCGGTCAGTCAACCAAGTACAAATCCATCTAACAGTGGCATTGCCTAGCCCACATTTCACTAGCTTGCTTGCAAGAATATCATGGGGCACCTTACCAAAGGCCTACTAAAACCAAGGTATCCTACATTCACAGCATTCCCTTCATCTACCAAGCTTGTCACTCTATCAAAAAAGAAATAAGATTAGTCGGCATGGCTTGTTTTTGAGAAACCCATGTTGACTTTTAGTGATCACAGCATTCCCTTCTAAGTACTTGCAGACAGTCTGTTTAATGATCTGCTCTAGAATCTTTCCTGGTTATGATGTCAGGTTGACCAAGCGGTAATTGTTTGGGTCCTCTTTTCTCCCCTTTTTGAAGACAGGGGCAACATTAACCCCCACCACTCTTCTAGGACTTCTCCTGTTCTTCAGGAGTTCTCAAAGATTATAGCAAGTGGTTCTTCTGCCAGTTCTTTTAATACCCTGGATGTAGTTCATCAGGCCCTGGAGATTTCAATTCATTTAAAGCAGTCAAGTATTTCCTTACTACCTCTTTATTTATTCTATGCTGAATTTCCCCCACTGTATCTTCTGTTCCATTTCCCCCTGGTTGAGCACTGTTTTGCCATCTTCATGCAGTGACGCTATCATATACTTCCCCCTCACCCTTTTGTTACAGACATAACCAAAAAAGCCTTTTTATTGTTTTTAACCTCTCTGGCAAGTCTGAGCTTAAGCTTTTCTGACTTTCTCCCTACACATCCTGGCTATTAGTTTTCATTCATATTTGATGATTTCCCTCTTTTTCCATTTCTTGTGCATGTCCCTTTTAAATCTCAGTTCAGTTGAAAGTTCTTTAAATATCCATCCTGGTTCCCTTAGACCAGTGATGGCGAACCTTTTCGAGACCGAGTGCCCAAATTGCAACCCAAAACCCACTTATTTATCACAAAGTGCCAACACGGCAATTTAACCTGAATAATGAGGTTTTAGTTTAGAAAAAATGGTTGGCTCCGAGGCGTGCGTTACTCAGGAGTAAGCATGGTAGTAGTCGGTGGCTTTGCTTTGAAGCAACCGTGCAACTCTTCCAACTGGTGAATCACGACCCTAGGAGGGTTTACTCAGAAGCAAGCCCCATTGCCAGCAACCGAGCTTACTCCCAGGAAAAGGATCGTACTTCAGTTCTTCGCATGAAAATCAGTGGAATTTAACAGCACTTAACAGGGTTACCTACACTGCTTCCCCAAAACTAGGTCTTAGGTTTAATGCTAATAATTGAGCCCAGGAGCCTAGGCCAGCCTAGATGTGTGTGTGTGGGGGGGGGGGGGTGACTCTGTTTTCGTGTGCCCACAGAGAGGGCTCTGAGTGCCACCTCTGAAACGCGTGCCATAGGTTCACCACCACTGCCTTAGACAGTTCCCATTTTTTCTCCTGATTGGGACTGTTTGAAATTGTGTATTCAAGATCTCACTTTTAAGAAACTCTCATCCATCATGCACACCCTTCTCTTTTAGTATTCTTAACCATGGGATCACACCCAGTAGTTTCCTATGTTTACTGAAATCAGATTTCTTAAAGTCTAGACTGCTGGTCTGACTATGCTTGGCATCCCCTTTCCACTGTATAACAAACTCCAGGAGGACATGGTCACTCCCACCTAAGGATCCTACCACTTCCACCCCATTAACCGGGTCGTCATTGTTGATTATCTGCAAATCTAAGTAGTCGATCCCCTTGTTGCCTCTTCCATCTTTTGGACCATGAAATTGTCTACTAGGCAAGGCAAGTGAGGAATTCGTTGGACCTTATAGTCTTGGCAGAGTTTGACACGCACCAAGTATCAGGATAATTGAAACGTCTCATTAGTCCTACTTCTCTGCTTTCTGAAAGTTTGGTCATCTGTTCCAGAAAGGCATCATCCAGCTCTGGCTTGTGGGTCTGTTATAGACCCCCACAATGAGATCACTGTTACTTCTGTCCCCCTTAATTTTTACCCAGATGCTCTCAACCTGGCTTCCAGGATTTAAGTCATGGACCTGCTCACAGGTGTAATCAGAGGTGGGATCCAGCAGGTTCCCACAGGTTCCCGAGAGTAGGTTACGAATTATTTGTGTGTGCCGAGAGGGGGCTACTAATGGGTGATTTTGCCACGTGATTTTTGCCTTCGTTACGCCCCTCCTCTCAGCAGTAGCGCGCAGAACTTGAAGCAGTGTAGCAGGAGGTGCACCGGCGTGCGTGGCAGCCTGCACCTGCGTGCATACGTTTCCTGCCCAAGGACCACCGCAGCGGCTGCGCCCTTCCACAGCTCCGCCCAGGAATGCCCTGCCCCTGGAATGCCCGGTCGTGTCCCGTCCAGCCCCATTGGCGCTACGCCACAGTTTGAATCCCACCACCATGGGAACCTGTTACTAAAATTTTTGGATCCCACCACTGGGTGTAATCATCCCTGATATATAATGGTACTTCTCCTTTCCTAGTGGGTCTGTTTCTCTGAAATAGGTTACATCCCCTCAATTATTACATTCCAGTCATGAGACTCATCCCACCAGGCTTCAATGATGCCTATTATGTCATATTTGTTTTGCCGCGTTAAGAGTTCAAGTCCATCTTGTTTATTTCCCATGCTCTGTGCGTTAGTGTAGAGACATCTAAGGCCATGGTTCATTCCCCCTGGCTGCTTATTTAAGGTTTTTTCCCTCCCACTGTTGGGTTCTTGAACTATTTGCTCAGTTCTCTCTATAACCTTCGGACTGTTATCTCTTGGACTTGAACAACTCCTGCCCACTAGAATACTGTCTCCCTCCTCCATATAACTCAGTTTAAAGCCCTCCTGATCAGGTTTGTGAGCCTCCTAGCAAAAACAACAACATTACTGAAACAGCAAAACTTATACTCATCACTCTTCGAAATTAACTGACAATACTTTGCAAAAATAAACGTTGTGCAAGCTTTCCTGAAGCAGCAAAGAAATTCAGTGTGTCCTATACATACCCAGGCAGGCTATTCCAGAGGTCTGAGTCTGTTCACAAAAAAGCCTGATTCCTGGAGCATGACTTACAGGCCAAACAGAAGGAAGATAGCAAGAACATAAGACTCTGGACAGAACACTTGCATGTACCCGCCCTCTGGACACAAATACCCTAAAGAAACATTGGTTCCAACTGGGGAGGTCAGAACTGGGTGTCAGAACTCTGAACTAACATGGAAAGGGACTCCAGACATCAGCATTTGATAGCTGTGAATACCTAGCACATGTACAACATCAGGAAATGGGATACCTGTATGCAGTCAACTCCCACAATCAGGTAAACTTCCACCAAGAATCAGTGCAGAGCTGTTTCCGAGTATTTTGCTACCCCAAGCAATGTACACCCATCCTCTCCTGCGTTTTGGCAAGAGCCCAGAAGGGGATGCCTGTCACTTCCCATGGTCCTTTGGCTTCCTCTTCCATGTGCTGCCCCAAGCAGCTGTTTCCATGCTTTGCCACAAATTTGGCCCTGCGTCAGTGAAGGACAGGAAGCAGAGTCATCTTTTTGGCTGAGTGCCAGGAATTCCACTCTAACCATTGCTGCTGCCAGCCAAACACTCATAAACCCATTTGCCTTATAGGATCGCAGACAAAGTGCACACAGCATGCAGACAGGATGCTGCAAAGAAGGGATGATTGTACAGGTGAATCCAAAAGTGTGGGGAATGCGAAGGAGGAAAGACACACAGGTGGTGTTTCTGTTTCAAGTCCTTGCTCGCCACTCCACTACTGAGTGTGTCAGTCGGAGAGCTCTTCCCCGAAGCTGCTGCCGGGAATTCACTAATATCCTTATTATTCAGGTTGCTCTTTGCAGGCAAACCTCCAGTGGGTGCAGAAACAAGGATGGTCCCCTCTCCACAGTGTCACCCAGTCACCCCAAGCCAGCTGCTGTGACCAGAGGAAATCTAACTCCTCTCCTGAAGGGCGGCCAACTCTTACCATCTACCAAGCACAACAGTAGAAGCAACATTAAATGTCTCGTTGGGACCAGCTTTTAGGGGTTCAGAGCAGATGACGGAAGGTACCATTTTGGCCACTTCCTTACCCATACCCAGTGGTGGGATCCAAAAATTTTAGTAACAGGTTCCCATGGTGGTGGGATTCAAACTGTGGCGTAGCGCCAATGGGGCTGGGCGGGACACGACAGGGGCATGGCCGGGCATTCCGGGGGTGGGGCTGTGGCAAGGACGCAGCCGCTGCGGTGGTCCTTGGGCGGGAAACGAATGCATGCAGGCGCAGGCTGCCACGCACGCCAATGCACCTCCTGCTAGACTGCTTCAAGTTCTGCGTGCTACTGCTGAGAGGAGGGCGTAACTAAGGCAAAAATCACGTGGCAAAATCACCAATTAGTAATCCCCTCTCGGCACACACAAATAATTAGTAACCTACTCTCGGGAACCTGTAACAACCTGCCGGATCCCACCTCTGCCCATACCCCATACTGATCTCATAACTTCCACCATCCTCCCATCTTCTGTACCTTTGCAAGCTGCTTAACCATTAGGCAACAGATTTGTATGGCTTCTCCAAATTCCCATTAAACCTCTCTATGTTACCTAGCTCTCTGTCGTGTGCTTTTCAAAGGTAACGGCACCCAGCCAAAACGAGATAGTTGGCAACCCCCTTCATCTAATTTGCTGTCAGAACAACATTCCCAGTGCTGTTCAATAAAAGCTTGGGCTGTTCCTCCGTCATGTTCCTGTGAGCTAACGGGGTCATGCAGTTAGGGGTCCTTCTCCAGCCCCACTTGATAGTCTGTAGAATGGGGCTCCTACTTGGGGGAGGATCTTCTATTTTCCAGTTGCTTTTGCTCTATCAGCATGCAGAGGGCAGGCACCTATGGTCACAATGCCCCGATCACTGCTGGTTTGAGGATAATAGATCTGCTGAACTTGTAAAATAACAGCGAGAGAAAATGATGGGTAACCAGTCAGCTCAGGGGTGTAAAAGGAGGCCACTGATTGGCCCTGAGGGTAGCTGCATTGGCCCGCAGTAGCTAGATTTGAGTCTAGTAGTACCTCAGACATCATCCAAATTTTCAGAGTAGCTTTTGAGCATCAAGTCTCCTTTTGTTAGTCACCAGAGCTATGATTCTTGAAAGCTTATACCCCGACTGTCTTGTTTGTCTTTAAGGTGCCACTGGATTCGAATCTGGCACCAAGGCTGGACTGTCTTTGGGCTGCGTGTGAGACTCCTCTCATGTGGGTGATCAGAAGTTTGAAACTGGGCCTTCAAGCATGCTTCACATGTGGCGTCCTAAACAAGTTAGAGCATTCTCATAACAGTTGCTTCTGTCTCTGTATATAAGGTCAGTTGGGAAGTTGATCTATGAGATGTGGGTTCTAATATTGTCTCCTCTCCCCCACTCCCTGGTTTGTTCCTGGTCAAGATTACCTGGAGCTTAACTACATATTTCTTGATGGCAAGATCTGAAGTCTTTCATCTTCTGTTTCTCAACTCTGTGCTTGCCACAGTGATCAAACTGGGCCTATCTACATATTACATTTTTCTTGGGTATGTCCTCGCCTCAGGTTACAGACACATTCTGAGAGCTTTCCAGATGCTGCAGGTTTGGACTGGGATGGTGCTATTTCCTTGAGTGGACATTTGCCCCTTTTGAGGCAGCCTGTGACGGTTTCTTGGGGTCATTTCAGGTCTGGGTAGGGTTTGGAGGGTGGGGAATCTAAGCCCTCTCTGCATTTGTTGCTGCAGTTCCGATCTAAATCAGACCTCAACATATCTAGGTAGTAAGAAGTTCCCAGAATATGTCCATATCAGAGCTGGGTAATGTATCTCTTTATGGAGACAACAGGGGCACTTTTATCAGTGCACATTTGAGTCTTCCCTTGATGCTTGGCTTTTGGTCACGCCAAGGGCATTGTCTCCCCCCTCTCATTGAAGAAGAAGAGGAGGAGGAGGAGGAGGAGGAGTCTGGATTTATACCTCACCTTTCTCTCCTATAAGGAGACTCAAGGTGGCTTAAAAGATCCTTTCCCTTCCTCTCCCCACAACAGACACCTTGTGAGGCAGGTGGGGCGAAGACAGTTCTTGAGAGAACTCTGACAAGCCCAAGGTCACCCAGCAGGCTTCATGTGTAGGAGTGCGGAAACACATCTGGTTTACCAGATAAGCCTCTGCCCCTCAGGTGCAGGAGTGGGGAATCAAGCCCGGTTCTCCAGATTAGGTAGGATAAATGAGAGACAGAGTTCAGTAGTGGTTGAGAGTGTCAAACTAGGAGTTCAGAGTCAGATCCCCACTCTACCATCAAAGCTGGGTGGGTGACCTTTAATATTTCACCTGCTCAGCCCAACCTACCTCACAGGGTCACTGTTGTGGGGATAAAACAGAGGAGGGGAGAGTGATATTATAACCCACTTCAGTTCTCCATGCAGCCTATAAAGACCTAAAGGAATAAAATACTTTGTTTTCCAATTGCTGCCAAAAAGGTGGCCTGGGTAGTTCAAAAGCTGGACACATTTGTCTCCTAGAGATAGGCTGTCCCTGAACATGCAGGTTCCACTGGGGCCTTCACCACGGTCTGAAAGCTGTGTCCTCGGTGGCCCCTCACTGTAGAGTGGGAAAGGTATTACAGTATTACTTTGGACCCCCATTGTCAAAAGTGTATCTTCTCAATTCCATAGTTTTATAAATAGAGGTCTGCAGATGTTTTCTGCTTTCAGTTACCATTCTTGGGAACTGGAGCAAAAAAGTAATTTGACAAAGTGTGTTGAACACTGGACACAGTGTGTAACACACTTATCGCTGTGATACACCTCTGAAGATGCTGACCACAGATGCAGGCGAAACGTTAGGAACAAGATCTACCAGACCATGGCCACACAGCCCAGAAAACCCTCAACAACCAGTTGAATACGGTCGTGAAAACCTTCGGCAATTCATTTGATAAAGTTGTTTTTCACTAAACCTGTGTTCCAATGTAAGATGCTTCCCTTCTCCCTTGTAGCCAATTTCTCAATTTTCTTAACCAAACTGAGGACCTCTGATCCCTCTTCGCACCAGTGGCGTAGTGCCCACAGGGCGGGGGAGGAGGGGCGCAGCGCCCCAGGCAGAGGAGCAGCGAAGGCGTGGCTGGGCGGTCGAGGGGGCGGTCGACGCCGCAGCAGGGGCACAGGCCGCATGCACACACACCGGGCACAGTTTCCCTTCGCACCGCCTCTGCTTCACACCTTTCCCACTGTGCGGTGCTTCCTAGTCACTCTCTTGCCATTTGATTTAACAGTAACAGTGAAAGACGAGTTCTTCACCTTTGCGGTTGAACCCAAAGGGGTGCCTTGGAGGTGTTTACTTGGAATTAAGTTGTACTGAGCACAAAGGGATTTATACCCAAATTAGTGTAAAAAGGACAGAATCCCTAGGCAGATAGAAGGGCCAGCTCCTTTTTGACCTTTGACCTTCTCTAGTTTATTGGTCCATCTTAGTATTGTTACTTATTAGATTTTTATCCCACTCATTCCCAACCAAGGTCAGGCTCAGGGTGGCCAGCAGTTGAAAAAAGGTATACAATCGATAGTTCATATACAGTTTTAAAACACCACAGTTAAACATTTAAAATCTCCCTCAGGGCCCAGTTTCTATCTGAGTGAACAATCAAGGATGGGGAACAGAAGGAAAGCATCAAACAAAAAAGTCAAACCAGTTCCCAAAATAGATAATAAGGTAATAGAAACAGAGATAACAGAGGCTGCACACGCCTTATACTGTGAACATTTCCCAAGGAAAGGTTGGCCAACAGTCGGTCAGGCACACTTCAGAACGAGGCACATGGCTAGAAAGCAAGAGGTCGAAGCTTATGCCGGGCTTGTGTGCCAGGACTTACATTACAGGTCCGAAGGAGAGCCAATCAATCACCCACAGAACATACGGAATCAGTCAGCAAATGGACAAAGAAGGCTTTGCAGTACTACGATACTGTTAGGAACATGTGATTTTGCCCATCTCCCTTAGGAGGAAGTTTTGGAACCAACGATCCCCTTAGAATTTATGGGAATTTGGGGGGGGGGATGTGCAGGAGGGTTGTCAGAGGGACCATTATGCCTTGCTGTTCCCAGCTGAGGCAAAGGACAAGGGTTCTGGTGGCATCTCTAGCCCTTTGTGGAGCTCTACTTGCAAGTGGGGCTATCAGCTGTTAGCCGGGGGTGGCATTGCAGTTCTCCAGACAGCGGCCTGGGGCAGAAGACCCTTTTGGTGCCCTGACTCTACCCACCCACACATACACAAAAGCTCACATTCCATTGCAAATGTATATAGCATCAGAGCATCACACATGATACAGCACACAAGTGCATTACATTCAAAGGAAAAAGTCACATCAAGAAGCACGATACTTTTAAAAACAGAATCGGTTTCAAGCAAAACGTTGTCAAACTTTGGCCAGCTTGCCAAGGATTTGACACAATGACCCCAGGGCACAATTTGACCCGGGGGGGGAGGGGTTCAGAGACTCGTCTCTGCCTTACCTGGGAGACCACCCGGTCCAACCCCACCACTCTCTCCCCCAGCCCCAAACAGCCTACAGATGGACTTGAACCGACGAACAGCAGAAAGAGGCCTATTCGGCACCCAGTTCAGGTGGCTCCAGCCAGCCAGCTGAGGTGCATCTCACACTACCACACCATCTAACGCGCCCTGTGCGGAGGAAAGGCTTTCTTCTTGACCCCAAACGCGGCAATCAAAGAATCCACCACAAGTGCAAAGGTGCACAGCGGAATCTTCCCCCTCCCCAATACTTCCTGCTCTGTAGCTGGGCAGGGTCTCCTCCTAGGTCACTTTCCCCCTGCAGACCCTGCTCAGCTCTCCAGGAAAATCAGCCCTGCCAACCCATTAAATATTAACTGCCTGGGGACGGCAGGCAGATGCTGGTCTGACTCACCTGTAACGACAACGGCTTTCCCCGCTGTAGGGATCCTCTTGCTGTGCGCAGCCCCTCCCAAGACAAGCCAGCAGGCGGTGCCAGTGAGGGCGGCGTTGAGAGGCAGGGGCAGGAAGCTCTGGCTGACAGCTTGGAGCAGGACCACGAGTCCCACATGCAGCAGCAGCCTGGCAGACAGCAACAGGTCACAGCGCAGGAGCCTGCGGAGGAGGCAGCAGGCGAAGCACAGCCAGACCGAGTGGCTGCAGGCCCAGCCCAGCTCCATGGCCCGGGAGGGAGAGCAGGGAGGGGGCCAGGCCGGGGCGTGCGGAGCAGAGGGGAGAGAGGAAGGCGAGGGCCTGGCCGGAGGTGCCCAAAGTGTGCATCTGCGGGACTGGGAGAAAGAAAGCGGCACATGATTTATAAAAGAGCAGGCAGTGGGGAAAGGGGAGGAGCTGCCCCTGCCCTGCCAATGGGAGAAGTTCAAGGCTCACTTGGAGTGAAACACCACACACACATGCATACACACACACACACACACACATAGAGAGTCACAGGCTGTGTTGCCCCAGGGTAGCCGCTGAGCTACACTGGGGGAGAACTGGCTGGTGCCCTCCTAGGAACTGGGGGCCTAGCCACCTCCCTGCCTGCCTCCAGCTGCAGCTCTCCCTCCTCCTCTTCCCCCCCCTTTCCCTCTTTCATGTGGTAGCCATGGGCTGCTTTCCTCCCCACTGTGGGCCACAACTGGAAGAGGCCAGATGCTGTGCATCATGCGCTGAGCTTCTCCCTGCACTGGAGCTGCCTGAGCAGGGAGAACTTTGCTCACCTCCTCTGAAGGTCTTCTGGCCAGCCAGCATGGGGGGAGGGGGGTTTCCTTCCATTTGGCCCCAAATTAAAAGGAAGCGACAAAGGCATGGAAGAATGAGTTCCCGCATCCCAAAGATCTCTTCCTCTGGATCCCGGCCGAAGGTGGCACAACAGGCTCAGGAGTGGAGGGGGAGGGTGTGGGCGGGTTCCCTATCCTCCTGGAACCCAGCTGCCAACTTTGGTTTGGGAAATTCCTGGAGATTGGGGGCAGGGGGTGCCTGGGGACAGAGTTCAGTTTCTCCTAGTCTATGATACACCACAGAATCCACCCCCTGAAGCCTCCATTTCCACCAGGGGAGCTGATCTGTAACCTAGAGTTCAACACCGGGAGGACTCCGGCCCCCACTACCTGGAACAGCGACTTCAATTTGTGCAGCCCTGAGCATTATTGGCATTACAGGGCAGCAGAGGGTGGCTTATGGACGACGGCCCCCACAACTCCGAAATGACCTGCTAAGCCTTCGCTTCCTCCACTTGCAGAGCCTAATGAGTCATGTGACCCAGAGAGCTCATCCCAGGGGACTTCCCCGTTGTTTTAAATGCTGCCCTTCAGCCTCAGCCACCCCTTTCTGGGGGCCTAAGGAACAATGACCCCTGGATTGCTCCCTAGCAGGAGCAAGAGGAACCACAGAAGAGCTATTCCTCAAGTTCCCAGCAGGGTGCGCAGTTGCATCGCCAAAAACCTCATAAACTAGGGGTCAGAAAATTGTGGCTACAGACAGCGGCTCTTTTAAAAAGAAGAGCAAAAATTTTAAGCCATGCAGACTATCTAAACCCAACCCTTTGTCCATTGCAGGATCAGTCTACAATCAAGGTCAGGGTTGTCTACTCAGCCTTGAAAGCTGCTCCTGGAAAGAATTGTGTCCGTCTTCAAGAAGAAGAGGAGTTTGGATTTATATCCCCCCTTTCTCTCCTGTAAGGAGACTCAAAGGGGCTTACAATCTCTTTCCTTCCTCCCCACTCACAACAAACATCCTGTGAGGTGGGTGGGGCTGAGAGAGCTCGGAAGAGCTGTGACATAACCCAAGGTCACCCAGCCGGCGTGTGTTGGAGTGCACAAGCTAATCTGGTTTACCAGATAAGCCTCCACAGCTCAAGTGGCAGAGTGGGGAATCAAACCCGATTTTCCAGATTAGAGTGCCCCTACTCTTAACCACTACACCATGCTGGCTCTCTCAAGCCATACTCCTGCTCTTTAGTCATGTATAGACTAGTGTGGCTGCCATTGGGAAAGATAAAAAATTAAAGCATTATTTGAAAGTGTCAATGAATTCTCACTTCAAGGGCGATTTTATAAGTGAAAATGTTTGGGAACAATCTGAATTGTACAGTTTAATTCAACTATTTTTTTAAATTGAAATTTGGATGAAACAAATTTGCATTTCCCTCGGGGAAAAAAGTTAGGTATAAACACATACATATTTAGTTCTAATGTACAAAGATAAAGCCGAAAGTGGTTGAATGCGGCACCTGTAAAAGAAAGCCAGGATGCGGCCAGGGGGCGGATCCAATGCTGAATCTGCAACTGTTTCTTCTAAGAACCTAAGAATATATGAACTGCATTCTAGATCATACCATGGTTCATCTTGAGAACTATTTGAGGCAATGGTGTATCTAGAATGGGACAGTCAGGGTACGTTCCCTGGGCATAACTTGAAAGGGGCGGCCTTGGCCAATCAGCCAAGAACTCGATTCTGCTCCAGACAGGTTCAGTTTTACACTGTGTGCTCTGCCTCCAAAGTTCACATAGACTTTGGAAGTGGAGCCTGCAGTTTAACATTGGCCTGGCTAGGTCCAGCTTTATAGGGCTGGCTCCACTCCACCTCAGAAGTCACGTGGACTTCAGAGGTGGCGCTCGCAGTTTAACACTGGACCGGGCCAAGCTGCAGGGTAGGGAGGGAGAGGGTTTTTCAGTGCTCACCTTAGGCACTGTTTTCCATAGACCATATCCTTGATTTGGGGTGGAGCTATGACCCAGCGCATGGGCTTGTGGTTTGCATGCAGAAGGTTCCAGGTTCCGTCCCTGGCAGTTCAAAAAGGTAGGAGATGTCAAAGTCCTCTTCCTGAGACCTTCGAGAGTCCCTGCCAATCTACGTAGACAAGGCGGACCTTGGCAGATCGACGTCAGACTCTAGAGCGGTTTGATGTTTTCAAAACACCAGCCTCTTGTCCGGCTTGCTTCCTTTTTCTCCACTTGATCCAGGATTCCGTGCTTCTTCCCCGACTGCTGCAAAGGTGCTCCATGCATGACTGCACCAACTCACGCTCCATCTGTCACAGGCAACCGAGCCTTTACGCTCCATGATGCTTTATTCTCCCAAATGCAACCTGTGCCACACTGTGACCCTCTCCTGCCCTTGGTGTTTGCATTTGTGGGATTAGAAGAGAGTCTTCATGTGCCAGAATCAACACCAGCCCCCAGAGTTCACAAGATACCTGGGAGCTCTGCCAGATACCTACCAACAGTGCCAGGGCCAACACACCAGCTCCCTGTGTCCTTCCAGGACATAAGCGTGTGAGCCCAAAGCAAAAACAAGACCTCTGGGGCCCTGACTGGCAGGAACTGCCCTGGTGAAGCTGGTATTTGAGGATCTCATAAGGATGTTTCTTTTTCTAGCTTTACACTGACTCTGTGTGTTACAAAAACAAACCCAACACGGGGGAGGAAGAACGAGGGAAGTGGGGAAAACATGTTTTATAACTTCACTGATGGAAACGGCAACTGCCCCTTTTCTGAACAGCGGCGAGCTGCACGGAGTACTTTTTCCAGGTGGTGAAGGGAGGAACCGATGCTCTGGGTCAACTAAGAGATCACGTTCAGATGTGGAGCTTGTACCTTAGCCAGGTGCTTCTTTGTAGGGAAGCCAGGATCCAATTGGGACTTGAAGATCCCACAGAATTACAGCTTACAAATCTCCCCCAAATCTTCAGGAGTTTCTCAACATGGATCTGGCAACCCTACCCCCCCATCCCCCACAGGTGGCCACGGGGAGAGGGGGGGCTGGCAACCCTACTTTTCCATCACCAGTGTACAGTGGAACCTCGGTTTTCATTGCCTTCGGTTTTCATCGGTTTCAGTTTTCATAGATTTTTTCAGTGAAAAATTTGTCTCGGTTTTCATTGATTTGCAGTAAGGTGCAGGAGTTTGTGGAGAAAAATCACCCGGACAAAGCTGTTGCAGGCTGTGTCTGCAATTTGTTTAATGACAATGTCTTGCCCCATTTCAGACAAATCTTAAAGAAACAGACCTCTTTGGACAGCTTTCTGTGCGACATTGGTCCACTGGCTCTGAAGCTGGTCCTAGTGTTATTGTTTGTTACTGTTTTCAGCATTAAACACTATGTTTATTCACCAAAATGTGTTTTTGGTATGTTTTTTGGAGTGCCTAGAACAGATCAATTGGATTTACATTGATTCCTATGGAAAAGTTTGCCTCGGTTTTCATCGGTTTCAGTTTTAATTGGTTCTTTTCGGACGGATTACCAACGAAAACCGAGGTTCCACTGTAGCATTAGCACTCACACGTGGCGCAATTGGTTTATCACATCATAAGAACATAAGAACATAAGAACTAGCCTGCTGGATCAGACCAGAGTCCATCTAGTCCAGCATTCTGCTACTCGCAGTGGCCCACCAGGTGCCTTTGGGAGCTCACATGCAGGATGTGAAAGAAGCTCAAGGAAGCACACACAGCTCTCCCTCCCCCTTTATAACCTCCAACAACAACCCTGAGAGGTAGTGTTACATGACACCATGTAGCATTCTCTTGAGACATGGTGGAGAGCGATGAGTTTACCTATCAGCTCACCCTTCAGTCCTGCCCAGCACACAGGAGGCTGGTAGTTTCAGTAACATATCTTTTTGCTTCCAGCACTTACAGATGGCGAATGCTCACATTCAGTGGAAGACGACAACCACAACAGGGACAGGACATGACCTACGGGAGGCTCCTCCCACACACACTTTGAGGGGGAGGGCTCTAGAGGGCTCAAATCCATCACTCCATCTAGTTAAGTACCATCCTGTTCCAAAGGTCCAGATAGGATGACATGCACAGCCGTGGCCAACCTGGAAAGAATTCCACAACTAGAATGAAATAATGCAAGATAGACCCACTGAGTAGTTTGAATCCAGGATCTCGCAGGCACTCAGACCTTGGGTTACCAACTCCTGCTTGGGAAATTCCTGGAGATCTGGGAGCAGAACCTGAGGGAAGTGAAGCTTGGGGGAAGGGAGGATGCCCAGCAGGAGGGATACAATACTATCGGGATCACCCTCCAAAGTGACCATTTCCTCCAGGGCAAGTGATCTGCATTGTCTGGAGATGTGTTGTAATTCCAGATCTCCAGGTCCCACCTGGAGGTTGGTAACTCTAGGTGCGTAGCCAAACCACAAACCACCATTGTGCAAAAGGCTAACAGAAGGCAGGAAGTCTGAAAAACCTTCTGTACCTCAGGGATACTCACACACTGCATCTGAGTCCTGTTCCGTCTCTGAGCTGTTCACTGTGAGCAGGATGGCCATCCTTCATTTTTCGTTCGAACTTTCCTGCTGCTTAGCATTTTTTTAAAAGTTGCACTAAGCCAAACAGAGTCCAGGCCTTAGATTCACCCCTGGTTTCCCAAGACCTTGGCCTTCACCAAAACCTCCCGGTTGCCTCACTGCCTCCTCCCTTTGCTGACCTCAAGTTTATCTGGTACTCAAGCGGCAATCAGTAACCATAGCGATGGTCAACAGCATCCCCCCCCCAACAGATTCTTAGTGTAGCCACCCAAGGCCTTCACTTTGATTACTGAGACAAATGTCAACATGCCCCTGTCAAGATCGTTTTGGAAAGAACATTCCCACAAGTGGAACATGCTTGACTATTCAGCTAATCAAGGTTGCAATCCTAATATACTTGCCAAGGAGTAAATCCTATAAAACTCAACTCAAGAGTTTTGGAGTCAAACTTCACAAACCTTGCTATGGAATCCAAGTTTCTGTACAGACAAAATGTTAAGCTTTGAATTTCTATTCTGCTTGCCCAGGGCAGATCCCTTGCAGTACTTCAAATACAGCAGTCTGTTATTAAAATGTGGGCCACCGGTACAGGATTTCAGACTGGGATGAAGAGTTCTTTCACAGCGCTCAGGTTCAAACTTTCCCACCCACATAATCTACACCAGGAAGCCTCTAGGTAGCCCATAGGGTTGTGAAGCAAGAAGAAGAAGAAGAAGAAGAAGAAGAAGAAGAAGAAGAAGCAGAAGCAGAAGCAGAAGCAGAAGAAGAAGAAGTTGCTGCCAACAAAACCACCACAGCTGGAAGCATAAAGGGACAAATTGGTCCTTTAAATTAGTCAGAAAGTTCCAGGTGGGTCTCTGCCGGGGGGGGGGGGGGCACTGGCAGCCTGGAGAAAGCTGAGCCAGGTGCCCATTTGTGATACTGGCCAAAGCTCCAAGGGAGGGGGCATTTGGCTCAGATTTGGGTTCTGGCAATAGCAAACCTGCTGCCGATCTGCCCCACCCATGCACGCCCACAAGGCCATACTGATTGGCATAAAGGGTAGGGTTGCCCATTTGGTGTAGGTTTCTCACAGGCTGCTAGGTAGAGCCTGTGGAGGGACTTCAGCAGGGTATAACGCCATAGACAGCCCTCTGAGCACAGCAGCCATTTTCTCCAGGGGAATGTCTCTGTAATCTGGAGATCAGCAGTAGCTTCAGGAGATCTCCAGAGTTGGCAAAGCCTACTTGGTGCTACTAACACCTCAGTACCCACTTGGTTTTGCTTGCTGTTTTAGTGACTCGCTTTATCCTCATGAGCAATGCCTTTCAGAAGCCAAAGTGGAGTGGAGTATTCCTTCCAGGGGCTTTGGTGGCTTGTTCATTTCCTTGCACTTCTTTGGGACTAGCAGAAGTGGAGTAAATGACGCAATTCATGCCAAAGAGCACACATCATCATCTGTGCAGGGTGCAGAATTCAGCCCAGCCCCTTTCCCACTGAGGGACTTTATTGTGGGGGTAGTGAAGGCAGAGCATCAACTGCCCCACCAGGCATCTGGAATGCAGCCTCACCAAGGCCCTGGGGGCGATAAATGGAATGGCATGAATAGGAGAGCAGTCCGTGGTGACCCTCCCCACCCTTTGCAATACAATTGGATGAGTAACCCAAAGTCCAAAAACTCTTCTGCTCTTCTCTGGTGCTGGCATTGACCTTCACCTTCAGACGTCCTCTTTCACTATCCAGTCGGCTTGTTTCAGTTGACAACAACCGCCCCCCAACAGTTGTTTACAAAACATCTCCCCCATTTGAGGGGGGGCAGAGATACCTTAAAAACCAGTTAGTCCCGCTAAAATGACAAAATGGGGGGAGGGATGAGTCCACCAGGCTTTTTCGCTTGGAAATCGTCTCTCAAGGTCAAGCACTTTGCTGTTTTCCACATCTCCTCATATAACATTTGACATGGGAGGAAATAACTTCGGTCAGCGTTCTGAAGGAGCCAGAGTTTCATTTTTTTTGTTATAAACCAAATGTTTAGCCTTCGTTGCTGTGCCGGAGGAAGGCTCCGTCGCAAGCAAGCTGTCTGCAAATGTTTTGAAAGGCAGTCGGAAATGTTATGGAGTTGTAGTCGAAAACTTTTACAGACTACCGGTCAAAAAAATACGGTAGAAGAGAAAGGATTGCAGGATTTGAGATCTGAAAGAAAACAGCAGACTGAAATACGTATTAGAAGCGATTAAGTGTGTAACTGATAATTTGTTCCAGATGCATGAACCTAGAATGAATTAGAAATCAATCATGAGATAGCGGGAAGTCATTATTTGGTTATTTTCCTTTTTTGTGTTTCATGTTTTTGGTTTTGTATTTATTTTATTTATTTATTTTTAGGGGGGTTTTTACCCTGCCCTTCCCCAATTCATATGGTGGGGTGTAAAAGTGTTTATGTTTTTTTCCTGTTTTTTTTGTTCTTGTGTATGCTAAGAAATTTTTTAAAAAATCTTTTAAGAATTGTAGTCAAGTTATAGCAACCCTGTGGGGTTTTCAAGGCAAGAGATGAACACATACTTTGCCCTTGCTTGCCTCTGCATAGCAACCCGGACTTCCCGGTTTTGAAGCAGGGAGTTAGAAGCTGGCCTGTTGTTCTGTCTTGTCCTCACTTTCAGCCATGTTCTGAGGTCTTCACTGGCTGCTCCAATCAAGTAAAAAGCAGGGGAGGGACAACGAACTTCCCGTTTGCAGGCCCACATACAATCCTTCTTTCAGAAGACATGTATTTCTTCCTCACTCATTGGGTGGCCCCTGGATGTAGGCACCCAATTTAAACCAAATTAGACACCAGACATTTTGCTCCTTGGTTTGTAGAGTTGCCAGCACTGTGCTGAAAATTCCTGGATGCTTGAGGAGGGTGGAACTCCAGGAGGGATTTCATGGGGTGGAATCTGTCCTCCAAAGCAACCATTTTCTCCAGCTAGAGATCAGTCATAATTGAGATGTCCTTCTAGGGTTGCTGTCCTCCAGGTGGGTCCTGGATATCTTCAGACTATGGAGATTGTTTCCCTCAGAGAAAATGGCTGCTTTGGAGGGTGAATGTGGTATTATATCATAATGGGGTCCGTCCCTCCCCATTCCTAAAATCTCAACCTATTTCCTAACCTGGGGTTGGCCGTCCTGGTTTGGTATTGCTGGAGTAAAAGAGCTTGCACTCCAGCAAGTGGCCCTGGCTCACACACTTCTCTTTAGTCTCTGAGGTTATGACAAAACGTGAAAGGGGAACAAAAGCGACAGTGGATGAAGAGAAACTTTAGCAATGTTCCAAGGTGGGCCACTGGAGGCATTATTAGTCTCCTCACTTTTCTGTGCTGTCGAACCAGTTTACAGGCTTTGCAGTCTATCACAGGACTTCTATAACCTGTAAAACTTGTCTGACCAGAGACAGTGAAGGGACAAACAAAATGAACGTGCATGCCAGCAGCCACGGGCGACAAGACCGTGTTAAAAACCGCATGCTCCTCGGGATGAAAGGATCTCCTGCCAACAAATGATCTAAAGCCACCAGGGGCAGACTGGCATTTTCCTTACTGGAGAAAGTTTCATGGTAACCAGGATCTTCCAGGGTCCACCCCCAGCAGCTCTGTCAACACTACAGAGACTATGTGGACACTTCAGGCAGGGGCGTAGCCAGGTTCTAAAGTTAGGGGGAGCAAGCACGTTAAAAAAGACACCATGACACCACGGAGTAGCGGTGTGAGACAGAGCCTGGCCCTGGGGGCAGGGCTTGATTGGAAGGGGGAGGGGGATTTTTCACAGTTTTCCAGATTGTGGGGGCTGGGGTGCCACCACGCCCTGACACCCACAATATCTTAAGTGAACTAAGGAGGTTTTTTTAATTGTTGTCAAAAATGTGCTCAAGGGGAGCGGTCATTCCCCTTGTGCCCCCATTAGCAACGCCTCTGACTTCAGGGGCAGCAATGATGAAGCAGTTCACCAGTTGCCTCTCCCACATAGTCTTGCTGGTTGAAGGAAGTTGGTGAGCTGATGGTGCTCAGCATTGGTGCCACTGGCTGGGCTCCTTTGGATGGTTCCCTGTAGGGCTGGCCAATCACGGCTTGGAAAATTCCTAAAGAATCGGGAACAGTGTCTGGAGAGGTGGGAGCTTGGGGAGGAAGTAGAGCAGGGATGTGATGTCATAGAGTCCACCCTCAGGAGCTGCCATTTCCTCAGGAAACTAAGATCTGGAGATTAGATGTAATTCTGGGAGATCTTCTTCAGGCCTTACCTGGAGGTTGTCAGACCTTAATCCCTGCAGTGCGGGCTTATTCCACTACAGAAATCACAATTCAAAAGTTATTATTCTAAACTGGGGTACTTGGAGGACCCTCCCTCCCATAATATCCAGGTAGCTGAAATGCCTGACAAGGCCCGCTCTCTGGCCACCCGCCTTCACAGATTAAACGGGTGGCAACCAGGAAAATAACTATTTTCAGTAATGATGAGAAAGAATAACAATAACACAATCTATAAAGAAATGATCAACCTGCAGGGGAAAATTAAGTCCTGGCAAGGACAACATTATACTTTGTGGAGATCCCTTTCCTCCTCCAACTGACTCCTGTGCAGACCCCAAAATCTCTTGGGATTTCCCATCCTTATCCCTTGGGGAAAATGGATGCTGAAATGGGCAGACTCTGTGGCATTGCGTCCCTGTCGAGCTCTCTCCCTCCCTCAAATTCTGCCCTGCCCACAGTTCATCCTCAAACCTCTAGGGCTATCGCAACCTGTGATTGGCAACTCTGACTTCACCACTTGGAGAAATTGGATAGACATAATCATATTAATGACTGGGAAATTAAGCAGGCCTGGACATTTGACTGACTGCTGAATCTTGGAAAGGACTCAGACTTCCTGTGGGCCTTCAGTTCATGAACGTTGCAGCCATTTGTTTATTGCCAAATTCCCTGTTCTTGGTTTGAATATCAAACATGCCCAGAAAAGTTTACAGAGAGACATTTGAACTACTGCTGGGTTTTGTCTTGCCGAAGAAAAGGCTCTGGTTTTATTTACTACTACTTCCCACCAAGCAGGGGTGCAACCTGATACCGGCCCCATTTTAAACATGCATATCTGTTTAGTGTCTCTGCTAGGCAAGGTCTTAAGATTATGACCCAAGGCATCCGCTTTTCCTCACCCCGCCCCGCCATTTTCTTTACAACAGCCAGGCTGATTTGAAGTTAAGGGGTTCAAAGGCCTGCAAATTGGGCTGTTTTATTTGGGTTTGTTTCAATTTTTAAAAATATTACATGGCTTTCATTTTTAGATTTTAGCTTTGGACCAACTCCCTACAGCCCCTTCCCATATTACTCTGCTTTTGTTACTCCCACCTCAGGACCCACCCACCCCCATCTTAGTGCCACAGCCTCCCTAATATCCAGTTACTTCACAGATTGACACAGCAAGGCTTCCAGAAGCAGGCAAGAGCCTCCAGAGTGGCTGGAAGTAGTAGTAGTAGTAGTAGTAGTAGTAGTAGTAGTAGTAGTAGTAGTAGTAGTAGTAGTAGTAGTAGTAGTAGTAGTAGAAGAAGAAGAAGAAGAAGAAGAGGAAGAAGAGGAAGAAGAGGAAGAAGAAGAAGAAGAAGAAGAAGAAGAAGAAGAAGAGTTGGATTTATATCTCCCCTTTCTCTCCTGTAAAGAGACTCAAAGGGGCTTACAATCTCCTTTCCCTTCTCCCCCCCCTCCCCAACAAACACCCTGTGAGGTGAGTGGGGCTGAGAGAGCTCTGAAAAGCTGTCACTTGCCCAAGGTCACTCAGCTGGCATGTGTTGGGGTGCACAGACTAATCTAGTTCCCCAGATAAGCCTCTACAGCCCAAGTGGAAGGGTGGGGAATGGTTCTCCTGATTAGAGTGCACCTGCTCTTTAACCACTACGCCACTGCTGCTCCTGGTGGTGGACTCTCTATCCCTCTCCTGTTCTTGAGGATCTTGTCATGCTTCCAGTTCACTAAAGCAAATAATGTGCCCATGAGAGACATGAGGAAATAATTTGCCGGCTTCCTCCAGGAGTTGTAACAGCAACCAAAGACAAGACGACTCTCTAGGATACGTTGGGAAACAAATTCATTTCATCCCAATTTTGTGGAAGGGAAAGAAGGATGGATGACATTTAGAGCATGCCATCTCCTGCCTCTTGAACAAACTTCTCCCTTCAAAAGCATGCCTGTGCCAATTTTCCAAGACCAGGATCCCCCTATGGTTGCCAAATTCCAGGTGTTAGCTGGAGACCTCCTGAGAGTACAACTGATCTCTAGGGGACAGAGATCAGCTCACCTGGAGAAAATAGTCGCTTTAGAAAGTAGTCTCTATGGAATTATACTCTGTATAATCCCGCACCTCTCAAGACCCCCCCTTCCTCAGACTCCATCTCCAAAATTTCCAGAAATTTCCTAGCCCGGAGCTGGCAACCCTATGTGTGTAAGGCATATCTACGAAAGAAAGAATTTAGTTTTATGGCACGCATTTATTCCGCTCTTCACACCCTGATTTTCTTCCCAGTAGGAATCCCATGACATAGATCATTCTCTCCTTTTATTTTATCTTTTCCACCATACCTTATTTCTAAGGCTTACATTTTATTGTAGAAATATGAATGTTGTCCAGTCCTTGAACCTCTACTGGATCCGATCAAACAACTGAAAACAGAGATCTCTCTCAGCTACGGAATCCTCCTCAAAGATTGGTCTTAGACAGCCAAAGACTCAGTTCATGCATCTAGCCTCAAGCCTTTAGGGACAAAGTAAAAAAATAAAAATGAAAGACTGTGCAGCAGTGACAGAAAAAAATGTTTAAAAATGAAAGACAACATTTTTATATGCTACATTTTTGTATCCTCTGGCTGGGCCCTACTGCTCTCAATGGCAGCTGGACTCCGGAACATCCTCACCAGCGATGGTTGGATGGTGCTTTATTGCTTTTTGCAGTATTGACTATTCAAGGGGCAGTGGTGGCGAACCTTTGGCATTCCAGATGTTATGGGCTACAATTGTAGTCCATAACATCTGGAGTGCCAAAGGTGCGCCACCACGGGGTTAGAGGAATTTTGAGAGCCAGTGTGGTGTAGTGGTTAAGAGCAGGTGGATTCTAAACTGGAGAACCGGGTTTGATTCCCCACTCCTCCACCTGAGTGGCAGAGGCTTATCTGGTGAACCAGATGTGTTTCCGCACTCCTACATTCCTGCTGAATGGGCTAGTTCTTCAGAACTCTCTCAGCCCCACCTGCCTCACAAGGTGTCTGTTGTGGGGAGAGGGAAGGAAAGGAGTTTGTAAGCCACCTTGAGTCTCCTTACAGGAGAGAAAGGTGGGGTATAAATCCAAACTCTTCTTCTTCTACTACTTGTTTATTTTCACAAGTTAGTTTTTACATTTCTCACAGAGGTGGAACTTTTAAGAGAGAGAGACTGGATAAAAATAAACACAGAAGCAGTAAGCAGGTTTGCAGCTCTGCCTAGCTAAGTTTCAAGCAGACCCAAAGGCCTAACCAAGACATAAGGTTGCCAACTCTGGGATGGGGAATTCCTGGAGATTTATGGGTAGACCTGGGGAGGGCAGGATTTGTAGAGGGAAAGAAACTCAGAGGAAATGATGCCATAGAGCCTCTGAAGCAGCCTTTCCCCCCAGGGAAACTTTGTTGTCTAGAGATCAGTGGTAATTCTGGGAGCTCTCCAGGCCCTGAAGGTCTCGGCATAGAACAAAGAGGAAATTGGGAGTACATTGTACATTTAAGAACTACAACATGACAGAAGCCACAGAACATAACTTTGGGGGAGTGGAACGTGAAATTCAAAGATGAAGGCAGGATGCCAGACCTGAGGTGTGAGCAGAATGTGGCTCCAGTTGATAGATACTAAGAGGCAAGCTGACAGGAGTTGTGTGTCCTCCTTAATGGATGATGTCTCATCCTTGTTTTATGAGCTTTGACCTGCATTTCACCTGAAAATATTTGCCAAAAAAAAAAAGAAAGTTCAGCAAAGCCTATGCAGGAAACAGAAAGGAAGTCTAGCAAACAGCTACAGAGGAATGGACATGAGTCTGTAGCAGGGCCCACTGAGTTAAGGGCTGCCTTCTGTTGAAACTGCAGATATGACTGCCAAACTCCAGGGGAGGCCTGCAGATCTCCCAAGTGACAGAGAACAGTTCTCCGGGAGAAAATGGGTGCTTTGGAGTGTGGGCTCTCTGGCACTGAACCCTGCTGAGGTGCCTCCCCCTAATTGAATCCTGCCTTCCATAAGCTCTGCCCCCAAATCTGCAGAAATTTCCCAACCTGGACTTGGCTAGCAGTGCCACCTGCAGTTCAAACCTGCGCTCCTTGCTTGGACAGAGCCTTTCCCCATTCTTGTCTTCCGTCTGCAGGCCTTCAATCCGCCCGCCTGGGAGTGTAACAACCTAACCTGGCCCTATTCACCCTAGCCCCTCCCCCCTTCCAACATTGCCAGACAGCCTGTCCCTTCCCCAGCAACTGCTGTCCCCTATTCAGCTACAAGCCCTCTAGGGAAGGGTGCAGCTGGGAGACGG
The DNA here is from genome assembly GCF_021028975.2 of Sphaerodactylus townsendi. NCBI lineage: Eukaryota > Metazoa > Chordata > Lepidosauria > Squamata > Sphaerodactylidae > Sphaerodactylus > Sphaerodactylus townsendi. Next base: position 27,206,470 of record NC_059438.1, read on the forward strand.
GTGGCTGGATGCATAGTTGCCATTCTTGCTTCCCCCCTTCACTGCTTTACCCTGAAGGAGAAATAAATCTCTTTAATGGAGCCCCTTCACCTCCTCCTGCCTATACGTCTTAGCACACCGCATCTAAACTGGGTAGGTGCAACGAAAGTTGAAACAAATCGCACTCTGCACCAAGCACTAAACGGGCCACAAGAACCTTAAAATTCCAAATATTGTAACCAACTAAAGAAGATGCTGTGAGGAAGACTGTGCTGCATGAACATAAAAAAAATTGATTCAGCAAATAGTGTTGCAATTAATTTTCCACAAAAAAATAATATATTCATAATCACAAAAAAAAGTTCTTGTAGGTGCCGCTTAGAAACACTGGGCATCCATATTCAATACAGCAAATTCAATACCACACTTGTATAAATATATGTTTTTTTTTTACTTGCTAATCAAAATACTAAATGATTGAGCAATATAAACTCTGGATAAGGTATTATTTCAGGGAGCCTTTCTCAAATCCTATCAATTAAAAAAATACGAAGAACACTTGAGTAATCATACCCCAACAAAACAACAGTACGAAAAGTATGTACGACATCCAAATGGCTTACTTTCAGTAGTTCTTTAGGAGGAAATAAGGAGAAATGTCTTGTCAGAGGCGTATCTATAAAAAAATACTGCCCGGAGCAAGGAGTAGAAATTCCGCCCCCCCCCCCCCCCCCCCCCCCCCCCACTTCACAGCCTCCTCCCTCCGCCCCTCTTCTAAGGTTCGCCTCCTGTTCTCCAGAGGCTTGTGTGTGAGAGAGCAGTGAAGAGTTTCTCTTGGAACAGCAGCCACTGCTCCATTCGCTTCAGCTTCCCCGCCCCCCCCCAAGTGACTAACTGGCCGCAGCCCAGGGACATTTGACCCGTGTCCCCCAGGGTACGCCCTGTGTCTTGTGCTTCTCAAGACCTCAGTACTAGATTCCTAAAATGATATATACCTCTTAGCACAGCTGCAATAGAACACTGGTTCTGAGCTGTAGGAATTGGATGTAGTGTGAGCCTGGTTATTGTAAGGTGCCAAGGCAGCCCTACTTTGAGACAAACTGAGCCCACTCCTAAGCCTTTTTGCTTATTCCTAGAAAATTATCTGCATTTATTTGCACCTGACAGAGCTTCTCGCACCGCAGGCTCAGAACTGAACTCCATGTTTTCATGCGCAGACTTGCAGATGGGGCATAGCAAGGAACTGCTTCTTCCTAGACACCTGGAAACAATTGCTAGTGAACTTATTCGATCCTCTTTGAGCAGATTCTTTTCCTAACCAGGCAAGTCAGTAGAAGTAATTAACTTCTGTCACATCCCACCCCTTACAGATGTTAACGGCTTCAGTTATACCCTTGAAACTTGTTTCCAGTTATTTCATGTTTTGTTTACCCGAGAACCATCAGGAATGTCTTGCACCCCTTCTGAGCAAACCAGTGACTGTCTAGATTGCACCTTGTTTGAAACAAGCCTCTCTTAGGCCCCTTCCACACACACAGAATAATGCATTTTTAATCCACTTTCAATGCCCGTTGCAGCTGGATTTTACTGTGCAGAATAGCAAAATCCTCTTCCCCAGCGACTGTGAAAGTGGATTGAAAGTGCATTATTCTGCATGTGCAGAAGGAGCCTGTGTCACACCTCCTTCACCTCCAACAAGATCGACACAGACTTCAGAGAATAATCAGAACTGCAGAAAAAACAATTGCTGCTAACCTGCCTTCCATTGAGGACCTGTATACTGCACGGGTCAAAAAAAGGGCTGTGAAAATATTTACTGACCCCTCGCATCCTGGACATAAACTGTTTCAACTCTTACCCTCTAAACGTCGCTACAGAGCACTGCACACCAAGACAACTAGACATAAGAACAGTTTTTTCCCGAATGCCATCACTCTGTTAAACAAATAATTCCCTCGATAATGTTAAACTATTTATTATATACTTATTATATAATTACTGCACTACTTTTTTCATCATTCCTATTACCCATCTCCTCCCACTTGTGACTGTATGACTATAGCCTGTGCTGACATTTTATTTTATTTTATTTTATCATTTTACATTTTATGTTTTCATTACTATTGATTGTTTCCTGATTGCTTACTAGACCTGTATGACAATCATTAAGTGCTGTACGTTATGATTCTTGACAAATGTATTTTTCTTTTATGTACACTGAGAGCATATGCACCGGAGACAAATTCCTTGTGTGTCCAATCACACTTGGCCAATAAAGATTCTATTCTTTCTGTCGTGTATATGAGTTGGGACTGTGAGATTTACACTTCTGTACATCAGCTGAAGCTAGCTCTAAGGAAGCTAGTCAGGGTACACTTTGAGTCTTTGAAATGATGTTGGACTCCAGTTCTAGTCAACTCCGAGACCCGCTGATTCAGAGCTCATCAATGTGCATTTAAACTAAACGTTTGTTCACCAGGGAGGGGCTGTGGCTCAGTGATAGATCATCTGGTTTTCACGCTAATGGTCCCAAGATCCTTTTGGTCCTGTTACCCTGGTCCTTTGACCCTTTTGGGCCTTTTACTCTGGCATCTGCAGGTAAAAGGACCAAGTAGCAGGTAATGCAAAAGACCTCTGTCTGACTCTGGCTCCCTGGCAGTTTCAGTAGACAATATTGATCTTGATAGACAAATGGTCTGATTCTGCAGAAGGCAGTTTTGTATGTGTTAATGTGAGTGTTCAAACTGTTGCCCACTCACTCAGTTTTTAGAGCTGATGGGAATTGTAGTCCATGAACATCCAAAGCACCAGAGTTGGACATCTCTGGGTTAGACACTGGCGAAACTAACTTTCAAACAGTGCACACATAGGACCAGGCTGGTAGCAGTTTTGGAAAGGAGCAAGATGCTTGGTATTGAGAAGATGGTGGTTAAGAGTTACTTCTTTTGGGCTGGTGACAAAGTTTGGATGGTCGCTTCAGTAAACTTAAAATAATCCTTTGTAGTCAACCAACCCTGAATGGCCCAGGATAACCCAATCTCATTAGATCTAGGAAGCTAAGCAGAGTCAGCCCTGGTTAGTATTTGGATAGGAGATCACCAAGGAAGTCCAGGGTTACTATGCAGAGTCAGGCAACGGTGAACCACCTGTGTCAGCAACTTGCCTTAAAAACCCTGTAGAATCTCCTTTAGCTGCGAACTTGATGGTATTTTTCACCACCAGTTAAACAAGCCCAGGAATTCAAGCCAGAGCTCAGGAAGAGCCTTCTTACATATCAACCTAAAGAAACATATCTGAAATGCCTCAAAACTCACCCCATTTCAGACTAATAGATGTCTGTACCATAAAGTCTTACCTTGTAGCTATATCATACTATTGTCACACTGATGGGGGCGGGGAGGCCCATAGCCCTTCAATATTCCAGGGGAACAGCATTGGACTTTCCCACCTTGTATTTGTTCAGACTATTCAAGAATGTCTGTCAACTGCAGTTATGTGTGGCGGAAGCAGTCTTGTTTCTAGGAAAGCAAGAAGGTTCCCGCCTGGACCATTAAAAACCAGCAAAATTACAGGTTGTCAGATGTGTCTATGTCTAACAGCTCAGGAGGAAGCACTCCATGTACCCAAAATGTACCCCAAAGTAGTAAAGCACAAGTGTGAATGAGACCAAGAAATAGCTGGAGAGCAGCCTGTGGCTAAAGAAAGCAGTAATCTTTGGCCAGCAAGTCACAGAATATGGATCTAGTCATGGAATTCACCAGCTTCTATCGAAACCCAAGATTATATGCCTTTTACTGGAAAATGCACAAGTTCCTAGTTTATCCTGAAGCCTCAATTCCACTTTTCTTCACAAGGCCACTGTAAGTAAAACTACTCTCCTGGGCCAGCAAGTCATATGGAAACAGCCATACTTGCAGTAAGCCTTTCACAAGCATCATTGGGGTGGGACCAAGTTTCAGCAGCACAGCGTTTCACAGGTTCAATTCCTGGCATCTCTGGTTGAAAGAAACAGGTAGAAGGTGATGGAAAATACCTGAAACCCCCAAGAAGACAATATTGAACTTGGTTTGGCTGCAGAAGGCAGCTAAGGGGATGATTCAGTGACAAAATATCTGCTTCTCATACAATCCTTATCATCTCCCGTTAAAAAGATCAGGTGCCAGGTGATGTGACCCTGAGACCCTGGAGAGCTAGTCAGACCAGATAATACAGACCTTGATAGTCTAATCGTCTGACTCAGTAAATGTCGCTTCATGTGTACCCCAAGCTGACCATTATGAGGAAACAGGATGCTAGACCAGCCATAGGTAGCATCTAGCAGTGTTTTTAATGTTCTTATGTTTCTTTTACGTATTAGGTCATGATTTGTCTCCAGGTAGCACATACCTATGAATGTGCAATTAAGGTATAATTTTGGAAACAGTTGAATGCTGTGACCTGCTACAAAGAGGAAGTGAGGCATTTGAAGAAGAGGATAGAACATAATTACCTGTGGGCCATTATGTCAACATGTACCTTTTGGAACACTAAAGCAGTATAAACTGTCTGGTTACATAAGATTGTTTCCCGGAGCACTTAGTATAGTTGTTGTGATATACTGACATATTCTTCCTTGGCTGGAGGAACATATTCCAGCCTAGGAGCATTCCTCTAACTTAAGCGGCTTTTCCACTGAAAGGAGAGTTACTTTGGTAAAGGAAGGCTTCAAGTTTCATTAGAAGTGTGGCAGAAAAGGAGCCATTATTTCACAGGGGAATAGCTTTTACCATTTCTTTAAAATGCTTTAAAAAACTGACTTATAAAGCTATGCATCTCCTTCTTAATGAATAATTGATCTTTTTTATGTATTTGGTGGTATTTTTTCAGATTCACAGTATTCTTGTTGGCTTCATTTTGGACTTTCGAGGGAAATTGTAAGAATCTTGCTAAGATTACCTTGGCTATTTCAGAAGACGACTTTGCCAACACTGTTTATGGAATAATAAAATTCTTACTTTTTAGTAGGGAAGCATAAACACCCTCTTTCCTTGAGCAATGCTGCTAATTTGCTGGAGCTGCGTCAAACTTTCCTTTGAATTGGCACCAACATTTCAGCTGAGCCAAGAACTGCACCACACACAAATGTAGCGGCAATTTGTGAAGAGGGCACTTGTTGCTATCATTCAAAATTACTCAAAACTGTCTGTGGAATGTGCTTCAATTGTCCGTTTTCTATGGACACCAGAAAGATGTACTACAAGCATTGCAGACTGATGGGAAAATGAGGCTATCTTAGCTGGTGCTAGGCCTTCACCGCCCCCTGCAGGCAACACAGAGCAAAGCAGGTTGAGGAGGTCACGGGCCATGCTTAAATTTTGCTTGCCTTCTGCCCTTTGCTTGCCGCTCTGAATTCACAAGGTGACGATTAGGCTGAACAGTGACAACTTTTCTTTTGGATTTCTCATTTTGAACACTAGTACAGGCTGAACTGTGTAGATTTAACCCCTCCCCCAAAACCCCAGCATTTTGGAGCCCCCCTTGTACAAGAATGTACAACTCGGAGGCATACATCCATATAGCAACCGGAAGATCCAGGCATCCCATTTCTCTCGAAAACAGAAATGGGAAGGTGTCACAGAGCTTTTAGCTCCCCGGTAATGCCTATTTTGGGCCCCTTCTTCTAGCATGTGCCAATACTCTATTAAGAATGAGGCCCGCAAACATCTTTGTCCCCAGCAAACCAGGGTTGAAAAAGCAATTTCCAAAGTTTCCAAATGCACCTTTTGAAGAACCAGAGATTCTGCGTGGGGCTTGTAATGTGGAGCCACAACATAAGCAGACAAGAAGAGGCTGGAGAGAATTTAATCACTGCACTGGAAGAAAGACCAGGGGGCAACAGAGAGAAAGTAAGAGGTCATCTGATTTATTTCGTGCCACCGAACTCTCAAACCAATGACTTCTCAAATTCTTGAGCAACACAGATCCTGGATCTTGCATCCAGACCAGGGGTCCAAACACATGCAAGATACACAAAATATAATACTGTTTTCAACCAGGGAGAGCACCCCTTCCTTGAAAAAGTCCACCTGGTTCTGTCCATCAACCAAGGTAGAGGGATAGGTTTGGATGGAGTAACACAAGCAGTGGCACACACTGGCAGGATCCTTAAGGCACAATTCAGGCAGGTCATACTCCTGGCAACTGCTGCGTGATGTGGCGGGTCTTGCCTTCCCTCCAGCCGTCAGGCTACTCAGCCAGCATCCTGAATCAGAGGGTCCTCCAGGGTTGCGGGGTCTGCCCTTCGCACATTGTGCCACTCCAGCCGCTCGAGCTAGGCCCCTGTCATTTGCACCAGCTCATCGCTTAGGCCATTCTTCAGGGTGCGCCTCACTAAGAAAACAAACAGGAGAAGGGGTAAGGGGGCAGAAAACAAGACCCTGTTGTGAATCTGGCCGTGGAATCAGAGCATGGGCTGGTCTGTAAGGTGCCACTAGGCTTCAGTAAACTGCAGCAACCCTTACAAGGTAAGCCCAGATGTTCTGATTGGGTCTCATCCCTAACAGCCAAGGGACTGAAGTTCTTGATCCAGAAGGGGATTGACATTGTCCTCACCCCCCAACACAGGAACCAGCACCCTCATTTGTTGACTGCGAAAGGCTGAAGCATGCCTGCCTCTGCCAAAGATAAGAACACCGACAGCTGGACAGCTGCTCTACCCGACTTCAGCAGCCAAGAGCTTGGCAGTGGAAGACAAGGAAAGAAGACAGGTAAGATAGGGAAAAGGACTGAGGTGAGGCTGGGGAATAAACTGGGGGGGGGATGTACAATATCCACACAGAGTGCTGGGCAAAGAAACTCTGTTCATGACAATCCAAGCTTTAAGGCAAGTTTCTAGCCCTCATGACAGAGACGTTTGAAAGCGTGTGGGCCATGCAGTCTCAGAGGGATCAGGGGCAGCTGAACATGATTTCTGGACACCGGCAGGGCCATAACTCTTGGATCAACGACACTAGAACTATGCAAAGCAGATTGATTCAGCTTTACTGGTACTACTAGTTGCAGAATTCAGTTTATCGTTAGTTGAGAATCTGGTTTGTCTCAGCATCTGTGATCACCTTAAAGCGACAAGCTACCATAAGATCTCCTCTTACCGGCACCCGGGAACGCTTTATGCGCTCCTTTCCCAGCGGCCGGGAAGTCGTAGGGTGCTCAGCGCGGACCGACTTCTCACCAGGTAAGCTTATCCATGATCTCCTCTGAGGCATCTTCGGGGGAGCCGGACACATCATCCTGGGGAGGGAGAGCACTGGGAGGGGTGTGCTTTCCAACACCTAGAACAAAAACTGTACTGTCTGAGGATTGTAACGGTCCCAACCTCAGAAAATCTCAACTCCCCATTTCTATGGTCCGTTTACACAAGATCTCATTTCAAGGAGGACAATATGGGTTTATTTATGTGATCCAGGAGTAAACTCGGGTGAAATGAGAAGGTACCAGACCAAATAAAAGCCAAGAAAAGAACTGGGGGGGGGGGAGGGGGACCAACCTTAGTGTTCATTTTGAGATCAAAATCTGGGGTAAGCCCCTGACTGCTCACATACAAGCAACAGCCCATCTCCCTTTCAAGCCCCAAATGGTGGCTCATGATGACTCCTTTGCCAATTACTCAAAGGTATAAAAGCAGCTTAACACATTTGGGAATGGCTTTTGGAAAAGGCTGAGCTTTGGCAAGTCTCCAGAAGAAGAGGTGGGAAGGTTATCAAGAATCATAGAGTTGGAAGAGACCACCAGGGTCATCAAGTCCAACCCCCTGCCATGCAGGAACACACAATCAAAGCACTCCTGACATATGTTCATCCAGCCTCTGTTTAAAAACCTCCAAAGAAGGAGACTCCACCGCTCTCCGAGGCAGTGAATTCCACTGCTGAACAGCCCCGACGGTCAGAAAGTTCTTCCTAATGTTTAGGGGGAATCTCTTTTCCTGCACCTTGAATCCATTACTCCGTGCAGAAAACAAGTTTGCTCCCTCTTTGACATGGCAAGAAAATCCCTTCTATTGTTTTCCCAAGCATGGAGTGATGCCCCCTGCAGGTGGACCATCGCAACTGTGCATGGATCACAGGAAAGAGGAAAGGATGTCCAAGATAGCATAATGGTTTCCCCAAGAACCTTCTCCCTTACCTCTGCTGGGCCGACTGCGGCGACCAGATAGTTCTATAGGGGAGATGAGCACACTGGTCATAGTTTCGTGGCCTGCTTCTGCCTTTGGCTCTGGACTTGCTGACAGTACAGCTGGTGCAGGGCTTTCTTCTGGCTTGCTAACACTGGCAAATTTCTCCATCTGCAAGCAGAGAAATTTCATCAGGAACAGAATCTGAGTGGTCATTTTCACAGGTGCCTCCACCATTCTCACACACACTTGTCCTTGCCAAACCTTACCAGCGACCATTACACTGGCAGGTAAGATTCATACGGGCAGGAACTGTGCATGGAGTCTGCAAAAGCCAGCTACCCTTGGAAGGATGTTGGCTTCCCACACTTCATTTCTGGTGTGCAGGACCCAAGGCCACATCAGGGAAAGCAGAGCAGAGGCGAAGTGGGGCAAAATGGCGCCCCCTGTGTCCCCCTGGTAGCTACGCACCCCCTCCTCACACCCCTGCATCCCATGGTAGCTACGCCACCCCCACACCCACTTACCAGAAGTGTGGGGGCAATTTTCCACCCCTACCCATGTGACTCACTGGGGGGCACTGGGGCGTTTGTCCCCGGATGTCCCCATTATATCTGCGCCACTGAAGCAGAGAGCATATTAAGAGGCCTTAGCATGGATAAGAAAATCAAGTTGGACCAGGAAAAGAGGGAAAAGATGGGGACGCCATGCCGAGTTACCTCCGTGATCATTCTGCCGCGGGTTTTGTTCCTCTCCCGGTATGCTGCTCGTTTCTTCCTCTGCTGGAGAACTCTCTCTTGGCATGTGCGGTATTCCAGGGCAAACTCCCGGAGGGTTTGGCAGAATCCAGTAACCTTCACATCCCGCACCCTATGTGCGTCATAACCCAGGTAAAGGAGGAAGGAGTGAAATCTACGTGGAAAAAAAAGGATTCCATGAGTAGGGCTGTTTGTTATGATCCTCCCACCCACACACCCCAAGTCAGCCAGCGTAGTACAGGAGGAAATTGCTATAGCAGGACACAGGAGCCCTGGATTCATATCTTGCTCACCAAGGGACCTTCAGTCAGCCTCTCTCTCTAAGGCTAACCTACCTCCAAAGATGGATAAAAATCAAAGAGGAGATGATGATGGTGCCTCTCTTGAATTACACCTCACAGGACGGTTGTGAGGAAGGTAAAAGACGGACAGAGCATATATGTTATTCTTATTTATTTCTTGAAGGAAGGTGGAATAAAACCGTAATATATAAACAGTGGTTGTGTCAGGGAGTTAGCACTCTGGTGGATCTTGCTCAAGAGGCCAAGCTAAAATTTCCAACATTTAGGTGTGAACGCAGGCAGTTGTACTGCTTTAGAGCCCACTGCACTTACAGTTGTCAGTCAAAATGTGTCGATTGACACATTAGGCCATTACAAGATTATATTTTGAGACCATGGCCCCTTCCGCACGTGAAGAATAATGCACGTTCCAATGCACTTTGAAGCTGGATTTTACTGTGCGGAATAGAAATTCCACTTTCAAGCAATTGTGAAAGTGGATTGAATGTGCCTTATTCTGCATGTGTGGAAGGGACCCATGTTGAAAAGCTATGAAGAAACAACATATTGAGAAGAGGGGGTAACATAACTCTTGGGCTGAAGTGACTGCAAAACAAAGTCACAGGGTGTTGTTGTGGGGGGGGGGGGAGGAAAAGGGGATTGTAAACCCCTTTGAGTCTATTGTCGAAGGCTTTCACGGCCGGAATCACTGGGGTGCTGTGTGGTTTCCGGGCTGTGTGGCCGTGTTCTAGCAGCATTCTCTCCTGACGTTTTGCCTGCATCTGTGGCTGGCATCTTCAGAGGATCTGATCCTCTGAAGATGCCAGCCACAGATGCAGGTGAAACATCAGGAGAGAAGGCTGCTAGAACACGGCCATACAGCCCGGAAACCACACAGCACCCTTTGAGTCTCCTTACAGGAGAGGAATGGTGGGTACATATCCAAAACTCCTCTTCTTCTGGTGCTGGAAGCCACACCAGTGCTGATGGAGGTGTTCCCAGGAGCGAAGCTGACCCCCCGCCCCCTTTTTTTTTTTTGCTGGTGTAGACATGCTGCCAAAAAGGTTGGCAAAGCCCACTGGGCAGGATGGGGCCATTCAGCTCACTCCCAAGGTTTTCTTTTTTCTTGCCATGCCTCCGCAAACCTCTTGGAGGTGGCTGGGCCTGGGTGCTGGGCCTGGCTGCCGCCCATCTACCCCCATCTGCGGACTGAACTGTCATATATTCATCAATGAACTGGCAAAAAGTTGAATGTGCTCAATGGCAAACTATGTAAGCAAAGATTGAACCAGGCAGATCAAAGTGTATTCATTTAAGGAAAAGGAAGAATGCGAATTGTCATGACAATGATGTCTAATGCTTCTCTAGATGCAGACAAAGCTTTCAACGGGCTCATTTCTGAATCCCAGGAATTGTTGTAGTTGGCAGACACTTTCTTCACTATTTCCAAAGCCACTCACAAAGCAAGTCAAGAGTTACTCTTGTCGTGAACAGGCAGCAGCATGAGGTATGATATCTTCAATGAGGAATCAGAGGCAGGGAGGTGCACTATTAGCACTGCTGATTCCTATTATTGCAGATACTGTCACTCAACTATATCTGCATTTGCTACTGATCATAGTTAATTAGACAAAAATTGCAGCTTTAATTGTAAAAGCCTCCTTCAACAGGTTCTTCTCCACGTAATTAAAATATAGGGAGCTATTTCAAGATGCAAAATTTCCATGCACAAAACACCCTGACCTATTTTCCAAAGGAATCCAAAACTGAATCTTCAGTGGGTACCTTCCAGTAAAGTATTTAAGAAGATATTTCATTTAGCTGTTTATATTCTACCTTTCCCACCAACGGGGACTCAGAGTTGCTCACAGCGCTGCTCTCCTCAGTTGTTTCCTCACAACAACCCAGCAAGGTAGGTTATTCTGAGAGAGTGAAAGGCGTAGGTCACCCAGCAACCTACCATGATAGACTGGGAACCTGAACCCAGGTCCCTTGAATTCTAGTCCATAACATCATTCTGGATTCTAAAACTGAGCATGGTAAAAAGTTAGCATAATTAAGTAAAGTTTCAGTCTACAATGCTTAGCTTCTTGTTTGCTACTGCGCCTGCCTCCCAGTCCCCCTTTGATTCCCACCTGGAACTTTTCTGATGGCCTAAAAACTAGACCTCATTGTCAAAAATACCATTAAAATGTATTGAGGCTATTCTTGATGCACCAAGTTCCCACTTGGTCTGCAGCAAAACAAAAGGAACAGAGCCACAATCAAGAGGCTACAGGCTGGAGGTCACACGCGTCTTGCGAGAGGCACACAGACCTGTTCAACACCCGCCGGTGGACAACCTTGAGGATGATGATCTTCTGGGTGCTGGCCTGTAGGAAGTCCAGTAGCTTGGTCTTCAAGGCAGGCTTCGTTTCATGCTTTGCAACAGCCTTCAAGCTATCCCATGATGCTTTGCACCGCTGCTCTAACTGGACTAGACTTTCTGCGAGCGCATCAAAGTCAACCTGAGAGAAACAGCAAAAAGTCTGATTAGCCATCCCAAAAACCTGCTGCCAGTAGTGCACAGAACTGGTTTGAGAGGCAGTCTTGGTCCACGGGAATGCAAAGAAGAAAAAGCCACACCTTACCTTGGCAGAGCGTGTGATGGCAGCAATCTCAGAGTAGAGGTCAGTCGAATCTGGGAATTTTTCCACCACGTTGTGGCACAGGTGGTGTAGCAGGGTCTGCCGGTGCACCGTGTCCTTCACCTCTGACACCTTAGCCAGGTAGCTCAGCTCAAACCCTTGAGTCTGAAACCCCAAACAGTAGTCAGCTCCCTTCCACGCAAGACAGCAGAGCAGTGCATGTTTGAACTGATGGTGAAAGTCCACTGCTTTGCTTCTGCTAGAAATGGGAGCACAGGGAGCCCATTTGGCATAATGGTTAGCACAGGACTAGGATCTGGACGGTTCTATTTTGTATCCCAGTTCTGCAATGGAAACTTGCTGGGTGACCCTGAGCCAGTCACATACACTCAGCCTGATCAACCTCACAAGGTTGTTGTGAGAATAAAATAGAGAACAGAGGAATGATGTTAAGCTATTTTGGGTTGCCAAGGCAGAGAAAAATGGAGTATATATCAAATAAGTCAATAAACATTCCTCCACTCTGCATACAAGGGGATAAGAACAGTTCTATAAAGGAAATAAGGGTGCAGTATAAAGGAATGCAGGGCATGGAGGCAAGATTGGAGTCTATTCTGCTGTTTATTGTATGTAGCCTCTTGTCCTTTATATAGCTTTTTTTAACTTTTGCAATTCCATCTTTGCACTGTTTACGCCACATCATGTCTGATACTTTCTTTTTTTTGTACTGTTCCTAATTTTTGTGATAATAGTCCTATTGCATTGCTTGTGCTATTTGATTGCACTGCCTTACACTACGTGACCCGCCTTGAGTCTCGGCAAGAAAGGGCAATCGATAATGTAAACACATAGAAAGTTCAACAGCTGTCAACCCATGCTTTAAATCAACAACACTCAACAAGTCACCTTCCTTAAACATCTGGAGAGGTCACCTCTCACCCAGCACATGCTTTCAAATGTGACTTTCCTTGAGAACAGATGCAAGTTGAAAAGGCGATCATTAGGCAAGGGACGGACAAGTTGTGACATGTTCGTAAAGAAGTGACCTTTTGGGATCTAGCCCAGGCAGACACCGAGCCAACGACAGGGTTTCCTTGCTTACTCATGCAAAACTATTTGTGGCAGGCTTTGGCCTACTCATTGCGGGATCGAGACATTCTGACTCCAGTCCCAGATGTAGACTGATTGGTTACCAAGTGGAGAAGAGAAGAGGAGGACTCTCCTTCAGTCACTTCAGTGCTCTGGCACTGGAACAGGCTGCCTTCCAGAATTCCTCCATTCAGCCGGTTTCCTTCCCCCTGTGATCTCCCCCCACTTTTCTGCACGCCTCACCTTAGATCCATTCAAGAAGTTGCCCATGGCTAGCAGAGTGGCAAGAATGTGCTTGAAGGTCTGGTTCTTGGCCAGCTGCTCCATCCCAAGCTTCAAGTCAAACAGAGGTTCAGCAATTTCCTAAAGAAAAGCAACACCAAGACAATGCCAGACAATACCCTCTGAAACCTTTGGGACAGGGAATCATTTACCCACTGCCATTGGAAAGGGAATTCTTTGGGGAACACCCTTGCTTGTCCCTTTAAAAGGCCCTTAAATGCATTTTATACCACAGCAGGCAATTAAAAAAATAAACTATTTGAGCAGGAATACCAATACCTTTTGAGCAAGGCTCAGAGATCCTGCTCATCCTTGTACTTTGGGATTATTCCCCGGAAGCTCTGTGTTGCCCGTTATCTGAACCAACTTTTTAATCACAAACTCAGATGGGCATTTTCAAGAGCAAGATGCAATTCTTTTCCATCTTCACTACTTCAAGGCCGGTTATCAAACATCCCTCGGCATGATCGACACTGTTCTTTCTGCCGTTCTTACATTGACTCCCTTGAACACATCCTGCTCTTCTGCCCTAAGTACAACAGCTTTAGGCCCGATTTCTCTGCCTTAACCTCGGTCAAGTTCTAGGACCTTCCAACCAATGCAAAAATGACTTTTTTTGCTCAACAATCCTGAGGCTGAAATAACTGAAACTGTAGCCAAATTTCTCCAGTGCATTTTGAATTAGGTTCCCTTGGCTTCTGTTCACATTGCTCACACTGTTCTTTACTGGATTTACTTATATTCTTTGTCCCTATGTTGTATATGCCTAACAAAGGTCTCTGAATCTGAATCTACCACAGCAGGCCCTGAAGCTGGGTTCAAAAGGGGAAACCAAAGGGAAGATTGTCCCCGTCATGCGTAACTCTGTACGGAGTGCATGTACTTCAAGACTGGAACATCAGCAACGGGCCTCTCTATCGAAAACACAAACGTTCTTTCAAGGCTGCCTGGCTGTGTGTGGGGATTGCCTCCGCCCCTTCAGTAGGCAAAGCCCTGTGGGACTGGCCCAGTCACCAGGGCGTGTGCTGAATGGCATACCTGCTCCATAGTCTCGTAGTCCAACTTAAAAGCCCACAGCTGGAGTCGGGCAGCGAGTTCCGAGATTGAGGAAAGGGTGAGAAGGAACTGCTCTGCGGAGCCCAGAGGGACATCAGGATTGGCCAGCTGGGCTTCCTGAATCCTCTGCTTCTCTTCCTCCGTGGGGACCATGGTTGCAATTTTCTAGAAGAAGAAGAGGCCAGAAATGTCAGGGCAGTGCTTTTCGGCCCTTGAAGGTCAAGGGTCCTGCGTGTGAGGGGGATGGGAAGCTTGGCCGCCTGGCCCAATTTGCCCGACGGCCTGAAGGAAGCAAGCCCGGCAAGCCACCCTCACCTCAATCCCTTCCTTAGTAATTGCAAACTCGTCAAAGTTGAGAATGGCTGTCTTGATGATGTAAGCGGGAGGTAGAACCGTCAAGCCGATGTTGATGGCATTGCTTCTCTTGGGGTCCAAGATCACGATGACTTTCTTCCCATCGACAGCTTTCTTGGGGTGGGAAGAAAGGAGGTTGCAATCCAAAGGATACACACAACTGCACTGCATTTATACCCCCATCTTCTCTCCCCAGAACTTGGATGGCACAGGTGAGCCAGGGTGGTGTAATGCTTAGTGTGTCAGACTAAAATATGGGAGACACAGGTTGGAAGCCACACCCACTATAAGTGACTTCAGATCAACCTCTCTCAGCCAAACGCATTTCATTGGGTAGTTGTTAAGGCAGGGGTGTCCAACTCCGGCGCTTCAGATGTTCATGGACTACAATTCCCATCAGGCCATGCCAGCAGGGGCTGATGGAAATTGTAGTCCATGAACATCTGAAGCGCCAGAGTTGGACACCCCTGTGTTAAGGGGATAAAGTGGAGGAAGTCAGAGCAATGTTCATCCTTCCAGTCTTCCTCTGATAGGCAGAGAGAGATGAATAACTTCCAAAGGTCTTCCAGCGAGTTTCACGAGTGAGTGGGAAACTGAATGAAGATCCTCCCTGCTCCAAGTCCAAATACTTTATCGATTATATCATGCAAGCCAAATAGAGATATCCAAGATCAGACTATCTGGCAATCGGCACCCGAGGGGAAAAAAAATCCCCTTTTAAACCTTGCTGTAACAATGCACTGGCATTCTGGAACCAGGTCATTATAACACATTAGCAGTGGCATAGTGGTTAAGAGCAGGTGAACTCCAATCTGGAGATCCGGGTTTGATTCCCCGCTCTGCCACTTGAGCTGTGGAGGCTTATCTGGGGAACTAGATTGGCCTGTGCACTCCAGCACATGCCAGCTGGGTGACCTTGGGCTAGTCACAGCTTTTTGGAGCTCTCTCAGCCCCACTCACCACACAGGATGTTTGTTGGTGGTGGGTGGGCGGGAAGGGAAGGGAGACTGTAAGCCTCTTTGAGTCTCTTAACAGGAGAGAAAGGGGGTATAAATCCAAACTCTTCTTCTTCTCTTCATCCCCAAGAGGTTTCTGCTTCAGTGTACAGATTACCCCATTGAAGAGAGAGAAATCTTTCTCCAAGGCCCAGGTGGGCCACAGAAAACAAGAACAACGCAGATCAGAGAACCATGACAAAAACTTTCTTTGGCTTCTGGAAAGAGCTGCAATGGCTTAGTGAGGGACCACATGTTTTGTATGCAACAAACCCCCAGATTCACAGCCCAGCAGGCATAAAGGGTCACAAGGAGCTTGAAAGCCTAGAGTTGCTTGTAGTTGGGAACAAACACAACGGAGGTAGGAAGCTCAGTACAAGTCAGCATCATATGATCGTAGATGCCTCTGAATGCGTTGGAAGATCTAATTTTGTAGAAAAATCCTTTTTGCCCCCTATACAATTTTAAGTTCATAGTCATTTATGAAGCAGTGTTCAGTAAACACACACGAAGCTGTCTTATACGAATTCAGGCCCTTGGTCTACCAAGGAAAGTATTGTCTACACTGGCTGGCAGTACCACTTTAGATTTTCATGCAGACAACATACCGCACCAGCAGCCCTGCTGGATCAGACCAGCAGTTCATCTAATTTCTCAGAATGGTAAATCAGTTGCCCTGGAAGCAGAAATATAGCTGGGCCTCAGTGCACCTGGTGCGCACTCCAGGTTGTTCTGAGTCTCTATACATTTTAGCTTCAGTCTCTGGAAAAGTGGCCTGTGTTCCTTCAGGCTGAAAACGGCCTGGTTGGAACTATACTTTCCATGAGGCCTGGGGCTCACAAGGTCTCTTGGGAAGTGTAGTTCCCACCAGGCCATTTTCAGCCTGAAGGGAACAGGCAACTTCTCCAGTCTGCACTGTTTCACTAAGGTAAGAGTGGGGGGGAGCGAGGGGGGGCAGGAGGCGATTTTTGTGCACCCAGTGCAACGTGTCCCTCACCCCACTCCCTGGTAGCTCTGCCTCTGGAAGGCCAACGAACAGGACACAGAGGCCAAAGCCTTCCCTCTGATGTTACCTCATGGCACTGGGTTCTGTGTTGTCTGTCTCTAAACACAGAGGTTCCTTTGAGCTAGTAGCACAGCTTAAAGCAACCTATGATAATGGCTTGGAGGTCAGTCTTGCCTACTTTGTTTGGCAGTGGCTGTCTAAATCCTTATGTATAGCTCTTTCCCTTCACTTCTTATGTGATCCTTTTAACTGGAGACACTGAGTACTGAACCTGCAACCTTCTGCATGCCAAGAAGCTCTTCCTGTATGTCACTGTGAGGAATGTTGTTGTCTCACATAGGTTAAGTCTTGAGGGCTGGAGAAGCCCAGAGGAATACAAAACTGATGTGACAGGTGACATCCAAGAAACCTACCTTAGAGGAAAGCACATCCTTTGCCTTGGACTCAAACAGATGTTCCAGCTTGGCTGTATCAACTTCAACCTTCTCCAGGGATGCCCACAGAGTTGCCTGCCCAAATCTGCCTCTCCCTGGTGAGCTGTCCACGTTTTTCAACTCCCTCCAGAAAAGCTTAACTGTCTTCTTCTTAGCAGGACGATGAGCATCTCCAGTGGAGGAACTGTGCAAGCCAGGAGGGGGACAGCCAGGTGGAGGAGGGGGAGGAGGGGGACAGCCAGGTAGGGGAGGGGGAGGGGGAGGAGGAGGAGGGGGACAGCCAGGTAAGGGAGGGGGAGGGGGAGGAACCAGAACACCATGAGCAGTTGTAGCAGTACAGCGGTCAGGTACACCAGATGTCACACTCTCCATTTCAGTTTCTAGTACATCAAAATCTTCTTCCCTGCCCAAGTCCGAGAAGTCCAGATCTCTGATTTTTAGCAGCTTTGGGCTTGGTTCCCGACAAATGACTTCCACGTCTTTTTTGAAGGGAGCCATAAGGGTACTCTCTAGACTCTGCAAGTTGGCTTCCGCATCAATGCTGAACTGGGCCCGTAATTGTCGGGTCTGCGAGTTCAAGGATGCCTCCGTCCTCTTGCCTGGACAGCTCCCGCCTTCATCCAGGCTTAGCTTGTTCCAGGTTTCTGCCGGATGGTCCTCTACAGGGGCCAGAAGCGTCCTCCCCAATTCTGTCGGGGTCTTGGAGAACAACATATCCAGCATAAACTTTTTCTCAGACACAACACCACTGGAGGCTTCTGTGGCTTCGCCAGGCAGGACAAGTCTGGGGCCCAGACTTGGGATGGAATCAAGGCCAAGGGGGTGGGTGCCATGGATACCATTGTCCAATGCATTCGAGGCAGTGCCCACACTGTCAATGCTGCCCAACATAGAGACAGGCTCTGTCGCACTGACAGTTCCATTCTGCCCTTCAGCCAACCTTCCTAAGTGCAAAGAGCGAGAAGTGAGGTTAGGTTCCCCAGATAGGGCTAGGAAAGAAACAGCTGGGATTCGAAACAGGACATTCTCAGTAGGAGGGAAACAGTTGCAAGCCCCCAACCAGGTCTGGGATATACAAGCATGGAATCATTTGCTCTCCTCCCAAGAAAGGATAGTTGCCCCCTCACTTTGTTACCTGGGCTAACTTGCTCAGCGACTGGTGTTGCCTCTGCCAGGACCTCTGCTCGCCCCCGGGATATCGCATACAACTTCTCTTTCTGGGAGGCAGCGAGGTTTTCCAAGAAGCGAGCTCTGCAAGAGAAGAGAAAGCCCACCTCACTGAGGACTGGGAGACAGCGACCTACTGTAACACTACAGCACATACAGTGTGCGTAGACTGGACTTGTCACAACAATCCACAACACACCACTGTAACCATCTCTGAGCATACAGCTCATCTGTCAGAGAGAAAAGCCACACCAAGAATGCATAACAGGGCAAAAGCTCCCTCTGCGCGCACACACACACCCCTCCATGGAAGATCCTTTGAGAGCCAATGTGGTGTAATGGTAAGAGTGTTGGTCTAGAACATAGGTGTCAAACTCATGCTGGCAGGGGATGATGGGAACTGTAGTCCATAACATCTGGAGGGCTGCGAGTTTGACACCTGTGGTCTATCTGCTCTGCTATGGATGTTGACTGGGTGACCCTGGGCCAGTTGCACACTGCCAGACTAACTTACCTCACAGGTTTGTTGTAAAGACAAAAATAGAGGAGAGGAAAATTATAAAAGCCACCATGGGTCCTTATTCTTGGCACTCAGGGTTAGAGCTTGGAATGGGATCTGAGAGACGTTGGTTCAAATCGCCACTCTGCTGTGGAGGCTTGCTGGGTGTCCTTAGGACACTCACACCCTTGACCTCAACCACACCCACTCACTCTAACCTACCTCACAAGGTTGGTGTGAGGATAAAACGGAGGAGTGGAAAACAACATAAGCTGCTTTGGGTCTCCACTGGGAAGAAAGGCAGGGTTTAAGTGAAGCAAAAAAAATCTTGCACCTAAGAGAACATGGCCACAGGAATGGGCTTTTGAGTAGCAGAGAAGAGTTAAAGGCAAAGGGATGGAAGAAGGCAAAGCCTTCGGCTAGCTTCATATGGACCACAAAAACAAAACCAAACCCCTAAAAACAGAAACCCAGATCTGGAGGGCAAGGGAATCTTTTTGCCTGCATTCGCCACCGATGCTCAAGCTACATTGTACAAAGTGTCCTTCTCCCTCCATCAAGCGCTTCTTGAGCCCTTGAGAACAACAGAGAGATCTGCAGCAGAAGCTTCCTAATTCTTTGCACTCACGACTTGACAGAAACTGTGCTCTTCAGGTAAAGAATGGTCACTTGTTCAAGGAAAGTTCTGGACCTAAATCCCTGGACAGCCCAATGTAGAGTTCTGAGATAAGCGAGCAAGCGTACGTGCATGTGCAGGTCTTCTGGAGAGACCCCATGCTCACCAGGAATACTGGGGAAGCGCATACACATCTGGACTTACTCAAAACGCCTCAGAATAGGCTTGTCCTTAGAGACCACAGGGGGCTCCTCTGGCCTGAGATAAAAAGTCAATTAGCACCAGTGGGTCGAGGCACCATGCTCTGCACGCCCTCATGCTCTGCCAAGGCAATGCCATCTTCAAAGCTGAGAGTGCATGCGGAAGGGATGCCATTGAGCCGGGCCGCCCCCTGCTTTACCCCTCTGCACTTCCCTCCAACCAGCAACCGTCTTTTGGCTTAAGCATCCAAGCAAAAACAGAAGCCAACCCAGTGGAGAACAAGGCACATCCCAGCCTTATTTTGCAACATCAGCATAGCAGAAGCCTGACTCGGATCTTAGTCAGACACCAACACAGCTGTATCAGAAAGGAAGAGCGGCCACACAACATCTGCATTAGGCACAGGGGAGACCTTTGCGGCCCTCTCCTTTCTATATCCAGATGCCAAATTCCTGCCACCCACGCCTGTTCAGATGCAGCTTCAAACCAAGACTTCCCATGAGACCTTTGGGGGCATCAAGCCATTCATGCGCCCCTTCTTTGGACAAGCAGCACGTGCTGGAGCTTTTTTTAGGGGCTGTTTATTAAAAAACTGAAAAGTAAGGATTTTGACCATGAGTTTTTAAATGTTAGCCCCCCTTCCCCTAAGAGCTTGAGCTAATTTACTGCAGCACAATTTTAATTGCATCAGCTTCAGGAAGTCAAAGAAAGAGGTATATGTGGCCATACAACCGCCCCCCAAGTGGAGGAGCTTCATTTTTTAAAGTTCTGCTATGGGACTGGAGAACGGACCCTTACAGAAGTGCAGGAATGCCAGCTCTTACTTGTTTCAGAAATTCATACGCTACCTCTCCTGAGACCGCCAGCTCAAGACACCCGACAAAGTCACAGCAATTATAGAAAAATTATTACAATACGAAAACTATCTAGAAGTATCTCCTTATGCTAAGAAGGAAAGGTGGTGGTATAATGGCATCCCCAATTGAAAATGGCCAGGAGCGTGTGAGTCGTCCATGGCCCAAACTTCAACTGGACCTGACTCAGATATTACAGAGTATAGAGGTGGGTCTGGGATCCCCTACCCTGCCTCACAGTTGGACTAGGCCTGTGGGTTCTCAGTTCTCACATGTGTGGTGTCTAATTTGGATTGGTACCACAGCACATGTGGAAAAGGAACTTCAGCTACATCATTATCTGAGACTGAAAAGGGTAGAGGGGTGAACATTTTGTCCTGCAAGAAGGCCAACTGTATCAGGGAATACATGGGTCCCCCAATAAGGGGAACACCTCATCCCTTCTGGGGATGTTTCAGGTCAGAAATGGCATGTGTGGGACAGGAGGGCAGGAGCTCGTTTTCCTCTGACAGCACACATGCAGCGATTGAGAAGAACCCAAAATTCCTAGCAGACTGTTACACAAAGAGGGGACTTCATCCCCAACTAGCGTCCTCCATAGTATGTGAATTAACCCCAGGAAGAGGAGGTTTGCGTCCCTATAGAGAACGCAAGCATCCGACCCTGCCAAACAACAAACAGGAACCCCAGGACAGCAGCACAGGTTTCGCCGGTATAGCATTCCCTCAGAGAGACCCAGATACAAAAGCCCCAGGAAAAACGTGCAGGCCCAAACCATGCCGGTCTTTGTAGTCCAAAAATCACATGCTGTGAAGACCCAGTCCCATGCTGGGCAAACGGACCCCTTCTCTGGGTCTAGGGAAAACCACACACACGCATACGTAGGGAGAGAGACAGAAAGAGACTTACCAAGCAGGGGCAGTTCCATGAAGTCTGGAAAAGGATAGGAAGTTGAAGCAGAAAAAACAAGCACCAGAGAATGGAATATGATGAGCAGAAAAGAAGCCATGCCCCCAGAATGCCCTCCCCACACCCCCACAGGGGCGCGTGCCTGGTGTGTCACACACACACACACACACACACACACACACACACACACACTGTTCCCTTGGAGCTAAGCCTCTGCTCTTTGAGTATGTTTGTTTCAGTGTAATGGAGGCCCACTCCATGCATCTGATGAATTGAGCTCTGACTAGCAAAAGCTCATACTGGAATAAATAGTCTTCATACAGTTAATACAGTTAGTTTGTGCCACCAGGGGCCTATTTAGTTAAGGTGCTGTGAGCACTATAATTGTGCTGCCACAGATGAACATATGGCTAACATTCTGTAAATTGTTTTTAATAGCTCCCAGCACATGACGCAGGCCTCTCCGGGAGTTTCCTTGGTAGGAGACAGCAAATGAGGAAAGATGTTGTACAACAGTGAAACTCACTCCACAGTTCAGCAAAAAGAGAGGTGTATATGTTCACCCTTGGCATGAGACTGCACCTCAGGGGCCTCACAGCTAATGCATGCCTCGAGCAATAGTTGCATCAAGATGGAAACCATTTGCCAATCATAAGGCCCTCTAGGCAAGAATCTTGTCCACTTTCCTGAAACATGGGGCAAGTGTCACAGTGTTCAGAAGAGCCACAAATGGCATGGCAAAGAGCCACACGGAATTCTTGAGCCACTGAGTGTCGCTGGCGGGGAACATTTAAAGGACCACACTTGGGCCTTCTTCTGGCCTGGGCCCACCATGCATCTCATCTACTCCTGGAGATAGAAGAGA
Organism: Sphaerodactylus townsendi; assembly: GCF_021028975.2. NCBI lineage: Eukaryota > Metazoa > Chordata > Lepidosauria > Squamata > Sphaerodactylidae > Sphaerodactylus > Sphaerodactylus townsendi. The sequence continues at coordinate 27,228,591 of NC_059438.1, forward strand.
GCATGGGGGTCTCCTCTAGGTCATCTTGAGTCTTCCTAAGCACCCATTCCTTATGACCTCTAACAATTCCATGTCATACATGCAAAGTCGAGTCCTGCTCCAATGGCTTGGAGAAAGAGAAAGGGGGGAAGTGACTGAGCCTTCCCAGAGCAAAGACACTTACTTAAAGACGCTTCTCTCACCCAGGTTCCAGGGCTGCTCCCCTTCCAAAGTTACCGACGGTGTTGAAAGCTGCACACTTGATGCACTGTTATACATGCTCGTCAAAGTGGCCCTGAAAGAGAGGTCCATCTAGATGTGGGGGGGTATGGAGAAAGCGGAACATGTTCTCGTAATGTGCATAGGAGTCTGATCAATGCGGTCTATGACCACAGGGCAGCAGCAGGAGTTTGCAAATCTGCCAGGCCAGGCCTTGGGTCTCTGCCATCCCTGGGCAGAGGACAGATTCTGCAGAGCAACTGCAACAGATGAGCAAAGATGGATTTGAAGCTGTGGCTCTGAAGGACATCACAACACCTGCATGTTAGATAAGTCTTCTCTTCTGTCAACTCTGAATATTTGAAGGGCTGTCACTTAGAGGAGGGAAGGGGACTGTTTCTGTTGGCAGCAGAGAATAGGACTCACCATAATGGGTTTAAATAATTAAAAGGACCACACTTGGAAAGGTATTAGCTGGATATTAGGGGGAAAATACAGTGAGAATACTGGTTGTGGTGGGTTTTCCGGGCTGTGTGGCCGTGGTCTGGTGGATCTTGTTCCTAACATTTCGCCTGCATCTGTGGCTGGCATCTTCAGAGGTGTATCACAGCCACAGATTCAGGCGAAACGTTAGGAACAATATCCACCAGACCACGGCCACACAGCCCGGAAAACCCACCACAACCAGTTGAATCTGGCCGTGAAAGCCTTCGACAATACACAGTAAAAATAGTTCAACAGTGGAATCAGCTGCATGGGGAGGTGTTGAGCTTCTGTTAGGAGTGGCGCCTGTTACCTCCCAACCTCAGACCAAGAGGCGCCAAGGGGAACACCTGGACTGAAGCGTTGATGGGGGTGCAATGGCTTACCTTCCTGGCAACAACATCTGTCATACGTTAATGGACCTTTTATTCTGCATCAATGCACTTAGCAACATAGTTAACTAGAAGCACCTGGGCCCTGGGCTCCGGAAGAGAAGAGGGAGGCCGGAGACTATCGGAATGGCCTGAGATACTTGCTTTCCAAAACAATATATTTCACACCTCATTGTTCCCACATTCCACGAGAAGAGGGGAAGAGGGAGTGAGGAGGACAGCGAGGGATATATTCCATTGCAAAAGCCAGGACCGACAGAACTGGCTTTCTGCCTACGTACCTGTTGCCAACTCAATAAAGACTTCTGATTTCAAAGTCCAGAGTCTGTTCATTGGCTATTGGTCCAGGACTTAACAGCTTCCCATCACTAGCAAACTTCAAGAAGGAGCTGGATGGACAATTGTCAAGGATGCTTTAGGCTGATCCTACATTGAGTAGGGGGTGGGACTAGATGGCACGTCTGGCCACTCCCAACTCTGAGATTCTATGAACTGTTCTGCGCTCCCGCTGACCTTTTTATTTATTCTGTGCCCCTTTCCACAGAAGCTGTGATGATGCTTCTTAATATACCAATATGCAGCATAACTGGGGAAAGAGGGAATCACAAGCCAACTTGTTGAGTCTGGTGTTCTGTGCTCTCAGTGAGAACAGGATAGACACCATCCACAAACACATGAAACAGCCTTACACCAAATCATACCATCAGCCCATCGAGGCGTAAACTGTCTACTTAGACTGGTAGTGGCTCTCCAGGGTTTAGACAAGAGGTCCTTCACATCAACTACTACCTAACCCTGGGGATGCGAGGGAATGAATGTGGGACCTTCTGCATGCCACGTGGAGGCTTGACCACTAAGCCCCTCCACATTGCAGACTTCCTAACCCCTTTAAACTGCAGATGCCGGGGACTGAACCCGGGATGTTCTGAGCCACAGCCTGTCTCCAAAGGGGCATTCTGCTCTACCACATTCCCGGGGTCCCACCCAACTCACTGGCCATTGCTCTCCACATCCAAGCCCAGATTCTGAGCCAGGCTGCCTTGAAATTCTTCAGCTGCTTGGACCCCTTGGCTTTCCTCTTGGGCCATGATGTACCCCATAGACCGCCGCGCCCTTCGATTCTCGTCCCCTTTCCTCCGCTCCTTGCGCAGACCGGACAGTGTCTCTTCAACTCCGTCCTCGTACTTGAGAGCATTCTGCAAGGCATAAAACAAGATGCGCTAGAATGAGAATGGTGGCGAGGTAATGGGAACAACCGTACCTGCCTGCCTGCCTGCCCCCCCCCCCCACACACACACACACACACCCTCCATCTAGATTGCTAACAGTTGTAAACCCCATTCTGGAGTGCTTTCTTGCTTGACATTTGCCGGATGCCATTTTCGCAAGGAGCCTGGGGCAATACAGCTCACGTGCTGAGGATGAGAATGAGAAGGTGGCTAACCTCGTAGACGACAAACTGCTGCTTCAAGTCTGGGTCCGTGCCCTTGTTGTTGACGTGGTCCTGGAAGATTCGCTCCATGCCCTGCTGCTCCAGACAGTCCGTCAAGTCATAGAAGGAATCCTGGTCCGGGAGAGCAGCCAGAGTCTGCACAACACCATGAAAACACCACAGTCAGGGCATGATGGCCGCCCCCTGCCCAGCCCTGTAATGGAGCCTGGCATGTCCCCTCCCCCCAGGAGTCACCTTGTTGATGAGGGTCATGGCAAACACCTGGAGCTCCGTATCAGCTCCATTCTTCTGCTCCAAGATTGACATGAGCTGGGACCACGGGAAGCCACCTGCAGGGCAATGTGGAGAGAAAGTGGATAGATGGACTAGCTGGCGACCCAGGCTGGAATGGGTGCTGCTTCTGCTCCTTCCACAGATGAGTCCTAGGCTCTTTTCTCTCCCTGGGTGGGATCCTGCAATCTGAAGATGCAAGGACTGCAGATCTTTCCCACATTCATCTTCTCACCAGCAGTCATTTCTGACCCCAGCAAGTGCTCACCACCAGAATGATGGGAACCCACATGAATATACTTGCAAAAGAAGCAGAAATGTTTTGTATCCCCACATAGTGCAATCTACGTAGCTAAAGGTCTGGTGATCCCATTCGGGGTAGATAAGGGTTGAGAGAGCAGAGGGGAAGTGTGGAAGATCCCAGACAGGCAGTGCTTTCCATTGAGATTGAAGGATCTAATCCTTCCCTTTGTCTGTTTCTGCTCCCACACCATCGTTCATACTCTGGACCACAGGAAACTTATGGCAGATCAGCAGCTGCTGTTCCCAACCCGCAATCCACAGTGTGTGGGTCAGAACAATATCTGTCCTCAGAGGAAGAGCTGGTTCCTCTGCCCTGAGACCGTGCGGTTCTACAAGTGCAGAGAAAGAGCAGGAAGTGCCTTCTGGGTAAGAGATAAAAGCCCACTGCCTCCCAGGAATGTCCCTGGCGAAATGAGATAATGAAAAAAGTGCCATAGGGTATGAATTCTCACCATCTGGCATTCAAGGGAATATTGCCACTGGGAATAATTATACAACCAAGAGACACTGACCCTTCCTGAGTTTTGCTTACTCTGTTCTTAATGCTGATAAGATGACAGCACCCTCTAAATGGCAACCACAGCCCGAGAGCTAGAGCCCACCCCGCCCATTCACCCCGAGGCAAGATGGCACCCTCACCTCTGACCTCTTCTGCTGCTACAACAGCCTGAATCAACAGCTGGGCGTTGGATTCTATATATTCCACGAAGACAAGCAACAGCTTCAAGGCACTCTTGACCACAAGCCGGTACTAGGGAGAGGAAAAAAGCCCACCACATCAGTTTTATATCAAGGAGTTCCCAAGGCCAATTCACGCCTCAGAGTTGTTGTTCAGTGCCACTGCCAGGGACTGCAAACAACCTCTGACTTTACTTTAGGACTACTTTGTCATAATGAAGATAGCCCTCATCTCCAACCCTAATTTGGACTGCCAAGAGGAGACCTCCCTCTTCACAAATACCCCAGATATGTACAACCAGTTAATATGGGCGTAGAGTGCTGGACAGACCAGCAGAAGACTGTTTGTCTGTTAAATAACATATCCAGGGATGCTCTAGAGCACAGGTGTCAAACTTGTGGCCCTCCAGATGTTCATGAACTACAATTCCCATCAGCCCTTGCCAATATAGCCAATGCCCATATTGGGAGGGACTGATGGGAATTGTAGTTCATGAATATCTGGAGGGCCGCGAATTTGATACCCCTGCTTTAGAGCAAACGGCCAGGTTTTTATGAACTGTCATAGACAAGCGATCTTCACTGTGCTTTGCAATTTATTGTTTAATGTTTGTATTTTATTTTAATCTTTGTAACTTATGCTATTAACGATTATCTGTACCTGTACAACCAGTCAGAAAAGAAAAGAACACAAGATAGTAATTTTTTGAACATACAGCCTTCTCCTGGAGATGACTCTGTTTCTGCCACTTCTTAGCCTCTGAAACTCTGCAGGAGCTCCCAGTAGATACTTGGGGAAGACGAGTTTTGTCCAAAACGCCCACAAAGGAGAGTCTTCTGGTGCAAAGCTTAAGGCACAAATCTTCAACTGGTTCTAAGACAAGAACAGCTCTATGGCATCTCAGTCTGCCACAGGGCAACCTTTTGGACAAAACTATGGCTCAACGAAAGGAGATACAAAGTGATTCAGCAAAGAGCCAGGCAAAGTACTCATGGAGAGCTCTCTTTCTCTTGTGGGCCACCTGAAAAAAGATTCCTGGGCACCGCTTCTCAGTGGAGGATGAACCTCAACGATGTGGCACAGTACACATTGGCTGGTTTTTATTTTCAATGTATTTTTGTATTTTCAATCCTCCATTTTGTTTCTTCTTTCCAGCATGCCAAGGTCACAACCTAATGCCAGCCAGTCATACCCCTGAGCCCAATGAAGTCAGTCAATCCCCCTACAGAAACCTAATGGAATGCAAAGAAGCCTCAATACCACAATCTTGCAGATGTGTTCTTGACAGATTTTTCTCTCCATCCCCAAATCATTTTGTTTTTGACATCCAGTCTGATGAAGAGTCCAGAAACTCAGAAGTTGGCACTGTTTTGTGTTTGGCCAGTCCTAATTTTACTTTTGTTTCTGGATTTAAGCTTTGGGCCAAAGTGGCACCCACAACCTATTTCTCTGACAGCAAGACAAAGTGAGGTAGAGAATGCCCTGCACAACCACTGAAGGGGATACTCACCAAGCTACCACACAGTGTATAGAGCCACTGAACTGTCTCGTTGTGGTTTATCACTCCCATCATTCCATCCACAAACAGCATGATCTGACCTAGAGCTGAAGGAGGGAAAGAAAGTAAAGCAAAAAGCATCACTAGATTCCCAGGATGCACCTGGGGAGGAGGATGTTGGCATCACATAGAGGAAAGAGCCAAAAATGAGAGAGCATCAGACTCCACTCAGAGAATGCAGCCTTTGGGGCCATTTTTCAGACAATGCGGTTTTGATTCCTACACCAATACAAGGACTTGGCAGGGGAAGTAACAAGCCTTTTATTTATTATTGGCTCCTCCTAACTCTGAAGGAAACTGTGGCGGTTTTTCCTCAATTTGTGCAGCAACTCTCTTAGAGTGCGGGACACCAGCTGGAAGGCAGGTTTCTCTTCCCTGCCGGTCCTGCCTGCGGCAGGCAAACTTGAAGAGGCTGGGCAGTGCTTGCGGAAGCATCTGACCCGTTTGCTGAAGGGGAGTAATTTCAAATGCAAAACCCCGGCTTGTCGTCTTCCTTGTAAAGGGTGAGAAATTACCATAAGACTGTTGGAGTTACTGTCGTAGTTTCATTTCATTTTTCTTCTTTGTGAGGCGCCACTTACTCATGAAGTACTAGAAGATAAGGCTTGGCTCTTGTAGGGGTGGGAGTAAATGGTTTATTAATATCCTGCCGGATTTGCTCGGAGTTGGAAGCAGCAGTAAATTCTGACTACAGCTTTCTGTGTTGGGAGTCGGTTGGAGTTTTAGTAGTGTTAACAACTTGTCTTCCACTTGACTATTGTTTGCTTCCTATTTTAAAACTTAGTAAATCGGAGGTGACTGAATACTGTACATAATAATGACACCAAAGGGAAAGAACATACCAGATAAACAACTAACCCAAGAACTATGCTCTAAGATAGATATGCTATCAGTATCATTTATTTCAGCAATGGTAAAAAATGCAGTGTGGTACTTTAAGTTAAAGATTTTTGGTTGAAATTGAATTTAATTGAAGGAAAATGTTAATAATTGGCATTCCAAAGACAAATTGCCAACAGTGAAAAAAACCTATCTGGTCACCACAGCCTCCACAGGCCATGGAGAGCATGGCTTGGGAAGAGAACCTTAACAATAACAGCAATAATAATCAAGTGCTATCAAGTCACAATTGATTAATGTTCACATCTCATGGGGTTTTCAAGGCAGGACATAAGCACAGGTAGTTTGCCATTGCCCTCCTCTTCATGGTGACCCTGGGCTTCCTTTGTGGTCTCCCATCCGTGTTCTAACCATGGTTTTAACCTGCATCGCTTCTGAAGCTCAGGCTAGTTTAAGGTATTCAGGCCACTAGGATCTGGATGTGCAGCTAAGAATACCACTGAATTTGTGTGCCATTGATTGGAATCCCAGGCACTCCCAGAACTCCAATTCTCCTTGCTGTGGGGCAGGCTTGCCCAACCCCTGTCACTCACCTCTCAGGATATAGTTCTGGTAATTTTGGTCTGCTTCTGCTCCCACTGTGATGAGGCATGTCAGACCTTCTGAATTCACAAACTCGGGTACTAGGTCTTTATCCTCCTGCAAGAGAAATGTAGAACATTAAATATCATTTGCCTGAACACTGAAAGCCCTCTTTGCCCCTTAGCTGGTGAATGCTCATGGCAGGCTGAGAAACATGGACCTGATGTCACTGCAAAGACACAACTGGCTGCAGACCATGTTCCAGAGCATGTCAACTCCAATTGTGGGTGTGACCCTTGAGGGAGCATCAATCACTGCCAGCCCCTGCTATTGCTGGTGAGCTTTGACCTATGTATCCTGTTATATATATGGCTAGCCATGGTGGTGATGACTCATTTTCAGCCAATCGCCATGCACAACTCACTTCCAACCAATCGCCACGCACACATGGCTTGGGGGTGAGTGACACAGAACCCAACAAAAAACAGTGGAACATGGTGGTTACTCATTCTCGCGCGTGCTCACCCTTCTCCCCCAATGCTGAATAATTACAGTCGCTGTAATGTCTACAGCTTCCTGAGAAGGAGCAGGTGCAGGTGCTGGCCACTCCCTCTGGGAAGGTCATGACTGCTGGCGGCCACAACTATGCCCTAAGGCAGTGGTGGTGAACCTATGGCATGGGTGCCAGAGGTGGCACTCAGAGCCCTCTCTGTGGGCACACGCAAACAGAGTTGCCCCCACCCCCCACACATCTAGGCTGGCCTGAGATGCTGGGCTCGATTATTAGCATTAAACCTAAGACCTAGTTTTGGGGAGGCAGTGTAGGTAGCCCTGTTAAACCCCACTGATTTTCATGTGAAGAACTGAAGTACGATCCTTTTCCTGGGAGTAAGCTCGGTTGCTGGCAATGGGGCTTGCTTCTGAGTAAACCCTCCTAGGGTCGCGATTCACCCATTGGAAGAGTTGCTTGGTGGTAGCAAAGCCACTGACTACCACCAAGCTTACTCCCAAGTAACGAACGCCTCGGAGCCAACCATTTTTTCTAAACTAAAACCTCAGTATTCAGGTTAAATTGCCATGTTGGCACTTTGCAATAAATAAGTGGGTTTTGGGTTGCAATTTGGGCACTCGGTCTCGAAAAGGTTTGCCATCACTGCCCTAGAGGAAGGGCAGGGTATAAATTAAAATAAATAAATAAATATAAATATAAATAAATTAACTTAAATTAATTGTGTGACAATAAAGGTGTCTGAGAACAGGATCTGGAAAGAGGAGGAGGGAACTGGTGACACAGGGCTAAGCGGGGAGGAAAGGCAAGAAGGGTTGGCCCCTTAGTGGGCGACGTTAACCCATCAATTGTTTTCTACAGCCTGTTGCATTTGTTCATACAATGGGGTTTACTGCTAGCATATACATAAAAGAGACAGAACTCACCAGCTATTTCTCTTTCTCTCTCTCTCTCTCTCTCTCTCTCTCTCTCTCTCTCTCTCTCTGTGTGTGTGTGTGTGTGTGTGTGTGTGTGTGTGTGTGTATATGTGTATAAGTGTGTATATATATATATATATATATATATATATATATTTCCCCAAAAGCTCCAGAATCACAGGTGATGAGGAGAAAAAGAGACTTGAAAAAAGGAGCTATTTTTGCTTGGCTTACAGAAAGTTCCACATTCAATGCTTGGCACCTCCAATTAAAAGGATCGGGTGGGAAGCAATGAGAAAGACCCAGAGCTGATGTGTCAGAGTGGGGTGCAACCTCTACTAGATTGCAGGTCCCAGCAGAAAAGACTGACCTTGACAGACCAATGGCCAGGGTTCCGAAGGCTGTTTCCTGTGTTCTTTCAGCCACCCACAAAGAACACGGTGCTCAAGCCAGCTACATGTGGGAGAGGCTGGGTCGGCTATACACGAATGCGTTGCCAATGAACTATGCATGAAACCAGTGGGACACGGACAGAATCAAAAGAGAAAGAACATACCTGGAAAAGCTGCTTCAGTGAGAAGAGGGAACGTCTCAACTCTGGGCCCTTTGAATTGTAGAGCTTCTCTGTGGGGAGAAAAAGAAAACAAATGTTTCAAAGGCTGCAGATGCTGCTGCGCCAGGAACGGGTACTCCTGGACACTCCAGAAAGTCAATCCCCTTGCAAAATGGAAGGTCTTAAATACATACCAAGATTTTGGCTTGGCCAATCCAAAAACCTTTATTAGGCATAAACTAGAAGTACCATACATTCCAAGTACAAAAACAGGATCATTGTTATATATCATGTAGAACATGGATTAAAAATGTAGCAACTGCTTCAGAAATTTCTACATTAGGGCTGTTCGATAGCTTAGACATTTTTAGTTTGTCTGAGAGAAACATAAATTCTAGAGGTAGTAAAGCTCCCAGATTGGTTCTAATATCATTATACCTCGAACAGTAAAGCAGGATATGAGGGATTGAGTCCATAGTGTTGGCTTGTTGTTATTCTCACACACACACACTTCCTCCTCTCCCTACAGGTAGACCCCAACCTCAGAAGGGTGGGTAATGCCTCCCCACTACTAAATGTGGGAGAGAAAAGGCAAGCAGTGGACAAATGGTTATTTTTCTTTGAAAATGTATGGGAAATGGAGTGATGCGTCATAAAAACTCTGACAGAGGTTTTACCGCACACCACGCTGCAGAGATGTTTTGAGACTCCAATCTCCTAGTTACCAAGATGCAGGTCCCCAAGCTTGCAAACCTGCTGATCTGGTGCGCAGAAGGCTCTGACATTCCTGTTCTAAGGCATTTGCTCAGTCAATAAAGGACAGGGTGGGCCGCAGCTCTTGCCAGTACATGTGTCTCCAGACAATCAGCTTAGTGCCTCTGCTACCGGGAAATCCCCAAGCCAAGTCTATGCTGTTCTCCAAGAAGGAAAATGAATAATAAGCATGGAGTTCATCTGGAAACTGCCTGTCAGAGATTAAATTACCAGCATTTAATCCATTGAGTCTTCCGAGTAAGAAGCAGAAACTGAAGCATGCAGTGGAGAAAATGCACAATTCTGAAATAGCAGCTGACTCCTGGCTGAGAAGCCCAAGACCACGTCACAATGAAATAGAGATCCTAGCCCAGGATCTCAAGCACATACAGATCCTTAGATTCAGGGGAGAAAATAATCACACAACCTTTACTGGCATTAAAAAAAACCCCTTATATACAATCAGAGCACAGTTTGATGATAAACAGTAATAGCAGCCGCTTCAGAGATGAGCTCGTCATCACTATCTAACAAGTAGACAATTTTTTGATTAACCAGGTCTGTCAGCCAATAGCAGATTCAGCAAATTGGTTCTTACAGTCATATAAAAGGAAATTTAACCATATATGGTGAGCAGTTTCCATACACTCCATGGCACATGCACACACCTTTCAGCAAGAGGGATTTTTAATACCTCCCTAATAAAATTGCAGAAGGAAGTGCATTACGTCTGGCAAGGGAAAGCGCCCTGCAATGTTTAGGAAGAGTTAATTTGAATAGATATGTGGCTGCCCGGAATGTTTCAAAAGGAGTTCCGCAAGGTGTTGCCGTAAGATCTGGCGGCCTCAGCCTAGTAATGGGTTCTAAAACTCTGGATCTAGCAGTCTCTTATTTTGCTAATCTAAAGATTTCTTTGAGAGATAGGTTAGCTAAGGACTCCAGAGAGAAGCCCAGTGGTTATCTTCAGTTCTACAAGAGCCCAAACATCTGGAGAAGTGAAACTCAGCAAGTACCTGGTAAATAAAGTTGACATGCTCAGAATTAAAACAAAGAAAGATCCAAAACTGAGTGGTGAGCCAAGCTCCAGTCTCTAAAAGATTTCTAGACCAGTGGTGGCGAACCTTTAGCACTCCAGATGTTATGGACTACAATTCTCATCAGCCCCAGTAGGTAGGGGCTGATGGGAGGGGCTGATGGGAGTTGTAGTCCATAACATCTGGAGTGCCAAAGGTTCGCCACCACGGTTCTAGACAGAGAAAGAGTATGGAACGCAATGAGGTTAACTGGTTGTGGTGAGTTTTCCAGGCTGTGTGGTTGTGGTCTGGTGGATCTTATTCCTAACATTTCGCCTGCATCACAGAGATACACCTCTGAAGATGCCAGCCACAGATGCAGGCGAAACGTTAGGAACAAGATCCACCAGACCACGGCCACACAGCCCGGAAAACCCATCACAACCAGTTGAATCCGGCCATGAAAGCCTTTGACAATACAATGAGGTAACCCTAGGACCTTATATAAAAAACACAATTGGACTCGCTCAAACAAGCGGTTCCATACTCCTATCCACAATGGGACACCATATAGGAATTGTTGAGTTACTTGGTGTTAAAAGCCTTAATCATTGCTGGAACTTATTCATGTCCTTTCTTAATGAAAAATAACGGGATAGCTAAAAATAGTGGTAAATAATTGGATAGCTAAAAATAGTGATTCTCGTCTCTTCCATTTTATGCTATCCTTGTGAGATAGGATAGGCTGAGTGTGAGCAACTGGCTCAGAGTCATCCAGCAAGCTTGATAGTTGTGTGGCGATTTGAACCTGGGTCTTCCTTGTTCTAGTCTGATTCACTAACTCAGACATCCCCAGCCTTGTTGAGCCTGTAGGCAGTTTTATAATTTTGAGAATGCACAGTGGTCACTACAACAAAATGGTTGCCATGTGGTAGGCTGGACCAATTTCATGATAGCTACCACAGGGGCCTAGATCCATTGGGTGGTTCTACAGAATTTCAATCATTTCCAAGCCAAGCAGCCCCTGACAGTAGAGGCAGCTGTTTCTGAATGATGTACCTGGCAGACACAAAGGCCTCTTGGGGTCTTCTGAAGCACCTCCCATTCCAGTGAAGTGGAAGAAAACCAGTCTTAGTTCTTTGTTTTGGGGGAAAGCAAGTGAATACCAGAAAACACATCCGTGGACACCATATTGGGGATCACTGCTCTAACCAACACTGCACACTGGAGCTATTTTCTAGAGGCCTATTTACAGTGATTCCTACTCCTGCTTTTATTCTTAAAAACTACATATTTATTTCCTTGCATAGATTATGGCAGGGGTCTGCAACAAGTAACCTGTGAGCTACTAATAGCTCACTGGCTGCTGCAGAGGAGATGTGCGTCCTCTAGAACATGCGGGGAAAGAATCGGGGGGGGGGGGGATCTGCTCTAGGCTTGAAGGTTTGGGTTGGATAGACTTGGATAAACACCTGCAACTGCCGTAATTTATCAGACAACTGATCTACCGTGTTTCCCCGAATATAAGACAGTGTCTTATATTAGTTATATTAGTAATATAAGACAGTGTCTTATATTAGTTTTTGCTCCCAAAGATGCGCTATGTCTTATTTTCAGGGGATGTCTTATATTTCTGTATTCTGTTCATCAGGCATGCTTCCAAACAAAAACTTTGCTACGTCTTACTTTTGGAGGATGCCTTATATTTTGCACTTCAGCAAAACCTCTACTACGTCTTATTTTCTGGGGATGTCTTATATTCGGGGAAACGGTATATGTTTCTGGTTTGAAAAATGCTTATGTCGTGTTCGTTTTCTAATGCTCATGTCATACTTATGTCATGTTCGTTTTCTAGATCAGGGCATCTTGTTCGATGCCTGATTAAACCCATGACATACACAAAACTGAATGCAGAAGAAGAGGTGCCATTTCCCAGTTGTGACGATGTTTTCTCTTTGACAGCAGGTTTCACATGGACACAAAAAAAGCAGCCTGTATTTTGAGAAATGAAGGATGGGAAGAGTGAAAGTGATCCCTCTGAGTAAAGGCGAGAAGCCAAAGAACAACCTTTACCGGCCTGTAATGGAAATCAGTTCAAGAATGAACAAAGAGGTGAGATTTTATCAAGTCCCTGCCGACACTAGTATTGAAGAACCGGAATGACGTGGAGTGAGTGGTTAAACATTTCAGTTGCGGGTAGCAGCGTAAGAGGAACAGCTCTCTCAAGGAATGGAGGATGTAATTGTGGGTTTACGGCTCGATCCCACACACACTGGGGATATTCTCATCTGTGACTCCTGCTGCTAGCGGGATGGATACTTTCATTAAGATGCAGAATGGCAGTATTGTCACTTGGATGCAATGCTGAAAGCCATGGGGGAGGGGGTGCCTCCTGGAGTGAGCCCTCCGTCCACAAAGCACCCAGCCCTACACAGAACAGTCACTGTGAATGCCTTCCTCAAGTTGCCTCGGGTCATGCTGGCCAAGTGCCAGGGGAGCAGATACAGTCCAGCAAGAGCTAGCCAGCTTACAGTGTGCTGTCTTCCTGTTTGTTCTACGATCATAGAAATATCTCTTACAGCTTCCTGTGCAGAGAATAAGAATGCTGCTAAGAGTGACGAGGCTTGTTTTGTATTCTCAGGGCCTGGAGACTGAAAGAACAATCTATGCTTGGAGAAAATATATATATATACAGGAAAGCACTCCTCTGAATGGTTGGCACAGGGGAGCCTGTGGAAACTGGGTGTGGCAGGGGCACAATTAGAAACGGGGTCTTTGTGCCCGTGTAGTGAACTGGGTCTGAATGAGGAAAATCAAAATCTGAATGCTTTCTAGGGTAAATAATACAAAATGAAGGGCGTACAGTACAAAAGTCACAAAACACCTATGAAAAAAGTAAGTGTACATAGGCAATTGTATTCAGCACAACAAACTGTACCTGTTAAATAAACATGGGTTGAATGCATACCCTTTACTGTATAAATTATCTACAAAACCATATATACAAACCCAAGGCGATACAAAAAGCACAGAAAAATATATTATCACCTTTCAGCAACATATATGAGACCTAAACAACTGTAAATGTTTCTTGGCATTCCAGTCCATTCCATGGTCAGATAGATGTCTGTAGCCAGCAGCTGTTAATGTGGAATCTGGCTATTCCTCAAAATGTTTCATTCATACCACTGCACTTCATCACAACCATGAATTTTTCCAACGAAACCATTCACTTTGCCCCTTACACAGCTACTTATGCGACTAACGGACTGCAAGGCTGCAAATATACTTCTCTGTGCTTTCTGTACCACCTTGGGTTTATACGTATGGTGTTGTAAATAGTGTATACAGTAAAGTGTGTGCATTCAACAGGTACAGCTTGTCCTTTCTAGGGTTGCCAGCTCTGGGTTGGGAAATACTTGAAGATTTTGGGGGTGGAGCCTGGAAAGGGTGTGGTTTGGGAGGGGGAGGGACTTCAATAGGCTATAATGCCATAGAGTCCACCTTCCAAAGTGGCCCTTTTCTGCAGGTGACTTGGTCTTTGCTACCTGGAAATCAGTTGTAACAGAAGGAGATCTCCAGCTACCACCTGGAGGCTAGCAACCCTAATCCTTTCCCTGGCTCAACACTTAGTTAGATGGCATGTTTCTTGGCTTAGTTAAGCTACAGGCAAAAATGGCATGTGCTTAAAAATATCCTGTCATCTGCCATGAGCTCTTGGGACAAGACAGGAAAGTTATCTAAAGTTGCAGAAGGCATAAAGAAGAAAGCAACAGCTATATATGATGCATGAACTCATGAATCAGCCTTATGATGAATCATTAAGGTCAGTCTCATCCACTGAAGACTGGCAGCTGCTCTCCAGAGACTGAAGACCTGTCACGACCTGAGCCCCCTCCCTCAACTGGTAATGCTGGGGCTTGAACCTGAGACCTTCAGCATTCAGACACATGAATCCTCTGAATACCAATGCTGGGAGGCAACATCAGTAGGAGACCTTGGCCTCTGTGCCCAGTTCCTGGCCCTCCAGATGAAATGAGTGGCCACTGTGTAAGACAGGCTGCTGGACTGGATGGACCACTGGTCTGATCCAGCAGGGCTCTTATGTTCTCTCCTACTAAGGCATAGCCCCTTCCCTTCTTAGTCCTATCAAGCCAAAAGAGACTTCCAGGAATCCAGGTTGAGATGAACACAACAATATACACTTCAGAAGGGTGCTTGGAGCTCAGAGGAACCCTAGCTTGTTGAACTGCAACTTTCTGCCTGCGGACCGCCACTATCTAAACAGAAGGAAGGCATGCCTGTGAAGTTGTGGTGGTGAGGATGATGATGCAACACAAGTCTTTAAGCTAGGAACCAAGCAAGAACACTTCAGCAAACCGTCTGAGCCAGGAGTAAGAGGCGGAAACCACAGGAGCAGAGAACAAACCCATTTACATTTGCCAGAGAAGAACGTTTCATGCTGGATCCTTGACCTCCAGCTTGAAGCAACATGAGAGCCAGTCGACTTCTCCGTGGCAATTTATAGCACAGGAGCTGGGTGCAAAAGTATTTCACTTCCAGCTCCTAACTGCAAATTGCAAATGGAAGTTAAGACACATGACAAGCAGTGGGAAAAATGCCATCTAAGAGTTCATTAGTAAATGTTTTTGAAACAACAGTATCACTGGCAGGATCTAGTGCAGTCCACAAAAGCATAATATACAAAAGCATAATAAACAATGCTAATTAATTACCTAAGATTATATCTCTACACATATCATTCCTCCTAGTACATCAGAAAATGAAAAAGGTTACAGGCTATCAAGAGAAAATTATACACAACACAGGACATTGTCTAAGCCTGTATTTTCTTAGCAGAGGCCAGAAACTTAGCTACTTGGATAATGATTCAGTGAAGATTTTGGGGGGAATATTCTAGGAAGATCCCACGTTTCATTGGTATTCACCACAGAGGAGGACTCCTAAACATGAAGACCCACCTGAATTCAGTGGGATTTATTTTCTCATACAACTCAGATAAAACAGGCAACTTCTTGGTAATTTGTTCAGTTTTCATGTGCATTCAATTTCTACCTGAAGCTATTAGCCACAAATGAAAAAAAAATTGGCAGTACCTCGAGGAGAGATCATGACATGATTAGAGCCCCAGGATCTCAAGATGCTGATGGTGACCCTTAAACTTCACAATGGCTTTCCACATGCACATTAAGGACTGGAAGCCTTTCTTCGGCTGTTACCACTTCTGAAGCAAGACAGCACCACAAAGGACTTCTTTGGGGGGATGGCCCCTTAGTCATTCTGTCCCAAAGGAGAGACATCAAACAAGGTAGTCTTGGCCTTCTCAAAAGAGCTACAAAGACTTCTCTTTACAAGCCTTTGATTTGCATCACCAGGATTTCATAGAAATTATATTTTGCCTCTCATGTTTACAACTGTTCTATTACTTTTAACTACTGATGACATGAATTCAATTATTGTATCTTAGCTTCCCCACCCTCTGTAAGCCACCTTTTTCTGTGTTTTTATTTAGCTTTCAGATTCAGACTGTCAGTCTGAAGCCTATAAAAAGAGTACTGGCTCAAAGCTTTGGAGGCAGATCAAGACAGCTTCTCAGAGTTACCTAGCAAAGAAAGAAATCTGCCGGAAACCTGACTTTTGTGGTTTGTAAATCAGGTCTCAGATGCTGTTTCAGTGCCCACCGGCAGACAGCTGCCACCCACAGTGGACGTCAACATCTTTAATAGAAAGAAACTCAACAAGTAATACTAATGTAGCTCAAGGTAAACAGCTTCTTTAAGATGCTCACGGAATTGAGACTGCTTTTCTAACTGTTATTATTATGTAAAAGCAGCATTTATGTCCACAGGCACTCAGGGAGCAACTATGAGACAATAAAGACTAAGGTATCCTTAGCATTTTCCTTCTGGAAGCCCTTCTTTTCATGAATGGTCAGTCTATAGCAGGGGTCCCAAGCCTGTGGGCACTTTAGGAATCTTGAGAAACAGCAAAGGGAACAACTACAAAATGTTGGTCAGGAGAGGTTGACGCAGGGGGTAACTACAAAAGGCTGGGAGGTTGCAGGTCAAGCCATCATCCTATGATAGGAGCTGCTGTTTCTGAACAGGAGCTCTTTGCAGACCCAAAGCTGAGTCCTGTGAATCACCTCCTGCTTCACTAAAGTAGAGGAAAGCCAAAATGGGCTCTTGCTTTTGGGGGGGGGGGAGAATCTAGTGGTCACTAGGAAACATATGAGCTGGCACCACAGTGGCCATGTGGGGATTATCAGCCTAGCTCACCAGTAGTCCTCTGTTCTAGCAACCAATTCACCATTGTTGGTGACTCTGCCACAGTACAATATCCCCCCAAAGAGGGCTACCATCAGCAGCAGCTGTGGAATAAGGCCTTAATGCTGTCAGGCACTTTCCAGAGGATAGTTTGAGGAGGCTGAATTTGATTCCCAGTTTGAGGATTGAAGGTTCCTGCCAGTTGAGTTGAGGGAGAAATACCCCAAAGAGGAAAAATGAGGGAATCCCTACATTTACCAAGCCTGGATTCAATTTGCCCCTGGATTCATGTTTGCAACAATTACTCCATTCCCAGCTGAGGGAATCCCACCCTGTATGCAGCTCCCTGTTTGGTACAGACATTTTTAGAATTGCTAGATCCTTAGCCCTTTCTTTGGGGATCTGCTGAATATCACAGCATTACAAGGAATGCCAATCATGAAGAGTTTAACTGTTTTACATTCCTTCTCTTCCTCTCCCTGTACCCATTTTAAAGCTTGCTGTGTCGAGGACAGGAACAGCTGCCAGAAGCAACTTTCCAGTCTTTCTGGCCAAATGATAAGACCCTGAATGTTTTTGCTTTCACTTGGCTTCCTGCCTGCTAACCAACAGGATAGAAAGCTGCAAGATGTCAATCACTACAAAGTTTGTGTTGCAATATCCCGAGCCACACTGTAGTATCACCCTTCCCATGAAATGTCAAAAACTAGAAGTTATCACAAATTGTAAAAGTTTTGTCGTTTGTAATTTGACTGTGTGTGTGTTTTGGGATGTTGGCTTTATGTGTGTCTTTTTAATAAAGAAATCAAACAAAAAAGGAGCTAGAAATTTGTTTGCCTCGAATGAATCAAAGTCATTGTACCCTGAAGCTACACTGGCTTTACAGCATTGGGGGTGGGGGGTGGGGGGAGAGAATCTCACACTAAATCCTGGCAAGATCTTGCTCTGAAAAATCTGTTTTCCTCCTTTTTAAAGAAGTGTTTTCTTTTTCAAAAATGTAACATCCAGACTGATAAAAAGTTCTGCTGAGCTCAGAAGCTTGCACACAAAGTTTTGTTTCCATTTGGCTAGTCCGAAAAAAAGATATCACATAGACTGGATTTTTCAGCACACTATCAAGAGTAAAGATGGAGAAAATTAAAACTGGCCCAGTGCAGTAGAAACTTCAGCCCCAATTCTGAGCCAACTCAGCCAAACTCTGTAGGCAGCAGGGGGGCACAATGTCATTGGCATCGCAAAGGAATGTTTGTTGACATTTATCAAAAGTGGATTTTTTTCCCTGAATGGCCATACATTTTAACAAAGGCAAGCGGGTCATTTATGTACTCACTGAGAATGACATATTAAAATGTAATCTGTGCATTTTAGTGGATTCAAAACTAGCCTCCATCTTTAGGTTCACATGCCTTTTCCTGCAAGGAGGCCAAAACTGTTAAGGCAGGAAAAAGGACCATGGCTCAGAGGCAGAGAATCTGCTTTGCATGTAGAAGTTTCCCAGATTGAATTCCTGGCAGCTCCAGTCAAAAGAATCTGGTAGTACATGATGTAAAAGACCCACGATGAGAGAGTCACTGCTTGTCTGAGGAGACACAACTTTCCTTGACTTGTTCTTCCTTGACTTGACTAAGGCAATTTCATGGGCTTCAGAAATGCACACATGCTGAGAATGCTAATGACCCTCAGTAGCTTCAGGTGTTCAAGTTTTCAATGCACCTTAGCAGGCACTTTTAGACAAACTCTGTGATACACTCTCTGAAGATGCCAGCCAGAGATGCAGGCGAAACGTTAGGAACAAGATCTACCAGACCACGGCCACACAGCCCAGAAAACCCATAACAACCAGTTGAATCCGGCCGTGAAAGCCTTCGACAATAAACTCTGGTTTGTTTCTTGCTTACAAATAAAGTTACTAAACAGTTAAATACTCCTCCTTGTAATCAAGAAGCAAGACATGGTTCGTTAAAACCCCAATTTGGATATTGCAATTTGTTCAGCATCCACATCGCAATTTGCTGAATGTTTCAATTCTGACATTGTGTGTGAGCGTAAGAAAGGAGTGCACAAGTTTGAGTATTTGTGCTCATTCTCCCTGAAGGCAGCCACCAAACAAAAATGATATCACACCATCTTCATCTTTATTAGGATTTAAACTATGCCTTGAGCTAGTAAACAATCAGATAAGGCCGCAGTCTGGATTTCAATGGCTGCCTTCGCCTTCCATCTGTTTTCGCAGAGGTTGAAAAATAGCTGCAATTATGGTTTAGGCACCACAACAAACCTGAATTGTTTCCTTTAATGTTTAGAGTTTTTTAAGGGCTAAATTTTTATCAAAAAATGTTTGTTTATATCTAACTTCGGCAACACAGAGCTCCATCTGGGGAGAGGGGCTGAATCCACTGATGGAAGCGCTGTGCTGCGCAGCCAGGCTGGCAGATTTGCCCTCTCTGGGGCACTTACTCCAGTGGAGGGGTAATTTGCCAGCATGCAGCTGCTGCCCGCCCTCAGTGATGGAATGCAATGCCAGAGTGCCAGTGCTCCTGAAGCCACCACCAGAGCAGCGAGTGTGGACCAGGGAGGAGTCAACTTTAGTCCACTCCCTCCCAGCCATTTCCGGCAGCATGCTGCCCAAAATTGAGAACCATAGAGGCTTCTCAGCTGCATTGAGGGTTTTTCATTTTTCGAGCCTCCCCATGCTGCTGGAAAGCCCCTCTGAGGGTGGCAAGGCACTCTGCTCTTGGATGGGCTTAACAGTGTTTCCCAATTCTCATTTCACAAACTGGGATTCCAACATCATAGCATCATAGAGTTGGAAGAGACCCCAAGGGCCATCAAGTCCAATCCCCTGCAATGCAGGAACACATAATCAAAGCACTCCTGACAGTTGGCCATCCAGCCTCTGTTTAAAAACCTCCAAAGAAAGAGACTCCACCACACTCCGAGGCAGTGCATTCCACTGTCAAACATCCCTTCCTGTCAGGAAGTTTTTCCTGATGCTTAGGTGGAATCTCTTTTCCTTCACATTGAACCCATTACTTCTAGTCCTAGTTTCTGGAGCAACAGAACGGTCCATTGGTTACTCACCGTGAAGGGCCCTTCTACTGGACGTCGGAAGGACATCTTGATTGGGTGTTTCCCAACCCGTTCTCAGGGAGGCAGGATGTAGTTTTTCATCACTTCCTGTCAGCTGGTTGGTCACCCAATTATCCCCAGTAGACGACTGTCAAGAGCAGTGAGAGCCACCAACTCTAACATATAACAGGAAGCGACTTAACAAACAGATAACTTTAACATGTCAACGTGACAACAGTGAAAAACATTGAAAAACAGAGGACTCTGCACTTATTTTTTGAAGAATGTTAACGTATCAGGAATCCATTATCGGGGGGTAATGCTGATCCGGGGAGGGCCAAGATGTCCTTCCGACGTCCAGTAGAAGGGCCCTTCACGGTGAGTAACCAATGGACCGTTCTACTGGAGGCGGAAGGACATCTTGATTGGGAACTCCCAGAGCAGTCCCGAAAAAGGGTGGGTCAGATCATTCCCCGATAGCCCTGTGTTCCTGCACTTTCGTCTCGCCGTAAGGTGGCTTCCGATACTGCCAAGGAATGGCCAAACGTCTGGCGAAGGTGGATGCACTGAAGACCAACGCTGGCCATACCACAGATATCTATGAGGGGGACCTGTTTCCTGAAGGCGGCGTTGGCCGCTGTATCACGCTTAGGTGCCAGCTTGTGGATGAGGCTGCTTGATCCCCTAGGGGAGGGATGGTTGCTTACGCCTGTGTATACCTCAATAATGCATTACGCCTTGATATGGTCCTACACTGATGGCTGCTTTGATCATGCGTCCCCCAGGTTGGGGGGGAAACGCGTTGATAGAAGAGGCTGTGAGCGAAACGCCAATGGTAAGTTCCGGCCCCTGACTATGAAGGCTTTTAAAGCTCTACGGACATCCAAGTTGTGCCATAATCTTTCAGTTGGGTGAGAAGGAGTAGCACAGAAGGACGGAATGACGATTTCTTGAGATAAGTGAAACTTGGAGTTAACTTTGGGTATGAAAGTGGGGTCAGGTCTCAGGACTACCCGGTCTTTGTGGAAGGTGCAGAGTTCTGATTCCACTGAGAGAGCATGAATCTCCGAGACTCTTCTAGCCGTTGTGATTGCTAGGAGAAATAACGCCTTCATTCGTACCCACTTCAGTTGGATCGTTTGGATAGGTTCAAATGGCGCTTTGGTGAGAGCCGAAAGAACCAGGTGCAATCGCCAGGTCGGGAATCTGTGGATCACCGGCGGTTGAATTTGTTTGACGCCTGTAAGAAAGCTGATGATATCTGTGGATGCCTGGAGATGGAATTTGTCCTGCTGAAGTCGTCGGGGAGGGACTGTATTAAGGGCCATAATCTATGGAGTCTTAAAAGGTGGAGCCTGCGTGAGGCCCTAGCACAAGCAGGGTGTCATCCCTGGAGGAAAGGACAGGATATGAGAGTAGAGGATTGAAGAAGAGGAGGTTCAATGGAGACTTCCCTTTTACACCACTCTAGAGAAGGCTTTCCACGCGAAGGGAGTTCTTAAATGTTCCTGGTGGGAAGGTCTCCCTAAGCCCGGCCAAGGATGCATTATTGGGAGACCTGGTCTCCGAATAGCCTTTGCTTTTAGGAGGTTCAGCCTGGGCTTCAAAGCGCGCGGTCATCTCTTGGTCAACTTGAACCATTGTGGTGTAGGATGTGCTATTGGTCCTTGTGTTAGCATGTCCGGTGGTGTGGGAAGTGGAAGTCCCGGGGAGACTGCCATCTCTAGACCATTGTGCCAACCTTAGGGCGAGTGGGGAGCCCTAGTCGAGGAGCCACGAGGATCACTTCGGCTTGTTCGGCTGCGATCTTCCTCAGTACCTTGGGAATGATGGGGAGAGGGGGAAAGGCATATAGCAGTGTCCTCGGCCAGGGTGCCAGCAGCGCATCCACTCCTACCGCTTTGGGGTGGAAGAAGCGTGACATGAATAGAGGAAGCTGGTGGTTCTCTGCTGAAGCAAACAGGTCCATCTCGGGATGACCCAGCTTCTCTGTCAGCCACTGGAAGATGCTTGGTTTTAGCTTCCATTCCGCTTCTGCGATGGACTGTCTGCTTAGCCAGTCGGCGGTGATGTTCAGCTGGCCCCTGATGTGTTCTGCTGATATGGAGAGGAGGTGTGTCTCCGCCCAGGACAGGATGAGGGAGGCTTCCCGGTGCATCTGCGTCGATCTGGATCCCCCTTGATTGTTGAGGGTGCAGCCTTAGCTGTGAGGTGCTTGTCACGTAAGGAACCAGGACCCATGGGGTACCTTGAATGATATTGATTTGGAAGGCCAGTTGGAAGCGACTTGTAGATGGGATCTCGTTTCTAGGATGTTGATGGACAGGCCTCTTTCCTCCTCCGTCCAGAGGCCCTGGACTACCTGGTCTCCTAGGGTCGCTCCCCAGCCCCTGAGGCTGGCGTCGGTGACCAATTGGCTTCTCTCTGGGTGAAGATAGACTTTTCCTTTTGAGAGATTGTGGGAGTGAGTCCACCACTTGAGGTGTCTTTTTTACGTGAAGCGTGGAAACTAGCGACACTGTCTTCATCTTACTTCAGGTCACATGATCTGCTTAGTTGGAAGGGGCCAGTAAGAAGATTTGAAGGGGCCTTGCATGGGAATCACTGGCCCACTGAAGCATATAGCCGAGGAACCTGAGTTTCATCATCAAGCCCATCAGTCTTGCCAGAAGAAGGAGAGGGGCCGTTCTTTTGGAGATGATGAGGGATACAGTCTGCTGTAGGCGGAGTATCTTGTCCGGGGGGATGAATAATGAGTTGTGAGTTAAATCGCGAGGGACTCCGAAAAGCCCCATGTCTGAGGTGGAACGTGGTGAGTTGTGTCTATCAGGGCTGCTGATGCAGCCGGTGTGTCATGGTACCTACTTGAGTGGTTCGGGACATCCACTGTTACCCACTGCCAGCTCGATCCCGATCGGATCAGGATATCGTCCAGGTAAGGATAAGCATGGACTTTTTTCTGCCGGAGTGCTGTGATGGGGCACAGGAGAATCTTTGAAAAAAACTTCCGGGCTGTTGCCAAGCAGCCCGAAGGCAATGCCCGCCTGAATTTGATATTGTTGTTGGGTCCCTACTCGCATAAGCTAGGAGGAACTATTTATTAATATTATGGTGACCATGCGGGATGGCCATTGCAAATGCAACCCGGTTAGATCTAGAGAGGTGAGGAAATCGCCGGGCCGCAGGTGTTCTACTATGGAGCGGAGGGTCTCCATTCTGAAGCGGTGTAGTTGAAGATGTCGATTTACAAATTTTAAGTTGAGTATTGCTCGCCAGTCCCCGTTGCGTTTTGGAACAGTGAAAAAATGTGAGAAAACACCCAAGGATCTCTCCGATTTTGGCACTGGTTCTATCGCCCGGATGCTGAGCAGATGTTGTATGGCACGTTTGGTTCTTTGTGCTTTGTCTATGTTGGCCTTTACTGGGAAGCCTTGGAATGGGTGTGAGAGACTTACAAACTTCGATGGAAGTATCCCGACTCTATGACCTCCCTAGGCCCACTCGATCCTACATGGTTGCCTCTCCACTGGAATAAGTTTTGAATAGTTGGAAGTGACGCCTACCCCGAGGCGATGTTGATAAGGTCTATTGTTTGGCGAAATTGGCGCGAAGGAAGCTTGCGGACTTGAAGTAGCCATTTATTCGAAGGAGTTATTAAGAGAAGTTTCCGTACTGCGTTCCGGAAACCTTGTTTGGATTGCCATGCGATTTCCGGGCCTCTCACAGAATCTGGGCAGGAGTTTTGTGAGATCTGAAGGTGGAGTGAGCCTTCGAGGCTCTGGTTAAGGAGTTGATCTGGTTTAATGGACTCAATGGGCATAGCCTTTTATTGTGTCCCCTTGTCTGGACCAGGACCTCCTAACTGTCCCTTGACCCGAAAAGGGTTGTGCCCTGGAAGGGCAATAGCCCGGCCACCAGAAGCATGTTTGGCAAGCATAGCCAGTGGGCCGGAGCTCTGGAGCCAAGCATGTCTTCTAACAACTACGTTGTTCGCTATGATCTTGGCTGCAAGGAGAAGTCCTTCGTGGTTTGAGTCGGCTAGGTATGAGGTGCAGTGTAAAATTCTCTCTACTCCTTCCCTAATGGCTTTAGATTCTGGGGGGAGCATGTCGAGAATTCTACGAAGCCAAACAATGGATGCTCTAGCCATGGTGGCTGAGGAGAGGAGGAGTTTGGTCAGGGCTGCAAGGCTGTCGTGAGATTTCTTAAGGATTACTTCAGATCGCAAACTGTCAAGTTGGTCTTTTTTAGTATTATTCTTCTAACCCCATCCTTAGCCACCAACCCTCCCGATTGCAGTGCAGCGACAGGGGCGTCCACTGGAGGGAACCTGAGGATGCTGTTGATATATTCAGGCACTGGATAAAGTTTTTTAAAAGATGGGGAGAGAGTTTTGGATGAGGTGGGAGAAGCCCACTCCCTAAGGATGCCCCTGTAGAAGAACTCTGGGACTGGGAGGAAAGCTACAGTTTTGTCTTCGTGGGGGAAGATCTCCTTCTTCCCTTTAGGGCATCCTTTAATGGGTTTTTCCGGATTAGGAGCTGACAGAGGGAGTCCAGCAGCGTCTCACGGGAGTCCCTGAGGTCCAAAGCTCACGATGGCTTTGGGAGATAAAGGTTGGAAATATTTTCCCACGTCAAAAGAATTTGGGAAGGTTGGATCCTGGAGTATCTGGATCTGCCTCCTCAGGTTCCTTGAAAAGTGTTCAGAATCCTCTTCTGGAGTCTCATGACTGGCTGACTGACTACTTCGCTTCATCAGTCTCTAGCCTGGGAAAGGAAATGGGGTTCCTATGTCAATACTCGGTCACCCCTCACTTACATGGGGTGTGGGGGAGAGTGGAGAGACGCGAGTGGATCCCTGGATAGAGGAGGAGCATCTCCTCTACCGTCTGTGCCCATGTTCCTTATTATGATAGGTTTGAATTTCCTCCCTCATGGCTTGTCTGAATAAGCTGACTAGTTGGCGGGGGGAAGCATCATGCCAAGTGTTTGGATTGTGAGCCGAGGGGGCCCTCTCCCTCCCCCTGTTGCCGCGGTCGTTGCCTTGCCTGGTAGAGAAAGCGTCGCTGTCTTCCCCTTCCTCGGAGTCTGGGCTGCTTGGCGGCGCTCTGGTAGCCTCCATGGCGCCTCAGCTGCCGTAGCTGCAGCGGGTGTTCCAAAGCGATCAGCAGCCCAGTGGAGGCTTCAGGGTCCCTCGGCTCTCTCAAGCGGCCCTGGGGAACGAGAACCGAGGAAGCTGGCCAGTGGAGACCCGGCGGGAGAGCTCGGCCTCCCGCAAGAAATTTGCTGAGGCTTCGCCAGCCGATAGCGTCATCGCTGAGCGCTCTTAGCCCTTTTCTTTTGCAGCCTTGGTGGTTCCTCGTTCAGCGGCTTTTGGGAATTAATTGGGCTGAGGTTTTCCCTTGGCAGAGGATTTTCCTTAATACCATCTTGTTTTGATGTGGAGGCCCTGAATTGCCTTCTGCCGGCGATGATTGCTAAAGGTTTCTCTCGGCCGAGAGAGAAGCTGATTGAAGCCATTTTGAGGGCCTTTTTGGCGGGAAGGGAGTCCGGGTAGACCAGGACTCTTCCCGAGACAGGGAAGAAGACGGAAGATAAGAGAGGACACACAGAAGTTAGAAGGTTGAAAATAAGACTGGACAGACACTACAGAAGCTAGAGACAAACTTTTTTGCAGAGCCTCAAGAAAGTGCTGCTCTCCCTGTCAGGCAGGAAGTTAAACTGGGGATAATTGGGTGACCAACCAGCTGACAGGAAGTGATGAAAAACTACATCCTGCCTCCCTGAGAACGGGTTGGGAAACACCCAATCAAGATGTCCTTCCGCCTCCAGTAGAAAACAAGCTTGCTCCCTCACCAACATGACATCCCATCAAATATCTAAACATGGCTATCATGTCACCTCTTAACCTTCACCAAACTAAATATACCCAGCTCCCTAAGTCTCTCCTTGTAGGGCATAGACCTTTTACCATTTTGGTTGCCCTCCTCTGGACCTGTTCCAGCTTGTCAATGTCCTTCTTAAATTGTGGTGCCCAGAACTGTGCACAATATTCCAGGTGAGGTCTAACCAATGCAGAATTACATCCTTACTAAAGCTTTCTATCCAGACTTTGGCTTCATTGCACCGAAGGCCCTTGATCTAGATCAGGGGTGCCCAACTCTGGCACCCCAGATGTCCATGAACTACAATTCCCATCAGTCCCTACCAGGGGCTGATGGGAATCTTTGTTCATGAACATCTGGGGTGCCAGAGTTGGACACCCCTGCTCTACAGAATCTACATGAACATGGGGGCTGATGGGAATCGTTGTTCATGAACATCTGGGGTGCCAGAACATCTACAGAATCAGGACAACTGGAAGGACCCAAGCGAAGCGCACAAGACTTGAGGGTCAGCCCTAGGGTTTGCTTTACAGTGAGCTTTCTCTCCATAATTAGTGCCAGGAAATATGTGGAAGAGCATTCCAAACACAGAAAACTTTGCACTGGAGGACTGCCCAGGGGGCAGCAGGCAGAAAGCCACCACAAATTTCTAGCCTGT
The DNA here is from genome assembly GCF_021028975.2 of Sphaerodactylus townsendi. Taxonomy (NCBI): domain Eukaryota; kingdom Metazoa; phylum Chordata; class Lepidosauria; order Squamata; family Sphaerodactylidae; genus Sphaerodactylus; species Sphaerodactylus townsendi. The sequence continues at coordinate 27,254,994 of NC_059438.1, forward strand.
TCCATCTCAGCAGGCAGCGCATTCTCTCTTTCCCCCCGCCCCCGCCCCACCCCAGGCACTAAGAAACTAGTTTGTCAGTAACAAGGAGGCCACAATTATGCTGTAAACTTTAACTCCACTGGCAGAGTTACATGCTCCAATTCTTCCCCGAATGTTCTGTTCATAAGGCAAGAATCCAAGCACGACCACAACATTTCGGAATTGCATTTTTGCAAACCCAGGATCAAAAGCACAAGGAAAGAAGGTGGAGACAGGGCTTATGTCAGTGTGACCAAAGACACTGACTTTCTCTTTTCTCAGGTGTATCTACCAGATGGCATTCTATATTGCTTACTGGTGGGCCCCTCAAATAACGGGTCCCAAAGGCACATATATGCACTGGGTTATTTCACAAAAAGATTCTCCTGTGTTGTAAGGGAGCACCGATGGACTGAGTAGATGGCTGCCAATCAGGGAAAATTGCAGCTTATTTGGTCACTTCACATGCATGAGGGGCAGGGGTTTATCTAGCTTTGCTATCCCAGTCTCAATGTACTCTCTAGGCTCCCACAGGCTTTAAAAGATTGCGGGGGAGGCTGCTCTAGATCTCCTGCTAGTCCCCTGACTCAGGAAGAGGAAGTGATATAGCCCTTTTCCTAATAATCCCCAGTTGTTCTAAGAAGTCCCAACTCTGACGAGTTTCCTCCTGGACTTGTGGAAAGAAATAAGGATGCAATAACTTTGTTATCTCCACTGTTTAGGCCCTGCTGGAATTGTTCACAGACCTGTTATTGTCTGTCTCCTCCTCACCCCACCCAAGAAATGAAAGGAGTGTCAGGCCATTTGCAGTGAGTAACTGCCACATGCTTCCTGCAGCCAGAAGCTGCAGGTGTATCCAACACTGCTCTAACCCAGGACTGCCTCACAGACAGAAGTTGCACCAGTGTCTGGCACAGCCATCCCAACCCGTCTGTGCCTTGCAGGGTGCTGCTACCCACTCGCATACACACTCTGTCATTACAAGTACAGAATCAACCTTCAGTGCAACTGCAGGCCCCAGAAGGCACCCACGCAGGCTGAAGAAACACTTGCGATGTTGACCAGCACAGTGGACACAAGCAAAGGAAGCTTGTGGGACTGCATGCTGACTCAGACAAACAACAGCCAGGAACTGGCCATTGGCAGTTGCTGCAAGATGCCAAGAAACGCAGAGAACAATTGCAGTTGGGGAGAGCAGTCAATGAAAGAGGAAACAGTTTATTGGGCCCAATGAGAAACCAAGACCCAGAGTCGCCTAGCTGCCAGATTCCCTCCTGCGGCTGGCTGCGGGTTCATCTATTTCGCCTTGCAAAGGAGCTGCAAAGGAAATCTGACACAAGATCTGCCTTCAGGCTTCAAAACTCATTTCCACAGAGAATTAAATCATTTAGACTGACCTAAGATGGTATCCTAGCACAGCGCTAGAAAAAAAAACTGGGTAGAAACCCTGGAAAATACCCTATAACAAACTATATAGTACTTATGCAATATAACACATGAAGAGATTGATTTTGTTTATTTAAAACATTTACTAGCCTTCTTTCTCCCTTGCAGAACTCAAGGTGCCTTACAACATAAGTAAAACAATTATAAAAACACAATAAAACAACAATCTTAAAACTTACAAATGTCACAGAATAAGAACTCCAATTAGGACTGCCTTTGGGGCCATTAAATCACAGTCAACTTATGGCAACTGCACAGGGTTTTGAAGGCAACGGATGTTCAGAAGTGATTTGCCATTGCCTGACTCTCCATAACAACCCTGCTGTTCCTTGGTGGTCTCCCATCCAAATACTAACCAGGGATGATCCCCCAAGATCTAATGAGATCCAACTATCCAGGGCAGGGCAGACTGCTTTTATTGTCTGATAAAAGCTGAATCCATCAAAATATGGTCCTACATAAAACTGCCTTCAACTGCTCCCTGAAGATCAACAAGAAGGAGGCCAAACGTACCTCCCTGTGTTGGTAGTTTCATAATTGTGTACCTGCCAAATAAGCATCTTTAGTTGGTGGGACAGTCAGAACTGGAGAAGGCGGTCCTTCAGATACCTTGGTTCCAAGCCATGTTGGACTTTAAAGGACAAATCCAATGCTACAAATTGGACTTGGGAACAGATTGATAGCTGGTGTAATCAGTGTAGTATTTGGGAAATATGATCTTGATTAAGAGAAATATCTCAGAGAACAAGTTGTACCAAGCAAAGGCAAAAACATTTTTTTAAACATTTGTTATGAGCAAAAAAAGAAAATAATGGATGTTCAAAACATGGTGGGAAAAAAAGGCAAAACAAATATGGGGAAAAACTATTCAAGAGCACAGATCTTAGGTTTCAAATAACAAGTAATACAGTTCATGTTACTCCACTAAGTACACATTACTTAGGCTGTATCAGAACATGGGCAGTATTCCTTGAAGTAAAAAGATCCTAGAGGAGTCCTTAACTCCTACCCAACCTGATGGGGACCCCAGCGTCCACTGAAGACAAGGGAAAAGCCCAAATGTTCAGATATTTATGGTCAGCTTCCTCTCTAAGAACGTTGAGCTGGTTTAGCCAATGCCAGGTGAAACTCCCATCTCTGATGTCAGAGGCTGCCATCTCAGAATAGCAAATCTTGATTTCCTTGGTGGTCTCCCATCTAAGTACTAACCAGGGGTGACCCTGCTTAGCTTCTAAGATATGACAAGATCAGGCTAGTCTGGGCCACCAAGGTAGTAAGAAAAGCCCCCTAAAGCCCCCACAGAAAGTTTGAATAGAAGAGATAGAACCGCTGTGGTCTCAAAGAGAAGCTTGGGTGCAGAAGGTCCATTTTGTGTGGAACTGCCCAAGATTGGCTCCCAGAACCTTGGGGAGCCAATCAGAAGAGTGGGAAGGGCAACAGCACGAGTCGGGACTCACCCAGGATGGCATGAACGCGGACCGAGAGCTGCGTGCGGATGAGGAGAATTGGCCGCCTCCCTTTCCTGCAACGACAGGAAAGCAAAACAGGAACAGGTCAGGAGATGCCATCTCAGTCCAGGAAGTCTCCCAAGAACTCATGCAAGCCTTGGAGAACCGCCCCACGAACATGTCCCCATCAAGCTTTGTTTATGCCTGTGGCCCACCGCATTGCTGCAGATATTGCCTGAGATGGTGCTTGCTGCATGGCAATATATTTAAAAAACATATGAGCCACCTCTTCAGAGTCCTGCTCAAGCAGGCTCAAAGAATTAACCACAACAAGATCACTATCACTAACACAGCAATGGAAGTATGTTCAATATTAAAATATGCAATATTAAAATAAGCAGCATAGCATTCAGAAGCTTAAAATGGTATTTATAAAATAGTCCTTGGGCTAGGAGGAGACTATATGAACAGCTCACAGTGATAGAATCCTTTGGTTCCAAGGCTGAAGAAAAGGGCACTTAAAAGATGGTAAGGTAGGCACTAGGGGAGGGGCAAGGTGCCACTACTGAAAAAGCCCTCTCTCTGGTCACTAACCACCTAAACTTTGAAGGCCAGGGTACAGAGAACGGGGACTGGGAAGAGGCTCTTAACGGATGGATATGGGAAGAAGAGGTGGTCCTTCAAATATCCTGGTCCAATGCAATTTAGGGCTCTATTAGGAAGCAATCTGGATTGTGGCTGGAAACAAAAGGTAGGCCAGTGCACATCAGCCAGTATGGTAATCGGTCAGTATGGCAATCAGTCAGTATGACAGTATGGCAATCCATTTCCCGACAACAGCCTGATTGTTTTAGACCCACTAGGTTTCCAGACAGTTTCCGAGGGCAGCCCCATATAAAGAATACTGCAGTAGTCTTGCATGGAAATCTGGGGCTGACTGATTCCATCGGTACGACCTGAATGCAAACCAGCATGTCTGTAACAAACTGTACTCCTGGAACCTGTGTAAGATGACAAACCATGTTTGAAGGCAGCCTCATCTGGCTGAAAACTTGGAAGTGCCTTTCCTCCTAGGGCAGATTCCAGACAGGCTGTGTGCATACCCATTTCCCCACATGATCAGTTCTTGTGCCCAAATCCCTGTTGCGAAGATCCAGCAAGTTACCTGATGTCCTCGTAAAACCCTTCCAGTTCATCCTTCTGCTCCAGCAGAGAAAGTTCAAGGTCCAAATAATTTCCCAATGGCAAGACTTGCAAAGTGCAGTCCTCCAGCTGTGGAAACACAAGCACAACCACACATCAGAAACAGCACGGTGCTAAAAAAAGTGAGGAGAGAGAAACCAAGCCAAGGAGACAGTCTTGAATGTGTAAGGCCAGAGGACCAGCACTGCCAGGGCTGGGTCTTCCACAGGCACAGGGGCATTTCTCCTCATGTGAAGTGTTCAGTTAAAGCGCACAAAGAATGGTTGGTGGTTGGCAGGCCAGCAAAATGGTAAGTGGACCATGGGTGGTCTCTGCCAAAGTCCCAGTAGAACATCTCTGTCTTACAGACCTTGCAGAATTGATTCCACAGGGTGTTGGTGTCCACGGACAGAGAGTTCCACTGGGTTGGAGCCAGGGCCAAGAAAGCCCTGGTTCTGGTTGAGGCGAATGTAACATTCTTGGGGTCAGGAGTGTGGACCAAAGTGTCCCGCAGGGGCAATATGGGGAGATGCTGTTCCATAGATATGAGGGCCCCAGACTGCTCAAGACCTTAAAGGTCAGCACTAGAGCCTTGAACATGATTCAAGATGCGTCAGGAAGATCAATACGTCTCTGTCTGCTCCGCAACAAAGCAAGCAACATCAACCCTGCCCAGTGTATGTGAACCACGTTAGGTCCTCCTAGAATTGCAGGTAAAAAAGCCAAAACCAAAAGATCAGAAACACAGAAGAAAGCTTCCCGGCCAAAGTTACTCAAAGCACTACTCTTTTCATACAGGCCATCAAGCCCAAGGGAAAAGAAGGCCTTACAACTCCCCTTTCACATAAAGAGAGAAATGTTAACTTCTAGAGCTGTGCATTTGTAAAGTACCCACTGAGAGACATCTCTGTATCAATGGGCCCCTTAGAAACCACATCAAGCCCCCTCTTTGAATTTCCAACATTCAGAGTGGGGAGAATACAAGAGAAATTGTGCATTCCATTAGATATCCTGGTGAGGGTTAGTGGTGGGAAGTGCCATCAAGTTGCAACCAATTTACAGCGACCCCATAGGCTTTTGTTTGTTTGTTTGTTTAACTTTTAGACCACCACCCCTCCGAAGGGCTCAGAGCCCTAAACAATAATCATAAAACAATAAAACCACAATTTGATATACAATAAAACAAATATACTGCCTTTTCAAGGCAACAGATGAATGCAGGCAGTCTGCCATTGTCTGCCTCCATGTAGTGATCCTCACTTTCTTTCATTGTCTCCCATACAAATACCAAACTAGATCCAACCCTGCTCAGCTGCCAAGGTTTGACATGATCGGGCCATCCAGGTCAGGGGAAAAAGTGCATGACAGTTCTGGGCAGGTTTGCAGGCTGAATTTTTTCTCATGAGCCCTGTCCCGTTCCTCCTCTGTTCAAAGAACGTGAACAGATGCTCTCTTCACAAGCAACCCTAGGGACAAACGATACAAATAGTCCCAGACAGCTCAGAAAGCCAGGAGAAGGCCAAAGTGTTGTCTACCTGGAGCCTGGCACCAAGCTGATTTAAGCTGCAAGCTGAGCTACAGCAATTTTATTAAAACCTTCTGCAGTTTGGGTGCGGTAGGTAACAAGCATATGGAAGCAGTTTTAAGTTGCACCACCCCGCAGAAGCCTAAACGGCCTCTCTGAAAACTGTATGGCAAACACAAATCTTTCTTTACCAGAAATGGCACCCTCACAATTGTGAGGGAAAGTTGATTTGTCCTTGCGGCTGTGCTCTTTATCATTATTCCCACCGCTACTGCCACCATTCTAGTCTGTTCAGTCACCTTTTTGGGAAGACCACGACTGCCACAGATATTTCGGTGCAACAAAATTGCATAATTTGTCGTTTCTACATTCATTTCTGAGAAACCAATTTCCCCAGCACCGCCTAAGTGTACTAGTCCAGTTCTTAATAAACTAGGTGTCAGATCTGGAGGCAGAAAACGAGCGAGATCTGCAAGCAACTTAAGTCAAAAATCAAGTCCAGAGAGACAGCTAACTCCATCTGCTTCTGCAGTGAAGGACTCGGACTTTCGGGAGAGACGCAATCACATGCCGCCTCAAGGCATGAGAAAAATCCGTCACCAACCCTTCCGCAGGAGCTTCTGCTGACTTACGCATGAACATAAAGGGCTGACTCACTGCAGACTGATGTGGCAACTCCCTGTGAAGAAGAGTTGGTTTTTATACCCCACTTTCTGTATCTTTTAAGGAGTCTCAAAGCGGCTTACAACTCTGTCCCTTCCCCTCCCCACAACTGACACCCTGTGTGGTAGGTTGGTGCCTGAAAGACCTGCTGAGGAGGCCAGGACCCTGTTGGCAGAAGAAGGGGCAGATGATCGATGGCAAGAAGTAGTTCCATCTGGAGTAGAATTAAGGTTTTAATCGGGCCAGCTACACAATTTGAGTTTTAGGCTTTTGGGGGGGAAAAGGTTTTTATTGAATATGACTAAATTGGCCTTTTTTCATCTTTGTCAGGCCAGACATCTAGCCCCTGACCTATACCATTCAGACCTGCAACAGTGATCCATACAATGGTCATCTCCAGGCTGGACTACTGTAACTTGCTCTACTCTGGCCTGTCCTTGAGATTGCTCTGGAAACTACAACTGGGCCAAAGTGTGGTGGTGAGAGTCCTTACATGGACTCTGATAACAGCACACATTCAACTTCTACTGACTACATTGGTTTCCAGTTGAATTCCGGATCATCTTCTTCAAGGTTCTGGTGTTAACCTTTAAGGCCTTGAGTGGTCTGGGACCGTTGTGTCTCTAGCACCATCTCTCCCTGTAACCCCCAGAGGACATTGCGGTCTTCTGGAAGTGGCCTACTGGCAGTCCCTGCCTGCAAAAGTGTCTGGCTAACCTCGACCAGGGCCAGGGCTTTTTCAGCCTGGCCCAAGCCTGGTGGAACTTTCCATCTGCTGAGACCAGGGCCTTGAAGCACTTCCACAGGGTGTGTAAGATGGAGATGTTCTACTGGACCTTTGATTGAGGCAACTACTGTTTACTGTCAATGTTGCTGGCCTCCCAACCCTTCCTCTGCCCAACTCTCACCCCCCGCCCCCGCTCCCTTCTATACTGATGAGGAACTGGAAAATTCCTCAAATTAAGAAGGGAGAAGTTAGGAACTGGATATGTTTGTCCTACACTGAGTCTGATCAATGCCATCTGTAAGATATAGTTTTAATGATATAGGTTATTTATAGGAACATGGGTCTTGTATATGGATTGAACACTTTTAATTGCTAGCCAACATGAGCCCAGCTTTGTGCTGGGAAAGGGTGGAATATGAAATCCAATTAAAATGTAAAGCAGGTGAGGCTGAAAGAGTCCTGAGAGAACTGTGACTAGCCCAAGGTCATCCACTAGGCTTCATGTGGAGGAGGAGGGAAACAAAACCAGTTCTCCAGGTTAGAATCTGTCACTCTTAACCTCTCCCCAAAGTGATTATAGCCCCAAGAGAAGAGCTAAGCCTCATCAGAAACACATTTTGCAGTATGTGGGTATAGGGAGCCGGGGTATATGTCTGCCGTCTCTGTCACTTTCCCATCACAACTAGGAGTCCCTGTTTTAAAACCAGGTGAGACCCATCCTTCAAGGCAAAACAATTAGTGCACATATACTTTCTCCCCCCGCCCAGTAGAGTTAATGCAAATTCAAGAGCAGGAAAAAACAGAATGAAATACTCAAATTAAATAGAGGCCTGTAAACTACCAAAATGCAAGTCCATTCTGGGCAATAAGATGTTACCTAGAGGGGAAAGCACCTGGGAACACCAGGTACATTGCTCTAAACCAGGGATATGAAGTCTATGACTCTTTTCAAAATAAAATGAAATATTTTAAATTAGAAAGGATGTTAAAATCACCAGTGCATGAAGAGAATGGCAGGCAAAAATTTTTTTTACAGGACTAGAGGGCTTCTTTGAGATGATTTATAGATAGGGAAATGATGAAGGTGAACAGTTGCCAGGAATCTGAGCATAAAGCATGTACAGATTATGCCAGCACATTAAAACAGCTGCATTCGGGCTGTGGAAACGTCATGGATTATCAATGAACATATCAATTACCAAGAATGCGAAGTTGAACCGTTTTTCAGTCATGCGAACGGGATGGCACTTTTGTTGATTTCTTGCACCTGAATTTCAACAGTTTCACTTTTCAGTTGTGAAAAGTTTCAGATCCCTGCTCTAGGAAAAGGAAGGAGGGTAAGAAGCTTGTCTCCCACTGTGGAACACCACAAGCACTGAGACTGTACACATGGGGAGAATAGCTACCGAAAGAAGACCAAAGTGGATTAGGTAACTGAAAATCCCAGGATAATTTTTTCAAAGATGGATACCTGATTTTGGGGGGGTGGGAGGAAATCCTATTTGAATAATATTTGGGATATGCCTTGCCACCTCCTCAAACCATCTATGCAAGGAGCTTGCTGGATCTGACCACCCTGTCCTCTTCTCAACCAGGACACTTGGGAAAGGGTAAGACAGAGAGAGTCAACTAGATCAGACAGCTCCTTCCCAGGTCAGCTTTCTGGGGTGCAAAAAAAAAGGCTCTGATCAGAAAATGCTCTGCTGCCCTTTTTGGGCAGCCCGGAGTTAATGTGCGAGTCTCATTCGGTGAAGGGGCCAGACCTGCCCCGCCTGCTTGTTTCCCATGCTGTGTTTTGGCAGGAAGGCCAATTGGCCCCAGAGGGGGATGATAAGGCTCCAGGCACAGCATTCCTGCTTTGGCATCCAAAGCAAAACTGGCCGTCTCTTGCACCCCTCTCTTGGGACAGATACAAGCTGTTCCACTCCCCGGCTGGTTGGGAAACCTCTGAGCAGCTTTCGTAAAAAGGAATGCCGCCTGGGAAGAGAACTGAACACGAACTCTCCATCCTTCACCTCTATGGGAGGTATTAAACTACAGTCCAGAGAATCTTGCTGGTTTGTCCCTGGGGGGCTCTGTCATCCCTCAGCTAGTCCCACTTCTTGGTAATGCACTAGAGGGAAAATTAGCCAGAATCATTCCAGTGTCTCAGAGCAAGAAGAGCCTCCCCTGTAAAAGGAAGACTGGTAACTCACTTCAGAAGACTAGAGGTCAGCTTTGAACTTTCCAGAATAGTTTCCACAGGTTTGGGGGGAGTTGAGTTTGCAGCAAGGTTTCCCTGGTGGTCGCGGGAGGGCCGGAGGGGGGGATGTGAAATAATTCAAAACCAGACGGCCAACTTTCTTGACAAAAGCAGCAATGTTCATTCTCCACATTAATAGGATGGTACTGGATGTACTTGGGAGAAGGTTTAAGTTTAATATTCCCAGATGAAACGATTGGAACAAATTTCTTTAGGAAAATCTGACTGTTCAACATACTAACTGGAGATGCAAAAAAACCAGGTCTGTGCGCACTTCTCCACTGGCAGCTGGTTCAGTGTGATAAAAGCCAAAGGCTCTGCCGTGGAACAAAGGCGTTTCTCCTGCTGAGAAGGCACAAAACCCACCACACAGGCCACATCTATGGAGTTTCATCGGGAGGAGGCCACGGTTTTGCACATAAATGACAGGGCAACTCCCTGTTAATGCTGCAGCAGACAAAGCAATCTCATCGAAGATGACAGGGTGGGGCTCCCATGGAAAGTGTATTTTGTACACTGAGGGAAACATGTGCTTTGTTTCAGCACAGCACTTATCTCCGTTAAGGCGAGATGCTCATTTAAGGCCACTGTTTCTCAGCAAAAGCAAAACGTGGTATTAGCAGAGCTTTCTAGTTTGAAAGACAATTCACATCTGTCACTGGCGTTTTACTTTTTGTGTGAATGATATTTGAAAATGTGACATCTCTACAGTTTGTGCCTCATATTAAAATACAAATGCCTTCCCAGAAAGCACCAAAAGAAATACAGTACCACTGTCTGATCAAAAAGTATACTGTTTGCAAAACCTTGACATGGGTAAAGTGGTCTACAAATATATTAACTTTACATTTACAGAGCTCTGAATCTATAACATTATCATTATAAAGATGACATACACAACTTAACATTTGGTGTAATGAGAAACCAAATTTGCAAAGACCTATCTTTAAAATAACCTTATTAATATATATTTCTGCGATATTCTTATTTTACAGATCTCATTTACTTAAGAAAAAAAGTTGACAGTTCCTGTGTGTTTAAAAAGTCGCTATGGCAAGGTTCTGCGGCTGGTCCTTGTTTCAAGTCACTTCTTCATAAGACTGATGTTTTTTATGTTTGTGTTGGAGGATCACTGCGGCTTCCTGGAAGGATCACTATGGTTTCCTCACTTTCCCAGAAAACAAGGCAGTAGGTCATTCAAATTGCCTCATTGCTTCTACCACAATCCAGCTGGGCGTTCAGAAAGCAGAATTTTAGAATTAGGATCGCTGTCACTGTGATTTCGCAGTTTGTAAACTAAGCTCTCTGAGTACCAACCGCAAATACTTCATTTTACCACACAAATACAGCCTACATGGTCCTACCCTTGAGGTTAACTTGGAAATTCCAGTTAGTACACATGGTCACAACTCAGTTACTATCAGGAACTAAGGCAGAGTAGGCCCATCACACCCATTCTGCACTCACTCCATTGGCTGCCCATCAGTTCAAGACACTTCTTGGCTTCGGACCCTTGTATCTGCAGGACCATCTCTCCTCCTAGGCTCCCCCACAACAGCTTTATTCATCCAAGCAAGCTTCTGGGATGCCACCCTACAAACAGGAAAGATGAGTCCACTCTCCCCCAGCTTGTGGCTTTGATATATGAAGACAGCAAGAAGGCCTCTAAGCTTCTGAGACTGTGGGTCAGTTGTAGAGCATGTTCGAGGCCACAGGTTCAATTCCTGGCAAACAGAGCTACAGCAATTTCATCGAAACCTTCTGCAGTTTGGGTGTGGTAGGTAACTGCACACGGAAGTAGTTATAAGTTGCCACAGCCAGTCTGAGTAGCCAATCCTGACCCTGGTGGACAGATACTGATTCATGGCATGGTAGCTTCATGCATTCATCAAAACAGAATTGTTCTGGAAGGCACTTCTATCAAGGAGACTGGGTTGTACTACAACAGAATGGTTCAAGAAGAAGCTTTCTACAGATAATGAGACTGTAGACTATCCCACTGCATATAGCATACATTATCTGTTTACTATATGCACTATACTAGACCAGGTGCTCAGGAGCAGCAACAGCAGAAGGCCATTGCTTTCACATTCTGCATGTGAGCTCCCAAAGGCATCTGGTGGACCACTGCAAGTAGCCAAGTGCTGAACTCAATGGACTCTGGTCTGATTCAGCAGGCTCTTTCTTATGTTCTTATTATTCCCGTCATTTGTAATTATTACGTAATGCCATTTCCTGCATTTTTAACATATGTCTAATACTTTTTGCTTCGTCAGTCCTCTCATTTACAGGAGAGCTGGAGGAAGCAAGAGAGAGTAGGGAGATGTCTAAAGATATAAGGTAGCAAAAGACTCTGAACCCCTAGCCCACGCAAAGCCTACAAGGTGGCAAATTCAGCAGTAAATAATCTCTACCGTTGCCACCACTCAGCGGCATCCAGTACGATGATTTAAGATAATTAGGTTTTTCACATCTCAAATGGATGAAGAATAGGTTAGATGCAGTGATGGTTTTGTGGGTTTCTCTGCTGGCAAAACCTCTCTGATCCAAACCAGGAAGCCGCCAGCAGAAGTTGGTTACTTTGAGTAATGCAGACAGGATTTTTGAGACTGAAGGCCAGTAAATTAGACCCTTGCCCTTTGTGGGAAAGAGTCCCATGGCACAGAGCGGTAAGCTGTAATACTGCAGTCCAAGCTCTGCTCACAAGCTGAACTCAATCCCGATGGAAGATGGCTTCAGGTATCTGGCTCAAGGTTGACGCAGCCTTCCATCCTTCTGAGGTTGGTAAAATGAGTACTCAGCTACCTGGGAGTGAAGTACTGATGACTGAGGATGCCAATGGCAAATCATCCTGCAATGTGATGTCACCCCATGAGTCAGTTATGACCTGGTGCTTGCACAAGAGACTACCTTTACTACCTTGGTGGGAAATAAAACCTTGCTAGGATAAAATTAAGGCTAACATTGCTGGGACAGTGATTTTATCAGCTGAGAAAACCTCCTGAAAGCCTCTTAAAGATCCAGCAATTTGATCATTATTGAAGAAGTCTCTGATAGACGGACTCTGGCCAATTACAGGCCAATTCCAAACCTATCGTTTCTTGGCAAGGTGACTGAATAGGCAGCAGAAGGAAAGGGTGAGATTTCTTTTTCTGAAGCCCTCTGCAGCTGACCCGTTTCACTTGGACTGAGATCTGGTTTTGGAACAGAAGTGACATTTTTTGCCCAGGTGGACATTCAGGGTTCAGACACGACAAGAGACACAACTTTAGCTGCATCCACACCTGGTTGGATATTGCATTATTGTCGTGCTGCAGAAATGCAGATGAGGAACAACCCAGCTGAAAATGATGGAAAATATTAGGCAGTCATTATGCTGTAACTATGATGTGCTGTTGTTAATTCTTCTTGATCTACAGCAGCGATACTCATGTCCCATGAGGGCCACATTCACAGTGCCTATCAGTCAAAAGAGTCACATCTACTTCTGTCCCTAGCATGAGGCAGCAGCTGTGAAAGGTAGAAACCACCTGACTGCCACCACAAACCCCACAATGCCAGGGTCTTCCTTATTCTGCTGACGCATGGGGCGGGTGCCACATTGGGGTCATGGTGTTCAGAAGAGCCACAGGTGGCATGCCCAAGAGCTAACATGTGGCTCCCAAGCTACCACTGAGCATCACTTATTGTATCCAATGACATTCTTTTATGATTTTGATTCCTTTATTCAGTATATTTGTATTTTATTTCTCCTCAATGAGGACTCAAAGTGGCTAACAATATTTGCGGGAGGTGGGGGAGAACTAACCCAGCAACAAACAAGATAGGGACAGGAAGCTTTAAGTTCTCTCCACCAGCTAATCTTCTGCCTGGCTTGAGGTTAAGAGCCGAGTGACAAGGACCCCCCCACCCCACCCCCGTTACAGAGACTGTCAAAACAACCTTGTCCAAACATGTCATTTTCACCTGATTGTTCTCAGAAGGGGGTCATTGAGAGGAAAACAAACTATGTTGTGGAAACCTTTTTCTAAGGACTTTGGCAAAGATCCATCTTCTCCCTGATCTACATCAGACTCTTAAGTGAAATCATCTGCAGTTTTGAGATGAGGGCACCTGTCCCTACACTTGGTCAGCATCTGGTAGCCAAGGTCAAGCAGCTGAGGGAGAGAGCATTCAAAAATTGAACTGAGATAAGACAGAAGACAGATTGATGGTCAGTCAAGGTTGATGTTCGGAAAAGAGACTGGTTCACTAACACAGAATGAGAGAGGAGTAATGCTATAGCCCACTCAGTGAAAAGCCTTTGCGTTAGCCTACCGCCGATGGAAAATCAGTTGGCTCAAAAGGCACAATTACTGGTTTCCATAAGATCCCCTGCCTTCTACCCATTACAACCCAAGGATTGTTATGCAAGAAACTGAAGTCTTGGGAAAATAACCTGAGAAGTTTGCAACATTCCGTCTGAACAGTGCAAAACTTTTTCAGATACCTGGTGCATCTTTCCAAGCTGCTTAGAAAACACAGCAAAACGGGTGCCCCTTTTGTAGGACTATAAAACTCACACGCTGTGCCCCATCATCACAACCACTCTAACATTTGCATTCTCCCACCATAATAAAAGCTGCTATTTTGAGCACAAAGTTCTGAAAAACATTCTTGAAACTCGAGCTTGCTTTACTGGAGTGCCTTGAGTCATCAGCAGCTACAAAAAACAACAAACAAACCCGTGACTGTATGGACGTCAGACATTCAACTGCCTCCAGCTACTAAAGAAACATGCAAACGAAAGGACTTCACTGGATGGTTCGCAGGCTAATCTCGCATTCTGGAAGAATCGGAACATCCAATCCTGTCTGTCTTCTTATTTGCCTTTCAAGATCGTACCAAGAATCTAGCCCATCCGTTTAGTGGTCAGCCCAATGCCCCCATGAGGCCCCCATCCCATACTCAGAGAGGCTCTGTGTTTGAACACAATGGATCCAATTAACAAACAGATGTTGACAGATCTGCCCCTCTCTATGGCTGCACCTTAGAAGATGGAAAATATGCAGCAATGTAGGGTGCAAACTTTTCCAATGCTATACTTTTTCATGGAAAATTGTCCATTCAACATAGCTAAACGTAGTCTGTTTACAGTTTCAGTGCTGTTGCACTACAAAGTTAGATAGGCTAGATGTGTGATTATGAATCATGGACAAACCCCAATGTATTGTCGAAGGCTTTCACGGCCGGATTTAATTGGTTCTGGTGGGTTTTCCGGGCTGTGTGGCCATGGTCTAGTGGATCTTGTTCCTAACATTTCACCTGCATCTGTGGCCAGCATCTTCAGAGGTGTATCACAGAGAAAAGTCTGTTTCACACTGTGTCTAGCGAGAAGGAAAAGTTTAGTGTGGTATATTGTCCATGTCCCAGGGTGGGGAACCAATTATTAAGTGTTTGAGTGGAACTTGCTATGCAAATGTGTGGTTGAGTGGATTGTATAGCAGGTGGGGTTATCAGTCCATTTTTTAAGTATCAGGAGCCACCCCAATGCTTGTACATGGTCCAGAATTGCGCAGGGTACACTTGCCCTCTTTTTGCTAGCAGTACTTAAATGTTGCTAACTTGGTTTAAACATCTGAATTATTTATTTAGTCTTCCAGAATTATTTAGTCTTCCAGAATTTTTTCCCAGAAAACCCATATTACCTGAGATACGGTGGAAGATAACCCAAACCTGGCAGCCTTTATGCCTGTAACTCTTATATCAAGTCCAGATGCAAGGTTACGGCAAATATGCTAGCCAGTTGTGACCACTGAGAAGGTCATTCTAAGAACCTGAGAGCATCTTTTCCAGTGGGAAATCAAGCAGGGATTTGAGGATCTGAGCAAACTGCTGGAATGTCTAGCCTTGTTTGAATGAAGTAGCCGCACAAGCAGCAAGGAATTCTGGGAAGCTGCACGAACATTCTAAAGGTGACAGTTAAAATCCGTTGGTAGTGTTCTGTTGTTCCCTGAGTGAAGAGAAAGGTTGCTCTGTATACTGCTTAACCAATGCTATGTAAAAGTGCTCTGACTAAAAAGATACTGTTTAAGCTTACTAGCAATACCAAAACTGTAACAAACGATGAGCTGTGAATGTAACCGTGTTTATGTGATACTTTGTTGATATACATATATACAGTATATGTTTTCTCTCTCAGTTAAAGCAAAGTTCTCCTTATGTTTATGAACTTCTGAGGTAAAACGGCTGGTCTTTTGAGAGATAACTATTCTAACGTGCCGCACAATCCACATTTCTGCTCCTTACTCTGCATGACAGGATTATAATATAGCTGTTGCCCTTCACAAATAACGAGTAAAAGTGGATGGTGGGTAGAATAATGCCAGATCATCCCAGAAAGATGCCATTTTCAGGATTAGGAGCTAGAACAGTGGTTCTCAACCTTCCTAATGCCATGACCCTTTAATACAGTTCCTCATGTTGTGGTGACCCCCAACCCTAACATTTATCCATTTTACAGATGGAGAACACTGATGCAGAGTCTTAGGCGACCACTGTGAAAGGGTCGTTCGACCCCCAAAGGGGTCCCGACCCACAGGTTGAGAACCACTGAGCTAGAAATATCTCTAAGAACACAAAGGAGGAAGGTTAACTAAACTGTGTGACTGAGCAGCAGGCATCAGTGTAAGTTACATCTGTGTAGGGTAGCTCATATTTCCATAAAACTGCAGTATGGTCAATATCTTGACCAGTGCTGAAGTTCGAAGTTAGACTGTGAAAGAATTTAAAAAAAAACATGTGTCCCAAAATGATTAAGTACTTATCTGATTTCCTGAAACTTTTCAACCTGATCTCACAGATTCCTGCATATTTTGCTTTTTGCAGCTATCAGCCCAGGAGTTTATCTCTGGAGCTGTCCAGGAGACCTCACCTCCTGCTGAGATCATTGCGCAAGAGAGGAAAAGACGCTCCAGGACTGTGTTCTAGTCTGTTGCAAGACTTTTTGAAAACAAGGTAAAAGTTGTTTCTCAAATATTTCCCAGCAGAAAAATGTTGGGCGTGTGTGAAGCACCGTCAAGTCACAGCTAAGTTATGATGACCCCATATGGTTTTCAAGGCAAGAGATGCTCAGAAATGGCTTGAAATTGCCTTTTTCTGCATCACAGCTCTGGACTTCTTTGGTGGCCTCCTATTCAGGTACCAACCAAGGGTGACTTTGCTTAGCTTCAAAGATCTGACAAGATCAGATTAGCCTGGGCTGTCCTTGTCAAGCCAAAACATTGGGTATCCTAAGCAAAGCTAGTATATACACCAACATCTTTGCACACAAACTCCAGGTCACAAAGTGCTCAGGACAGAGAAGCCACCAGATGCTAGGATGGCTCTTTAGACCTGCATGAACAAATCAAGGCTGTCAACAAGAGGCAAAAGACCAGACAAAAAATCAGCCATCCCCATCCAGGGTCAACATACCCACAAACTGGCAACACAGGAGATCTCTTTAGAACAATTTCAGAGATAAACACACGTGCACTCAACCACAATGATAGAAGGTTACTGAATATGGTGAGCTTTAACTGCATGCAATCTTACTAGGGATATCCCTCAATAAAAGCATTTAAGACCCCACAG
Organism: Sphaerodactylus townsendi; assembly: GCF_021028975.2. Classification (NCBI taxonomy): domain Eukaryota; kingdom Metazoa; phylum Chordata; class Lepidosauria; order Squamata; family Sphaerodactylidae; genus Sphaerodactylus; species Sphaerodactylus townsendi. Next base: position 27,271,859 of record NC_059438.1, read on the forward strand.
ACTGGTTTTTGGAGCAGTGCCCAAAGCTGAACTTAATTAATCTGCATTCCAGGAGCCGACCCCTCAGTAAGTTTTACAAACAAAGAGGACCACTTGGCTTCACATCTGTCAATCTTGAGGGAAGAAAATTAAGTGCAACTTATACTCTGCATTTCAGAATAGCAAAAGTTTGCCAACAGGGAATCTGCTTGAGTTTGGCGGTCTTAGCAAGGCATTTGCTCTCATAAGGAAATAGAAATTAAACTTGGGATCTCTGTTTGTTATGATTCTCTCTATCCATCATAATTCTTCTAGAATTATGAACACTGCTTAGTTTTAAAATAGTATCTAAATACTAGTGGTGGGGAAGGTCAGTCAGTGCAGCAAAATGTAATTCTGGTTCCCATCTGTCTGTTTTAATCCTACACTTCCTCCTAGGGGCTCTGGATGGTTTACTTTAGGGGTGGCCAACCTATGATATTCCAGATGTTCACAGACTACAGTTACCATCAGCCCCTGCCTGGCAGATTGACCACCCCTAGTTTACTTGGTTCTCTCCCCCCTGCATTTTATCCTCACAACAACCCTGTGGGTAGGTTCAGCTGAGGAAGAATTACTAGCCCAAGGTCCCCCAGGAAGCTTCTATGGCTGATTGGAGTGATAATTTGAACCTACATCACTCTGTCCTAGTGCAATGCTCACTCTGGTTCTGAAGAATGAAGAATTAATTTGTTTCTCAATATTTCCTGCTGGGGAATATTTGAGAAACAACTGAATTTTCTCCTCTGATCAAATCTGAAGAATGAAGAATCAACAGCTAACTCTGGTTCTGAAGAATGGAGAGACCTCAAAAGATACATATTTTAGCAGTCCTTGTACTATAGCCTGTGACCATGAGGCATAGTTATCAGTTGCAATTCTGCCGGCCCTTTAAAGTGAGGCTTATTTATTAATTTCATTTAAAACATTCTTATGTCATCTTTCCACTCAATTCAGGGCCCCCAAGGCAGCAAACATTAAGACAAAATGCACTTGTGGGAAAAGCCACTAACACAGCGCTTGGTTTGAACATGTTTGTAAACAAAGGAAGTCAGTCTGGGCACAGTGTTCTCCCCCAGATTGCTCATATCAAGGACAGGCACAAAGTTAACCTAGGCCCTGACCCAAACCACGGTGGAGTTGAGACCATTCTAAATTTAGCATCACATGGAACAGCTGCTTCCTCCCAGACAACGCAATCAGGGTTGGAAGGGAAACTGGCTCATCCCCAGAAAGACCAAGACTCACTCCAAAAGATCTCCCAGAAGTTTCTAGTAAACAAAGCTGGTTTCCAAAGTGCTAGCTGTAACCACAATCTTCCTTGTTCCAGTTTTACCTTCTGAACTCTTCCCAAACTAGGCCTTTTACACAACTTTTTACTTATCTACCTAGTGCATTTTAAAAAACCCCACCCTTCTTCCAAACAGCTTGGGGTGGTGTACATCTATTAGTCTACCATCACAATTCTATCCTGCCTTTCCTTGTGCAGCTTATTGTAGTATACGTGGCTGTCCCTTCCCCCTTTTATTCCCACATCAACACTGTGGGGTAGGCAAGACAGAGAGTGTGATAGCCCCAAGGTCAGCCCGCACACTTTATGCCAGAGGGAGGATTCAAACCCAGGACTCCAAAATCCTAGTATGACAATCTAATTGATATACCACATTAGCTCTCATTAGTCAGTGAAAGAAACATGACTGCTGTTTCATGGCAGTAAAATTTCTTCTCAAGCACTCTTCTGCCAAAACTTATTTCCTCTTCCAGATGTGACCAACACCCTGGTCATTTACTTGTGATGGATCCCATGAGCTTCCCATGATTTATGTATCTACTTTACCTGTTTAGTGTGGACAGTAAATAATTTGGCAAATACCTCACTAAAGGGAAAAGTGGATAGAATGTTTAATTCTAGAGGTACACCAAAAACAGCATTAATTTCAATATTTAAAGGATATATTCCAACTGGTCTAAGTGGCGAAGGCATATTATCAGATGAATTGGCTGAAGCATCTCACATTTACTGTAGCTGAATGAATTTTCGCCTCTGATCAAATCTTGTTTTGTTCTCTAAGTTTTAATACTTTGCATATTCCACCCCGAGTTACTTGTTAAATTTGCCTCGCCATCTCATGGCTTCCTGTGCTAGATTAGATCTTCATTCTATCCAAATTCTCACGTCTATGCTAGGTGAACTCTTATGACTGGATCTTGTTTTATTTATAATTTACAATCTGCTTTTCCTGCTGAGATTTGAGGATTAAAAAAACATAAAAACGATGCAAACAGACGGCACAGGACATTGAGTAAATAACAGGACTAAGATTACAAAATTTAGGAAGCAACACAGACAAAGAGATCGGTCTAAGACATGACATGCCATAAAACAATGCAGAAAATGGATTGCAAAGGTAGAAGAAAATGGCATCAAAAGCACAAATGATACACACAATAAATAGGGCAACTGACTAAAATCCTGTTCCATTAGAAAAGTGTCTTCCTTGAATATCCTTTTGTGCTATAGCATTGTTTCCTTTCATAAAAGTGCCCTCCTGAACATCTTGCACATTCTACAGAAGGATGGAAGTGTGGAAGTCTGTTTATAACATCTCCCACTCGTCTTCCGCTGGATATCCAAGCCAGATCAATTGTGTACATTTCTAAGCCTCCACAGCAGTGAGCTCTGACTCACAAAAGCTCATGCAAAAAAAAATTTGGTTCATTTTTAAGAGGCTGCTGAACCTCAGACTCAGGGCAACTCTTAAGACATTCTGCAATCAGCTCACTCCCATGGGCTGGTACAAGATATAACCCAATAGCTGGCGCTCAAAACTCCCAAAATAATAGTTGCTTATTTTGGACCAGGAATTAGTGCAATTTTTGAGACTCCCCAAAGATCTTCATCAGTCTAGATGTTAAGGAACAAAGGAAAGAGCGGGCTAAAAGAAGAGAACTGGTTTGTTTTATGTCCCGATGAAGTATTCTATGGAACTCAAAAATGTTGTGCTCGTTCTTTTGTGATGTTTTGATTGGCACTAGACTGCGACTATTTATGGAAGATTGCAGCGGACCAGCATACAAACATTGCCTAGTTTGGCTGATGCTCAACAGGTCAGGCTCTCTAAATGCTCAGCACAAATCGAGCAACTGCTGATTCCGATTCTCAATAAAGAACAAGCCATTCTGTAAAGGCTTCAGGTGCCACTGGGCACGGAAAATCCGTAAGGATGTTTGCTGGGAAGCTGCTCATAATTTCCCAAAGGGATGCTTCATCTTAGCATGGGAAGTCAACACACACCCAGCCATAATTTGATTCATGATGTGGGCGAGGGACTGACACATTTTGTGCTTCTCTGGCCCTGCCTGCCCCAATCTTCCACCCAGGGAGGCCTGAACTTTAAGGCCAAGAGAATCCCCAAAGGAGCACCTATGCTTAAACTGCAGCAGCTCAAAGCATTTAGACATGTAGCCCTTGCAAAATGAACATGCTCATTCTTAATGGGGGCAAGTCTTGAAAGGAGGCATTTAGGGTTTCCTCCCCACAGCTCCTGACAGTCAACAGAAGAGAATAGTTTTATATTGCAGTGCCCTAACCATGAAACAAACCAGTTCTCTCTCCCAGGCCCTTAAAAAAGGAATACTAATATTAAGAAATTGGCTGACAGCCATTAGTCATAGGGATCTTGGTGACTGTATGACAGAGGAGTGCACGTTGTATGCACAAATCAAAAATATAAACACATAAATAGAGTTGCTTTCTCTGGACTGTTGTTTTTAGATCCTGCTCTTATACTTGCAGCTGTGTGTGTGTATGGGGGGCGGGGGCATTTGATGCATACTTGACAGATTGTTAAAAAGTCTAATGCATTTACTGTGGCTGCAGTTTCCATGAGGCATGTACCTGTGCCATAGCAAATCCACTAGCCCTTCAGGTACCGGATGGAGTATAACCAACAAAAAGGCCCAGGAACATACTCCGCATATACTCTGCAACCCTCACTCCAGAAGGAAAAAGAGGATGGCCTGCTCTCTGCACAGGCTCAAGGGCTCCCTCACTCCCAGACAATAAGGGCTGTTTCTGTGGAATACAGTGCCTCGGAGTGGGGTGAAGTCTCCTTCTTTGGAGGTTTTTAAACAGAGGCATCCGTCAAGGGTGCTTTGATCGTGGGTTCCTGCTTGACATGGGGTTGAACTGGATGACCCTTGTGGTCTCTTCCAACTCTATGATTCCATAAAGCAAAAAAAAAAAAAAAAGGATGGAAGAATCACTTGCACACGCTCAGGAGCAACAGGTCTCACTTGAGAAAAAAAGAGATGTCCGGAGCTCCAAACAGAGCCAAAAACAGAAGAAAGATAAAGGTACCCCCTCCACTTTGCTTGTGTTGAAAGAAAGAAAGAAAGAAAGAAAGAAAGAAAGAAAGAAAGAAAGAAAGAAAGAAAGAAAGAAAGAAAGAAAGAAAGAAAGAAAGAAAGAAAGACTTTTCCCCCGGCGCTCTGCACGTGCTCAAGAAGCCGCCGGTCCCCGCTCTCTACCCTCCAGGCCCTGCCCTTGGTGGCTGCCCCGTCCCGCGTCTCTCACCGGCAAAGGCGCGGCCAGTAAGCGGTGCATGGCCGGCAGCTGGGCGGCGAGGGGGAGCGCTTCCAGCACGGGCTGCACGGGCGCCCGCCGCGGCTCCGGGAAGGCGGCGCACGAAAAAGGGTCCGAGTCCTCCAGGAACTGCAGCCGGCAGAGCACCGAGCCCGGCGCCGCCTCCATGCCTGGAGGCTCCCCCATAGCGGCGGCGGGGCCAGCAGCGGCACCGCCGGCTGATCAGCCAAGCGAAAGCGGCCGCACTAGGGAGCCCCGGCGAGGGGAAGGGAAAGGGGAAGCGCCGCGGCCAAAGAGAAGCGGTCAGGGCGAGTTACAACACTTCCGGCTCTCCTTCGCAGCCTTTGGTCTGTTAGGCGGTCGGAGCGCTCGTCCGAAATGAGCAGCGGACGGGAGGAACTTTAGTAACACGCGAGTGGGAGGGAGCAAAATGGTAGGAGTGACGGAAGGCACCCCTTGAGTTTTGGAACTGCTCGGCTCGGTTGGAAGACTCCCCGCACGTAGAAAGCAAGCACCGCAGCGCTCGATGGAAAAGCAGAGAGAGAACTTGGAACCGTCCCGCTTGCTGCGCTGTTTCCAAGGAGATGAGATTTATTGTTATTATATACAAAAGAGCCCCCTGTGGTGCACGTTTGCTTGCTATAGAAGGCACTGAACACTTAGGAGCCCTTTTTTGTGCTTAAAAAAGAGGATCGGATTGATTGTAATGAAAGGGAGTGTTTTTTTAAAAAAAACTGCTCTCTTCTAAGCTACTGGGTTTATATTGACCTAACCATGAAATCCCTCCCCTAGGCCCTTAAAAAAGGGATAGGAATATTAAGGAGTTGGTTGATACTAGTATTAAGGAGCTCTCGCTCTCTCGCTCTGACAATTTGAATTTTTCTCAAAAATTTCTGTACAGTCCCACTCAGGAAGTCAGTAACTGCAATTGTCAACCAGAAGTCTAGTGAGAGAACTATAAACCATGCTGCTCTTTGAGACTAAAGGGCATGGCCAAAAGCAGAGATCCTGCCCCTTTACCTCCTAAATTGGGAAGGGGCGGGCCTTTGATCTTGATGCGCGGAGGAAATCTACTTCAGTTTGGAGAATCCAGGCAGGATTCGTGTGATACGAAGGAAGGCGGGGAGCTCAGAGCGGGTTAGGGAGCAAATGGTCAAGGGCAGGGGTAGGGAACCTTTAACACTCAAAGAGCCATTTGGACCCGTTTTCCACGGGAAAAGAAAACACTTGGAGCCGCAAATAATTTTTGACATTTAAAATAAAGATAACACTATATATATATTGGTTTTTTTCCTACCTTTTACTCTGCACATTCTGAGAAGCACATGGATGTGCCTGCCCTGCTGCCTGCAGGGCGGGCAAGGATGAAGCCGGCGGCTCGGCCTCACCGGCCATCCGGAAAGCGCCCACCCCGCTCCAACGGGGCGGGCGAGAGGGGAAGCCCGCGGCACGGCCCAGCTGACCGTGGGCAGTTGGTGCGCCCGCCCTACTGCCTGCAGGGCGGGCAAGGATGGGGCCGGCGGCTTGGCTCATGGAGCCGCAGTGCAAGGGCAGAAGAGCCACATGCGGCTCTCGAGCCGCAGGTTCCCTACCCCTGGTCAAGGGCATCTTTGGAACCCTATCCCGGTGGCAACTGACCTACAGGAAGTATTAAGCCAACACTTTCCCACTTTTTGCTTTTATCAATGATTAAAATATTTTTTTCTATAAACTGGTCAGCCAATTCATTTTTACTGTTTTTTAAGTATGTCAATTTAGCTAATAGAATCCAGCCAATCAACGTCTTCTAAGCTGCAGTACCAAAGGGAGGGAGGGTCTAATTTTTCCCCCAAGAAAAGGCCAGGCCAGTGATAAGCTGTCCTTCAAGGGACTCAAAGCATGGTGAAGTGGTTAAGAGTGGTGGATTCTAACCTGGAGGATTGGGTTTGATTCCCCACTCCTGCACATTAGGGGCAGACTCTTATCTGGTGAACCAGATTTGTTTCCGCACTCCTCCATTCCTGTTAGGTGATCTTGGGTTAGTCACAGTTCTCTCAGAACTCTCTCAGCCCCACCTGCCTTCAAGGTGTCTGTTGTGGGGAGTTTGTAAGCTGCCTTGAATCTCCTTACAGGAGAGAAAAACGGGGTATAAATCCAAACTCTTCTTCTTCCTCTTCTTCTTAGTGGCTTGCAACATATACAGAGAAATCAAGTGCACATTGTACACAGATTGTACATTGGTTTGTAGATTGTAACTGGTGAACAGGGATATTGCTTGAGAGAGGAGAGGAAAGGGGAAAGTGGTAGAAATATTAGGTGTGAAGCTAATCATAACAGTTTAAAGCTCTTTGAGTGTCTGCAACAAGATAGCACTTACCAACAGCAGATGCTGACATAGGTCAGAAGTCCAAGACAAGCAGACAAGCAAGGGGATAAGTTTAAGTGAAAATGTACAGATAGGATTATATAGTCTGGTTAAACATGGCAAGAATACTTGATCAGTGGCCACCAGGTGGCAGAGTGGCCTAAGCGAAAAATCAGGAAAGACGCCAGCAAATGATTCCCCTACCAGGGGTCTGCAACCTGCTGCTCTCCAGATGTTCATGGACTACAAATCCCATCAACCCCTGCCAGCATGGCCAATTGACTATCCCCATGTCTTTTCAGTGGAAGGATTAAATGCAATTTTGTGCCCTCCCCCCCCCCCCCAAAAAAGTACACAAATGTATTTGGGATATATACACCACCCCACAGCAAATGTAATGCATCTCAAGATAGTTAAATCTGATTTTGGTAGGTAAAGTCAGTGCATTCCACAACTCCCAGAGACTTAGAATCATAGAGTTGGAAGAGACCCCAAGGGCCATCAAGTCCAACCCCCTGCAATGCAGGAACACAAAACACTTGTGATATCCAACATTTACAGTCGCCACATGTCGGGGAATGTTCCTTTTGTTAAGATTTTTGGGAAGATTTAATAAAAACTAGCTCTGTGGCCCATTGACAGGTCACACTCCTGGGAAAAGAGAGAGGGACTGTCTCTTTTCTAGAGCATGATATGATGTCCCTGGATCCGTGTTGTCTGGGATTACTCATCAGATTGTCTAAAAAATCCCAGTACCCCACTTCCAAATTCCATTCTTCAGGCCAAAAAAAGCTCTCTAATCAAACATTCAGTTGATTTTACCTGGTGGTGTTTTATGTCTTTAGTGGCGGAGGACACAGTTTACTAATGTCTTGAAAGCATGATGCTGTAGAGCCACTTCTGTATGCTTTTTGCCACCCAAAGTATGACTGGGGAGAAATTTCATCCCATGAAATGGGCTCTGCCAACCCCTATTCACTCCTAACTCAGCAGTTGCATTCTAAAAAGATAGCAATGTGTTTCCCTTTAAAGTGCCCCAAGAGTCCTGTTGATTTCTGGAATGACACATTTGGAGTCTTGCTTTCTTTCCTTCCCCTGCAAAGGAGTTGTCCAGATGATCTGTACTATTACCAAGGACTGTTGAAGAGGTTGTTTCTTCAAGTGGGGTAGCCAATGTAGACAAATCAACAAGGAGAAGATTTATTCATTTACTTATGATATGTATAGTTTACCTTTAACACTGGGACTCCACGTGGATTACACAGTGTAAAGTGACATAATTCAATAGGATGACATGCCGGTAAGCAATGTAACAGGACTGGGATGACAGACATTTGAAAGAAAGCATAACGTAATAGGTATGCTACAGTGTGTAGATACAATGATGAAAATGGTATTATATAGGAGGACAGGTTAGGCTTGCCAGGACCAGGTTGGGAAATTTCCAGAGATTTTGAGGTGGAGCCTGGGGAGAAGGCAGGGTTTGGAGAGGTGTGGCACCTCAGTGGGGTATAATTCCATAGAGTCCACCCTCTGAATCAGCCATTTTCTCTAATTAAACTGTTCTCTGTAGTCTGGAGATGAATTGTCATTCCAGGAGATCTCCAAATCCCACCTGCAGGTTGTGTTGGGTATAGATATCTATTAACAGTGTAGAACAGAAGAGACAGATTCTCAGTTGCCTTTTATAAATGAGTTCACTAACTATAAGGGAAGGTTACATGAAGATAAAATAAGAAATCCTTTCTTTCCTGTTACACATCTACATTACTATATGTGTGGTTACATCTTGCTACCTATCTGCTGTCTCACATGATGTGTACCTCAAAGTTAACAGAGTTAACTTTATAATTTAGGATGTATGCGCTCACTAGTATATAAGCAATGGCTATCTCACTGACCAATAGCTAATCAATAGACCAGGTCATAAACAGTGACTTCAGCAACTTGTTTACATATGAACAGTTAACCCTTTTATAACAGGGGCCCCTTCCACACATGCAGAATAATCCACTTTCAATCCACTTTCAATGCATTTTGCAGTGGAATAGCAAAATACAGTGGCAAACAATTGTGAAAGTGGATTGAAAGTGCATTATTCTGCATATGTGGAAGGGGCCTGAGTTATGACAGACACTTGCAAAATCCCAACAGGTTGGCAGTCCTGGGAGAGACATAATCTAGCTACCCCAGACACTTAGATGGCCCACAAAGACACACACACACACACACACACACACACACACACACAATCACTCACTCACTCACTCACTCACTCACTCACTCACTCACTCACTCACTCACTCACTCACTCACTCACTCCCCTAGAGTTTTTCATAAGTTGTTTTGGCTGCAGTGTCCTTCTGATCCTCAGCCACTGGACTCAAATCCATTGATTTCATTGGGCTCAGATGTGATGCCTGAACTTGCAGAAAAGAATTACAGGAGTCAGCTCTTTTCTTCTTTAGCAACTCTTTTCCAGAGATGGAATAAAATCCAACAGAAGTCATAAATATTGGGTTTTGCTAATGATCAGCCACGCTTGCCACGGCCGGAAACTTGCGCTTATTCCATGAGTCATTTGCTAAGCTGCCAGGCCCACGTGGAGCAAGCTGCCTGTGAAAGAATCCCAATTCTGGGAACCCCAACCAAATCATAATATTTGTTTTGGGGGCTTTTTTGTGATGTGATAAATTTCCCATTTTATTTTGGCTCTCTGCATAGCCTCCAGGAAGCCAAAAAAACAACAGCCGCTAATTATACTTCCCTTTGCCATCATTACCAAGCCATCTGGAATATCTTTGCGATGTGGCAGTGTGTTCAACGGCCTTTCTGAATGGATGGATGGAAGGATAGGGGAGAACAGGACTTGGTGGAGACAGAGGGGCTGGACTGGCCTGGATGCTAAAAGTCCTTTACCGGTCTGCCTGTTATTGGATGGGCTTTTTCCTTTCTATTGCTTTGGGACGAAGGTTGGGCACTTCCTCCACCATTTGGGGGCACATCTCCCTGGATGAAGGACGATTTTTCTCCCTCTGCCCCATGGCTGTTCTCCACCCATGCAGCAGAGGGGTGGTCGATCCAGATCCATTTTGTCTGGATATCTCTCAAGCCAGAGATGGAAAAGGAGCTGCTCCCCAAGGCAAAGACCGACACTTTATGAATTCAGAAGTGCCTTCCGTGTGCATCAGCAAGGAAGTCATGAATCTTTTTACTAGTTTGGTCTGAAAGTATCCTCGTATCCTCGGAGTTGCATCTTGGTGAGGGTGGATCAAGCCCCAACTGCTGGGATTGATGCAATTCCAGGGAAACTAACTTCAGGTAGGTCAGTGCCTTGGTGAACAGGAACATACTGTCTGTCTTTGAGGGTTTATTTGCATGTATACAGATGAAATGGGTGTGTGTGTGTTTCAGGTTATGAAGTGAGTCCAGGAATTTAGGGAAAGTGTTGGTTCTGTATGTATCAACTGTTCAAGTGACCAGATTGAAAAGGAGCTATACCATTCCTTGGAACAAACTAATAGCTGCGCAATAAACTAAAGGCACCATTTTCTCCTTGGACCTGGGCCTTTCGCTTAAGGCAAACCCTGCTGTGGTGTCTTTAGAGAGAAAGATCAGCCACTGTTTCTTGCTTATGCTATGGATCTTCAGTAGATCTTCTATCCCCCCCCCACACACACACACACAGATAAACCACTGATACACAGAAAAATCCCTGAAGTAGAGGTTGGGCTGCACTGTCCAGAAATGCCTGTGCATCCCCAGCGACAGACTATTTTTAATCTAGATGGTTTTTGTAACAGACATTAATTGAAAGCAGCCACTCATCTTAGACATATTATGTGTCTGTGTGTTAGGGGCGGGGGAGAAGAAGCATTTGGCTTTATATTCTCCCTTTCTCTTCTATAAGGAGACTCAAAGGGGCTTACAATCTCCTTTCCTTCCCCTCCCCACAATAAACACCCTGTGAGGTGGGTGGGGCTGAGAGAGCTCCGAAGAATGGTCCAGAGGTGGGATCCAGCAGGTTCTCACAGGTTCCCGAGAGTAGGTTACTAATTATTTGTGTGTGCCGAGAGGGGGTTACTAATTGGTGATTTTGCCACGTGTTTTTTTGCCTTAGTTACGTCCTCCTCTCAGCAGTAGCGCGCAGAACTTGAAGCAGTCTAGCAGGAGGTGCACCGGAGTGCGTGGCAGCCTGTGCCTGCGTGCATTTGTTTCCCGCCCAAGGACCGGCGCAGAGGCACAGCCCTGCCCAGGAATGCCCCGCCCCTGGAATGCCTGGCCACGCCCCATCGTACCCCGCCCAGCCCCATTGGTGCTACGCCACAGTTTGGATCCCACCACCATGGGAACCTGTTACTAAAATGTTTGGATCCCACCACTGATGGTGACTAGCCCAAGGTCACTCAGTTGGCATGTGTTGGAGTGCACAAGCTAATCTGGTTCCCCAGATAAGCCTCCACAGCTCAAGTGGCAGAGCAGGGAATCAAACCCGGTTCTCCAGATTAGAGTGCACCTGCTCTTAACCACTACACCACACTGGCTCTCAGCGCAGAGAGAGCTGTAAGGTGTTCTCCTGGCCCAGCCCTGCCCTGCGCAAAATCCAGACATAAAATAAAAAATGAGGCAAAAGTACAAGTTTCCGAGTTCATCAGGACTCTTTAGTGAGCCAAATAATGAAACAACAGTGATTTGGGGGTGCTGTACATGGGAAAAGATAAATCACTAAAGGGCATGCCTAAACTGCCCTCCCCTTACCATCTAAGCCCAGTTCTTGTCTTTCTCGCATCATTAGAAGGCTTGGGGGCCACTCCACAGCTGCTTAGCTTGGTCAATGACTGAGCTGGCTTGATCACCTTTGAACCAATAGGTGCATGGCAAATGGGGAAAGGAAATCTGACCTGGGCTTGGAGCCAAAAACTCCCACTAACATTGCCAACCCTGGGGACTGAGGGCTGATATTACCACTGATCATCAGACTGGAGATTGTCAATTCCCCTGGAAAAATTGGCAACTTCACAGGGTTTTTTTTAATGGAATTATACCCCACTGAGGTCCGTCCTCTATCCTCCCTGGCTCCAACTCCATACCTCCTGGGATTTCTGAACCTGCAACTGGCAACCATACAGTTCCCAATCTTGTTCAAGGTAGATGAAGACCTGAATTGCTACAAAGGCCTGTAGGGGGAGATGGTGTCTTTTCTGGAGAACAGCAGCAACCACCTTGTCATGAAGCTGGAAACCTTGCCTACCTGGGTTCTACGGGGTGAAGCCAGGAACATAACTTGCACAACAAATTTGTGTAAAATAGAATTTCTTTAATGCGGAACTCTGCGCAGTACTGAACAGCATAGTAAAGTGATTGTGGTGGGTTTTCTGGGCTGTGTGGCCGTGGTCTTGTAGATCTTGTACCTAACATTTCAGCTGCATCTGTGGCTGGCATTTTCAGAGGTGTATCACAGAGGGAAGTCTGTTACACACTGTGTCCAATTAGCTTCAAGGCAGTAACAGACTTCCCTCTGTGATACGCCTCTGAAGATGCCAGCCACAGATGCAGGCGAAACGTTAAGTACAAGATCTACCAGAGCATGGCCACACAGCCTGGAAAACCCACAACAAACCCAGTTGAATTGGGCCGTGAAAGCCTTCGACAATACATTGAACATAGCAAAGGTTTATATTGCTAACCCACAGGTATAAAAGCAAACAGAAACTGGTAAAGCAGAATATCTCTACTAAGTTCTCTTTAGAGTTCCATTGAATAACTTATTCTTGCTGGTACTTAGTCTATTTGTGTATGTCTGGCTCTGCCTCCCATAGCAGCTGTTTTGGGATTGATGGTACCTCCAGTGGCAGCCATTTAGTGGTTGCACCCACCGCTCAGTGTCAAAATTCCAAAGGTGTTCACAGGCTCAATAAGGTTAGGGTCCCATGCCTATAGGTCCATCCATAAAAGCAGCCATTTCCTCCAGGAAAACCCACCTCTGTAGCCTGGAGAATAAGAGATCTCCAGGCCCCGCCTGGAGTTTGGCAACCCAATTGGGGAGAGCTATTCGCAGAAGGTAGGGCACACTGAGCAATAGCTCATATAAACACCTCTCCTCATGATTCCTAGATTGACAGAGGAGAGCATGTGACAGCACCCTGCCTCTGCGGAAAGATATCATTATCGGGAGGGTGAAATTCCAGCTCCCTATGACAACCGCTTCTATCCATTCCGGTTGCTGAGACTCTTTCATCCACCCATCCCTTTCCCCATTAAAAATTCCACTGCTGTCTGCTGCTGTCCTGTGGAAGTAGAGAGGTTGTCCTTTTCCCAAAAGCAAATAAAAAATTTTGAGAGGAAAAAACAAAACGTCAACAGCAGCCAAGGGTGGGGTATCATTTGTAACTCATGCATTTTGAGGCAGGAACTAGTAGCAGGCAGGTAATGAATTAGCACGCCAGTGGAAGTCAATGGGGTGAAATTCTTAGAGCAGGAGTGTCCAACTCTTGCCCTCCAGGTGTTAATGAACTATGATTCTCATGAGCCCCTGCCAGCACCATGCTCTGGAGGGCCAGAGGACACTCCTGACTTAAAGTGTAGAATGCAGGCTGGGGAGGTCTGTGTTCAGATCCTCACTCTGCCTTGAAGCTCACTGGTTGAACCAGTCCTCTTATCTCCCTCAGCCTACCTCACAGGGAAAATGTGAAGAAAAATAGGCTAAAGGGGGAAACGCAGATAGTCACTATCTTGTCAAAAGAAGGATGGGATAAAAGCACATGCAGATAGAAACCACTAGAGACCTCTGAAACCACTTGGTTTACCTCTGAAAGATTTGGCAACTGAAATAAAAGTCACAAAAATGTATCTGTTTAGTACATTTTTATCCCACCCTTCCTGGAAGGAACTCAGAGTGACATTTGTGGTTCTCCCTTCCTTCATTTTAATGTTTGCAATAACCCTGTAAAAGTAGGTCACGCTGAGACACAGGCTGAGAGACTGGCCCAAGATCACCCAGCAGGTATCATGTGGAGGAGTGAAGATTCAAACCCAGTTCTCTAGATTAGAATCTGCTGCTCTTAACCGCTACACCACAGGGGTTCTCTCTACACCACACAGGGCTCCCCCCCCCCCCACAGTTATGCCGCCGAAGAGGAGGGGATCACCTTAAATTCACGTACAATTATGTCTAGTAACAATCTGTGTTGTGTATAAAATTCATTTTAATGGCAGAGGTAATTTTACAATCAGGGTCATCTTCCTTTTGAGTAAATATGGCACATGAGTAGAAAAGAATGCAGTGAAAGCAGGATTATATATACAACAAACAGATAATACAGAATATACACAGAGATATAGCCAGCTAGAGCCAGCATGGTATAGTAGTGGTTAAGAGTGGTGGCCTCTAAGCTGGAGAATTGGGCTCAATTCCCCACTTTTCCACACAAAAGCCTGCTGGGCCGATCATAGTTCTCTCAGAAATCTCTCAGCCCATGCAGAGGCATGCAATGGCAAACCACCTCCAAACGTCCCTTGCCTTAAAAACCTTACGGGTCACCATAAATTAGCAGTGACCTGTTGGCAGAATCACACACACCAGCCAGCTGTGGTGCATTTGGATGCACAGAAGACATACTGGAAATAATAGCCCATCATAAATTTGGGGAGTGGCCTGCTAGCCCAGTCATATTAGAGCTTGAAAGCTAAGCAGGGTTGACCTCAGTTAGTTCTTGGACGGCAAACCACCAAGAAAGGCCAGGGTTGCTATATGCAGAGGGAGGCAAAGGCAAACCACCTCTTGCCTGGAAGCCCCTCTTCCTGGTCCAGAGGTTGCCATGGCAGCACACAATTATTATTATGAATTTGGCTGTTGATTCTTGCTAAAACTATACTCTGATTTGAGGAGCGCTCAACAGACATCTGGATGTGCTGGCCAGGAAAGTCTGCAAGCGTTGCAACTTGTAGGAAGAAGAATTATTTAGAGTGGGTCTCTAGACCACCTCGTTCCTCTTTCTTCACATTCCATGGTGCCCTCCTTTTTCTCTCTGATCCTGCTTTTGCGCAAAATAGCCTATCCCCTTGGACAAAGTTCTGGTGTCATTTTTGAGAGCTGCCAGCCATGTAAATCTTATCTCCTCTTCCTAGCCCTGAAACGGCGGCTGGGTTCCCAATGAGCAAGTAGCTCAGTCTAATGCTTGAGGCTTAGCAGTATCCAACGTAGCAGAGCAGATGTCTGAGGGACTGTTGGTTGATTTCCTGTCGGCAGCTGTGCCGTTCAGATTCACCGATAACTACATGGTTTAGGAAAAAAACAAATTAGCAATGAGCGGACTCTGTAGCTCCCTTCTGAGTGAGTCACCTGTGGCTGCTCCTTTGAAGAATCCTGGCAGCAGGGATTCACTTTCTCCATTTGCTCAGTGAAATCAGTAAACAGAGCAGGACAGGGTGTCCCTTTTCTTTCTCTACCATGAGAGGAAAGAGATTGCAGCTCCTCTCACTCTGGCCCAGACTGATTAAGAGCATTACGGATTTTGATGAGAGCCTAACCTGTTGTTGTAATATATATTGCCCAGGAACCAGGAATGGATTGGCTGTTTAAATTGCTGGGAATTCCTGGTAGGCTGCTGTTGCTGCTCTGGAGGGTTACTGGGAACCGCTGAGAAGCCACTCAAGTGGAAATGCAGGGGCCACTTGGTTCTGACCTTAGGGTAAAATGTGGTACAATAGCGCTTGCAGGCACCTGTTTCTACCATGGAGATACATATGGAATTTAGAGTGCTGGCCAACTGCTCCTCTCACTTGTAGAGTTCTACAAGGCAGAGAAAGAGAACTGGTAAGTCACCTTATCCAAGATGTTCAAAAGTACACGGCAGGGGCCTACTTCCAGCAATCAGTTACTTGTTGCAATTGTGTTCAGTCTGCTCAGTGTACACATCCAGGTGGAAACTGGAAAGCTTCAAAAATCACAACTGATCTCCAGAGATGAATTCCCCTGGAGAAAATGGCTGCTTTGGAGGGTTTTGCGTTTCCACTGAGTTTTCTCCCTCCCTCAACTTTGTCTTCCCAATGGTACTGCCCCCAAATCTCCTGTCTATTGCAAATTCACACACACACACACACGCACCAGTTATTAAAACTGGTTCTGACCAATGCAGTCATTTTACCTATGCAAACTCAGCCTTTGCTTTGGCGTCTTTGCAGGGTAAAACAATTCCTCAGCACATGAATGATCAGTGTATGATCTATACTTAATTTTTAAGTGTTTTTATTAGCTACATTATATAATGAGTGACATAAAAACAACATAAAAACATTTCATTATGACAAACAATTAAGGGAAAAGGTTACATTAAATGGTGAACAGCATAGAAGCTACATGCAAACCATTAATTATTGACATAATTGTTAACATACAGTTAGGAGAGATGGAGAGGATTGAAGAGGAGAAATACCTCTAGACGCTGAGATCTAGGTTAGCGAGCTCTGGCTTTGAAAATACCTGAGATTGTGGGTAGTTTGTGGAGAGGGGAGGGAGATCAATAGGGATGCATGACTCTACTCTGCAGTTGCCCAGCTGAAACATTGCTCTCAGGACTGGAAATATTTTGTCACAAGCCCCCATAATCTGACCATCAAGCCACCAGAAAAACAAGCTGACTTACGGAGTGGAGCATGTCCTAATTCTGGAGCAACCTACTAAACAACAGTCCCCCAGAGTCTGGTCTGCTGAACCAGCCGGCATCTGGGACCAGACAAGCTGTCCTTCTATCCCCGAATAGCCCTTTGCATTAATGTGACCCCCCAGTGAGCAGGAAAAGCAGCTCAGCAGGGGCCAAAGATGGTTTATAGTCTGCAAGAGGAACATTTTTTCCACTGTTTTTTGGATATAGTTGAGACAGGAGGGAGGGAGGAGGAGGAAAGATGCTCAAAACCTTTCTCTCTAAATGACTTGCTGAAAACATCTCCTGCGCAAGCTCAGATGATCCATAAAAGCTACAAGAAAAGGAAGAGAACCTACTGAGCTTCCTACTAAATCTCCAGGAATTTCGAAGCTGGAAATCCTATTCCTTGGGCTTAAAAACTCTCTCTCATTTGCTCCTCCAGAAGGCCCTGTTGGAGGTCAGCCACATCCCACAGAAATGTATGGAAAGAGTGGCAGCAGAGGCAAAGATACTTATTTGCCCACCACGAATATTCCCATGTTGGGCAGCCAGAATTGTTCCTGTGTACCAGCATGGGTTTTCAACTATCGAGGGGGGAAAATTACAAACACATAATGCCATAAGTAGAGGCCACTGTGCATATTCCCATGTTGGGTGGCCTGAAATGTTTCTGTGGGGTTTCAGCTATTGAGGGGGCAGCAGCGGGCAGGCGCACCCTCTTTCCTCTTCAGTCTTGTGCAGCACATCGGCGCTAACGGTAGCAGAAGGAGAGCAGAGCTTTGGCATCCTGTGATCAGAAGAGAAGCCCTGTTTAAACAAAACAACAAATCACCACCTAGCATCTGAGGCCGGTTCTATGATCAGTGGTGACGCTACCATCCATGGCAGTGCCCCACTAAAAAAGGGGGGCAACCCTAACTCAAAAAAAGTCCAGCCCCCGGTATTTAAGCCTGGAGACCTACTCTGTGGGCCCTCTGATTCTATGAGTATCCTTTCCAGACTAAGGCACTGCAGAGGTAGCTCCATTCCTCTTTGCTGAGCAAGCCAGCGAGGTGTAGTGGTAAAGAGCAGGTGGATTCTAATCTGGAGAACCAGATTCGATTCCCTGCTCCTACACAGAGGCAGAGGCTTATCTGGTGAACCATATGTGTTTCCGCACTCCTACATTCCAGCTGGGTGACCTTGGGCTAGCCCCAGTTCTTTGGAACTCTCTCAGCCCCACTTACCTCACAAGGTGCCTGTTGTGGGGAGAGGAAGGGAAAGGAGCTTGTAGGCCACCTTGAGTCTCCTTACAGGAGAGAAAGGCAGGGTATAAATCTAAACTCCTTCTCCTTCCACTCCTCCTTCTAGGCCACTGGACACTCTGCAGCTCCAGACATTTCAAGTCAGAAGGATCTGAAGGCACAGGGGTCCTTTTCATAGCTGGGAAACAAAGGCGGAAACCGCACGGGCCAAAAACAGCAGTGTGAAAATGGTGTGAAACGGTGTAAAAGAGTTTTAAATGGTGTAAAAGGGTTTGCACTGTTTTCACACCATTTTCACACCACTGTTTTTGGCCCGTGCGGAATCCGCCAAATAGGAAGGGAATGTGGAAGTGGAGGGATCTCCAAATTAGGAAGCACAAGAACACCAGGGATCCTTTAGTACCCTATGCTTGAATGGTTAGACCCAACAAGCCTCCCCCTCATCCCCTCCTGCCTCACCTATCCTCCTGCATCAGCTGTGGATACCCTGGTCATTACTCTGATATACAAATCATAATACTATAAGCATACTTTGGCAACCTGACATCATATGCAGTGTAGTGGTTAGAGTGTTGGACTAGGATCTAGGAGACATAGATTTGAATCCCTTCTCTGCCAAGGAAACTTACTGGGTAACGCTGAGCCAGTCACACACACTCGACCTAACTTACCTCACAGGATTGTTGTGAGGACAAACATGGAGGAGAGAATGATATAGGGCAGACTAAGGCTACTTTGGGTCCATATTAGGAGAAAGGCAAAGTAAAATGAAATTAAAATTAAATTCTGCTGTGAAGGTTGCAGCTATTCGGATTAGTCAGTGCAGAAGGGCGGGGGTGGTTCCCTGAGGGGAGGACGAGGGGGTGGGAAGGAAGGTGGCACAGTTCATCTTTCCCATCATGTAATTGAGGGCTTGTCCTGAGATTAAGCCAGGAACCTCAGGATCTTGAAGCTCAGACCGAGTTTAGTGAGCTACAGTGGATTTTCTTCAAGCATCTAGCAGTTGGACGACCACTAAGGAAGTCAGAATTTGTGGGTTTTGCTCCAAGGTCCTGCAGGGGAAGGAGAAATATAAGTGGAGGTAAATTGGGGCCCCAGGATAGATTTGACATGGTTGACCAAGGTGCTCCTGAACGTTTCAAGGCTAATGAGCAGCTTGCTTTGAAGATCTAGGATGTGATGCGGAGGCGGGGTGTGGGCAGGGGGGATCTGACTTTTCCCTCCAGTGCTGCTGCAAATCCTCTCCCTGCCCCCCTTCCCAAAGCTGCAAAAGGCTCAGACTCCCAGATCTGGCAGAGAGGCTTCATTCTGCCTGCCATTCATAGAGTCAATGCTGCCTGCTCCTGTATTCTTTGGGGCAGTGTTGCCAATGTATGGAAATCATATCTCTGCATAGATTAAAAAAATTGGGCTTGCACAAAGGGCAGGCTTGATGTGACGGAAGGGGATCCCTGGGGGTTCGCACTTCCGCCAATTCATGTGTAAGGCAGGAGTGGAGGTGTCTAATTTCCACAGAAAATAGAGAATGCCAGTGAAGGGAGATACACCCTGCCCAGTCCTTTCTCCCCATTATCTTGCTTTGCTCTTTTTCTTCCATCATTTTGACCAATGAGATAGGACCAAATATTCTTCATCCATTCATCTGGATATTCATTTGGATATTTATAGGCTGTTTTTCTCCCCAACCAGGGGTCTGAATTGTAGTCCATGAACATCTAGAGAGCCACAGGTTGCAGACCCCTGTACAGAAACCCAATGAGGTATGTGACATCTCTCTTCCATTTTATCCTCACAACAGCCCTGTGCAGTAGGTTGAGAAAGAGTGAACGGCCCAAAGTCACCCAGCAAAGTTCAATGCCAGACTGAGAACTTGAACTTGGCTCCCACAGTCACCATCTTGATGAGATCATATCAATTTTAGCTAGAAGGGTCAGCAACTAGGAAAATAAAGCCTCCCCCTCATACTTGGACTCTGCAGCCCGAACAGCTTCCCTCATGTCTGAAATCTTTACTGGAAACCCAGTGACCCCACCTGTATCTTTCCCGCCCCCTTCCTTTTCCCATTGCCTGGCTGCTAGGTGACCTCGCTCTCTCCTTTGGACCCCAGCCATTGGAAACAATTAAGTGAGGGGGTGGAGGAATTTGCCACATTAAATTACTTCCTCTCCAAGAGGAAAAAGGGCTTGTACCTCAGCAAAGGGTTGTGGCAATGGTGCCAAGGCTTAGAAGAGGCATTTCCTTTATGTATCCCTCCCCAAACATACAGCAATGACTCTCTCTCTCTCTCCCCACCCCCCGCCCTTAATTCTGGACCTTGATTTCCCAACGTAACCAGATGTTAGCTATTTATTAGGGGCAAAGGGGTGAGTGTATGATCCCAGGGAAGGGGTGGGCACGGGTGGTGGGAGAAGCTCTGGATTACAAGGAGGGAATTGTCTGCTGTTTGCAGTACAGTCTGGCGGCTGGGCTGGGAAGCCCTCTGGGGCAAACCCGGCTGAACTCAAAGGGCTTGCCGCAGATAGCCGCTCCTTTCAACAGGGTTTGTGCAGGGGAAATTCCTGGGGCGTTGCGTGGCTGACAGCTGTTTTTTTTAAAAGTAGGCCGGAGCAAAATCCCAAAACAAAAGCCACGTGATTCCTTTCATTCAAGACTAACCAAATATAGCTCAATGCAATGCGCAAGTTTTGAATGACACAGAACTCTTCATCTGGAGGCTGGCTTTAATCTCAGATCCTAGACCAGGGGTAGGGAACCTGCGGCTCGAGAGCCACATGCGGCTCTTCTGCCCTTGCACTGCGGCTCCACGAGCCGAGCCGCCAGCCCCATCCTTGCCCACCCTGCAGGCAGCAGGGCAGGCGCACCAACTGCCCACGGCCGGCTGGGCTGCGCCGCGGGCTTCCCCTCTCGCTTGCCCCATTGGGAGCGGGGCTGGCGCTTTCCCGGCGGCGGGCAAGGCCGAGCCGCCGGCTTCATCCTTGCCCGCCCTGCAGGCAGCAGGGTGGGCACATCCATGCACTTCTCAGAATGAGCGGAGTAAAAGGTAAAAAAACCCAATATATACAGTGTTATCTTTATTTTAAATGTCAAAAATTATTTGCGGCTCCAAGTGTTTTCTTTTCCCGTGGAAAACGGGTCCAAATGGCTCTTTGAGTGTTAAAGGTTCCCTACCCCTGTCCTAGACCAACACACTAACTGCTATACCGGACTGGCTCCTGGGAAGGCATTTCAGGGAAACTGAGCGGCATGAAAAACTTAAGCCTGTGCACTGTGATCCTGCGAATCAGGCCATCTGGTTAAAAGGTCCTGGATCCTAATAATTTACTGTGTAGCAATTTATTTATTTACTTCATATATATTTGCTATTTCTCCCTAATGCAGATACAAAGCAGCTTACATTATTCTCCTGCAGAACTCAAAAGCTTGCATGCTCATTGTTATTTTGCTTGGATTTAACAAAAAGGCACTCAGGCACTTGGAAACACTATTAAAAGTTGGAAATGAGATATTTAGATGTTTGTTGGATTCAACAAACTTTGAACCATTTGTGGGATTTCTACGCTTCAGAGACACAACAATGGGCAAGATCAATAACTGCCCGTCCACCTGGCCTCTCTGTTGCGGCCTCCACCTTGTGAATGGCCTGACTGATGAGGTCAAGGAGACTCCTACTCTCCTGGTACTGTGTAAACCGATTCCGGAGGGCTCTTTTCACATAGGCAATAGCATTGTATTGTAACAAAATGTTTCAGAAAGATGCTTTAGTGACAAGAAAGGGACTGCGGACTATACTACTGTATAGTATACTGTGTACAGTATATATACTGTCTGCTGTCATATATATTGTGCGAACCTTTTAGAGACCAAGTGATGGCGAACCTTTTAGAGACCAAGTGCCAGGGGCGGAGCAAGGGAAAACTGCGTCCAGGGCACATGTGTGCCCCGTGCCCCTGCCACACCCCTGCCATCCCCCGCCCTGCCCTGGAACGCCCTAAAACACCCCATCACACCTCTGGAACGCCCTCACCACGCCCCCGCAGGGTCACGCACCCAGTGCGTTGCGCATCTCTCGCCCCCTTGACACTATGCCACTGCCGAGTGCCTAAAAAGAGGGCTCTGAGTGCCACCTCTGGCACCCATGCCATAGGTTTGCCACCACTAGGTAATTTCTGCATCACTATGTCAGATTAATAGTTTGTTCAGTTTCCTCTTGGTTTCAGATTTTTGCAATCCTAGTTGTATTACATTGCTGAATGGCCATCCCATTTTTTGGAATGTGATTTACATTGTGTAACAAGCCTTGAGTTTCAGTGAAAAAGGGGATTGTAAATAACGTGAATGAAATACAAAGGAAAGGATGAAGCCCAGCGTGTGGCCTGAGAAATCTCTCCGTTGCCCTCCCTCCACTGTCCTTTTAAACTAACATTTAATATCTGATGAAGCAAAAGAAGAAGAGTTTGGATTGATACCTTGCTTTTCTCTCCCTTTAAGGAATCTCAAAGCAGCTTACAAACTCCTTCCTTTCCCTCCCCCACAACAGACACCTTGTGAGGTTGGTGGGGCTGAGAGAGTTCTGAAGAACTGTGACTAGCCCAAGGTCACAGCAGGCTTCATGTGTAGGAGCAGGGAAACAAACTTGGTCCACCAGATTAGAGTCCATGACTCATGTGGAAGAGTGAGGAATCAAACCCGGTTCTCCATATTAGAGTCTGCCTGTTCTTAACCACTACATCTGCTGGCTCTCAAGAGTTCTCCAGAACTTGAAGACTTTCATGGTTAAGGTGTGTATTTCGGTTGGTCACATGGCTTTTGCTAAAGACCGATATGGCTATTCACTGTTCTCCACTGTGGGAGAGCCAGTGTGGTGTAATAGTTAAGGTGCCAGATCAGGATAGGGGAAATCCATTTTTGAACCCCCACTCTGCCATGAAAACTTGCTGGAGTGACTTTGGGCCAGTTAGACACCCTCAGCTTTGGCCCTGACAAGTACTTGCATGGGAGACCTGCAAGGAACACCAAAGTGCAACGCAAAGGCAAAGGCACGGCAACATCTCTTGCCTTGAAAACCCTACAGGGTAGCCAATCTCAATCCTGACTGTATGGCAAAACACACACAATTCATTGTGGAGGAGGTCTGATGTGTTCAACGTGGTTTGGGATGCCCATTGCTTCTGGGGAGCGCATACTCATGCACAGGTTTTGCAGACTTTCAGAACCCCCACCACCACCACCTATTTGTGCAAAAGGGCAGAAGTCCTTTCCAAGTTCCACTTGAAAGTCTGTCTCCTGCAAATGCAAAACCACCCGTTATTTTCAGGAGAGGCTAAATTCTGCCTCCTCGAGTTGCAACATGGTGTCCGGGGGCGGCGCGGGGGGCGCTTTGACCCTCCTGTCGAGCCGTGCCGGAGAGCGAGCCAGGCCCGGCCAGACCAGGCCGGATTGGGAAGGGTAATGGGCGCAGCTGAAGTCCGGAGCGACGGGAGGGTGGGGGCAAAAAGGAAGGCGCCGCCGGGCGTCGGTTGTCCGAGCAGCCTGCAAAGGCCCCGCCAGCCAAGGCCGGCCCGGAGGGAGGGGGATTAGCCGAGGGGGCGGGCAGGGCTCGGGTTACACGGCTTGGCTGCCTCTCAGCTGGGCAACTGCACAGCCGAGCCACGCATGGAGGGCGCCGGAGACCTGCGATGCCGCTAGGGGGGCAGGCCGGCGGGGCACCCCGGAGAGGCGGCCATGGTGAGTCGGCTGGAGGCCGGGGGGAGCTGCGGCTCGGAGAGAGAGGGGCAGCAGCAGGCTCCTGCTTCGGCGCCCAGGGCCTGGCCGGGCCAGGAATGCCAGCCCCGGGCCCACGCTTGGCACCGAGAGGGCAGTGCCTGGGATCCGTTGCCCAGCCTGGCACAGCCCTAGCGGGCGCTCGGGAAACGTGCCGACTACTAGGAGCCCGCCCGGGCACCTTTCCCTGGAGCGCGCCAAACTTTCCGCCCGCGTGGAGAGAAAAGAGTGTGGCATCGCCCTGTGGGCACCGTGGGCTGCCCGGCTCCCTCTCTCGCCCTGGAGGGAGAGGTAGCGCCTGGTGCCACCAGCTCACTTTTCCGGGGTGAATCGTCTTGAGGGCTCCTATAGCTACCACCAGTTGCTGCCCAGAGGAGACACGGGTGGGGAGAGGAGGGGGCAGGCGTCGCGACCCCCCAGGAGGCGACACGACTTTGCTCTGGGTGTCTGGGTCACTGGCAGGCCACACAGGTGACCTTTGTGAGAGGTGGGCTCAAGGCTGCTTTTCTGCGCTTGTGGTGGCACAGTGAAGGGGCGCAGAGGGGACCCCAAGGGTTCTTATCTGTCCCAGCTTTCTCTTGCAGGCATGGCACTGCCCACCTGGTCCAAACTTGGCTTGAACGTGGCCCCCAACAGTGTGCACCCAGGAAGGGCCAGATGTATTTTGTTTGGTGCAGGAAAACCTCTTGAACCAGCTTTGGGTGGGCATCTCAGAGGGCACATACTGGAGGCACAGAAATTTATCCTGCTGTTGTGTTAGTGGGGGGTGGGCGGGGCAGGTGAGAAACAGACCTTCCCAGAAATTTGCATCATGTCCTTATGGGTAGTTTTTCTTTTATGTTATTTACTTTATTTGTACTCTGTCTTTCTCCCCAGTGGGGGCCAAAGTGATTTGCATCATTCTCTCCATTTTATCCTCACAACAACCTGGTTAGGTCGGTTAGGCTGAGAGCGTGCACCTGGCCCATGGTCACCTGGCAAGCTTCCATGGCAGAAACTTGAACTGGGGTCTCCCAGACTCCAGTACTCTAACCACTACATTATCTTGCACCTGTCAAACCTGGCCAGACATGATTGTTCAGGAGGGAGGTGGGCACTCCTGCTGTTCTGAGAGCTTTCTGGTCCTGGCTATAACTGCACAGCATTTTGTGTGGTTAGAGGGAGGGTTGTTTTTTATGAGTTCTCTGTGTCTTATACATCTGGGATCTTGATGCCACAAGCATGCACTAGTTAAGCAATTGCACATGATGCGGATTACAAAATGGAATTTGGGCTCAGCCCAGGAAACCAACTGGCGGCGGGTTCAGGACAGGCAAAAGGTGTCCCCTTCTTCACCCAGCACGTAATGCCCTTTCAGGATTCACTGCCACAAAGCGGTGGGTGGCTGCTAGTCAGAAGGCTTTAGAAAGGATCAGATAAATTTGTGGAGGAGGGTAGATCTGCAGTGCCAATTTGATAGAGCCTCCATGTTCGTGAGCAGTCTTTCTCTACATCCCAGATGACAGGAACAAACAATAGATAAGTGTGCCTCGGGTTGGAGGCCTCCAAGAAGCATCTAGCTATGGGGGAAAGGACTGCAGACTAGATTGATCCTGGATCTAATCTGGGGAACTCTTTTTACATGCTCACATAGTTTTGAGCTAAGTCTAAACACTGCATTTCTTTTACTGTCTCCCACCCTTTCCCAGATGCCATCCTCTCCCCTTTAGATTTCTTTTTTTCTCTCCGTGTAGCCTCTTGTGGCTATTGGGACTCTTCTTGTAGTGTTTATTGTACTTTCTAGTCTCCATGCTCTTTTCTGCCTAAATGAAACTCTTTTTTATTTATTTATTTATTTATTTATTTATTTATTTATTGTTTCGGCTTTTATACCGCCCCATCCCCAAGGGGCTTTTTGCATCTCATCTGAACCAAATATGGGACTTCAGTGGAGGAAAATGGGCAAATATTTTTCTGTAGTTGTGCACAGAGGGGAAGTATATTTATGCAGTTACCATGCAAAAATGATGATGTGATATAACTGCATTTTTTTTAAAAAAAACCCCATTCTTCTAGTTTGGCACTCTGACTACTACATTGCCCTGACTCAGTCACTTGTCGTTCATTGGGTCTGTGCTGCCACCTGAGGATTCAATGCAAGTCTGGAAAGGTAGAAGACTCTTCAGGGAGTACATGGAATAATGCCAGTTTGGGGATTCTCTGGTCTAGGATGATCATCCCTAATGGAGGATGCTATAAATGTCCCAACTCATTTTAATGGGGACAGGTGAGAACAGGTGAGGATATAGCAGGAAATGACAGTTGTTAAAGCAAACCAAAATATACAAGCCCAAAACAGGTGGGGCACTCACAGGTATGCATACTGAAATGCTAGAAGACCCCAAGCTAAGATGGGAGTTAGTAGTCATTTCAGAGGCCTGGTTTAAAGGAGATATTTTCCAAATAGAAAGTTTACATCCTGAATTTCTGCAATTCAAACAACACATCAACTATAATGGGATATAGTTATTCTAGACCAAGAAGAGGAAGAAGTATTTGGGTTTATAGAGGAAGAAGAGTTTGGATTCTCTCCTGTAAGGAGTCTAAAAGCGGCTTACAAATTCCTTTCCTTCCTCTCCACACAACAGACACCTTTTGTAGAAGGTGGGGCTGAGAGAATTCTGAGAGAACTGTTGTGAGCCCAAGGTCACCCAGCAGGCTTCATATGTAGATGTGGGGAAAGAAATCTGGCCTACCAGATAAGAGTCCACTGTTCATGTGGAAGAGTGGAATCTCTTCTTCCACAGGACAAGTAGCAAGAGTTAGAGATCTAGGAGTAATTGATGAACTAGAAAATGTGACGTCACCGGACAGCATATACCTGAGGGTTCTTAACTAGGAGACTCTAGGCAGCTTACAAACTCCTTTCCCTTTCTCTCCTCACAGCAGGCACCTTGTGAGGTAGGTAAGGCTGAGAGACTTCCGAAGAACTGTGACTAACCCAAGGTCACCCAGCAGGCTTCATGTGTAGGATCAGGAAAACAAATCTAGTTCAGCAGAGAAGAGTCTGCCAGAGAAGAGTGGGGAATCAAATCTGGTTCTCAGAATTAGAGTCCACCACTCTTAACCACTACGCCACATTGTCTCGTAATGGAGGGGAAGAAGAATTAGAATCCCCTCCCCCGTGATTGGGATTAGGACCTGTGATATTTAGTTTGTTAACAGTTGATGTAGAATTAGGAATGTTAGGTGAAATGGCCAAGTATGCAGAGGATGC
This sequence comes from Sphaerodactylus townsendi, assembly GCF_021028975.2. Lineage (NCBI taxonomy): Eukaryota > Metazoa > Chordata > Lepidosauria > Squamata > Sphaerodactylidae > Sphaerodactylus > Sphaerodactylus townsendi. The sequence goes on from NC_059438.1 coordinate 27,298,710, forward strand.
CAAATTTTTCAGGATGGAGGAAAACCCAGGCAGACTTTGGAGAGCTCCAGAAGTTTGCAATTTAGAGTGGGTGGGCAAAAAAACAATAAACATAGCATAAAAATTGTTAAATGATGGACATTTAACTTTACATATTCATGGGTGGGCTCTGAAGTGGTGAAGATTGACCAGGAAATGGATCTTGTGGTTGTGGCAGACAGCTAGATGAAAATATTGGCTCAGGTGGGAAATAAAACAGCTTTTTCTTGTGATGCCTTGTGTAATATAGTGTGGCTGTATTATAATACTATGTACTATACTATTCTGGCCTCTTATCGTAATCAGGAAAAGGGCAACCAGGGGGTCGGAAAATCCTTTTGAGGAAAGGAGTTTGAGACTTTTCAGCTCAGAAGAAAGGCAGCTAAGCAGGAGGTATTAGCAGTGGTGGGATTCAAATAATTTAACAAACGGTTCTGGTGGTGGGATTCAAATAAATTAACAATTGGTTGTTTGCAAGTGCCATTTTAACAAACGGTTCTGCCGAAGTGGTGCGAATCTGCTGAATCCCACCACTGATTATAGGCATTGGTGGGATTCCAATAATTTAACAGCCGGTTCTGGTGGTGGGATTCAAATAATTTAACAACTGGTTGTTTACAAGAACCATTTTAACAACCGGTTCTGCCGAAGTGGTGTGAATTTGCTGAATCCCACCACTGATTATAGGGTTTTTAAAGGTTTAGTATGGCTGAGAGAAGAAACTTTTCCGCCCTCTTCCAGAATACAAAAACTTTGGGGCACTGAATCAGGTTGTTGGGCATTCATGATGGATAAGACAGGTCCTTCTCACAGCATATGGAATCCATTTGCCTCAAGACACAAAGATGGCCATTAGCTTAGCTAGCTTTAAAAGGGGAGACACACAAAAAAGCTATTAGCTGTGATGTTAAATATTAGTTACTGGGGGGTGGGGGCAAATGCAGAATTGGGGAGTGTCTCTTGCCTTTACCCTCTATTTGTGGTCTTCAGAGAAGCATTCTGATCGGCTGCTGTGAATAACAGGGCTTTGGGTCTGATCCAGCGAGGCTTTTCTGGTGCTGCTGTTGTTTCTAGAGTTCTTACCGTGATATTTATTTTCTAGCAGCCCATCAAGCTTCTAGGAATTGGCTGTTTATGTGATTCCCTGTTCCCTTTTGAGGCAGATGGCAGAACCACAAATGTTCACAGTGAACAGCTTCTCATTTGCAATTCGTTGCAGCTAATTGGCACAGCAATTTCACCTTGCCCCTTTTAAGCCTGGGCTTAGACAGATGAACTGCATGGATGGAAAAATGACAGAACCAGCTCTTAGCATACAACAAGCCAGAACCCCATAAGGAACTGTACGAGAGGAGCACTTTTAAATTCTATCCCACTCCCCCTCAATCTCCCTTTCTCAGAATCCTCTAAATTCAAGAAATTTCTCTTCCCGCCACAGGTGCTCCCACCATTCCTCATGAGGCAATTTTTTTGCCCCCCCCTCCCCCCAATTAATCTACAAAGTTGTATTTTGGGGGGTAAGCATTTCAAGTTTGTAGTATCTTTGAGCGTCCCAGTTTTTACCACATTCACTATCTACATAGGGCCAAACTTCTTTACTGTTAGATTTTGCATATTGTATACTTTTATGTGTCATAGGCACACTTACTGATTATTTATTTACTTCATTTGCACCCTGCCTTTCTCCTCAATGTGGACCCAAAGTGGCTTTCTGTTGCTTTTCTTTTTATTTATCTACTTATGCATTGGATTTATGACCTGCCCTTTCCCTTATCCTCACAACAGCCCTTTGAGGTAGGTTAGGATGAGTGTTTGTGATTGACCCAAGGCCACCCAGCAGGATTTCATGGCAGAGTGGGGATTTGAACCAGGGGCTCCTAGATTCTCTCAGTCCAGAACTCTGACCTCTATATCACATCGGTACTCTCACTACACTGTCTCTGAGTAGGATTTACTTCTGAGTATGCATGTTGAAGATTGCGTTGATATGATAGAGAGCAAAGGTGGAGGAATCTAATTTCCTACAGCTAAAGATGCATTTCTTTCTAGGGTAGACAGACTGGAGATTAGACAGAATCTTAACTTGTTTACTGAGGTTGGTGCTGAGATCTCAGAGGCCCGGGCCTACTAAGGGGCGCGTGGGGGTCACAGTGGCACTCCAGTAAGAATCCGCTCCCCCACCCCCCCAACTGCAGCACAAGTAAATGAGCTCATTCCAGTTGCCTTTGAATTGTTTTCCAGTGCAGGGCTGTTCAGACGTGGGCAGGGGTGGGCGCGCTCGGATATTGCTTTGTTCCACTGCTACCCCAGGGTGGCCTTTCAAGAGCTCAGACGGGGATGAGAAAATGAAGCCCTTTAACTCTGCATCTAGCATATGGGCTGGAGGCGGGAGCACAATGCATCAGTTATCCAGCTCCCTGGGAACATTTGGCTTTTGAGCAAGCAGAGAAATGCATCTGTGTTACAATCTGCAGACCCTTTGCTAACACAGCACCTGCAGACCACTCCCTTGCTCACACACTAACACACCCATGAGGTTATGAGTCCTGCGGAATTTTAAGAACATGTTCTGCCTTCTTTATATTGTGTTTCTGACTATTACTGGTCTTGCTGCCATGACTTCATCTTGACAAAAATTTAGCAGGGGACTGTTTCTTGGTGGGCAGATGTTCACTTTCTAAGATTCTGCATGTTGGCATTGATATATCATTGGACAGCATGCTGTCATCGAACAAAAGGAGTCTTGCCTTGTTAACATATTTTATTTATTTATTTAATTTATATCCCACCCTGTCCCTGCAGGGCTCAGGCATATCTAGTTGCAAATGACTGCTAATGTGCTCCTGCCACCCCAATAGCAGCAAACGGGGCAGGAACAGCATCCACACACACCTGTTCATGTGCTGCTGTAGTGCTCCCTTCCTTGCAGATGTTGCCGGCACCCCCTGCAGCCCAGTCCCCCTTTCCCCTCATTTCCCCTTTGCTTACCAAGCTGTGCTTGAATGAACGCTACACCGTAGCTCAGCAGGAAAAGACCTTTAAAGGGCAAAAGAGTGTATATGGCAGTGAGGTTCCCTGTACCATTTTGAAAACAGAGCTTTACAGTGGCGGGCATGTGCATGCATATCCCCCCCCCCCCCACACACACACATAACACAGTCAGTCCAAGTATTCCCCTTTGAACTGGAAAAAAAACCCCTCAGTTTTGCTGGAGTTCAAGTCCAAGGGGAAAGCCCCAGAAACTCCACGTATGAACCTTAACATGGAACCCAAGATAGGGGAGACTGAGCTTTTGGCAAGGCAGTACAGCTTGATTTCAGTACCTCTTTCCATCTTGCAAACAAAAACCTCTGATGTTCTAAAGGGGGATCCATAAGCTTTAAGGACCTTTCAGAGATTCTTCCCTATCCTGACCTACAGGATGCTTTGTAGCCTGAAGCACCCTGAAGTAACTTCAGGGCAGGACGTTACTCCGTAGTAATGGCTACTCAGTGGAAGTACAATGTGTTCTGTTGACACTCAGCAGTATTATATCTATCTGGCCGTTTCCGCACGGCCTCCTTGCGCCCCCATGCCGCCAAGAGTGCGGGCGGCGTGGGGGCGCAAGCCCGTTCGCATGCAAGCATGCGAACGGGAGAAGCGGAGGCCGGCAGACGGCAGGCGGCTCCGCACGGAGCCGCCTCTGCTCCTCGCCATTATCGGTTTCATACCTGGCGTCGCCAGCGAGCCGTCGCAGTCCTCGCCCGCTGCCCTCCGACCCCTGGAGGTCGGAGGAGGACAGTGTGGGCGGGCTGCGCACGCCCGCAGGCTTAACGCAGGAGGACACCGCGAGTGGGCGGAGATTGAGAGACAGCGCCGCCTCCGGCGGCGCTGTTCGCGACCGCGCCGCAGGAAGACGCTTTCCTTCCTCTCAACAACAACCCTTTAAAGGGTTGTTGTTTAGGGCGGCTTGACGCCACCCTGGGGGGAGGGAAGAAGAGTCAGGTCGCCGAACGGCGGCCTGGGGGCGCCTTTTTTGGCGCCCCCAGGCCGTCATAAATGGGCCGTGCGGAAACGGCCTCTGTTCCAGGGCAGAGATTTTTAAAGTGCTAGATCCCCGAGTCTTCAGGTTCTAGATTTTAGACATTTTCAACAGAGAAATTGTGTCTGTTGAATGATTTGGTCAAAATGTTTTTGTATTTTGGAAACAAAATCACAACTTCCTTAGTGTCAATAACAATATCTCTTTTAGCAGCCCATTGTAGGTTGTAAACAGCTGGAAGATTGAAAAAGAGTGTCAGAAACAGGGGATCAAGATTCTCCCATGAAAGGAGGAGGGCAAGGCCAGAGATTATCATGATACCAGAACATATCTTTTTCAGTCTGCAAAATGTTGCATGTTTTCCTTGTGAAGTGGGAACTTTATCATTTGTTTTGTTAGCTGAGTTGCCAATTCTGGAGCTTTAGCATAGGGGCTGATTTCTGGGCCCTCAAGGCAAAAGATCGAAATCTGAAGGCTGACAGTTGACCTCCACAATCTATGGCTTTTTCTAAGACTTTTTTTTTTGCATGTTTGATTGTGGTAGAGAGCTGCCGTGGTATAGTGGTTAGAATCTTGCTGGAATCCATGCTCTGCCATAGAAGTGTGCTGAGTGATCTTGGCCCAGTCACACTCTCTACTACACCAATCGTATCTCACAGAACTGTTGTGAGGATAAAGTGGAGCAGAGGAGAATTATGTGATCTTCTTTTGGTTCCCATTGGGGGCGGGGATGAGGTATGAATGAAGTTTAATAAGTAAGTAAAATTAATCTACAGGTAGATTGACTATGGGAGGTAACAATTTTGGAGCCACAGGTTGACAAGATTTGGTGTTTAACTAACAGTGAATTTCTATATTCTTTAAAAAATTGTACGATTAATAGTTTGTCCCTTTAAAGCCACAGGACTGGAACTACGTGTATTCATATGTGGTACTATTCCTCGTGGTGTGTGGCAGTCAGGGTTGGTGACAGGTGTGGAGAAAAACACCCTTTCCCTTTAAGAGAGGGTTACTGTATGGAAATAGGCAGTGGAAATCTTTCATGGGATGGAGCTAAATAACATCACCTGATACACAAAAGCCTATTAGGCCTCTGTTGTAGGGGTAGGACTTTTTTTCTGCAGACATGGTGGCACCCATAAGTATGGTGCGGCATCTGCTAACTAGGGTTGCCAGCTGCCTGCAGCAAAAAATGTCCCGTCTCTTTAGTGGAGGTTTAACTGTAACATTATTTGCCTCCATCCTATGACAAGCTTCAGCTGCATATTTCCACACATTAAAACGCCATTAAAGTGACAGGGTCTTTCCCCCCAATTCTGCTGGCTACACTAGCCAAAAGAACCAAGAGACCTGCAGGGAAGGAATTGCTGTAGTTTCACCCTACTAATTTCCACTGCTTTTTGTGTTGGTCTGCAGATTTGAATCTGACACTGGAATCCATTTGTTCTATGCTCTTATTAAAATACCACCTGACTACCCCTCTTTCTGCCTGTGTAGAGAACAGTTTTCAGGTGACAGCAGTACAGGTCGCTAGATGGCGCTCCTTTGATATGGCTCTGCAGCAGACATTTTAGTTGCTTTCTATTGCTTCCTTTCTTCTTTTTCTTTTCTTTCTTTTCTTTTTTGCTCTTCGGTTTGATGGACAGAATTTGCAACTGATTTATGGCGATCCCTGTGATAGGATATCAGATACTCAAAAGATCTCATACTTGTTAAATAATTCTGATCTTGTAGTTTACGAATTGGTGGCCAAGGTTTTACTAGCAATCATACACTTTAAAGGATAGCTCTGTTCTTTCTAATTTTGTAGTGTCATTCTGTTATTATGAGATTCTTTGCCACTGTTTTCTTTGGGGAGGATGTATTATAACTATGTTAATAAAGGCTTTTGTATTGTATTGCTCATCAATTTGATGGGCAAATGTTGCAGCTGACTTATGGCGATCACGTAGGTTTTTCAAGGCCAGACACTTAACTGGTGGTTTGTCATTGCTCTCCTCTGCATGGAGACCCTGGTATTCCTTGGTAGTCTCCCTTTCAGATGCTTTCCAGATTTGACCCTGCTTAGTTTCTGAGATCTGACAAGATGGGGCTAGCTTGGAGTATCCATGTCAGGGAGCTACCTGCCTGGTGCTTGAGATTTTCTTATTGTCTGAAGGGAGGCCTAGCTGGGTGCTGTGTGAGAGCCTTGAGGAAAGAGCAAGGCAGTCGTCTGACCCAGCAGGGCGCCCAATGAAATAAGAATTTGCCACAGTCAGAGGGCGAATGTGAAGTGGTTAGTGTCAGATGAGGATCTAAGAGACCAAGGTTTGAATTCCCCCTCTGCCATGGAAACCTGCTAGGTGACCTTGGGCTGGTCACACACTGTTGAGCTTATCTACCTCACAGGGCTGTGAGGATAAAACAGAGGAGAGAATTATGTAAGCCGCACTCAATCTCCATTGTGGAGGAAGGTGGAGTATAAGTGAGGTAAATGAAAAAATATAAATAAATAAATAATCTCCTATGCCATGAGATGGACTCCCTAAGACAAGTCTATGCCCTGACTGGTGCCCACCTTTCTCAGATGTGGAAGCAGGTAATATGTCTTTGTCTCATCTGTTTCTTAATGGGGAGAGGAATTGAGCTTGGGAATCATTGGCTTACTTAGGGCAACCTTATAAGCTGGGAAGGTGAAATGGTCATTTCCCAAGACCAAGGGTAGTCTTCAGACTGTTGCATGGAGCAGCAGTGGCGTAGGAGGTTAAGAGCTCGTGTATCTAATCTGGAGGAACTGGGTTTGATTCCCAGCTCTGCCACCTGAGCTGTGGAGGCTTATCTGGGGAATTCAGATTAGCCTGTACGCTCTCGCACACGCCAGCTGGGTGACCTTGGGCTAGTCACAGCTTCTCGGAGCTCTCTCAGCCCCACCTACCTCACAGGGTGTTTGTTGTGAGGGGGGAAGGGCAAGGAGATTGTAAGCCCCTTTGAGTCTCCTGCAGGAGAGAAAGGGGGGGGGGGATATAAATCCAAACTCTTCTCTTCTTCTGCGTTGCGAGGTTGCAACCTGGAGTTAGACCTGTGCTTTTAAATCCCCCAAAGCTGCCTCACCTGCCTGCTTAGTGGGGATGTGATCTCTTATCATAGAATCCACCCTCCAAAGCCACCATTTTGTACAGGGAAACTGATCTGTGTAGGTAGTCTGGCGATCAACTGTAATTCTGGGAGAACTCCAGTCCACACCTGGAGGTTGGCAGCCCAGATATACAACACACGAGGAGTTCTGCTTGTTAAGAGGAAGTGCGACTGGAGGAGAGGAAGAAGTAGGAGAAGCTGTGTCTGTTGTCTGGCTGTCGGGAGTGCTGGAGGGATTTGAAGCGGCTGGAGGCAAATTTCTGAGCTACAACTTGGCAAAACCTCCAGGCAGCTGATGGTTTGGATTAATGGCAGGCACAAAAGTGGTAGCTTTCTGCCTGATTCAAGCTGCAAAATTCAGTCTCAGCTGCAAGCATGAAAAGAAGCAGAATTCAGGCTACTGTCTTGTGGTTCTAATGCTGGGTTAAGATCTGGGTTTCAAATTCTGACTGCTATGAAGCTGCGGGGTCACTACCTCAGCCTTTATGACATAGCAGGGTTATTACATCGAAGGGGGATACACGATTATCATTTGGAACTGTTTGGAGAAAGGGTAGGAAAAAACTTTTTGGCACCCATATGCCCATGGATACGACATAGGTGTGTGCTATAACAGTAATTCACCTCTTTATTACTAGATCTTTTTAGAGGGATTTCCCAGTGTCCATTGAAAGTGTCCAGCCCTGCTGGACAGTTTTGCCTCTTGTAAGATTAGCATTTGTGCAGTAGGTGGGAAAAGGAAGAAACCTGCGTATTGTCGAAGGCTTTCATGGCTGGATTCTACTGGTTGTGGTGGGTTTTCCAGGCTGTGTGGCCGTGGTCTGGGAGACCTTGTTCCTCACGTTTCGCCTGCCTCTGTGGCTGGTATCTTCAGAGGTGTATCATAGAGAGAAGTATGTTACACACCTGTCTTTGTTCCATGACTGCTGTATCTGCAAGGCGTGAGTCTGTGGTTTAAGGGCCCTGGTAGAAATGATTTCCGGATGATCTGGAGGCAGTGCAATGCAGCTGCAGTTACAGAGGAGTCCAGATAAAGTCCAAGAGAGGAAATGAATAATTAAGGGCAAAGCAAGTCTGTGCTTTCTGAGAAATGGCCCAGGCACTTGCTGTGAATGACTGGCAGCCAGAAAGTGAGTGTGTGTGTGTGTATATGTGTGGCTGCAATGCATAAAGGTAAGGAAGGAGATATTTCAGCATCTCTTGCTGCTGTAGGATTGAAGGTAACATTTTTGACTGAGCCTCAAGAATGGGGGCCAGCCAGAACAACAGCTATCCTGTTCCACCGAGCCCCTGAAATGGTGTGGCTAGAACACACTCCCCATTCATGGTCACTGTGGCATGAAATGTCTATCTTTGTAGGACTGGGGCCAGAGGGGAGTGCCAGCAGGAGCAGTTTACTCCGGCTTGTGCAGAAGGAGACTACGTGGAATCAGGTCAAGACCACCATGACAGAGTCTAGCCAAGGGGTTGCAAGCTGTTAGGGATGGAAAGGTCTTTGCGGGGACAAGCTGGTGATGATGGGTGTGAAGGGTGGGGGGGATAAGAAGCAGCTTCTTCTGAGTGTTGACTGTGTTAATAACAGCTAAGTGCTTGGTGCAGTGATCAGTGTTTTAGCCTAGGATTGGGACTCAGGCTCAGATAGTTCAGGAATGAGCACCCCATCAGTTCTTCGTCAGCATGGCCAATTGGCCATGCTGGTAGGGGCTGATGGGAATTGTAGTTCCTGAACATCTGGAGAGCCGCAGGTTCCCTACCCCTGGCCTAGGAGCTGGGAAACCCAAATACAGGCCTCTACTCTGCCAGGAGTTCTTCCTGGGTGATCTTGGGCTGGTCGCTTTCAGTCTAGCCTACTTAAAAGGGTTGTTGTGAGGAAAAAATGGAAAGGAGAGGAGAATGTTGTTAGCCTCTTTGGAGAGAAAAGTGGGGTATGAACATTGGAATAAATATAGGTTTGAGATGCAATGAATGAATGGCAACCCCAGCTCTTCCAATGACTGTTCATACTGCCTTCAATAACGATTTATAGCACATCATTATGCATTAATGATAAGAGTACATTCCACAGTTATCCCCCATTCCTTGATTGTGAGAATACCCTAACATTTTTCCAGGGCTTTCTTTTGAGAGAAAATGGTGGGCCTTGCTCTGGGGGATTCTGGGGTACATTCGAAAGAACTCTAGTCAAGGAGTAGGATTCTTGTTCCCTTTGAAGAGTAAAATGAGTCTATATTCCTGCTCTTCTTCAAATCAAGGGTGGGACTGTAGCTCAGTAACAGAGCTTCTGCCTTAAATGCACAGGTTCAATCCCAAGCATTTCCAGCTGTAAGAGTTAGGTGGCAGAAGATAGGAAAACTGTCTACCTGAGACTCTACAGAGATGCAACCAATCAGAACAGACAACATTTACCTAAGTATACCATGTTTCAATTGGTAAAGGGCAGTTTCATGTAAACTTATCCTAATAAAATATTTAACAGCTTTAAAAAAAATTAACGGTTGGTTGAACGGACTTTTAATGCACAGGGATGTTTCTTTAAGGCAGGATGTAGTTTCCTGATTCTTTTCCTTGCTGGCTGATGCCAAACGGACTCTAACCAAATGGCCCCACAGCAGATGACGAGAAAAGACCTTTATCGCCATTCATGGTATCAGACTGCATAGCCTGTATGTGGGATATGTTAGGGTTGAGATGGATGGGTCCTGTAGAGATGTTTATATTCAGTTTTCTGAATGGAAAGAGGTCCTTTGGGGTTAGGGAATGGAAGGAAAAGTCAATTTCCTATCAACCGTGCAAGAACCAAAGATAACCAGTTGGCAATAAGAGAAGGACTTGGCAAGGCAAGCAACAGGAAGGCTTCTGGGTCAGAGTGTCTAAGCAATTCCAAGGACATGAGGAATTCTGGCAGAGGAGCAAGAAGCATTGGAACGAGGATCTGGCTACAAGAGCCGGAAGCTTGTGCCCAGAGCCAGGGTCTGGGCATCAGCTGGCTGAAAGAAGCAGTTGCTCAGAGAAAGTGGAAGAGGCAGAAACACATGGGTTTCATCTTTCAAGGATTCCCAGGCCTGAGCGAACCTGGGCTTCATCCAATCTGGATAAGAGTATCTGCTGAGTTTACAAACCCCAAGATCTCTATCTGTGCTCTAGTGCTCAATAATGCAGTTGTCTAGAAAATTACCTGATAATTTTTGCCAACCAAAGCCAAGGTTTGAGCTGCAGAGTTGTCCAGTCCAAATAGGAGTCCAAAACATTCTTCAAAGCTCAATCCTATCCAGCGTCAAAATGTTCATGCGTGGGGGTTGGATGGAAAGTGAGTATCAGAGTGATGTCCTAGTTGTGCAAGCCTGTGAAGATACGAGGTCAGGCAACACCTTGAGCCGATTACCTCAATATCACTTATTTCAAACTTGAGAACAACAGTCTTGACTCAGTAGAAGTCAGTTTCATTAATTCTTTGACTGAAGATGATGGAACAGATAGCAAGAGGGGCCAACTGGTATGGAGGTTGGAGGGTTTATGCATCTTTGAATGACTGAAGATTTTACTAGGAGAAGGAAAAGATCAGGTTTTGGAGAATCTGAGAAGTTTCATAGTGGATTTTAATTAGGTATTGGTGTGGATCATAACTTGAAATACATGAGGATATTGCCAGAAAGAAATAATTGATCTGAGTTTTGCATGCTTGCCCAATGGGAGAGTTAACTGTACCTCTGGTTTTGACCACTGTCTTCTGTTTGAGACAGTAGGAAGATGCAACAGGAAGAAATGTTGCAGAGGGTAACCAAAGACCCTTGCTAGGCCTCTGATATTATGGGAGTGCTAGCCGATGGCTACAGATTCCTTGCTCACTGGCCCATTTTACATTTTTGAATGAGGTTTTCCCCCAGGCTTTCTGGAGGCTTGCATGCCAGTCCCTTTAATAGATCAAGAGGGAGAAAATGCCTGTGGATATGCTCCCTTTTTTGTACTTGGGCTTCATAGCCGCCCATATTTTGGCACACATCCCTCGGTGCACAAAGGCGTCTTTTAGAAATCATGTGCCAAATCTCCACCCTACTTTGATCTGCATGGAAAAGCCTGAGCACGTGAGGCCAGTTGCTCTTTGAATAAGCTCAGTGTAGGCTATCACTGGAGGGAATGGTGCCTTTTTGGGCGGAGGAGGTGTTGCGTGTGTGAACTGCTGCATGCTCGTCTGTATCAGATCATCACTGTTGTCCGTTCAGGCTGGCTGCAATCTGTGAGATTTCGAGCAGAGACTGGTCTTTGCTGATAGCGGTGTAGGGTTTAGATTGGACTCGATGGCCTTGTGGGCCCTTTCTACTATTCCTAGAATGCACTGCAGGAAAGCAAGCGGAGAAAAAAAGGTGGAGGTTGATCGGTGGAGCTTGCCAGTCTCTAGCCACGTTTCACCCCTTTCTCCCACTGAGCCCCACTGGCTGGCACCCTTTGTTTTTGCTCTGAAGTTTGACTCTGATGGTGTCACTGTTTTGCTACCTCAGTCACTTCTTTCGCTGGTGTTTGCAAAAAATGTAAAATATTTTCTCTGCCAATGAACATTTAGTTAGAACCTCCCAGATCACATACAGCTGTATCCTTGGCACTCCTAAAAATATTGCAACCCCTTTCAGACCTGCAGGCCCCTTGTGTAGCAAAGGGGAAAGAATCAAGTAATACTGAGAAGGCCCCAGCATTGAAGCACAATCCTAAATTGCTATGTTTCTTGCCAGGCTTCTCCATCAGCTTTTCCCCTCTCCTCAAACAGTTCCCCCATTGTTGGAAGGGCTAGAGACTTGTTCACAAAAGGTAAACAACAGTTAGGTGTCCTGGGAGACTAAAACTCAGTGCCAATATTTAACTCTTGTGCAAACTGCACACAAACCAAGCCAGGACTCATGCTAAGGTTGATTACTCTGTGGAAAATTCCTAGAGATTTCAGGGGGGTGCTAAGAGGTGGCATTTGGGATGGGAGTTTGGCGAGGATGTGATGTCACTCGAGGACTTCTGTTTCTTCTAGGCTCTGTGGTATACATAGAGTCCTCCTTCCGTAGCTGACAGGTGATCTGATCTGGAGGTCTATTATAATTCTAAGAGACTTCTATCTCCCACCTTGAGGTTGGTAACCCTAATTCCTACAAGGTAGGATTACAATTCTCTCATCATAGAGCCTGGCAATCTCTGCATTATTTTACACTTCTCTTTTCAGCATAAAAGTCCTTTCAGTGTGAGTTTTTCTGAAGGGCTCTTGGTTGTCAGGGCATCTAGTAACAAACCGAGTAACACCAGGGGTATCAAACACCAGTGGTTTGTTTAAGTGGTGGCTTAGTGAATAGGGCAGCAATTTTGGCCTGCTCAAGTCATTTGGATGGAAAACTGTTCCTTCCATTGGCATAACAGAGGATTTCCTATTTGCCATAAGAACCGCATAATGAGCTGTTAATGAGGACAAAGGCCTTTATTTTGTATGAGAGAAAGTTTGCACTGATAGCTGTGAGGTGCCCCCTCTGGGCAAGACCAGTCCCTTTCCTGGTTTTGTTCTCTGGAGTGATGGCTGTGCCTGGGGTGTTTTAGCCTGAACTAATTCCTTGTTTTCCCACATCGAAACCTTTTTTTTACTGGATCAGGAAAGGTACCAGAATTATGAGGTTGATAGTAATTAAAGCTAGAACCCCAGGGGACTCTTCTGTTTACTTTGTGTGATAAGATACACACCTACACTAGCGAGGTCTCTGCTTCTTCCCAGGTTGGTTATCTTTTTGGTTTGGGGGCAACACAGATGAGGTGTTTGCTTTCTTGGACAGAGTCCAAAATCACACCTGGGTTTTTGGTGACTGCCGCACCCCAGAAAAAATGAGGTGGCACAGCAAAGCGAAGGCCATGACTTCTATTCAGCTAGTCCAATTTCTTTTTTACTCCACCCTTTGAGGATCTTAGGGTAGCATATATGGTTCTCTTCCATCATTTTATCATTACAACAACCCCATAAGTACATTAACATGACTGAGAGTCAGCCAAGTGAGTTTTGTGGCAAGTGGACATTTGAAGCTTAGTCTTCCAAGTCCTAGTCCAACAAATGACCTCACACAACTCTACACAGTTTCCCTGCCATTGACATTCATTGATTGATTGGTCTCTACAGTTTTTTGCAGTGATGCTTCTTCGGGCGGGTGCGGTGGGGGTGGGATGGCTCAGAGACTGCTTTTTATGAAAAAGAAGAGTTTGGATTTATACCCCCCTTTCTCTCCTGTAAGGAGACTCAAAGGGGCTTACAAACTCCTTTCCCTTCCTCTCCCCACAACAGACACCTTGTGAGGCAGGTGGGGCGAAGAGAGTTCTTGAGAGAACTGTGACTAGGCCAGGACATCCAGCAGGAATGTAGGAGTGCGGAAACAAATCCTGTTCACCAGATAAGACTCCACTGCTCACGTGGAGGAGTGGGGAATGAAACGCAGCTCTCCAGATTAGAGTCCACCTGCTCTTAACCACTACACCACACTGGCCATAGATGTATATTGCAATGAGAGAATATGCTAGACATATCTGTTTGTTTACACATCTATATACAAGCTGGGCAAGTGAGAGAAGACACCCAGAGGGTTAGCTTTTAAAACAGTGCCAGTTCCCCCCAAACCAAGTAGCAAGGCATTGGAAACCCCCTTCCCCACATACATCCCTTTCTTCCTTGCAAGGTGTATACAAAAAGCAGAATTGGTTCTGGAGATATGTAACTTTTTCACCAGAAAACCCTGTTTAACACTAGTGGTCTGCTTTTCAGAGCCATGTCATGTTGAGGCAACTGAGACAGACCGCCTTTTGCCTTCTATTAACTGGAAGATAGCACACTTGTGATTTTTCTGGTTTACAAAAGAGTATGACCTTGCATGAGTTTGCAGTTCTGAAAGTATACGGGGAGTTGATCACTTTTGTGAAGGTCTTTAGCCCTGTTTACAAATTATGGTGAATGTGTGTACAATCCATGTATACTGTTTAACTTGATTTCTGTTGATATGTGAGTTGAACATTATGTTCAGTCCATGTACTGCTGAATGTATGGTTGAAGCCCACAATATGCAGATCCTGTCCCTGTTTCTTTTTTGTAAACACTGGTTCTTGCAGACAAATACATTCACGTACATGCAGGACAAACGTGCATTCGCTGTACACATGCACAGGGCTAGCATGGTATACTACTTGGTATCATAGGAACAGGGAGACCCACACTAGTAGGATTCAAAAAACTTAACTAGTTCTGGTGGGATTCAAATAATTTTACAAGCACCATTTTAACAACCGGTTCTGCCGAAATGGTGCGAACCTGCTGAATCCCACCACTGGAGACCCAGATTCAAATTACTATAGAATCCACCATTAAGTTGCTTGGTTGACCTTGCGCCAGCCACTCTCAGCCTAATCTACCTCACAGGGTTGTTGTGAGAATAAAATAAGGGACAGAATCATCAATGCCACACTGCGCCCCTTGAAGAAAAGGCAGGGTAAATGAGTGGTTGGAATTTTTTTATTTTTTCCAGAAATGAGCCATTGATTTATCACTGGAACATAACTTCAGACCATTGCTGCTTTCAGCTGCTGAGCCATTTCTGCACATCCCCCCCCCCCCCCGGAGCTAGCAGTGATATGAGGGAATTATTGCCAAAGAACGGTTTTGTGCTGCCATCAAATGGGCTGTATCATTTCTCAGCATGTGTGCAGTTTGATTTGAGTTCTGGTTTGAGCTTCTGACCCCCCCCCCCCCGCCGCCGCCTTTACACCTGCTTATAGAAAAAACACACTAGATGCTTTAGTCAGGCAAACTATCTGATCATGCTTTTGCAACGGACAACAACGGAAAACCCATTCAGGTGTTGTTCTGCTGCTTGGATGTCTGTCAACGGTAGCTTGGTAGCTGATGTGGGCTGCATAATATATCTTCCTACCATCTGTGCACTCCCTGGATGCATATTGAAATCCTGGATGCATATTGAAATCCTGACTACATCCTTCTAAGTTCGATGAGGGCAACAAGATTCGCTGGGGTGTAATTCTGTTCAGGATTGCGCTGTCAAAGTCTGTTTCCATGTCCCAAGTGGAACAGGACTATTGATTTTTTTTGGAATTCTTTTGCAAGGCATTTAGATATTCCACAATCCAAGGGAGAAAATGACAGTTTAACTGCTTCAGGTTCCGGGTTCTCTTCTCTTTCCCTGGCTGGCTTGGGGAGGGAGGTAGGTGTCGCCTGTCCCCTGCTTTAACAGCTAGAGGGCCAGCAAAGCCTACTAGACTGAGCATAGCATTGCTGTTTGGACACAAGCTGAACCCGTGCTGAGAGGTGAGGAGAATGGACTTCAGTTCCCTTTTCCCTTTCGCCCAGCCTCAGGGAAACATTTCTTCCTCTTCCCGCTTAATCGAGACTCCCTCCCCAGTGATAAAAAATGGCGTGTGATCAGTGCAGAGGGCCCAGCCTGAATGTAGTGCTACATAGGCTTGTTTTCTCCATTTGTGTAACAGCCACTGGTGGTTCTGCAAATGGTTTGCACCCAAATCGTGCAGAATATCATTAAATGTTTGCAAGCAATGAGGAATTCCAGGAACTGTGTTTTCTGGGTTTCAGTGAGATACAGGGTGCACAGGGAGATTTTGCATGTCCCCTCACCCGCCATTCTGGCACTCAGTATGGTAGAATTGCTAGCTCCAAGTTGGGAAATACCTGGATATTTTGGAAGTGCAGCCTGAGGAGGGTGAGGTTTGGGACTTCATTTGAGTGTAATGCCATAAAGTCTACTTTCTAAAGCAGCCATTTTCTCCAGGTGAGCTGGTCTCTGTCATCTCCAGCTACCTCCTGGAGTTTGGCAACCCTAAGTACTGGAGAGTGTCTCACAAAAAAATGTTTTATTTACAAAAATATACACCTACAGAATTTGCAAAGGGCATATTTTGCTCCCTCTTCGATCTCTAAGAGAGAAATGGGAGCTCGGCTTTTTGCCTCCTTTCTCTGTCTAGATCTCAGAATTTCTGAATCAATTGAAGTAGAAAGGTTGATTTTCCCCCACCCCCACCACTGCATTTCAACCTGCCGGAGCTTTACAATAAATGTGTTACAACAAAGCTGTTGTTTCTGCATGTACTCTCCCCGCCTCCCTTAACTGGCAGCTTCTCCTACCTCTGGGGCCTTAAGAAAGGAGTTGTTTGGAGACTTTCTAACAATTAACTCCCTTTCAGGAAAATTCTGGACTACAGCCATTAACCCTGCAGGCCTAAACAGAGGTGGGTTAAAAATCAATGGATTAAAAAGGAAGACTCAGTTTAGGATTTCATTGCTAGGGACCTTAGCATTTTTCCAACCTTCTGTCAAGTTGCAAATGCCAAACCCACTTGAAGTACTCTGGTAGCAAATGCCCAGTGCTGTTCTCTAAATGTTATCTACGGGGCTGGTAAAATACTGCTTCGCTAAATGACATCTCATATCCACTTCACTTTGGAAATTGGAAAAATCTTTTTGACAGCTAGCTTTGAAAAATGCACGGATCTGTGCTCATTAAATATGTGGATAGATATCAGAAGTGCATGCTCTTGAAGGGAAGGGTTCTCTGACACAAACTGCATGACTCTGTGCAAGTGGTCTTTTGCACACTGAAGACTCATAGCTTTTCCTTGACAAAACCTGCAATAAATGTGGTGAATCTTTGGCCTCTTCTGCACATGCAGAAGAATGCACTTTCAATCCATTTTCAATGCACTTTGAAGACACTGGATTTCACTGTGCGGAACAGCAAAATCCACTTGCAAACAAATGTGAAAGTGGATTGAATGTGCATTATTCTGCATGTGCGGAAGGGGGCTTTGTGAGGAAGAATGCCCTCTTTTGTGTGTTTGGCGTGACCCAGAGGCTTTCATTCTGAATGATTCATTTTTATGTGTATCTGTTGTGCATGAAGAATCATGACCTAGCTATGCTCTTTGGAGAGTTTTGTGTATGTGTAATAGTATAGTAGTGTGAGAATAATAAATCATCTTCCTTTTAGTGAGACAGTTTAAAAGAGATTTTGGAGATTTTTGTATATGTGTAATAGTATAGTTGTGTGAGAATAAGGAATAATCTTCCTTTTAGTGAGTCAGTTTAAAAGATGAAGCCCTGTCCATCACATACCTTCTGTAGACCCTGATTGGGTAGAAAGATGACATAAAAATATTTAAAACAAACAAATAATCTGCCATTGTCATCAAGGAAACCCACATTTAGATCAACACCCTCAACATTGAGTCACCCAGTATGTATTCTTCAGAAGTTCACGTATCTGTTTATTTGAAATGGAATTTGCTTAAGACAGCTTGCTGAAGGATGTAAATATTAGCACAAGTCAGTTATGCAATATAATTAACTGCACACAACTCTTGATACCTCATATGACTTGGGTTACCAGCTCTGGGTTGGGAAATACCTGGAGATTTTGGAAGTGGAGCCCAGGTAGGGTGGAGTTTGTGAAGGGGAGGAACCTCAGCAGCATATTTTGCCAGAGGCTCCGCCCTCCAAAGCAGCCCTTTTCTCCAAGGGAACTGATCTCAATAGTCTGGAAATCAATTGTACACCAATTGTACACCAGCGTGGTATAATGGTTAAGAGCAGGTGCACTCTAATCTGGAGAACCAGGTTTGATTCCCCACTCTGCCACTTGAGCTGTGGAGGCTTATCTGGTGAACTAGATTAGTTTGTGCACTCCACCACTCGCCAGCTGGATGACCTTGGGCTAGTCACGGTTCTTTGGAGCTCCCTCAGCCCCACCCAACTCACAGGGTGTTTGTTGTGGAGCAGGGGGAAGGGAAATGAGATTGTAAGCCCCTTTGAGTCTTCTTCAGGATATAAATCCAAACCCTTCTTCTTCTAATAGGGAAATCTCCAGGTACCACCTGGAAGTTAGCAGTCTTATGGGCAACATTTTGTCTGGCAAGGGATGAAAGATCCTGCACTTGGGTGTTGAGATCAGGAGGGACAACGATATGCAACTTGGTCAGCGTATTGGGTGACCTAGAAAACCTTTGGTGCATCTAAGCTGGTGGAACTTGGCATTTATTTTCTTGTTATTAGGAAACAAAAAAGATGAAAAAGGGAAAAGATGGGAAAAGGAGAGAAAGACGAATGAGAAAATAACTGGGAGGGGGAGATGCTGTTCCTGAGAGTTCCACAGCTCACTTACACCGCTGATTCTAGATTTGTTCAGAACTGGTGAGTCTGAATCAGACCTCTGCAGTCTATCTCTCAAATTTTAAGATCCCCAGTATTTGGGGAGACTAGGAGGAACTTGCTCTGCAGCTGGAAAAATCACCAATGTGTAGTCTGGGAGCACTTCTAGGCTCGACCAGAGTCCTGGCCTCGATTTTCTCGGTGCTGGGGAAACTGACCTCTTTCCATGCTCCACTTAGACCCATCAGTGTGCGAAGAGACTAACAGCGCCATCCGGAGCAGAGTGACACCCTTCTAAGACTATTAACTTTTATAGATTTAGAAGGGTGTCGCTCAGTTTAGGACGGCACTGTAAAAGGTTTGCATTTGTGCATTACTGTGTTTTGCATGTAATCATTGGCTGGCTGCATTCCATTTCGGCCTGGCAGTGATGTGATTTTTTTTTTTAAAGTTCAGTGATCCTTTAATCTTGAAAAGTCTTCATTTTATCCTTTTCATATATCAGTCTTAGTGATAAGTATAACAGTGATTGTCCTGCGCGGAGTACTCCATAGTAGCACTATTAAGGTTGCCAGCTATACAGGGGGACCTGGAGGTCTTCTGGAATTAAAACTAATTTCCAGACTGCAGAGCTCCAGTCCCCTGAAGAAAGCAGAAGCTTTTGGACTCTGACTCAGCACTGCATCTGCACTGAGTTAATTCCTTACCCCATTCTGTGCCCTACATGGGCATTGCCCCCAAATCTCCTTGAATTTCCCAACCTGGATGGATGGATTTATTTTATTTATTTGTGTTTATATGCTGCTCTTCCCCTGGTGGGGTCATTTGGCAACCCCGACCAGGTTATTTCTGGCCTTTAAAGTGTTAGCAAACCAGCGGGAGGCTAGCAGCCGCCCCACCAGCAAAGCCATTTTTCTTCTATCTGTGCCAAGGTGATGCTGTGGAATTTTGCTGTTTTCTGCAACGGCTCTTATTAGACAAATTCATACATTTATTTCTGGGGCAGTTGACTCGTTTCACTATGGTTTTCTTTCATGTTTTCCTCTGTCCAAAGCAGGTGCAGGTGCCCGTCATTTTCCTCCATACTGAGTTTGTGATGAGATTTGCCTTCTAAGAAGAGGGACTTCTGAATCAGCCCTCGGAGGCAAATCCGCTCTCTGTGCCAACAGTGTGTTCTGCAACTTGAGAGTCCGTTTGAATCCGTGGGGAGAGGATGACTTAATAATTGCCACACTTGTGTGTTTTGGCAACCAGCAAAATGTCTGAATCTCTCACAGTGTGGGCGCTGCCCCAGGGGAAGCTGCTGTGGGAGGGGAAGTCCAGTTGGAAAGGTCTTTTATCGCCAGCCCCTCCTGGAACAGAGTCTGACTGCTTCCATAGCCTGTAGAGAATCTTCAACAAGACAGGATAGCCTTTCTCAGGACTGTGGCCAGTGTGGGGCACTAGCATGCCAGGGCATCGCAGCTCTCTTCCTAGCCACTCTGCCATTCAAGAATGTGAATGTCAAGAGATTTCCCCAAAATGCCGAGCTCCAGGAGAAGTTTCAGTGCTAGACCAGAGACGCACATAAGACCGCTGCTTGTGTGCACGCACTGTTTGTAAAAATTGCATTCAAAGCGGAAGCTGCTTTCCTGTGTTTGGAATCTGAGTATGAATCTGATTTCAAAGAGATACCCACGTTGCTTGGCAGCAGAACTAGATTTGTGTCCTGTAGCGCCTTAAAGACCAGCATAAGTTCCCGAGCATAAGCTTTCAAGAACCTGATACAAATTTGCGTTTCTGCTGATCAGTTCCAACTGAGCCAAAGAAACATGTTCCGGTTTGCCCAGTTGTTGAGAGAGGCTTAAACTTGTGTAGGCTGTCGTTGCTGGCCTCCCACAATGGAGAGTGATGAAGTGCACACAGATCAAGTACATTTTAAAAGGATTGAGTATTTATCCATGAACTGCTTAAGGTTCTTTTAAATTATGGATTTGTTTGGGGGGGGGGGATGGATGGGAGGGGAACTGCTTTAGTATGCCCACCCCCCCAAGATAAGAAGGATTCCTGGGCCAGAACCAACAGTACCAGGAAGGGAGGTGAAAGATCCACTTTGTGTAGCCAGTTCCACAGGCAGGAAGTGATTATTTCCTGCTTCTCAGAGGCTGTAGGTGGACATAGTCATGGCTACAGGGAAAGATGGTGGACAAGGTTTCAGGATGTGATGATGTTTGGCTTCCTTTTTTAAAGATCTATCTTGTAATGTTTGTGTGAGTTGGCTTTTTCTCTCCCCCTGTTGCCAGAGGACTGTGGTTTGCTATTGAGCATTCCCGACTTTGGGATCCCTTCTCTGATTGGAGGCAATTAGAGGCAAACAGTTCATTCTCTTGTCAACCTCTGATTTCATGTGCCGCCCTCTCCCTGATTTAGAGCAGGTTTGTGGCGTTGTTTTTTTTTGCAAGAGGGGGCAATTGAAAAGCGGGCAACATTGTGAAGCTGTGCCAGGATTTCCACAAGCCCTTCTGGCGTGCACTCTCTGTGTCCCTCTCTCACTTACA
Source organism: Sphaerodactylus townsendi (assembly GCF_021028975.2). Taxonomy (NCBI): domain Eukaryota; kingdom Metazoa; phylum Chordata; class Lepidosauria; order Squamata; family Sphaerodactylidae; genus Sphaerodactylus; species Sphaerodactylus townsendi. The sequence continues at coordinate 27,319,570 of NC_059438.1, forward strand.
CATGCGCGCGCACACACACATGCCCTCGTGTGCTACAATAATAATAGTTGAACAGCAACCCCGCCCTGCTCAGTCAGGGGAAGGATTGTGCCGAGTAAGCTGTCTGCCGCCGTTCTGTCCAGACTCGGTGAGTGCTGCGCTCGCAGGATGCAGAGACAGGGCTCGAGAGGAGGTGGCAATTCAGGATTGCAAAGAAGCAAGCGAGCAGGCCGCACCTCTCCGCCTTTGCCTGATAGCGGCATCCCAAGCCCCTGCAGGTAGAGTTTCCAACCTGTTCCTGAGCAGTTTCTTTCTTTCTCTCTCTTGGTAGGATTCCCAGTCACTGGACGGCTGTATCCAGAGCACCCTATCAGCTCTCTACCCTCCCTTTGAGGTCACTGCCGCAACAGTGCTGTGTCAGGTCTTTGATGTGGTGGAGAAGACGTATCGAGGGGACGGCCTGCGCTACCTCATTGACTTCCTGATTCCGGCCAAGCACATCTTGCAATGTGTCCAGCAGGATGCCTGTGTAAGTATTTTGGGATGCCTGGTGCGCACTAGAGGATTCTTCTACCTTACAGATCAGGGCTGGATGCTTGTGAGGCTGGTATCCACACACCTCAGGACCTGGAATTGAGTGCGCTAGGGCGATGCTGCCGAGAATGGAGCAGCAGCAGCAGATCCGTAGCCAGAACAGCCAAAGAGCATGTAATTTCACTATCGTCTCCCTCATCACAATAAAACTTTTTGCTATGACAATAAGAAATGTTCTCAATTTCCCAGCTTAAGTGGTTTCAGAGCGTGTGTTTGCGACAGAAGAGGCAGATTTGAGTCCAGTAGCACCTAAAGACAAACAAGATTTTCAGGGTAAGAGCTTTCAAGTGTCAAATCTCGCTCCGTCAGATATCTTATTGGTCTCTCAAATGCGGAGAATAGACCGAAGTCTAGTTTTCTTGCCTTAAGTAGTTGCCAGTGGGAACATCGTATAGCTCAGGGGTAGGGAACCTGCGGCTCTCCAGATGTTCAGAACTACAATTCCCATCAGCCTCTGTCAGCATGGCCAATTGGCCATGCTGGTAGGGGCTGATGGGAATTGTAGTTCCTGAACATCTGGAGAGCCGCAGGTTCCCTACCCCTGGTATAGCTAAACAGAAGTACTGTTTAGTACTGTACTGATTGGCTAAATGTTTATCTTAGGAAACAATTGATAATAATGATTGGTGCTGTTGCATCACAACTGACGCATGGCAACCCCAAGATCATGGGGTTTTTACAGCAAAAGATGGACAGATAGTTTGCCTTACATAACCAGAAAAACAGAGTTTAAAATAGAAATCCTCTTGCATACAGTTGTACTTTGATGCTTTCCCCCTCCCCCAAAATACATACATCCACTGGGAAGGCATCCCGCTATATCCCCACCAAGCCTTTTTCCTCTCAGGTTTTATGCTCCTCACTCAATGGTCAGGCCTGAGCACTAGTTACAAAATATGCATTCCAGAAATCACGCATCCCTTCCAGCTGCATTTTGGTGCGAGAACAGGCAGGGTGGAGTGGCAGGTTTGTTGGAGTTTTGCAGATGCTCGCCTCTGGGTCCTCCTCCTTGGCAGGCAGTGGGCTGTCAGGTTTCTGTTGCTGGTGCAGGGAACGCTCTTGATGAAACACCGCTCTAGTTGCTCGTCTGCTCAGAAACCTTGCCAATTCTCTCTTTTCGATTGTCACTTCGTTGTTTGTAGAGCTCGGCTGCTGCTAAGGAGACTCCTTCACGGATGGCAGCTGCGGCTGCAAGGCTTGTCAATTTCAATCTCAGTCTGGTTTTTCAGTCTGTGCTTTCCAGCTGCAGAGGTTAGGGGAACATTGTCTGCCCCAGGCTTTGGGGACTGAGCTGGAAGATCTAATTGTATTTAATCCAGCCGCACCCTCGACCACTACAGGTTCTTGGCACAGATCGTATGGTTGCAGTAGAACTTTTATCAGCAAACTTCCTGGTAGAGTGAGACCTGGGGATCGTTGTTTCTGTCCGTTTCCCATTGTTTTAGAAATTGAGAGGACCAAGAATCTGTGTAAGAGCCCTGTATTTATGGATTGCCTTTCATCACAAGCCCTATTGGCAGCCAGTAAGACCTTTCCCCTCTCCCCACCCCTGCTACAAAGTACATTTACTGTAAGGAATTCCAATTTCATCTGTACTGTGTATTAACACTAAAAATATTACTACTTGAAGTTTCCAAATGGCTGCCAAAAGGACCTTGTCATGGCCGGGGCTAGGGTCCTGGGACAGGTACAGGTGTGTTCTTCAATCAGCAGACTTGGGATGCAGTGCAACGAAGCCTGGAGTATTATCGGAGGCAGCAACAAGTTAATAAGAAGACCCCCCCCCCTTCCTGGCTGATAACTCTTTCAGCTCCTGAGTGGTGGTTTCTGGCTGACCTCTTCTTTGCCTTTGGTCTTGCTGCCCAACAGGTAGAACTGTCATGCTTCACTTAACCTTTGTGTGGGATGCGGCCTCCCCTCTCTCTGCCTTTCTTTACACCTCTTTCCTCCTTCCCCCTCAATTCTGAAGCAGGAAGAAGACATGCCAAGGGGCACTGAGGAAAGAAATCCTTCCTGTTGGATTCTGTGAGCAGTTGTCCCAGGTTAGCTGTGCCTGAAGCTTGGAAGCAAACCCACAAACAAGCACTCCTTGGGAAGGGACTAATAACTGTGCCAAAAAAGATAGCCATTGGGAAGTACAGTTTCCAGTTCCAGTCTCTTTTGCAGGTTTGCCTAGCCATAGAAAAAGCATAACCTGCTAGGGTGTTTGAATAAAATAATTCCACTTTTGTCAACAAGGGAAGCCTTTCTCTGATGTTTGAATTGTTCTCGTGGAGGCTGTAACTGGGGCATCACCTTTCAGTTCTCTGTTTGGTCAACGTATATTCAGTGCCATGTTTTTCTTTCGAGAGCTTCCTTGCACAGCCAGTTCACCTAGATTTTCTCTTTCTTACAGGTACAGTATTGCGGGTTCTTGTTCCGGCACGAGGGCTGGCCTTTGTGTATCCATGAGAAGATCGTAGTGCAGCTCGCCTCCCTCGACTGGCGGGTCTTGAAGCCGGGCGACTTTTACCTCCAGGTGGTGCCTTACGTGAAAAAGTGCCCCCGGATCGTCGTCAAGTGCTTGGCCAAGGACAGGCACAATGTGGAAGAAGTTGTGGTCCCTGAAGTCTCTTACACCTCCATCTTCACCCTAGAATGGCTGAACTGCATCAACCGAGAGCGGATGGGATCTGTATTAGAAAACTGCTTATTAGCCACAGACGATAAAATATTCCGGGTGCCCTGGGAAAAAATTGTCAACCCAGAATTTATCGATAAACCAAAAGTGATGGAAAGTGACTTATGTCCAGACGAAGTAACTGAAAGTTGCTCTGCTCTCTGTTTCTCTGAGGAGATGCTTCAAAGCATCTCTTCCAAGATGGGACCCCAGACTTCTCATGGGCCAGATTTTTTTGGAAGCAACGTGGTGACAAATGGGACAGCAGAGGGAATGGCAGCTGGCACAAGCAAACATGTGAGCCTCGTACTCGACGAGGACTCCGAAAGTGACCCGGAAGGGGAATATGTGGAGCTCATTGATACATCTCTGCCTCGACTGGGGCCCCAAATGGGTTCCTTGACCCAGTCCATCTCTCTTAATTATTGCACTAAGCTCCAGCCTAGGGGAAAGAGCCAACTGGCGGCCCATTGGGTCAGCAATGATTGCTCACAAAATGGGGTATGTTTAGCACTTACGTCACCACCGCATAGCCAGTTGGGCACAACAAGGACTCCTGATGCTCAGGCGGGCGATGCTGGGATTGGTTTGGAGAACTGTCCTAGCGCTGGAAGTGAGCTGTTGCTACTGAACATTGCCGAGGAATCTGAGAGGAATCCAACCTCTGGCTTCCCCAGTGTTCCCTCCGCAGTCACTGATGCTCAGGAGCTTTCCCAAGGGAAGCGGCAAGCTCACCCACAGCACGAGCTTGACTGGAGATACGCCATGTGCAGTTATACAGACGAAGAGGACCCCGAATGGAAGCCTCCGACAGCAGGGTCCCTTGGAAGAACAGAAGTTGCTTGGGGGACCAGGATAGAGGGAGACAGTGGGGGAAGGGAACCCAAGCTTTGCAGCACAGAGGTGACCCCAGGAGAAATCAGGGAGGCCAGCGTGCTTGGTGAGGAGGGTCTTTGTGCAGGACATTTGAGGCTATTCTGCAGTGGCAAGGGTAACTCCAGCAGCTGCAAGCCAAGGCTGCTGGAAAATGCTTCCCCCCAACCTGCAACAAGCCTGTTATCATCAGAGCCCGTCTCTGACATTGGGGCAGCAGACAGTTCTCCATTACAGGAATCGTCTGGGTTAACTGAGCATTGTTCTGAACAGCTGGTGGCAGTCTCTCTTCCTGATGGTCTGGTGGGAGAAGCGAGCCCGAAAGGAATAGTGAAGTTAGCAAAGTTGGGCAGGGATAGTAATAGTGAGGGAGAGACCCGAGTGACTGCTCACCGGGGTCTTGTGGGACAGAAGGAGCAGAACAGTGGTGGAGACCTCTTGTCTTTTGAAGGGCAGGCAGAGGAATGTCTGTTGCTAGCAGGAGAACAAGACACTCTGCTCACTCCTCAACAGCAGGTTGAGGCTCCTTTGCAACTTAGCGCTAATGTGGCGACACCTGGAATGTCAATAGCTAAGCAGCAGGGAAACAGCGGTGATCCTCTAGCAGAGACTGATGTGCGGACTGAGGGCTTCCCCACTGCTGTTGATAAGGAAGGGACTGAAGTGTGTTGCGTGGACCATACAAACTCCCTACCGTCAGAAACTTTCATCGATGGTTGTGGGTTGGAACGTTCGGCAGGCCAAAGAGAGGAAAGTGGTGAAAATGACTCGGGAAGAGAAGAACCTTGCTCATGGACACTTCCAGAAACAAGGTGCCTGTCTGCCTCTCTCAAAACTTCTGAACATCTGGATCCCCCTAAGCCTGGCATGGGGGACTCTGCATCGTCCCTCTCAGCATCTGTGGCAGACAGCTCCCCGTGCAGCACCACGCATGGAAGCCCAGATGTTGTGCATGGAGATCGGGATGCCGCTTCCAAGGGGTTGCTTGTCAGAGGTAGGACTCTTTATGGCTTGGTTCATTGGCAGGATGACTCTTGCATGTGTTGTCAAAATAATAAGGGAGTGCGCCCTAAAGGTGACCCAGAACAGGCAGAGGTCAAGTGTTTTCCTTCTCTGCTGGTTTCCTGTACCAGAGAGGGTGGAGCATTTTGCGTTTCCTGTGCCTGGCCGACTTTTAGTAAAACAGTAAAGCACCTGGGCACTTTAGCTTTCCTTCCCTTGAATTAAAAAAAAGTTTCAAGCCCTCTTGTTTGTGAAGCATCGTTTGGGACGGTGGGAGCATGTCGGCTCAGAAAGAGAGAGCTGGGGAAGTTTTCAAAGTTTGGATGGGGTGGAGGGAGGGAGAGTGTTCCTGACCCGAATTCCATCCCTCTGACACTGTTGCTCAGTCCCTGCCGTTCATCTGCTGCTGTTTTCTCAGTTTCACAGACATGCTAAACATGAACTGAAGATTTCACTAAAAGAATCCTGCTTGCATTGTTCATTTCACCACAGTATAACAATCTGCTCTTCCCATGCAGTACCTTATCCTTTCCCCTTCTTATCCCAAGAAACTATCTGTCTCACATTAGCTTCCCAAAGTCCTCAGAGGTATGGGTTTCCCCACTTCAATATTGGACTGAGACTGAGTGGCTGATAGAGGATAACCCAACAAGTTCCACAGCTGTGTAGGGACTTGAAGTGAGGTCCCAACCGCTCTGGACATCCAGCGTGCCCCAGACATCCCTGTGCCCCAGACTGCCAAATTCTGGACTGTGGATGCAGGCCTATGCTAAGTGCACTAAATTTGCACACAATTTATTCTCACCTCTAAATCTCAGAGGATTAATGGAAGTGCCCCTACCACCCAGTTTTTCAGCAGATCTCATTCCACTGAAGATTTGCACAAGCAACCAAAACAGCAGCCAAACGCAGGAAGCTGCTTTACACTGGGTCTGTCATGGTCAGTACTGTCTACACGGACTGGCAGCAGTGCTCCAGGGTCTGAGTCGGAGGCCTTTCACATCACCTGCGACCTGATCCTTTGTACCTGGAGCTGGCAGAGATTGAATGTGGGGACTTTCTGAGTGCCAAGCAGATGCTCTGCTGCTGAGCTAGTGTCCCTCTCCACTGTATTGTTAGCAGCTTCATTAGGGATGCCAGTGAAGCAGGAAATGATCCAAAAGGTATGCCACAGGATCCACTGCAAAAGCTATGTAGGAAACTGGGAAGGTCCTGACTGCCTCCTGAGACCTGTAGTGTTGCAGTGGGTCTGGAGCTATACCATTTGGATGTACAAAGCAGGCCCTGGCCAACACAGCCTGTTCTTCTCTGCTCTTCAGATCTTTTCCTGATTTGTCTGATATGAGATCTTGCTGCAGCATCAGCTGGCAGGAGAATGATCCAAGGCTGGGTGGTAGGATTTGGAGCAAGCTGTGCTTTTAAGCCCTAGCTGCTAAGGAAGCGAGGAAGAGAAGGGGCATCAGGCTTCTACTTTCGCCTGCCTCGCCTGTGTTGTCTATTCATTTAAAATGTTTCTGTACTGCCTATTGAAACTTGTGTTCAAGGCAGTTTCAAAAACATAAAGTGTATAATATAAAACCACCCAGAAAATAAATCCCCACCAAATCCACTGCTTCTTAACCAATGGTGTCAACTTTTGAAAGAAAGTCACACTGTTGAATAACGCCATCTTAAGAGTTGTGTGCTGCATGACTCCCTGCCCCTTGCCTCAGATGGCAAGCAAGTTTAAGGCCCCTGGGACTTGACAGGTGGGCCCAGGTTCTGACACTATCTGTAAGGATTCTTCCCCACCCCCACTCCACTTCATTTGGGTGCTCAGCACCTACAAACCCAACCTGCTTCCTCACCCCTTACTGTGCAGTTCCACCTGCCTGCCCACCTCCTACAGGCATATGGCATCACCTTGGACTGCTTCCCCCAGCTCCTACACACACCCTGTTTTCATGCCGTGCTAAGATAAATGTGCAGTCAGTTACTCAGCCTTGTGCCTCCTTTCCTGAGGTCCCAGTGGTGCTAGTCCTGGACTGGATATTTGCTTCCATGCATAAAGGACTGCATCCACTCCACAGCTCCCCTCTGGCTTGGTCCATTCCTTACCCACCTTTGTGCTGCTTCTTACAAAATCTAGATTCTCCAAAACTTCCAATTTTGGGTTCCAGATGAAGTGCACACATTTATACAATTTTATTCAGAGAAGGACATTTGCATGTCTCTGGTTAAATTGCATAATTTATTTTTGGCAAATCGTCTGATTTTTCTGGTTGCAGGAATTTGATCTTTGTGGAGAACAGTGTTTGGTGGGGAATCATGTATGTCTTTTAGATAATTATTGTTATAAACAGGGTATCTAGGCTATGTGCAATCTGTAGGAGATCCTGCTATTAGTTTAGTGATTACAGCTATCATGGGAAAACTGCACAGTTGTGGCCTGAATCCCTTGAATCACAGATGTACTTCTGAAAACCACTCTTCTGTTCACTCCGTATGGCTGAAACCCTTGCTCACATGTTAAAGTGAGTGGGTATACATTCATGCATCTGTTTGTAAGAAAGCTGATTTTACAGATGAAACCACAGACCAGTACCTGGATGAATGTAGTGTTTAAGTCTGTATGTGAATCAACTATAATGGGCATCAAATGTAACAGGAGAGTTTCTTAGCACACGTATGAAGAAAACTCATACACACAGATTGTGCTTTTGTTCATTGTAACTTTTGAACAGGGCTGGATCCCACAGGTAACCACACTCCTATGACTAGCCTCAAGTCCAGCTTCATGCCCAACAGGACCCTGACCTCCTTGTCCAGTTCAAATGAGCCTCCGTTCCGGGGCATCCAGGCAGTGAAAGAACAGCCACTCTTGGCATTAGCAGTGTGGGTGTAAGTCAGGCAAAGCCTGGTGCGGATCTGAACCTGAAAGCAATTATGTGGGCAGGCAGATGTCATTCCAGTTAGGCAACTCCTAAGCAATGAACTTCGTAACTAGGATAAATTAGCTGGGGATGGGAATCAAAGGAGAGGATAGATGAGCCATCGGATAGGAAATTGTTGGCTTGGCATGTACGAGAAAGAGACCCTTTTGGTGAATGCAGAAGAGTAGCGAGAATAATTGTTTCTCTCTGCTGTGACAGCAGGAGTGCTTTTTAATTTTTTTTTAAGATGTTCCTTTACTGGAACAGAGTGCTGTCAAGTCACAGCATTAGCCGCTTTCCTTCCTTCCCACAGAGTTGTGATTGACATTGGGGTGGCTCCAACCATCCTCCAAGGATCTTTCCTGCAGCTTATGGCTCTTCCTCCAACAGAAGCTGGAGGAAGGCTTCAAACTTCGCTCAGTGATAGGACAGGGGTTTGATCCCCCCCAGTGTTTCCACATGATCCCTAATACAGAGGCGGCGGCCACCTGACGTTGCAGCCAGCTGGTCAGAAGGATCCGGATGGTGTTGGAAGTAGGGTTGACCAGAGCATCTGTATCTGATCCATTGATGGATGTGAATCCTGGCTGTCTGCACAAATGGATGAATTACAGTGCAAACGTGGGCAGAATTACACCTTTCTAAGTCTATTGAAGCCAGTGGGGCTTAAGAGGGTATAACTCTGTTTAGGATCGTCCTGCTGCGCTCTCTCTGCTTATTATGTCTTTGTGCTGAGATCCGGAATACGTTCCATCAGCTGTCAAGTGTGGCACCTGTGCAAAGTGCTTGTTGGGGAAAGGGGACATTACATTCTGCTGATCTTCTTCAGTCATGTGTGTGGACCAAAGGCCAGGGGCCATTCAGCTCCAGCAGAGAGCAGCATGGCCGTGCTGCCAGAGTGATGCTAGGTGTAGTTTGCCAGTCATATAGCCAGCCTCTGCAGATTGTCTTCCTCTGGTGCGAAGAGCCTTCCTCTGGTGCAAGAGGATCCTGCCCAGGATCCCCTTGGGGATAGCAAGGGACACCTTCCGCTACTTGGCCCTGGCATTTTCTGGCACTGTAGTTTTCCTGTGTGGTTTTGCTGGCACCAAAGATGTCACTAAATGTTTTCCACTCAAATAAATGTTCAAAATGGTATTTATTTTATTTCATTTACTGTATTTATATTCCACGTTTCTTGCCGAGATGCAGGGAGGATTACCGGATTTAAATCAGTGAGGCAGACAACATTAGACCACCAATGACCAATGCAACAGGATTAGGATTATGGAATTAGCAAATAATATGAACTAAGGCAAAGTATATGCTAAACCAGGGGTGTTCAACTCTGGCCTTCCAGATGTTCATGGACTACAATTCCCATCAGCTCCTGCCAGCTGGCAGGGGTTGCTGGGAATTGTAGTCCATGAAATCTGGAGGGTCAGAGTTGGACACCCTTCCTCTAAACAATACAAAAAGTTGATTACAAGTCAGTAAAGTGGGTGGATATCTACAAGAATGTATGGTGATATTCAGATTTCAGTGTAGAATTATTTTTCAAACACTCGTTTACCATGGTTAAAATCTGTTTTAAAATAGCTGCTTTGTTCAGCCACTCCAGAAAGCCTGGGAAGGGAGGCTTCAAAGCCCCTTCAAGCGATCTGATGCCATTTTGTCAATAATTGCTTCCTCTCCTCCTGTCATGGGCCACTGCCTGGTTACACAGCTGCCAATTCTCCACTGACAGGATCAGGAAAATAGAGTAAGCCGGAAACATGTCCACTGCCCGCTGTCCCCAGAGAGCCCCAAAGTAACTTGGGAAGCTTTGAGGCTAGGAAAGAAGAGTTCTTTTTTAGTGGGTAGATTTGACTGATCCCTGAGGGCATCTCTGTTTGATAGCACTGAGTGGGGTTGGGGGAGTATATCAGTCACCCAGAGGCCTCCCCAGCCCTTTAAATAAAGCAGTTAATGGATGACGCTCTTTTTAAAATTAAAAATAATTAGTTATGGTAAATTTCTGTTTTAAAAAAGATCTGTTTGCTACTGAAAACAGAATTGCATGTTGCAGTGCAAGCAAATGCAACTTTCAATACAGACCATATAAGACCTTTGCAGAGAAGCTCTTAGCAGTTCCATCCTAAACACAGAGGGCTTAGAAGGGTGTCAGTCTGTCTAGGGGTGACCTGTATAAAACTGTAGCTCACTTTGGGATGCATAAAAGATGGATTTCAGTTTTAATTATTATCGTTATTTTGTTGGCAAGTCACAGCTGCCTTATGGCGACTCTGTGGGGTTTTCAAGACAAGAGTCATTCAGAGGTGGTCTGCCATTGCGTGCCTGTGCACTGGGACCCTGGTTTTCCTTGGTGGTCTCCCATCCAAACAGTATCCCGGGCCAGCCTTTCTTAGTTTCTGAGATCTGATAAGATCAGTCAGGCTACCCTGGGCTATCCAGGTCAGTGCAAAGAAAAATCTGTCACAGAAAACCCTCTTCCATGGGGGTAAGGGCAGCCTTTTCAGTGGCTTGGTAGTATACAGATTATGTTTAGTTGCATTAATTGTTATAACATCCAGCGAGCGTGCACTTTGTTTGGGGAATTGAAAATGTACAAAAGGGAGACGCATCCTAGATCAGTGACCTTCCTAGGTCTTTTCTGTGGCCTTGATTTAAATCAGTCCATTGTACATTGGAAAGAGGGAAAGAAATCTGTATGAGTTTTGTAGGAAAGTCCTCATGAACAAGAGACGGCAAGATTTATTTTCTTTCCTCGCCAGAGGATTTTTTCTGCAGCATATTTAATGAGTGTTTATCTATTCTTTCTTTTTGTTTTGGAAGGGTAAGCCTTTCACGCTGAGAATCTGCTTGCCACCGAGTTTGCCAAGTACCTGACTGAAGTGTAGCTGCACACCCATAATCCCTTCTGTACTGAAGGGTGCAAAGTGTGGCTGCAAAGCTCCCCACAAACATGGAACAGTTTTTGAAGTTGTCCTGCCTGAGCCCTGGACTGCCCCCCTCCCTCCCTGGGCCGTGCTGATGTAGTGATCACATGGTAAATGGATGGATGGCTTTCAATCACGTTGACGGAGGCAAGCCAGGGCAGCCACGTAAAGAGACCTTGGAGCAATTCCCTGAACCTCCCAATCCTCATTTAGCACCAGATACATTCCTCCCTGAATCAGAGCTGGAATAGCAGCGTTTTGGATTGTGGCCAGGCACTCCTTTCCTGAGGGGCAAGAATATTTCTGGAGACACTCATGTGGAAAGGAAGGCTAGAGAAGGGGGTAGGGAGGAAAGCGCTAAAGGCCAGGCAGATAGTGGTGCCCTGAGGAACAGAGCAGAGTCCGGATTTGTCCCATTGAGGTCTTGGCATGGAATCTGTGTTGGTGATTTTCCACATCTGACTTTGAATTGTGGTTTCTGGTATTGTGTTAGCATGGTGGTGCTGGCATGATGCAGTCGTTAGAATGGCAAACTAGGCAGGGCAGGGGAGATCCAAGTTGCAATGTCCTCTCCACCATAAGAACATAAGAAAAAGCCTGCTGGATCAGACCAGAGTCCATCTAGTCCAGCACTCTGCTACTCGCAGTGGCCCACCAGATACCTTTGGGAGCTCACATGCAGAATGTGAAAGCAATGGCCTCCTGCTGCTGCTGCTCCCGAGCACCTGGTCTGCTAAGGCATTTGCAATCTCAGATCAAGGAGGATCAAGATTGGTAGCCATAGATCAACTTCTCTTCCATAAATCTGTCCAAGCCCTTTTTAAAGCTATCCAGGTTAGTGGCCATCACCACCTCCTGTGGCAGCATATTCCAAACACCAATCAGGTGTTGTGTGAAGAAATGTTTCCTTTTATTGGTCCTAATTTTTTCCCCCACCATAAAGCCTACCAGATGTAGGGATGCACTGCTGACCCAGCAGCACCGTAAGTAGAGCGCCGGCACACTGGCGCTCCTGCGGCCTTCTGGTCGCACCGCTCCCCCACCCCTCATCCCCCGATGAGTCACAGGTCATGAACTACCTGGCTCACAACCACCGGGTGCCCCGGACAAGGGACAATGGCTTGCCCCTATAGGTGAGGATTAGCCCAGACGCCGATGCTCCTCTCCGCACGTAAGTGCTTTCAGGTGAGATCATGTATCACATGATGATCTCTCAGTCCCCGCCTCCCGCTCGAATTTCCCGCTCCGCCTCTTCTACACGCTCGGCCAGAACCATAATAAAACGTGCCAGGAACCAGCATACCGGCAGAGTCGCTAACACGGACACCAGCGCTTCCCATTGCTGGCAGAATTTCCACCAGATGAAATCACCGCTCGCCTCGCTTCTACGCTGACCTCGCAGCACGCACTACGTTGCGCCAAACCCGGAATCCTCGAATCCTCCACCCTGCTTCACTACCGGCCGCCTGGGAAGGGGTCAAGGTACCGGTCCGGCTGGATCAGCGATCCAGGGACTACTCATTGCATCGCCTGTCATTGATCGGGCGATCCAGGGACTCGAAACTTGTGGACACTCTCTCATTCGGACGGAACACCGGGTGAGTATGGGAGCTTGCAAGCAGGGCTTATGACAAGTACTAACGAGCTAAAAGGCGAAGGAACGCCGGCAGGGGTGAAGAGAGGGGAGCTAAATTGGTCGAGGGAGATTGAAGCTCAATGTCCATGGCACCCGGAGGGGGGGACACATTGAATCTTAAGGATTGGGAAAACATCGGGCGACTCTCTTTCTCATTAGAGCTCACCGGGTGTCGCTGCTACTGACGTGCGGAGACAATGTTAAGGTCGCCATCAGCCTGCAGACTCCATGGCTCCCTTTGCTGTAGGTCAGCCTCCTCTCGACCTTTCAACTTCAATTTCACCTCCGAATTTTCTCTATCCCTTCTTAAATTGACGCTTCTGTCCTCTTCTGCCCCCAATGCTCCCCCCTGCCCCTTCAGTTCCTCCGCTCGTCAGCCTTACCCTCTGCTCCGCTTTCATTTTCTGGAAGCCATAGCACTCCGCCGTGGCGCCACGTAATGGCGCTGGTTTTCGAAACCGCAGATGTATTAACCACGCACTCCGAAAAAGGAACCTGACGGAAGACGAGCACCGAGCATCAGCTTATGCCTGCTCACTTCAATGGATACCGAGGGGAGGATGGTATTGTTCGGGCTGGGTTATCGAAAATCACTGTTGAGCTATAATATCCTTTCACCGGTATTCAAGAAAAGCGACATGCGGACGAGAGCCACCAGCCCCTGCGTGAGAGGCATGCTAGAAGCAGTCGCAAGGAATCACCTAATGGTTCCGATGACTGGAAGACCACCAGATGTGCTTTGAGCCCTGCACAATTCTAGGACTTGGGAGCGAATTGGCCAGCAGTGTATCGCTAGGGAGTCAGCTTCGGCGGCGCCTACACTGGGCCAAGGCGCAGCTTTACTGCTCGGCGCCTTCGGCCAACCCCCCCAACGATCAGATTAAAACCTGCCAGAGGCCACCCCTTACGGGTCGCCTTCTGAATGCTTCATCAAGGTCCCTAATGCTGGCTAGCCAACCCAAAGTTTCTCCACCATCCACAGAAAACCCCCCCAAGAGCCCTAATGATTTTGTGAACAGGCTCCAGGAGGCTTGCAAGTGGTGGTAGATAGCGAGGGAGGGCTCCAAACAGCCTCCTCATGCCAGCTAAAGCGCCCACTGGAGTGTCAGAGGGCAATCATGGGCTCTAGGCAAAGATCCTGGAACTGGCCGACATGCTTAAGGCTTGGCAGGACATCGGATCCTCCTCGCCCACTGCTAGCCCTCCTTGTCAGCAGCACCCTCCACCGGCCAGGGGACAGCCCCCAGGTGATTGCTTTAATTGCGGTAGGTCAGGACACTCCAAGGGAGTGTAGGTAGCCCGGCGGGGGCCTACAACCTCGATGGAGGAGGGTCCTCCCAAGAGGCTAAGGCCCCGAGGTCAGCCTAAAACCCGGGATGCCCCCCCTGTGCCAGAGTTTCCACTGGAGAAGCGACTGCCGGGAAACCTGGGCCACCCGGCATCTCCCAGCCCAGGACCAAGGCCAGAGCAGGCCCAAACACCAAGACCCTGCGACCCAAACCACTCCCTCTCGTATGCCTCGGCCATGTGCACCCAGCCAATCTCCTTTAAGTTCCCCATCTAGGTCCTCACGCTTCCAACCCACATGGCGACCCCATCCCTACCGGGACCATTGGGTTGGGCCTCCGGCTGAGCAGGGATTGTTCATCATCCCCTGGAGTCATTGACCGCTAATTCAGGGACTCATCCATCTCCAAGTCTGGACAAACATCCCGCAGGAGCTGCCTAGCTGGACCAGCTGCGCTGCTAGCTGATCCTCCTGCCCCATGCTGCCTGCTGCTGACACACAAAGGCCACGAGCCCCGCAGCCATCAGGGCGCAGCTACTACCATCGCAGCGTGGAAATTCCCACTGAAGCCTTCCCCACTATCTTGAGCTCACCGGAGGGGTGTCTGTTCAAGGGCCTGGTGGACACCGGGCGCTGATGTGACTGGGCCATCAGAGCAGCCAGTGGCTCTGACCAGTGGCCAACCGGTGACCTGTCCGCACATCTGGGTGGGGAAGACAAAACCGCGAGACGGAGCTGCCCCGCTCGGCCACGGGTCCACAGCCTAGGGCTCGAGCGGTAGCTCACAGTCCGCCCCATCACTCTAGACATCCATGTCAATCTCTGGGAAGGGACCCTTATGAGCAGGGTCAAATTCTAGTCTGGGATGGATAAACCCATCACACAGATCATAGGTCCCAATTGTGCCTTCCAACTCATTCTCAACTTCCGCAGGGAAACTGCCCTTTTCTCTCTTTTCTTTTTCCCTCTATCTTTCAATCATAGAGGCGGAGGGGCCAATTGGCTGACTGGTTCTCCTGATTAAATCTGGGTCTGGCCCTGTACCGCAGCACCAAGCCAGGGACAGGCCCCAGTTTTAGTGCTGAGGTTGCCGCCACTATGCCCCTGACAAACCTGTTTGGCTTCAGGCTACCAAGGTTACATGCTGACTCAAGCCGCCTCTAAGGGAGCCGTGTTTCAAGGGCTGCAATTCCCCAAGATAATTCGACAAATTCAGCACCATTCCAGCCTCTCAGCTAACCACCAAGGTCACGGTAAGTACATTTTCCCTCAAGAAAGAAAGTTAGAACCCTCCCTTTGTGTGTGAAATTTTACCCCTAATCGCCTGATTACTTTGTCTCCTGATCCATCACCCAAAAAAGCGCATCCAAGCCCCTCTTTGTGTTGCAAATTAAGCATGCATACCCACACCCCCCCCAGGGTCCCTGTCCCTCCTCCCTCGAGGCTCGACTGCTTGGACGCACCCTGATGACGCCTGAAGCTAGCCTCCATCAGGGATCGCCTACCCTCTGCCCCTTCCTGTCAAACAATTTAAAGAAAGAGGGAGGGCGGCAGCCCCAATAGACTGTACTGTAAGCAACCCTACGCAGGCTGCAAAATATATCAAACACTAAACCCAACAACTTGATTTTGACCTCCCCATTACCAAGTCCGGCAGGACCGCCCTCCTATAACCTGGGGAAGTGCTCTAGTCCCCTTCCACAGATCTCAGTGGACCCCAGACATGACAGGCCAGCCCATGGAATAAAATCACTCCATCCCGGAGATGGAACAATTCCTGGAGGATCCCGCCCAGCTGCCTCAACGTGGGAACGCCGCCACCGACGCCAGACGGGTCCAAAGACCCGATGACCTGGGGAACGCCAAAGCAACCACCAGCCAAGCTTCAAGAGCTGCTGGGCGCCAGCAAGGCCACCCCAGACGCCAGAACCTCTGTGCCGCCTCTTTGCAATCATCATCACTGCCAACTCGACTGCCACCATCCTTGCTCTGTTTGCTGCCTCCTGCCGGGTGGGCAGTCGGCCACCCCTGACGAGATTTGACCAGACCAACATCTGGGAGCAGTTTGCCGTCAGCTGCCAACGCTGCCCTTCTGCCTGGGCTAGTACCTAGGAGTCGGGAGCCTGCTGCTAAGCTCCTGCCTGCTCCCCGCTTGTAAAGCTCCCTGGAGACTCTAAAGGAGTCTGGCTGGAGCCCCTTTTATGAACAAGCCATCCATCAAGTACTCTATGAGCTGACTGGGACCTGTCGCCCAAACCTCCCGTCGGCGCTTCTCCCTTTGTCACCAAGACTGTCGCTAATCACAAGTCCAACACCAGCCTGCGATCTCCGCTGGGCGAGACGAGGAACTCCACCTGGCCCATTCACCGGGCTCGCCAACTGGAACTGCACGCGCATGGAGTGAGCTCCTCCTCTGCACGGGAACATCTTGCTCCTCTCAAGGTTGGTTCTGGACTTGCGGGAGAGAACTTTTCAATCCATATCCCTGCTCGCTCTCAGCTCGGGACTCCTCTGTTGCCTTAGTCGCCACCATCATTCTGCCTCAGGCTCCACCTCAGGAGGCCGGGCCGGGCTTCCACCTCCAGCTCCCTCACCCTCTTTTGCCGGAGCTGCATGCGGTTGTCTCTCCTAAGCGAGTTCGTCTCCCTCAAGCACTTCCCAGTGGGAGTCCCCGGACTTCTTACAACGCTTAAGACCATTACCGCTGGCCTGTGCTCAAGTGGTTCATCAACTCTACCTCCATTGCTCTGATGCTCTGGCCTCCCAGCAGCAGGAACTCTGGCCTAGATAATCGCGGCCGCCATTGATTATTTGTTGTTATTGCATCACCACCAAGGTTGTGAGAATGTACATAATATGTGTTGTTTTAATCTTTCTGATAATTCCCATTTGATTCATATGAAAGCGTGGAACTGCAAGATGTTGTATCTAATCTGAAGCATGACGCTCTACCCCACTGGTGGTCAGCCCTCTGGAGCTGGCTACCGGGGATGGTTGAGTGCTATTGTACAGCTCTGCATTGGCTTGATTGTGTGCCTTCATTGTCAGATCTTGTTTCATTCAATGTATCTAATATTTGTAACATGTGTAAGAAGTTCCTGACTTTCTCCTTACACGCAAACTAAGTCCTGTAATGTTGCACAAGCAGCTCTGGCCAGTTTACAAACGTATGGAGGAGAGACGAGCATCCCCTAAATCGCCCCTGACATTTCCGCTGGCCTCCTTTCTAAATGTAAAAGTGAGGAGATGTAGGGATGCACTGCTGACCCAGCAGCACTGTGCAGAGCTGCACACTGGCTTCCTGCTCTTCTGGTCACACCGCTTCCCACCCCTCATCCTCTCATGAGTCACAGGTCATGAACTACCTTGGTTTCACAACCACCGGGTGCCTCTGACATAGGGACAATGGCCTTGCCCCCAGGTGAGGATTAGGCCCACTGATGTTCTTCTCCTCAAGACGTGAGCAGCAGGTGAGATCATGCATCACATGATGATCTCTCAGTCCCGGGCCTCCCGCCTCCTCGAATTTCCCCCTGCTCCATTCTCACACTGGGCTAGAATCATAATAAAAGGTGCCAGGAACCAGCATACGGCAGAGTCGCTTGGAACATGGACACCCGCGCTCCCATTGCTGGCGCTCTCCACCAGATGAAATCACCGCGTCTCGTCTCGTTCTTACGCTGACCTCGCGGCACGACTACACCAAGTGATTTCAGTCCAGGAACACTCTCAGGGACACAACGTTGCTCGAAAGATTGTTGTGAAGACAAAGTGGAGGAAGGGAAAATAACACCTGAGTGCCTTTCCTTGGCAGCAAAGGTGTGGGGTGAAAATGTAATGGTTAGATTGACCTGGAAGGGCAGTTAACATCTAGCTTCCCCTTGTCTTTCTGGTTTGTGGCCTGAAGCATTCCTGGAGGCCCAGGTAGGGGCAGTAGTCAGGTGTGACTTACAGAAGATTGGTCTTGTGAAAGGGCTGCAAACAACTCTTGGCAACTGACACTTCTAGGCTAAGCTACTGTCCCACATTCTATGTTGGGCTGCCCTTGATGTTTGCGCAGAATTTCTAGCTTCCTTGTTGGGCTGGTCACCAAATTATACCAGTTCTCAGTGGTTGCGTCTTGACTATGACATTCCAGTCCTCACAGAAGTCCTTGAAGGCCTGAGCCTGTATAATTTTTGGAAGAGATGTAAAACTTGACCTCTTTGCACAGGCAATTCAAAAGACATGGAAGAAACATTTAAGGTGTTCTTTTTAATAAACGTTACATGCAATATTTACTGGCTCCTAAGGGAGGAACAGAGCTTGTTTTTACCGTGTGTCTGTGTCTTTTTTCCTTTGGCAGAAACTTCATTCAAATGGGCAGAACAAGTCAATGGAGAACCTGGAAAGGCTGGCCTGGGGTCTGCGAATCCCATCTGCACCTGCGAAGAAAGCGCTGTGCGTGTGGCGCACAAGAAGCCGCTGTGCTTTGCTTCTGGCAGGAATCTGCAAATGGTCTCCATGACCATGAAAGATGTGAATCTGGAAGTGCTGCAGAGTGGAGTTGCCTGCCTGCCAGGTCAGAAGCGCAGCTGAAAGGTTCTTCCGTCAGTTTTAGACTTTTTTGCTGATTTTTGGTGTGCTTCTTTGTGAGGGAGGCCATGAATGGGGTTTGCTGCTGTTCCTAGATGTTTTTGGGTGGGACACAGTGGTGCTTAGACTGTTGAGAAACTCAGTTTCAAATTCCCCGTCAGCCACTAAATTCCCTGATAACCTGGGGCCACTCAACCTCTCTCAACTTAACCTGCCTCACTGGGCAGTTGTGAGGATAAAATGGGGAAGGGAAAAACAAAAATATCACCCTGAGCTTCTTGGAGGAAGGCAGGATATAGATGTGATGGGTGGTTGGGTAGACAGATGGATGGACAAATTTTGCCCCAGTCAGAACCCAAAACAGTTTACATCATTCTCTTCAATTTTATCCTCACACCGACCCTGTGGGGTAGGTCAGGGTAAGAGAAAAGAACTGACCCAAGGTCATTCAGCAAGTTTCCATTGCAGAGAAAGGAATCAAAACCTGGATATTCCAGATCCTAGTTCCAAACTCTAGAAACTGCAATAAACTGTGTTGCAACATTCACAGGATCTGCTGCAATGCTGAAAAATGGTAACTCCATTACATGTGTGGAGGCCAAAGGCTACACAAAGAAACCCCCAAAGTCCATGATCTTGCTTCAAATTGCCTTTGCTCTTATATGCTTCTGTTACTATTGTCTGCTTCTGGCTTTTCAGAGTTTTTGTACTTTCGATGTTTGTTTATTGATTCATAGAATATTTACAAAAAGTCCTGTTTGTTAGGAGGAGAGTGTGTTTTCTTTGCAGAAAGATCCTGGTTCAGTCCTGCAGAACTTGAGTAGTAAGGTTGAGCAAGATCTATCGGTTAGGCAGTGCTGGAGTAGAAACATACATACATACATACATACACACATACACACATACACACATACACACACACACATATATATAGACACACACACACACACTATTTTTTAAAAAAAGCTGATCACAATGCAGTGGTAAGCAGCATTGGTGGAAAATGCTATCAAGTAACAGCTGCCATATGCCTACCGTGCAGAGTTTTCAATGGAAGAGGTAAAATCCCACCCAGATACTAACTGGACTGATCCTGGTTAGCTTCCAAGATCTGATGAAACTGGACTTAACTAGGTCATCCAGGTCAGCAGAGTTACACCCTTCTAAATCAACGGGCTTAAAAGGGTGTAACTGTGCTTAGGTCCCCCTTGCTTGAGCCTTAGGACAGACCAGAATGTAAATGTTCCAGGAGGCAGGGAGGCTGGGTTAGTGACTTAAGCACAGGGTGCCCGTAGGGGAAAAGAGCTGGGAATTACGAGCCACAGGGAGGAACAAAGATCAGTCTGTCTCTGGCTTCCAGAATCTCAATAAACTGCACCTATATTTTCTGTTTTTGGACTGTAGTCTTGAGAGCTGGGTAATTTTAAACAATAAGATGCCTTATTTTGGGGGAACCCTACAGATTTGCAAAGCATGTCTCAGGCAAATCTGTGCATGGAGAATACAGTTTTTCTTAGGTAATTTTTTCACCCACAAGCCCACTCATCCTAAGGTTATTTCTGAGGAGGAGAGCCTAAGAGAGTCTTCTGATCTTGGGGGATAGCTTGATGGGAATATTGACTCTGTGTGTATATTCTATTCTAGGGATTATTAGGAAAGAGACTGAAAAGATGTTTTGCAGGGCTTTTGTATGGGCCTGTTTCATAGCCTCGTTGGAAATACTGTGTGCAGATCTGGTTGCTCTATCTCAAAAAGGATGTTGCAAAGCTGGGGAAAGCGCAGAAAAGGGACATCCCAAATGACTGAGCGGTAGGAGTACCTTCCTGATGGGACAGTGAATTAAGGAGTTTGGGGATTTTTTCATTTAGGAAAAAAATAGTTGCAGATGGACATGATAGATGTTAATGAAATTGTGCGTGGGGCAGAAAATAGGGAGGACATTTTCCCCACATATATATTACAGGCACTCAGTGAAGTTGATGAGGAATAGATTCAAGACAGATAAAAAGGAAGCACTTTTCCCCAAGGCAGGTAATTACTTTGGGACTCACTGCAGCAGGATGTAGCAATAGCTACTAGTTCAGTTTGGCTTGAAAAGAGGATTAGTCATATTCAGGAATAATAGGTCCCTCCGTGGATATTAACCACATTGACTAAATGGAACCTCCATGTCCAGAGGCAGTAATCCTCTGATTACCAGGTAAGGCTTTTACCTCCATGCCCCCATGGCTGCCCTGTGGGCCTTCTAGGGGCACCTGGTTGGCTGTTTTGTGGGATGCTGAACCAGATGCACCACACTAGTCTTATCCATCACGACTGCTCTTTTGTTGTTAATAGGCTTCGCTTTGGATGGGGCATTGTGGTGGTAACATAGATGAGATGTCCTTCATCAAGGCAAAATCTTACTGGTAGGCTGTTTGTCAGTTAGAAGGCATGGGACATTTGCTTACAGCCAAGGGTTTCTGCCAGTTTGCGGCCATGGATAGCATTTCCCAGAAGAAACCAAGGAGAGCTAGCTCATCTGGCTGCTTGAAACTGAATCCCTATTTTTTAGGCACCAGAGACAAATCCGGACGCGCCGTGATCATAATCACAATGAGGAATACAATTTGGCTGAACACACACTGCAACGCCAGTGAACTCACACGTCTCCTCTTCTATTTGCGCAGCATCCTCAGGTGTGTGGGGCAGTTCGTACAGGAGGGGGGAGGGAGAAGAGCAACATATGTGTGGTGAGCAGCCATGATGCTGATTTAGAGAGAGGAATGAGATTTCAGCATCTACAGGGATGTGTTCCGAAGGCCATTTGTTTGATGCCACCCTTAATAAATAATTGGTTGCTGTTGCCAGGTGGGCATATGTGACCTGCCCCTACTTCCTGGACATTGCAGGTGCTCTGTCATGATGGGCCAAACACATGAAACGCTATGGCAGATTTTGGCTCAATTCAGACATTGTGCAAAACCATGGGGTTTTTTGAATTATGGTTAGTTAGTTATGGAAACCAGGTATCAGCTCATTTAATGATTGCTCATATGCTGGTTGACCTCAGCAACCTTTCCTTCTTTTTGTTGCATAGGAGGGTGCTGTTGGAGAACCAGGTTACACCATCATTTAGAGTAACTGTGGTCAATAAATCAGTTTCAGATCCCCGTTTGATATGCCCGAGCTAATCATAGTTAGAGGAGTGGCTCACCTTCAGAGAGGTATGAAAGGACCTGAGCTGAATTTTACTGAACCACAAAGGTTTTGCATCGCTCCTTTGAAATCCTAAACCTTCCAGCAGGTGATGGGGCTGCTATACGAGTAGGTTACCAACCTCCAGGTGGGACCTGGGGATCCATCTGAATTACAGCATAGATCACAGAAATGGCTGCTCTGGAGGATAGACGCTATTCCATTATGCCCACTTGACGTCCCTCTCCTCTCCAAACCCTGTCACCCAGGCTCCACCCCACATCTTCATGAATTTCCCAACCTGGGGTTGGCAGCTCTAAGCTGAGCTGGGTTCTTCTCACGGCCCTTCAGCCATTGGAGGTGCCGGTTTTTAGCTGGGGAAGCAACAACATTACTGGGATGTACGACTATGATAAAGCAAGGGTGACAAACAGACTAAGAGAGGATGCTGTAGAGAGAGGGCAAGTTTAGGAAAAGAGGACCAGTGGGTTGATTGGATGATTTCTGCTGCTTTGGTGCTGCCTTGGAAGGATCCTTCTGGAATAGCATGCGTGGGTTTTGAGGAACAATGTCTTGTTTTTGATTTCCAGGCCCGAGTGCCAGAGGTTGGGCCTGACCATTCTCGTTGATGCTCGGCGATGCTCTCCGGTACCAGCCCTCTTTAAAGCCTTGGCTGTACTGCAGGTGAGACCTTTTGCCACCGGCTTCCCCTGTCAGGCTGCGTTCAGACAGCCCAGGAAACTGGAGCCCACTCCCTCTCCTTCAGGCCAAGTCTCAGCTTTTCTGGCCTGCATCAGCCTCGCTTGGCTGAGCCTGTTTCATTTCAGTGACTTGCACAGTTCCAGGCCGTGCTGATCCCCACCTGTGCATGTACCTGCATGAAAGGGTGGCCTGCCAGCCAGCAAGGTGACCTTCAGGGGCCTCTCCCTCCTGCAGTGGCCTAGCAATGCCACCATGACAGAGACTAGGGGAGAAGGAGGCTTTCAGTGCCCACCATGTGCTGCTTTGTCTGACTTTATCCCTTGTATTGCACTCCACAGAAAGTACTAGAGGGAAGAGAGGGCATGCAACTGGGGCATGCTCAAAGAATGTGATTGGGAAGAATGTGATTGGATCTCCCACAACTTTCGTTTTCCTTAGATCATGTTTAACATGTTTAGGCCGCCCTTCCAGAATTCAAAACGCTTTGGCAGGTTTTTTTTAAAAAAGGCATCAGAATACAACAAAAAGCAAATGGTACTTAATTAAAAGTCTGAAAAAATGTTGACAGCCTGCAGACTCATTTTGCCAAGTGCCAACAGCAAATTTTAGATAAAGGCTTTACAGCTTCCTGGGAGTTTGGACTTACCTGTTCAAGGAGGGAGTTCGACAAAATGAAAGCTGCTACTGAAAAGGCCCTGCATCCTCCCCAACACAGTTCACATCTGGCACTTAGAAGGGACTACAAGCAGTTTCTGCCCTTTTAGCCAAAGGGGTTGGCCACTGGGCTCATGGTGGATAATTTGGTACTGTTGGGAACATGTTTCCCAGGCCAAGAAGAGCTTTTCAGCGTAAAACTTGCATCTTGAAATAAACCTGGAAGCAAAAGGGCAAGTAGGGAAGCCTGCAGAACACATACATGAGCCCAGTCAACAAACAACAATCTGCATTCTGTGCTAACTGAAGTTTCTGGGTTATCTTCAAGAGCAGCCCTACCTAGGGCACGGTGCAGAGGTCAAGCCTGAACGTCTCAGAAGCATGAATTGCAATTGCAATCCTAAAATGGCAATTACAGAGTTACACCCTTCTAAACTCATAGTCTTTAATGGACTTATGAGGGCATAATTGCGCTGAGGATGGTTGGTAGTGTTGCAAGGGCAGATAAGTCTAAATTGCAAATTCTGCTCACTGTGGCAAGAGGAGAACCACAGCGGATCGTCTCCATGTGGAAGACACCACTGTTTGCCCTGCTGAGGAAATCCACGTGTACCGATGACATAGTGCCTCCCTGGTTGACACAAATAGCATCCTCATATGCTGTGGCCCCAATCTGGGCCTTAAATTCTGAGAAGAAAACTCCCAGACCATATCTGTCACCTGAACATGTGGGGAACACAAGCAGTTTTATACTTGTGAACTGGCCATTGGTCTCCCCAGAAGTAATAATCATATATGATTCCTGTGTTGTGCCTATATTTTTTCCAAAGCTTAAAGTAGCCAGGTGTGTGTGTATGTATGTGTGAGAGAGAGTAGAAACTTAAACTTCCTCATTTCCTAGTGCTGCAATTCCAGGCCTCATGGAAAGAAATTCACAGTTCCCAGCTTCCTTCTGGTGAAAGCCATGAAGACTCTTTTTTTAATGTTTTGGAAGGCAGAATGTGCACAGAGTTTGTTTGATTGAACCCGTCCCTTGTCCCTGGGGCTGTTCTCTCTGGCCCAGCCATCACTGCCTGCAGCAGGAGCCGCATTCTTCCCCAGCGAAGTTGTTAAGAATGTCCGGGCGTGGAGGATCCTGCCTCTTGTGCAAGGTGGCTGGCCTAGAGACTCTTGGCCGCTCTCCAAAGGCTCCCGTCCCCTCTGAAAAGAAAGGAGGGCTTGTATTGTGTGAAAATGTGAGAAGGGCACCAGAGCAGAGAGGGGGAAAATCTGCTGTGAAAATCAGCCGCCAGCCAGTGAGCCCTGTCCAACCGCACGTACAAGCCTTTTTTCTGGCATCAAAGCCGACATTCAGACCTGCTCTTCACCTTACAGGACGCTGTGCCCCACTGCATCCATGCCGCCCTTTTACTCGTTGAGAAAGATGTCTCCTTCCGGGCAGAGAAACCAGCTTCTGTGCAGGTACTGGAACCGTTCATGCCTCTTTTGTGTCTGAGCAGGCCCTGTGTAGATCCCTGTGGCTTATTTGGGCCTACTTGTATTGAAAACCTGACTAGAGTTTGACACGGAACTTGGAGTTCAGGGGCTTCTAGCTTTCTTTCGTTGTCCTTTACGCAGCTTGTTAACCTGGAAGCACTTCTGAGAATATGTTGGACAAGTCCTGCGGTCAATGTTTGGCTGATGGAACAGTGGCCTTCACAGGTGGCTGCCTGCTCCTTCTCCCATGGCTTCTGGTCTGTTGCCCCAACCCCAGGGAATCCTTCCCCAGCTCATTTCTGCGGAAGTCCAAATGTAAAGTTCACCACTAATCCCTCTGAACAGAACACTTTGTGCAAAATCAGAAACTCTTGCTCTTAGTTACGCTGGACCAAACAGCATGACCTGATTTCTAGCTAATCATGATTGTGGTGGAAAGTGAATCAGGCCTGGGAACACAGAATGATTCACTTTTCCTACAGCCACACTGCAGCTGTGACTTGTAAGAAATCCTACTATATAGATTGGCCCCGAGAACAACATAAGTGAGCTTTAAGTGCTGAATTTAGGTCTCCTGGCTGAAGATGGGAGTGATCAGCAGGATCACGCTACCTTGTTTTCTTTTATGAACACCATATCAGACAGGTCACTGCCTTAGCCTGTGTATCACATAAAACTATGGAGTGCCCCTAGCTGAGCACCTTAAAGATCTAACAAAATTTATTCCAGTATAGGTTTTTGTGAGTTGGCATTCTCTTCGTCCGATGCATGCAGGCATGAACGAATGTGTCTGGTGAAGTGGGCTATGATGCATGAAAGCTTAGGTTTGCTGGGATAAATTATGTGAAGTTTTGAAGGTGCCCCCAGACTCCTGTTTTCTTATAAACACTGTTTGTCAGATCTTGTGCACAATCAACACTATTTCAGCCAATTGAATTAGTCCCAGCTTCCATTATGGCGAGGCTCCTTGGGTCCCTGTTGGCCAGTAGGTGGTTGACCTCTTACCATGATCATTGTAAATGTCTCTGCAGTGGCAATTCCTACTTCTAGATAAAATGGGTCTCCATAGAAGAGGGTAGAGCTCACTCCTTTGAGCCCTCCTGGTGCCAGCTGTGCTAAAACAGGGGTGGGAGAGTCAGCAGTCCGCTTCCTCCAATGCTCCTCCCAGCAGGAAATGGAAGACAGCCCAGGAGGCCTTTGGGGCAAGCTACATTTCCTAGCCAGAGAGATGCTGAAAGGAGCCAGCTGATCTCATTGGCTCCCTTTAATTCTAATGATGATGACCTCACAGAGGTAAGTAGGTAGAGTTTGTGTGCATGTCTGTATGTGAAGACAAATGAGGCCAAATAGGAGAAGGTGGGCAGCAGCATGCTTGATGAATGTTGCCAAGGGACCTCCGGCCCTGGCACTGACCTCCTTTCTCTGCCAGATCCATATATATTCCAGGTTCTTCCTCTGCATTGGGGCAGGCAAAAGAACTGGATAAGAAAAAACGCCATCCCAGATCTGAATAGCCCAGGCTGACCCTATCCTGTCAGATCTTGGGAGCTAAGCAGGATCAGGGTTGGATGGGAGACCACCAAGGAACATGCAGAGGCAGACGATGGCAAACTATCTCTGAACTTCAAAACAAGAGAACTTCAAAACTATCTCTGAGCTTCAAAACATGAGAACTTCAAAACAACCCTAAATTGGTTGTGTTTGATGGCAGCCCAGTCCCCCAAGTCTGAAGGAAGAAGAGTTAGTTTCTATGCACAGCTTTTTCTTTACCTTTAAGGAACCTCAACACAGTTTACTTCCTTTTCCCTCCCCACAACAGACACCTTGTAAGGTAGGTGGGGCTGAGAGAGTTCTGAGAGAAGTCACCCAGCAGGCTTCATGTGGAGGAGTGGGGCAACAACCTCTGTTGTCCAGGTTAGAGTCTGTCACTCGTAACCATGCTGGATATCTTGTTCTCTGCCCATTTGTTTCTCCTGGCAACACTGAAGCATTTCTCTCTGTTGCCGTGTGTTCTCTTTCTCTTGGAGGCTCTGGACTATGCAGGCAGCTCTCGAAACTCCCGTTGTATCTTTAACATTGTGTCTGAGTCTCAGCCCCAGCCAAGCCATAGCCAGCTTCTCCCTGTACCAATAAGCACATGGGTCTGAATCCAGCCTTGGGTATGAGAGGGGGATGTGTAAATACTAATCATGGGTGTGTGTAGCTTTGTCCTTGAGCTCAGGCTTTGTATTTGGAAGATCAGCCTCTGACATTTGCCTCAATCTCTGTTGATTTAATCGTCACCCCTGACTGAATGCCAAGCATAAATGTAGCTATGCTTGTTTGCATTTGCATTTGTCATCTGGGCCTCCCTTTTCCGTTGGCGTCCCCTGCCACCCTTCTCAAAGTTTAGCCTGTAAACTCCTGGGAGCAGGGATCTGTCTTTTTTTTTTAAAAAAAATAATAATGCTGATCTCTTACCTTTTAAATTTATTCGCTAAAATATTTATACACCACCTTTCCCTTGTGACTCAAGGCAGTTTCCAATCCCCAGAATTAAAATCCCACAAAATATAATACAGCTCTAATTAACCCCCTCCCCAGAAAATCCCTTCTGCTTAAATCCTGCTCAGTCCTCATAAAGAACGTAACCTTGTCACACCGCTTAGAAACTTGTGAATATAACTCCCCGTCACTTCCTCAGGAGCCTGCTCCACAAGGCAAGAGCCACTACAGAAAAAGAACAGGCTCTAGTAAAGAGCCAGAGTAGTGTAGTGGTTAAGAGCAGGTGCGCTCTAATCTGGAGAGCCAGGTTTGATTCCCTGCTCTGCTACTTGAGCGGTGGAGGCTTATCTGGTGAACCAGATTAGCTTGTGCACTCCAACACACACCAGCTGGGTTACCTTGGGCTAGTCACAGTTCTTCAGAGCTCTCTCAGGCCCCCCCCCCCCCCCACCGCACAAGGTATTTGTTGTGGGGAGGTGGGGGAAGGGAAAGGAGATTGTAAGCCCCTTTGAGTCTCCTTCAGGTGAGAAAGGGGGGATATAAATCTAAACACTTCTTCTTCTTCTAAACACCAGACAGGCCACCTTAATTGTGGAAGCAAATAGAAGGTAAAATTCTAGTGGATTAGATGGGTTCACCACTCTGGTTTTGTATAAGATCATCCCTTGTCTCATGGCCTTTCTCTTGTACATCATGGTAACTTAAACAGATAGTTCAGGTGACCTTTCTGCTGTGTGATCCTTGCATTTCCCTCAACTCAGAACATTCCTCCCTGCAAGCCCTGGTGTTAAGTCAAGCCAGTGCAAGCTGCCTCAGGTCTCTTCTTTTCTCCTGGCCTATCTTCCAGGGCTATGACACACGTCCTGTCTCCTCAGGTAGAGCTTCTGACCTCCATGAAATCCCTCCACAAGCACATCGACAGCGCAAAGCTGCCTCTGGAATTTGACGGAGCCCTCCCATATTGCCATCAGGACTGGCTCCGCTTCCGAATGGTGAGTGAAACTTTCTTCAGCACTTGGTCCTAGGAAATGAAAACACAGCGGTGTGTGTGTAGATGTCTGGGACTTCACGGTAAAGCTCCCAAATGATGAAGCCTGGTTGCCCAATTTGTCAAGGGTCACAAACCAGAAACCAGTGACAAGCCTCTCTCTTTCTCTCTCTGCCCCAATCCTGATCAAAAGGAGGAAGGAGCTCGGAAGTGGCACTGGGTATGGAAGCAGAGTTTGGGGTCAAGAGGGGTTCCACCTGAGCCTGCATTGCAAACTGCTTTCTCTTGACATACTCAAAACCTGCGCTTTGACACTGTTCTTCACAATCAAAGGGGCTAGAAACTTTTTTTAAAAAACCACCCTGAAATGCAGTGTGGGGTAGCGATTACATTGTCAGGCTAGGATCTGGAAGACCCAGGTTTAAATCCCCACCCTGCCATGGCGGGATGAGGTTGGGCTACTCACGTACTCTCAGCCTAGCCTATTTCACAGGGTTGTTGTGAGGATAAAATGAAGGGAAGGAGAATGTTGTAAGCCACTTTGGGACTCCTTTGGGGAGGAAGGCAGGATATGAACAGACTAAATAAATATAGGTTTCCTAGTGGTGAAGCCGCCTTTGATTGGCCCTGACAGACTTGGATTCTAGCCTATCAGAAGAAACTCACACTTGGCTGTCCTTGTTCTCTTAATGGAAGTCAACCACTAAGTTCATGCAGGATAAAAAAAATGTGGCATGGAGCCTCATGCAATGCAGCTGGCTTTCAGCCATGTATTCTATCCAACGCAAAAAGCTGCAGTGACTTGTGTGAGCCATCTGCCATAGAAGCAGTCTTGCTCGAACTCCAATTACAGTCTTGCTCAGCCATAAGCAATTGACCTGATGCATAAACATACACAAGGTTTTTAATATAAGAGCTCCACACAGATTTGAAAGGTTTGCTTCTAGCCTGACTGTATCAGAGGTGAAGAATGGGAAGCAGTTGCATGTGGTTGCTCCAAGGATCCCTGCGTGGCATATGAGAAATGAGTGAGCTTACTGGGCCACTGTGGTTGATGGGAAGAGCGGGAAATAAACAGAAGACAAACATTGCCCTCTGCTGCTGTCCTTTCAGCGCCTGGAGCATCTGCTGCAAGGGTGCCAAAGTGCATCTGCTTTCCTCGCAGGAGCCCTGCAGGCCGTGGAGTCCAGCAGGTTGCCAGACAAAGCAGAGGTGAGTCTACCCCTCCGTTCTTTATTGCATCTAGGTTGTTGCCCAAAAAATTTCCCAGTTTTCAGGAAAATTCAGCTTTCTTGCACAATTTGCATCAGGGTTTGAAGCTGGGTATGTGTCAAGCAAGACTTACTGGGATACTAAGGGGGAAAAGAAAGACGTGTGACCCAGGAACCAGGTGAGGAGGGAGAGGGCAGCTATGGCAGGCTAAAAAAAAAAGACTGACTGATGATAAATTTTGCTGGAGCAGGGCAATAGGGTTCAGTCTTGCTTGGGGTTGCAGCACAAACGAATATTTGAAAACAAACGTATCATTATTAAACACATCCTACCACTGTGGGCAAAAATAAGGAGCAACTTGGGGAAGCTGCTTGAGATCTTGGGGAGGCAAAGGGCTGGCAGGAATCTCAAGGCTCCAGCACAGAAGTAGAATGCCTGCCTAATATTACAGCAAATGGAAATGAGTTTGGCTGGCATCACTGGCACCACAGCACCGTCCTTGTGGATAGCAACACAGCAGTGGTGATCCTGCTCACGCTGGGCTGCAGGGGCGTACCAGCCAGGAGGACCTATGGAGTCAAATGTCCCCGGGCTGCGGCCATTTATACACGGGGAGAGTGTGTGGATATTTGCCCCCCACACCCCTCCTCCTTTCCCCTGGTTCCATACACTGACTTATAGACCTGGTGCAAAAAAAAATTGTTTTGGCTTGGTGCGGGGGGGGGCGGCTGCCCAAAAGTAAGGGGAGGCGTAAAACTCAGATTTTACACCAGACTATATTTTCCCTGGATACACCTCTGCTGGGCTGCACCATCTATGTTTCCTCTGCAGTTGGTGTTGATGGAGCCAAGTGTTTTAAGTGGATGGATCTCGGACAGCACCTCAGCAGGATGCTGTATTGCCTGAGTCTAGGCAGTTGTCATTCTCCCACCAAGGAAAGAGGACATCTATTGACTGCAGAGAGATCTTTAAAAACAACCCTCATTTTCTTGGATTTTTAAAAATAGGTTTTCCAGCACTGGACAATGCTGGGAACATCTCTAGGTGGGACAAGCATGACATCAGAAGCGCAGTGCTTGGGATCTTGGGAAGCAAGTGGGAGAAATGATTGAAAAACGAGGACGCCATGTTCAGGACCTTTTTTGTTAATTTCCCAGGAGGCCGATGCTTTGCTAAAGCACAACAGGAAGCTCATGAAGGCTGTTCTTGAGGACTCTCGGCTGGTCAGATTGCAACTGGAAGGTGGGGCGCTTCTGGCCCGCTTGAGGAAGGAGGAGTCTTGTGTTACTCTGACAGAGGACTACAGGTGAGCTGCCAGGGAAATAGAGAGGTCCAGGCACAGGGCCGGGGAGGAAAGTACAAACTGTTCTGTCTTGCACTGTGGTGCCAGCAGCGTAATCCTAAGCGAGTGACACCCTTCTAAGTCTATGGAAGTCAGTGGACTTCAATGGGCATCATACACATGAAGCTGCCTTCTTCTCAGTCAGAGCTTGGGCCCATCAGGGTCACCCTTGTCCAGTCTGACTGGCGGCAGCTCTCCAGGATCTCCAGTGGAGGTCTTTCACGTCACCAACTGCCTTGAAACTGGAGGTTCTGGGGATTCAACCTAGGCTCTCTCTGTGCCAAGTAGATGCTCTGCCAGTGAGCTACAGCCTTACCCAAGGGTAATAGTGGGGAGGTAATTGTCTCCTCTTGGCAAAGTAAGGTGATTTCATGTCCTCTCAGTGGTCTTGCCTCTAGCTTGCCCCATCCTCCCACCCTCTTCTCCTGCTTCCCTTGTTCTTTCAATCCAAGGGCTTTATTCTGGGGGGGATCTTTGCAGCCATTCTGCAGCATGGAAGTTCCTGCCAAGGGAATGACCAGCGCTTGTGGAAAGAAGCTGGCACTCTGACCATTGACCTTCTGTGCTTTCCTCTCAGAGATGCACTTGAGGCAGCTGTCATGCTTTACAACCAGGTGGACGAAGGCATTCACCAGCTGGTGAAGATTTCAAACAAGCGAATCCAAGCCCTGGAGCTAGTGATTGACTTTGAAGCCTTTGAAGAGAGCTTTCGAGAGGTTTGTTGTTGATCTTGGGTGTTCCTTGCAGCCCAGCTCCACAAGTCACTGCTCAGACCTAGTGGGACATGCTCAAGGACCAAGACAAGCAGTGATGTGGTCCCTTTGGGGGGCTTTAAATGAGTGCCAGGCAAGGCTGAGGCACTGATGAGTGGCAGGCTGTACAGTGTTTGGAATGGCCCGTTGCAAATAGAGTGGAACCCTCTTTAGTTCATGCCTTGGTTTTGTCCCCAGAGCCGACACAGGCTGCTGCATCAGAGCTTTTTACCACTGCTTGCAAGATGGCCTCTCCTTTCTGATTTTGACTGTGCGATTCCCTGCCTAGATTGGGGTCTAATTACAATGGATGAATGGAGTTGCATGGGTGTGCCAAATTAAACTAATTTTAGAGAAGACCCAGTTCTCAATCAGCAAATTGCTCTTGTTGGCACTGGAATTGCAAGGGAGGCTGGAGGCCTCCCTGCAGCCAACATTCCCTTTCACTCTGCTGCTTTCTCAGAGTATTTTGAGCAAAGGAGGGGGTGGCAGAGGGGAGAGAACTGCTGCTGTAGGATGGCCTCCTCTTTAGGGCATGAGCATGCATAGCAGGGCTCAGGGATAATAAGGATCACAAGAACTACATTTCCCATGGTTCCTACTGCCCCAGCTGCTGTTGTACATGCTAAGGCCAGCAGCTGAACTCTAAAACTTGAGCCTTTCCCACTCAGGCTGTTTCCTTTCCTCAGGAAGTTTAGGAAAGGCCATCTGGCAGAGTGGACCCCTGGGAATACGTGCTGGTCAAAATAGATCCATTTCACATTGGCCCAGGTTTCAGAGTGGAGCTAGCTTTTGAACTTGCTTCTCTTATGCCCAGTGGAATATACTCTGAACCACTCTGGTTTGGCACACCAGGGTTTTGGAAGCATCAGCAAAACATCTCTCTCGATTTGGCAGGCATAAAAGTGGGACGTGTGCTCCCCAAGTGCTGACTTTCACATTCTTCCCAGAGCTGGGCAGCTCTCTGGCATCAATTATACCAATAATTGGCAACCATTTGGACCTCCTTTTTTTCCTCTTAGATCAGCATCTGGATTGAGAATGTTGGCCAGAGGCGACTGGTGGAGCTGAGCGAGATGGATGACTCTTTGGAGGTCCTGCTTCGAGCACAGAAGCAGTTCCAGGATTTTGAGCTGGTTGCTGATGTAAGTGGGTGGCCTTCTTTGCGAAGCGGAGCCTGTGGCGGACTGTGTCAATCTGTGATGGGTTTGCCGCCTCGTTTTTTTAAATTCTAAGGGGCTAAGCTCTGGGACTGAATGTACAGGCCAGTGTTAAGGCCTTGGGACCCCCTGGCTCAAATAAAGCCATAGCTATATATCAGCTGTCCATCAGCATATGACTGAGCAATTATACCTGCACTGTGGACCATGATGACTGATGGGGCAATTTCTTCTTTGGCACAGGTATTAGTTCCCATTTGGTGTTGCATCATACTGATTCCTGACATTCACTGAACCTCAAATGCATCGCTATGAATGTTGCAGTCTAGTTGGGTGGAGTTTGTTCCCTACCCTCCACCCCCGTTCTGTGGTGGTGTGTGTGAAAAGATAGCTATAAAGCCTCAGACTGCTATTGAACAAATTGCTCTGGTGTCATGGACTGTTGGTGGACATCCGAGCCTCCGAGGGAAAGAAGCAGCAATGGAATGCTCACAAACAGCTTCCTATAACGGTTGTGAAAGGTCAGCCTGGCTGGTGTTAAAATCTGACACAAACACTAGGGGAGTTTGCCAGCACCAGGGCAGAGTAAGAATGAAAGTGCTGAAAGATGAGATTTCCAGCCAGGGCAGTGGGTCTTCCTTGCATTTGCAAGCCCCAGATTCTGCCAGGCTGGCCCAATAAACATGGGCTGTCTACGGGGAGAGATGATAGAGATTTGGCTGGAAAGGCTCTCTAGTTGTAGTGTTAAGGACAATGTATGCTGATTTCCTTCCTGATACTGAAATCTCTCACCTTTTTTAACTGTATTTAGGCCTAACATTGACATGTTGAGGGCCCATAGCTCTGACCCATGACAAACACCCCACATACAGGTTGCACAGTGTCCTGTACATAGAAAACTGAGATTAGTGGCTAATGAGCAGGTGAAGGAAGTAACTTCAAAGAGTGCTATATTCAAGGCTTTCTCTTCCCTTTCTATGCAAAACCCTTGTGCTGAGGACTTCATGGTGCAATATGTTTTTCTTGTGTCTTCCCCAGACTTCCCAAATCCATGTGATCAGATGTGTGGTCTGTGTTCCATGCTGGAAATTTAATTTCCTGGGAAGGAATGGGCCTAATTTGGTCCAGGATTGCAGCATGCAGTGAGAAGGGGCTGGAAGCGGCCCTGGGGTGCTATTTTTCTTTTTGGGGAAATGGAGGTGAACCACATCAGTACAAGCTCTCCACACAGAATTCACAGTGCACCTCTGATCATGCGGACCCACAGACAACACGAGGAAAACATGAGATGTAGTTATAGAGAGTTGGATTCCACCTCTTGAGACTCAGCCTACATTTCTTTTATGCAAGCAGTCAGGACTGGCCACCCTGCCGAAAAGGATGCCGTGCCTCACCAGATCTCTGCAGCACCCAAAGAACCTGTCTGCTTTCCGAGTGGCCTTTCCTCACCACTCATTTTTGCTTTCAGGAATACTGCCAAAGAGGGCAAGAAACTCTGCGGAAGATGGGCAGGTGGGAAGAGTTTTCTGTGACTGAGCTGCACGCTGCATCTGGAGTCAAATTGCAGATGTGGAGAAATCAGCTGCAGGGATTCTGCAGCCACCTGGAGGCCAGCAAGAGCCGGATTGAGCAAACGGCCAAACTGTATGAATTCTTTGACCAGGTGAGTTCTGCAGCAGAAGAGGAAGAAGGCCATCTGTTACCTTTGATCTTAGCAATTTTGTTCTACCTTGCTCTGAGGAGCTTAGGACAGAGTCAGGGTTTTCCCTTCCTTCGTTTTATCCTCAAAGTAACAACCCTGTGGAATAAGTTACACACACTTGAGCACATTGGTCTGTCAAGATCAGTACTGACTACTCATGCCGGCAGTAGTCCTCCAGGGGTCTTAGGCAGACAGAGGTCTTTCAGATCACCTTCTACCTGCTCCGTTTACCTGAAGATGCCGGGGATTGAATCTGAGTCCTTCTGCATGCAAAACTATTGTTCTGCCACTTGGCCATGACCCCTCTCAGGTTAAGTTGAGAAAGAGGGTGACTGCCCAAGGCCACTAAACATATTTCATGGCAGAGTGCGGATCTGAACTCAGGCCTGTGATATCCTAATATGACTCTGTAGCCACTACAGAACAGTGGCCC
This sequence comes from Sphaerodactylus townsendi, assembly GCF_021028975.2. Classification (NCBI taxonomy): domain Eukaryota; kingdom Metazoa; phylum Chordata; class Lepidosauria; order Squamata; family Sphaerodactylidae; genus Sphaerodactylus; species Sphaerodactylus townsendi. The sequence goes on from NC_059438.1 coordinate 27,354,088, forward strand.
TGCTTTTAAGGGCTGGATCAATTGCTTGTCACCCACTCCGCAGAGCTTCTAAGCCCAAAAAGAAGCACCGGTCGGAGGCGTTAGCATTTGTTCCTCGCAAACTTTCTTTTCTTCACTTGTAAAGCTTCTGCTGAGCCGAAAATAAAGTTTCTAAAAAGCCTCCACAGGCAAAGCACTTTCCACAGTGCAAATGTATTTCACGGGGAGACTTTCTGGAGCCACTTGCTTGCTTCTAACAAACACTTAATACTGTAATAATTGTTTGAGGTCTGAGAAGCTTTTCCAGAGCTTGGTGGCCCCAGACGAGGGGCTGCGCTGCTCTTCTTTGCCTCCTCCCCCTTTCTCCGACTCTGATGTTCCCTGCAATGTGCCTCCCCGCAATCCTATTTAGTCTTTGTTCTTGTTGAACTACAACTTGCTTCTGGTGAGTCAGTTCAGCTTTTGTTAGGAAGTGAGCAGATATTTATGGCTGGCTTTTCAGTGGGGACCCAGAGGGGCTTACAGCCTCATTTCCCTCTTCTCTCCTCACAACAACAATCCTATGAGGAAAGCTAGAATGAGAGAAAATGACTGGCCTACGGTCACCCAGCCAGCTTCCATGGCAGAGTGAAGATGGCAGGTACTCCTGTAGCTGATGCACATAACTGGCAAAGCATTTAGGATTTAAGGTGGGAGATCTCAGTCATCCGACTTTCTATGGCTGCTTAACCCTCCCACAAATTCCTCCGTGTGCTGTGGGAATTGGCAGTTGTTGACGGGCAACAGTAAGCTTGTGAAGACTGACAGGTGGTTCTTGTGTTGTGGGGAATCCAAGCAGCCCCTGCGTTTGTGTCTTTTGTGAGAGCGGAGGTTGTGCTGTTCTCTTGGGCGAAGAGCAGTGGTCTGTGGCAGAACGCATGAGGGAGGCTGCCTGAGTCCTCTCAGACTGGCTCCAGCCATGTTAGCGGCCCTTCCCCCACCCCCCACCCCCACCCCTCCTTTCTTCCAGTTACCAGGGACAATCCATCTGGTATGTCGGGGCTGGCAGCGTTTTCTTGTGTGGGGGGCACCCCCTCATTGGTTGTTCAGTCCTTCAGGCTGACTGCAAAGGATGAGGGAGAGCAGCTCTGGGGAACTGACTCTTGTCCTGCGCCATGGACCCTCTCGATAGAAACATGCAGGTATGCTGCTTAAGCTGACTTCCTTTGCCTTCGTTAGGTTGTGTTATTGAGCGGATGCTGAGTTTCTCTGTGTGTGGTGGGGGGACGGGACGGGACGGGACGGACAGGCAGCCCTCTGACATCTGGAAGAAATTTCTCACATGGGCAGAGCTGATTTGGAGCCAGGGATGTACATGCGTGACTTTGGCCAAGGTGCGGAAGGCCCAAGAGCTGGTTTCTAGCTCATGATGAGACCTCTTTGGAAGACCTCTTTGGAGACCTCTTTGGAAGACCTCTTTGGAAGAGCTGGTTTCTAGCTCATGATGAGACCTCTTTGGAAGACCTCTAGATCAGTCATAGCAGGTAGTCCTAATGGGGGCAATGAAGTAGTCTCAAGGCCAGGGTTGATTTTTCACCTGCCAAGACCTGTCACAGCCTGGTCTTTGGGCTCCACTTTTCAGCTTTGGAAAAATGAGACGATAATGCTCAGAGCTTTCTGTTTCTTGAGAAGAGGCTCCTAAAAGACTTTTGCAGTGTTTGCTTCCTTAGAACATTTGCAACTCAAGGTTGCAGGTTTAGAAATGTGTAATTTAATCAAGGTGAGCTGGGGAGGGGGGGTAGTCAGAGAAGCAGGCTTGCTTTAGGCAGTGCTGGTGGATCATCACCTCGAAAGCACCCCCCCCTTCTTTCAGTGCACAAAGCTTGCTTCTAAAGCATGATGGATGAAGAATGCCCCCTGGTGGTGAGGAGGACCCAGACCGGTCATTTGAATTACATTGCTCATACGGAAACTAGTCTCCTAGGTTTTGACCCCATTTTAAGATTCCCCAGTGAGCTTGACATTCTTTTCGGAGAGAAATGCAGGCCATCCCACTCTTGCACACTACCTGAGCCTGAGCTTGGGAAAACTGTGGCAGCTGAATAGGAAAAGGAGCTGGAAAAACTCAGCTGTGCTACTGATGTGATTCGGCAAAACCCTGGGAGTTACTTGTTTTAGCATTTATCCGGACAGGCTCGAGGGAGATAAAAGAGTTAGACGCATTGTGCTGTTGGGGACAAAAGCTGGCTGTTAGACTAGCCTGTTGCATTCTTAGCAGACCGGTGGGAGGTTTGGCAAGATTGTCTGCATTAGCATCTTTCTCTTCTGGCACGAAGCCACCAAACCTCCAGAGGATGTGCACACCCCTGGACTGACTTGAAGGAGTCCAGACTCTTCACCAGCCTTTTAGGCCGGTCAGCTGTAATATTCCCAAAAGGTGATTTTTTTTTTTTTGTAGTTCTGCCCTTTGCGAGAATTTGAAAACTGTAAGCAAGATTTGGCATGGCAGAAGGAAAAAGCAAAAAATGTGTAACATGTTTATGGGGGAGGGTATGTGTGAACGTAACTAGGAACTGCACAGCACAAACCACCCCACCCCCCAAGCCCTGAACAACATCAAGAGCTATCCTATGAGCTAAATCCTTTCCTCTCCCCCATTAAAACCTGCTGTTTGTCCTGCTGGAGAAAAGTATAAGGGTACCTGTATTTACCCACTAGGGCAGATAGTTAAGACTAAGAAAACAGTAGGGGGCAGGGACAAGGGTACTGAGTTGATTATCTCTCCCTCCAGAACTGTGGTTTCAATTCAATTTATGGGGCAGCTACTTTACTATAACATTAAAGATGTTTTGAGGTCCAGCCACAAATTTCCCACATTTTATGTGGCAATGCCTGATGTCACCCATAATTTCCAACACTGATATCCTTGACTTCCAAACTGTATGTATTCATTTAATTTATAACCCACTGAATTCCCAGGCAGCTGATTTAGTTGTAATTTTATTTTTATACCTTGCCTTTCTCCCCAACAGGCACCCAAAGCAACTTACATCATTCTCCTCTTCCTCTTTTTATCCTTACAAAAACTTTGTAAAGTTGGTTAGGCTGAGAGTGTGTGACTGGTCCAAACTGAGATTCCATGGCAGAATAGAAACTCAAACCTGGATCTCCCAGATCCTGGTCAGCCCTATACCCCACACCCACACCCACACCCCTGCTGCCGCTGCCACCACCGTCACAACATCCTCCTTTGTGCTGAGCATCCAGCCTTCTTCATTGCACATGCAAAGCAGCTGGGCCTGGAGAACCATTTGCAAGCATAGGCTGCATCTGTGAATGTGGCAGGGCTAAGTTTCACTCTGCTTAAAAAGCTGCAAAAAAAAAAAGCCTCCTAGTTTTGTGAAACTGTGTTAAAGGTTGAGCCTTCCTGATTCTGGTGGGTAAATTCAAGATTCACGCTTGTCTAAACCCATTTGATGGATGGCCCGGGAGTGGGGAGCTGGTCACATGTCTGTCTGAGGCTGAGAATGGGGTGAGCTGGGTGGTGCTGCCACCACTCTGAGGTCTGCCAAATTCACAGATGCAGCCTCTGTGGCTGTGGGGAGGGACAGGGCAGGAGGTGCCAGGCTCTGGGCATCTGTTCCTCCTTTCTGCCCGACACCCTGATTTTTGCAGTCCTCCACAAAGCCCCTGTGGAAAGTATCTGGGCATCCCAAGGAGATAGGGAGACTCGGAAGTCTTCATGTCTCATGTCAAGAGATGCTTCTTATCACATGCTGCGTGTTGTTGCATTGCTTGCATAGAAAGTGCCTTCTGCCAGTCGGTTCTTCAAGGAACAGATGTGGCAAAGCAAACAGGCATGGGGAAGGAGCCCTACTCAGCTGACTCAGATTTGTCTGGCACCGTAGCAACGGCCAGCCAGGGCTTGCATTGGCCAGACTGTTTATGCCACAGAAGGCTGTTTCTGAAACATTTGATCTGAGTCCCCCACTGCAAACTGGGCCTCCATGATTATTTACACCGGGCGTTCTCTTTGTATCTGATCCATGCTGCACGAGAACTGCAGCTCAGTAGCAACTGGGCTGGAATCAGTCTGGCTCAAATTCGCTTGACCAAAGCACAGCAGAAAAGACCATCTGCTCCTCTAAAGAGTTACAAGACTGATTCCATGTGTTCTGGGGAGGGTTGGCAATGATGACATCCATCCACTTCGTAAGGATAGCCTCCAGAGCATTAGGTGGGTAGGGGTAGGCTCACAGATCTAACAAGGTTCTTCAACTGAGTAAGCTCAACTGTCCTTGGCATAATGCTGAGGGAACCATGTTTTGTCTTCCTGCCCCTACCCCTCATCTTCCTTACATCAAGACATCAACACAGACCTGTGGGAAGCTGAGCTGGGTGACTCCTGCAATCTTTGGCAGTGCTGCAGACTCTTCTTGGCTCAGGATACATAAACGATGACAGCGGGAGTTAAAAAACGAAACCTAGTCATAATGGTGTAGTCAAGACCGTCAGGGGGAAGGGGGGAATCCAGCATGGGCATGCTTCCGTATCTGGGCTTGTTTTTGCAGGTCCACAGTTTAGGGCCATGAGAAGAGGGAATCTTGGGGAGCTAGTTTTGTGTGGGGGCCACAAATTCTGACCAGAGTGCTTTTCAGTGTTTTTTCAAAACTTGTAAATGAACCCAAACCTTACAGCAGAAAGTACCTATGTCGTGCTTTGTGGCATTTCCTAGTTCCCTCTGAAGCTCTCATCTTGTCTCTGGGAAGCAGGACAACAGAGGCCTCCTCGTTCACTTCCAAGGCAGCTGGGAGTCTTCTCTGTCGCAAAGCTTGCCCTCTGCTTCCCAAGTTGTTCTGGAATCTTAGCCCTACTGAGCCTGGTGTCCAACCCTTGGCCCACATTTGTCCAAGATAGATGTAACACTTGGAGGCAGGTTCACAGCTCAGGCTAACTCTAACCCTGGAATGCTTAGGAAAGGCATTTGGATAACCTTCTCGCCTAGCTTATTCCCTGGGGATCTTGCACACAAAAGAACTCACATTCCAATAACTGTGCAAAATATTGCATGGATACAAGGAAATGAAAATAGCTGTGAGGAGAAGTGACAGGGAGGCCTTACAGCAGGAGGGCGTTACGTGATTGCCTTGGAAGGCCCTGAGTATAGCAGCCAGGGTGAAAAATCAGCCTGTGAGCTGTGTCTATATGGTTCAGAAAGCCAGCGTGGTGTAGTGGTTAGGAGCAGGTGCACTCCAACCTGGAGAACCGGGTTTGATTCCCTGCTCTGTCACTTGAACTGTGGAGGCTTATCTGGTGAACCAGATTAGCTTATGCACTCCAACACATGCCAGCTGGGTGACCTTGGGCTAGTCACAGTTCTTTGGAGCTCTCTCAGCTCTACCCACCCCACAGGGTGTTTGTTGTTGTTGTTTTTTTTTGGGGGGGGGGGAAGAGAAAGGAGATTGTAGGCTCCTTTGAGTCTCCTTGCAGGAGAGAAAGGAAGGATATAAATCCAAACTACTACTACTCCTTCTTCATTCATGTCCAGGTATCAGGAGGTCACAGATGGAGCCACAGTGGCCCTGTTGTTGCTCACCTGAAGTGGTCAGGAGGGGACACAGTGCTTGAGACATTTTGAGGACTGCAGGGAGCAGAAGGGCAAAACTGGGTGCTGAGTGAGCGGTTTGGGAAGATTCTCACGAAGCTGATGAAGAACCGGGTTGTGTTTGTCTGAATGCTCTGAGCAAAGCCCCAGTCTCTTGCCTTTCCCAGGGAAACCCTCAGGAGGCCAAGCTGCTGTCTCTGTCGCGGCCTGGCAGAGAAATGAGCAGATCCTAGGCTAGCTTGGCTGGCATTCAGACTGATGACAGGGCCTGGCACAGCTGATGCCTCGGATAGAGAGACACTTGTTTTGCCTCCCCCCCCCCCCAGTTGCTCTCTGCCAGGCCTTTCCCTCTTCCCTCCCTTTGGATGCCAAGTAGCATTTCTGTGTTTTCACCAGCTCAACTCTTTGTTCCACCCCCTTCCCCCCACAGGCATACGAGTGGGCACTGGAAGGGATGCGCCAGCTTGCCTGCATCAGCATGGAGGACTGCAGCTCCCAAGAACACTGCTCGGCAGCCCTCGGATGCCTGGAGAGCTACAAGGAGCAACACCCGGAAATCGGCGAGGCCAGGTTCCAGGAGGCAAAGGAGCTGGCGTGTCAGCTGAGGAGCAGCAACGGCCTGAAGCAATGGCAGTTTGCATGGTCCAAGTGCCAGGAGACCAGGCTGGCTTTTGAGATGAAGCTCGAAGCCGCCCTGAGGACCAAGAGGTCTCTGTATCCAGAGGCAGAGCAAGGTTTGCCTGTACTGGAGGGCAGGCTGCTCTCAGAGGGGACTGCTCAGGGGCAAGTCACAGGCATGGCTTCAAGTGCACCTCAGTGCCAGGAGAGGCCCGGTCAGCCTTCTGAGTGGGCCAAGGAGAATGCAGTGGGCCAGCGCGAGGGTGCTAGAGCCGGGGAACGGATTGTATTACAAGCTGCCACACCCACCTCAAGTAGGAGTGCTCCTGAGGCCCCCAAGTCAGCCCACTATGCCCAGCCTGAGAAGTCAACCCTCGAGAGCATCGCGGAAGTCCTGGAGGCGTCACCTTCCTGCCCCTCTACCCCTTCCTCAAGGCAGCTGTTTCCCAAAAGGATCCTGAGGAAGGCCCAGAGTTTTGACCTGGCCTGTGCTGAGAGCCTGCGCTCTAGCTGCCAGCGGACTCTGAGTGAGCCGGCCCGCTATGGCAACACAGGGGTCTTCATCAAAGGGCTGGAAGTCAGCAGCACCGAGCTGGTGGACCGGACTGGCATGGCCCGGCAGCACCTTGGCCCAACCAGCTGGACTGCAGGATGTGTGCAGGAAGAGCGGAGGAGCAGTGCATCTGTACCAGAAGCCAAAAGCTGGGGCAGGTATGCCAAGGGTAGGGGGTCACTCTTTCTGGGTTGTTGTAGGCATAGCCAAGCTGCAGGCTATGTGGTTTAATTCTCCTTTCCCTGGGGGACTGAAGTGCTGGGAAGCAGCTAGAGAGAGAGATCGAGAGAGATCTAACAGAATTCTCCTTAATCTGCAAGTTGGGGGGATGTTATGATGGGGGCCAGATTAAGACATGCTGTGCCTTGGGAACAACCTGTGGCTCTTTGCCATGCCCTTGTGGCTCTTCTGAGCACCTTTCCCCCACTGGGGCACCTGGCCTATTTTCAGGAAAGAGGGCAAAGCTTTTGTCTCTGGTCAGGAAGCAGTTCCCACCTTGAAATAGTCATTGCTGGAGTAACGGGTAAAGTATGAGCCTCTGATGTCAGATTGGAATAGCCATAAACGTGTCTCTTGTGGTTAACGATAACTCTTGAGCTGCAAAGTGAGCACTGTTACCCTAGGTGATGCCAAATTTAGGAGGCCCCATAACAATACCTGCAAAATGGTAATTTGGGGCTTTTTTGTAATTAGAGGACCCTCATAATCTGAGGCCCCAAAGTGTAATTTACTTAGCTTGTGTGTAAACCCAATGCTGTATGACAGTTAAAATGGTATAAAAGCAGCAGATGTTTGTAGTGTGGAAGAATTCCGAATCTCAAGTGCTACTCCATGCTCCATTGCAAATGTAGAGTGGCAAGATAAAGGAAGAACTTAGGGGAAAGACCGTCATGACAAGCGAGCGAGGGGATCATCCTCCTTCCTTCACTTGTAACATGAGATAGGAATATCTTGGGAAGGTCTAGTTGGGCAGGCCAGAAATGAGCCAAAAAAGTGTGTCTGCCTGTCACCCATGATCCACCCATCAAGCACCAACCAGTGGGCATGGATCTTGCCTTCTGAGGGAGGGGTTCTGACTCACCCTTGGATTCCTCCTCCCCGTATGCAGCCCAGAATTGCATTGGCTTTCTTAACTGCAGCATCACACTTTTGTCTCATGTTCAATTTGTGGTCTACTATGACTCCCTTCTACTGGTCTTAGTCTGAGAAGGGGCTAGCATGGATAGAGAGAGGGAGAACTGAGGCCTTCTCTGGGAGGCTGGCATGGTGCTTGTTGGGCCCTCCGTCACATGTGCATGCACGCACGCACGCACAAAGACATATACACAGTGTGCCTCTGCTGCAGGCATGGCTAATTGTGTACTTGATTGGTCTAGCTGGGGAGGGGAACAGAAAAAAATCTTTGTTAGCTGCTTGGATCCCACCTTGCAGAATGCCCACTTGCTTCTGGATGCACCGTTAGGGGCGTGTTGGCTGACTGCCGAAGCAGCCACTGAACACAACGATTATACTTTTACAAACCACAGTCTGAAATCAGCAGCACAGACCTCACCGTGAGGATTCTTTGCTCTGTTGTCATGTACTGTAGTGTTGAGGGACTTGATGGATGTGCACCGACACAGCAGAAGCAACCCCACTGTGGTGTTTTGCTGGGCTGTGTGGCACTGGAACATGAAGTCCTTTATAATTGTCAGGTCCTTTCCCCCCCCCATTTCTTGCACAGCAAACTGCGGCACATAATCGATGAGATGGTGACGACGGAGCAGGAGTATGTCCGGTCCCTACGCTACATCATTGAGAGCTACTTCCCAGAGATGGAGCGTGTGGACCTGCCCCAGGACCTTCGGGGGAAGCGAAGCATCATTTTTGGAAACCTGGAGAAGCTCTACGACTTCCACAGCCAGTACTTCCTGCGGGAGTTGGAGAGTTGTTGCAACCACCCTCTGCGTGTCAGCCACTGCTTCCTGAGACATGTAAGCCAAACCTGGGCATCATGACCAGGGGAGAGGAATTCAGTGGGGAGGGTTGGCCTGCAAGGGAGCCTTGTCTTGCTCCCACGGGCTTTCTGGGTGGCTTCAGAAATAAAATTCATGTGATACTGAGCTGCCATTAGCAAGCTAGGAGGATATTCCCAACTTCCTTTCCTGCTTCCGTCATATCTACTCACAGGTACACACCCTGAACTAAGCAGATATGAACAAATGCAACAGAATTAACCAAAAGCTTGAGTAAAACAGAAAGTCTTAGCCAGGAACCACCATTCTCCCCCACCCCCCCCCGCCCCCAAAAAATTGGAAACAAGCCCAGTATAGAGTGCCACCACAGAAAAGGCCCTGTCACAGGGCGCTTGGGGAGGACATCCAAGGCACAATCTCAGTAGGTCTGAATGGATTAAGTCTTAGAGCCAAGAGGCCATGTTTCCTTCCTGAATCCTGTTGTCCGATGTGGCAGTCTGTTGTGGGCTAGGTGGGTCTGATAGGAAGTTGGACAGCAATGTTTTTCATAGTGCTGGTGAAGAAAAGTGATCCCATGGGATCACCAAATGTCAGCCAGAAGGCCTTTCCGGCAACTTTTGCAGCAAAGTGAATCTCTGGCAGTCAGCTTAGGGGTCCTCTGCACACCATGCTTTATCTCCATTCCCCATTTGTAGCATGCCTGTCTGTGTTGCGAGGATAGCCCATCCTTCTCCCCAGGGATATTATGTACACAATGGGAAACCCATGGCCTGACTGAGGCTGTGTTTCTACCCCTTCTGCAGAAAGACCAGTTTGGAATGTATGCCCTGTACAGCAAAAACAAGCCCAAGTCTGACTCGCTCCTGGCTAGCCACGGAAACACGTTCTTCAAGGTAAACGCTGCCCTCATGATGGTGGCCCACTCTCCCCTCCTATTTTTCTGGGACAGAGCGCAGGCCAGGTTTGGAGAGGCTGCAGGCTGGATTTAAAATTGGGCCGCCTTGCTGCTTTTAGATCCTAAGAGTTCATCCGTTAGGTGGCTGCTGCTCATGCAGCCCTGCTTAGTCACTGAGGGCGGACTGGCATTTCCACTCACCGGGAGAGAGGTGCTACTCTGGTGGGCCGCTGGCAACCAGGAGCAAGCTGAGCCAAGCAGCAGGGGTAGCACTGCAGTGGTCTCTTGGCAGCCTGTGAACACCGACAAGTGGCCCCTGGAGTGTTGCTTGGCCACTTGACTGATGTGGCTCCTGATCTGCTTTAGCGACCCTGCTGCTCCTGTGGTCACCTCTGCCTTTGGCTTTCAGTACAAGCAGATGCAGCTTGGCGACAAGATGGACCTGGCTTCCTACCTCCTGAAGCCAATCCAGCGCATGAGCAAGTACGCCCTCCTCCTGAAGGACCTCATCAAGCAGTGCGGGGAGGCGCAGGAGCAGGAGTTGGTCTACCTGCGGGCCGCCGAGGAGATGGTGCGCTTCCAGCTGCGGCACGGCAACGACCTCCTGGCCATGGATGCCATTCGAGATTGTGATGTATGTCCTGTCTGGCAAGGGCTAAATGGGGGGGAGAGGCTCAAAGACTGGGGGGGGGGGGGGTCACTCCTGCAAAGATTCAGCTTCTCCCAGATTCTCTGAGCCTGTTGAATTGTGAGCTCCAGGAAATGTAGTAGAAGTTCAGTAAAGTGGCAGGGTCGAGGTGTTTCAGGCACTCACTCCCAAGAACAAAGATTGAAGAAAAGAATGGTTTCTACAAGGTATATACCAATGAAATATGATATTCAGAATAAATAAAATCTAATCAAGTAAACCCTTTGGGGGTTGGGCGGTTTATTAAGTCTAATAAAATAATAATAATAATAAACTATTTTTGAATACATAAAATGTTCATAACCTACCAAACATTGCCATTATTTAGCATGGAGGGCATGGCTGTTCATGGACTCATTTTGAAGGCTGTGGATATTTTGTTTATTTGTTAAAGGATATTAATCTTGATTAGAATCTGTTCTTCTGAATAGCAGATTTGATTTGTGTATATCTTGAATATATCTTTTTTCCTGTTCCTTTTCTGGTCCATTATGGCAAATTGGTAGTAGATTTATTTTCCCCCATCCTGCCACCCCCCACCCCCCATTCACACACACACACTTTTTTTTACTGTGTACCCCTACCGCACGATGTCTGGAGTCAGAACACCCCCTGTGCACATCTTCTTAAACTCCCCAGGCATTTTTACACAGAGCAGCAAGCTTCACATATCTGGTTGAGCTTCACGAACTCTCAGAACTCTCCTGTCTGGCTTCCGGGGGGGGGGGGGGGGGGGTACACAATCAGTAGTGACAATGAGAATGGGGCAAGGCAGTGACAGAGGCTGCCCCCACCCAAACTGTGCCACTTGAGGCCTCTGCCTCATTTCACCTCATCACTGAGCTTGTTAGGGAAGAAAGAGTTCACATTGTCACACATGCATGGCCACTCCACACTATGTGTGGCACATACTAACGGCCAGAGAGGACAGGCATTGGAAGAGCAGCCACCAGTCACCCTGGTGAGCTACCATCAGACTGGTACTCTGAGAGGCCATGGTTCCAGGTCTTGTGAGGAGAAAACTGTGAAAGAAAGAATGAGATGATGTTACCTGCCTTCCTCTCATCTGTCTCTTTATCCCTTACTTCCTCCTTGGCTGGCTGCAACAAATGACTGCTCTTACCCACAGGGGAATATTTGCCTCCTCTGGTCCCTGCCAGCCCCCTCCTTCTGCCTAACCAATCGTATTCTGTACCCAGGTGAACCTCAAGGAGCAGGGTCAGCTGGTGCGCCAAGATGAGTTCAGTGTCTACCTGGGGCGCAGGAAGTGCCAGCGCCATGTCTTCCTGTTTGAGGACCTGATCCTCTTCAGCAAGCCCAAGCGGATCGAGGGGGGACTCGATGTCTACATCTACAAGCGCTCCTTTAAGGCAAGCCTTCTGCTATTTCATATCAGGCCAGCCTCTCATTTAGGGTTGGTGGGACATGCTTGGTAGGAAAGACCTTCTATGCAGCGTACATGCAGGGGGCAGGGGGAGGGAGCAGTGTGTTCCAAAACTGGACTGTGTTCACACATTATGGTTGCCAGAGTATAGCTTGGCTTACAAGTCAGGCCTGCACAATTGAGGAGTGCACCCCAGAGTCCTGCCATGTGGCCTGCCACGTGTTTCCCTACCTTATACCTCTTAGCAGGTGGCGAACTAGGATAATCTTTGAGCCCCTGGTGGGCCACCACATGAGACTAAGAGGCCGCACTGGGCTAGGTGAGTCACAAGCTGCGCAGGCCATTCACACAACCCATCAGCTATGGAATTCCACTGGGGGACCATGAGCCAGTCACTCACTCTCAGCCGATTCTACTCTACAGGAGTGCTGCTAGGATAAAACAAAAGAGAGAAGGCCAGTATACAGTGGCCTAAGCTTTTTGGAGAAAAAACAAGATAAAACTGCGAGAGGCAATAGATCCAGATTCTGTAGTTTTATCACGGTAACTTTCCCGGACTTGTCAAGCTTAGAAAAGGCTGAAGAACAGGTTCCTGGTTTAGTTCCAGGCATCTCCAGCTAAAGGGATAAGGTGGTACGTCTCAACCTGAGACCCTGGAAAGCTCATGCCAGTCTTGAGTAGAAATACTGACCTTTATGTCCTGATAGTCTGATTCATATAAAGCAGGTTCTTGTGTTCAACTTCATTTCAGGTCAGTCCACACTTAGCACTAGCCAATGGGAAATGCCCACCTCTCATTTTATCAGTAGTGGGGCCACAGTGACCCAATCAATGGGTTGTGTTGAGGAGGGATAGCCCTCCTCAAGACAACCCATGCTGCCCTTTTTTCTATCCTCCCATTATCAACTATATGGATGTCCAGCCCAGTGGCATAGCAATAACAGGGGAGGAGTGCCCTGCCCCAGGCACGCACCATTGGGGTCACATGGGGGTGGAAATCGCCCCCCCTTGCCCCCCCCACTAGCCAGGCCCTGCTAAAGTAAGTGGGATGGGGCTCTGCGAGGGGCACAGTGTGGGGCGGGGCCCCGCAGGGGGCGGGGTCTGAGCACCATTTTGCCCCCCTACGCCCCTGGTCCAGCCCAGCAGATTCCCTTCATGCATCTTGGATCTGAGCTCCGCTCTTCCTCCCTGCAGACAGCAGACATTGGTCTTACGGAGAGCTCAGGTGAGAGTGGCCTGCGCTTCGAGATCTGGTTTAGGCGGCGGAAATCGGGTGACACGTATATCCTGCAGGCCAGCAGCCCAGAGACCAAGCAGGCCTGGACCAGCGACATCACCAAGATCCTGTGGGAGCAGGCTACTCGCAATAAAGGTTGGTCTGAATGCAACACATACAATTGGGTTTCTGCATCATAGGAACCCTCCCCACAGTTTTTCAAGGCAGGGGAGGGTTCCCCTGATATTCCAAGAAATATTTTCTGCAGCCAGCATGGTGTAATGGTTGGTGTCAGACTAAGAGGTCCAGGTTTCCACTCTGCCATGGAACCTCAGTGGTTGTCCCTTGCCCAGTGAATCTTGCTCAGACTTCATGTGATGTGATGTGATGTGATGTTGATGTGATGATAAAAAATGCAAGAATGGACAAATGATGTTGTAAACGTCACTTTGGGGCCCTGTTGGGGAATGTTGTCAGGCACAGCGAGTCCTGCCACAGGGCCGAAGAAGGAAGAGAAGCTGCCCCTGATGATGTCCTGTCTGCAGACCAGGAGCTCTTTTTTAATTGCATCTGGTCACCCTACCACATGCCAGCAGTGTTATAGCCCAGGGCAAGGGATTGGACAGGCTGAGAGACCACACATACTCCAGGGATAAGCTTGTCTTGCTGGAGACCATGAGAGCCGTGCGAGGTCACAACACAAGGAAGAGCCTGTCTTCGTAGGGGATGGCATTTTCATCAGGGCCTCTTGTCTCCCTGCTAGAAATCCGAATGCAGGAAATGGTATCCATGGGGGTGGGCAACAAGCCTTTCCTGGACATCAAGCCGAGTGAAGCCGCCATCCATGACCGTGCCATCGATTACATTATGAAAGGCAGGGGTAAGTCCAGCTCCGCTTCCTTGCCTTTATCCCCTGCACCTCGACCCATTGGGCACTCAAGCCTGCATGTGTGAAGCCAGTGTGGTGTAGTGGTTAAGAGCAGGTGGATTCTAATCTGGAGAACCAGGTTTGACTCCCCACTCCTCCACCTGAACGGCAGGGGCTAATCTGGTGAACCAGATGTGTTTCCGCACTCCTACATTCCTGCTAGGTGACCTTGGGCTAGTCATAGTTCATCCAGAATGAACTGGGGAGTCTGTTGTGGGGGAGAGGAAGAGAAAGGAGCTTGTAAGCCACACTGAGTCTCATTCCAGGAGAGAAAGGTGGGATATAAATCCAAATTCTTCTTCTTGTTGTGCGGCAGGAGCAAGGACCAGGGCTTCCATTGCTGTTTCTCTGTTCGACCACACCAATCCCTACAAGAGATCACCCGCCCCTCTGCCCACTGGCGGCGGCTCTTCCTGCTCAGTGCTGGGGCCCCTCAACCTGCACATGTACCTGGATCAGGCCTTGCTGCCAAGCATGCTGAGCACCAGCCAACCCTTCAGTGATGATGCTTGCATTGAGGAGGATGAGATGGAGAATGAGACCAGCAGCCAGCCTTCAATGAGTAAGTATGGCGTGCCTTTGCTTCTGGGATGTTATCCTGAGGCCGTGTGAGCCAGTGGCCAACCAAAAAATCCAGCAGAGCCCAGAACCCTTTTTTGGAGGCATGCACTATTGCTAGGTAGAATGGGAGAGGTGAGGAACAGCTAGATCAGCATGCTTCAGTGTGGTTCTGTTGGTACTATGGGTTTACTCTCTTGTGGGTTTACTCTCTTCTCCAAAATAAATGTTGAGTTCTGGTTTTCCTCTACTTCACTGGGGTAAGGAATGCTTTCAAAGAACCCAGGAGCATCCGCTCAGAAACCTTCAACAACAACTCCATTATAGGTGTTCAACCACCCAACGTTTTTTCATTGGCCCCAGCTCCCAGTGGCAGCCATTTTGTGAATTCCTGTTCTCAAAATGCCAAAAGGTGTGCACAGGCTCGACAAGATTGGGGGCCCCTAATCTAAACGGTGCATTCCTTCAGGGTGTTTCTAGGCCTCTGCAAGGTGTAGGGCATTTGAAAGACAGAGCTTGAAAGGGTTTCTCATCTGTTCTGAATCCAATCAAGGTGTGCAACTGCAGGCTGAAAGCCTAGAAACTAGAGAAAAGAGCAGATTTGGGGCTGATTTCCACACATATGAGGGCACACCTCCAGTGACTCCTTGTCTGGTACTATTGGGATACACTTCTCATTGGACTCTACCATGTGTGTGAACTGTTGCCCCAAGGCCAAAAGAGGAGGGGTGGTATAAAAACCCAATAAAATAAATGCTACGCCAAGGAACCTTTAGTGGGCTCTGTTAGTTCCTTCAACAGGGCCAGATCTATTCTGACAGTTCTTCTTTTCGCCCAGCAACGGAGAGCTCCGAGTCTTCCCACTATATGTCCGGCAGTGGCTCCAGCAGTTCTGACAGTGGCTGTGTCTCTGGCATTCCTCGAGACAGTTTCTGTGAAGATCTGGGGTCCCCGCTCTCGACCCCTGCGGGTTCTTCTTTGGCTTCCCCCCTGGAGGAGAAAACCTGCTTCCCTAAAAGCCAGTATGTTTCAGCGGTAAGTAAGGAGTCAGTGTGCAGTGTCAGCCACAAGCGTTAACCCTTTGCACTCTGCTGAAGGCCTTCAATCAAAGCATCCTCTTGACCTGGGCCATTCTTCTTTCCCCATACTTACTAAGAGGCTGTTGTAAACCATGGCAAGACCCTTGCAGTCAACATGTTTTGCCACTACTGGACAGGTTTGGCTTTGTGCTATACATGGAGCCTCGATTGTGTTGGTTAGTTGCTGGGAGCAGGTGTATGGTTCACGGAGGATCAGTCCATTAGAGTGACAGGCTCCCAGGTGCCCTGACTGTGCATTATGCTATTTTGCAGGTTTGAATACCAGTTTCCGTGACATTTTGGAAGAGCCTGAAAGGAGGAACTTCCCTACAGTGCTCCGGAGGCCACAACACTAGCTGGGGAGATGCGTGTCCCTTCAGGTCCACAGCTGACCGGACGTGACCTCTTTTTTTCAGAGTCATGTCACTCGATGCAGTTAACGAGTTGGCCAAGACTGCCATCTCGAGGGACAGACCTGTCTTATTCCGTGGAGGCTGTTGCGGTTCAGATCCTAGCCACCCGGTGTCCTTCTGTTTGCACGTCAGTGGCTGGATCCGGGGAGCCGGAAGCAGCAGTAAGCGACACCAAGACAGGGGTGATGGTGGGAGGGGGCAGGGGCTCAGTGGCCAAACATAGAGGTTTATTGGGCTAGATATGAGCCTGTTTAGCTTAATGACCAACTGTCTGTACCAACAGACTGGAGAGTTCAGGGTCATCAGGAAGCTGGTTAGGCTCACATTTTTTCTTTTCAATTGACTGGAGTTTTGTTCTGCAAACTGCACAGTTTTGACCTTTTTTTGTTGAAAGGTCAAAAGGAAGGAAAGTTATTTATTTTGGGGGGAAAAGTGCCCTCTCTTGGATTGAACCTTGTTATCCAGGCCTGTTCTCTTTGTTTAGGTTTGCCTGGTACTAAGATAATTTATTGCCTTTTCTTACTACGCACTCATTTGCAAAATCCCCAGAGCCAAGTTGGGCTCTCTGTGTAGCTGCCATCGAAACAGCATCCTGTCTCTGAGGGGCAGAATAAGGTTTCCATCAATGGGAAGCGAAAATAACTCCTTGGGCAGCGGCAGAGAGATGGAGAAGCACTCAAAGGGATGGGGCCCGAGATTGGCCTGCTCTACATATACAGCAGAATGAAACAGAAGGGTCCTGCAGGGGTATAAAGACTGTCCTAGAGACTGCAGGTGAAGGACCGTGTTCTTCGCTGCTTTTTTTAATTAAAAAAACCCTCCATGCAAAAAGAAAACCTGGACAGAAAGGAGCAGGCTGGGCTAATATCTGTCTCCGTGATTTGCTAGTTTTCAGCTTGCGAAGTGTTCCTTGGGGAACCAGACAAAGCTGTCATTTCCTCACCTGCAATTGGAAGTTTCCCAATCAGCTCCAGCACCTGGACTGCTGCTGGGCTGGAGGTGTCTGTGCCCTACCAGGTTTGAGATGCTTCCCAAGGCCACTGCCTGCCCTACTTTGGCTGTCAGCCCCAAGAGAGTAACCAAAAGGCTAAAGGTGGCAGGATGAAAGGGAAACAAGACAAGGCTCAGAAGGGGTAGGGAAGTGTTTGGGGCGGCTGGGGGAGGCGGGTGTTCAAGCCAGTGCAATTCAGCCATAGAGTTAATAGAAGCACTTCTGGTTATTGGTTGTTTCTGCCAGTCTGGTTGAAAAAGAGCTGGTGGGCACCATTTGCCAAACACCCAAGGGGTCCACTTTGAACTGTCAGCAATGACTATGGCAGGGGTGTCCAACTCTGGTGCTTCAGATGTTCATGGACTACAATTCCCATCATCCCCTGCTGGCACGGCCAATTAGCCATGCCAGCATGGGGCTGATGGGAATTGTAGTCCATGAACATCTGACGCGCCAGAATTGGACACCCCTGGGCTATGGCATCTCTTGGCAGTGTAGGGGTTCACCTATCACTCCTGACTCAGGGATGCTGCAACATCCTGGCTGATGTCAAAGTCCTGCTCCCCAACTCTTCCTTTAAGACCTTGAATGCACTTCTGATATCCCTTGCATATTAACCAGATTCCACTTTCATTCTGAAAATCTAAGTGCTGTAAATATTACTCTTATTTTATACATTTATTTAATAAGCTGGATTTTTTCAGCCTTTTCTTTTTTTGATTCCAAGAATGGAGTTACAGAACCCTTTGCCAATTTTTGTAGAATATTGTATGAAAAACAGATGGATGAGGACAAATTTAGACGCTTCCAAGCTCTTGATTAATCTAACCTTTGCTTTAAAAGAGGAAGAGAGTTGATCACAAAACTGTAGTATGAAAGCAATTTCACATCAGCCATTGTTCGATAGATATCCAGAATTCCTCAAGTAAGGCAATTTTTTTTCATTGCTGGGGGAAAATGCCTTAATGTACTGTTAACATTGATGTTGTTTTTAAAGATTTGAATGAATTACTTAATAAAAGTTATTTCTTCCAGTGTATTTTTGTTTAATTGCACGTTAATCTTTAAAAGAAGATCCAGGAAGTTTGTCAATCCAAATTCAAATCCCTGATCTGTCATGAAACAAACTGGATAACCCTAGATCTGTCACACTCTTCTGGCGCAACAGTGGGGGAACGAGAACTATGTATTAAGTGGTCCTGAAGTGGGTATTGTGTGTGGGCAGTCCAGCTGTGAAAACTACTAGAGCTCTCTGGAGCACAAGGCATTCTCTCCCCAGTGATGGTTTTAACCATCCTCTCTTTATGTGAAAGGGAGTGGGCCTCTTAGTTTCCTTTTGAACTGCTGCAAGGGGTCTCCGATCATTGAGAAAGTCCATAGAGAGGAAAGTCCATAGAGAGGTGAGAAGAATGTGTGCCTTCAGGAGGGTCACTTTGATGAACATGTTAAAAGTAACTGCAACTCTTTTTATCTCTGTCTCTGTTCAGTCGCGTATTGGGAGACTACCAAAGGAGGAGAGTATAAGGCTCTTAAGAAAGCAAGCAGTGTGGCATTACCTTGTTTCTGAAGCTGTTTACCCATCACTGACCAGGTTCTATGCACTTTTCCCCTGCACAATGTGTATCCCAGCCCTCTTCTGATAGAAATTTAGGAGATTGAGCACAGCTCTGCTCACCATGTTATGTATGTTACTCTACTGATCTAGGCATAGTACAGGAACTCTTCAGAAGGTCTGACAGTTTTCTGTCTGTTCTCTCATAGGACTGAATGCCCTAACCAGTTCTGTAAAGCTATCGTGTTTAGCTTCCTAAATGGAGCTGCTTCTCTGAGTGCTACCAGTCACTTGGAGATGGCATATGTTGCATTTGTTTGCTAACAGAATCATGTCCTTGTCCTGTCCCTCCAGAATGCAACCCCATCTCTATGAACTGCAGGGGAGACACCTTTGGCTTTTCCAACTACACCTGCAGATGAGACTGCTGAGAGCTCCTAGGCCTCACCCAGAAAGATTTCTTTGGAGTCCTTCCTCAAATTGACAAGCATACTCCTACTCTCACACTTAACCCCCAGAAGAGTAAAATGTGTTCCCACACTTTATGCAGAAACCAAACCATTTTCTTTCTACCTCTAGAGGTTACCATGATCAGCATGGCCCCTGGAACTCAGTGGTTTAATCTTTGGAGCAATAACTGCTGCTCATTGATTCCCGAAAGGAAGCCATCTGTCACTAAACTGGAGGTCAGCCTGGTGTGCTAGAAAGGTAGGGTGAAGTCCCCAGTGTAGACCCCCCCCCCCCCAACACACACACACGTGTCCTTTGAGGGTGAGATTTGAGTTTGCTCCCATATATTTGTATTTTCATGAACACATGAAGTTTTCTTTTATTTAAGGGGACGCTTGGTCTGTCAAGGTTAGTATTGTCTACTTAGGCCAGTGTTGGCTGTCCAAGGTCTCAGGTAGAGTGCTTTCATATCCCCTACCACCTGGTCCTTTTAGCTGAAGAGGCTGGGAACTAAACCTGGAACATTATGCATGCAACAGAGATGTGCAGGCTGTCCTGCTGAGCCAGAGTCAGAGGCTCCAAGGGGGCCGAGGTGTGTGCGACTCCAAGGGGGCTGAGGTGTGTGCGACGCACGGGCGCGTGCCCACGTGGGGGTATGGCAGGCGGGACAGGAACGTTCTGAGGCGGGATGGGGACAGAAGACGCACCAGTGCACTGGGCGCTTTCCCCCCTTGCTACGCCTCTGACCACAGTCCCTCATGCTCCATGGTCCTCATTGCTGACTTTAATTCTAAGGCCAGTGGCTGGCCATAATCAAGTAGGAAGTAGCAAAGCAAGGATGGATCAGAGAAGGGTAAGTGCGGTTTTGAATTGCACGTTACCATTATGAAGCCTGGTGGGCCTGAGCCAGAGCCGCAATTGTCAATGGACCACATTGCTTTTGCTGCCAAAGTTGACTTATTTAAACTAGGTCACAAATCAGCTCCATCTGAAACAATGACTGGGAAACAAAGTGGGCTATGCTGAGATGCATTGTTCCATGCTTATTCCTCTTCCAGGCAGCCAGGGTGATGTGGGAAAGTGGCCAAATGCGGGGAGCGGGGGTGTCCTGATATCGCCTGCCAGACTCTGGTACTCCCTCAGCTGTGAAAAGACATCCAGCAGAATTTCTGTTCAAAGCTGACCCATCCTGATACAGCAGCTGGGAGCAAAGCAAGAATAAACCCCTGGCCAAAGGGCAGCCTAGTATGAGCACCCTGGTCATACACCCATCTTGAGGAAGAAGGGCATGTCCCTGTGAGTTTCTACCAAAGTTCCTGCTACTGGCAGGAAAGAGAGGGTGTTTGCATCATGATCTTTTGGTGTGTTTATTCCCCAAATGTCCCATTAAGAACCTCCCTCACATTCTCGAAAATGAGGTGGCAGAATTCTGCTTGGGCTACCGGATGTTCTGAAATGGTTTCCCTCTGCTGCATGCAGGGAGCTTTTTATGCAGGGGAGGAGTCAAAAGCGCCCGGCATGCCACAGATTTAGCACAGTCCTTGTCCTGCCACCATATTCCTTGCAGGATGCAGGTTCTTCTATGAAAATGTACTCAAAGGCAGGATTCTCCTAACAGTTTGAAGTGAAATAATCCATGGCCCCTGCAGTAATTGAAACGGAGACAAGAAGCTGCCAAAGTGCTCACAGGGGAGCCTGTCAAAGGCTTAGGCTTTATTAAGACTTCTGTAAATATTTCCCTAAAGCAAAACAAGAGAGTGATCTAAAGTACCCTTTTCTTATCAACTGGCCAACACAACAACTGTACTTCCAGGCAAATGGCAGGGTAAACTGAAAGAGAAACAAGAAACACACTCAACAAGCAGCTGGAAGAGCCCTACTCTGCTCCAAGGTGCCTTCTTGAACCCAAGGCCTAAAGGTGGGGAGTCAGCTAAATTCAAAGTCATGATGACACAAATTACATCAGTAGCAACAGCAGCTCTTTCTTTGGGGTGGAGGGCGTTCGTAAGTTTTTATAAGAGGACAGGAGAGAAATGAACATAATTGCAACCACGTTGCAAGTCACAAGTGGGTTTGACTCCCAGATCTTTGACATCTAATTAGCTAAAGTAACAAGCTGCCAGAACGTAAGGGAAAAAGCCTCCGAAGGGTAGCCCATCCTTCACAACAGTGATGCAATAGCTCAAACTCACCTCAAGCCATTTCAGTAACTTCTCACAGCTGTGACTCTTGGCTTTAAAAGGTGCCACATTCAGTAGGTTGGCCACAAATTCCTTTGCTGTGATCTGCAGGGTCTGAAAGGAAGATGGCCACGGGTCACTGACAAAGGTGAGCTCACAGCTACCTGAAACCCCAGTTTCCTTGTCCCCTCAGAGATCCCACTGAGGACCAGCTGGCTTTGCAGAGGTGTTGAGGACCTGGTTAACCTGCAAGGAGGTGGGGATGCCCCCCCCCCTTTTGGCTAAGCAACCCTCCAAAAGCAGTTGCATGGGTGCCTTAGAGCAGTAGGGGGAGTGTTCTTGAAAACTAATTTGAACTGGAGGTTGTTAAGGATAGGCGTTCACTACTATGCCTTGTGGCTTTCCCAGCTCCTCTGTAAATGCCACAGCAGAAGGAAAAGGGCCCGCACCATGCTGATTAATAGAAATTTTCTTCAGCGTTCCTTCTTGACTTGCCAGAACCAAGCTAGAAGCCTGGGGAAAGTTCTGGCTGGTGGTCCTCATCAGGTTGCAAAGAGACCAGAAGAGCTTGTGTCAAAGTTAGAGATTGGCTGGGGCTTGCTACCCCCCCGCCCCCCCAGCACTGGCATCCTCTGCAAAGATCTCCATCCACTCAAGAGCAGCAATATCTGCTTACCCACAACCTCTGGACAAACAGCTCCACTTGGGCAGTAATTTCCTTGGAGTCCTTCTGCCTTATGGAGTCCAAGATGACATCTGTGAGAAAGCAGTGGCACATCCGGGCATAAAAGATCTCTTCTTGTGACAACGGGAAGCTCAGAAAGACAATGTCTAAGAGGGCAAAGAATTAGAGCTAAGATGGCCTGGAACCATCTTGGCCTCAGCACTTTGAAGCATTTGTGGTGTGTCCAGGGCCACTGCGGGTCAGAAGAAGGTATCCATGCCCATCTCCCCACCACAGTCCACTGCAGCACCGCAGAAGGGGGGTTCCACAAGGAACCTGCCACTACTTTCTGACTGCAAATCCCTGGTGGCAGATATGAGCTAAATTGTATATCTATGTTGACTGTTGGAGTCCCTACCTTCTAATTGGGCCGACTGCAAGGAGAAGCAACGCTGGAACTGTGGGGAAAGAGCAAAGATTCCTCCTGCCCTTGCCTCCAAGCACTGCTTCTCCTCACCGTCTGACCAATTAGAAAATGGGAAAGTTTTGAAAGGACAGCTGAGCCAGCCCAGTCTCTGTAGCCACTGGCAGGGCTGTCCTTTTAAAAATTCCCCCCAGCTTCTAATCAGTCAGATTACGGGGCTTCCACTCCACAATCCTGCTTTCAGAAGCCTGCCTGGAGCTGAATAGAAAGCCAAGTTTTCTTGGAGGAAGGGTTTTTTGTTTTGTTTGTTTGTTCTGTTTTGTTTTGCTATTTTGGAGCAAAGTCTCTGTACCCTTACCCAATGCCCATCTTGGACTGCAAGCCATACCTTTGGCTATCAATTGTGTATGTGCGTTGGCCGGCTGGACACCTTCCCTGTGTGTGCTGTAGAGGGTGCTATCTTCATGAGACATGTACGAACCATCGCCTGCCAAAATTGGAGGGTGTTTGATTTTAAGAATCAATCCCACACTGTCACATGGCTCATCAATGGATGTCTTGATTGGTTCAGAGAATGCTTCTGTGGAGAGAAATGATGCATTTAGTCACAAAGTGGTTGCATCTTGTATTTTGCCTCCTAGTTGCCCTGTTGGAAGAGGGAGGAGAGAGCAATTTGGTCCCCTTCCTCCTCTTGCTGCAGATAAAGTGCTAGATCCTACCTTTAATTTGTTATTAGTATATTTTAAAAGGTCCTTTTTTATTTTGTAATGCCTGCTGACTGTAAGAAACACATTATAAACCAATTTTCAAAAATTCTTCTGTCCCATGGTGTTTCATTCATCTAGCCACAACAACAACTCAGAACTGGCAAACACCAGCGATGAGGAGAAATTTGTGTGGTGTGTGTGTCTATATATATGAGTTTACTAACTATAAAGGGAAGGTTACATGGAAATAAAATAAGAAATTCTTTCTTTCCTGTTACACATCTACATTACTGTACATTTGGTTACATGTTGGTACCTGTCTGCTGTCTCGTGGTCATGGTGGTGGTGGTGTGCTCAAAGAAACAAACTTTAAATTTCAGATGTACATGCTCACTAACATGTAAACAATGGCTATCCAACTGACCAATAGCTAATCAATAGGCCAGGTCATAAACAGTGACTTCAGCAACTCATTTACATCAAACAGTTAACCCTTTGATAACCGAGTTGTGACAGACACTTGCAAAATCCCAACCATTTGTGGATTGTTATTTTATTTATTTCGCTTTTAAACTGAACGAGTTTTTAACTACTCTTATAAGCCACCTTTAACCCTGAGGAAAGACAGGATATAAATGATTTAATAAATATAAATAATTCCTTTCTCTTATTGGACCCTCCTCCCTGACTATGTATTTGACTTGTTGACTTGATTACTTTATAAAAGTATTTCAGACGGCTTTAAAAAATGTTTTTGATTATTCACTGAGGGCCCAGTCAATTACAAAGACAGCATAAAAACACCTTAAATGCATTAAAAAATGTGCTGGATTGAGATTCCCCCACAAGGTCCTGGCCTCCCTGCTTTCTCGGGAAGAAAAGGGGAAGAAGATCAATCCCTTATTTCTGGTGAAGGCTGATAAAATCACCAGATAGCTCATTTACAAGCAGCAAATCTAGGCCATCCACCCTCACCTTCTTCTCTCTCTGCTTGCCTACTCAGCTTCTTGACTGGAACATTTTCTCCCCCAGGGCAGCTCTCTTCCAGGATGGTTGGTCCACCAGCTCTGACCAGTGATCCCTCTGGAGCTGCGGTGCCTGAGAAGCAGCAGCTAATGCTTGTCAAGTATTGTTGAACTCTTGGTGCAGCTCCGAGAACAAGGCCAGTCACAGGGAGTTCAGAAGCGGTAATGATGGTGGGACTAGCTGGTGGCAGTTTGCAGGGAGCTGCACTTTCAGGGTCTCCGCCAGGAGGCCCTCCATCAGCCCTGACACTATCAGACGCAGGTGCTTGTGGGGCTTCATAGCGTTTGCAGTTTGCCATATCCCAGCCCTGCACCAAGGAAATGAGTCTCTGGATGGGAGTGTCTCTGCAATCAGACTTCTTGGATAAATTGCCTTTTGCCCCTTTTTTCCTCGGGGGGCTTCCTGGCTGTCTGCACCCACAAGAGTTTTCCCACAAATCTGTGGCCTGACAACACCCTTCCCAGCTGCTTCTTCGTTTCCCTCCCTTGATTGGGGAAATACGTGTGTATTTGTCCTTCTCCTGGTCGCTCTCTTCCGTCTCCTGTGTTTCTCTGGTCATGCTCCAGTTTACATTCTTGATAATATAAGAATGCTTCAAAAGGAGAAAAAAGAGGGCAATTTTTTAAAAAGCCAAGATGCATTTACTCAATACAAGTTTTTAGCCGATTTTATTGATCAGAGTTTCTCCGAGAAATTCTAGGAATTGTATGGGGGCAGGGAGGGGGGTTTGGTTGAAGAGATTTCTGTAATGGAGAATTCACAGAACTGCAGTTTCCATAAGTCTCTGGGAGGAAAGCTGTGATTTAAATAGTTCAGATATTGAGAACTTGATGTAAGCCACTTAAGTACCCAGGTTAAGATGTGCTCTGCATTTTCACATGACGGAATGTCATCTCATTAAGAGCCTTCTACTGACTCACACCCATTCTCATGTTCCCACTCCAGGCATTCCACCACTTTCCAAGCCTCCCTGTTTCCTGGTCAAACATGCAGAGTGTTCAAAACATTTGATGTTCTAATCTAAGGGATACTACTAATAATCAGCTGCATAAAGGAAAGAAAATCCTTCTGGACTGGTCCGTTTCAGGCAGTTGGTAAGCAGGTCACATTGTGGGAACCCTTTGCAGCCAGAAAGCTAGCCTGCTAATGGAAAGGCCGCCTTCAATGCTGGGAGTTTCTTCTTTGGGAGATCACCTATCAGCCTCATCACCTGCAGCCTGAAGTGCGTCAACCCAGGAAACGCTTTGTCATTCTTCCTCAAATCAGGGCACTGTGAATAGGCTCTCTGTTTGGAGAATATTTCTCTACTAAGGAAAGAGGGTAGTATAGACAGGGTCTTGGCCCTCACAAATTAATACTTGGGTGGGACCAGGCTTTTCCTACATACATAAGGACACAGAAAGGGATGTACCTGTACATCTCGAGCATCTTCAATCAATCCTTTCTCTTTCTCTGACACTACAGGTTCAAGACTTTTAAATGGGAAAGCTACACTGTGGGTTTCTTGTTGTTTTACCCATATTCTGCAAAGCAATACAGATCACAAATTCAGCAATATGCAACAAGCCAGCTTGTGCTGTCATTCCTCTGGATATTGTCTGTGTTGGGGGGGGGAAAAGAGCAGGGCTAATCTTTTCCTATTAATGAGTCAGGACAGGAGAGGTAGGTGGTTGTCTCTGCGACAGCAAAAATTGACATGTCACTTGGCAGGAATGGAAGCAGGAATGGAAGCAGGAGGCTGTGTTATTAGTTCCCCAACAGAACTAATGACCAGAAATTAATTAGCGCTAGTATGGGATGGCGCGGGCTATCACAAGTGCACATCTTGCTTCTGCCATAAATTGACAGGTGGCCTCAGGTAAACTACTCCCTATAATACTGGCCTACTTTGCAGGGATGATGATGACTTGCATCTTGAAGGGCCCTGGACTCTTTCATACTTGAGAAGCACTATTCTGGAGGCAAGTGGTTTGGCACGGGCCCTGCAGCTTTTGGCAATTCTGTTCCCCATTTCCTGTAATCCGTCTGCCTGTTCCTGCGCATCCCTGTTGCAAGTGCTTTCCCATCCATCATTCAATCTACTGGTGTTTGTTTTTTGAGGAGGAAACAGAACATAAAGCTTTACCTGTATGTGTCACACTGGGAAAGGGCTTCCGCAAGAGAAGGGATCTGGTATTCTACCACTTCCTGGCACAGAAGAGGCCATTCTCTACAAAATCAAATTCAAAACATAGCCATTGAGATCCACTGTGCGCAAATCCAAATCCAAAATCTTTATTAGGCATAAAACCGGTGCGTGTCAAGAATTCCAAATACAATAAGGAGATCATTATTGTGCAACTTGCAGTACACAGAGTAAAAATATAGCAACAGCTTCAGAGATTTCAACATTAGAGTTATTTAGAAGCTTAGCCATTTTTATTTTATCAGAAAGGAGCATAAATCCTGTTGGTAATACAGTTCTCAAATCAGTTCTGATGTTGTATTTTGAACAGTGAAGCAGAATATGAGACAGTGTATCAGTTGTATCAGGACAAAATCGACAGCAATGCTCATTTTGTGGAATACTAGAGAAGCGACCTTGAACAAACTCTCTGTTAAATTGTACCCCCACCCCTACCACCCAAAAAGGGCATTTCATGTATTGGTCCTAAACGTGATTACTTTTTAACATTCAAATAAGGCACCTTATTTAAGTTGGGGGCTGCTACTGCCATCTTCTGGTTAGAGAATCTTCAATGAGCTATGAGGCCTCCACGGAAAACACTCCTGCAGTGTGTGAGTGAGAAAGGGCCTTGGACAGCTGGATCCAGATTGAGCTGGGGATAAATGGAAGGCTCACACTAGCAGAACAGTGTGCATGCAAGGACAGGCAGTCAATCAGCCTCTGTGTGCTTATAACAGGCTTGACCAATTCAGAGGCTTCATACCGCTCCTGTGCCCCACAAAGCTTAAGCGCCCATGCCACAGCAGTTTGCCAAGCCCAAGCATGTGACTTGTTTAGAGAGAGGTTTCTTTCTTTCCATAGTTCTCTCTTAAACCTAGCCTTCCTCTGACAACTAATGCAACATGTCCCACAGTGCAACTCATTCTGAGCCTATATTTGAATACCAGCCATTCTAATTTATCCACCCTGGCTATAGGTAGGATCCAGCCAGCTTTTTCATTCTCTCTGACCCAGCTCGCCTCTTTATGCAGTCCCCGTTCCTCGTGGCTTTGAAACATATAGGTCCCATGATGCCCAGCACAGCTTTTTTAGTGGTCAGAACCAAAACCACCTTCAGGACCACCTTCAATTTTAGAAAAATGACTTGGCTACGACCTTAATTCATTGATTTTTCTCCCCCATGACCATTCTCTCTTATATTTCGCCATGAAATTGGAAATAAGATTAGTTGTCAAGTGGTGGAACTTCAACAGCCAGGAAATGTTAACAATTAACTCCCCCCCCCCCCCACAATTGCTCTAATTCCCCAAGTTTATCCTGCTTAGTATATCTTGGGAAACTCCTGAGGTTTCCAAATTGCCTGGCCGTGAAAACATTCATGTAGAATCCAATAGGCTGCTTATACTCTCATAAAGAGAAAAGCATAATGAACTTTTTTTTAAAAAAGACACCCAGTACTCCATGTTGCTACATGTGAAGACCTCTTACAAAAAAGAGTAGATTTCCACTACAGTCCCAAAGCACATGGCCAAGAATGGCTTCTCCAGTAACATGGACCCTACATAGCAACAATTTAAATCCTTCTTGCAAAAGCCTTAGATGAGAAGATGGCATAGTGTCAGACAAGGACGCGGGAAACCCGGGACTGAATCCTCACTCTGTCATACAAGCTCCCTAGGAAACCTTGGGCCAAACTCTCTCTCGTAGTCCAACCTGCCTCACAGGGTTACCGGTGTAGGGATAATATGGAGATGGGAATGTTATAAGCTGTTTCAGATCCCCATTGGGAATAAAAACAGGGCACACTATAACCATTGAAAGTAAATAAATAATGTGACCTTGAAATAACATTTTCTGCTCCATCAAGCAACATTTATTATTCAGAAAATACACTTGGATCATTCTTCCTGCTCTCTTTCCCTGATGTATCTGTGTGCTTCATATTTAACTGTGTCTCCGTGAGTCTGCTGTCCACTTTGAGACCACATCCCTTTGAGGAATTAAAAAGGCAAAGTACTCTCTGTGTGGTGGGGAGTGCAGGCAACAAGAGAAAAATGTGTTTTGAGTCAGGTGACCTTCAGATATATTTGGCAGCCCCAGCAAATGCCTGACTTCATCGCCTCTGTGATCTTGTGTGTTTCATCAAGAATTTTGCTGGTGATGAGACTGGTGTAGCACTTGACCCCACAAAATCCAGCAGCAACTTCTTTTTGTAATTTTGGCCTTGGTGTTCCTGGAACGATTTCCTGATAGGGTTCATGGCAATGTATTTGTCATGAGCCAGCCCCTGGAAGATGAGGAAGCCAGACAATACCATAGATCAGGAGCTATATCCTCTAGAGGAGTGGCAAGCAGCCGAGCCAAGCCCCTGCCTGACAGCCAGGCTGAGCCAGATGTAGTGCAGCTGGGAGAGCCTTCAGCAGCCCCAGACAAGCTAAGTGATAAGCCAGCCACACAAAGAAGGCAAAGGCAGAGACAGTAGCACAGTAATAAAAGGAGACGTGCCTGCATTGCAGTTCGATATGGCAAAAGGCTCTGAGAGCTAGAAACAGAAACATCTGAGGAAGACTGAGACTGAGTCCCTGCAGGATCCTGGCCTCATTAGCAAAGACATCCTATAAAAATCCTGTCTTGGGCTTGACTGTCTGGGTACAAGTGCACTTCCTGGTGAGCTCCATGTACCTGTTGTTCTGCTGAACTCCAGCTCTCAACCTGCCTGACCTCATCCCTCTGGACTGTCTGACTATGCCTTTGCTTGCTGGACTGCCTGACAGTGCCCTAGTTAACACTGGCCAGCAGCACAATATCCTTGGTCCTCCTGAGCAAAGAAATGCTCTGTCAACATCTCAAATAGTAGCCCAAGGGATAATTTTCACTCACTTAAATTCTGAGGGCAAGAAGAGCTTTCCAAGCCTAAGGAAGTTGAGGATGTGTCGAAACATATGGCCGTCTCCATGGATGAAGAGACTCTGACCATGAACAATCCAATAGACTTTACTATAATTCAACAGCAACTCCGGAAACTGGTGGAAAAGAAAAACAAGGCCTTGAGGATGACTCTGTTGGAAAAGCAGAGTCCTTTCTAACCAATACTTTCCCACAAACTCTTTCCCCATAATGAAAAAATTCCTTTAGCAAAGGGAAATTAATGGTAGCTGACATATTGATTTATGAAGTGCCTGATGTCACAGGAGAAATCCTTTGGCTCTCTTGCCTGCTTCATTAACATACACATCATAAGCCTGCTAGCTTGGCAGACTGAAGGCCAGATTAAAAAATAATAATCTGCAACCTTTTGCCTGTCTTGCAAAGTGATTTTAGGTTAACCTCTGAACATTCAGGGAGTGATCAATATGTGTTTAACAGACCCAATTATACTTTTTTTGGACACAGATATCAGTGGATTCACGTTGAAAATCTTATAAAGCAGTGTTTGCGCAATAAAGAGGCAGAGGCAGTTGCTTACTGAAAAATAGAGTTTACTATCTATAAAAGAAGGAAGGGGTAACTTGGAAGTAAAAACAAGTAATATATTTCTAAGTAGCTAGCTCCTTCAGCTAGCTGCTGCTTGACTATCACATGGCTAACAAACTACTAGAGAGCATGTGCAGAGAGTAACAAAGATTATATACCTATTGTCTACGTGCAGACCTGCATGTATCTCATGCTGGGTCTAATTAATAGAGGTCAATTTAATTACCTGATCACTGACTTGAAATAAATTACCTGATCACTGACAAGAGGTCACCTGATCACTGACTAATTAGAATGCACAACATTAACGCCTTCATTACTGGATTGTGTGACTGGCACTTGCCAAATCACATCAATTCATTTATGCTAGAGCTGTAAGGAAAGTTATAAGGATCAACAGCCTGACAGGGCAACTTGAAAAGCTCTTTGAAATGCATCGTAGGAAAGGGATATTTGACTGTCTCTCACCTAAACAAAAGAAGTGTCAGAGGGTGGTCATGTTGGCCTGCAGTAGAAGAGTTAGCTTTGAGGCCCGCAGCACCTTAGATTAACAAGATTTTCAAGAAATAAGCTTTCTTCTGCAATATGCCCATTTTCAGAGCTATTTGATGAGGGAAGTTATATTTTTCTATAACAATTGAATTGGCCATCAGATTCATGCTCATGAGGCAAGCTACAAAAAGATCCTGCGAACTTACGGAGGAATTTGTACCTTCAATAACGTTTGCAAGTATGTCGCATACCAATGGCTTCCCACATACACTTTGACAATGTGATGGAGTGAAAAGGCTGTGATTTCTGCTGCCCAGTTTGCATCTAAAAGACACAGTTCCAAAATAAATACCAAAAGGCCAAGAACAAATTTAGGACCAAAAAATCAATTATAAACATTATATAAATACTATACTATACATACAAGCACATATAAACACACACATATACTATAGAATATATAAATACTATACATATACACATTATAGAATATATATAAATGTTTATTGCCAGTTAAAAACTACAACACAAATGGGACCCTTAATAGGCTACATTACAACCATATTTCCACATACATCTTTAATACAAATAGACATAAACAATCAAGTTTTCAACCCCAACCAAATGCATTTCAGTCAAATAGCCTTCCTCGGTGGTCAAAAATTAAGCAAGGCCCAAATGTTAAATATTCCAAGTTGCACAGATACAGAATATGATATATGTTGAAACTTTTACAACATTAAGGTGTGGGTTTATTTATTTATTCCCTGGAGGTGTCAGGGTGGTTTACAAGATTAAAAACAACCATAAAAACAACAGTTAAAACATCAACATATAAAACAATAATAAAACTATAGTAATACCCTCCCACATACCCTCACCTACCCCAGACTGGCAGCCTCCAGAGGTGGCATGGGGGGGTCAAAGGCCAAAGACCTGGGTGAATAGGAAGGTCTTCGCTAGATGCTGAAATCCATAAAATGTTGGTGCCTGGTGAGTTTTCATGGGTAGACTATTCCATAGAAAACCCTCCCACGTACTCCCTCCACCAGGACCTTGATGGGGAAGGGACCATGAGGAGAGCCTCCAACTGTCATCTGAAACTTGTGTACTGATACACCAGTTGGGAAAAAATAGTATTTAGTTTGTAACAGCCCCTGATTCAAACAGACAGGACTTCACTCAACTCTTCTGTTGAAGTTGGCAGTCACTTTTCAAGGCACAGAACTCATCCCATTAAAAGTCAAGAAAAAGAGCAACAGGCTTACCTTTTCCCATGATATCTGTCAGTGTCTTTTGTTTTAGATATGTTTTCAAAGCATCCTTCATGGGTTGATAGGTGATGTCCATTTGATCCAAATAGGCACAGAGTTCAGGAAGCTCAGACATACTTCGGGTCAGAGGGAGCTTGGAAGTACCTAACCAATTCCTTTGAAATCAAACAGAAAATAATTTACAAGTAATCAATTACTATTTCATATTGTGTATTCTTTCTGAAAGCATCCCTTCCTACCTGTACAGGGACTGTTTCTAAGAAGACGCTTGCTGGATCAGACCAGTGGTCCATTTTGTTCAGAATCCTATCTGACATAATGGCTAACAGTTCCTCTGTACGGTGGCCA
The DNA here is from genome assembly GCF_021028975.2 of Sphaerodactylus townsendi. NCBI lineage: Eukaryota > Metazoa > Chordata > Lepidosauria > Squamata > Sphaerodactylidae > Sphaerodactylus > Sphaerodactylus townsendi. The sequence continues at coordinate 27,385,687 of NC_059438.1, forward strand.
ACAATGACACAGAGGCCAAAGCTGCCCCCCATATTGCCTTCTAGAACTGGGATTCAGCAGTTTATTGCTGATGTTGATGGAAGCCCCAGTTCTCGAAGCTTCACAAGACTGAGGTACAAGCCCTACAAAGGGATTCTACATTTTATTTAATGTGAAAAACCTTTCTGTTTGGATGTAATTCCTGATCCTTAGAAATGCTGCACCAACAAATGAATGCCAAGACAGACTGAGCCAGCAGCTGGAGCAGCATGTTACATACACAACACCACTATTACATGTAACAGCACAAAAGTCAAGTGTTCTTGACATTTCTGCTCAGCTATTCCTGGCTTGATTGTCCTACACCTGATCTTCTTCTGATCAAGTCCAGTTCTCCTGAGTCTGTTCACTCTCATCCTTCTTCCCCTCAGCACCTTTTCCCCACTTTTATCTCCCTATATTACCCAGTGTCTCAGTGTCTTCCCAGTCTTCCTCCTTTGACTCTTGGGCAGCTCTCTGTTGTCAAAGCTCGCTCATAATGATTTTTGCTTCTCCTTCCCCTCCTCCTGTTTTTAATTGTTTCGCTATCCTGTTTTCTTCCCCATCCATTCCTAATTTTTTTGGATGAGCTTATTGTATGTTTTGCTTCTTCTGAACCCAACTTGTCTATTTCATACCATTTTACCTTATTAAGATGTCTCTTTTCTACTGCTCTTCCCTTTTTGATTCTCCTATATAAAGGGGAAGACCTGTGTAAGCCTCTTACCTTAAAAACCCTACAGGGTCACCTTTATCTAGACCAGTTATTTCCAATATATGCTTTCTTTGCTGTTACTAGATCTTTATCAATCATGTTTTTGTTTCTGTTATTTTACCAAATTTGCTTGCCTTTTTATTTCTCCTGTTTATCTGCTTGAGAAATCACTTACAGTGCAATCCTAAGAGCAAGGACTTAGAAGGGAGTTTCTCTGCTTCACATGGCACTGTGAGTTACTTTTCTGTTCTTCTTATCTTCAGCTTTGTAATACTAGTGATCGTTCTACTCTTCTCTTTGCCATAATGTTCTAAAGAATTTTTGTGCCTAAAAGCTAGTTCAGGTTTCCCAAATGAAGCTGTGCAGAGGCCCAGAGCACAACGCACAGAGTCTACGAAGAAGAAGTGGGAAAGAAGTAGGTGCACAATCAAAGCCTACAGTAGCAGACTAAAGTCTCCCGAGAGTGGCAAAGCCAGGCAATCTGATTAAAGTTTCCTTGATACGCTGTGACTTGGCAAAGTCAGATCTGACCATGGTAGGAGACGGGAAGAAGTAGCAAAAGGATGGGACTCTACATTTGTTGAAAGAATGAGACAGCGCCGTAGAGAAGAGACATGTCCTACCAATAGAAGAAAAATGTTTCTGTCTCAGAGGAAAGGAGAATATGGACTACATCCCTGGCCAGACAAAATGTTGTATATAGGACTGCCAACTTCCAGGTGGTACCTGGAGATTTTCCTATTAGAAGAAGAGTTTGGATTTATATCCCCCCTCTCTCTCCTGTAGGAGACTCAAAGGGGCTTACAATCCCCTTTCCCTTCCCCCCTCATAACAAATACCCTGTGAGGTAGGCGGGGCTGAGAGAGTTCAGAAGAACTGTGACTAACCCAAGGTCACCCAGCTGGTTTGTGTTGGAGTGCACAGGCTAATCTGAATTCCCTAGGTAAGCCCCCACAGCTCAAGCAGCAGAGCGGGGAATGAAACCCAGTTCCTCCAAGTTAAAATGCGCCTGCTCTTAACCACTACGCCACTGCTCTTCCTCAAAATCAGTGCAACCTAAATTACAAATAAAGACATACATGACATGCTGAAAAAGAACTCCATTTCCTGATATGTAAAGCTTGTTCCCATCCAGGGTGCTTTCTATATGGAGCTGTCCCAAAGCTGAATCAGGATATTTGACCAAGAGACCAAGCACCATTGGGTACAAAGGGAGGCTGGCTGCTTCTTGCTGCTTTCGTCCTGTGCTTTTCACAAAGCCTTGCAAACCAGATGATCCCTCCTGGTAGGCCTCTGGAAAACAAAAGGTCATCATCAACAACATCAACCAATAAAGAATTGTTATCTTACATTACATTATCTCCATTGGATCTAATCTAGTGAAATATCCCACAGCCCAAATTATTGGTGTGTGTTTTTAAAGACCCTGTAAATTCAAGACCACTAAGATTAAACCTTAAAATCAATCCTGAAGGATGATGACGTACAAGAAACAAAATTATAACATTTCCAAGTAGCCTAATGATAAGATTTTACAATGTCATATTATTGCTCATTTTGGACATTTATTTTGCAATGTGTCTTATTACCTGCTAGATCTAAGGGCCTACTATATGTCACATTTTTAATTAATTGGATCCAGGTTCCCAGTTGGGTTCTGAATTATGGCTGGGAGGGCTTGTGCTCCTGCCTTTCTTCCCCGTACTGTTTGTCTGTAGCCCAGTTGGACTCCTGAAGATGTTAAAAATACCTTTCTCACTGCTGTGTGACTGCACATGTAGCCAGAGATAAGAGGTGAAATGCCCCCACCCCACCGCTACATTTTCCACTGCAGAAGCAGAATATAAGGGGCACTCAAAGTTCCTTTTTCCTTCTCACAGTACAAACTTGCAGGGTTGAGTGACTGAGCACTTTTTAGGGTGATTTCCCCCAATGTATATCTGAGTCTAGTCCAGAGGTGTACAACCTATAGGAACATGGGGGTCACCCATGTGCCCAGGCGCACACCTTTTGGTCACTGTGGGGGGGTGCGTTTGCCCTCCCCAGGCCCTGCTGGCCTGCATGGAGCCCGGGGGCGGGGCTTGACCTGCACGGAGCCCTGAGGGAGGGACTAGGCAGTGGGCGGCCCCACCCCTGAGCCCTGTCCCCCGAGTGCGTGGGGGTGTGGGGTGTGGGACACCCAGAGAAGGGGTTGTCCCTGGGTGCCATTTCCCCCAATACGCCTCTGATCTGGTCACACAGCCAAGACCCAGCACATCAAGAGTATCATATAGCCCTTAAAGGGATCCTTTTTTTACTCGGAAAGGTAGATTACACTGAAAATGCAAAAAGAACTGCACCAGGCTGACTCCTGTAGATCTTCACAGCTTCTATAAGCTCAGGGATTCCCAGTTCTTCAGCCTCAGCCTCCAGAACATCCATGTTGGAGAAGTTTTCAGGCAAATAAATCTTCCCTGAGCGTAGAAAATTAGCTGGGATAGAGTAGGGTGGGGGTTAAACAGAGAGAAAGAAAGAGAACCATAATGAAACAAGATATTGAGGTTCTTGTCATTTTATTTCATGTCATCCTATTGAACTCAGATAGTTTCAGCAGAAAAAAAAGCACCAGAGATTCCTCAAAACACATTTGCAACAGAAGAGTTACATGGCATATAGTGGAAACTCTGCTGGGGAGACGGGGGCAGCAAACCATAAATAACTCTGTATCCTAAAAATGCTACCACAGAAATTATGCATAACAAACAAGGCATATATGTTCATTCCCAGGACCACATAGGGAAGTTAAGACTCCTACAGTTTAAAAATGAGTGGGGAACATAGTCACAATGTGTCTTCTTTCACTGTATTCTGCAATTCTGCAATCTTCAACATCCTATGTGCTTTCCCAAGAAAACATTTACCTATGAAACGGAATGCGCTGCCTTCACATTCTATCAGGACCGAATTTTCAGACAACCACAATAAATTGTCATCATTAACCAGCGAAGGGTATTGTTCAACCAAGCCAAGTGGTAGAAAACAATAATGGACTTCTTCTTCAGTATCTAGTAATGGAGTGTCCATTAATCCAAGAGGAGCTTTCTCGTGTAAGCCTAACAGGGAGAAAAAGCAAATCTTAGCAGGAAACCTGGGCTAGAAGACGGATGATCAGAAGTCTGAACTGCAAGTTTTGAGATTATCTGATTATTGTGGGTTAGGATTAGACTGGGAAAACAACACTCAGCTGGTACAAATCTGTGGTGGGAGACATAAAGCTGATCCTCCAGACTGAATTAATCAGCCCGAGCAATTGGCTGCTATTGCACAGACTGTCCTCATCCAGGGTCCTGTTGGTTTTGACCTTATCCCTGCTCTGCTGTATCTTGCGATCTTCAGGATCACTGGATTTGTTGCCCATTTTTGACCTACTATGTACCAACCCTTGATTGGATGTCAGATCCTTCCATCCTACCCAATCTGTCTATCTGCCTGATGTTTAGCCAGTCCTAAGCTGAGCACGGATACGGATTCAGCATTCTCAGCCGCAGAATGATTCTTATTGACCGGACTGGTGCTGGATGTATGAAGTCTGGATCGCTGTGGGCCAAGCCAGTTTGTCCCTGGGCACTGATGCCTCTTCCTTGCTCCTCAGGTGTCAAAGGAGAGTGGCAAAGTCAGTTAAACTTGCTTTATCAGCAATGTTGAGTTTGTTGCATAAACATCCAAACTTTCATTAGAGACTGATCAAATACACAGTGTCAAAACTGCTCCAGGGGACTTTTAAAAAGATTCACAAATATCAACCATAAACCAATTATACTGATATATTTCGAGGGAATGAAAAGAAATGGCCCTCAAATCAAGAGTGTGGCAGGTGCAAAAGAAATATGCCGAAATCCCTGCAAGGGGAAATTTGCTGGCACGTAATTTGCAATGCACACACACTATTAAATATGCAAAATGTTTTACAATTTTACCCTGGGAGATCTGTGATTGTAATTATAGTTGACATTTGTGTAGGGCACGGAGAACCTGATGTTTAAAGAAAGTAAACGGCCCTGATCTATTCAAAAAGCCACTAACAGGGTGAAGTTGGATTGGAACTCAACCTCAGCATTTTGTTCATTGGTCAGATTGGATGGATGGAGACAGTGGCAGTTTTCAAAAGCCAGTGGACCTTTTCTCTAACAATAGGAAAAGTGGCTTGCCATTTTGGCTCTGACCATAGGTAATTACTAACAGCATATTTACCAGTAGTCAGTCACAAGCCTTTATTGGCATAAAATAAACATACAAAATCAGCATACAAAATTTGCCCATTATTGCTCACAATTATAGACACTGGTACTAAAATACTAAATACTAAAATATATACATGGTCCTTCTGTAACTATAGGACATTCCTTCAGCTAAGTTAACTCACTTAAACGTCATCGGATACTGACAGAAGCTAGCAAAATTACTGCTGGCTATATGTGGTCATATATTTACCAGTAAATGCCAGACTTTTCAGAGGAAATTCGGATGGCTTGTTGATACATTTCCGTGTTCTCCAGTAATTCATAGATGCTCTTTCAGCTATTGGTATATCAGCAGGTCGGATGCGTAAATTGTGTTTTCCTTCCTTCAAATTGTCTAAAGTCTGTTCGGGCATACAAACAGTTCTTCAGCATGCATAATGCTCTTAACAGGACACTGAAATATATGCATGTAACCAGTGGTGTACCTGCAGAAAATGGCGCCTGGGGCAAGTACTGAAACTGCGCCCTCCCCCAAAATTGCACACACACCCCAAAGTTGCACCCCGGTGGAGGGGTGGAGGGAAAGGATGCCTTCAACTGCAGCCTACCTTTCCAAAGCATTCTTGTAGGAGAGGAGAGGGTCAGCCAAGCTAAGCCCCTCTGACCACTCACTGTCAGGCAGTGGCTGTCCCTGCACAGTGCCTCAAAGAGCAGCAGTTGTGAGTGTAGCAGAGCACCAGCCCGCTGCCCATCAGCAACAGTGCTCCCAGGCAGAGCAGCCAGGTGAGGCCAGCCGTAGCAGCACTGGCTTGAGCAGAGCCCACCCACTGGCCAGGGAGCATGCCAGCCAGGGAAGAGGTGGGCCAGCAGGTGAGCAGCAGCAGCCCGGAGCAGCGGGCAGGCAGAGGCTGGGGGGTGGGGCTGCAGGAGGAGAGGAGGCAGTGGCAGCAAGCAGTGCAAAGCAGCTCTCGAAGTGGGGGGAAGGGGCAGCCAAATGTGCCCCCCACATGACACTCGCAAGTGGCGCCTGGGGTGTCAGCACCCTCTGTCCATACCTCCCTTTCGGGTATGCCACTGTGCATAACAGTGCTTTGGTCTTACTAATAAACCACAGAATCCCTGAAAGAAAGAAGAGGGGGAATTACAAATTATTTACAAAGTAATTAAAATATATCAGTAATCACAGAATGAATGGATATTCTGAGTTCAAAACTTTTCATAGTTGCAGTTGGGCAATGCACTTGACCTTCTGGAACTCTTGATCCTAATCAGTCACCGCACATGTAAGAGTTGAGGAAAAACAACGTGGAGTTCAGAGTGGGGTGGGCCCGTTCAGTGCTGGACTCAGCTTGCTCTGGTCCAGCTTTAAACAGCAGGCTTCGAGTCTTCAGTTTAAAGCTTGACCCAAGCCATGCTGAGCACAGGATTGAACTGAGAAGCTGGCTGATTGGATCCAGCATTATACTGTTAGCTCCACACAACGCCCCCAAGCTCCACTTGACTGGAGGAGCTTAGGGTGGGGCGACCCTTCGGCTGGTTGGCTCAGAGTTCAGCTGTGTCCCTGTTCCCAAACTCTGCATGGAGTTTGGGTGGGAGCACAGTTGGAAGTGGGCAGCTTGGCAACACACTCCTCCATGTGACCTGGCCAAGTGGCACCCAGAGCTCCAGCCCACCCACGCCTCTGCTGCTGGCTGCACCTTGGGAGAAGAAATGGTCACTGTAGGGAAAATGGATGCTGTTTGGGCAGTCCAAACTTTCCTGCCCACATGGCAGCCATACAGGCATTTTCCCCAAAGCTTCAGAGCAAAGCAGTTGTGGGAAAAATCAAATAATAGCCATGGACATCCCAGGAAGTACATGAATGGACTATGATTCTGTGGGGAAGCAGGGAAAAATAATCTACTTCCTGAGAATGGTAACCTGTGTGGAAATTGCCAGAAGCTTGCTTAGCAAGTGAAACTTTATCATGGCACAAAGATACACATGATCTTCCCACTAAAAGTTGGTCACACTAACTGGGAGGACAGTTTGTGGTCCTGGCCCAGCTGCTGACCTAGGATTTGGAGCTCAGTACTGAAAGATGCTTGCCCCTTACTGTCCTGGGGTCTGGAAAGAAGATACTGCTGAATTCTGCCATTTGTATGTTGACATCAGCATAGCCCCTCCTGGATTTCACCAGACTTTTGCCATCTTTTAATACTTTGTGTGTATTATTGCAGAGCAGCAACAAAATGAGTCAGTACCTGCAAGAGTGGTATCAGCTGCAGAAACAGTGCCTGCTCATATAAGAGGTTCAGTTCAGCACAGCTAGAGAAAGAGAGTTTGGATGTGTGCAAGTAATAATGGACGTGTCTGAAGATGTATCCATCTCGATCAATAAATAACCTTGGGTTATCATTCTCCGTCAGGGCTGAAGCCTCTTTCCAGAGCAGGGAATCTGGAAACTGGGCCACTTTGATTTTTGGAACCGAGAAACACCAGCCACCAACGTTAAAATGAACCATCTCTTCTTCAGAGAATCCATTAATGATTTCTGGCTCTTCCTAATTGGGAAAAGAGAAAAAAAAAAGAGAAAAGAAAAAAGCAGGGATTTCCATTAAAAAAACATTTGTGAGCCCTATTACAATGTATGTGTGCAGAGGGAGGGGGGGCAAAGACATACTTCTTCCTTTTTCTTTTCAAGAACCCTCCCCATAGGTAGTCCAGTACAGACAACAGCTGAGGTGTGCCACATTCTGTTCCGACGGGGCAGCCCATTCTCTTCTTTTTCTGTACCCTTTTCTGAAGCCTTCCCTTTACAATGAATTCTACTACTGTCCAGAAAAATGGTCTACAGCGGCTCGATTCCTGAGCAGCTGCCTGCTGTTAGAAGGCCTGCTCATGCTAACCAAAATGTTTGGAGTACACTAAAGTAGATGCTTATAAGAATGGAGACTAGGAGGACATGGAGAAGTCTGTAGTTGGCAGAGAGCAGACAGACAAGTGGCCATCATGGCTTTGATATTTATTTTATTTGTTTATACCATGCTTTTCTCCCCAATAGGGATCCAAAGTGGCTTACGTTGTTCTCTCCTGCATTTTATTCTAACAACAGTCTTGGAAGGTAGGTTAGGCAGAACAAGGTCCTCCAATGAGCTTCCACGCCAGAGTAAGGAGAATGCTGCTATTGTGTTTTTAAGGGATTTTAATGTTCAGTGTTTATAACTTGTATTTTATTGTGCACTGTCTGCTATTGTACACCACCCGGAGCCCTTCGAGGGTTGGGCAGTCTATAAAATCTAATGAAACAAACAAACAAACAAACCTGGGAGCCCCAGAGCCTAACCTGACACTCTAGTAACAACGCCCATTTTTAATTGTCAATTACATTGTGCCAGTATTGTCATACCCTTTGTAGATGGTAGGATTGTCAGTTTCAGGTTGGGAAAATCCTGCAGATTTCAGGGTGGCATTTGGAAAGAGGAGAGACTTCTACAGCATATAATGCCACACACTCTCAAAAAAAACCCACGCCATTTTCTCCTGGGCAGGGGTTTGCAACCCGCGGCTCTCCAGATGTTCATGGACTACAATTCCTATCAGCCCCTGCTGATGGGAATTGTAGTCCATGAACATCTGGAGAGCCGCGAGTTGCAGACCCCTGCTCCAGGGGAACTGATCTCTGTAGATCCAAACTGTATCACCTGGAGGCTGGCAACCGAACCACACTACATGCTCGGAGGCGCTCTTTTCCTTCACCCCTAGAAGTGAGGGCTGGCTGAGGCGGAGGGTGGATGTTGCCTTTTGCTGTCCCCCACCCCACCCTGATAGAAGCCGGTGATCTTTCCCCCATTTCTGCCCTTCTGGCTTCTCTTGGCGTCTTTCCTCCCCAGGGACCCTCTCAGCGCGGCCATTACCATGCTGGGTCAACTGAAACCCGGGGGTCCATTCTGCAGGGGAGGGGCGCCGGGCAACGGCTCAACGGCCTCCCCGAGCCCTTTCGGGCGACTGTTGAGCCCGTTGCCTGGCAACGCGCGGCCTAATGGCGCTGGAGCTGGTGCTGAGCGAGGCCTGGGTCCGGGAGCAGCCGGCCCTTCGCGGCCTCCAGCCAGGTAACCGGCTTGACCGGGGGCGGGGAGCGGAGGCGAGAGAGAAACGAGGGAGGGAGGGAGGTAGAGAAGGACCCTCTGCACACGCTCAGAGACACTCCTCCGGGCTGTGCCCGAGGGACGGACGTGTAAGAGGTTTGGGCGGCCCATCTCGGGCTTGACGGTGCTTTTTAAGCCGCCCGAGTGCATTGCTGCTGCTCCCTCTTGGTTCAAGTTTGAGGAATAGTTTCCAAACCCGGATCTTAGCAGCAATAACCCTTTGCTTGTTCAGAGGCAATGATGGAGAACAGATACCCCTGGGGAGGCTGATCAGAGCTCGCCGACCCCACCTCCAGTTGTCCTTCAGCATATTAAGCAAACAAACAAACATTAGATTATGGCCCATCTAAAGTTCCAGAAATAAAGCTTTATTGTTTGCTGGCGAGAGAAACGGGGCTCCTGCCCACTCAGTATTTCTCTGCCAAAAGCAAGTCTTTTATACACTGAAACAAACCAGCTTTTCCGAATCAGGCTACACATTAGTCCATGCGCATTCCAGTTGTACTGAACATGTCCAGTTCTTGCAAGTTTTGCAGTCTTTTGTTACACATGTCTGCAGACGTGACTGTCCCCGCTCAGCACTTATGGATCCCTTAGCAAGCAAAGATCACCAGCATCAAGAGTTTTCTTTTGTTTCCTCCCTTTTATGACACCTGCAGTTTGCCAAATAAAACACATCCCAGAAATCCAAAGGATCCCTAAAATACAAGGGGGAGGTGGGAAGTGAAGAATGGAGGTTAAAAGTTTGTAAAATTACGCATAAGGTGGAGAAAATGCATAGTGAGAACTTTTTCTCTTCCCACAATTCTACAACTTGGGGTGGGCAATGAAGTTGATGGGCGTTAGAGTTAAGATAGATACAAGGAAATACCTCCTTTACTCCATGAGGAATTAAATTGTAGAATTCACTGCCAGATATAGATGGTTTTAAAAGAGGGTTAGACAGAGGAGAGTGCCATCAGTAGCTACCAGCTATCTACTGAAGATGAACCTCCGTGTTCAGGAGCAGTAAACCTCTGAATACCAGCGTCTTGAATGCACTATTTTGTTGGCCCTCTGCGACAACAGGTTGACTGCTATGTGAAACAGGGTACTGGGTTAGATGGACCACTGGCCTCATTCAGCAGAGTTTCTGAGATCCACATGTGTCACACTCCCCCTCTCCTGATGTAGTTATTTATCTATTACACTATCTAAACCTTGTCCAAATGAAAGTTAATTACATGTGTCTAGCTGAACAATGATATAAAACCCAGAAAACTATATAAAACCCTGAACAACTATATAAAACCCAAAAAACCCACAACATCCTAACTATATAAAAGACTTAAATACCTTTACAAGTCTTCATTTTTTTCCAGAACAGGTGGATTCCCTCTCCCTGCAGGGAACTTATGCAGGCAAAATAATCTCCTTGGGAGATAGTCTGAAATCTTTTAAAAATCTCCAGTCTTTAGATTTGTCAAGAAACCTGCTTGCGAGCTTGGAGGTGAGTTCTGCATTTTCTGTCTTGACTTATATATGCAATCCAAGGTCCGAAAGAACTGGCTTAACAGTTTCCAGCATGGTAAGAAACAGTTAACATTTTATAAGATGGTATGTTTGCACAGAGAAAAAAATCCCTGGTCGATGTTGACTCCTTAAAAGAGTACTTTAAAATGTCAGTGAATTATTGGATCAAGAACTAGATTATGATATTTATTCTTTACCATTGGAAATAGGACTGAAGAAGATCCAGGCAGTGCTGAGTGGGTGAAAGGGAATTAGGAGAGACATGTCTTGGATTTGTTCCTCAAAGCACGATTCCCTTTGAAAACTGCACTGCTTCCTTTTTCTCTGTGCAGGGTCTTGAGTCTTTACAGTCACTGGAGCAACTGAGTTTGTATTATAACCACATTTCATCCTTGTTGGAGGTAGCCCGTCTCCAAACTTTGCCTCGCCTGAGAGAACTGGATCTTCGTCTCAACCCAGTAACCAGGAAGGAGTCTGAATATCGATTGTTCACAGTGCACAGATTACAAGCTCTGGAAAAACTAGGTGAAAGAGCAAAGAAGAATATGAATGGCTGCAGACTTTGTATGGGGTCCTTGTCTTAAAGTGGGTGTTTGCATCTGCCATCCAGTTTAACCAGAAGCTTCCTGTTGGGCCAGATAGTCTTAGGAGTGGCGTTTGCTCTTCTGAGGTCCCTTTGACAACCGATTTTCAACCCTATAATTTCTCATGGAGTGTCATGTATTTAACTCCTCTATGCCAGCTTCCTCTTGAAGTTGGCCACCAATTCACACACTGCACTGGCATGCCCCTGTGACATAACCCTGCTCCCACCCATACAGAGATCTGGAAAAGTAAAAATAAATAGATGTTTTCCATAGGAGTCCTATAAATTCTAGCCCTTAAGAGAGCCTGCTTGGTGTAATGGTTAAGAGCAGTGGACTCTAATCTAGAGAACTGGGTTTGATTCCCCGCTCCTCCACATGAGCAGCAGACTCTTATCTGATGAACTGGATTTGTTTTCCATTCCTACACATGACGCCTGCTGGGTGATCTTGAGCTAGTCACAGTTCGTTCAGAACTCTCTAAGCCTCATCTACCTGTTCTGGGAGGAGGAAGGAAAATGAGTTTGTAAGCTGCCTTGAGACTCCTTAGAGGAGAGAAAGGTGGGTAAGAGCTCTGCAGATGTGGGTTGAAGTCTCCTCCTGCAAACATGCACCCTTTTGACAGGGAGACATTTGGAGAAGGACGCATGGACAGTCACTTGTCAGAGAAAACCTATATAGAAAACCCAGACAAGGGTTTGGGTCTTGCAGAGGGAAGATTACTCTGATCAGCAAGGAAGATGCAAACACTAAGATGGCAGCAAAAGAAGACAAAACAGTGTATTCATAAAAGACAGTAACTCCCAGGGGTGAACACCTGCCTTTCCAGTTTGCAGAGAGTGTGAATGATACCTTTCCCTGCAGCACTTTCAAATGGTGAATTGGTTTATCATTTCCTTTAGATGACAGAACTGTCAGGGAGAATGAAAGAAAAGCTGCCCACCTGCATTTCAGCCTTAAGAACAAAGAAAATTTGCCTCACAAAGAAAAATCAAAGTAAGAATGTTGTTAGGCCTACCTTTTGTTTCTGTTTTTGCGGATTGTGCTTGGTGTATACCCTCTGTTGCAAGCAATGCAAAACATGCAAGATTTCTGTAGTTTTGCTGACCCCTGAAACTTATATGGCAGCATAGATCTGGCCATTGTGCTTTATAGAAAGTTCCCTTTAACCACCAACATGTCCCTTCTGCAAGTGGAAAATTCCTAGTTTCCTGGGTTTAGCTGACCGTTTGATGCTGCAGAAAGAAACCTGTTTTATTCCTCTGGCTACATGTGGCTAAAATAGTACATTCAGCTATAATTCATTGAATGTAAAGAAGTACTGAGTGAGCCGGTAGTAAAAGATGATGTGTACGCAGCATGCATGCAAATTGTCTGTGATAAATCTACTAGGCTTGAGCTGGGGGAACACGTCATTGGGTTCTTTCTTGTCAAAAGCAATATGATGTAATGTGAGGTGAGACATATATAACATCACAGTGATGTCCTGCCTGCATCTGTCCAAGAGCCGCCTTGTCTTTGCTATGGTTATTTGTCTCCTGGATGGCTCTGCTAGTCAACTCTTGACAAAGAAGGACAGTTGATCTAAGCACAGTAGGGATATGTTGTTGAATAGAGGGATACATGCAGTGATCCAAGATTGAAGCAGGGTCCTGCTCCCTTGCTAAGACCTTGGATCCCCAGCTGGATGCTCCTTTGCTCCCTTTTTCGTGCAAAGCCCCACATCTTTAGAATTCCCATCATCAAACCCCCCTTCCAGATTGTGTGTGTATATATGTGCACCACTTTGCCCAACTCGAGGCCAAAAAGATTGTGCACAGAGTCAACATTTTCATCACGCTTTCCACTACAACCCCAAGATCTCTTTCCCTTCCAGTCTCAGCCAGTTCAGACCTCATCAACATATATTTTAAATTAGGATTTTTAAAACTTCAACGGGCACCAACTTGGGCTTTGTAACACTATTGCCCACTCACCCAGTTTAGAGAGATCGTTGTGTAGCTCTTCGTAACCCGCTTTGGTCTTGGAAAAAATTGTCATCATCTGCAGACTTGGCAACTGCACTGCGACTCTAATTGCCCCCAATTCCAAATCATTAATAAATTAAGTAGTGCCAGTCCAAATACTATTATTGATGTTCACTGCTCTCTCCCTTCCGTTGGGAGAACCGTCTATGCCCTGCTTCCTGTCATTTTACCGAAGTTTAATCCATAAATGGACATATCCCATGGCTTATATCGTCTCCTATATGAATGCTCTGTTTGGGATTTCTGTAGTGCTTGGATGAGCTGTTGTGGGCTTTACTGAACTCTAAGGTGCTACTGGACTAAGATCTTGAACTTTTTACAGCTGAAGATGTATATTTGAATAAAGAAAGAGTGCCCAGCCCCCTTAGCTACTCTAATCTAATGGTGTCCTGTTATAAATCTTTTTTTTGTCTTGGTGGTCTAGAGAACATACGGTGAGGAGTCCAGTACTAGACCAAGAGATGTTTGCAGTGTCCAACTTGGATAAAGAAAGCGTTCGAACACTTATTGGTAAGAAGTAAGGTAATTAACTATGATCTAGAGGAGAGCTTTTGCGCAATCATAGTTGAAACCAACGATTTTGGTTCTTTCTCATGTCACACAACTTGTGACTTGCTTATGGAAACCAATAGAGATGTTTCTGGAACATGAACAATTTGAACATCCTATCAGATCCCATAGGCTTTCCCATGCCCAATTTTGGACAGGTGCCTTCAGGAAGAACTGGACTGATCTTCCATTAGTGTTCTTGACCAATAACCACTTACAGTTTAGGAATTCATGCTTTTCTTATTAAGACTATGTCATCCATTAGGAGCAAATTGGGTTTTGTGCAGATATTTTTTCAGTATCTGTATCAATTTATCAATCTATCGATAGGTTATTTAAATTTTCTGTTTTAAATCTAAAGATCTAAAGATATGCAGAAGCGGGCAATAGAAGTGATACAGCAGGACAAGAAGCGGGAAGTAGTCAGCACCAGGGAGGAGAGCAACGGGGGAGCATGCAAAGCAGCACAAGAGAGTGGGGGGAGGGGGTAAGACTAGGCGAACTGACTGTGGGCAGAGGGAAGAGGTCTAGGGCAAAGCTGTGTCCACTGGCAAATCTGTCCAGCACTGGCTGCAAAGCAAAATTAAAATTGTGCTATAAGTGGATTTGTTCACTGTAGAGAGAGTGGGAAGTGAAAGCGGGACTGCATTACCCCATATGTCCCAGCTCGATCTACTGGAGATCCCTGGCCCCTCAATGACGCGGCTGGCCTCCACTCGGGCCAGGGCCTTTATGGCCCTGGCGCCGACCTGGTGGAACACTCTACCACCAGCTGTCCGGGCCCTGCGGGACCTTGGAGAGTTCTGCAGGGCCTGCAAAACCGAGTTGTTCCACTGGGCCTTTGGAGAGACCAGCCGCTGACGGTGCCTCTGCCCCCCGCCTCTGCCCCCCCCCTCTGCTTATATTATTCCCTTCTGGGGAGGGTTGTATACGGGTTTTTGGGACATTGTTTTAAAACGTAATTGTTTTAACTTGTATGTACGGTTTTTATATATTATATTTTATATTGTTCACCGCCCTGAGCCCTTTGGGGATAGGGCAGTATATCAAATCATCTTCTTCTTCTTCTTCTTCTTCTTCTTCTTCTTCTTCTTCTTCTTCTTCTTCTTCATCATCTTCATCATCATCATCATCATCATCATCATCATCATCATCATCATCATCATCATCATCATAATGGAAATACTTCCATATAAGAAATCTTGCCACTGCAGACATTTGCCTCTGCCATGCAGCAAACACCTTGAGCATTATCAGCCCATTGTGGAAGCAGCCTGATTAAGTTTCCTTCAAATTTCTTTTAAAACTGGGCAATCAGAAGTTGTAATTCTTTCTCCTTTGAATACAGAATCAGATCTAAGCCAGTCATCTCATTACCATGTGCCATATCATGATGGAAAGGCCTCTGTGAGAGTTTCAGCTCCTTCCATAATGCAAACCAGCAAGCAAACCAAAGAACACAAGCCACATAGGCTCCAAGCACAGGTATCAGTAAACAAGCTAGAAAAATGTTGATAGAGGGCTTTATTCCATCGACAAGACCTTGGAGCCATTTTTGGTGATATCCTTTTTTAACTCCAGCAATAGAAGGTTTCCAGTGCAACCTGGAGCAGAGTTACACCTGTTTAAATCAGTTCAGAGCCAGTATAGAATAGTGGTTAGAGCAGAGGCGTAGCCAACAGGGGGATGCGTGTTGCACTGGACACGCGTCTTGGGGGGGCGCAAAAATTTCACTTTTGCCAGTTTTTCTGGTGTCATATACCAATGAAACATTGTTTTGTAACAGTTCTCTTTCAGATTGGAACTTAAGGTATATTTAAGCCCCTTTGACCCCATATTTTCCCATTGTTCAAATTGGATACCCAAAGTCAGTAGCCATTTTATAACACATTCTTTCCCTTGTTCTTTTTCTGTTGCACTGTCAACAGTAGTTTATACATCTTAGCAATAACAGGTTCACTGTACATAATTCCACTTCAAATTCTGTCAGTATTATCAAAGCCATGCAATTTTTGTCAGACGGCCAGAATTACATACATGAAGGGTGGGCTTGCGTGGCCACCCCATGACATGCATGAACGTCAGTATATAAATATTTTAAATAAATTTAATAAAAATATAATGTCCATTGAACAGATGAATATCTAGCTAATGGACCTAAGCAATGTGACAGATGGGCAAGCACATCTAGATCTCCCTCATGCACAGCACTCTCATATTTCTCAGTTCAATTCAGTTTAACCTTTAATGGCATATACTCTCATATTTCTATTTCCATCATAGTTCAGCGCACATTTGGAGGTGTTTTAGTTTTTATTTATTTTGATACTATAATGGTATCTCGCCCTTCCAGTAGACTTCAGCTGAACATTAAAACAGTAGAACTACTTCTGTATATATCGGATGGAAACAATTCAGTAAATTAGCCTTTCATCGTAATTTAACCCTGACTTGGCTAGCTGAGGCTAACCCTGTCGTGTCAGAACTTGGAAGCTAAGCAGAGTCTGCCCTGATTACCAGGGTCACCTTGCGGAGGCAAAATCTGGCAACCCACCTCTGAACATCTCTTACCATGGGTCATCCTAATTCAATTGTGGCTTGATGGCCAACCCCCCCCCCCCCATTATTTAATAATAACAGAATTTCGGAAATTGCCAGTATCAAAGTATCAGCTACTTGTAGATTCAGTTAGGGGAAACTCTTCATACTTAAGAGAATATCAGCGCTGAACATGTGATAGAACTTTTCCAGCCTAGAAATGCACAGACTGAAAGACTGGACCATTCTTTCCAGAAGAGTTTAGAATAAAGCACTCTCAGTTTCCCCCATACATCAGAAACCGCTCCTAATATGATAATCTCTGAGAGCAGAACCCAGCATTAGAAGAAAGTATTGTGAAGAGCAGCCTCTCCCTCGGTTTTTCCCTCTCCCACCACAAGTAAAAATGCACAGCACACTGTTAGTGGTGCTTTGAGTTTCTTACCCCTGCAAGTGACAACCAATGAAACTGAACTGGAAGGGGGAAACTTGAAGCTTGATTATGTCCTGTTATGTAGTTTTACTCACTAATTACTGCAGGAAAGTGTGTGTATATGTTTGTGTGCCATCAAGTTGCAGCTGACTTACGGCACCTCCCTCGGGATTTCAAGACAAGAAACTTCAGAGGTGGTTTACCATTGCCTGCCTCCATGTGGGCTGAGATAGTTCTGAGAGAACTGTGACTAACCCACGGTCACCCAGAAGGAGTGGAGAATCGAACCCAGGTCTCCAAATTAGATTCCGCTGCTCTTAACCCCTACACAACACTGGCTGGTTTTCTATGGGGAAGGTTGTGTGTCATTTATGTGAGCTGCTACCTGGGATGCACAACCTTGCCTTGAATCTGATTCAGCTTTGGGGATGTGCAGTATCCAGATAATCATGATAAAATAATGCTATGACAAACTATGAATATTTAAATTTGGATCCTTTGAAAGTAAATCAAACCATGCGAAACTGCAGTCCTTTTTCAAATGCTAAAAGTCTAATATTTTCTAGGTAGATGATGCAAAGGGAAGACATTTTCAGAGTCCGAATCCCTTGGACAGTGGTGAGTGTTTCATTTAGACTCGTCCAATTATGTACATCCTGAATACTAGGAATTAGTCCCTAAGATCCTAATGCTGATATGTTTGATATCTAAGGCTTAATTCTCACAAACAGCAAATGAGGTGTCTGGACTGTACCATTTTCAGATTCATTTAACTGAATGCGCCTTCATACAAGAAGTATCCCTATGTACAGAAAACTAAATGTAAAGGAAAAAAATGTTTCTCCCTGATGAACCATTTTTCAGTGTATAGAAATCTGTTTTGAGAGCAGACTTTTTCAGAAACCTGAACTAACATAGACCACTTACACACAGGTGTTTGCCTGGCTTCGGTGGTTTGAGAAAAAACAATTTCCTGCTTCCCCTCCCGGTATTATGGTTCCATGCATCTCATGGGTTTTCCCTGCTGTTTCTATTTATTTTTATTTTTATTTATTTTTCAAACTTATATACCGCCCAACCCCCAAAGGGCTCTGGGTGGTGGACAACATGACATTCAGATACAAATAAACATAAAATCGAATATCAATTAGTCACTAATAACATAGTTAAAATGATCTTTCCCAAATCTGATTCGCTGTGATGCTTTGGAAAAGAAGGCAGTGAAATGTGGTTGGTGCACA
The DNA here is from genome assembly GCF_021028975.2 of Sphaerodactylus townsendi. Taxonomy (NCBI): domain Eukaryota; kingdom Metazoa; phylum Chordata; class Lepidosauria; order Squamata; family Sphaerodactylidae; genus Sphaerodactylus; species Sphaerodactylus townsendi. Next base: position 27,403,651 of record NC_059438.1, read on the forward strand.
TGTGGGTGAGAATGTCCAAATCATCCATGTCCCACACACGTCAGTGCCATTTTTCCTGTGGGGTGGCCATTGGAGGGCTTTTTAAAAAAAAGATTGGCATCACCACTGGAGGGCTTTTTTTAAAAGGTTGGCAATTGACGTATTGTTTTGTGTTACAATGTTCTTACAATGTCTGTTACTTCCTCTGAATTCTGAACTATTGAAAACAGTCAATCTTTTCAGGGCAGAATGATGCCTTTCTGTGCAACAGAATTGAGATGAAATCTGAGATCCTTATAGATTGTTGTTACAATCTAAAAAAGCATATTATTATAACAGTTATATAATATTATACTGCTTTGCCCAGAGCAAGTTTTTTAAGTCTAAAAAAATCATATTGGTGTAGGGCGGGGATGGCTGCTGTGAGGAACAATGTGTGTGTTTTTTTGCTGTTGAGTCACACCTGGCTTATGGTGATCCCACAGGGTTTTTAAGGCAAGAGAGGTTCAGAGGTGGTTTCTCATTGCCTGCCTCCACATGGGATGAGAGAGTTCTGAGAGAACTGTGACTGGGCCAAAGTCACCCAGCCGGCTTCATGTGGAGGACTGAGGAATTGAACCCGGTCCTTCAGAGTAGAGTCCACCATGCTTAACCAAATGCAGGGAAACCTGCCCTGTGGATGTCTTGTTTCTGCTATACCGTATCCGGAGCTGGAGCAACAGCAAGAAGACCACATAGTCCCACCCCTGATCATATTCAACTGTAGCTGAGGCGTATGCCTTGGTGCCTCACCTGCTATTTATAAGAATGATGCCTCCATCTAAGAATAAGGGTCACAGTAAAATCCAGGAAGCGCATGCAAATTGGTAAAGGTTGACCACTTGAACAGCTGTTTCTTCTCATTGAATGTTTCTAGCGCTGCGCCAATTGCACTGGCTCCCAGTGAAACACCGGATCACCTTCAAGATGTGGGTTTTGACCTTTAAGGCCCTTCTCAGCCTGGGGCCCTCGTACCTTAGGGACCGTCTCTTTCCTTATGTCCCTACGCGCTCTCTGTGATCTGCAGAGGCAAATTTACTGGTGGTCCCCGGCCCCTCAATGATATGACTGGCCTCCACCTGGGCCATCAGAACCCTGTGGGACCTTGGACAGTTCCTCAGGGCCTGTAGAATGGAGTTGTTCCACTGGGCTTTTGGGGAGGCTGGTCGCTGATGTGCCGCCCCCCCTATATACCATCACACCTGATTGCCATTATTGTTGTGCCCATTCCCCTCCCTGGGGGATAAAAGGTCTCCCTCTGAGTAGCCATCTGCTATTGAGTTACTCGTTACTTGTTCTTGTTGTGTTAAAATATTCCTAGTTTTAATTATTATATTGTAACTATATGTTTTAATGGTATTTTATTTGTTGTACACCACTCAGAGCCCTTCGGGGGTGGGCGGAATAGTAAGTCTCACAAATAAATACATAAAATAAATATTTCTCTTTAGGTTTTGTTTCACCCTAACTATATCTTGATGCCAAATGTTATCAGTTTTAAGTGGTTTCCTGTTGCCGCCGTTGTGGTATTAGTCACATTGCCACTAATCAGCCAGTTCTGTGGCCGCACATGATACCCTCTCAGCTTATTCTTCAGGTCATCAAACAAACATCAGTCACACTTTGTGTAAATGCAGCCTGAGTATCAGCAGATTATCAGTTTTTTTCCCAGAAAAGAACCATCTTGTGATAGAAACAAGAGTGAGGCATTTAATGAATTAATGTAGTTTAATGTCATTTGTTCTCAAATGCAATGAATGAGTTTGTGATGCGTAGCACTGCTAAAGCTGCAAGGGTAGATCTGGTCATCCCCTTAGACAGGAGACCCCTATGAGACAGGACGTATGCTTTGAACAATGTTTTAAAATGTATGTCTTCTCTCTGGTTGTCGTTTGCAGAGCATAAGCCCCTTTCGTCATCCCCTCAAGCCCGATCTTCCTTGTGCTCCCCAGTAAGAAGCAGAGCTCGGTCTGGTAAGAGAGCCTGTCACGTGTCCTTTTCCGAAGGAGAAAAAGAGACAGGACGGAAGTTTGACATGTTGGACATTGGCCGGGATGCTTCTCCAACCAGGAGACAACCTTTGAATGATGCAAGGAAGCCTAACTCCCATGGGGTAGCCAGAGACCTCAGGCTTGATAGCTATGAGTGTTCATGCCTTGCATCTTGTACTGCTCGTAAGGAGTTTCTTAAGAGACTTGCAGATGACAGGAAAGCAGCAGCCGATGTCCATAATTATATCTCCAAGGTTGCTAAGGAAGCCCTGGCCGCTACCCGTTCCTCATGTGGTGATTTCCTGGGACAGTACTTGGAAATGGACTCCGATCCGGAAAGTTCTTCAAAACACAGTTCAGGTGAAAAAAGCTTTCGACCCTTCTCTATTTTTAAATTTTTTGACATCCAGCCCTATGAAGAGTTGTAGTCACAAGTTTGCCGTCAGGTTGGTTCAGGATGCAAAGGAAGGGGGAGGGGGGAAAAACTTGACCCCAACTGAATCAGTGTTACTCTAAAGGTCTAGCTAACTACAATACAAAATTATCCAAAATACATTTAATTAGTATATACATTATACAGAATAGAAATGGCTAGTTGAAAACTTGGGTTCTGGAAACGGGATCCCAACATATATTTCACAAATAATCTCACAAATAAAAACCAAATGTTATTACAATTGATGAATATACCAAAGACAAGCAAATCTATACTCATATCAGCGCTTATGGCCTTTCTTGGAGGACAAGAAAGTGACCATCATCAACATATGAATACCTGGTGACAGCAGCGTCATTGAAAAAGAACATGAGAAGCTCACTGAATACCATGATTTGAAAATCGAGCTTCAGCGACTATGGCACAAACCAGCTGAGGTCATCTCAGTGATAATTGGCACCCTGGCCGCCATTCCGAAAACACTTGGACAGCACTTGAAACATCTTCAAATTGACAAAATCGACATCTGTCAGATGTCAGAAGGCAGCCCTGCTGGGACCATACCAATATATTGCAACATCCTAGGCCTCTGGGTGAGGCTCGAATTGTATTGAAAGGACAACAACAAGCTAAATAACTGGCAGCTGTGATATTAAACAAAATTAAATAATAATAGGCAACTGTGATATTAAACAAAATTTAATAATAATAATAATAATAATAATAATAATAATAATAATAATAATAATAATAATAATAATAATAATAATAATAATAATAATAATAATAATATGAAACAAACGGTGGAAGAAGAGAAACATGCACTGGCAGATTATGTGAAAAACAGTGAAGAACCAACATTGATGGAAGTCAACAGCAGAAAACTGCTCAAAGTGCAAAAGACAAAGAGTGAATACCGTAAAAAAAAAAATTTCATTAACTGCAAAAGCAGAAGAGAAAAAACTGGCAAAAAGAGTAGGCTCTCCATGGACAGTCTCCTGAGAAAAAATTGAGGACAAAATTCGACAAGGAAAAAAACCTGGTTGTGGAAGCTCACAAATGGAACTTCCTTTGAAAAGGAGATCTGAGGAGCTTGGATTCTTGCAAGCCCAAGAACAAGCACCATTCAACAAACGCTTCATCAAAGCCAGAATTGAAAAAAGTCAACCATACAGATCCTAAGTGCAGAGACTCTGCAAGCGAAGCAGACGAAACAGTAGATCACATACTTAGCTGCTGCAAGAAGATCGCACAGCTGGACTACAAGCAGGGGAATAATACTGTTGCTCAGATGGTTTACTGGCACTTGTGCCACAACTACCATCTGCCTGTGACAAAGAACTGGTGGAATCACAAACTCTGAAAAAGGTCACTGAAAATGAACACGTAAAACTACTCTGGGACTTCCTAATTCAGGACTGACAAAGTTTTGGGAAAACACAATACTCCTGGACCCTCACCGAATTTCTGTGGAAAAAAGAAAGTGTGGATAGTTGATGCTTGCAATTCTCTGGTGACAGCAGGATTGATGAGGAAGCAACTGGAAAAAACTTACACGATAATCGAGGGATTTAAGGGATTGAACTACAAAGACTCTGGCAACAAACTAGTAAAGCAGTGGTCCCAGTGGGTGATTGGCTAATGACTGGGTGCAGTGCCTAAAGATCTTGAACGGCACTTAAAAAACACAATTGGCGCTTCTTTGACAAAATCACCATATGTCAGCTGCAAAAGGCCAACCCTACTCGGCTCTTTGCATGCATTATTTCGTCAATACATCACACAGTCCTAGATGCTTGGAAGCGTCCTGACGCAGATGTAGATGTAATACAAAATCCAGCATATTGATCTTGCTTGCTGTGTGTAACTGTTTTGTATCAATAATAATAATAATAATAATAATAATAATAATAATAATAATAATAATAATAATAATAATCAAAGTTAAATGGAGGAAATACAATAAAGGCAATTAATACTTGGGCGGTGCCTGTAGTACGCTACACTGCTGGCATAATTAACTGGACACAAGCCGAATTCACATCCTGACAGAAAAAATATGAAAATTATGACCATCAATCGAGCACTGCATCCAAGAAGTGATGTTGACAGATTCCCTACCTGGCAAGGTCAGAAGGAGGGAAGAGGACTGCTCCAGGTCTAGTCAAGCAATCAGTAGAGGAAGAGAAAAAGAGGCCTGGAAAGAATACATCCTAAGAAAAAAAGTCATGAGCCAGCATTGAAAGAAGTCCACAAGGCTGAGATGTTGAAAGCCAAAGAACTCAGCTAGGAGTATATAGAGTCCAACAGTTTAAAACACGAAGCGAGGAGCAGTGGAGCTAAACAAGCCACCCATGGGCAAAGTACTTTAAGAACATTGGAAGGAAGGTTGACAGCAGTGCTAAACATGGGAGTGGCTCAGAAGGGGAACTCTAAAGAAGGAAACTGAAGGTCTGATTTGCCACGCTCCAGGAGCAAGCATTACTGACAAATGCAATAAAGACATCGAATCGAAAAAGTCCCATTAACGACCCAAAGTGCCGCCCCTCTGCAAAGAGAGGTGATGAAAACCGCGGAGCACATCATCATCTGCTGCTGTAAGAAAATAGCCCAAACTGACTATCCTCTTTAACGCCAATACAATAGGCTAGCAGCAATGGAAAGCACTGGAACCTTTTGCAAAAGCACGGCCTGCCCTGCAGCAAGACCTGGTACGAAAGCAATAGCCAGAGAAGTCCACAGAAAATGAAGAAGCAAAAATACTCTGGACTTTGCGAATACAGATTAGACAGACACCCGGTACACAACACCCTGCGGTGACATAACTATGATAGAGAAGGAAACATGTTTGATCATAGATGTTGGCTGTGCCAGTTGACAGCAGGGTAGAGGACAAAGAGCTGGAAAAGATCACAAAATACAAGGACCTACAAATTGAAGTTGAACGATTGTGGCAAAAAAGAACAACAGTAATCCCACTAGTAGTCGGTGCTCTAGGAGGAATCCCAAGAAATCCTTTGAAACATCTGAGCTTCCAAACTTGACAGGAACATCAGTCCACATGCAGAAAGCAAGCAGCACTTCTAGGAACTGCACATTATTCCCACGAAATAACTCCTATCCTAGGTCCTTGGGAAGGACTCGATATTCAGAGATGAATTCCAGACACTTGTGCTGTGTTGTTATATGTATAACAATAATAATAATAATAATAATAATAATAATAATAATAATAATAATAATAATAATAATAATAATTTTTAAAAAATTCAGGCGCAGAGACAGGAGGATGCTCTTGAAGAAACCCGCCCCCCAAAAACCATTACAAGGAGACCAGAACCAGTGCTTGCAACCAGTTTGAATGTGGTAGTCAATTCACATGGGGCAAACTGGCCAGGAATTTTCTTTCCCTCTCCTAGTTAGGGCATGGCAAAATGTCTTCCTGACTTGTTGCAACATAAGGGGAGATGGCAGTTCCCTTGTCTTGGCTGAACATACTCCTCAGAAGCTGCCCTCAAGGGGTAATTGAGAACTTGCTACATGTCAGAGTAGTGAGAAGGCTGTGTTTTGCCCCACCAAGATTGTGGGGAAAGTTCATTTCAGCTGCCTTTTGAATCATCCAAATAATAAGCACTGGCTTTCAGGAAAACTTTTAAATGCTCAGCAAGTGAATGAGCTTCTTGTAAATGTCCAAATCGCAATGACCATCCATGCATAAAATAAATTAAGCACTCTTGAGGTACAACAACAGCCATCTGTGGAGGGATGCTTCAGGAAAGTTTGCCTTGGTTGCTTTTAGTATGTAAGAAAGAGCCAGAATTAAGTCTGAGTTGCCTGTTCCGTCCTCACTTCCTTTAATGTCTTGTCACACTTGTTATTTGATTTCGATGCAAATAACACAGAGATTCATGAGGAAGTCACAGGGTTGGGTGAAAGAGTAAGCATCTCCTTCCTTCCCCACCAGAAATCCTCCTGTGCTTCCCCCGCCCCCGCAATGAGCAGCATTGCAACTGAGTTACATGTAGTGTATAGTCTGAGAATTCCAAAATTCCTCTAGTCTGAAGTTAGTACTGGCTGAATGCCACAATATGGCAGAGTATTGTACTGCAAATGATTCAATAATAGATGGCGTATTTGCTTTCCCACCAGCTTCTGCTGTCTTGTCCTTGTCTCCTTAATATTTTTCTCCTGGAAAGTCTATGGCAGGGGTGTCCAACTCTGGTCCTCCAGATGTTCATGGACTACGATTCCCATCAGCCCCAGGAGGGCCAGAGTTGGACACCTCTGGTCTCAGGTTTGAAGACAAAAGCACATTTCTCTAGCAATATCACTCTTGGTGTCAACAGCTGATTAATCTGCTTGTCTTGTGAAGGACATAAAGTTTGTTCTCATGGTTTCTTCGTTGCGTTCTTTCTCTACATAACACCCAGAACTAAGCCAGGAATTGCAAATGCCTCATGCAAAGGGTAAACTTTTGTTTCTTTTGTCCCCTTACCCAAGATGCAAAGCTGAACAGTTACTTTCTTCCAGTATCCAACCCTACCTCTGCAAACTTTGGGAACATCCACTCAAAATGCAGACCTTTATCAGATGAGATACCACCTGAGGATTCACAGCCCGCTTCTGCACCTGCACCGATCTCTGTGGCCAGGAAACAGCAAGAACTTCCAGTCAGCCGCTCTCTCAGCCCTTTGAGAGTGGGGTGCAGACAAAGCAGGAGCCCCACGCGTGGCTTTAAAGAGGCAAATAAGGAGGCAAGTGCTTTGTTCTGTTCCGTGGACCAATTGGTGGAAGATGGAACGTGCCTTATTGGCTCTTCCACAGGATGAAAGGTCACTGGGACTTGCCTGTTGTGACAGCAGCTACTAATGCTACTCAGCAGCAATTGGGCTTCTACATGGCAAGTTCTGATCCTCAGAGTGGCCATCCCTCTACCCAGTGCCACTAGAAGGGGGTGGTGGTGGTTATCTTTTTACAGGTTTTTAAACTGGTAATTGCTGTGCCGATATATACTATTTAACCACAGCATATTATATGTCAGGCACCAATTTAAAAAACTACAAACATTCATGATGCTTGTTGTTTTCTGTTATTCATTTTAGTGAGGTATTTTCAAAGATCTGGCAAGTGTTTGCCTTTGCTTTCTCTCTCTCTCTCTCTCTCTCTCTCTCTCTCTCTCTCTCTCTCTCTCTCTGCTTTTCTCTCTCTCTCCAAGAGCCAGTGCTGTATGGTGGTAAAGAGCAGGTGCACTCTAATCTGGAGAACCGGGTTTGATTCCCCACTCTGCCACTTGGTGAACCAGATTAGATTAGCTTGTGCACTCCAACATATGCCAGCTGGGTGACCTTGGGCTAGGCACAGTCCTTGGGAGCTCTCTCAGCCCCACCCACCTCACAGGGTGTTTGTTGTGGGGGAAGAAGGGAAAGGAGATTGTAAGCCCCTTTGAGTCTCCTTGCAGGAGAGAAAGGGGGGATATAAATCCAAACTCCTGTTCTCTTTTCTGTAGCATCCACGCAACGAGCAGAAGAGCAGCCATATCTGGACAGAAAGTCCCCTTGGTACTGAGAAAAGTTCTCCTGTCATTGATGTCCTGCGGCAACTCTTGGAACTTGTGGATCGCTACTGGAGTGGTTCTGGCTCCCTTCTCTTCAATAAGGATTTTCTCGGTAGGTGATTTGCCTAGAACTCCCGCTACCTTTGGGAGGCAGGGACAAACATCTCGGCTTGCCTTTGCCATCCTGTTGTGGAATGACTGGCCTGCTGTGCTTGCTGGCTTTTCTGCACACCTTCATTTCTGACGGGCTTCACCAGGCCTTTCCCTTGGAAGAAAACTCTGAGGACATGGAACGTGCCTTTTCCTTGCCCAGGCCCCAAATCCACTGGCTGTGGGAGAAGAGTTTCCAGGGTCAAAAGGGGTTTCCTCAGCAAGACTGAGCACGGGCACTTGCTATCGTTATGTCCCAGATACCAGATCCTGTTTGTATTTCTGTTTTCCCATAGCTCCAGCCCGTGACTTGCTGACGTATCTGATGGCTGCTGCATCTACACAACAGGACGTTTCCTCTGCTGCCCTACTCACACCAAGTTCAAACTCTGTAAGCATCAATTACAGCATTCCTAACGACCAGCCAAAGTGTTCTCAGAACTTTCCAGGGGTAGACAAGCCTATGGTGTACTTTAATCTCTGATAACACAGAAGCAACATCTGTCATCTGTCGTTTACATTTTTATCCCACCCTTGTTCCAAGGAGCTCAGCGTAACCTGCAGGCATCTTCCTTTGTCCATTTTGTTCTCATGATGACCCTTGAGGTGGTTTAAACTGAGCCAGAGAAGCCCTGTTCACATGTTACAGTGGACACATGTGCAGCCTGCATGCACACCTGTTGAAAGAAAGGTGTTTTCATGTACAAATGAAACAGGAACCAGTCCTTGGATAAGGGTGGGGTTTGAATTGCACATTCAGCTGTAGAATGTACCAACAAGAACATTTCTTAATTACATGTAGAAATAAAAATCAAGTATAGACTGTACATGAACTACTCATAGATTTACTGTAACTTGGACAGAGTTTGAGTGACTGGCCCAAAATCGCCCAGTAAACTAGATTGAGGGCCAGCGTGGTGTAGTGGTTAACAGCTGGGGACTTGAATCTAGAGAACCGAGTTCAGTTCCCCCACTCTTCAGCATGAAGCTTCTGGGTGATCCTGGGTCAGTCACAGTTCTCTCAGAACAGCCCACGGAGAGTCAGGTAATAGCAAACTATCGCCGAATGTCTTCTTGCCTTGAAAACCTCAAGGGGGTGGGTGTCACCATAAGTCATACACACAAGCTGGATTACTACAGAGTTATAATCTTATAGCTGTCCATTGCCATGATTTGCTAGTTCCCAACTTGCTTGCTTGCTTTTCTTTTTTAAACAAAGGGTCTAACCCTTTTTGTTGCGGAGATGTAGTAGTTTCCTTGTTTGAAAAGCCTTGCAGAGGGAGAGATGGCTGCTGGGAATGGGAACTATGGCAAGGAAATTACAAAGAAAACTGCAGTGTGGTTAGATGCTCCATTGTCACTGCTGATGCCCTTTGCATTTCCAACAGCAGCCAGAGCTACACAGAGAACTGTTGCCAAATTGGGTTGATGAGCTGAAGAACAGAGCTGTGGTTTCACCGGCTGTCACTGATTCATGCTTAGATCTGTCATCTCCTTAAAATTCTTTCAATAGAAACCCCTCAGGGGAGGGCAAGTTGAAGCAGGATTTGGGCACCAGAAGAGCCCTTTATTCTTCTGACCCCCCCCCCCTGCTGATTTTGCTAAGGCCCCTCCCTAAGCAATTTGACTCAACAGGAAAAACATATAGATAACACAAGATTGGAGTGGTTCTGGCTCCCTTCTCTTCAATAAGGATTTTCTTGGTAGGTGGTTGGCCTAGAACTCCCACTAATCTTTGGGAGACGGGGACAAACATCTGTACTTGCCTTTGCCCGTGAGCTTGTGCCAGCCTGCTGTGGAATGTCTTGCCCGCTGTGCTTGTTGGCATTTCTGCACAAATTTCTTTCTGATGGGCTCCACCAGGCCTTTCCCTAGGAAGAAAACTCTGAGGGCTTGGAACATGTGGATAACCCAAGAAATTGAGCATCAGGTATCTAATTGTACTGGGTGATCCCAATGCACAGAGGGTGCAGTTTCCCCTCCCCCTGCAAATCCTGTTTTCTGAATTGCAAGCTTCACTGCCCTTTTTTGCCCTTCCTAAGTCAGTTTCAGATAGCTCAAGGTCGACTCAACCTTCCATTCTTCTGAGGTTGGCAAAAGGATTACCCGGCTTGCTGGGGGTAAAGTGTAGACAACTGGGAAAGGCCATGGCAAACCACCCCATATACATAGGCTGCTGTGTAAATGTTGTGATGTGGCTTCATGCCATGGGTTAGTAATGACTTGGTGCTTACATAGGGGACTACCCTTTTAATTTGCCAAGGGGAGGCCCTTTCTGTCACAATCACTTCTATGAACAGCCTAGTCGCGCTCTAACTCTCCTGGTGCTTTTCTCTCCCCAGCAGAAGCCAGAGGAGAGCCAGGCAGCATCCTTCAAAGAACTGAGCGGGGAAGCAAGTGCAGCTTTGAATTATGATCCCCAGGGCAAACATTCTTTCTCTTATGGTAAGTCTCAGCAGAGGAATCAGGCACTAGAGAAGGGGAGGAAAGAAATACTTTAAACAACAAAGGTTTGAACTGCCAACTGCAGTTTGCAGGTTTATGAACATTGTTCAGATTCATCTTCCTTCACTAATTCATCAACAGTTAGGAATGGAACATACCCGCTGAGTGGAGTATTCATTCCTTTCACTGGATCTTGTTTTCATCACTCCCATCTATATCCTGGGAAACTGGGTCTTCTGGACATTCTCGGTAAAAAAAAGTGCAGAAGGCCCTTGCCCTTCTGCAATTGTAGCTTTGGTGGCCTGTGTTATTTGTTAGTCTTGAAGGTGTCACCCAACTCTTGGTTGTTTTAATAGCTGTAAGTAATCAGTAGTAGGATTCAGCCAGTTCGCACCACTTCAGCAGAACCGGTTGTTAAAATGGGCTTGTAAACAACCAGTTGTTAAATCATTTGAATCCCACCACCGGAACCGGTTGTTAAATTATTTGAATCCCACCACTGGCTGTAATATTGTTTTCTGTGGGTCACTTGGATTTGTGCCTTTTGCCCATGTTTGATCACAGAAGCTCTAGCTTCGCTTATCCATTGATCTTTCCTTGTAGATGAGCTGCTAAGTAGGAACGAACAGCTGAGTGCCCATGTGGAGATCTTAACTTCGGAATTAAACCAGCTTAAAAATCAACAGGATACCATCAGTCTACTGCGGGAGAGTCAAAAGTAAGTTCAGACTGCCTGTTTCACATGCTCAGATCATGCCGTACTCACATAAGACCTTCTGCTCACACAAGACCTTAGTGCCAGCTCAGCATACAGCCCCCCTATCCCTGTTCACAGATCAAGTCCTGGTTCAGGCATCTCCATAAAGTAGGGTGTTGTGGATTTTCCAGGTTGTATGGCCGTTTTCCAGTAGCATTCTCTCCTGACGTTTAGTCTGCATCTGTGGCTGGCATCTTCAGAGGATCAGATGCAGGTGAAACATCAGGAGATAAACGCTACTGGAACATGGCCATACAACCCAGAAAACCCACAACACCCTAGTGATTCCGGCTGTGAAAGCCTTTGACAATACATCTTCATAAAGTGTTTTGCATGGCTGGAGCCTTACAGATATGGGCATGCTGCAGCAGAGATCAACACTCCTTGGTTTATTTTATTTTTAAAAGATAATTCAAACCAAGAAAGAGATTAACATCAAATACAAGCATAGGTTTCTAGTAATTCCCCCAACTTGGGGAACTCCATCTACAGTTGTTGGCTCATACAAAACTTTATTATTGTATGTAATATTTTACTGTTGTAGTTAATACTATTTTAATCACTAACACCCAAAGAAGGAAGAGACTACTCAAGCCTACAAAACTTAAAATGGCCAGCAAGCTGCGTAAAGTCTAGTTCTTCTGTGTCAGTTTCTTTGCTTTAGGTTCAGGCTCCTTCAGTCAAAAGTGGCATCATTTAACCCTCTTCTGCCCATCTTGCCCAGGTCTCTGGTTTCCACAAACAGCTTTCTTCTCCAGCAACTGAACAGAGAACAGGGCCCTTCCTCAGCCAAAGGAGCTCTTTCGGAGAAGACCGCCTCTTCTGCCAAGGTACCTGTCTATGAGAGAACATCACACCACATTCCTTCCTTCTCTACCTTTGGCTCCAGTCAACTGTGCAGTTCCCAGCAGCTCAGCAGCTGCCCTCTCTGACAGAGAACACGGAAGTACCTTCCTGTGCTGAATACCTCATGAATTATGCTTCATTTCACATAAGTATAGCATGAAATGATGTGTCTGCAGTTTGCGGCTTTTATTGATGTGGTGTCTTTGACCTGGTTTTAATCTTAGCAGAGAGAGAGCTAAGCTGCTGCTCTGAGGGCACAAGAAGATGTTCAAACTTGGTTTGTTCCCAACACATTAAGGAAAGAAGAGAGACTGCCTCGTCCACCAGAACCGGTCTCAATTTTCCAGTATTCTAAATTCAGGCCACATTTCCATATTTATTTTTGTGTTTGTTCTCTGCAGTCCAAAGGTCTAAGTTAGTATATCCCAAGACTCTGTACTGGAATCAGATTGGCAACTAGCCTGGGCATTTTAGTACTGGTCTTCCTCTCCCTTCTCCCCTTTGTATACAAGGCTGGCAAAAACAGCAGGAAGACCAAAGCTCCCTTCTCTCCAAGATAGGAAAGGCAGCAGCAGTGAGAAGGAAGAGCCTTCCCTAGCCAAAGAGCAGTGCATGGCACCGAGCCCTTCGGGGAAGAGGCGGCCTATAAATCTAAAATATAAATAAATAAATAAAAATAAATAAACAGGGAAGAGGATCTTTCCTGCCTTTCCATTTGCACAGCTGCACCTCCACCAAAGCTCTGCCCAGGTGCCATCTGGAGTTCAACAGAATCAGGGTGAAAATAAGGCTCCCCGGCCCCTACATGGAGGGGAGATCTATGGTGCAGGCCAGTGGTTGGTTGAATCCAGAGTGTGTTTAATGATCACCTGTACTCTCATGGCCACTCCTTCCCTGGGGAGCAGTCATATGCTTCTGGTTTCATTTCTGTTTCTGGAGATTTTGAGGGGGAGGAAAATTCAGCTTACATGAATGAAGTCAAATGTGTCTCTGTAAAGTATTTGATGGGTCAGTTCTGAAACTGGGGGGTGGGGAGCAGCTGGGCAGCCATCATGTGGTACAGACACTAGTGGGCTCTGGACAAGATGGGGCAAACTGAGACAGTGCAAGGCAGCAATTCTGAAGGCACTTTCTTAGGAGTGAGCCCCACTGAGTTATATGAAACTGAATTCTGAGTAAACTGGCTTAGCATTGCGCCTCTTGTCTGGTAACATTTTGAGTATTCACTGTTACATTTTGCCCCCTCTTGATTGGTCTTCCAGCAGAGTGGGAGGAAATCTCAACCTATTCTCTGTATGTGCTGTCTTGGGCACAGGAATGCCATTTTAAAAAGTGTTTATGGGTTTTCACGGACAAAGGAGAGGCTAGGGTTCATTTTATATGAACAGAGACTTCAGAGCTCCATAGCATACTTGTATTTATTAGAATGTACCGTTGCTGCCTTTTAATCATTTCCCCTGCTTACCTCTGACATCTAAATATCTAAAGCACCACCTGCTGCCCCCTTGATCTTAAATGGGATTGTGAAGCTGGGGGCTACAGTTAGCCAGTGGTGATCCAGGATCCAGAGCAACACACATGGTTTACAGGTCAACTCCAGTGCTAGAAACAAGAGATCATCTCTCTCTTTAGAAGTGGGGGAAGGCTGATCAAAAGTGAGAAGCGTCCAGACTAAATTCAGACACCCCACCTCCCACCTGCCTGACATTTCATTATTTCTGCTACTGCAGATCACCACTCTGGGCTGCACTGGCGACAGCTGTCACAACCCACAGTGGAAACAGCCACTCAGGCAACTAGGATGATATTTGTTGCTCTCTGTGCGCTGATGTCCAACCCATTGGCCTGCTTCCAAAATACTCTTTTATATTTTTACTTATTTACAACATTTATATTCTGTCTTTCTGTCCCCCCTCCCCCCAAGGGCCACTGAGGGAGCTTAGGAGTTTAAACATACATAATAAAAGACCCATTTGAAAACCATTTCATACACACACAAAGCATGCACATCATTAAAACAATTAAAAACAGAACTAAGATAAACACAAAGACATAGAAACTGCAATTTAAACACTGGACAGGAAGGAGATATCACTGAGGGAATGCCAAATGAAACAAAAAGGGTCATAGGTGCTAGTGGAAGATGGCTACAGAAGGGGACAGATACATCTTCCTGGGGAGAAATATCCAGGGTTTTGTTGCTACCATTGGGAAAACCCTTTCCCAGGTGGTCAACCACCTTATCTCAGAAGGACCTGAAAAAGGGCTTCCAAAGATGACCACAGTGGCTGGACAGGTTCATAAGGCAGTAGGCAGCCCTTCAGGTCTGTTGGTCCCATACCATTTAGGGTTTTGAAGGTCAAGACCAGCACTTTGAATTGTGCTTGAAAGCAAATTGGGAGCCACTGTAGATGGACCAAAGCTGGAATGATATGGTCCGTACAACTCACTCCAGTCAACATCAGGGTTGCAGCATTCTGTACCAGTGTTATTTTTTATTTATTTTAATTCACTGAATTTAGACCCCTTCCCGAAAATGGTCAGGCTTGGAGTGGCTTACAAGCATATAAAAATAAAACTCCCAAATAAAGCTAAAAAACCTAAAATATATTCAGCAGATGGCAGTGATATAGTAATAACAAGTAGCCTGAAATCAACATCTCCCATCTTTCAGCAGCCCTTCCTCAATGTCATCATAGTAATGGGAGAGATCATCGGGATCAGATGGTAATCAAAACAGAGCAAGGCAGGGTATGGGGGGAAGTGCTAAGATTAAAATGCTCACTACTAGATGGTTGATGGTAGGTAGTTGGTGGTTGGTTGGTTGGGAAACTGGTCAGATGGTACAGGGACAATGGGTGGCATCAGCATGGGAGAGCCAGCACGGTGTAGTGGTTAAGAGCAGATGGATTCTAATCTGGAGAACCGGGTTTGTTTCCCCACTCCTCCACCTGAGTGGCAGAGGCTTATCTGGTGAACCATATGTGTTTCCGCATTCCTACATTCCTGCTGGGTGAACTTGGGCTAATCACAGTTCTTTGGAATGTTCTCAGCCCCTCCTACCTCACAAGATGTCTGTTGTGGGGAGAGGAAGGGAAAGGAATTTGTAGGCCACCTTGAGTCTCCTTACAAGAGAGAAAGGTGAGGTATAAATCCAAACTACTACTACTCCTTCCTCCATCTCTTCTTCTTCTTCTTCTCCTCCTCCTCTAACAAAACCTACAGGCATCTCTGTCTTGCAGGCTCTGCAAAACTGGTTTAGATCCTTCAGGGCCCTGGTGTCTGTCAAAAGAGGATTCCACCATGCTGGAGTCAGGACCAAGAAAGCCCTGGCTCTGGTTGAGGCCAACCTACCATCCTTGGGGCAGGAACCACCAGTAGGTTTCCATTGGAGAATCAGAGGCGGTATGGAGGGATGCAGTTACAAAAGTGTGAGGGCCTCAGACTGCTCAAGGCCTTCAAAGTCAAGACTTATGTCAAAGTTATGGCTTTCAGATTTCCCAGCTGGCACTGGAGGTGTACTTAAGCAATTTATTGTGTCATAGCAGATAAGGCATTTTTAAGGAAATTAAAAGCATCAAGCTATCTCACCTATACATTTGAAATTCAGCCATGCATTACATGCTGCCAAGATACTCCAGAGTCCAGCTGAGAGGCAAGTATCTTCTCCCAAAGAGTTGGCAGGCTGTAAGAGGTTGGATAGACTGTTTTGAGATCTGAAGCCTAGGAAAAGCTGAAGGACATTGTTTGACCAATCAGCTTCCAGGAGAAAGACACGGATTTCCCCACTAGAAACTGGCAGGACTCTACAGGAGAAGATTTTCCCATAGTTGGGCAACCAATGCAGGTATGCCTGTGAAGATGGATGTTATATAAATGGGGGAGCAGGGGTCTTTCTAAAGTGTTGGGGTTTTCAAGCCCAATCATGACCTCCAGTTGGGTGTGACTCTTCCCTATCATTCTCAGGAAACCTTAATTACACCAGTTAATTACAAATTCCAGCAGGTTGCCATGTTACTCTGTCACAGCACAGACAAAAGGAGTGTTGTGGAACTTTGTGGTAATTATTACGTGCCTTTCTCCCATCACAGAAACCAAAGCAGCAGACCCAGGGCCCTGGAGGTTTCCTGTCCATTTCCCCCTTTGTCCTTGGAGGAGGGAAGGCTGTTTCCTCTCTCAGGCTTTTTCACCTGGTGGGAGGTCATTCTCATTGCCCAAGCAGAGGCCATGGCATTTCTCCCTCCCCCAATACTGTGAGTCCCCTCCCTCCCTCTTTGGACAAATGTGAATGACTTTTTGCTTTGTTTGGAGAAAAGGTTGGCTTGGCTTTGCCCTACAGAGGCTTGGCTCTGCCTATCTGGTTTTGCAGTTTCCCTAAACAAACACTCAAAGAAAGTGTAAAACTTGCTTTGCTTGCCCAGCTGTGTTGCCGTTTTGAAGACATCTACGTTTTGAAGATAGCGCTTAGAACCGTGTGCTGTCCTTCTCACACAGTTGTGTGGACATACAAGAACACACCTACTTGTTCTTTGAGAATATCAAGGCTCTGCTTGCCTGCCTTCAAACGTTATTTATCAAATTACCATCCTGCCCTTTTTCCAAAGAATTCAGGACACCATAACTTACTAAGGCCCAAAAATGCCAGCGACAGTGTCTGGGATCTTGGACCCCTGGAAGTTCCATTAGAATGACTCGTTCATTTCTATTCCACTTTGGACTATTCCACTTTCGATTTTAATACCTTTTGGACCAAGGACAATCTGAGTTGGAGCAGAACACTTATTTGTCATGGAAGTCCAGAGTGACCACCAGATGCTTGGTGGAGAGGGGACTATATTTGATATGAGTCTGATTGGTAACAGTCATCCCTTATGACAGAGGGGGAGATTTGCATGGGATTGGAGAAACCAGTTATTCATAGGAAAGATGCTAGCTTAGGTCCAAATCTATTTATCATAAATATCTGGCCATTCAGTCTTCAGTGGAAAAGCAATCCACAGGAGGCTGGGTAGGAGATAATGACCACTTCAGCCTCTTGTTACTGCCAGGAACTCTCCACAAGCTCTGATGAACCTGCTACAGCTTAGATAATGTTACCTAAGGCCTCTTCCGCACATGCAGAATAATGCATTTTCAATCTACTTTCAATGCACTTTGCAGCTTTTACTGTGCAGTATAGCAAAACCCACTTGCAAACAATTGTGAAAATGGATTGAAAGGGCATTAGTCTGCATGTGCGGAACGTGCAACTTAGTCATTTCGACTGTATTGCTTTTCATTTGAACTTGTCTGTGCTGTTGTTGCTGTGTGCCTTTCCCTGTACTGTCTTTTTTTGCTCTTTTTTCATCACCTTTTGGAGTCCAAACACCTTCTTCCTTCACTCTCCCTCTTTTAGAATAAACCTTTTTCAATACAGATATTTCTTTGGCTTTACTTAATACAGTTTATTTCTCTGGGATATTTTAGTCTCTTCCACACATGCTGGACTGCATGGATACATGGATGCTACTGGATATAAGATGTTTTCTAGGGTTTCTACCTTACCACCTTATTTTTGTGTTTTCTAGGGTTTCTACCCTATTACCTTTCTATTGTTCTAGTACTGTGCTAGAAGGGTGCCTTGTCAATGGCCTACATGTCCTCAAGAGGTCCTGAGTAGTGGTGGCAGGTGACCAAGGAAGATACCGTTTGCCCCTTCCTACTGTAACACTCAGTTATTAAGATCTGTTTGATACATTAGACAGCAGTTGATACGACCCAAAAGGACTTCTGCTGGAATGTTGGCTCTGGTGCCCAGTCACCTAAGTGTCACAACCTGTCCTCACAGTGCCAGGATATCTGATGGCTTAAGACCACTGGACCCTAGACCACTGGACTTTCAAAGTTACAGCATGACATGTGAAAATGCCTCTTCCCTCATAACTTTCATTGAGTTTGGCTGTTCATGGTGTTGGTGCTTGAAGTGCTGTTAAGTCATAGCCAAGACTAATAGAGGTGGTTTGCTTGGTGGTCTCCTATCCAAATACTAGCCAGGGTTGACCCTGCTTAGCTTCCAAGATCTGGCACAATCAGGCTATCCTGGGTCATCCAGGACAAGATAGGTGCTTTTTACATTTTATTTAATTACCTCACAGTGTTATTACGAGAGGAAGGCTGCTGCCATTCTTTTACCCCGGACCCCCAGTGAGCAGGCTGGAATGATCAAAGAAACTTCCCTCAGGGGACTTCTGAGATGGGGTAGCTAATGGGGAACTGATTGCAGTGTGTGTGTTATCTTGATCAGGTGTGGGGTGCAGTGCCGATAAGTAGAGTCAATCAGGACTGAGAACACCAGACTGTGTTCGCTGCAGGATCTGAACACCTTCAGTGTCACACTGGCACGTAGGAAAGAAGGACCCAAGACAAGTTGCTCATTCATATTTTATTTTAAAGAGCCTCATTACACCAATGTACACAAGTGCAAAGGTCCTCCCCTGTTGATGGCTGCATCTTTGGTCCTTCCTTCTGCATTTCGGGCTCTTACCACGGCAGAACCTTCCCTTCCCAAGTCACCAGGACCCCGTGCTGTTTTTCGGAGAGGTTGCAAAGTACGTTCATGATGCCATTCACACTCTCCTCCACAGTAAGGTCAGCCTGCAATGTTCAGAAGGTTGTCAGAAAATAGGAAAGGCAGCAAAAGAGGCATGTCTGTAAGGGTGGAAGTGACTCTATTGACAGCTGTCTTGTTAAAGACATGCCAGTGGATTGCCGATTCTGCTGGTGAATCCATGCTTATGGCTGGCATCTTCAGAGGCATGTCATGGTGGGATGTAAGAGAGAAACACATCTTACCATGGCATGCCTCTGAAGTTGCCAACCACAGATGCTGGTGAAACAGTAGGAGCAAAACCTACCAGTTGACGGCTGCACAGCCCGGAAAATCTACAACAGCTAGTTGATTCCAGCTGTGAAAGCCTTCAACAAAATCAAGCAGATGCTACAGCATCAATAAAACTTCAGTATGCAGATGGGGGGGGGGGGCTGAGAAATGTCAGGGCAGTGCCAAAAATAGACCACATTCTGCCCTATTGTAATATTTGCACTCCAAGTCACTTCTGCAAAACGTCTTGCGTTCAGTATCTGCTATTGCGCAGTAAACTTGTCCTGGCTGCCCTGTTTTGGCTTAATCTTCTGGAAAGATCTGGTATGGTAGAGGGGGGAGGGGAACAGTCACATCTGGGAAGTGCAGTGTTTCACATCACTAAACAAATCATTTGTCTTACAAAACGCATGGTGGTGTAGTGGTTCAGAGTGTCGGGCTAGCATCTGGAAGGCCCAGGTTCAAATTCCCACACATGCTATGAAAACTCAGTGGGTGACCTTGGACCAATCACAATCTCTCAGCCTAGCCTACCTCAAAGAATTGTGAGGATAAAATGGAGGGGTGAAGAATTGGGCTCCCATTGGGAGGAAACGCAGCATACAAATGAATTAAACAAATACATGAAAATGAGCATTTGGATGCAAAGGCTTCGACCTTCTGAGCTGACTTTTGAGTCTCCTTTTGTTAGCCATCATGGTGAATCAGGACCTCCTCCTACAATTTATTTGTTTTGCTTGCCTGATTGTCTAAATAGGGTGCTTTTTATTTTGGGAATTCCTGTGACCCCCTTTGAGAGGAAAGCATCACAGAAATACAAAAATAAATAATAAAATAAGTCCATTTCACAAAGCAAGACGTGATATGTTGTTCCCAGATCCATTCCCAGCATACGTACTCTGAGAGTTCCTGAGTCAGAATGGATTCCTAGGTGAGCAGAGATCTAATTTGGATTAGAACTTGAATGTAGAGGAAACTTAACACCTCCCTGTCAGTTTCCCAATCTGAAACACCCCTGGAGAGTCAATATTTGTCTCACTGTGGGCAGCATGAATGCCAGTGAGTTAAACATAAATATCGCTAATGGAGCAACTAAAGGGCCATTTCAGATTAGGAAAATGGTGCAGAAGGGAGGGTTAAGTCCTTTCTCCTCGCTCAACTTGTCCAGATCCAAATCAGGTCCTTGCAGACCTGAGAACCTGAGCTATGTCTGGGAAATCCCAAAACACGTCTGCTTGTCAATATCCAGTCCACAATTGCAGGAAAACCATGGAACAATGTATTGCAGAATTCAGAAGGAGCAAGACGTATGAAGATCACTTAAAACCTGCTCAAACTTCTACAATCAATGGATCAGAGAAGGTGAAATAATTCCACTGTGGAAAGTGATGAACTGAAATAAATTCCCTCATAAAAAGAGATGGAATTCTACACAAACTGATGCTAGCACTTGTGGCACACCACTCCCCGAAGTGCCACTATATGCAAGCGGCCTTTAATTCCCAATGGATCATGGAGAAATCTACCTGATCACTTCCCAACTCAGTTTTCACCCAGCCAGGATGCACTGCAGTACACAGGATCCCTTCCTCTTTGTAGCCCATGGACTGGCACTTGGTGAGCATGTTTAAAGCAGTCTGAAAAGAGACCAATGCATAAATCAGCACATGAACAAACAAACAAATTAAGTAACAGATGAAACCATGAACCAGGGAGGGGTCAGCCAACCCTGGTGTGGGATTGTAAGGTTGACATGAAGATCTGCCTTGCCCAGGGCACAGACTCAACTGTTACTTTCCGCCAGTATTGTACAGCCAGTATTGTACAGTCACACACGGGCTATTTCAAAATCTGATAAAAATGTACAATGTACATTAAAAGTAATATACATACATATCCATACACTGAAATCCATTCAATGTAATCTGCTCTCAAGTCCTTACAGTATCAAGATCTTGATACTGTGACTACTGTATGCTCAACAGCATCTCAGCTCAGTTCTCTAAGCTAAGTCTGAGTTAGGTATATTTCTGAGCTTTGCCTCCTAGGAATTAAATCTGAGGACCAAGAGCTGACCCATGGGGTGGATCAAGCCAACTTTTTTGTTGATGAAAAAGGAAGGGTCACCTTTTCATTACTCTGGGGATAATAACATGGGTTGCCAGCACAAAAGCCAAGCAAGATGGAGGCTGTGATAAGCAAGGGAATCGGGCAAGACTGGTGGGCTGTGAAAATAAAATAGCTTTCCCCTGCCACAGCTTGAAACTGCAACACCAGTCAGAATATTCTTCTGATTCCTGGTATGAAGAATTCCCATGGTCCTGAAGCAGCAGCCATTAGTGTAAATTCGTTGCATTAGATGGTCAGTTTTATGGACAGAATTATACAGGAGTCACTGCCATCACTGATGGCTGTGATTTCAATCCTTCTGAAAGAACAATTTCAACACAATTTCCATCTCAGAGTCGCAGATGAATCACAGCTCACTCATGTAGACAGGACTGTATCATTGACCGCTTGATACCAAACCCATGCTCTGTTCTACCACAGGACCTAATTAGCAGAAATGCAAGATTTGGTCTACATGCCACAGAAGGATGCTTACCTTACTACAGCGATAGGAGACCACAGGAATGAAGAAATAGGATTCAGGGGTCTTCTCAATAGATCCCAGGATGGTGGACATATTGATGATGGCAGCTCTCCCACAGCTCATGCCTTTTTGCTGGGATGCATGAGCAGCCTTCTTCAGTAAAGGCAAGAAGGCCTAGAGGAAGGATGAAAGATCACAGATCTGGCAGCAATTCCATACACAGTTCTGCCTTCCATACTTGTTGGGGAAGGGATCAGTGTGGTCAAAGTTCCATTGTATCCACCCTCCAAACGTCCCATTTTCGCCAGGGAAACTAATTTCTGCAGACAGGTGATGAGTGGTAATTCCAGGAGACCTCAAGGTCTCACATGGAGGTTGGCAGTCCTACCTTTGACATATCTCAGTTTTTTCACTGCAATGTCTTTGCTGGCTGCTACGAAAGAGAAGGAATGCAGATGCTGCAGCTCTGTTATCTTGGCCAAGGATTAGGAGACACTGGGGGGCACAGCCCCAATGTCAGCCCATAAAATCAAGGCCATGCCAGTGTAACTGGGAGATATGCCAGCACAGCTGATAGGCGCAGATCAAAGCTCTGCCATGGTTAATTAAACCAGTTCCACTTAGATTATTTCAAAGTTTTATTCATTCAAAGCTGCAGCTTTGGGAGATCTTCTGTGAGGCTCAGGGAGGAGTCTCAGAGCTCGCAAACATGACTTATACCTTTTCCTAGACCCTCCCAAGCAACTCTTCCAACATTATTCATTGGTTGGGCTGTGAGGACGTATAGGCTGCCTGTCATGCTCTTAATCTTTCCCCCTCCCTTTGCTTTCTATATATGGGCATACTCTTTATGTCATACCTCTGCCCCGTACCAGGATTTTGGTTGTTATATCAACCAAGCCTGTTTTTCTCCCCATTATCTCCTTTGGCTTTAATTTTGCATTTTTTTGCCCTTAGCTATCAGTGAATTTACAGCTTCTTACAAGAGCTAGTGTCTTGTTTAAATCTTATATCTTACAATACACATTGCCTTCACACACACACACACACACACACACACACACACACACACACACACACACACACACACACACACACATTCCTATCACATCACCCCATCCCTGCTGGCACAACACCAGCGCAAACCTAACACAGGAGCACTGGCCTTGAATCAGAAATGGGCAGTGCCACTGGTGGGCCAGGAAAGGTGCCAGGTTTAATCAGTACCCTGTGCCTCCTTACACCTCCTGCTCCTGGCATCAGTATAAAGTTATGGGAATGAAGAGAATAAAAACTACTGCTTCTCCACTAGGCACTCCTTTCCCACAACATTTCCCCAAGAGTGGAGACACTGACCTTGCTGACTAACATCGGCCCAACAAGGTTGGTGTTGTAGACATCCAGCATGTCTTTGGAGGTGGCTGACTCCAGGGTACAAGGGGGCATGATGCCGGCATTGTTGATGAGCAGGTTCAGGCCAGAGCCTCCCAGGTGGGCCTCGGCTTTCTTGGCAGCTGCCTCAACACTCGCTGGGTCTGTGGTTTCTAGGAAAGAAAAAGGAAACTTTCTACTGAGCAAGGCTCAACTGGATTAAAAGGAGATGTTGTTTCAGCCCTCACAAGCCTGGTTACCACCATCTGAGGAGGAACGTACGGCTGGTTTTATCATACTTTGTTTTTTTAACTAATTTACTAGGCTTGTGGCCGCGGTCTGGTAGATCTTGTTCCTAATGTTTCACCTGCATCTGTGGCCAACATCTTCAGAGGTGTAGCACAGAAGATGCCGGCCACAGATGCAGGCGAAATGTTAGGAACAAGATCTACCAGACCGCAGCCACACAGCCCGGAAAACCCACAACAACCAATTGAATCCAGCCGTGAAAGTCTTTGACAATACAAATGTTTGGGACTCTTTAGTTTGGAGAGGAGACCTCTGAGGGGGGATATGACTGAAGTCTATAAAATTATGCATGGGGTAAAAAATGTCCACAGAGAATTTTTCTCTCTCTTTCTCACAATACTAGAACCAGGGGGCATACATTGAAAATGCTGGGGGGAAGAATTAGGACCAATAAAAGGAAACATTTCTTCATGCAATGCCTGATTGGTGTGTGGAATATGCTGCCACAGGAGGTGGTGATGGCCACTAACCTGGATAGCTTTAAAAGAGGCTTGGACAGATTCATGGAGGGGAAATCGATCTATGGCTACCAATCTTGATCCTTCTTGATCTGAGATTGCAATTGCCTTTGCAGACCAGGTGCTCGGGAGCAGCAGCAGCAGAAGGCCATTGCGTCCACATCCTGCATGTGAACTCCCAAAGGCACCTGGTGGGCCACTGCGAGTAACAGAATGGTGGACGAGATTGACTCTGATCTGATTCAGTAAGGCTCTTTCTTATGTTCTTATGTTGTCCTCCTTCCTTGAGTATCCTGGAGAAAACAGATCCCTTCCCAGTCCCCTCATCCTTTACTCTAAATGCTTGGCCTAAGTTCACTGAACCGGCTGTTACCTTCTCATCCATGTAAGTGGAAGGGCCATGTTGGCAGGACTTTGCAAATGTCACTTTGTTCAACCAGGTGTGGGAGAATGGGTGGGGGAAAGGATGAGAAGGGATTACACTGAAAATGCGACCAGGGTGTGCTGTTCACTTTTTAAAAAATCAGATAATAATAAAAGCTCAATTAAATTTTTAAAAGCATTGGAGACTTGTCGGGACTTGGGAAAGAGGGGGCCTTGGATGATGGTGCCTGCAATACAGTCCTGAATAGAGCTGTGTGTGTGTGTGAAGTGACTTATGGCAAAGTTACACAGTTACACCCTTCTAAATCCATTGAACTGGTAATCTCTGTTGACTGATCCCTTGTAAGACCCAGCCTTTCAGAGCCAACAGTGCACAGTTGCCATGGTAGCCACACCCTACCCTTTTAAGCCTGAGGCAAGAAAACCCACTAGCATCAAAATGTGATGAATGTTCAAACAGGAGTAGATTGGGTGACTGTCAAACTGCCTTTGTCCTCTCTGCCAACATGACTTTTACCCAATTCTGCTTGTCTTTGTTTCTGAGGTGAATAGGCTAAGTATATTTTAGGATGGAACAGCAATGTTAGGGGGAGATTTCTAAGAGCTGTGTATCCTAGAAAACAATTCTAAGGGCTGGCTCTATAAAGAAGTCAGCAGTGCTGGTCCAAACAAGAAAAAAAAGAACAGAACATTACCCACACAATACCTTTTAATGGACACACACACACACCCGCCATATGAAACATAACAGTGCACTAGCTTTCATGTTGTCCAGAATTTTTCTTCAGCTTGGATGACAGAGTAAAATAAAATACAACATACAACAGGCAAAAGAAAATTCTTCAGGACATTTTGGGGTAGTTTCCTTTCTCTGCTTTTTAAAATGGTAGCATCCAACCTGAAGTAAAGTTCTGGAGAACTCGAAAGATTGTATACTGTTATGTGTCACTTGGGTGGTCTTAATAAAAGGTGCTATATAGATTGGGAGAGACGGTGTGGTTTAGTGGTTAAAGTATCAGACTAGGATTTGGGAAACCCAAGTTAAAATCCCTACTCGCCCCATGAAAGCTTGCTGGGTGACTGGAAACTTGCCAATGACACATTCTCGACCCTGAAACCTGGCTAGTGTTTGGATGAGAGATCTCCAAGGAATTCGAGGGTCCTGATGCCAAGGCAGGCAATGGCAAACCGCCTCCCTTCGTCTCAAGCCTTGAAAACCTTACTGGGGTGTCATAAGTTAGCTGTGACTTGGCAAAAAAAAATGGATTACATTCTGGGTTTCTGGTTATGTAAAAAATATTCTGTAGAATGCATTCTAGATTTTGGAAGCATAAATAAAAAGCATTATATGGATGTGTTGTGAGTTTTGAGATGATTCCACAAAGCCCTACATACATGGTAGGGACTGGGGTCTTTGCAGGACCCTCTATACCCATAGGAACCTGCCTGATAGTTGAGAGCATCCCCAGAGGCTCCCATTTTTAGAAAGGAAGTAGGTAAGTATCAGGTGCCAAGGCTTTGAAACTCTGCCCCCCTCCTGAAATCCATCCGGCATATGTTTGTCTTGATACCTAATAAAGGTCTACTTTGAGTTTGAGATATGTCTGTCTTTTTTCCTTTTTACCTTTCTTTCGGTTACCCTCCCTCCCCCAGCCTAAAAGCCTTATTCTACTTCTCTTATTGTTTGGTGCTTTATTGAAAGCCTGACTACACAGTATATTGTTCCCAGATTCATTCCTTGGGTGTGCCCTGCATCCTGACAGGCAGATTTATTATTGGTTGTGGTGGGTTTTCTGGGCTGTGTGGCCGTGGTCTGGTAGATCTTGTTCCTAACGTTTTGGCTGTCATCTTCAGAGGTGTATCACAGAGAGAGGTCTGTTACACACTTGTGTCTGTGTCATGACAGATTTATTATTATTTTTATGTTAACTGAACGTTGTAAGCTGTCGGAAGTGTTTTATTGAGTGAATACACTATACGTTCTTAAGCAAACAAATAAATGTCTTCCTTCTCCAAACCTGTGAGGTACAGTAGAATTCAAGTAAAACCTAGAGAGAGCAACAAACTTACATACCCTTTCCTAGAAGGTATTCCACAGATGAATATTGGTTTGTGGGGAGTAGGGTGCAAAGACAGAAAATAAGGATAGGAAAGAGAGTCTTTGATGTGAATGTAAAGTATCTTTTGATATAAAGAGAAGGGAGAACAGGAGGACTTACCAAGTTGCAGGATTTTCAGGTTGGGGTGTTTGGAAGTCAGAGATTTTAACTCCTGCAAGAAAGTAGCCATAATTTATAAAGTGCTTTCGAGTGTTTGATGCAGCTCACATGCATTATCTTCTCCTAATCCTTCAGGGAATCCTGTCAGGTAGGTCACAATTATTATCCCCATATTGCAGATGTGGGGAGGGGCTGCTTCCTCAGGGCAATGATTTTCTGTACAGCTCTTATTGATGCTAGATATTAACATTAGCAACAGAGCATCAACATGGCAGATTCCTACAGCTGCCTTGCTTCTGGTGCCGGTGCCTACTATTTCTCCACCACCACCACCACCACCACCACCACCACCACCACCATCACTACCAGAGAACTTTTTTTTTACTTTCCTCTTTCCAAATCAGTACTTGGTATATTGCTGCAGTGTTACAACAGTCTATCGACCAATTCCCTTAAATTCCAAGCTTTCATTGTATGCTTTTTTGTTGATGAGATACTACAGGGCAAAATACACTAGAAACTTACTGTTCTAAAAAACAATAGGCCATTCAGCGAAAATAATAGATAGCTTGTCATAATGCTGTAGCAATTAACCAAGTATCATGGGTGGAGGTGGGTACGTAGAATGGAGGCTATCAGGCTGAAGCAAAGAAAATGGTGTCGACGAGGGTGGGACCAAAAATGTGCACCTTCCTGTCCACACAGCATGCAGAGGTGCTATGTTTGCAATCCTTACAAAAAGACTGTATCTAATTAGGTTTGGGATAGATCACAGAAAAGCAGGGGAATCCCAGAAAGTGGCTGATTAAGGAATGATGTCTCATGGAGAGCTCCAAAACAACCACCCTGATTCATTGGATACCAAACTAGAGCAATATTTCCTTGTGAAAGCAAAGCAATCAGAAGAGCTTGCCAATACAAACCACTAACCACACTCCAGCACAATCGTAAGGCTAATCTGTAAACTGCGTTGGCTAGCGTTGGCTAGCAATGTAGCTTTGTACTGTTACATCAGTGTAACTCGATGCAACAAATATTCCCAATGACAATGAAACTTCTATGCAGAAATTTGCCCCAACATGCCATTTCACCACCACCAGCAGCGAGCTTTTTCAAGTTCTTTGTGTTTTCAATAGTTGGGATACAACTATAGTATGTTATCACTGTAACAATATCCTAACTACCAATAATTTTATGAAAAGCAAAAAGTTTCACTTGGGAGTGGGTTTGGCAGCTACGGGTGTGATGCTGGATTCTGTGCCCCTTTCTACATTTTCTCCAAACCTGCTTTGGATATCATCTTTTAAGAGAGATCATACCAAAGACGGTTTGGGAAAAGTTGCAGCATGGCTGGAAAAAAATCCGAGATAGAGGCACCAGAAAATGAAATTGTACCGAACCCCCTTTCAAAACCCAACAGTAGTTTGCCAGGAGTTCCATGAGGAAACAACCACAGCAGATAATAAAATATTTGGTGCTTTTGAATTTAGAAGATTTTGTTAATCAATGCACAGAATCACAGATTCTACCCCACCCCCCACCCCTGTTAGATCTTGGGATCATGCAAGGAAATAGATTGATAGTTGCCAGGATCTAACACACAGTTTATTTATTTATTTATTTATTTCCTTAAGCTTTTATACCGCCCCATCCCCGAGGGGCTCTGGGCAGTGTACAACATAGGAATAACAAAGTAGGATAGTTAAAACATTTTAAAAGCAGCGATAAAACCATAATTTTTCTTAAGAGGGGTCCAAACATTGCAGATTCTTTCCTGCCACTGCAGCCTGCTTAGACTCCTGAAATTTTATTCTGGGGAGCCTGTGAACCTTCAGCGACAATACAGTGGGAAGGGAAAATAATACAAGACATCTGTGGCTGCCCCTTCTTGTGCAAACTTAAGGACACTTCAGTTTTCTTGATATGGTTGGATGCAACCCAGCAGCTTCAGCATAGGTCCAAGTTTACCGTTTCAGAATTCATTGCAATGAAATGTCCAAGCTTTAAGAGGGGGGTTGATATATAAATGGATCAGGAAAACCATAATGGTTAAATTGCACCTCCTTATCCATGCTGATGAATAGAGGTTTCTGGGGAGGGGGAATAACTATTGGGGGGCTATTGACATTTTGCCTGGCTTGTGATGGCTCACCATGAGAAAAAAGGAACACTGGTTTGCTCCATCTTCATAGACAGGACTCTTTTAGCACACATGCTTTAAAAACTCGCCACAATTCAGCTTAAGCGTGGAAGTTGGAGTTACATAAGGCCGTCTCCTTAAAAGCTGTTTGTGCTGTTGGAAGTAGTTTGCTGCTGTGATGGGAAGGAGAGAGGCAGCGTAGGAAGCAGATGTCACACCAGAGCCAAGGAAGGTCTTTTAATCCCGCTGCTCTTTCTGCCTTCTAAGTTTATTCACGGAGAGCCACAACTCACCTGTCCTCTTGCCCCTTCTGGGTCGCGGCATGTTGCAAACACCGTCTTGGGGGGATTTGGTTTCCCGAGGAATCGTTTCACAAGCTCCAGGCCAATGCCACGGTTGGCCCCTGTCACCAGGACGCTGCCGCACTGATGTCCCGCCATGCCTTCTTTGGAACCGCTGCCCTGTTGCTGTTCTTGCCGGTCCTGCTGTCTCACACACTGAGGTTTCTTGAAAGCCAGGCTGCAGTCACTTCCTTGCTTTGCTGAAACTCCCGCCTTCTTTTCCACTCGTGGTACAGAAATATCATGTTCTTTGTTATGAAAGCTCAATCCACCCTTGATAGGAAACAGCTGGGGAGATTGGCAGCTCAGAATAAACAGCCTGGAGTGTTCTCTTTCACAGAGGGGGAAACTTGCATTTTCTGTGCTGAACTGCCAAGCAAGTGGATAAAGAGGCCTTTGTGATTTAGAAGCCACAAGCCACGGAGGTCTGCTGCAGGCCTCACCTTTCTTCACTGTGTCCCCATGTCCACTGAATGTATGTTCGCTGCATGCTCTTGGCTAGATGTATGGGAGTGTGACAAGGATCCTAAACCTTTGCAGATGTTAAAAGTAAATGCATTCAACTGTGTGTGCACAAAATAATATGATTGTCTAAAAAGTTCTCGGTACCCATTCATCATTCTTTCTCTCCCCTCCTCCAAACCGGAAATTGGAATTTACAGGGCTGAGCTTCTGTTCATCAAAGAGGCTTTTCAGCATCTATGATCTTTGGATCTGGACCTATTTAAATACCATATTATTTTGTTTGTTTGTTGATGCTATTTATAGTCTATTTTTCTTACTGAGACTCAAGGAGGCTTACACAGAATGAGTCATTACAATCCACAGGATGGGACATTCAATAGACAATGAAATAGGATAAGAACGACAGACGTCTAGAATCAACCAGAAATCTAAAATGTAGAATTGAAGCAAAGTATTAACACGACACATTAAACAACGCAATAGTTACACAGTAGGATCCTATTTAGAGCAAGCAATACAGAGTAGTCTGTATAAATTTGTGCAAGTTAACTGTAAACCATTTTGCACAGCATAACTCTATTACCAGTGCAGGAAAGCTCTGGGACACTGTACTTAAATTCATGTTTTAAACCTAGATTTCAGATATTTAATTTGACTTTGTTTCTCTTGGTAGGAAACCCATGATCTAATTCTCAACAATTTCTCCCAGTCAGAATTCAGACAGGAGAAAGCTTCCTAATTTTAGATGCAAGTAAAGGCTCATTTGCAGCGCTGATACAGAATTTACAGAGCAAGAAAGTGGTTTGCCATTGTGTTGCAACCTTGGCCTTACTTGGTGATCTCCCAAGTACTAACTAGGATTGACCCTACATAGTTTCTGAAATGTGACAAGATACGGCTAGCCTGGGCCATTCAGTCTGGATGAGCACAGATCAAAAATGACAGTAAATAGGGGAGGAGAGCCAGCAGGGCGTAGTGGGCAAGGTGTTGGACTAGGATCTGGGAAACTCAGGCATGAATCCCCACTGGGCCATGGAAATGTGCTGTGTGATCTTGGGCCAGTCACGCTGTCAGTCTTGAACCTGCCAAATATATGAATGGGAGACCTCCAAGAAGTACCAGGAGCATGCTACGGAGCCAGTCAATGGCAAACCACCTCAAACTGCTCTTACATTGAAAACTCTATGGGGCCAGGGGCGTAATGCCCATTGGGCAAGGTGGGCAGCTGCCCAGGGCATCACCTTGTGAGGGGCACAAAAAATGCAGGGTTCGTTTTTGGGTATTTTTAGTGGTTTTCCGTTTTTGGCCTGCAGGGGGCTCAGTTTTTAGACTAGCTAGCGGCCAGGGGTAGGGAACCTGCGGCTCTCCAGATGTTCAGGAACTACAATTCCCATCAGCCTCTGTCAGCATGGCCAATTGGCCATGCTGGTAGGGGCTGATGGGAATTGTAGTTCCTGAACATCTGGAGAGCCGCAGGTTCCCTACCCCTTCTAGCCTAAAAACTGCACCCCCTGCAGGCCAAAAAACGCAGGTTCACTAAAAATACCTAAAAATGCTAACTCCCTGCGAATCTTTGAAAACCACTGCCCCCCCGGGTGATGCCCTGGGCAGCTGCCCAACTTGCCCAATGGGCATTACGCCAGTGCCCCACGTCGAGGTTGTGGTGTGTCCGAGCCTCTTTGGGCAGGGGAGCCGCTGGGGATGCTGCTGCCCTCCAGTGGCCAAAGGTGTGAATTACAAGCGCAACCCCCCACCCACCCCAAACACAACGCAGCATTTCTCAGGTTATAGTTGCTATAATGTGCCTCTTTGGGCAGGGGAGCCGCTGCGATGGCTCCTACCCAGGCGCGCTCTCTGAGAGGGTTAGCAGGCACTCGGGGAGCGTTACAACGCTATCGGAGAGGCAGGCACTCGGGAACCATTACCACGCTCTCGGAAGAAAGCTAGCACGGTCTCCGAGAGCGTTACAACGTTTTCGAGAGAGTGTTAGCGCAGTCTCAGGCCCCTTCCGCACACGCAAAATAATGCATTTTCAAACCACTTTCACAACTGTTTGCAAGTGGATTTTGCCATTCCGCACAGCTTCAAAGAGCACTGAAAGCAGTTTGAAAGTGCATTATTCTGCATGTGCGGAATGAGCCTCAGAGAGGATTATCACGCTCTCAGAGAGGATTATAACTCTCTCGGAGAGCGTTACAACGCTTCTCGGGAGCCTTATCACGCTCTCGCTGAGGATTATCACGCTCTGAGCCCTCCGCAGCGGCTCCCCTGCTCAAAGAGGCCCCCCGCAAGCCACATTATAGCAACTATAACCTGAGAAATGCCGCGTGGGGTGGGGTGGGGGGTTGTGGTTGTAATTCACACCTTTGGCCACTGGAGGACAGCAGCATCCCCAGCGGCTCCCCTGCCCAAAGAGGCTCGGACACGCCACAACCTCGACGTGGGGCCTCGTGCGAAGGTGGAGCTTTAGGCGCTCTCAGTTACTTTGTTCAAACGGGCTGCCAAGCTCAAAGAGCTGGGAAGATAGCGGAATCCCCCCCCCCCCCATAACATCCACGTGCGGTCTCGTGCGAAAGCGGCGGTCAGCGTGGCGTGGTCCAGGGGAGGGACGGGGGAGGGAGCACTGTGGGGCAGATTCTCCTCAGCTGCGGCACCCGATCAGGACAGGCGCGGTGGAAGGGGGGTCCCGGGGGAGCCAGGCCAAGTGGGTGGGAGCGTTTGAAGACAATGACGGGAGCCCCTCCCTCCCCCTCGCCTCCGGGGTGACAAATCCCGAGAGAGAGCGCCGATTGGGCCGCCGCCCTTCCTCCGCCTCCGCCTCCTGCCGCTTGATTGGCCGGCGGGCGTGCAATGAGGACAGGCTTGCCCAGGGCCCCGTGAGCGGAAGCTTGGCTTCGGTGGCAGGGGGAGAAGGAGAAGGGGGCCCTTCTGCAGGGTCGGCTTCTGCTGTTGGAGGGTCGTCGTCGTCGTCGTCGGGGGGGAGGACTCTGGCCGCCCTCCCTCTCTCCCTCGCTGGCCCTGATGGACGGGGACGGGCTGTCAGCAGCCCTCTTTTCTGTGCCAGGCAAGTGAGGCAGACAGAAATGAAGCAGGCAGATCCTGTTGTGTTGACAGCTCAGTTGGTTCGTTCGCCTGCCCGCCTGCCTACCCGCCTGCCTGCCTGCCTGCAGGGGCGGAAGGCCAGAGGAATGGATCCAGTGGGATTTCAGAATGCTTTGGCACAGGGAGAAGGTCATGAATGATAAAGTAACTCTCCCGGAGGGAGTGGGAAGAAGAAGAAGAGTTGGTTTTATAACCCGCCAATGTGAATGGTAGTGGTTAGGAGCAGCAGACTGTCATCTGGAGAACTGGATTTGATTCCCTGCTGCCTTGGCACATGAATGGCTGGACTCCTAATCTGGTGAATCTAGGTTTTGTTTTCCCCCTGCTCCTCCACATGGAAGCCTGGCTGGGTGACCTTTGGGCTGAGTCATCCACACAGTTCTCCTCAGAACTCTTCTCAGTTTCCACCTGCCCCATGGCCAAGGTGCCCCTTGTGGAGGAAGGTGGATATGTAAGCCCCTTTAAGGCTCCTTAAAGGTAGAGAAAAGTATTGGAAGCAGCTTACCTTCCGGCCCCTGCAAGAGGCACCTTGTGAGGAAGGTGGGGGAGCTTTGGTGACCCGAGTTCTGAGAGAGATCATTGACTAAGCCAAGGTCACCAAACAAACAGATCATGTGGAGGAGGGGAAACGAACCTTGGTTTCCTTCCAGGGATTAGACTCTGCCACTCCTTAACCACCACACTAGGGTTGGCTTCTCTGGCTGCACCTTTGGACCGGCTGTTAAATGTTCAGGGGAGGCGAGAGACCCATAAGATTCTCGCTAAGACATTTTGAAGTAGTCTCTCCCAGGATCCTTTTGGAAACAATGGGAAATTGGGAGGGGGGTGGGATTGAAATATATATTACTAATACTGATTAAATCCTAAATTACATTTTCTGTTTGAACTAACATAATATCAATAATTTTATATGGCAACATATAAAACTGTGCTACACGGCATATTTGGGGAGAGGGAGAGAAGAGAGGGCAAGACCTATCCTGCCGTTAAAAAATAACAGATAAAGGAAAAGGGGAAAAAAGGAGGGTGAAATAGGTTGGAAACAGGAATTGTAAATTTTGGCAGCAAACAAAAGAGACAGTATCATTTTAGGACTGACGTGGTCTCATACCTAACAGTATTTTGCATTCTCCAAATGCAAGACAGGCTTATTTTCACAGAGATGCAATAAAAAAGTGGAGAATGATCTTACATTGTTCCTGGCATATATAATGATACTGTTTTTTTCTTTGTGTATAACATTTTTAAGGGGATGGTCTTGCATGCAACGCCATCTTCCTTTAGAAGAAACGGAGGATTTGGAAATCAAGCTGAATTTTGTCAACAATGAAAACACAGCGAACCCTTCAATGGCATATCATCATCATAGCATTCTTTGTGCCGATATGTCATTTTGGTGCAGATATGTCTAAAAATGCACCCCCTGCAGGCAATTCAAATGGACCCTAAAAGTAAAAAAAAAAAATTAGGGGTTGTAGATGGGGGTTGGCCGCAGCTTGGGGCCATCCTAACCTTCAGGAGAAGCCTTTGCCTAGGGCTCCAGTTTGCCTCCTTACGCCCCTGCTATGGGGTCATCACCTCACCATAAATCTGCTGTGGTTTTATGGCAAAAAAATAAATAACAATTTAAAAACAGATGAACCCTTGTGTGCCAACACCCATCTGTTTATTCCTGTATAAAAAATTTCAGGGGTGCAGAGGCACCAGTGCAAAATCTGAGTCCCCCTCTCCCATGGGCGGCTGCCCTCCCCCCACCACGACCAAACAATGAAGTCAGTATATGGACCTGGGAGGAAGGAGGAGGAGGAGTATGGGGGCAGACCAAATGGCTGCAGCCCAAGGACATTTGACCTCATATGTCCTCCTGGGCAGTATGCCCTGCAGGGGTGTTTCTTTCTTTCTTTTCTCAACTGAGTATGTTCTATCCTCCTCCATTCTATTTTTAACATTGGTGGATCCCATGATTTGCTGAAGTTCGCATTTACCTCTTTCCTACTTCCTCCCTTCTGTTTGTATTTTCTCATTATCAGATAGTGAGCTGCATAGATGGAATTTCCTTTTTTAAACTTGTATATGTCGTCCAAAAAGCTGCAAGCACTTTATAAACATTCTCTTAAATATACTTGCACCTATTACAAATAATCACAAAAATCCCTCGCTGGGGTTGCATTTTATAATATTGCCGGTTGAAGACAGATTTTGGAATCGTGTTTCTCCCCCACAAGCAGAAGGTTCCTGGAGAGGGGAGGCCAACTTCAGATCCTTCTTTACAAGCCCTCAGCAGAGAATGTCTCCTGCAAAGTTTGGGAGCCAGCCTGCACAAGCATGAGACAGAATCCTTCCTCACCATTCCTTCCATTCTAAGCAAACAGCCCACCTGCACCCTTGACTTAGGAGTTGGCTGCTGCAGTATCAGCAGCAAAACACTCAGGGATGGGGAACTGGGAATCAGAAGGTATGCTTTCATAGCACTCTCCAGAATTCCTGGAAAGGATCCACATGATGACTGAATTCACCCTATTGATTTCAGGAAGGGAAACTGGAAAGAAGCGTGTGTGGCTTCTTTTTCCAATGAACTCTGTGCAAATCAAAAGCTTGCACACTTTAGCCAACAGAAATTGGTTCAGGGGAAGATATCAAGTGACCAAGTTTGTATCCCATGTCAGACATATTCAAAATACTGGGCAACAAAGAGGCACAATAGCAGTCTGTTTATTGTCTGTTTATTATCTGTGGAACAGATGGGTTTTCTGGTTGTTCACCAAGGAACAGTTTTTCCTTCCCAGTCCAGGAAAGATCCTGTGTCTTCAACTTCCACCAGTCGCTAAGCAGTAGATAGTAAGGTAATTTCAATCCATCCACGTGTAGTGCTGTCCTTCACGGAAGTTGGAACCTATGAAATAGTGAGAGAGATCAGTTAGAAATGCCATAAATTTTGCCTGAAGCAATGATCCAAGATACCCCCAAGACAGCAATCCTAAACTGATCTACTCAGAAGACTGCTCAGGTTTATTTCATGGAGCATATGCCCAGCAAATTATTCTTAGGATTGCCCTCAAAGTCTATTGCTTTCCCAGCAAAGGGCTGTGTCTCTTGCCTACTGCCATTAAGATCTGATAAGACTTGAGTGAAGACAGAGCTAATAGATCAGTTTCATCTGATCCTTACAAAGGCCTAAATAGACAACCAACAGTAGAATTAAAAACTGAACTCCAGAAAGTAATGGGAGAGTAAATCAGTAGGGTCCATCAGCTCTATGTGATGACTAAAGAGCCTACATAGCTAGAGGCAGTTAGCTTTTGAGCGGGGCCAGGCCAAAGGGCCACCCGCGGCAGACTGCTCCTTAAATTACAGCAACCCGGGACAGCCGCCACCCTCCTCTGCTGGCTGAAGAAACAGCCTGCCGCTGGCCCACCAGGTGCCCCCCACATGATCTAATGGTGGTGCTCGGGGTCAATTGACCCTCCATGTTCCTCTGGCAGATACACCACTGCCTCTGTGCATTAGTGCCAGGAGGCAACCTCAGGAAAAGGCCTTGGCCTCTTTGCCCAATTGCTGTAAGAGACAAGAGGCGGAACCAGATGGACTACAGATCTTATCCAGCAGGACTCTTAAATGAAAGGGCTGATCTTTACCGGGCTGTCATCTGTCTCTGTGGCTGGACTGAAAGACGAGAAATGCTGGGGCTGGTTTAAAAATGTCCCCCCTCCAAGGATTCTGAAAAGGTCATGCCAGCTGCCAGGGAAGACGGGTGTGACTTGAAGCATGGGTGGGGTGGGTGGATGCAGGAAGAAATGGATGTTCTGTGGGTGCTGCCACTCAGGGGGAGGAAGGGGTGGCGGCGGGTGGGGGGGGTTCTTCAAAGGAAAAATAATTTGAGCTGGCATGAGCGAGCATTGACAGGACAAGCTCTGGGGAAATGGTGGAAGCTTTTTTTAGTTTCTTGGCAGTGAAGATTGGAGGGAGCGGGGGGGGGGGGGCGGCTGTCTGTCTCTGTCCTTGGTTCTGAGTGGTGAAGAGGGTCACCCCACACAGCAGGGAAGGGCTGACATTCTTACCCTAGCAGAGTTATATCCTTTTAAGTCTAGTAAAATTGAAAACTTCAATTGCTCTGAAATGCAGGGGCCAGAATTCTAACGGGTCCAGGCCACAGGAAAGGACCACACAACAGGTCCTAAAGATGGGCCAAAAACCAGGAGCTGGCTTTTGACCTTTCGAGCACTGCATGGCATTTAGGCCCCTTTAGCTGCAGGACCAGATTGAAAGCCCTTCAGCAGGACTCTAAATGGGCCAGGGCACTCAACGAGGTCTTTGGGAACTCTTTAAAACACTGCCCCTACTAAGCGCAGCTGGACTGAGCGCAGCATTGTCCCCCAGAGAATATTGCACAGCCCAGATCTCCAGGTGGTGATTGTCTGTGGGGTTGGACCTCAGAAGTGGCTGCCAGGTCAGAGGAGTTCTTTTTGAAAGGACTTGTGCATTTTCACGCCCACCCCTGCAATAGGTAAGGAGGGGTTCAGTGGCACCTGCAATGTAGGCAATTATTTTCTGAAGAACTGAGCCAAATTCTGAGTAGGCAATTATTTTCTGAAGAAATGAGCCAAATAGAGTGATGAGAGATAGACCGATTATGCACAAACATTCTTCACCAGTGACTCCTGAGTAAAATTATCAGTCACGGAATAAGAGGAAAAGTCCTCTTACAGAATAACAATCAGCTGAACAAAAAGAACAAAACTAGGAATAAATGGGCAGTTCTCTCTTACACACCTTGGAGATTGTTAGGAAAATGAAACAGCCAACATTATGATCCCCCTGTATAGATTTATGGAGCAGCCTTATTTGGAATACATTTTGTGGAGTTCTGGTGACCATACCTCAAAAAGGATATCACAGAGAACTGTCCAAAGAACAGAAGATGTCAACCACAGTGATTAGAGAGCTGTAGAATCTTTCTTTCAACGGAAGAATAAAGAGTTTGGGGCTTTTCAGTTTAGAAAACAGATGACTAAGGGGAGGGGAGGGACATGATAAAGGTTTATTAAATTACGCATGGGATAGACAGAGTGACTAGAGAGAAAAATTCCTTCCTCTCTCAAAATACCAGAACTAAAGAGCATTCAATTAAGTTGATGGACAGTAGCTTCAGGGTAGACAAAAGGAAATATTTTTTTTACTCAGTAAGTGATTAAAATGTGGCATTTGCTGCCTTAAATATAGATTGCTTTAAATGAGGATTAGATAGATTCATGGAAGAAAGGCATATCAGTGGCTACTAGCAAAGTGACTAAAGCAGGGGTCTGCAACCTGTGAGTATGGACAAACATCATGGTAAAGGAGGGGACTGAAAAAGTTCCAGAAACATTTTATGTGACTTACATTGAAGAGACCCAATACACATGGCACCCTCCCTTCTGGCCTCTAGGGGGCAGGTAAAAACCATCTTATTTCAGGAGACTTTAAACCATTTTAATTTTATTTTATGTTTGAAAGCATATCCTACAAATTCTCAGCTCTTCATTTTGAAGCCAGATTACAGTCATAATATACAGAGCATTAAAATGATTAAAAGAGCAATTTTAATCCACTTTTTGGGGTCATTATGGATTTTATTCTCTTTTTTATAGTAGACAAACGATAGGACAGTAGATGCAGGCAGGTTCACCACAGCCCATCAGAGCTTATCTTGGTTTGAATCCTACCACTTTACACAGGAGGTGGTTTTCTTTATCAGCTTACCTCTACAGGTGATAAAACACAGGTGTGTGAGTTTGTGGCCTCTGTGTGAGGTTTGGTGGCCGCAATTTTGAGGTTAAGTTTTGGTGAAGGATTTTAGCAGACCGGATCGGCTGTTTTGCCCAAGCTCTGTGATCTTCTGTGTTTACCACAGGCACAGTTCTACCTGCCCCTGGCCCCAAACACAGTCACTTACCAGCAATGTTCCCATGCCAGTTTTCACCCAACCAGGGTGCATGGAAAGACAGAGAATCCCAAACTGTTTGTACTCCAAAGACATGCATCTGGTGAGCATGTTCACAGCCACCTGAGGGTGAGTCAGATCATGAGGAGATAGACACATCATATGAGATGGAGGAAAACAAGTCCTGGCCAGAAGTCTTGAAGCCAGTGATTGCCCACAAGCTCACACCATTGTGGAAAAAAAAAAAAGGAAGACACCGGATTATCTCGAATTCATACAGCAATTATGTGCATATGATAATCAAACCAGATGATAAAAGTAAATATAAAAGAGGACCTCAAATGGAATCGTGAGCTTGGACTGCAAAAGAAGGAGAAAAGTTTGGATTTATACCCCACCTTTCTCTCCTGTAAGGAGACTCAAGGTGGCTTACAAGCTCCTTTCCCTTCCTCTCCCCACAACAGACACATTGTGAGGTAGGTGGGGCTGACAGAGTTGTGAAGAACTGTGACTAGCTCAAGGTCACCCAGCAGGAATGTGGGAGTGTGGGAACACATCTGGTTCACCAGATAAGCCTCTACCACTCAGGTGGAAGAGTGGGGAATCAAACCCGGTTCTGCAGATTGGAATCCACCTGCTCTTCCCACTACACCACGCTGCAGAGGGCAAGACTGGGAAAGATGCCTTGAGGTTTCAAGAGCCATTGCTAGTCGACAATAACAGTTCAATTTTGAAAATATCCCAAGTCCCTTCTGGAAATTAGAAGGATGGAGCCTGGGACATTCTGTAATGTAGCAATGGCATACTCCCACTGAGCCACAGCTCATGGGACGGGAAAGTGGGGGTGCTGGTGGTGAGTTCTAGACTTTGTCCTCTTCTTTGTGACAGCTCCTCAGCAGATCAAAGTTTCCCGCTTAGTCTTCCTTTTTCCAGGTTAAACAAACCCAATGCTTTTAGCCTTCCCTCACAGAACCCCTTCCCAACCATCTTCATTACCCTCCTCTGAACTATTCCATTTGTCTATGGCCTGTCATGTACTTCTGGTCCACCCTGCTGTATATTTCCTTCAGGGCAGACTTTCTCTTACAAACACGTTTTCCTCCCTCCCAAATTCATCAGGCAGATCCGACAAGCCCTGCAGTTTCCGAGAGCAGGCAAAGTGGGCAATGCATCTCCAGCATCTGTTTAAGTGGCTACCTGTTTTGTGCATTTCCCTGCCCTTACAGGAGTAGTTCGCCCACTCCTCCACAGGCATTTCTAGGTGACTGATGGTATGTCTGTGTTGTTGTTTTTTAATTCAATACCAGCATTCCATTGCAGGAGGAACAGAACATTAAAACACTTTTTTTAATTGAAAAGGGTGCAAAAAAAGCACCAATCAACATAATGCCCTGGAACGACCCAGAAGCAAGGGCAGGCAAAATAAAAGCTGCAATTGGAACAAGCAGTGGGACGCTTCCTCACATGAACCCAGAGAAGCACATAGAGACTCCACTGCAGAGCATGTAGCCTCGAAGAAGCAAAGCTTGCATAATGGGCCTTTAAGTTGTGGCAGGCAGAACTGGACATGTATGAAGTCTGACTAGTGTGTAATGTAGTGGAACTATTACTTTTTTGTGACTTGGATGTCATGCTTTTGTTAATGCAGCCTAAAATCACATTAGCCTTTTTTGCAGAAGCATCACACCAGCAACTCATGTTCAATTTGTGATCGACAGCCCTCTGTGTGTTTCTGCCAGGCAGGTATTCTGCCTCCTATTCCTGCAATGTCAACAGCATGTAACAAAAACATAGGAGCCCCCAAACACTCTCTCAGCATATTGGAGCAAGTTCTTAGAGTGATCATGGGCCTTGGTGTAAGTGTCACAAAACTCACGATTCTACCTTATATAACAATTGTTTAGGGGGTAGCAGGGTGTGCTCTGGGAGGGGTCACATGTCCAACTGACAAATCTTGAGGAGCTGTGTAATGTGACGTAGCCCCATCCTATTTCAAAGGACTGAAATCAATGCCTTCATAGGGTTGAAACAAGCACTAGTTCTTAAAGGGGGGGGGGTTCACATGGTCCCTCTGGACCAATCCCGAGGAAGCACTCTTTGGGGAAGCACTAGAAGTTGCTACAGACTTAACTTGAAACCCCCTCTTATGGATCAGGCCACTATCTATAACTGGGTCATCTCATTTCCTACAAAATGGCCTCAAAATCACATGGCCATGTATCATATCCTCTTAGGGGAGAAAAGAGCTCTAGGACAAATCATGTGACAGGATGCCCACTAAATGGGGTGAGGCACCTGCCACCTTTGCTTAGGTCACAACTTTGACCGAAAGAAACACTCCCCTGATTCGTTTCTGCTTTACTGGTTTTAATGATGGCTGTTATTGAATTTGTTCTGGCTTTACGATGTTTATTTTAAACTATAAATAATAACGCAGCTGGAACATCTTGTAGACAGTGCAGTTACTAAATATCTCAAAATAATAAATGAAAACACGACGTTCTGAATTTTCTCTTGCATGTGTTAAATAGGTTCCACCCAATATCCTACATAAAAACCACTTACTACACAAACTGGTTAATTCATTCATAAAGCACCATATAAACTGGTGCAGTCTATTATTTGGTGCATTAACAAAGTTATTTCACATGCTAATGAAACAGCCCTGCCATGTATGCCAGTGGTTCCCATACCTTGCTACAGCGATAGGAGACGACTTGCGAGAGACACCACCCGGACATTTTCTCAATAGAGCTAAAGTCACTGGACATGTTGATGATGGCAGATTTGCTGCAGCTTAACCCTTCCATGGGGCTTCTGAGAGCAGCAGTCTTCAGCAAGGGCAGGAATGCCTTGGGAGAATCCCAACACGTATCTGTTAGACGGCAACATCCTCCCAACTATAGTCTTTCTCAGAAAAAGATGTTAGTAGGGTTGTATACTCCTTGCCACAGAACTCAACATGCCAGACCCTCTTTGTTGTAGAATGCTCCGCCTGGGCCCTAGTGCCTACCTGGCCCTGCTTCCCGTCTCTCCTCCCCCATCTATTTGAAAGTTTGGAAGTAAAAAAATACATTTTGGCAATCAGTTTAATTTTACAACATTTACAACAAAATAATGGTTTTGACAAAGACAGAATGTAAAAATGAATGATAACTCTCATATTTGTTCGGGGCTATATTCTAATGCGGAAGCATACAATTTTCTCGACTTTTTGTACTAACATCTTTGTGTTTGCTGGTGAATAACACAAGAACTTTGTGTTGTATATGTAAAGGGACTTTTGTGCCTTCCAGACACGTGACAGCCCTTTTCTGTTAGCAGTGGTCGTGCATGGGGAAAAGTCTTCAGCCTTATACCCCTGTAGTGCTGTCATATCCTGAAACCATGCCCATAGGGCTGTGCTGTTTTTCTCTGAGTCTGGTTCAGAGTGTCTACTCAGTACAGGGTAGGTGGGAACTCATGGCTCGAGAGCCTGATGCTCTTCTGCTCCTTTGCACTGTGGCTCCATCGTGAGCTAAAACCGCTGCCTTATCCTTTTGCCTGCCGCCCTGGGCAGGCAGCAGGCTGGGCGATCCATGTGCTTTCTAGAATGAGCAGAGTAAAAGGTAAAAACCCAATATATATAGTGTTACTCTTTATTTTTAAATGCGTCAAACATTACTGCGCTCCAAGTGCTTCTTTTCCCCGTAAAACGGGTCCAAATGGCTTCCTTTGAGTGTTAAAGGTTCCCCTACTCCCCTGGTTCCGAGTTTATAGGTAAATCAAATTGCGGGGTTCTCCAGAGGGCGAGGTGGA
Source organism: Sphaerodactylus townsendi (assembly GCF_021028975.2). Classification (NCBI taxonomy): domain Eukaryota; kingdom Metazoa; phylum Chordata; class Lepidosauria; order Squamata; family Sphaerodactylidae; genus Sphaerodactylus; species Sphaerodactylus townsendi. Next base: position 27,445,807 of record NC_059438.1, read on the forward strand.
CTGCTAGTGTTCCATCATCCCCTGCCAGCATCATGCTGGCAGGGGATGAGGGGAACTGTAGTCCATAACATCTGGAGGGCCACAAGTTTGACACCTGTGGTCTACTCCTTTGTGTCCGGGGCTGAGTAGTACTTCCTCTTATTTAAAAAAAATGTCTATATTTAACAGCATATCAACATCTCTTCCCTCTTTTCTCCTGCCTTCCCAACATTTCAGTAGCAGAACAGCAGGTCTTACTATTTTGGTAAGCAATTGCCTTTGGGCCCCTCCTGCCACCCAGGGTATTTTTGGGCTGGCTGACAGGAAGGTAGGCTGTTAGATGGATGGCCAACTAGTGTAGCCAAGAGCAATCTGTATCCATCCTCCAACCTTGGCTGCTGCTGCTGCTGTCCAAGACAACCAGGGCTAAAGCCATGACACTCCCAGTGGTGGACGGAAATCACCCCAGGAAGAGGATGCAGACACATTATCTGGCTGCTACTGCTCCAATCAGGGAAGGGGTTACACTCATAAATTACACGACACCCCACACTGGTTCTCAATAAAATAAAAGTTACCTCAAATTAAAGAGTACAAGAGAAGTGGACAGAAAGGTTCTGCAGTAGACACTCAACCGGAATAGCATGAGGCCCACACCCTCCCATCCCATCTTATGACTGCTATGCTATTATTTGGGTTGCTGAAGCTTGTGCTACTATGCACCCCCCCCCCCTTCTCCATGCTATCATTTTGTAAGTCTCTGGGCTTGTAAGCAGTGATGGGATCCAAAAATTTTATCAACAAGTTTTGACGGTGGTGGGATTCAAACAGTGGCGCCGCCGCACACACGCACCTCCAGTCCCTATTGGGCAGGGAGGTTGCTTTAGTAACCCCTTCTTGGCACTCAGAAAAAAATTAGTAATCACTTCTAGAGAAGCGGTGAGAACTGGTTGGATCCCACCTCTGCTTGTAAGCCTTCTCACCTGGCTGACTTGCAAGGTCCCAATGGTGTTCGTGTTGAACTGGCGCTCCATGTTCTCTGCAGTCTCAGTGACCAAGCAGGTGAATTTGATCAAAATGGCAGCATTATTTATGAGCAGAGTCAGCCCATGCTCTTTCACGTGCTCCTCTACCTTCCTCGTAGCAGCCTCTATGCTCTTCAGATCTCTGACATCTATTTGGGGAGAAGAGAAAGAGATCAGGAAGTCCTCTATCACAGCACAAGTAGGCAGCCTTTCAAGAGGAGCAAGTGTACTGCTAGCAGCCCCAATGAAGCCACTCACAAGCCAATATGTGCAGTGCACCACAGAATCTGTTACAAATGTCACAGATGTGTCTGGGGTACAGACTCCTGGATGGCACACAGCTCCGCACAGTTCCAGAGTCTGGTAACCTTGTAAAGGAACCTGGATCATAGCTCGTGAGCAGTGGTGGGATTCAAAAATTTTAACAGGTTCCGATGGTGGTGGGGTCAATAGGGCCGGGTGAGGCATGACGCAGTGGGGGCGTGGCCTGGGCGTTCCAGAGCTGGGTGCTGCAGCAGGGGCTCAGGGTCTGCGTGCCCCAGGTGCAGTTCCCCCTCACTGGGGGCCCCATTTTGCATCCCCCACTTGATGAGATTTGTTGTACCCAGGGACAGAGATTACCCCCTTGTCCCTAGTGGAGTTAATCATTAACAACCGGTTCTCCGAACTGAGAAAATTGTAATCACCGGTTCTACCAAATAGGTGCGAATAGGCTGCATCCTACCTCTGCTCGTGAGCCTGCAAACTGTTTTCGGAAAATGAGGAAGTTGCTGTCCTGAGGCGGGCTTAAATGTGGACTCAGCCATAGTGCAGGTGTTGTGTACAACAGTGCCTCTGAGACCTTTTCCACACATGCAGAACAATGCACTTTCAATCCACTTTCACAATTGTTTGCAACTGGATTTTGCTATTCCGCACAGCAAAATCCGCCTGCAAAGTGGATTGAAAGTGGATTATTCCTCATGTGCGGAAGGGCCTGATAGTCACATAAGAACTTCAGAAAAGCCCTGCTGGGTTGACACTCAAAGATGGGTCATAACTTTTTCACCAGTGGGGTACAATGCCAAGAGGGGGGAGAAGGAAGCAAAACAGGTTGCGGGAGATTCAGTGGTAAATTTGGGTTTGCTTCTGTGTATTGCGTGAGATGGCTGTGAATCATGAGATCTTTCTAGATTCTAACCAAGACTAGTAGGATATGAAACGTTGGAGATGAATGGAAAATTTAAGAATTTATGGTTATTGTGGATCAAATATATTGAAGAGAAGTTAAAACAAAAATATGTGATCTTAGATATAATTTAATAAATATAAAAGGTAATAGAAATATAAAATAAACATAATTAGTAGATTAAAACAGTAAGTATTTTGGTTCAGCTTGGTATGTAATCGCGGAAGCCCAGTAACTATATGTAATGTTGAAAACGAATAATACAGTAATGATATAATGTATTTAATAGGTTGTAAATAGTTGATGAGATTATTTTGAATGTATTTATGCACACTTATAATTGTAAATTGTAAATTGTAAAATTCATGCACACTTATAATTGTAAATAGTAAATATAATAAAGCAATTTTAAAAAAAAGATCTTTCTAGATTCTGTAAGGACTGTCCCACTACGGAAAGTACAGGACAGTTTGCTACCTTATTAGTTGTGTTATCTGTTTTTTACAGCACTGTAGGATGTTGGTTGTCAGGTGCCGAAAGATGCTGTTTTGTTTTCTTTTGTTTTGATACCAGAGTTAGGACATTATCTTAGAGATCATATGTTAAGATTTTATCTTTGCTAATAGATTGTTTACTGAATGTGAGCTGCCCTGAGATCCAGGGAGGGGCAGGGTATAAGTCTAAAATAAAGTAAAAGAATTGCAATCTGTTACTCAGTGATGCAGCCTATAAATATAAGTGGTGGAAAATGTCATCAAGTCACAGCTGACTTATGGCGACTCAGCAGAGTTTTCAAGGCAAGAAATGTTAAGAGATGCTTGCCAGTGCCTGCCTCTCGGTGAGCTGAGAGAGTTCTGAGAGAACTGTGACAAGCCCAAGATGACCCAGCAGGCTTCAAGTGTAGGAGTGGGGAATCAAACCCCGTTCTCCAGATTAGAGCCTGCCACTCTTAACTACTACACCATACTGGCTCTCTCTATGAATATTTCATGCATAAAATAAAATATAAGCTAGTTCAGAGTCAGCTGATGTGGAATTCTTGTGTTTTACCTTGACGAGAGGAAAAGCAGCATTAGAATTGCTTTGCTAGCGGGCCCTGCTAACAACATGAGCACAGATATGGTCCCACTTTCAAAAGACTGGCATTCACTCCCTTACAGACTAGCATATGAACTGTGGCCTAAACCTTCAGAGGCTAGAATCCACTTCGTCATTAAAGTTCTCCTCACCCCTTCCCTAGGAAGCAAAGCCTTTGCAAACAATGCAAGATCTGATCTGAGAGTTGTTGAAATGTGATCTGGGAACTCTTGAAACTACCAATGTAAGGGTCCATTCTGCACAGCACAAATAAGATGTCCTGAGGATGGGGGAAGAGGTATCTTAGGGAGGAACTCCGCAGAGTGTTTTTCCCAAGACGTCTTTAGGATGCTTTATTTCAGCTCAAGCCTCCTATTTTGAGGATGCAAAATTAACACCCCCCCCCCCCCCCCAGTCATCTGAAAGTCATCTCTTGCTGTGCAGGGCTCAGGAACTGGGGAGTCATCTTATTTTTCCCGCCTGACCATTAAAGCTGTCTGGTCAGTTTTCTATGCCGCTCACACCCGACATTTTATGGTGCTGTAAGGATTCTCCGTGCCTGCAGCTGTTTGCTGAAGGTTTCCCAGGGCATTTGCTCAGCAGGCTCCACTGCTGGGCATTTTTTCAGCCCAAAAAGTACATGATTGTACTCATCTCGTCCTGCTGGTTCCGGCAGACACAATACAGACACAATATGAAAATTAGCATGGACTCTGAAATCATGTCTGCTTGTCTTCAGAGACACCTACTCAATATTTTTTTTTAAAGGAAAACTATATATATTCAGATTGGAAAAGTGCCCAGGAGCAGAGACTGCAGAGCAAACACCCCAGGGAAACCTTAGCTGCAGGCATGGAGAATCTCTGCAGCACTATAAAATATTAGGCACAAGAGTTTTAAATTCAGGCAGGAGAAAATGACGGGAGTGTGGGGGGGGGGGGAGCCTCTTTTTCCTCTGATGTCTTTTTTGTCCGTGCTGTCTGGACAAAAAACGAGGAGATGGCTTATTTTAAGATGTCCCCAGGATGTCTTATTTGTGCTGTGCATAATGCATCATGTTTGTTCTAATTAGTCATAATGTTACTCAGTTGATTTTGCATGTTATCAGATAATTTGTTATCTATTTTGAATAGAAGTTGTTCCTGAAATGTAAGCCATCCAAGCTTCCAATCAATGAGGAGGGTGTGTTCTTGCAGGCGGTGGATCGCTGCTTGTGAAACTGTTCTATGACTGCTTCAAGAAGCACGTGCCATTCACAAAGGTCAGCAGGCTCATCTTGCAGCCAATTTGTGGTACTTGTGCAACCAGGAGGTGTGCACCAGCTGGCTGTCAGCCCCTCCTGCAGTCTTGATGATGATATTTAATTTATATACCGCCCTCCCCCGGCTTAACAATCCATTCAACTGGGCATCCCTTTCTGTGGTGCTAGCCAAGAAACAGCAGCACCAAAGAGAAGAAGTGGAGAATACTTAAGAAAAGCTTGTCACATTATTGTTTATTTTTTCATATAGCAACCCCTCAAAGTATTATTGGAATGGAAAGAAACACCTACCCAGCTGCAGCACAACAAGGTTTGGGTGATGCCCAGCCAGCTTCTTTAATTTCTGGAAGGAAATAACAGTGTCAGTGTTTGGAAGCTCCTAAAAACCCAGTGTAAAGAGAAATATAGTCCACAAGTCAGGATGGGCAAAATTCCAGCCTGTCATAATCAACACATCTAAACAAAGAGATGTTTGGGTGCTGTGTGGTTTCCAGGCTGTATGGCCGTGTTCTAGCAGCATTCTCTCCTGACGTTTGAAGATCCTCTGAAGATGCCAGCCACAGATGCAGGCGAAACGTCAGGAGAGAATGCTGCTAGAACACGGCCATACAGCCCGGAAACCACCCAGCACCCAAGTGATTCCGGCCGTGAAAGCCTTCGACAATACAAAGAGATGTTTGCTTGTGAAATTTGTCAGTTTGTCCACCCCATGGCATTACCACTAAGTTTTCTCTTCTCCCCCCAAAAACACGAATGATTGTTTTTCCTTTCTTAGCCAGGGGTCCACCTCCAAAAGGACCAGTTTCTTCCACCACTAGCTTGGGCCACTATTCCAGGCCCCTCCATGTTGGGGACCCTCCAGGGGCATAACGAGGCAGCTCTGGGAAAACTGTAGCCCTGGGCAAAAACTTAGTTGGATGCCCCCCCCCCCTTGGGCGGCCACGCCACCATGACCAATTTTTTTTTTGCACCAGGACATTGGTGCGTGCAGGGGGTGCATTTTTAGACATATCAGCACCAAAATTTCAGCATATCATCAGGATACTGTCCTTATGCTACTCCCCAAGGTTGGTGAGGTTTGGTTCAAGGAGTCCAAAGTTATGGACTCCCAAAGGGGGTGCCCCATCCCCCATTGTTTCCAATGGGAGCTAATAGATGGGGGCTACAGTTTTGAGGGTCTATAACTTTGGACTCCCTGAACCAAACCTCACCAAACTTGGGGGGTAGCATAAGGACCGTCTCCTGATGATACGCTGACATTTTGGTGCCGCTAGCCTAAAAACTGCGCCCCCTGCAGGCCAAAAATGGAAAACCACTAAAATACCCAAAAACGAACCCAGCATTTTGATGCCCCCCACAAGGTGATGCCCTGGGCAGCTGCCCACCTTGCCCAATGGGCATTATGCCAGTGGGTCCCTCTCCTCCAATAGCGCTGATACTACAATCCATTCTTTTTCCTCCCCTATTTTCCCCATCAGTCACTGCCTAGGATTAGCTAACCACTTCACCAGTCAGATTCAACCACATGCTGAGCGAGGCATTGGGTTATGCCCACCTTAGGAGTTGTGAATTAAATTGCCTGATCTCTAAGGAAAAGAATCTTATGTCCAAGCTTGTGTGTGCTTATGTGAGGTCCTTTCCAGGTGGAGGGGCAATGAACATACTGTCACTTCTGGGTGACACTCTAGGACCCTCCATTTCTATGGTCTTTACCAGATAACTTGGGAGAAATTGATAGAGCATTACCACCAATACCATCTCCCAATTTTTCACCAGTACCATCTCCCAATTTTTTCCTTCACCTCCTCAACCTATTGAGAGTAGGGTGCAGGAAAGGGAAAAGAAAATATTATTTAAAACAGAAAAATAGGAAGACTTGCAGTGCCAACTTAAGCAGAATTATATTTATCTAAGACTTCAATGAACTTAGAAGGGTGTAACTCTGATTATGATTGTACTATTAGACATCTTAGCAGAAACTTTTTACTTCTCTATGAGAAATATAAATGAAAATAAAAAATACTCGGATTACAAACCCATTTGACAGTGAGGAAGAAAATGGAGTCCTGGTTTTCAACTCAGTTCATTTAGACCAGGATTCAAACAATTGCTTTAACTTTTCTCAAATAAACATTTTAAGCAGTTTTATCACCACCCTACCTTTCACAAAGTGCTTTTGAAATTTCCCTCCTACAAAATGGTGAGGTGTTTGAGAAAACAGGGCCAAAATCATTTCCTACCCCCCAAAATACTGAACTTTCTTTGGCTTCTGGAGTGCATCACATCAACTTGATAGGGTTACCAATCTAACTATGCTAATGATATATTTTAAAAAACAAAAATTACTTTGGAAAAAATTATGTGTTACTTCAATGCTTGTTACTGGTCTAACACTGACTGGCACCTGCTCTCACCCATCTATACCTCCTCTCCTTACATCTTTTTGAGGGACCCATCTTACCTTCCCATGAGACCCTTCAAGATCCAGGCTGGTGGCAAAAACCCACTCCGGTGGGTCTCTCTTCTCCAGGAACCGAGTGACCAGACCCAGCCCAATTCCCCGGTCAGAACCAGTCACCAGAACACTCCTGACATGCAGCGCATCCATATTTGCTATGAATGTTCCCAGAAAGCGTCTTCCTTAACGATCCTTCATGAATCACGAAGTGAACTGTCACAATTTATGGGGAAATCATGATTGTTGTCTCCAGAGGTTTTCAGCTGCATGAAAACAGGAAGTGGGATATGAGATGCAGGATAGGAGCCCAGGTTGGAGGACTGAGAGGTTTGGGGAGTGTGGTGAAAACGAAAACAAATGAGCGAAGGACAGGGTGAGCTGGAGCCAGAAACTATGCAATCCACAGTATGATCAAAGGTGATAAGATGTCCAAGAACCCATTGAAGCAATGGATGTGGAAGGAGGCATAGCAAGGGGGGGGCAGGGTGGTGGTTACAATGCTGAAGCAGATAAAATGATGGGCAAACAGATGTTATTACTCAACAGAGTTCTTAATCAACACAAGATCAACAGAAAGCCCAAGGCAGTGTGTGTGGGTTTCAGTCTGAAGGTGGAGACTAAAGGACGTAATTAGGAGAAGGAGACATCTGGGACAAAATAATGATCAAGATGGATGTTGAAATGGCCAAGGATGCTATTGAGGAACAAGGTGAACTGAACATCGCAGGCTGAAGGGAGGGAGGAGGCAATCCACAGTGGCAGCACTGCAGTTGCAGAGAGGGGAACAGAGTTCTACAGAATGGAATTTGAAGGTAGCACAGCAGTGAGATGGAGGGTGAGGGGAAACCCTGGAAGTCACGAAATTTGGGGAGATGACTGGTGGGGACTTCAGGGTGAGGCATATGGGAGATGCAGAGACCTCAAATTTTGGGGGAAGCGACCTATGCGAAGTACTTCCCCAAAATGGGATATTTTCCTTCCTCAGCCCATTATTTTTCTACCATCTGGAATCACCCAATGTGCCACCGGGTAAGAATAAGGTTTCAAGCAGGGATAGTAGCTGGAGGTATGTAGAAAGGAAAATATCATGGTGGGTGCCTTCCATGTGAATAGATGAGAGATGGGAAGCAGGAAAGAGAGATAGCAAAGGGGGAAGAAGAAGAGGAGGAGGAGGAGGAGGAGGAGGAGTAGTTTGGATTTATACCCCACCTTTCTCTCCTGTAAGGAGACTCAAGGTGGCCTACAAGCTCCTTTCCCTTCCTCTCCCACAACACACACCTTGTGAGGTAAGTGGGGCTGAGAGAGTTCCAAAGAACTGGGACTAGCCCAAGGTCACCCAGCAGCAATGTAGGAGTGCAGAAACATCTGGTTCATCAGGTAAGCCTCTGCCACTCAGGTGGAGGAGTGGGGAATCAAACCCAGTTCTCCAGATTAGAATCTCCAGAATTAGATTAGATTAGGATGAGGAATGGAAAACACAGATGGGTGCCTTGATGCTGGGAACAAGCAAAAGAAAGTCCATGGCAAGCAAAAAGATAGGAAAAATAGTGGACCAAGAGGAGGAAGAGCAGTTTCAGTGACTTTGCTCCTGATCAGTCTTGCACTGACTAAAGACCAGCTGTCTCACCCCAAGAACTAATCTCTTGAACACTGCTCTCTCCATCAAAGCTGTATTGGTGACGCTTCCCACACATCTGTGCTGCAGAGCATACCAACTACACACTGCAGGTCCCATTCCTCTTGCTTTTGCCTCTCCCTGCTGAGCTATTAAATGTTCTTCCCTGCCGAATCCACGGCTACTTTGCTACTGATCAGTTTTGCACTGAGCTATTCTTGCACTGAGCTAGCTGCTGAGCTATTCAATGTTCTTCCCTGCCAAATCCATGGGTACTTTGCTACTGATCAGTCTTGCACTGACTTGGGACCAGCTGTCTCACTCCAAGAACCAACCTACCAAGGCTGCTCTCCTGTGGGGATCAGTCACCCAGCTCTGGGTGAATAGCTTTTAGCTTTTAAATTAATCAAGCAACAGCTCTTTCTGCTCTTGCGGGTCCCCTGCTCTCCTTTTGCTACCCTTGCCCGATGCAGCCTGGCCTGACTTGGCCTTCTTCTCCCTCAGCATCCTGTGGGGCTATATACCACCAGCCTTGATTCTGTTCTTCCAAGCAGCTCTTGAACAGCTGGCCAGAATTTAGCTTGTTGCCGCCTGATACCTACACTGTCACTCTGTTTTTCTCCAGGAGGTGCTGACTGTGGACTCCAGTGCAAAAGGAATGCTGGAGGTGATTTCCAGACTCTCTCCTAAGCACAGTGGGACATTTTTAGACTGGAGAGGACAAACAATTCCTTGGTGAGGACAGAAGTCCGAAAACATCCTCCTTCAATCCTGTCCTCAATGTATCTAGGAGAGCAAAAAGCAGGAGGGTCCAGAGGTTGAGGTCTCCCGTCAGTGGTGGAATTCAAATAATTTAACAACCAGTTCCGGTGGTGGGATTCAAATAATTTAACAACTGGTTGTTTACAAGCACCATTTTAACAACCGGTTCTGCCGAAGTGGTGTGAACCTGCTGAATCCCACCTTTGCCTCCCATCCTATATTGGAGTAAATTAAACATTGATTGACATCATGCACAAGACCATATGTCTCCACTTGTTAGTTGCTCGGGAGATTGGGTGACCTTGTTAATTTACTCCTATCACAATCTTACACTCTGGAACCCTGCCCATGGTACCTTCTTATATATGGTAATGACTCCTCGGTAGATTACAGTTTACACACTGGGGAACCTTGATCTAGGCCACAGACAATTACATTTTATGCTACACAGGTAGACCCTTTTGCATTGAATCAAAACGATAATTCTAGACGAGCCAGTCCTACTTGGTAAACAGTCAGAAGTACACATTTTTATTAATCAAACATTAATTGAACCACCTGAAAGTATGGTTGCTGCAAATTTTTCAATGAACATGTTTGACAGTCAAACCTAGTATCTTTGACTGTGATGATCAGAGGTGAGCCAGCCACTCAGTTTGTCTGTTGGTTCAGCACTGAACAACTTAAATACTTGATGAAGTGGTTTGCGCTGAATTTTTGAAAACTTGCATGCACAAAAATGCTACTGATTCAAAATACTCAGCAGCCATTATTGGTGCTAAAAAGTATTTAAACGAACATAGAGGAATATAATTTTTTTTTAAACTTCCATATTTATAGCACATTTAAACGTCTACTTGATTTCTGGAAAAGCAGAACACTGATACAGTAGGGCTTGTGTGGAGGCAACAGATCTTAGGCTGTGTTGTACTGTTAGGAAGGGATCATGTGAACTAATCTGCTGAATAGCCACAGTTAGTGTGAAGTACAGAAAAACTGTTCCTCGGTCACAGCTGACTGAAATTATATGAGCTGAAACAACGGGTATTTGAGCATCCCTACCTGAAAGTCTAGGTTGGCCGCAAATGACCAAATAGTCACCAAACTAGAGATGCTCTTTGTCGGCAGCCTTAACTAGCTAACCATGGGCTGATGACTCTGAGATGGCATTGTACAAACCAAAGCCAAACCAAACAATAGAACCACAAAATGACCGTACGACAAAATGACTGCTAAAAGCTCAAATATGTATGCACAAGCAGAGGTGTGGGGGGCAGAGGCATAGCTCCAAGGGGACAGGGGGGTACACGGCGCACCGGGTGGGCGTCCCTGCAGGGGTGTGGCAGGGCGTTCTGGGGGCATAGCGGGCGTAGCGGGGGCGTTCCGGGGCAGGGGCGGATGGGGGAATGGCAGGGCGGGGGACACCCCAGTGCTCAGGGTGCTTTTCCCCTTCACTCCGTCCCTGGTGGGGGGGTGGCTGCGTCCAGGGCAACACCTGAATTATTGAATGGAACAACAGAGCTTTACAAAGGTCATTAAAAGTCTCATACACATGTAAAGATATTAATTATACACACTTGTGTATAGATACAAACATTAATAACCAGTGTATAAATTAGTGCTCTTAGCAAGTCCTTTAAGTGCATAAATAAAGGCAGATAAATGCGGTACTTAAATCTTCCATTAATTATTTTACTTGGTTGAGTCCTCATCTTAGGCTTTCAAACATGCACTGTTTGATATGGAGAACTTCATGTGTCTAGTATAGATGCTTTCTGCTCACATATTAAATTCACCTGTCATCCAGTGTTTGTGCATACATATTTTAGTCTTTAACAGCTTTGGTACAGTAATTGTGTGGCTCTGTTGTTTTTTGGCTGAGATGGCATAGCCATTTAATTCAAACTCCTGAAGATTCCAACAAAGTATCAACATAATTCTGGATGTGAATTCGTTGCCGCAGAGTAATGGATTGGCTAATGTTTGTGGTTGTTTTATAAAGTGACTCATTCTGAGTCAAGTATTGTACATATTAAACATAAAAAACCAGCTGACATAAAAATTAATTCACACAGATTATGCATACTTGCATCACTGACTGATGCTCTTTCAAGTCAGCAGAGCCTCCAGTAGCCCAGATACCTCTGTCCTCACTGCGAGACAAGACACTTGCGGAGACCATGGAAGATTTCAGGATTGAGAGTGTGCTGGTGACAGGAAGTGACCGAGGAATTGGCCTGGGTTTGGTGCTGGAGTTTATGAAATTGCCACATCCTCCTCAGCTTATCTTTGCAACCTGCAGGAACCTTGAGAGCCCTGAAGGAAAGGTGAGGAGGAAACAGACTGAAACAGGTGAAGGTTCTAGAACTGTGGTGATCCCGTCTTTATGGAATCACCTCTGAGGAAGTTCGGAAGACTACATCTATCCCAGGGACAGCCTGGGAAGTTGAAACCGCCCAGGAGCAGGCTGAGCTTGCTGGGCCCCACTGTGCTGGTGACACTGGTTTGACTGGGGACTGCTGCTGGGCCATGGCTTGCTTCTGGCCTGTGGAGGCTACCAACCAGGCAGTGTTTCACTAGGAATAGACCTGGTTTCGTAAAGGTCTACCCTAGATCCTTCCTGAAACTTGGTTATTTTATTTTATATGTGTGGTTAAACTCCAATGTGGACCCGAGGTGGCTTACAGCATTTTCCTCGTGTCCATTTTATCCTCACAACAATCTTGTGAGGTAGGTTTCTCTGAGTATGTGTGATAGACCCAAGGTCACTCAACAAGTTTCTATGACAGTGTAGGGCTATCAGCATGGTATAGTGGTTAAGAGCAGGTGGATTCTAATCTAGAGAACCAGGTTTGATTCCCTGCTCCTCCACATGAGACTGTAATCTGGTGAATCCATTCCTCTGCATAAAGCCTGCTGGGTGACCTTGGGCTATTCACAGTTCTTTGGAACTCTCGGTTTGATTCCCCACTCCTCCACCTGAGTAGCAGAGGCTTATCTGGTGAACCAGATGTGTTTCCACACTCTTACATTCCTGCTGGGTGACCTTGGACTAGCCACAATTCTTCAGAATTCTCTCAGCCCCACCTACCTCACAAGGTTTCTGTTGTGGGGAGAGGAAGGGAAAGGAGCTTGTAAAACACCTTGAGTCTCCTTACAGGAGAGAAATCCAAAACGAGCAGCAGTGGCGTAGTAGTTAAGAGCAGGTGCACTTGGTGCATCTTTTAGGAGCAGGTGCATCTGGAGGAACTGGGTTTGATTCCCCACTCTGCCGCCTGAGCTGTGGAGGCTTATCTGGGGAATTCAGATTAGCCTGTACACTCCAACACACGCCAGCTGGGTGACCTTGGGCTAATCATAGTTCTTCTGAGCTTTCTCAGCCCCACCTACCTCACAGGGTGTTTGTTGTGAAGGGGGAAGGGCAAGGAGATTATCAGCCCCTTTGAGTCTCCTATAGGAGAGAAAGGGGGGATATAAATCCAACTCTTCTTCTGCATTGCCTATCTAGGGTTGTCTTGCCACAGTCTCCTGAATATCTCCTGGAATCACATCTGCTCTCCAGACAACAGGGAAAATGGCTATTTTTTAAAATAAAGTTTATTACATTTCCAACAAAACAAATATTTAAAAATACACAACAAATATTGTATCTTTCCAGTTCTTAGAATTAAATTAGTATAAATCATATATATATTGTTAGGACATTGTGTATATATAAATATATCGTATGTATATATATATTGTTAGGACATCATGTGTATGTATATGTATGTATGTATGTATGTATGTATAGATAGGTAGATAGGTAGATAGATAGATAGAGAGAGAGAGAGAGAGAGACAGACAGACAGACAGACAGACAGACAGACAGACAGACAGACAGACAGACAGACACGTATATATATAAAGTGACGTTCTACAGGTTGTGGGGAGCCAGTTGTATGGTCGGGGTATTTGTTTTCCTGACGCTTCACTTCAAGCGTCTGTGGCTGGCATGATCCTCTGAAGATGCCAGCCACAGACCCAGGCGAAACGTCAGGAGAGAATGCTGCTAGAACACGGCCATACAGCCCGGAAACCACACAGCACCCAAGTGATTCCGGCCGTGAAAGCCTTCGACAATACGTCCTAACAATGGTTTATATATATTATTATATATTACTATTATATATTACTGTTTTATCTTCTTAACTTCCCACTTTTCTAGTGTTTCCTTGTTTACTTACAACTATTCTTTCTTGTGATGACATCTAACTTGTTATAAATAATCCAAAATTACTAAATTGCTTAACAATAATTCTAATAAATTATAGATATTAATTATCTTACCAGATTTGCAGACAATCCAATAGCTTCATTCTTAAACCCCGTCATTGTCAAATTTGTCCATATCTTGGTTTTTCAAAAGTCCTGTTAGCTCATCCATATTTGTTACTTTTATTGCTTTGTCTAACCACATTTCTTTTAGTAGGATTTTCTTTAACTTTCTAGAGTTTTGTTAATATTATTCTTGCTGATGAAATTATATGAAACAGATCCCCCCCCCCAATATTTGTTAGAAATTTTAACGTTATAAGAATAGGAATGACCTGAAACAGAAACAGGACCTTGGGGCGCGCCACCATTTTTACAGACGATATTCTTTCCAGTATGACATTTCTTCCATTTTTCCAAGTCGATCTTAATATTCTCCCAAAGTCTGAGACAATTATTGTCAAACATTGAAGCGTTTGTATGCCTTATTTCCAACCCTAAATATTTACCTCTCTTTGACTGATTCCGCATAAGCCAAAAACAGCAGTGTGAAAACGGTGTGAAAACGGTGTAAAAGGGTTTATACTGTTTTCACACTGTTTTCACACCACTGTTTTTGGCCCATGCGGAATCAGCCTTTGTCATGGTAAACCCAGCAATTTTTTTCTAGTTCTACCATCTTTTGTTTCGTACAGTTCAATAGCTGCTTTGGAGGGTGGACTCCATAACATTACATCCCATTGAGGATGTAGTCCCTGTCCTTCCAAGCCCTGATCTGGCTTTACCCACCAGTCTCCAGGAGTTTCCCAACCTAGGACTGGCAATCCTATGCTATAACCCTGATCAGAACCTGCAGTAGTATTCAGTATGGATTTCCTCTGCAGAGGCAAGAATAGAAGAATTCCATCCTGGAGACTTAAAAACAAAACATAATATAGAACAGCTAATCTAGTCTGGTTTGATCAGGTTGCTTCCTTTTGTTGTTGTTGTCTTTTTGGGTTCAGATTTTACAAAAACAGGCAGTTATATGGAGTGAAACTGTTAGGAAGCCTTTGTTTTCTTTCTCCCTCTTCAGAAATCGTACCAGCATTCACCAAGCTTGGTGCGATTCTGACACTTTTCAGTAAAAGTAAGTGAGAGCTGCCCTTTTCTTAGTTATTCATGAGCAAAGGAGAATTCGGGCTGCTTTTGAAGTATCCATTCAATTTGTTAAAATCATTTATTGCTGAACAATTCCATATAATACTGTGTTGCTGAAGAGTGTGAAGCTTCTTTCTAGTACTTTTCAATGTTCTTAAAAATCTTTTTTAGTACCCGCATGTGTAAAGCAAACATACGTTTAACTGGGGGACGTAAAAAGTATTTTGTACCATCTACACTCCGAATGTAAGAGTTTATGACAAGCTTTATGAAAAGTGTCCAAACTAATCCGAAGGGGCTTCACCAACTGCTGAAACATTTATTTCCCTCTACAGTTAAGCAAAGACACTAAAGTAGCATTTCTAGGGCCTTTCCCCACTCTCTTCCATCCCCCCTATGCAGCGCGCGGCATCCCAGGTGCGCCTGGAGGTCCCTCCTAACCCCTGACTCTGTGCGGGAGTCATCAAAAGGCGCACTTTAAGAAGAGCCTGATGCTTCACTGAAAGGGAGCTGAGAGGCAGCGCCGGTGCGGCGCCTGTGTTCTCACCCCTTGAAGTGGGGAGTGCAGCTGGACCCCGCGCTACTTTAGGAGAGTAGGGCGGGCCTTAAGGTAAGTGGGGAAAGGGCCCCAGATGTGCAATTTGAGCATCAACAGGAATGTGGAACAGCCAGTGTTGTGCTGGTTCCTGGTCGCCAGCTCACAGGCCACCTGCAAACTGACGGACAGGGAAGGGTGATGCTTTCCACTCCACTGGCAAGCCCAGGATCTTGGTGTTCCCAGTTGCTTGTTTATGTTGATGTAAAATAGCCATGTTAAGGACTAGGCACTACACGTACCTTTTCAAACTGAGTATTTATTTCTTTAGGCGTTAAAGGAAATGACTGCCAAATGTCCAAACCACTCACGCCTGGTTGTACTGAGACTGGGTAAGTACCCACTATGAGTAATTCTGCTTGCATCACCCCCCACACTTGACTGAGGTTGTCAAACTAAAGGCAAGGCCTGCAGATCTTCTAAAATTAAAAGAGATCTCCAGACTACCCTGGAGAAAATGGCTACTTTAGAAGGGGAACTCTACGGGATTATGCCCTGTTGAGGTCTCTCCCCAAATCCACCCCCTCCCCAGACTCAACCTCCACATCTCCCAAGATTTCCCAACTCACAGTTGGCAACCTTATTCTTCCCCTGCTATTCACAGCAATAAACTACCTGTTATATATTATACCACCTTTCCTTCAGGAAAAGTTTAGGTTGCATGCAGCTCACCCACCATTTTTTTAAATCTTCAGAATGACCCTGAGAGCTCGATTAGGCTAAGACACCATGTGGAACTGAATCCAGCTAGCTCCAGCCTAAGTGCAACACACTATCCAGTACTGTACCAACAACTCTCCACTATCACAGAATTAGGACAAACACACTATTATATGCACTCCAGTTGCTTAAGTAGGGAAGAGTTGCAGGGATAAACTGCACCTGGGTTGTGTCCCTTTTGGAGGACCGAGCAGTGGAGACTTGTGACGTTTTGTAGCAGTTGCTTCACAAATAGGGAGATCTCAGGGGAAGGCACAGAGAAGCTCCTAAAAGGCAATAGGGCCCTGTGTCCATAGGCTCAAAGAAGAGCTCAGAGTTAGCAATGATATTCTTTATTGAAGCTCTGTGCAGGAGTGGCCCATGGAGATCCATAGATGATAGATAGATCTGGAAAGGCATAGCGGTCATATGGATTGACATACTTTTGGGGGACCCTCCTTCCAGCAAGCCAGGTGGAAGCAGTTGAAGGAGTCAGCATAACATCGTTGGTTGTTCACATAACGACAGAACTCAGTTCTCAAAACAAAGGAAGACAGCATTATCTCTAATTACATAAGAACATAAGAACATGCCAGCTGGATCAGACCAAAGTCCATCTAGTCCAGCTCTCTGCTACTCGCAGTGGCCCACCAGGTGCCTTTGGGAGCTCACATGTAGGATGTGAACGCAATGGCCTTCTGCGGCTGTTGCTCCCGATCACCTGTTCTGTTAAGGCATTTCCAATCTCAGATCAAGGAGGATCAAGATTGGTAGCCATAAATCGACTTCTCCTCCATAAATCTGTCCAAGCCCCTTTTAAAGCTATCCAGGTTAGTGGCCATCACCACCTCCTGTGGCAGCATATTCCAAACACCAATCACACGTTGCGTGAAGAAGTGTTTCCTTTTATTAGTTCTAATTCTTCCCCCCCAGCATTTTCTGCAATGGATGGCCCCTGGTTCTAGTATTGTGAGCAAAGAGAGAAAATTTCTCTGTCAACATTTTCTACCCCATGCATAATTTTGTAGGACTTCAATCATATCCCCCCTCAGCCTCTCCAAACTAAAGAGTCCCAAAACGCTGCAGCTCACCCTCATAGGGAAGGTGGTGCTCCAGTCCCTCAATCATCCTTTTGTTGTCCTCTTCTGCCCTTTTCTTTTCTATCTCCTCAATATCCTTTTGAGATGTGGCGACTCAGAACTGGACACAGTACTCTGGCATGCGGTCGCATCTTCACTGCTTTTATATAAGGGCATGACAATCTTTGCAGTAGCTCTTTATTATCAATTCCTTTCTAATGATCCCCAGCATAGAGTTTGCCTTTTTACAGCTGGCTGGTTATGCACTTGAGTTGACATTCTGGGCATGGAACTATCAACTGGAGACGCCTGGGGCCCTTCCCCTGGTTCTGTGACTGATAGCACAGATCCCCTGTATGCTGTATGTGAAGTTTGGATTTTTTTGGCCCCTATGTGCATCACTTTACATATTTGCTGTACTTTGAACTGCATTTGCCATTTCTGAGCCCATAATTCTCACCTAATTCTATCAAGGTCCCGCTTTGGAGCTCTTTCGCAACCTTTCTTGTGGTTCCTATCACCCCTGCATAATTTGGTATCATCTGCAAACTTGGGCCACCACGCCACCGCACCCCTACTTCCAGGTTTCATTTATGAATAGGTTATTAAAGAGCACTGGTCCCAAAAAACGGGATCATTGGGGGACACCTTAATCTCCGAGACATCTCTCCATTGTGAGAACTTCCCATTTACACCCACTCTTTGTTTCCTGTTTCTCAACCAGTTGGAATGTTATCTAATGTTATCTAACCAGTTGGAATTTTATCTAATGAAATTGGAGGTTGGAATGTTCTCACTAGGAAGTCCAGGAGGGATAGAAGGAGCAGGCAAAAATGAAAGAGGCCAGAAACTGATGAGAACAGAACCACTGAACACATACACACCCTGACGTCAATACCCAAGCAGTTCCCAAAATGCCAACGACAGGAGACAGGCAAAGAGGGAGACGATAGCAGCAAATGGCAGGACCATCAGGGACATAACAAACAGATCCACTTCCCCACAAAAGATGCTGAGAGAGACCTTGAACCCCCCCTTCAAGTGCCAAGGTTTCAGGCAACCTCAGCTGCTAAGCCTCTGTTTCTTCAAGCTAAATCCTAACAATGACGTGATTTTTCTTTTGCCTCAATCCACAGTTACAAACACATCTGCCCCCTCCCTTGAGGAGGAGGGAATCTTTTTCAAGCCCTGTTGGCTATTTGGACGTTGTATCTATTGACATTGTAGGCCTGTTCAAGGAGACAGCAATTGCAATTATGAAACACGGGTATTTTTGCTGTAGACTCTGCCTTCCCCAAGACACTGCATTAGGGGCTAAGTCCACAAATCCACAATATGCTTATTTTAGCCTTCATTTTGATA
Source organism: Sphaerodactylus townsendi (assembly GCF_021028975.2). Classification (NCBI taxonomy): domain Eukaryota; kingdom Metazoa; phylum Chordata; class Lepidosauria; order Squamata; family Sphaerodactylidae; genus Sphaerodactylus; species Sphaerodactylus townsendi. The sequence goes on from NC_059438.1 coordinate 27,464,281, forward strand.
GCCCAGATTAGTCTGATCTCAGAAGATCTTGGAAGCTAAGCAGGGTCGGCCCTAGTCAGTATTTTGATGGGAAACCACCAAGTAAGTCCAGAGTTGCTACGCAAAGGCAGGCAATGGCATACCACCCCTTGAAAACCCTACACGGTCACTATAAGTTGGCTGCAACTTGAGGGCACTTTTCACCAACATCACTTTTGATCCTGTCCTTGAACGGGCCTCTCTTAAATCCTTCTGTTTCTCTCTGCCTAGATGTCACAGATCCTCAGAGCATCAAAGCAGCTGCTGAGGAAGTACAAAGGTACCTCACAGGACGTGGACTCGCCTTGCTGATAAACAATGCCGGCATTGCTTACAAAACCACCCTGGCCTCAGAGACAGCTCAGACCATGGCAGCTGTGTATACCACCAACACCCTAGGGCCTATGAGAGTCAGCCAGGTATGAGCAAAGCAGACAGGCTGGCTGACCTTCTTGGGAAATGCTTCAGCCATCTGGGAGTCACCACAGGCCTTCTTGGGAGTGGGGGAGGTTGCAGAAGACCAGGAGCAGCATTTGCTTGGGAGTGAAGCAACTACCTTCTGGTGTGAGCATGGAACAGCAGAGGGATGGGGAATTTGGTGGCTTCACAGTGGACCAGAGGACCACGTTTCACAGGATGGATGCTGTGTTTTGCCTCTCTTTTGCCAGACATTCCTGCCTTTGCTGAAAAGGGCTGCCCCGAAATTCACCTGCCTGGGAAAGAGCTGCTTTAAGGCAGCTATTGTTAATGTGTCCAGCAGCTTTGGTTCCCTGGCTGCCGTCGATGAGTGGAAATGGTGCCAAGATGTTGGTTATCGCTGCAGCAAGGTACATGGGCTGAGCCTGTCTTCTATAGCAAAGCCCGGGGTCTATGTAAGAGTGACATCTGCCTTTGGCAGCATGAGGGCAAGAAGAGAGTTTTTCCAGGCAGAGGGCACCTCTGAACCCCCTGCAATGGCACAGAAGGTTCTGGGATCTAGAGTAACCATGTTAATGCTTTGATGGCAAAAATCAGGAGCCTTGCGGCACCTTTGAGATTAACAAATGCTCCAAGACCATGATTGTTATAGGCTAGCATTAAGAGACTTCCACTATCTCTCCAGAACTGGCAGCAGGGGCTAAACTCACCTGATGAGAGAGTTGGTGGATACTCCTTGTTAGCTTGTTGCATGATTTGCCTACTAGACCCAGCCTATCCTACAGAAACCAGGAGATAGGGCAGGACCTGGGAACCCCAATAGGCAAATCCCATTCAGCCATTGAATGTACAGCATATTAGCATCTCTTGGTTTCAGTTACCAACTTGTCCTATCTATACAATGGGAACCAGAAATAAGGTTCACTTTGTACTTAATTTTTGTTTGCATTTTCTAATTCTGTACTCCTATTGCAGAGCTTAGTGGAACATCTTGTGCTGCCCAGTTGCATTGTTTATGTGTACATGTGTTGTAATCCACTTTGAGTCTAGGAAGCAGGTAAACTACAAATATAAATTGTACTTTGATCTGAGATTGCAATCAGTTTTAACAGACCAGGGTGCTCTGAGCAACAGGCCAAAAGAGAAGGCCATTGCTTTCACATCCTTCATGTGAGTTCCCAAAGGCACCTGGTGGGCCACTGCGAGTAGCAGAGAGCTGGACTAGATGGACTCTGGTCTGATCCAGCTGGCTTGTTCTTATGTTCTTATGTTCTTACTCTTGGAGAAATGCTGCCATCTTTGCAGCATGTTAGATTCACAGAGGATGAAGGTTGGCCCCCTTGAGTCACATGGAGGGCTCTTGCCCACTGTTCGATAGGAAGTTACTGGTTATGGAACTGTTCACTGCTGGCATGAGTAGGGCTGATATGCAGGGGTGTATCTTGGAACAAAGAGTTGGCTTATAGATCATGTAATAAGATGGCATTTGGGAGATAGCAGGAGAGGCCATAGTCCTCTGACAGTTCAAGTCTGATCTGGCTAGCCCTTTAATCCAGTAACTATGAATGAATGTAGATCAGGAGTAGCTAATCAAGGCTCAGCCACGATACCCTGACAGTGCCCAGCCCTATTCCACAAGCCTGCTATGGTTATAGCTTACCAAGCTCCTCACTAGAAAATGAGATCTTAACTCTTAAATTGCAGTAATCCTCAGCATGAAATATTGGATCCTCACGCTGTGCTTTTCCTGCAGGCTGCTTTAAACATGCTCACCAAGTGTCAATCCCTGGTATATTACCCCTTTGAGATCGTGTGTGTTTCACTCCATCCAGGAGGTGTGCAAACTGGTTTGGGAGCAGAGAAGGTAAGCATATGAAACACTGGGAACCAAGAATTAAGACTACTGGGAATACCACCTTTTATTTTCTACTGCCCTACCGTTGTGAATCTATACGACAAAGAAAGGTAGAAGCCAACAATTTTCAAGTTCGGATTTTATCGATCACTAGCCAGGGTGAGCAGGGAGTGCTTGTGACATGGAATTCACATTGCTTAGCTTTAAGGAACTGCCTTTGAAGCTCATATTTGAGTAGTTCACCCATTAAAGGTAAAGAGAAGTGAGATACATCACAAGGATCAATATGCTTCCATTGGCTTAGCTACTCTGATGTCACAGAAACACAAGTAAACAACCACAGGCTTCAGGAGTTATTGCACTTAATCAAAAATATTTGTGAGCTATTTTCAATTCTTAAATCCCCATGTTGATAATGACTGGAAGGCATGGGTTTTTCAAATGGCATTTTATTGGTGCATACAAATGCTGGAGAATTTGATTTCTTTCCAAGGTTTGACAGAGTCAACACTCTGCTTATTATTTAGGAGTTGCATATTCCCATTATGTAGGAGTTTATTTATTTATATATTTATATATCACATTTATAAACTGCCCATCCCCGAAGGGCTCTGCACGTTCCCATTATCATCCTTAGAAAGATTAATGTGCCTGCATTGGATGAACATTGGCAGGAGATAACTTTTAATAAAGGGGAAATGCCTTCTCTGCCTCATGGCCTGAAAATCTGCCACCAGGCAATCTGGGAATGGGAAACCAACTTAGTGTCGAACCAGCCCAGGACAACTCACGGTGGGTTCCTGAAAGGAAATGCCCTCTGCTTATGCAAGCTGCTATACCAACCTCTCTGATTTCTGGTCAGATTCCAAGAAGAAAACAGCAACATTTTGATGGGATGGGACGGAATGCAATCTGGACACACTGGTTCCATCTCTTTGCTGTCTCATGTTTTCAATAGCTATTGATACATCATTGCAGAATGGCTGTAAAACGCCACCCAACTGGAATGGTAGCTACATAGAGCCTAAAGGCAGAGGCTCCAGTGGCAGTATTAGGGCCAAGTAGGATAAAAGAAAAGCAACATTTTCCTAGAAGCCAGGTGTCAGATGGAACAGAAAGAGAATCCTGAGTTTAAGGAACAAGAAAATGCACGGTTTTAGCCCTGGTGGCAGCAAAGAGCATCAAGCAATATCTAAAAGTAGCTGGTTTCATATTTAAATCCCTTTGAAGCCCAAGGAAGTTGCAGTACAGTGCCAAACCCCACTGAAACAGGGGTGGGGGAAGAAAGGGCAGCGGCACTGAAGCAAGTCTGCCAAGATGGCACATTTCTGTCATGCGGAGCTATTTTTCAAGGGACTGAAATGAACTTTGCTGTATACTGAAATGTGCAGTCTTGACATTTATTTTAATTTTATTAAATGTCTATCCTGACCGAGGACGGGCTCAGGGCAGTGCACAGACATATTAAAAAACAATGTATTGTCAAAGGCTTTCACAGCCAGATTCAATCTCGGTTGTTAGTGGGTTGTGGAGTGAGAAACTAATCAGCTGGCTTGTGATTTGGGAGTTGGAGTCTCTGTGAGGTGTATCATCACAGAGAGAAGCCGGTTACAAACTGTGTCCACTGAACACACTTCTCTCTGTGATACACCTCTGAAGATGCCAGCCACAGATGCAGGCAAAACGTTAGGAAAAAGATCTACCAGACCACGGCCACACAGCCCGGAAAACCTACAACAACCTTATTCAAAAACCGTTTATCCATACATTAAGATTCACTAGCCCTCATTTCCTTGAAATTCATTAAATACATAGCACTTAGGTAGACGTGAGATTGTGGCCAGCATCTAGCAAAGTCTGCCAGGGGATCGCCCAGCTCAAGAGTAGCAGCAGCTCTGCCAGGCACAGATTACCCCTAGTCCTGCTCCCGAAAGTCCTTAAAAACAAGCAGGTACACTGTGAATGGAACTTTGGACCTCATCTATGCAAAGTGCTGCGGAGCCACAGAGCTGCTGCTAGCCAGGCTGAGTTAAATCTCGGTACAGTTTGCTGCCCAGGGGGGAGAAATGCTGATGTTTTAGGAGACTGATATTTTGGATTATAAAGTTGGATCTCAGTTGGGTTGGAATCACATTCGCTAAAGAACTGCTCAACAGATCTCTTGAACATTGCTCTCTCCATCAAAGCTATATTGGTGACGCTTCCCACACATCTGTGCTGCAGAGCATACCAACTACACACTGCAGGTCCTATTCCTCTTACTTTCGCCTCTCCCTGATGAGCTATTCAATGTTCTTCCCTGCCGAATCCACGGCTACTTTGCTACTGATCAGTCTTGCACTGAGCTAGCTGCTGAGCTATCCAACATTCTTCCCTGCCAAATCCACGGCTACTTTGCTACTGATCAGTCTTGCACTGACTTGGGACCAGCTGTCTCACTCCAAGAACCAACCTACCAAGGCTGCTCTCCTGTGGGGATCAGTCACCCAGCTCTGGGTGAATAGCTGTTAGCTTTTAAATTAATCAAGCAACAGCTCTTTCTGCTCTTGGGGGTCCCCTGCTCTCCTTTTCCTCTATCCTTGCCCGATGCATCCTGGCCTGACTTGGCCTTCTCCTGCCTCAGCATCTTTTGGGGCTATATACCACCAGCCTTGATTCTGTTCTTCCAAGCAGCTCTTGAACGGCCGGCCAGAATTTAGCTTGTTGCCGCCTGATACCTACACTGTTGCTCTGTTTTTTCTCCAGGGAGGTAACTGACTGTGAACCCAGCGGCAAAAGTCAGGAACGCTGGAGGTGATTTCCAGACTCTCCTCCTAAGGACAGTGGGACATTTTAGACTGGAGAGGACAAACAATTCCTTGGTGAGAAGTTCGAAAACATCCTCCTTCAATCCTGTCCTCAATGTATCTAGGAGTGCAAAAAGCAGGAGGGTTCAGAGGTTGAGGCCTCCCATCCTATATTTGAGCAAATTAAAAATTGATTCACATCATGCACAAGACCAGATTTCTCTACTTGTTAGTGGTTTGGGAGACTCGGTGACCTTGTTAATTCTTAAGGCCTATCTCAATCTCACACTCTGGAGCCCAGCCCATGGTACCTTTTTGCATATACTGACACCTTGGTAGATTTCCGCTTGCACACACAGGAGCCTTGATCAAGACCACAGATAATTACGTTTTGATGCTACACAATTAGATCTTTTTGTATTGAATCAAAAGGATAAGTCCAGAAGAACCAGTCCTACTTGGTAAACAGTTGGAAGTACACGCTTTTGTTAATTAAACATTTTACCTGCAATGCCACCCCCAATCAAAGTCAAAACAACTCAGAATATTTTAACACACTGCCTATTCTCCATTGACAATTTACTGCTGCTACAAATTGCATGTCGTGAACAGCAGCAATGGAACTGACACAAGGGACTTTCTGCTGCATTTGTCTTGGTTGTTCTTTTGTTGACTTGGTCACCCGCAACACACCACTTGAGGGATTTATGCCAGTTTTAAAACAAGGTGGGAGTTGCGGTATTGCTTTGGCTTTGTAATGTTATGGGAATATAGCAGCTATTATGGTCAGGAAAACAAAGCCTGCGAAATGCCCTCCAGTGGCAACTGTGAGGGGATGACAACTGTATAATGGCACCAACATGGGCAATCTTGAAAACCCACCATTTTTTTCATCCATATGGCGTGAAAACCTGCTTTGATTGCAATCTTTTTGGAAAGCATGGGAACAATTGGGGGGGAGGAGCAATGACAAGTCATATGTGAATGCTTCACAGTGCAACACACTTCTCTCTGTGATACACCTCTGAAGATGCCAGCCACAGATACAGGCAAAACAATAGGAACAAGATCTACCAGACAACAGCCACACAGCCCGGGAAACCCACGACAACCAGTAAACAAGTATGCCTGCAAGAAAACATGCCAAGCTAGAGAAGTCTGGCATCCTTCCAACTAAGAAAGGCCCATATATCAAGAAAGACTACCCTTTTCTGACCTGCAGAACACCACCCTCCCCCAGCTTGCCTCCTTGTAGTCTGGGGAAACTGGTGTAGTCAACAGACAGGACAAAAGGGCAGGACCAACAGACAGAACAACAGACAGGACAAACATAAGGACAAGCATGCATGGGTTTTTGTACCCCACTTTTTCACAATCACAGTCCCTTCCTCTCTCTGCAACAGGCACCTTGTGAGGCAGGTGGGGCTGAGAGAATTCTGAGGGAATTGTGACTGACCCAACGTCACTCATCAGGATTCATGCGGAGAAGTGGGGAATCAAACCCGATTCTCAAGATTTGAGTCTGCCGCTCTTAACCACTACACTATGCTGTCAGTATTGCATGAGCAACTCTGAAATGGGGTTTATTCCCTCCTGGGGGCATTTCAGCTAGGAAAAATAGCAGTGGGGGAACCAGGAGCCCCTCCCTCCCCAATGCTATGGTCCAGACCCACATCAGGCCCCTAAAGAGTTTTAAAAAGCAATGCTGCGTGGTTGTGGAGAAACCTGATTGGGTCCAGACCCAATGTTACAAATCATATAATGAAGTTTGGCACCTAGCATCAAACTGCTGTGGAGGCTTTCGGCACTCAGGAAGAGCAGGAATGGTTGAATCTTCGTCTTTATGGAGCCCTTTGACCAGAACTGTTCCACACTTGCTCTGTATTCTGCTTGATGGAACAGGTGGGGAGCTTTTTAAAAGATGCACAGGGTGTTCAAATGTCCGGAAACACACAGAAGTGAATAGTGGTTAGATGTAGAAGTGGAACTAGAAAAGGGGTTTTCATAGGCTGGGGGCGGAAGTTCAGTCTGCCACAACAGAAGACGCAGTCAGTCAATAGCCAAGGTAGGAGATAGTCAATAGCAAAGTTTCAGGTTGGACAAGAGCAGTTGACAAAAAGGGATTTCCTGGTAAGGAAATCATTCCCTCCCTTAGCTTGAGAAAAGGTTCTGTATCAGAGCACCCATTTTAAATCACATTTCTAAACAAATTACTCTGATCTATAAATCACTACAGCTTCTACATCAATCTGAACAGTGGGGCCATATTGAATCTGAAATTCTCAAGCTGGGTTGCTCTCTGGACTCTCTGACCATGTTTCCATCTAAAGAAATATTTCTCAAAGGGAGGCTGCTGGATTAGGAGCACCAAACTCTAATGGAAAAGGCCACAAGGTCTTGCTCTCCTCTTGCCCTGGGTATCCCCTGCTTGGGAAGCAGGCTAGCTAAATATCCATCAACTAATCTTGCCCAGGTCTCGTAGAGCAGTGATGCTGGCCCCCTGCAATGCTCTTCCATCAGCTGTGTTATCAGGGAGGTTTACCAAAACTCTCTATCAGCAAAGGCATTGTGCATTTAATGGGGACTGTGTAGATTCTGTAGTACATATTTTATTATAACTGTCCCTCCATAACTGCAATCTAGAACAATAATGGCTATCCCGCTGTTAGCAAAAAAAGAGCACGTTTCTGATTTGCAGAATATCATCTTTTTATTAGATAACACCAGCAGCGAGGTAACAGATCTAGTAGCCAAATTTCTTCTTATATATACTCCAGAAATCCAAGGGTCAACTTGCCTAATCCCCTCTCCCCTTCTTATAGCTCCCATTTTATATACTGATATTCTAATTTTTATTTTGTTACCTGTTCGGCGACTGAATTTTCTGCTGATAGAATTGTATTTTATGCCAATAAAGGTTATTGTTAAAAAAAACAAAAAAAAATTCCTTGGACACATCACAGGAGAAATGTAATGAATTATTTCAACTGAGGCTACCTTGCCTGGAAGAGCAGAGCCATACACATATATTTACCAACTGAAACATTGTGGTTATGCCACTACTGAGACATAAGTCAGAATGAAACTGAGACAGGCTGAGCCAGTCACTCCAACACAGTGAATTTGTTTGATGTCGTCCAGAGGCCATCACTGGGGAATCTCAGAGACAGATGCCTGACCCACCCTCCAATTTTGTGTCCACAGCAGCAAAGGTCTATGCAGTATTTATGTCTATGCCAATAACTAGCTAAACTGGATTTTTAGTGGTAAATGCAGACACCGCCCCTCTTGGCAGCCTTGGCAGCTCCCATAAAGCAATAAAATAACAGCAAGAGAGCGATAGGGTATAGATTTTATTTTGTATAACAGAAGACAAAATAAATCCAGTCTCTTCCAATTGTAGTGTGAATGTTTGTTTTTTTTAAAAAAAGTGGAAGGCAGCACAGTTGCATGTAATACTGGTCCTGAAAAGTAAGCAAATAGGACGAGGAAAAATAACCATTTAAAAAAAGGGTTCGGAGCCACGGTTTCCCTAGCTTATAAACACTTGATTTGTAAGAATACAGAAGCAGCAAGATGCAGAGGCAATGGGCAAGACTTCGGTGCAGACTAGCTGTGGCAGGAAAACAAGCCCTTGCGTGAATTTTATAAGGCTCCAAGCCTTTAAATGCCCCACCCCACATGCCTGGCGCTTATAGAGCAGCTGCTATCATTCGGTGACATTCTTCTAGGATGCTAGAACTAGTTCTAGTTGGGGTGTTACCTTCTCCAGAGTGTTTTTGCCTTAACTCTTCTTGAGCCTATATTCAGGATCCTGCTTCTCCAGATAAAATTAGGGTCCACATTCCCATCAGCCCCTACCAGGATGGCCAATTGGCCATGCTGACAGAGGCTGATGGGAATTGTAGTTCCTGAACATCTGGAGAGCCGCAGGTTCCCTACCCCTGGTCTACACCGTGTCCCGCCTGAGCCTTTTACAATGGCAGTCTCAATTCAGCTCACAGCCAGCCATTCCTGAGCTTTGCTGGCAACCACCAGGTAAAGTTCCCTCCTGGCTACAGCCTTGAGGCCCAAAGGGACATGAGGCACGCATCCTGCAGGTCCTAAGCAACTCTTCACCCAGGCAGATGCTTGTGTTTCTGGATCCAGAGGAACTGTGCAGTGGTGATGGAATCAGAGCTGAAAGGGGACTCAGCAATGGAACGCCTGACAGGAAACATGGTAGCACTTGGCCAACAAAATGCCCAGGATGTGTTTTTTATTCTGACTTATGGACATGTTGGCTATGCTTGTAGGCTGCTGCTGACTGTCAGACATCCCTCCACAGGTCCTATGGAAGAGAGGGACGTTTCATTCCTCCAGAGTTGATGGGAGATGTTCTCTGCACAATACTGAAACCAAGCAATCTGGGCAAACAGCCAGCTATTGGAGAAGGGCCTAGTTTAAGTTTCCAGTGATATCGCTCCAAAATGAGATGGGATCTTGGAGATCCATACTTGGGAGCTCTTGTGGAAGGCTCTCCCCATCACAACTGAGGAGTAGTCCCAATCGGATGTCTCGAAGCTCTCCGCCAAGCTGAAACTAGCTTCACAGAGTGGAAGAGTTGCCTACCTTTCCCTATGAAGCGATACAAATAGGAAGGGGTTCACCTCAGGAAAATAAGCATGAGATGAAAGGGTTAACTCCTGGTCTTCAAAGCAACCAGGTGAGGCTGCTCCTTTGTCCTCTACCTCCTCACCTATGGTTCTCTAGCTCATAGTAGATTCCAATTACCACTCACCTACATCGACTCTAGCTCGCCTTCAAGACTTCTTGGCCTTTAATGCTCTCTTCCTGGCAAGTTCCCTGTATGCTGGAACAGGGTGGAGCAACTCCCCTGCACTGTTCTTGCTTGTTGCCTCTGCAAACGAGTGTCCTCAGGTACAACCCAACAATTTTTGTGGATTTGCCCACAGATTCCCTGCAATCCTGTCTCTGCAGGCCCTTTGTTTCAGCATGCTCCAAGCAGGGTTTAATGACCAGGCAGAGCCTGGCTCTCCATGCAATAGGAGGAGGGAGGGAAATGGCTGGCAGTTCCAGGCGACACAGTGAGAATGAGAATCTTGCGCTGGCCACGTGGCCTCAACACTGAATGGTCTGGAACGTCTCTTGTGGCTCTCTTTCTGATTGTCCCATCCCTACTGCTATGGAGAAGCCACATAGGGAATGCTGTACAAAAGCTCCTCTCTCCTTGTGAAAACTGGAAACTTAAAACCATCGCAATACAGGTCAGCCAACCCCACCTACCCTCCCTTTAAAAAGAGAAAACCCCCAACATGGAAAACAAGAAAGGAGCAGCTGCCCAAATAGCCAAGCTGTATGGACAGAAATCACAAACACACCTGTGAAGGTCTGGAGCAAGAATCGAATGTAGCAGACAGCGCAAGTCAAGGCACTATTTGTTGCTTGGGATTGGCTTGCCCCTGCCCACCCCACCCCACCACAGCCCAGATATTTTGGAACCTTATTGGCAAAAAGAGGGGGGAAAGGAAGAAAAATTAAAGAGGCGCCTGTCTCTTCACCTGATTTGTGGAAAGGAAGTGTGAGAAGCACATTCTTGTTCATGCAGTTCAATGAGGGACTTGCCCATTTTTAAAAGCTGCAGCTGAGATGCCGGGGCGTCAGCGTGACCCTCTGAAAGTTACTCTGGCCAATCCTGAACCCTCCCAGATGGCTTCCCGGCAACCATCTTGCAGGACTGCCTTAAGGGCATCAGCAGACTGTTTCCATGGTTCCTGTTAAAATAAACATTCTCACAGATCTTTGTCATCTTCCTCCAGACTTAATGGAGAGGCATAAAAACAAGGCAGGAGGGTTTTGGCTGACCGCCAGGATGGGCCTAATCCTTTAAGAGTTAGTTACTGATGAAGAAAGCCCAAAAGGTGACGTCTGAGATAGAAATTGGAGACGAGATTAACACACACGCTCCTCCAAGAGGTTTAAGTCCCCACTGCAACAGGAATCAGAGCCTCCTCCTGGACCAATTATGTGCTTCCCCCGGCTGCCTCAATTCAGCTACATTTTCTTACAGAAGAAATACTTGTTTAATACTGTTTGGCATGATTGCACTTAAAAGATTCATTGAATTATCCTGGCTCTTCTCTTCAATTAAAAACGAGACAAAAAAACAACAGGGAGACGAGAGCACATCCAGTCCAACCTTTTCTTATTTTTCTGGTTCCACCGTCTGCCTTCACTAAAGAGACAATGAAGCCCTCCCCATTTGTAAGCCGAATTGTATTACTCTCTTTTCTTCTCCAGGTTGAAAATAAGAAACTTCACCCCAGATTCATCTCCCTCCCTAAAATAAATGCCAACGAGCTGGAGACGGCTACCGATGCAAGAGGAAGAAGGGACCAAAATAGAAATCCCAAATCATGGCTCCAGGCAGAATTGCTAGCACCTCTAACCTATCACATCACTGGAGGAAGTCTCTGAGGAGGGAATAAGCTCTTCAGTTGGGCACAAATCAGGGGTCTTAAGCTATCAGAAGGCAGCTTACTGGAGCCTTCCTTCCTTATGACACATCAATCACCTCCCCAGGAACTATCTGAGCAAAAGAGCAGGACCAAAAAGGTAGAGGTAGAGGAAGAAAACAAACCCTGCTTTGATTATGGGATAAACACAAAGAAATTATTTGCCAAGACAAGAAAGATTCCCCTTTCGCTCAAACCACTTTCCCATCTTGAAAGTGGGTGGGAATGGGAGAAGGGTTCAAAAGTCACAGGATCTACCAATTTCAGTGCCTTTGGCATGGTGTCCTCCTCAGTCCCAGGTTGGGCACCTCTTCTTCCTCGCTTTCAGCAGCCACTTTGCTACCTGCCCGCAGCCTCTCCACATCTAGGACAGAGTTCTTCCACTCCCATTTGTCCCTGCAGACAAACAAATCTTCCAGTAAGCAGAACACTTGGCCCTCATAAGCGAACTACTTCTGAAGTTCACGTGATTGTAACCACAAACATGATAAAAGCTGTTCTGTGTTTGGAACCTGATTGTTACAAAATAAATTCCCTGGGTGAAAGTGGGAAGCAACTGTTGTTTTATCAAGAAATCTGATTGACAGCTGGCTAATCTTCCTCTCCCGCCTCTTGGGCTGCTCTGTGTGTTCCTGCTTTTTATCCCCATTCAAAGACAAAAAAAAGTGCAGCATTTGATTTTGATTCATGACGTAGGAGCTGGAAGCTTGCCACTTGATCGCAAAACTCAATTCGTTTGTAAATCTGTTCAATTTGGGGGAAAAAACATTCTGTTTTTTTACCCTTTTTCAATAAAAGCTCCCTTGCTATGATTGCTTTCAGGAGCAAAATATTCCAGTTTTCTCCTTGGGCTCTTCTTGGGATGCAGGTAACGCAGGGGTTCCTCTCATTGGGCTGGGGGGGAGGCAATCCAGCAGCCAAATCACGCCCCCCCTCCCAGAGGAAGCAAGCTATCATAACTGGCCCATCCACAGAAGGCAAAAGCTGGAAGATGCACGTTCAAGGGATTAGTTGCCACGATAAACATCAATCTTGCTTGTCTTCTCCAGCATATCAATGATACCAGCCTCAAAATCAGCATCATGCACTCCGGTTTTCCGAAACTCCCCTGCATAACGATTGTTCTCCCAGTAGTGGTGCCAGTTGCCGTGGCTGTCTGCCCCAAATCCAAAGACATTCACCTGTAGGCAATGATAGAGAATGATCCTGTAAGAACATCAGAGGATCTCTGCTGAATCAGACCAGTAGTCTATCTAGTCCAGCATCCTGTTTCACCCAAAAGCCAAAACAATGGCATAGAAGATGATCCTTCCTAGAGAACCTTGGAATATGGAGGTTTCCTTTACTCATCTTGGCTAGCAGCCATTGAGGGACCTCTCCTGCATAAATCTGTCTAACCCCCTTCTGAAGCTGACATCTGGTCTCGTGGCCACTGCTAAGTCCTCTGCCACCAAGTTCATTTATTTAACATCCATCATCTTGAAGGCTGAGGTTTTACCACTGAAGTAAAACACGTTTCCCACTTTGCAAGGTTTTACCTATACTCAACAATGGCTATTTCTGAAGTACTGCCTTGTGATGATTGACTGCTTACACATCCCTGCTCTTCTACCAAGTTGCTCATGGTGGCTTCTCTAAGGTTCCCCTTCAGGCAGCGCACACTGACAAAAATGCTGCTTCCCCCCACACCAAAAGAGAGCAGAGCGCAGAAGTCATCAAATGAAACGGGGATTGGGTGGTATACCAAATCCAATAAATAATCATAATAATAATAATAACAGTGATTTTGTGCCATCTTGGATTCTGACCAATTCTGAAGCACAGAAGTTGGGGAAAAGCTATGAAAGCAACATTTACTTTGCTTCTCCTCTTACTCCCTAACAGAAACATTCAGTAGCAGTTACTTAACAGGTTTCTTCTCTAGGTACCTCTGAGAGAGGGTGGGGGAAAGATGAGTGTGTCTATTCCTTGTCTCACCGAAAGATAGAAACTCAAGTGTAACTAAATACCCCTTTCCTTCCTGTGGAATGCTACGCTGATAGGGCTACTCCTGAAGATCCATGCCCACAGTAGAAGATGGGTATTTGGTCACAATTGAGCTTCTATCTTTTGGTGAAAGATAGTGTGGGGGGAAGCACCTTTTGGTGTGGGGGGAAGCAGCACCTTGTATCTTTCAGTGAGATAAGAAATAGACACACCCATCTTTCCCCACCCTCTCTTGGAAGTACCTAGAGAAGAAACTTCTCAAGTGGCTGTTATCTGGTAGTTTTTGCTGCTAATGTTTACACCGGATCTATGGCTGGCATTGTTAGAGGCATGTCACATGCCTCTGAAGATGCCAGCTACAGATGTGGGCAAAACATTAGCATCAAAAACTACTAGATCACAGCTACAAAGTCAAGAAAACCAACAACAGCCACTTGATTCTGGCCGTGAAAGCCAGACAAAGCGTCTTAAGGGCTACAAATAAAAAAAATGCCCTTGGCAATCTCTTGGGAGTATTTTAACACTTACCTCGTCGCAAACATGTAACGCAAAGAACAGCACCAACATCCCTGTAGAGGGGTAGCGACCATGGTGTTCTGTCCACCGGTCATGGATGTATTTGAAGAACGCTGGATTATAAATTTGAACCTAAAGACACAAGACAAGTAGATAAAAAAGGTAACTCTTTAACACAGTGGTTGACCAAATTTTTGCATTTGTGCGTACAACTGTGTGCAAAGCCATTAGTGGAATGCGCTGTGGTCAAATGGAAATAGTTAGATTATTTGACAATCACTGTGATGAACAACGAGCTGGGAAGAATGCTGGATCTTAAAGCCCTTCTTTCAAAGCTTGCCAAAAACTCACTTGAGTTTGGCTTTGGGCGAGCACCAAGAAAGGGGGCGTTAGGTGCAAAAACATCATGCTGGAGACCCCTGACAGACTTAATCTGAAAAGGCAGAGAAGTTAATCAAGAACTCAAGCGTTTTGGTTGCCTGTTGTATACATACTGGGAATGAGACACTTACTGAGCCACACTGTAGGAACAGTTATATTATTAAATGCTCAGTAAACACAGTGATAGCAACCTGGAAATCACCAATCTTGATCACCCATGGACCTGTGACTTCCCTCTGCTTACCACTGAGCCACAGCCTTATAATGAACACACAAAGTCCCTTCGTTCTAAGTCAGATTCTTCGTCCATCACAGTCGATACTGTTCACTGTGAGTGGCACTCAGTTCTCCAAAATCTCAGGTCTTTCACATCACTTATTACCTGATCATTTTAACTGGAGCTGCCATTGATTGAACCTTCAGGAAGGTTTAAACATTTTGCAGTAATATGTGAATGACACATAAACCCTTAATTGATGAAATGTTTTGCATTCCCAACCACAGGGGCAGGAAAACGGGCCTTACCCTCTCTTTGTCCACACGAAGGAAGGGCTTCACAGGCGCATAGGTGCTGTAAAAAGAAGAGGAGAGAAAAACAGATTTGCCTGTCACTCTCACAAGGGAATCTCCTCAAAGACAGGCCCCCACAGGATGTAAGGGCAGGCTAAGTCTCTTTCCCTGGGCTTCCTTCTGCCCTTCTCCTAGTAGACCTACAAAAGGGGAAGAAGGGCGGAGCTTCTCGCAGCCATCAGAACGGAGAAGATTGTGAACAGCAAGATCTTGCCCAGAATTGAAGAAAGTGGCACAGCTGCCGTTATGCACGGAGGGAGAGGAAACATCTGCACTTCCTTCTGTTAATCTGGTACATTTTTTGGCCCTAAATTGGCACTGTTACAGTCACCATCATTTTCAAAAAGGACTTAGACCCTGACTGCCTTCAGAAATTGTGACTTTTGTTGAGACTGGTATGATACAGCACTGAGCAACTGCTGTCCATTCCATCAAAACATCTAACAGCAAACACTGGGAAAGCATCTCTTGGCATTGAGAGGAGACTTTCATTATGGGGAACATTTGTTTAAAGTTTGTCCAAATGGATTCTTACAACAGAAGATCCCTCCCACCAGACAGCCCCAATGAAGACTGCCCTAAAAGACATTACAGGGTGAGGAAAAGCATGGATTGCTGGATTTTTGGTTATATTTTGTGAGACTGTTCCACTGGCTTAGAAAGAATCCATGCATTTAACTGAAGGAGGTCAGAAAGGCGTTTCAACCGAGTTAAGATAAACAGCTACTGAGATGCAACGAGAACTAGTTGGCACAGGACAGAGTTCTACACTCTCAGTCTCTCTCACACACACGCACACACTGATTGTTAACATGCACAATTATGTTATCAGGAGTGCTTTTCCTTGACCCCAGCCTGAAAATCATCACATGAAAGTCCCCTGAATGCACTGCTGATTGCAGAGAATGCAAAAAGTCCCTAAGACACAGTGAAGAGGGAAAAAGCTAGTCACGCCTCTATCTCCACTTCTTAGGACAACACAATAGAAATTAAATGGAGGAAGGCTCGCAGCAATTGCTGTCTACTTTCAGATGAAGTCTTTGCTATAAGTGTACTTTGTGTCCCAATCCATAAACAATACAACAGAACCACAAGGTATTTGAAATACAGACCCTAATAACACTGATAAAAAATCCTGTGTAATACAATGAAAATCCAAAGCAAGAATCCTGTCCAATACAATAAAAGTTCTCTAAGCTAACCAGAACCCAGATCTGTTCTGGTCTCATACAAGCTTCAAGGCTAATCATACAGTAAGACATAATATGTACAATCATGTAGTCGAATAGATAAATAAATATTCTCAAGGCACTCATATGTCTGTGCTTCCAAAATATACAATAGCTTGTATGAACGGCAATGATTTGAAACCTACAATCAACATGCTTAATGAGTCAATTGTTACCAAAAAAATAGCAAGTAAAACTTGGTCAAAAAGCCTGCTCAAAAAGAGCAATGATGGTCAGGGACTGCTGTCAGCTCTGAAAATTCTGGCTTTTGCAAAACATTTATAACAGGGAGTGTGCATATAAAAATATATATACATGGGAGGCAGAGTGCAGTGATGTTATTAGCCAGGTATAGATAATTAGTGGTTACAGATAACAAGAAAAGCAAATATTCTGGTTGAGGCCGATTGGCTGCAAGGTGCTGATCCGAAAGACATATGCTGTTTCCAGTCTCTGTAGAAGTTGTTGACTATTGGCAGAAATATTCTCCTCAATGTTTCTCCGCAAAATGATCTACTAAAGGTGCTTCCTTATTAACATTCCTGATGTGTGGGAGATGATCTAATATTCTCACCTTTAAAGATCTTGAAGTTTGCCCAATGTACAGTAGATTACACTGACATCTTAGAGAAACCCTTCAGTTTCTTAAAAAAAACCCTTATCAGGAAAGGAAACTTCCTTTGAGTCAATGGCAAGCGGACAGGCAACGCAACTGCCACATTTGAAATGCCTAAAGGTGACGGATATTTTCTCTGAAGGCGTTCTAATGTCTGTCCTGATAAGATCACCCAAGCTTTTAGTTTTCCTTAATCCCAACCATGGAGGTGTGGAACAGCCTTGTATTAAAGAGCAGTACTCGTATATTATATTCTTAATGTTATTGCTGGCATGCAAATATTCAAATCAACTTATTATTCTTGACTTTAAAAGGGCTTGATAGTGGACATTGTCAGCCTTTTTACATGCCTGCAACCAGAGGCGTAGCTCCAAGGGGACGGCGTGGGTGGGACAATGCACCAGGCGCACGCCCCTGTGGGGGCGTAGCGGGGGTGTTCCGGGGCAGGAAAGGGGCATTCCAGGGTGGGATGAGGGCAGAGGATGTACCAGTGCACTGGGCGCTTTTCCCCTTTGCTACACCTCTGCCTGCAACATAATCTTCCAAGGGTAACCCTGATTCAACAGCTTCACTATTATGGATCTGGCCGCTCTCTTATAATTAAGACTGAGGGCTCTTTAAAAAAGACTATAAGACAAATTGTTTTTGAGATGGCATGAATGAAAAGACGAGTAATGCAGACAAGAGTTCCTGTCAGTCTGATAAACAGAAACTGAAAAGGAGTGGTCCTGAGTAATAGAGACCGCCAAGTCCAAAAATGGCAGACTACCAGAATCCTTCAAACAGGTGAATCTGATAGCGTCATGTAAAGAATTGAGCAAATTATATAGGGAATTTACTATGGTGTGATCCTTCACCACCATAAATAGATCATCTATGAAATGTTTGTAAAAAAGAATCTCCTGGTGGAAAGGATTCACACTCGGGTCCCTTATTAAACTGTTTTCAAATAGTGTCATGAATAAATTAGTAACTGAAGGACCCAAGGACAGTCCAGCAGCGACCCCTCGAACTTGCAAGAAAGAAATCATTGCCAAATCTGAAGTAATTATAATCCAGCACCGGATCCAGTAATTCTAGAAGTGAGGGAATGAGTGAGGGAATGAGTGAGGGAATGATTCACTTTTGAGGCATCAAGAATAGTTTCAATGATATTGTCGAAGGCTTTCACGTCTTCGAATACTGGTGTTGTGGGAAGTTGTGGTCAGCCGCGCCTCTGATATTTCAGAGGTCGTGGCTGGCATCTTCAGAGGATCCTCTGAAGATGCCAGCCACAGATCCTCTGAAGATTCCAGCCACAGATGCAGGCGAAACGTCAGGAGAGAATGCTGCTAGAACACGACCATACAGCCCGGAAACCATACAGCACCCCAGTTTCAATGATAGTTCTAACCTCATCATGAAATATGTTAGTATACAAAGATATCACATCTAAGGTGCTTCCTTATAAACATTCCAGGTGGAACACAAAGACCCCCCAGCCTTATTTATAAAATCAGTGGTGTCCTTGATGTAAGTATGGGCTTCTTTAAGTCAAGGATATAAAAAAGGTACTGGACAATAAGGTTCCAAGAGGGATCCAACTCCCAAGACAATAGGTCTCCCTGGAGGTGATGCCAGGGACTTGTGGATTTTTAGAAGATAGTATAAAAAAGGCACTTGACGGGATTCTTTCATAAGACATCGAGCAGTGTTGTGGTCAGTGCATCCTATGGAGTTACCTTCATTGACAACTATATTAATCAGTCGTTTGAAGTCAGAGGTAGGATCCTTATCCAAGGGCTTTTAAAAAAATTGTGTCAGTCAATTGGCAGTTAACTTCAGAAATATAGTTGGTGGTAACCACCAAACCTCCTCCCTTGTCAGCAAGTATAATAGATGCTGTCTACTTCATCTGAAAGTAGACAGCCGTTCCTGCGAGCTTTCTTCGGTGTAATTTCTATTGTGTTGTACTGTGTGCACTGATCTCCATTTAATTCACACGGTGGATCCACTTCCGAGGAGTCAGGTGCCGCCACCGTGCCTCCCCTGTCCAAGGCAGATGTAAAAAAAAGTCCTAGAGAAAGGCGGGTTTGGTAGCAGCTTTGCTTTGCAGGCCAGAAATTGATTTTTCTGTTTAAGGTCCTCAAGGTTTGAAGATGTCTTAAGACCTCTCCTCACCCTCCCTTGCCCTGCCCTCCTCTTAATTTCCAGGAGCTTTGAGAGTTAAGAGGCCCCGAAGTCTGTGAGGACTGTGCTTCTTCAACCTTCCCGGATCCTTGAATAGGTAGCTATGAAACACCTTCAGCTTGCTTACTTGGAAACTGAGCTAAAACTTAAGGGCAAAAGGGTGGTAGAGTGGCAATTAACGGGATAGAAACTTACTAAACAAACAAATAAATAAACTTCACAACAAAAACCAGTCCCAGGTCTCCAAGCGCTCGTGCTGCTTCACAAAGTTGGCATCATCTAGTCTGTTTAAACATTCAGGTGTGGGTATGTGGGTGTGTAGGTGTGTGTGTTGCATCACTTTGGTTTTCTCTATAAGCATCAGACCGTGAAATAACCCTAGCTTCCTTCCCCTCCTTTTCTCATAAGAAAATTGTAGGTTATTATTCAGCAAGATTGTCAGGGCTGGGCTCACTAAACTGACTCTAAACAGAAAAATCCAATCCAGGACTTTGAACACAACAAAATGGAACCAGCACAGCCTCAGTGGGCCCCCACGGTGGCCTTTTGGATACATACAATCGGATCTGGCCGGTTGACAGGGCACTTGCAATCCACAGCAGGTCCAGAGCTTTGAAGGGCACGAGAACAAAGCTGACGTTGGCTGGCAAGTTCTTGGCGCTCTCTGGGTACATGAAGTGATGGGTTGTCCTGCTGCCGACATCTGCTTCGAAGCCCACTGTGGGGGCCTGGTTCATTCTGCAGGGAAGGAAGTATACGTGTTGAGACTGTGATACATGGACCATTCATGGGCTCGTGGTTCACCCAAACAGCAGGATGTTCCCGAGTCAGCCTGTTGCTGGGTTTTATTTCCTTGTGATGAGACCATGTGTCAAAGATTTACCATATTAGCATAATATCTGTTTAGTTGTATGTACACAAAGCTGAACATGTGGATGGACGGGGCTCTCAAAGCAGGCAGTGCAACCACTAATCCTGTTTACTTTGCTGAGATCTTTCCCAGTTATGGTCTTTTTAGAAAGGCTGAAGTCAAAGTCACAGTGTCTTTGGACATCATGCAGATGGGAAGGTGTGTATTGGTCTGGGCACCATTTTGTGGCAGAACGCCACTGATAGCAATCTTGTAGGGGATTCAAGGCAAGAGTCAAATAGAGGTGGTTTGTCACTGCCTGCCTCTGCATATCAACCCTGGACTTCCTCAGTTGTCTCATTCAAGTATGGACCAAGCTGACCTTGCCTAGCTTTCATGATCTGATGAGATCGGGCTAGCCAGGACCATCTAGGTCAGGGCTCTGTTGCTCTAGCCCAGAACAAAGGAGCCTTGTTTTGAAAGCTTAGATTCAACTGTGCTTTATGAGATCTGCCACTAGAGAGCAGAAGCCGACACAGAATCTGTCAAGAACGCAGGGAGTGAAGAGACCCAGCGGAAACTTGCGTTTTATCTGCTCACAGCAGTGGGTGTGGGAGGGAGCATTTAGATGGCTAACAGTGAAGGACACTGCCCCCAACAATCTAGTTTGAAGTCTTCTGTCCCAAGGCTTCAAACTGGATTGTGGGGAACGGTATCCTTTATTTCTGCCACCCCACCAAATGAGGATATGCAAATGCAGAGGTCTCATTTTACATTGTTGAGCCAGATTGCAGAATTCTTTTCAAAGAATAGTAAGTGTAGCAAACATATCCTTACTACAGCAGCATATCCCCCAGTGCCTTTCCTTCTATGACGCACTTCCTCGGCCATTCTACCATGGCATAGCCCTATGGTCTGTATAGGAAAGTCCTCCCACGCAACTCCATTTTGCGTAGTTTGTGGAATGGCAAAAGCATGAGAGCTCCCCCCCCCTCCCCCCGCAATCTCCTTAGCCCACATTCCACAAGATAGAGGCCAAAACAGTGAAAACAGGTGTGCAGATGAATGAGGATCTTGTCCACATTCAGGGTGTTGCCTGAAGAACACCATGAACAGCTGAGCAGATATGTCATGGCAGGTGCAGAAATGAGGGTTCAAGGACATAAATATGCATTTGAATAAATATCTGAATTAATATTTATTGACAGTCATTAACCAGATCAAGACTTTGTATGTTAATGTTAGCACCTTGAACTGAACCCAGTAAAGCCATCTGGGGACAAAGGGCTCTCTGTGTGATTTACCATCATTTTAAAATCTCCATGTACCCGGAAGGTCTGAATGCTGCTCAAGGCATTTAAAAAAATCCTCCCAGGGGAAAAAAGCTTGCATTTTAATGAATATTACAAAACATCAATAAGTGTTAAATGCAAGACAAATGCAACCTGTTGAATAATACAAAGGATATACTTTTAAAGAGGACTTTCCAGACTTTCTCGTTCTCATGCAATGATATTGCTCTTCAAGGGAGTGCCCACAAGTCAAAGAGCTATCCTGCAGAATTTACCCTGGAATGAAAACTTGGGGTTGCATCAAGCAAATCCCACTGCCGAGAGGAAAACAAAGGAACCTGGCAGACATTAAATTTTACCTTTCTCCAGCTGTTAATCAAAAAGATACTGCAATTTCCCCCCATAGAAAGACTGCCAGTAAATATTGTCCTGGGGAAACACCCTCTTTACTCGTGAGCTGTAAAACAGCTAACATTTTAAGAATTTTAACTTACCAAAACTCTATTTAACTAGTTCGGAAATGCCACATGAGCCTCAAGGATATAATCCTGGAGTTGAACTCTCCCATTCCTCATAAGCACCCTGGTTGCTCCCCCTACCTTTTGCTAAGCCTGGATCCAACTTTGCAAATGGGAAAGAATTATCCCCATCCTTCTGGCTCCCCCTTTGCAAAGCGGGGATCCAGCTTTATAAATGGGGGAGGGTACCTAAGGAGATGGAGATAACTCTCCCCATCTTCACAGACACCTGCTGACTCCCACCTTACCCTTTGCGTAGCCAGGATCCATCTCCTCAAATGAGGAGAGGCAGAGGAACCCACAACTCTGACTAATCCACAGCAGCAACCAAATAGACTGCTGTGTGGGAAATAAGGGAGCTGGCAACAGAACGGGTGAAGAGTGAAAGGAGAAAGGGAGGAATGTAAAGTTCTGTGGAAGGGGAAAAGGTAGGAAGGAGGGGAAGAAAGAACCCAAAGAAGGTACGACGCGCTCACTTAGGTTTAGGTTCCTGGCAAATTAGAGGGAAAAGTTGGAGTTTGCCTGCATCAGGAAAATCCGTCCTTCCATTCATCAGAAGGGCAGTGGTGTTGGGACAGTTGCATAATGAAAATCAAACTCAGATGTCACAAATATGCTGCGTAATTGAAAATCTGCCCTGAAGCAGAGGCATAGCGCCAAGGGGGTGGGGGTGGGGTGTGTGTGATGCACTGGGCGGGCACCCCTGCAGAGGTGTTCTGGGGGCGGAATGGGGTGTTGCGGGGGCTTGGGGGGGTACATGCCGTGTGCGTGCACCAGGCGCACTTTCCCCTTGCTCCGTTCCTGCCCTGAAGTGAAGGTGGGCTTGCCGCGAGGAGAAGCCCTGTGCACAAATGGCCCTGGACAGTTACCCAGTAACCTGACGAACTACCCCAACTTGTGAAGGATGGTGGAAAACCCATCTACTCTCCGGCCTGTTTTGAACAGGACATTTGCAGCCCCACCCAGTGTTTCTGAATTCAGTTCCTAGCTCTGCACACAACTTCAAGGCTGCCACAAAACTGACGCAGAGTCCTGAAGAAACAATATTGTCAGTGTTTGGTTCTAAGTCAAAACAGTCAAAGCTCAAAAGAGTTTCACCAATCACTTCACCCACTTGGCCCCAATGCTGAATGGATTCTGATACATTTCATACATTTCAATGTGTTTTTTTTTTGCTACTGTAATATAACCCCTAAAAAATGAATACAGTGATCAATATGGAGAGGGGGGAAATGTGACCACATACCTGACCTGGTTTTATTTTCCTTGTTCTTGGTAGATCTACCAAGTTTCATACAGCAGGCAGTGATCAAGAAGTGTAAACTGATCCATTTAGAAAAAAATATGCTAGAAACTCTTGGATCCAGACTCGGTTTTCCACAGAACTGAAAGAGACAGCCAATTCCTTTGGATTTCCTCCCTCCTCCTGAAAACCCCTGACTCATCTTAATGCTGGTCTAGAGGGTTCCGTTTCCTCAGAGTGACATTTCAAGGACACTAACAGAGTGCAACAGAAATGGGGAGGCAGAAAAGTTCTATTCTGATGACCCTAGCTAGCAGAAAACATAGTCTGGTTCTAACTCAATAATTTCTCACTTGATGGCTAGATGATCCAAAACAGCCAATCACATGGCAATGGCTGGGGTCAAGCCCTTTCCGGAGAAAGGCCAGAATCCAATTTAAAGATATAATCAGGAATGTGTTCATGGTTATTTGTCAAACTAGCAATGGCCCAGCGGTGGGGAGGCTGGAATGCTGCCTGTGCACTGGGGTTTACAGACCACCCCTTCCAGACACTTACCTCATGATGAAGTCATGGCCATTGATTTCCCTGCCATAGCCAGAACCTCTCAAGTTGCCAGAGTTGCCCACCACGGCGCAGCGTCGGCACTTCTGGGAATCTCGGGAGCCGTATGGGTTCTCTCCAGGGACAATCTGGAAAAGCTTGCCCAAGACTTCGTTAAGGTTGTGGGACTTAAACTGGGGCTGCAACATCTGGAGAGACAAAGAGGGGGGTGACAATGAAGAGGCAGTCCCCAAAAATGAGAGAGAAGGATGTTAAAAAGCTCGTCGCCATCTCGGGATTCAAGAAGCATCAAAGCAAAGGACAGCATAATCCCTGCCAGGAACACCAATGTGGCACCTTTATGTTCTGCAGCAAGCACATAAAAGCATGTGCACATCACATGGACATCATTCACATGTTCCAGCATTTCACATTGACTTGTCTAGGTCAGAGAGACGGACTACAGCGCTAACCTTGACAGAGAGAAATTGAGAAAAAGCCTGGCTGGATTGGATACGGAAAGGCCAGATTGGGGTGGCGGGGGGTGGGGGGGAGAGATGGACTTAAAAAAATTAACTGGGACATTTGAGGGAATAAACCTAGTTATCTACAAAGTGTGTGAAATCGTAAAGAAAAGATCAAGGGAAGAATGTCCCATTACAGCAGTGGTAACATATAGCAGGCTGAGTACATATATCATGTAGCAGTTACATTGACAGGAATGAGTCTTCATCACTCAGATAACAATCACCATCCATATTTTATGTATCAACTCCACTGAGTTAGACATGCACCTCAATCAACTAGGTGCCAACCCTGACACATAGCAATGGTGCATTCCCTTCATTGTCTTCCATCCAAGGACTACTAATTATGGCTGACCCTATTGAGGTTCCAAACTCTGACACAGAGGCGTAGCAGGGGGAAATGGCGGCAGCCCTCCCTGCCCAGTGCCCCCCCCCCCCGTGCCAATTACCTTAGACGGTGGAGGGCGGCAGCGGTCCCGGGCAGCCTGGCAGGGCCAGGTCAAGGGGTGCCCAACAGGCCTGCGGCAGGCTCCCAGCCCATCTGCTCCGCCAGGCACCTCCACGTGATCTAATGGGTGGCGCCCGGGGTCAATTGACCCCCCCCCCCCGGAAGAGACTGTTTGGCATGTCTTATTACAGTGTCCCTTGTATGTGTCTATCAGAGCCAAGTACCTAGCCCCTTTGTTGGTAGACCAAGTTGCGGCAAGCAACGCACAAAAAAACTGTATTTCTCCTTCATAATGAGAACAATGTGATGTTGGAGGCCGTAGCAAAATTTCTGTGTATTGTTATTTCAATATAATCTTAACCACTCCTTCCTACCAGTACTATTGTTCTGTTGCTTCTTATGCCAATAAAGTTTATGAAATGAAAAAAAAATAGACACACACCCCCCATGGTCCTCTGGCAGATACGCCACTGCTCTGATGAAATCACACTAGGCTAGGTTATCAGGATGCTAATTAGAAGGCAATTAAAATGATAGCACCATCAACTGGCTAGTGTTCATTTAAATAAAACAGAAGTCCAGTGGCACTTTAAAAGACTTTCCACAGTAGCCTTCAAAGATACTGTGGGACTTCTGTTGTATTTTGCTAAAAAGGGCTAACATGGCTGCCCCTTTGTGGTTAACGTTCAGTTCCACACAAACACAAGTTGTTTACACCTGATCAGTCATTATCCAGCTCTTAAAAACTGGACGCTGCAGGGCCGAGAGCAGTCACTCTGTTAAGATGGATAAGGCAGGTATGAGAGAAACTTCTAATACGTCATGAGACCCTAAGCCATCTAATACGTCATGAGACCCTAAGCCAGGAATGGCTCGTCCAGGGGCCTTTCGCTGCACAGGTACAGAACCCATTCCAAGCGGCTCTCACACAAAGCAAACCCAGTGACATCAGCCCAGCCTTCAGCCACTTATCAGAAAGTGCACCAGTAACGCAGTAATATGACCCAGGCTCTGAGCAATACACCTGGGACAGGAAGAGAAGAAAAAGGACAGAGGCAGAAGCTGTAGCTTCTTTTTCATCCTCTGCACAAAGGCGGTGGTGGTGGGGCTGAAACTGCAACCACCCTAATAACAGCACCAATCCAGCCCTTCAAAGAGAGGTTAGAAGTTCAGGCCCTGCAAGCAAATCCAACCTCATTTCGCTCTGCGGCTTTTCGGCAACAGATGGTGCTTCTGGAAAGAGATCCTTTCCCGTCTTTGGTACAAATTAGCAGCACATCTGGAAACCCAGCACTTAATAAGTCACAAACAGCTCCTGTGCAGACAGGCAGAGGGAGGGCTGCCAACTACAGGTTGGGAAATTCCTGGAGATTTGGGGGTGGAGCCTGAGGAGGTGGGGTTAAAGGAATGAGAGGACCTCAGCATGGTGGTTAAGAGCAGATGGATTCTAATCTGGAGAACCGGGTTTGATGCCCCACTCCTCCACCTTAGCGGCAGAGGCTTATCTGGTGAACCAGATATGTTTCCACATTCCTACACTCCTGTGGGTGACCTTGGGCTAGTCACAGTTCTTTGGAACTCTCTCAGCCTCACCTGCCTTATAAGGTGTCTGTTGTGGGGAGATGAAGGGAAAGGGCTTGTAAGCCACCTAGAGTCTCCTGACAGGAGAGAAAGGTGGGGTATAAATCTAAACTCTTCTTCTCTTCTCAGCGGGGTATAATGCCACAGGATCTGTTCTCCAAAGCAACCAATTTCTCAAGGGGAACTGAGTTCTGCGGTCTGGAGATCAGACATAAGTCTGGGAAATCGCCAGGCCTCACCTGGAGGTTGTCAACCCTAGACTGAGGCAAGAGAACCATGTAGGAAAACCACCACGAGTAGTGGTATTCAAAAGATCTAGCAACAGATGCCAAGAACTGGAATTGCCTGCAGGCTTCCCTGATTCTGTTTCCTTTGCATTGAGCAATAGGGAAAATGCAAACCAAAACAGCTTTGGAATTGCACCGCAGCAAGCCTTCCAAAAGTTAAAAACTTCCATCTGCTGCACAGCTGTGGAACATTCTGCTCCAAAGAGCGACAGATTTTATCCATGTACAACCACCCTTACATGCGTGGCCCCAACAGAATAACCAGCACCTCTAAGAGAGTCCAAAGTATCACAGAGTCTGCCCAACAGAGAAAGGCCCGTTTGTAAATGATGTTTCTGGGCTTTCAGCTAGAGCTTCTAAACCAGTGGTGGCGAACCTTTGGCACTCCAGATGATATGGACTACAATTCCCATCATCCCCCACCAGCATGGCCAATTGGTCATGCTGGCAGGGGCTGATGGGAATTGTAGTCCGTAACATCTGGAGTGCCAAAGGTTTGCCACCACAGTTCTAAACACTCTTCAAGGGCTACTCCACACAGAACGCAATACAGTAATCTATTCCAGAGGCAGTGGTGGCCAGTAAAATGCACTACTTGCCATTGCTCTCCAATTTCCACAAAGATCAGCCTTGCACCACACATGATAAACTTTATTCCCACAAGTTAGTTTCAAGTGTGTAGCTGTGTGGGTCTGCAGTGGAAAAGCAACACTTGAGTCCAGCAGCAAGAGATCTTGCTGGTCCCTAAGATGCTACTGGATTCAAGCCTTCCATTCTTGCAATACACGGTGACAGACACTGATTAGATACCCTCTGAAAGGGATTAGAAAAGAATACGGGAAGTTCTATTTTCCTCCTTGTTTAGTGTGCTGTTCTGTGTGAACAGCCTGCAACACGGGCAGCTATCTGTATAAAAATTCTGGCAACATCTCTCAGACAAATGCTACCGCGGAACCTCCATGAGAAGATGCAGCATGCCTCTGAATACTGGGGTTGGGAACGGACAACAGGAGAGAGCTTTCCTACCTGGATGACAAGATTCTAAAGGTATCTTGTAGCTACGGCTGGAAACAAAACAGTGGAATAAAGGGACCTTTGCTCTGATAATGAATTATTTCATTCATTCGTTCGTTCGTTTGTTCATTCATTCATTGGACTTGTACCCCGCTCTCCTCCGGAGGACTCGAGACAAGTTGTTAGGCCTCAGCTACATATCTAGCAGAAGCCCAGATTCAAGGGGTGATTATTGTTCCAAGCAGGAACAACTGCAGATTCTCTCTGCAACATGAATTTCAGAGCTTCAGAATTACACGGCAGCTGCCAAAATACTCCCCTTGCCCCCACTGAAAGGTCTTGTTTTTTTTGCAAAATTGAGAAATCCAAGTCTTCTGGCACGTGAGCATGCACGCGCGCGTGCACACACACACACACACACAGTTATTCTTCCAGAACTGCTCGCACACACAGCTCGGCTGGCGAAAGAACAACAAGGCTTAGTCCAGCCTGTCAAATGGGGGAAAGGGACAGAACAGCAGAAGAGGAGGGCATGTGGCATTGCCAGACATGTGGGCCTTTCCTCTGTTTTGTCCTCTGATTAATTTGTAACAAGCTAGTAAAGAGCAGGCAGGAAATGCTTCAATTTTCATATTTGCACAACATCCCCATCCTAGGAACTGACAATAGGACAAGACGAAAGACTCTTTAAACAAAGAAAAAGTTGCACTTTTTTTTTCACGAAGCTTGGATGGAGACATGGGCATTCAGTATCACACATGAAGGGATCCATTTGGGCATATCTTTGCTCTCTGAAAAGGCAAAGCTACGAAATTGAAAGCTCAAGACTAACTGCTGAGAAAGGAAAGCATTAAAGCAAGCTGGGGCAGTCAGGGGTTGGATCTCCGCTGCTGGATGGATAATAAACTGGCAGGTTGGGAAGATTTTTTAAAAATGACCCCATTACCTCCTTTTGCACACAGGAGTATACTATGCCAGTCTAAATGTCCCTTTCTTGGCCTGACACAAAGACCCTGCAGAACTCTGACAGCTTGGGAGCATCGATGTTCAACAGTGCTCAGCTTTCCTCCAGTGATTAGGGGATAAAGTATGCAGGTTGTTCATTTCAGGGATTTGTAGGGTAATTCCTTTGGTAAGGAGCACATCGGCTGCAAGAATTTCAGTGTGGTAGCAGCGCTGATCATCTGAAGCAAGAAACAGAGGAGTCTTGCAGTAAGGCTAACTAAATTTCACCCCAGAAGAGGATTTTGTGGACTGGGGCATGCATCATCAGATACGAAGGCAAACATTTTATTTATGAGGTTATGGGAAAAATAGACAGCAGTGTCCATGGCATCATGAAATGCAGGAAGAGGTAACTATGCAAAATGAAAATGGGATCAAGAAAGAGATAATTCACAGCAGTGGTAATTGGCAGTCTCCTCAGTTCTGCCAGAGTTTACACAAAAGAACTTTAACTCCTGCCACCAGACATAATTAGCATTTAAATCTGCACGCAGCAATTTTGTTGCCTTTTCAAGTGTGTACATTCAAATGCCATTGGAGATGCATTTAGCTTAACAAATCATAATAAGCAGCCAGCACAGAGGAACAAAAGTCCACATACCTCGTTGACCATAAATTACTACATACAAAATGTGCATTTCCATACCCGGTACAATACATGCCTTAAAAAGTTTTGTGGGCAGACAAATCTCAAGACACAAGGGCTTTCCCAGACATCTCAAGAGTGTCTGTCGAGTTTCAGTGTAGCATTTGTTTCTGAACAGAGATGACTGGATACTCAAGCTTTCCAGATGTGGGACCCAGTCAACAGCATGAGACACACTGAGATGCAAGCACGTAGCAGGACGTCGCAGCGTATCACTTTCATGTGGCTTGGAATTATGCCCCTTCCCAGTGGAGAGGGGAGCATTACACCGCAAGCCTACACAGAACAGTGCCACTAAGGAAAGGCAAGAAGAGTAGTTGTCGAAGGCTTTCATGGCCGGATTCAACTGGTTCTGGTGGGTTTTCCGGGCTGTGTGGCCGTGGTCTGGTGGATCTTGCTCCTAACGTTTCGCCTGCATCTGTGGCTGGCATCTTCAGAGGTGTATCACAGAGGGAAACCTGTTACACTGTTAACTAGAGCATGCTACTGCTTATATACTTCATTTATTCTCCGCCTTTCTCCCAAATAGGGAACCAAAGCAGCTTATGTGGTTCTTTCCCCTTCGTTTTATCTTCTCAACAATCCTGTGGTTGCTAGGATGAGAGAGTGTAGCTGGCCCATGGCATAGAGAGGAACCTAGTCCTCTGAACAAATAGGTACCATTGTGTATTGGAAACCCTCTGTCCGGCCCTTCCCTGACCTCCAGGGTCCAGACCCTGCAACAAAACGAGAGGCAATTCTTTCTCCTCATCCCTTCAGACAGTATTATTACTACAGGACCTAACAGCATCAGCTATACCTTCAGGGTATTAATGTGATCCTCCTCCAATGTAATCTATGCTACTGTGCATCAAAAATGCTCTTCTGCCCCCATAGGTCAAATCGGTCAGTACTGTGCATGAGTATAAATGAATACAAATCTGACATTAAAAATGTCTATACAGACATTCTGCTGTCTATACAGACAGCAGAAACTAGTGGGAGAAGATTTCAGTGTGGGAGGAAGGGAGGGGGTTTCCCAACATTCCCCAGTGCTGTTTTTCTTACCTAAAATGGCATTGGAGTAGATGTATCTGCAAATAATGCCCCCCAGTTTTGTTTGGGGTCGGACAAATGACATGGAATGGAGACAGGATCCCCCCCCCCCCCACACACACACACACAAATCACCATCAAAAGAGGCATAGGGCTTTCCAGCATTGTTAAAACAAGAACATTCCCGTGGTAAAATACCTGTGAAATCCCCAGGTAGTTCCCATGAAAGTCAGTGAGGTGCACTAATTAAGAGCATCAGACTAGTATCTGGAAGATCCAGGTTCGAAACTCTCTCATCCTAACCTGGCACACAGGGTTGTTGTGAAGATAAAAAGAGAGAAGAGGAGATTGGGGTAAGCCATTATGGGTCCTCAAGGTCCCAGCTGAACACTGTAACCGCTATGCCATATTGGCTTACCAGAACCAGGAAGATTTAAGAATGCCCCTGATGGTGGGCTCTACCTTCACACATAAAAATAAGTGCTTTCCCCACACCAATCCTTATAGACTTCCAACACATTCTCCAGCCCCCCAGCCCCAACCCTTTAAAGTGCCCCACACTTTTCTTGTGAAGAAAGGCCTCCAACCTCTGGTTGTGTTGGCTGGCCCAGTGTAACTTTTCCAAAGATAGGACATCTTTTTTGAGTAGCATCAACACCAATTCAACAGAATTATTATTAGGAGAACTGTCAGATGATATCACAGAATGTGACAGACAAGAGTCAGACTGAATTTTTAGAGCAGAATTTGAAGGACTGGAAAGGAGAACAGAATATGTAGCATCCCAGCAGAAGTGTTTTTTTTTAATGATCAATTCAAAAACACAGCTAATGGCGGTGGGGGGTGGGCACAATTTTCTTGAAGAAATGTGCACTCAACACAGGCAACAAGTGAGGATCCCAAAGGGAAGTGTGTACAGAATATTGTTTCACACAATCAGTTTAGGTCTAAACTACACAGTATGTTTTTTGACCCATTAGATCCTGCCTCCTAAACCCCATACCTTTTTCTCAAGCCCAACTGGGCTCCTGGCAATTTGAAAACTGCCATCCCATCTGACTGTGTGGAAAGTGAGTTCAAAAAGGTATGCATAGTTTGACCATTACAAGTTGACTAAACTAGAGCAGAAAAAGGCTACCTACTATCTTTGTTGAGATATACTCTTCAGTAAATACCAATGAAATTTTGTAAGAGTATATTATGAAATACTACCCCAGACTTTCTGCTGAAAAGAATGATGTGTAACAAATATTTTTTCTACAATCATAAATATGAGAAAGCAAGATCAGATTTTTCAGAAGTACAGGGTGGTTGCTTCTTTAAAAAAATTCAACTTTTTATGATTTTGGATATACACATTTGCAAGCTGGTATCTACAACAACTAATATTGGGCATCTAACAGCCACCCAAACAGCCCAGCCTACCCCAATCTTGGAAGAGTTTGGAAACTAAGCAGGATCAGCCAGAGTTAGTACTTGGATGGGAGACCATCAAGGAAGTTCAGGGTTGCTGCTCAGAGGAAGGCAATGGCAAACCACCTCTGTTCATCTCTTGCCTTGAAAACCCTATGAGAGGTAGTCATAAGTTGGTATTTACTTGACAGCATTTACCTGTAGGGACAAGAGAATTTTAAGGTCAGGCTATCTTGGTCTAACACTGCCTCTTGTTGGGTTCCTTGCTACTCAAAACCCCTTAACTTGGCTTTGAATGCTGGCAGTAAGAAATCCCAGGACTCACCATCCACCACTGCTGGACATCCAGCGGCAAGTCCATGTTCTCCCTGGTCCACACCGGAGAGATGCGCTTATCATAGCGGCTGTCAAACCACTCCGAATTGGCTGGCTCCACCATGCACCTGTGGCAGGAACAGCCCCTCATGAAGAGCCCTTCCTTGCTGAGGCGCTGCATCCCTGCGTAGCCAGGCACCAACTTCACCCGATGGATGTCATTGAACCCATTGGGGTCCAGGTAGGCGATGCTGTGGTGGGAGTAGGTGAAGAGGAGGGACATGATGAAAACCAGCAAAAAAGCAGTGGACAGGAACCAGAAGCGCAAGGAAAACTTCATGGTGGGCATGAGAGAAAAGGGGAGGGTGTGGGAAGGGTCACCAGGGCAATGGTGGCTGCACCTCAGGAGGTTGTCCACCTGCCTGGTTGGAATTGACAGTGCACCGTCTACAGTCTCTGTAATGGCAGAAAGCGAGCATAGAGCACACTGTAAGTGAAGAGGTCGCAGATGGCAAGAGGTTCAGCTCCTTGAAGCTTCCACAGGGCACTCTCAAGAGTTCTCTGAAAGCTGCAGAGACTCACTTTGTTGTGGTAATTCAACAGCTATGGAGAGTGGTGCAGCATTGGCCTACCAGTTCCTTTGGGCTTTTCTTGCATCCACAACCACAAAGCCCAGCTTTTTTGGATCTCCGAAGCTCTGGACGTAGAACAAAAGTAGTCTGTGGAGGTCATGAGCAGACACCCTCCCTGTTTAAGATCAGATCAGATGTTCCCACAAATGTTTTTTTCCACAGAAAACTAGGCTGTCATTGCTGTCTAAATAACTTCCCTTCAGAGAGGGAGGGAAAGAGGGGAGAGGAAAGGGACACAAAACACAAAGTAGATCATCATGGCGGTCTTTACTCCATAGCATGAACTTCAACCATGTTATATCAGGAGGAGGAGAAAGGATCCTACACTAGAGCAAGGCCATCCTTGGTCATAAGGAATTACATCCTCTCACCACCTTGTCAGTATCTGGAAAGGTGCTGCTGTTGCGTCCCATCTTGGGGCTGGTCTCCAAGAAGGCCTTCTCCTTGCAGTTGCCAAGGAGATGGCTGCACATCCAGGGGATAGCGGCAGCTTGGGTGGCCCACACGGTCTCTCACTCCCCACTGTGTACACAGCTTCCACTCAGATCTTCAATAGCTTTGTCCACCTGGTGCCCAGCAGGGCATGGAGCTGTTTCTCCCTCTTCCTCAGCTTAGGCTTTTAAATAATCTCTTGGCAACCTTCCTTTCTCCATTTGCTTACCCAGAGATGCTGCTGCTGCAAACGAGCCCTGAAGCTGGGGAGAGAAAAGACAACATTTTAATATTTTATTTATGACAATGATTTATTTAGTACATTTTTATCCTTCCCTGTCTCCAAGAAGCTCATGGGGCAGGCAGGCCCCACTGGAGCATTGAATTACGTAGAGATGCAGGGAGAGGGATGGAAGCCAACGAAGACAATTCCTCTGGACAGCTTGAGGGGTGTCACTAGTGGGGAGGTACGGTGGAACAGGACCTCCAGGAGAACTTCACGTGGGTGTGGAAGACACTGAGGAGTTACCAGGGTGTATTTGGCTTAATAATGATTTAAATCACAATTTAATTCACAGTTTTCTACCTGAAGACTTGTTCTTGCTGAAATAAACTTTCACTTTCTGCTAGCCCCTCCCTCCTCACTGTTAGCTCCTTGTGCAGATCTATGCCACTCCAAACAACCTATTTTTTCTTAGGAGTTCAGCTGGCACTAACAACATGTAAAAGCTAGAAGCTTGCTCTTTTAAAAAACAGATGCAGAGATACCTACATCAAACACCATTTCTAGAGAATTCTTCATCTGCCTAGAGCTCACAGCATCTATAAACACATGTCTTAAAAGTAACTACAAAGCAAAACAGAAAAGATGGAACTGCAATGCAGAGGGCATTATATCATTTCCCCCATGTGTCTGTGGGGAGAGAGAGAATGCTTGCCTCTTTGGGCCATAAATCACTTTCTGGCAAATTCCTTCTACTCCCCTTCAGACGCAACATGACAGGTTCTTCCTATCAGCTCATCAGTCTTGAAAAGAGATTCATGCAGGTCCTTTTTACAAGCAGAGTCAAAGTAGTGTTGACTGAGACAAGGCAGCCAACGATAACCTACACCCACTTGATCATACCCAAAAGGAAAAGCATTCAAAGAAGAAAGAGATGCAGTTTGCAGTTTCAGCAGCAGCAGGAGGGAGAGTGAATACCAGAAATCAGAGAAGCAGTAAACATTTAAGTGGAAGAATAAAATGAATGGAAAATCCTTGTTTCCCTATTTGGAATGAAGAAAATGCTTTCCTAGAGCAGGCTTTACTGACCAAAATGCTTTCTAAGAATGGTATCATACAAGGATTTCTGTGTAAGGTAGTCCATGGCATTATTAATTCTTATTTATTGTGCAGATATACATATTTTCCAAAGCAGTGTTTGTTAAAATGTGGTCAATTTTGCCAGGGCTCTGACCTGGCTGACTCCGGCTAGGCCAAACTCATCAGATCTCACAAGCTAAGAGGGTCAGCCCTGGTTAGTACTTGGATGCAGAGTTGTAGCAAGGGGGAAAATGCCCGGGGCACTGGTGCGTCCTCCGTCCCTGCCCCGGAACGCCCCCCGCCCCAGAACACCCCCCGCCCCAGAATGCCCCCGACACATGCACACAGGGGCGCACACCTGGTGCATCACCCCCCTGTCCCCTTAGAGCTACGCCTCTGCTTGGATGGGAGACCACCAAGGAAGTCCAGGGTCGCTATGCAGAGGCAGACAATTATATTCCACCTCTGTCTTTTGCCTTGAAAACCCTACAGGGTTGGCTGCAAGATGTCAGCTCTTTATTCCAGGAAGGAGAAAGAGAAAAGTTCTGATCTTTGCCCATTCTAGGACTAAATGAGGATGACCAGTGATATGTGCCCCCCCAATTTTAAACCCAGCAAAAAAAAAAGTTAATTAGCTATCAGAACTTTGGGGAAACACTGAGCTAGCAGCTTTTAGCATTCACACAGACTGCTGTCTCTCTCTCTCTCTTGAGTCCTTATTTCATTGTTAATTCGTTTCACTATCATTTAAAATGGAATGGCTCACACCGCAGCCAGAACTTTATGCTGTGCCTCACCTGGCACATTTTCAGGAAGGCTTCCGGAACTTCCCCTGCTGCACTGCACCAGGAACCATTCAAGCGATCTCGGCTGCTGGATCAGTGCCAGCTGCTGCCTTGAGCCAAGAGGGAACTGCCAACCTGGAGAAGGTTTCAGCTACTGGCAGACAAAATGCTGACCTGGCAGCAACTGGATTTTGAATGAAGCTGGAAAGCCTCTAAGTTCCACATTTAAAAGCACTGAAGCACAGAGATGCAAAGGCCAGGAGGAAAAACCTGGAAAAATGTATTGTCGAAGGATTTCACAGCCGGAATCACTAGGGCATTGTGGGTTTTCTAGGTTGTGTGGCCATGTTCCAGTAGCATTTTCTCCTGACATTTCGCCTGCATCTGTGACTGGCATCTTCAGAGGATCCTCTGAAGATGTCAGCCACAGATGCAGGTGAAACATCAGGAGAAAATGCTACTGGAACACGGCCATACAACCTGGAAAACCCACAACACCCTAACCTGGAAAAACTCAGAGAAACACCTGATTCCGGCTGCTTTATAAGACAAGGCGCACACACAGTGAAACAGTTTTATTCATTAAATAATTATTATATGTACTGTAGACAGATACAACAGTTTAAAGAGGTGAATATGTGAATAATTTTGTCAGTAACATTATTGATGTAATTAATGTTTGATGATGAGTTATTAGAGTTTAGTGTAGTCAACATTATATGATTTAATATGATATCCAAATATTTGCTGGTAGTCCTCCTTATGATTACTATATGTGGCTTTTGTTTTAAGTACAAAAATTGTTTCCTAATTTCAGCTTTTATTTTTCCTTGCCACTCAGGTATCAAAAATTAAGATACACATATTAAAGTAGCAGAGGACACTGAAGTTCACAACTCTCAAATTCTTGCAAATATCTGCAATTTTGTTGGTAGAAAAGTAAGGCATTTATATTTTTAAATCCCATGTATGCCAATTTCATATGTGAACTATATTGTAAATGATGCATTTTATATTGTTAAAGCAGCAAAATAAATTTGCCAGGAAACCAAGTAGAGCATATATTTCAATTTCCCCTCCAAATTTGTTTCCCCCTCAAAAAATTCCAGAATCTACAAAGGTGTTTGGATACAAGACTTTCAAAGAATACCAGGGGTGTGATACAGAGGCAGGCAGTGGCAAACTACCTCTGAACATCTTCTGCCTTGGAAATCCTCCAGGGCTGTCTTAAGTCAGCTGTGACTTGACAGTAAAAAATGTAATATTGAACCTCTGTCTCCAGTATTGCTTAACAGTCAAGAAAAATGTTTTATGGATGAAGCTGGCTCCTAAATAACCACAAAGGATTCCGATAACATGTTACCTACTTTCTCATGCTTCATGTCCCAACAAGAATTGGATCAGGGCCAGCACTGCTTAGATCAAGACTCAGGGATTAGAACCATGCCAGCTACATTTATCCACTGAGCCTGTCTGCAGTTGACAATTTACACATTGTTGAACAACATATGCAATTAGAGGCATATTTCATAGATAATACAGTGAATATTTTTTTTACTATTCTAAATACTTTATTATCCTTTGGATATACAGTCAGTTACCCTCAAATGATCA
This sequence comes from Sphaerodactylus townsendi, assembly GCF_021028975.2. Classification (NCBI taxonomy): domain Eukaryota; kingdom Metazoa; phylum Chordata; class Lepidosauria; order Squamata; family Sphaerodactylidae; genus Sphaerodactylus; species Sphaerodactylus townsendi. Next base: position 27,500,822 of record NC_059438.1, read on the forward strand.
ATGGGGAAACAAAAATGTTCCAATCAAATATTAAACATACCAGAATCCTAAAAACTAAAAAAAAACTATTTTTCTACTTTAGTCTTGTAACTATGAAACAATCCATTATATTTTCATATTTTTCCATTAATCTAATCATTATGATAAGCTCCTGAATTTTCATCAATCTTTTTGAGATAGCCTTCTTCCAATTTCTTGTGTAGGTGATGGCTGAAATCAGCAAATTCCGCAACAACAATTTAACAACAAAATCCTATTCAAGAGCAAAATAATTGCATCAAATTTTGATTCAGCTCCTGCAGTGTCCTTTGTGATTCTGGCATTAGCTTTAACCCTTGAAATCAAGTAAAAACTCTAAAGACCTACAGTGAACTGATGATTCATCTAATCCAGGGGTAGGGAACCTTTAACACTCAAAGAGCCATTTGGACCCGTTTTCCATGGGAAAAGAAAACACTTGGAGCCGCAAATAATTTTTGACATTTAAAATAAAGATAACACTATATATATAGGGTTTTTTTAACTTTTTACTCTGCTCATTCTGAGAAACGCATGGATGCACCCGCCCTGCTGCCTGCAGGGCAGGCAAGGATGAAGTCGGCGGCTCGGCCTCGCCGGCCGCCGGGAAAGCACCTGCCCCGTTCCAATGGGGCGGGCGAGGGGGAAGCCCGTGGCGTGGCCCAGCTGACCGTGGGCAGTTGGTACGCCCGCCCTGCTGCCTGCAGGGCAGGCAAGGATGGGGCCGGTGGCTCGGCTCGTGGAGCCACAGTGCAAGGGCAGAAGAGTCGCATGCGGCTCTCAAGCCGCAGGTTCCCTACCCCTGATCTAATCTGTGAGTAAAATTTATGGTTTTGGAAAAGAAATACTTAATTTGCACTCTGAGGCCAGTGGTTTCAGCAGGGCAAAAAGGGTAAAGACGGGTTTTCTAAGGATAGCCTTCAGCCTTCAGAAATCTTCAAGGCTGCTGTGAAAATAGCAACTGATATACAAATACCAGTACTTTTTCTACGTCCATGTAGTAACAACCAAATGTAATTCATGTGGCATTAAATTAACAAAGTACAAAGAGAAGATGGGGAAACTGCTACTTGGAGCTGAATTGCTGAGGCTGAGCTCCTGCGATCTGCCTCTGCTTTCAGGTAAAATGTAGTAAGTGGCCAGGAAAAGTCCATAGTTCTTCACCTGGAGAACAGCTTTTAAAGAAAACCAAGGAGAAAGTTTTGTTTCCAGAAACACTAAACTGGGATTTGTATACAAGCATCTGTGCCTGTGCCAGTAGCAAGCTCTGAAAAGTATTTCTGCTGGATGAGAAGGTGGGGAAATAAAGCAGGAGAACTCACTAAGGTCAAGTAACTTGAGACTTGGACCAACAGGATAAATCCCGAATCCCCCTGTTAGAGTGAAGGTGTTTGCAGAGGCTGTTTTATCATTCTACCACCATGACAATGCACTACCCTGCAACATTAACTTAGATTGCACATTATCTTATACAGGATCAGAGAGTCAGTTAAGTCATATGCACAGTAACTTATGCTTCAGTTTGGGGAATTGTAAATTAACTTCAGTGCCGTGCAAACAGCAAACATACTGTACAATTTCACACATCATGTTTGCTTATAAATTATGACACTACGCCAATACTGGTCACTGGTTCTTGGAAGGATATGTCAGATGGACCTTTCCCAAACAAACCTAATGAATTGCTAATTCTATAAAACACCTAATGAATTGAAAGCCGTACCTCACAGGCTTGTTGGAAGGATAAAAATGGAGGTGAGGGCCCCTGTTGAAGAGAAAGGTGGAATGCAAATGAAGGAAATAAATAACTTTTGCCAAAAGTATAGGGCAGTGATGGCGAACCTATGGCACGGGTGCCAGAGGTGGCACGCAGAGCCCTCTCTGTGGGCACACACAAACAGAGTTCATCATGTGGAACGGAAATTGCCCCCCCCCCCCCACAAATCTAGGCTGGCCTGGGCCGCTGGGCTTGATTATTAGCATTAAACCTAAGACCTAGTTTTGGGGAAGCAGTATAGGTAATCCTGTTAAGCGCTGTTAGACCCCACTGATTTTCATGCAAAGAACTAAAACACGATCCTTTACCTGGGAGTAAGCTCAGTTGCTGGCAAATGTGGCTTGCTTCTGAGTAAACCCTCCTAGGGTCGTGATTCACCCGTTCAAAGAGTTGAATGGTTGCTTCAAAGCAAAGCCAACAACTACCATGAAGCTTACTCCCGAGTAATGCATGCCTCAGAGCCAACCATTTTTTCTAAACTAAAACCTCAGTATTCAGGTTAAATTGCTGTGTTGGCACTCTGCGATAAATAAGTGGGTTTTGGGTTGCAGTTTGGGCACCCGGTCTCAAAAAGGTTCGCCATCACTGGTATAGGGCCTAGTCCAGCATGCCCACCTAAGGTCTGGCCTGGTGCCACAAAGAGAACAAAAACCCCTTCAAAACTGTGGGGCTAACTTACTCATGGGACTTCAAGAAGGGTTGGCAGGGGGTACACATTTGAAGCCACAACCATTCGTGATTGAATCAAAGAATTTCAGAAGGAGATTAATTTCGCCAATTACAATATGGACTTTGAAATCTCAGAATGGAGTTATAAAGGTGTCGTTCCGTTTCGGACTGCGCTCAGGGAGCACCTTCACACATACGCATGACTCATGAATAAGGAGAGAGGAACGTCTTCAGTGGGCTCTTGGATAATTAATCTGATAATTATCCAGACTTTTAATCTGCCTTTAGCAATATAACTTGTTTTGATATTTAATGTTCTGTGCTTCTAGGAAAAACCAACATGGTCTATTAGTTTGTTAAATAAAATGAATGAAGACAAACAGAACTAACACCCAGTACATATTTGGGACAACCCATGGAGGTATAGGTGGTGAGAACTCTGTTAATGAGGTATTATACTGGCTAAATAATTTAATGCTAGGAAAACCTTTCAAATTGTTCTTCCTTTTAAAAACTGTATGAATTTAATGTGTAGAAATAGTTACGCAAGAGGCCCCTTCCGCACATGCAGAATAATGTACTTTCAATCCACTTTGCAGCTGTGCGGAATAGCAAAATCCACTTTCAAACCATTGTGAAAGTGGACTGAAAGTGCATTATTCTGCATGTGCGGAAGGGCCCGGAAACACATTGTAATAAAACATTTGACAAGCTGTTACGGATGGATGCATTTTGTTACCAAGATGATTTTCAAAGAAAATAAGTTACACTTCAGACTTCTAAAGATATGACATATGAAATTTACATGTTTAGCATTACCATACAACTTATTCTACTACTCTGATTGCTGGAGTTCCACTTTCCTGCCAATACTTGGTACGAAGAATCCCAGATGACCTTCTCAGGCAGCAAAACAATTCTCCCAGCCTATTTTTTCCCACCGTATGTCAACAGAAGGAAGCCTCTCTGGTACAGTAATTATTGTAATTGTTGTGCTCACACGGAAAAGAAACATTTTAGCATCAATGAAAATGCATGTCCTTCTTTTGAATCTCTCACAAAACAGACTGCAGACTTGTAATCTCAAGATTTTCCATAGTTATAATTTTGTATTTCTTGCCTGCCAAATTGGTACATGGTAAAAAGTTAATGCCAGGGTTACGGCTTTTTAATGTTATATGTAAGCAGCAAAGTGGTTCTTGTTTATGTTAACTGAGCAACCCAGGGGATAGTTTATGTCCCTCAATGTGGGGCAATATTCTCCCATCAGTATTTGAACACTGTTAGTCCAATTGTCAAGAAGAAGGAGGAGGAGGAGGAGTTTGGATTTATATCCCCCCTTTCTCTCCTGTAGGAGACTCAAAGGGGCTTACAATCTCCTTTCCCTTCCCTCCTCACAAAGACTCAAAGGGGCTTACAATCTCCTTTCCCTTCCCTCCTCACAACAAACACCCTGTGAGGTGGGTGGGGCTGAGAGAGCTCCAGCTGTGACTAACCCAAGGTCACCCAGCTGGCATATGTTGGAGTGCACAAGCTAATCTGATTCACCAGATAAGCCTCCACTGCTCATGTGGCAGAGTGGGGAATCAAACCCGGTTCCTCTGATTAGAGTGCTCCTGCTCTTAACCACCACACCACACTAGCTCTCTGAAAGGTAGATTCTATTGCATTTTGCCACAATGAAACCCACCGCACCCCACCCCTCCCTTCCCCAAACCCTCCCTTTCTCAGACTCCATCCCCAAAATCTCCAGATATTTCCCAACCTGGAGTTGGTAACCCTAGCTGTTATTCCACTGCTGTAGTGATAAATGAAAGATGAAAGAAAAAAGGGCGGGGGAGTGAAAGAGGAGGGAGAGAAGCAACAAAAACCCTGAAGGAGAGTTCTTGGGGTCACATTGGAGAAACTGCAAAGCTAAGCTACAAAACACTCAGGTAAATAACCAACCGGCACAGAAAAGCTCCAGGTTCCTGGACCAAAAGTTGCACATTCACGCTGAGATCTGCAAGTGCTGGGAAATAGTTGACGCGCAAAGCCAAAATTATCCTAATTCTGCATCACAATTCACTTTGAAACAAACCTACTGAAGTGTCCTGCTATGAGCAAGCAGCAAGACGACGGAGCAAAGGTTGCCAATTAAGGCGAGGGGAAGAGAAGTATCTCAGCCGGACTGCCCGCTGCTAGCCTGACCACAGACCACAGATCACTCACAGCCGAATTCAGCCAACTGTGCATAGGGCAGGGCTCACAGCCAAAAATGCCAGAGAAGTCAAGACGTAGAGCCATTTTCATCATCTAGCCCAGGGGATAATCAACGGAGCTCAGAAATACTTTGCCCTGAGAGGTTCACTTGGCCCCGTTTTTAAAGACATTTCACCGAAAAGTGAAAAACCTAATTTCCCAGAGCTTTTAATTGATGTGGATGCTTCAATCCAGCTCTGAGCTTTCATACTCCCACTTGCTTTACATTCTTGTTCGCAAGCAAACACAACCAGGTCCCTCTTTCAATTTTTTGGAGCTTTAAACATTGTTTTCAATAGTTTTACAATCGGTTAATTTGGGTTTGTTGTAAGTCGCTTTGAAAAATCATCAAAAGCAGCTGGTGTGCCTTGTAAATAAACAGCTTTTGCAAGAAAAAAAAAAGCCCCCCCTTTGTCCTACGTGGGGGGGGGGGGGGAGAGAGAAAGCCAGAGCACTTGAAAAGATAGTTTTGCAAGAAGGCAGTTGTCTTTGTTTTGTTTTTAAATACTTCTCTTTCCCGGAAGGAGTTCACAGCCTGACAGGTGAGATTCTCATTCCCCAAGAGGCAATTCTTACTCACCACCAGAATCAACAACCACACCACCAAGGGGCTCTACAAGGTCCTTAACCACACCCAGTAGCACTCATGATCGCAAATGATAATTAAGCTTTTCTGGAACAACTTCGTGTCTGTCTGCTGACTGAGAATCAGCTGCTAGGCCGGCGCTACCTTTATCTCAGTGAGCCAGCTGTATTTCATCTGGGCGTGAATAAGAAAGCTATGATTTCTATAAGGACGATACTCTAGAAACCCACAAATACGTTGATAACGGAAGCCACACCTGAACAGTTATCTACATGGGCCAGCCCCCCATAGCCACAGATTTCCTTTGTGAACATGGGCCAGCCCCCCATAGCCACAGATTTCCTTTGTGCAAAAAAAAAAAAGAGGACTATATCGTGAAAGATTTGGTAGAAATTGACCCAGAACAATCCTGTTCTGTGTACTAGACCAAGAATGAAAATCTGATGGCCAAGAGAACACAATCTATTTCCAATATATTTTGGGTCAGAGAGAGAGGGGGGGGGAGAGGGAGAGAGAGTGTGGAAGGGGAGATAAGATAGGAACCATCAGTGGAACACGTGGTTCCCATCTTCTGTCCCCTTCCACCCACACCCATGCACCCACACAGAGGCACTTTTGAGCTTCACAAAATACTGCTCTTAGAAAACAGGAGACAGATCTGAAGAATGACATGGGAGGGGAGTTTGCAGCAGGAAGGTGCAAATTGGTGGAAACTGCAAATTTAGTCTGGACCTAACCTCTTATTGGCCTAAGGCAGACCTTCTAACCAAAGCATGGTGGATGTCAATCAACAGTTTAATCCATAAAGGTGTGTGTGTGTGTGTGTGCTCATTTTCATTTTAAATCTTCCTACTTTTGGTGGCAGTAAAGTGCTGTCAAGGTGCAGCTGGTTTTTGGTGACCCCTGAAGGGGTTTTCAGGGCAAGAGGAATTCAGAGGTGGTTTGCCATTGCCCGCCTCTGCATCACAATCCTGGACTTCCTTAGTGGTGTCCCATCCAAAAACTAACCAGGACCAAGGTCAGATATGACAAGATTGGTCTTGCCTGGGCTATCCAGGTCAGGGCTACTTTGGCATGCAACACAACAGTCATCAAGCAATTAACACCCGCTGGAGGGGAAGGCTCACACATTTGTTCTCAGTTTGGTATACAGTAGGCAAGAACACATATCTGAATGCAAATATTCTACCCAAAGAGCAACGGAACCCCATTCCCTTTTTTTGGTATTTTTATCCAAACAGTTTCCTAGAAAATCAGGGACTTGTCTGGAGAACACATGTTTCCTGTTCTGCAATCTACTTTGAGGCTCAGTGAGTAAATAAAATAAGCATTTAAAAACAAACCAAAGAGAAGCACATGTTACTACTATTAGGGCGCCAATTTTATCATGGGCCAGACCATGCATGAGACAGTGGCGGGGGGGGGGGGGGGGTGCCATACACATATTCCTGCTCCTTTATTTGTTTGTTTGTTTGTTATTTGATATACCGCCCTATCCCCGAAGGGCTCAGGGCGGTGTACAATATAAAACATCATATATAAAATCATAAATATAATTTAAAACAACAGTTATGTCGAAAAACAGCATCCCACGAAACCCTTACGTAACCCTCCCAAGAAAGAATGGGTCCCGATGATGTTAGGGACCCATGTGAAGCAGGGGGGAGGGGGCTGGGGCACCCTCAGTGGCTGGTCTCTCCAAAGGCCCGGTGGAACAGCTCAGTCTTACAGGCCCTGCAGAATTCCCCAAGGTCCCGCAGGGCCCGGACAGCTGGAGGGAGAGTGTTCCACCAGGCCAGAGCCAGAGCCGTAAAGGCCCTGGCCCGAGTGGAGGCCAGCCGCGTCATTGAGGGGCCAGGGACCTCCAGTAAGTTGGCCTCTGCAGAACACAGAGGTCGAGCTGGGACATATGGCGTAATGCAGTCCCGAAGGTACGAGGGTCCCAGGCTGCGTAAGGCCTTAAAGGTCAACACCTACACCTTGAAGATGATTCGGAATTCAACTGGAAGCCAATGCAGGCGGCGCAACACAGGTTGAATATGTTCTCGGAAGGCGCCCCCTGTGAGCAAGCGAGCATACCATCCTTGCATTGCATACCATCTGGATTCCACACTAACACTAGGCTCTGGCCAGTGGTGGTATTGATCATACTTGGGCCACCGATTCTATGCTATGTCACACATTCGTCTCTGTTTTCTCACGGTCTCCGTAGACTTTCCGCACTGCATACATTCAGCATTTCACTTCCGAGCAAGAATGTTTTTTTTAAGTGTCAGCTCGCTGCTCATGTGCACCAGGCTCCAGCACTTGTGACAGGCAGATGCTGCTCGTCAAGGAGGAAAGCAACCGATAGAACACAGGGGGAAAAGCTCTCGCCAAGCTAGGCTGCCTGCTCAGTCCTGGGGGCACATTCCGGCAAACAGCATTACTCATGTGAAAGTTAATGACTCTTGGGCTCTTCACACACATTACCTATGCTTTATTATCCAGGAAGACCAGAGGTGAAAACCACAAGGAATTAAACAAAGGGTTGTTTTTTTTGAGGAGGGGGAAACAGAAGAACAGATTGAGCCATGGTGGGGACCATAACTCCGGAAATAATACCCACAGTTTTTTTTCCCAGTAGCAAAAAGAGAAGGAGCTTCATTTGCAATGCATAAAGCTTGTGTAGCACACTGCTCCTAGGTACAGACTGAGTCCCAGTGACTGCAGGCAACTGGAAGAGCCCAGCAAGGAGCTGACAGTCAGGAAACATCCTTGCTTTGAAGATGCCAGAGCCCAGCATGCCCACATTTCTTTGGGTCTCTGTACTCTTCACCCACAATGCTTGCTATTTCTAATGAACCTCACCTCACCATGCAAGCAATGATACAGCGTCTGATCACTGGGGTGGCCTTGAGCTTTCCCTGCCTTCTCCACTCCTGTGATGTACTTCCTTCCCCACTTCAAGATCACAGCTGGGAATTAAGTGGGACCCAAAAAGGTCAGCGTTATGTTCTCCACCCTCAACTTGCTACTAGTTGGCTGCAAGCATGCATAATCAAAATTCACACAGGTTCCTATGGTGGCATGAAACCAACTGTTTGCCCATTAGGAGGGAATATTCAGACCGTTCTATGGACTGAGAGAATATGAGCTACATATCTCCCCCCCCCACCCCACACCCACACATATTGACATACCTTGTAGTTTCCATGCATGAAGCTGCCTTACATGGATTCAGACACTTGGTCCATTGCAGTCAGCATTTCTACTCCGGCTGGCAGCTGCTCTCCAAGTTCTCAGATAGAGGCCTTTCATATCACCCACGTTCTGATCTTTAACTGGAAATGCTAGGGATTGAACTGGGAACTTCTTGTGCGCCAAGAAGATGCTCCACCCCTGAGATTCAGTTAATCTCTGAAGGCTGGCTGAGTAGGCCCAAATTTCAACAAAGCAAATGGCAAGATCAATTATTAAAATATTATGGGGGGGGGGGGAAGCATCTGGACATTTCTGGGTCCAGCTCTTTCCCCCCAGAGCAAAACGATCAATTGAAGTGACAACAGAAACGTCAACTCCACAAGGGGCTCCTCAGGGCTGGCAACCACATTTAAACATGGTTTTTGCCACATAGTTACTTTCTTTAAAAGAGGAGACATAACGTGGCATTGACTTGCCATTCATGTGATCATTATGTTGCATACAAACTCCTAAGAGAGGTGGTTAACAGTCTCACAAGAAGTTAAATAACCCCAGCTTCTCCCTGCCTCCCTGCCTGTGGAGGAGAGCAAGAGTTGAATGCATCAAGGGATCTGAAGTAAAGGGTTAAACCCGGAGCAGAAAGCTTCCTCCTGCCAATCAACTGGAAGTTAAGCCACATTTATCCTCTCTTCCACGCAGGAGTTGTCACGTCATCCTAGTCATAAGAGGACTGAATCTCAGCAAAGAGCCTCTACCTCTACTGGAGTAGCACATCTAGATATACCAGAGAACTGACTACGATATACAAATACCAGAATCGAAACCCCAGTCCCTAAAGTTAAACTACTTCAGAGCAGCCAATGAAATTATGTGAGTACCATCCTCGTTTCTAGGAAACTCAGCAGCGTAAGTAGTTGTACACTTGGGGGTTGTTCTTGGCCAGTAGCAAGTCTTTCATAAAAGTCTTTCTGCACAAAACAACAACAACAGGAACTCTTACACAGGACAGTTGTGTAATGTTAAACCGTATTAGCAGTTCAGAACAATTGAAAGGGTATACTTACTTTGAACACACCTCAAAAACACAGAGAAGAGTGGGGCTGGCAGGTTATGAAACATTTTTTTTCAATTAAAAGTTTGTGAAACGTGCAACTGACTTAAGCAAGAACCGACTGTGCTGTGAAGTTTGCAACATTTCACCAGCCAAAGTCAGCAGAGAGATTAAATTTACAATTTAATGTGAAAGGGAAACATGCTCGGACAGCTCTTAAAGCAATGCCGTCCAGCATAAGTCTCAAATATTTCGCACCTAAAAGAAAAGTCAAAATGACCCTTGATTCTGCTCTGAATAGAAGAAGAAGAAGAAGAAGAGTTTGATTTATATTCCCCCCTTTCTCTCCTGTAGGAGACTCAAAGGGGCTTACAATCTCCTTGCCCTCCCCCCCTCACAATAAACACCCTGTGAGGTGGGTGGGGCTGAGAGAGCTCCGAGAAGCTGTGACTAGCCCAAGGTCACCCAGCTGGCATGTGGGAGGGTACAGGCTAATCTGAATTCCCCAGATAAGCCTCCACAGCTCAGGCGGCAGAGCTGGGAATCAAACACGGTTCCTCTAGATTAGATACACGAGCTCTTAACCTCCTACGCCACTGCTCATTAGATTAAGAAACATCCAGAATTGGAGACCAGAGATGGGAAAATGCCACACACTGAGCTCTAGAAGCTACTGCTAATGATGTGCCTTGGTAAAGATGGCGCTCATGCCACACACATTCGTATGAATGTGAAGAGCTTCCTGCACAATCAATACGGATCCAGACAGATTTTGAGCTCTGTCCTGCCCAATCCCCCTCATTACAACAACCTCCAGAGGACATGGCTCCAGAATTCATGGCTTATGGCCACGCTGGTCCCATGAAAACCCTTTAAGGTGCATAAAAAAAGCTTTCTCCCTTTTCCTTTTCACTGGTAGAAAAACAGATGGGATCCAAAACCAAGATCTGGGATATGTCAGGAAGGATGTGGGGTGGGATGGGGGGGGGGCAACTCTTGTGCCACATAGTGGATATCCAGTGTTTCCTAGAGAAATATTGTCACCCCAGGTGAAGGGAAGCACTTCAGTTATTGCCAGAGAGACCAAGTAAGAATAAATAATGCATTACTGCGTTCATAGGTGCCTTATTATTTTGAAGATTATTTTTGCCAGAGACTGCTCTCCCCACCACTACCATGAAAATCATTTAGCTTGCCAGTGTGAAGGCGCAACATTTACATGACATCCCAAAAATATTTTTTTTAAAGGAGGAATTTTCTTCTTCACAGCTGAAACTGTGATTCCGCTTGCCAAACCATGATTAAAATTTGGCAGGCCTAATAGAGCAACATAATGAAGAATTTTCATGTGCTAAATGCAGTGATATGCCACTTTCCTAGTATGTGTTCAAAGCAACTTACAGTCGAGAATGACTTTCTGAATATTGCTGCAGCCTGTAAAATGAGTTCTAGAGTGAAATCCCAAATCATGAAAAAAAAAGAAAGGCAGTTACAGCTTATTTGGGACGCAAAGCAACAAAAGGAACAATTCCCCATGCCCAGACCAAGCACTGGCATATTTAGGGTGGGACACTCCAGAGTGGAAGCCCAGGGGCACTGAGGCTGCCCCTCTGCAAATCAGGAAGCTACCGCCACTTGGAGGACTGGTCTACCGGCCATTAAGAAACAATGGATAGACCTGGCCATCACAGAGGTCAGGTCTACCATTGCTTTATGAAGGTAGGCTAGACCTCTGGAGAGCTGGTTACCTGCAGTTGAAAGTAATGGGTAGACCTGGCTGCTGGAGAGCTGGTCTTCCAAGATAGGAAAGCCTTATTGGATTGGGGGGGGGGGCAATTTTATATGTGGACACACCCCTGCCTTCAAGACAAGGACTTATGAAAACCCTGCCTTTAGGAAGAGATGTTCTTATTGCACTATGGGTGCTAACTGAACCAGGCCTTGATCTGATGAAGATGTTGGAAACTGATTTAAGGAGAGAGGTTTTAACACCTTTACAGTTGTCAAGGGAACATCCTGAGACGGACCTATAAGCGAACCGGCAGCCACTGCAACTGCCTGCATACCCTCCTGACCGTTTCACAGGGAGAAATACTTCATTTTTTAAAAATCCTCCAAGTCCACTTTTCTTCTTAGAAAAGCACTGCACCACATGAAATAACCACGTCATCTTCAATGTGGATCAATGTAAGCTCATCAGTGTAGTTAACCCTAGATTTTTTTTAATGCATTAATTTAGCCAGGTGCATATCCTCTAAGAGAGGAGTCAGCATGCTCAGCAGATGAAGTCGATAGAAGCAGCAGTAGAGACCATAATAACCTGCTCAGACAAAGAGAAAGCAGAGTCCAGGCTGACACCAAGGCTGCGGAGCACTACAAATGGGACAGCCACCTGCTCAGTGGCGTAGTGGTTAAGAGCAGGTGCGTTCTAATCTGGAGGAACCGGGTTTGATTCCCAGCTCTGCCGCTTGAGCTGTGGAGGCTTATCTGGAGAATTCATATTAGCCTGTGCATTCCAACACAGCTGGGTGACCTTGGGCTAGTCACAGCTCTTCAGAGCTCTCAGCCCCACTCACCTCACAGGGTGTTTGTTGTGAGGGAGGAAGGGAAAGGAGATTGTCAGCCCCTTTGAGTCTCCTACAGGACAGAAAGGGGGGGGGGTATAAATCCAAAAAAACCCTCTCATTGCTGCTCAAGAACACTGCATCATAATTTACAACAGTATGCTTTCTGGGTAAGTCCCCAAGCTCAGCACCATGGCTCAGCACCAGCAGTCTGTTTGGTAGGGGTGTGTATATGTTTCTGCATTTCTTGCGTCTATACAGGAAGGTGTAAAAAAAACCACATTGGATCAGGCTCCATATTCTTTATTCTATATTTACACATATACTAAGCCACCAACCCTTCTAGACCAAGGACTCTGAGAGGTACATGACAGGAAGTCTAGTGACATCAGTTAGGTGATATGGAGGCAGATCAAAACCTCACCAGAACCAATGCTAGGACTGTGAGCAGTCTGAAAAAGCAAAGCAAAGATGGGAAACACCAGCTGAGCATCAGAAGACTAGAAGTACAAAGGAACCTTTTCCGCCATTGGTAATCTCACCTCACCCTTTACTCAAATGAGTGCCAAGAAAGGCAATAACCTCTTGGACTCTACGCATGCATGCTAGTGGCAGGTTCTTCAAAAAAAAACACTCCCCAAAGTGGAAACTGTATAGGGGTCAGTACAGTGACCAGTGGGCTGCAATCCATGGGTCAGTAGGTGAGTCTTCCTGACCCATGTATTGAAGATCACCCGTTTAAGCCAATCGTTCGAACAAATCTGCAAAGGTTACTACTCTGGAAATTTTCTAGTTCTCAAATATCTTCATTGATCACACATAATATAAACAGTCTTACAGAGAAGCAACTGCTATAAGGGTTCCCTAAATGGCTGCTTAGAGATTTGCAAACTATCACATGCAATAGCATATCTAAGAGGGGCATACAACCCGGGCATTACTTTCAAGTTTCTTGTGGGGGCGCACTGGGCCGGTGCTCCTCACCTGCTGCAATTGCTTCTGCCTGCAGCCCACCTGAAGCAAGCAGGGCCTGCTGCTCACCCCCCTGCCACTTCTTCCCCAGCTCACCCCCACCACAATTGCTTCTGCCTGCAGCCCACCTGAAGCAAGCTGGGCCTGCTGCTCACCCCCCTGCCACTTCTTCCCCAGCTCACCCCCACCACAATCGAAAGCTGCCTGCAGCCCACCTGGAAGCAGAAGCGGGGCCTGCTTCTCCCCCTGCCACTTCTTCCCCAGCTCACCCCCACCACAATTGCTTCTGCCTGCAGCCCACCTGAAGCAAGCAGGGCCTGCTGCTCACCCCCCTGCCACTTCTTCCCCAGCTCACCCCCACCACAATTGCTTCTGCCTGCAGCCCACCTGAAGCAAGCAGGGCCTGCTGCTCACCACCGCCACGCTCTTCCCCCAGCTCACCCGCGCAATTGCTTCTGCCTGCAGCCCACCTGAAGCAAGCAGGGCCTGCTGCTCACCCCCCCGCCACTTCTTCCCCCCCTCACCCCCACCATGGTGCATTTAGCAGCTGCGCGGAAGCAAGTTGGGCCTGCTGCTCACCCCCCTGCCACTTCTTCCCCAGCTCACCCCCACCACAATTGCTTCTGCCTGCAGCCCACCTGAAGCAAGCAGGGCCCACCACCTTCCCACCCTCTGCCACTTCTTTCCCCTTCCCCCCACCACAATTGCTTCTGCCTGCAGCCCACCTGAAGCAAGCAAGGCCTGCTGCTCACCCCCCCCTGCCACTTCTTCCCCAGCTCACCCCCACCACAATTGCTTCTGCCTGCAGCCCACCTGAAGCAAGTTGGGCCTGCTGCTCACCCCCCTGCCACTTCTTCCCCAGCTCACCCCACCTGGTGGCTTCTGCCTGCGGCCACCTGGAAGCAAACGGGGCCCACCACCTTCCACCACTGCCGCTTCTTCCCCGCCTGGTGGCTACTTGCATTACCTGAAGCAAGCAAGGCCTGCTGCTCACCCCCCCTGCCACTTCTTCCCCAGCTCACCCCCACCACAATTGCTTCTGCCTGCAGCCCACCTGAAGCAAGCAGGGCCCACCACCTTCCCACCCTCTGCCACTTCTTTCCCCTTCCCCCCACCACAATTGCTACCACCCGCAGCTCACCTGGAGCAAGCAGGGCCTGTTGCTCACCACCGCTTTCTCCCACTGCTGCAACTGGTGGTGGGGGGGGGGCACAATTCCAGTGGCACCCTGGGTTTCCATTTATGCAGGTATGTCATTAACCACTTGCCTGCTGAGTTTAGACTGACTCCCCCCCACAAGACAACCTTTGCGTAGTCCACTGATTGAGTCTCATGACCCAGGAGGCACATCCTTTCCAACTCTTACGCATATCTCTATGAAAAACATACACACACTCTCTTTCCTACATATTGGACTAACAGGTCAATGAACTAGTTAGAATTAGTCACTCAGTGGTTGGAACCAGTTACTAATTTCTAATAGTCAAATTTTAGATGTTCCCCAAAAAAAGGACATTTAGCATGGACGACCAGACACAGTAAAAAGTTTCCAAATTGTCTAGAGTAGAGAAAGGGAGAAAGTATACAATGTAGGCTGAAATAGACCGGATGGCCTTGGCAGTTGAGACCCCTGTTGAGCTCTGCAAGTCAGCTGTGCTGAAGGCATAGACTGCTGCGCTCGCAAGCGCATCATGCTGTGCCAACACTGCAGGTGTGTTATGCTGATGCTGCAGACAGATACACCACAATTCGGAATGCTTAGACCGCTGTAGGAACTGCAACGGATGTAAGACTGCCAAGAAACACGGGTTTTTTTGTTTGGTTAGCATTTCTGCTTCGTATCATTTGCACAGAGTGAGCAGGGCTTGGATTATGCCAGGAGTGGACCTTGTCATATTGCGGCTTTGACAATTATTTTGTTTTTCCCTACCTCCATAGACCTGCTATGCTATTTTGTTCGGGTTTTTTTAAAATATAATTTTAAATTTTATAGATATGAATTAAAAGAACAGAAAAAAGAAAACAGAATCAAATTGCTGGTTACAATTAGTTCTACAGATTAAGAGAGGAAACAAACATTATGCATATAATATTCTATAAAAATCTATAAACAATTACTGGCTGAAATGTGCTAAAAAATTCGACTTATATGCGAGTATATACGGTATTCCACTAGTTTATTTTTCCAGTTCTTTCATTCCATTTTGTTGCAAGTACTACTCTGGTCGGTGTTACCAAATGTTGACAGTTCTTCTGAATTTTTTGGAATATTTTGGCAATATGCCTAGTAACACAATCTTGATATCTACGGCAAATCTGCTTTTTAATTTTTTTTAAATTTCTGCATGGATTTCTTTCCAAAACTTTTTTACATGTTCACCACATGTAAACCTTCCCCTTCTTCACATTTCTAACATTCCCTCAGTAATTCTTATCCATTTTCTCAATATCCTTTGGAGTGACTTACCACCAATAAAACATATTGTGCCCATTTTCTCTTCTCCATGTCTGTCTGCTGTAAATGTTACACCTTTTGCCCATAAGGCCTCCTATTATGGAAAATATATTTCTTCCTCAAAGATATGCATCCATCTAACCATGCATTTTTTCACTTGTTCTGTGTTTGCATCAAATAGAAAGCGTAATTTATAGATATGTCCTATTAAATGTCCTTTTTGCTACATAGTCACCTTTTCAAATTCTATCAGTCCACTTGTTACACCTCTTGTGGAATTAATCTCCTATTTTAGTCTTGAAACTAATTGAAAATATAATAGCCATTGTAATTGTTTGCCTTCGACCTTAAATTTTTGGCTGCTTTTGTTGAACAAAAGAACAAGTTTGTAGCCCTCTTGCTTCAAAAACAGTATTCCCAAGACCCTCTGCATTAACTTTAGTGCCTTTTTCGTGGTGTCTATAAAAATAACTAGAAAATCTGAATCATGGAATACTGTGGATTTGTGGCAAATTCAACCCAAGCGGAAAACAGCCCCTAAAGCTCAACAGCTTTTAAAATTTCCAACACCAAGGAATTTTCCATTTTTAAGGAACTATAGAAAAGAGTCAAAATGGTAAAAAGTCCTTCAAGAACCTCTGGAAATGACTTAAAAGTCAGTCTAACATAGGCTAAAATACAACTATTTGAAATCAGTATATCCCGTGCCTTTTCACAGAGCTTAATGCAGCTAATAAAAAGGCAGCAACACACTTTGAAACAGGTTCATTAAAACCAGCTAACACCAAATGTACAAAATGTGCTAGCTAGCAATTACTAAAAATGCTGGCACAGCCATGGTCAAATCAACCCAAAACAGCTTCAGACAGAAAAGGAGCAGCAACAAGCAGCCCCATCCAAGGGGCTGTGCGCCTGGCCATGGTCCTGCAGCCGGGCCATCACCCCCAAAGACTACCATCTCCCCACTGTGACTAGTTTGCTCTCTTTCTACTTGGGTGCTGGGATAACAGTGGGAAGGATTGTTGGAAACAAGGGCCCCTTCCCACGTCCCAGCTCTGGGAAACATATGTCCTCCAGTCTACACAGCAATAGCTGTTTTAAGGTGGGACTCACTGCCAATCATAAGTCCTATCAGAGTATGGCCTTGCTCACTTTCCTGGACCACAGGCTGGGTGCCACACTGTGGAATGGTGCTCAGAAGAGCCACAGTTGGTGTGTCAAAGAGTCACATTTTGGATCCTGAGCCACTGAGCCCCATCCACACATGCAGAATAATGCATTTCCAATCCACTTTCACAATTGTTTGAAAGTGGATTTTGCTATTCCGCACATCCAGCTGCAAAGTGCACTGAAAGTGGATTGAAAGTGCATTATTCCGCATGTGTGGAAAGGGCCTGTGAGAATTACTGCTCCAAAGATCCTTGCACCCTCCACAACAGTAACTACTGAAGGGAGGGTAGATTTATTAAGGTTCATGTGAGCCACAGGTTATGGAAGACTGAAGGTGAGAACTATTATTATTATTATTATTATTATTATTATTATTATTATTATTATTATTATTATTATTATTATTACTGTTGTTGTTGTTGTTGTAGATTTCATAGCTGCCAGATCTTTAGCTGGTTGTTGGCCTTCATTACAATTCGAGCCTCACCCAGAGGCCTAGGAAGTTGTAATGTATCAGAGTAGTATTCGTGCGGATCCCAGCAGGGCTGCCTTCTGAATTTGACAGATGTTAATTTTGTCAATTCAAAGATGTTTCAAGTGCTGCCCTAGTGTTTTTGGGGTGGCGCCTAGCGTGCCAATTACCACTGGGACGACCTCAGCTGGTTTGTGCCATAGACGCTGAAGCTCGATTTTCAAATCGCAGTATCTAGTGACCTTCTCGTGTTCTTTTTCAATGACCCTGCTGTCACCGGGGACTGCTATGTCGATGATGTTCACTTTCTTGTCCTCGATCACGGTGATGTCTGGTGTATTGTGTTTCAACACTTTGTCCGTTTGGATTCGAAAGTCCCATTTGATCTTGACCTTCTCATTTTCCATTACTTTCTCTGGACAATGTTCCCACCAGTTCTTAGCTGTTCTTATGTTGTAATTCTTGCATAAATTCCAGTGGATCATCTTGGCCACTGAGTTGTGTCTCTGTTTGTACTCAGTCTGGGCAATCTTTTTGCATCATCATCATCATCATCATCATCATCATCATCATCATCATCATCATCATCATCATCATCATCATCATCATTATTATTATTATTATTATTTACATTTGATAGACCACCCAATCCCCAAGGATTGTGCCTTGAATTGTGCCCAGAAGGCTATTGGGTAACCAGCTGTTTGAAAATCAGCATGATGTAGTTATGCCCTGACTGACCTGGATGTCTTGGGCCCAATTTTGGAAGCTGAGCAGGGTCCGCTCTGATTGGTATTTAGATGGGAAGCTACCAAGCAAGTCCAGGGTGACTACGCAACGGCAGGCAATGGCAAACTACCTCTGAACATCTCTTGCCTAGAAAACCCTGTGGGGTTGCCATAAATTGGCTATGACTGGACAACACTTTCCACCACCAGTGTATTCTTAGCCAATAAGTAAACCGGAGACTGCACTCTGCCCTAGTTGCAGGTTTCCAAGACAGCCCACGTGTAAAGTGTACCGTAGTAATGCAGCCTAGAGGCTGTAACTCAGAATGGTAACATCATCCGAGCCTAAAAAGGGAGATAATCTTTATATTTACTCACTTTATTTTAAGTATATCCCACCTTTCACCCCAATGGGGACCCAAAGCAGCTTATGTGGTTCTCCTCTCCACCATTTTAGCCTCACAATAATCCTATGAGGCAGTTTAGACTGAGAGCAAGTGACTGGCCCAACGTCACTCAGCGAGCTTCAACAATAAAGTAGGGATTTGAAACTGGGTCACACAGATCCCAGCCCGGCACTCTACCCACTGCATCACACAAACTCTCTGTAAACGTAACAGAGGATGCGTCTGGTAACAACAGCAACCTGCTTCTCTAGTAGCAAGGGTATGGTTGCCAGCCCAGCACTGGCACCCGGCAGGAGACTGTGAGGGAAGCAGAATTACCCTGACTGGTGAGATAACATTTCTGGCATGAACCGGGGCTGAATTCACTCTGTTCATGCAGCACTTTATTATTCACCAACAGCTCTAAGGCAGAGGTGTCCAACTCTGGCCTTCCAGATGTTCATGGACTATACTTCCCACCTGCACATGCCATGAACATCTGGAGGAAGGGGTTGGACGCCCCTGCTCTAAAGTGAAAACATAGAGCTCTGGGTGACGCTGGCAGGGGCTGAAGGGAACTGTAGTCCATGAACATCTGGAGGACCAGGGCTGGACACCCCTGCTCTAAAGTGAAAACATAGAGCTCTGGGTGACGCTGGCAGGGGCTGAAGGGAATTGTAGTCCACGGAGGACTGGGGCTGGACACCCCTGCTCTAAAGTGCAAACATAGAGCTCTGGGTGACGCTGGCAGGGGCTGAAGGGAATTGTAGTCCATGGAGGACTGGAGCTGGACACCCCTGCTCTAAAGTGCAAACATAGAGCTCTGGGTGACGCTGTCAGGGGCTGAAGGGAATTGTAGTCCACAAACATCTGGAGGACCGGGGCTGGACACCCCTGCTCTAAAGTGAAAACATAGAGCTCTGGGTGACGCTGGCAGGGGCTGAAGGGAACTGTAGTCCATGAACATCTGGAGGAACGGGGTTGGACACCCCTGCTCTAAAGGGCAATCACAGGGCTTGGGGTGAATCATAAAGTGGTTTGCCTACATGATGATGTCACTTCCAGTTCATACCAGAAGTGGCATGAGTGCAACACAACATCCTTACCTCACTGCCCTGTCAACCAGCAGGAGGAAACATGTGGTCCAAGGCGGAAGGTCTCCTACTGGACTCCCTAAGCAATGCTGGATCTTTTTACTGGATCTGCCAATGACAGATACACCCTGTCCCAAACAAGCCGATTAATTCCACCCAGAACACTGGCTTTCCCCAATGGCATCACCCCTGTCTTACATAGATCTTATTTTCATTGGCTCTCCCTTACCCACTGCATCTGGGCATCATGATCAAGATCACAGATCTGGAGTTCGTGTTGAAGAAACAAGGGACTGGGCATCATCAATATATTAACAACACCTCCTCCCAATGCTACAGATATTCTTACTTCACTGAGCAACCTGAGAAATGCAGAAGGCACGGGTGACAACCAGACCCAAAGGAATCCCAAATCCAGTTCCAATAAACACTGAAACTCCCCAGTGAACAAGTATGACTAGACAAAAAAGAATAAACTCCCTCCGCTGTCCTTCTAACCCCCAACTTCTCTCCAAGCACTCAAATAAGAGGGCGTAATCCAGTGGTTCTCAAGCTTCCTAATGCCGCGACCCTTTAATACAGTTCCTCATGTTGTGGTGACCCCCAACCTGAACATTTATCCATTTTACAGATGGAGAACACTGATGCAGAGAGTCTTAGGCGACCCCTGTGAAAGGGTCGTTCGACCCCCAAAGGGGTCCCGACCCCCAGGTTGAGAACCACTGGCGTAATCAAAAGCCACTGAAGGATTGGGAAGGACAAACAAGGAAATTCTTATCTATCTGTAAAAGGCAAGTGCCCAGCAGAGCTATCAGTGTGGTCTCAGCTGGGACATTTTCAGGTTTAGGATGGCCCTCGGCACAGAGTGCCTAGGGGCCCTTCTCCTCTCTTACCACATCCAGGACCCCCACTCAGCACCCCTGGCTCAAGCATTCCTTCCAGTTTACCCACATGTGCACCTGCCTGGATGTCCTTCCAACCTTCCTTGACGTGAGCCCCAGGTCACAGTCCCAAAACCAGGTCCGAAGACAGGCTGAAGGGAAGAAGCATCATCCAAGTATAACTAGAATTGCTCCGCTACTCCCTGTTTGAATGCTTTATACAAAAATGGAAAGTTGGGAAATTTTCTATATGCCTGTTATATGTAGACGACAGATGAGAAAAGGTGCAAATGAAGTCCAAAAGTATAACACTTTAAATTAGGCCTGGAAATAAACTGGCAGCCACTGACAACAGAACAGTATTGGGGTTATATGCTCCCTTAAGCTCCACTTAAAATTCTGGAAACTGCATTTTAGACTAAAAGCCATTTTTATGCATTGAACAACTCCCATCTGGAACATGTCACAGTAGTAAAATCTAAGACATGCGTAACAGCGGCCAGTCTGTCAAACATTTCCATGTTTGAGTTGACATCTTCCCCCCTCCAAGGCATTAAATCTGGTGTGCAAAAATATAACCCTAGTGTCCAGGGATAATTTCCACACTGCGGGTTTGCCTCCTGAACAAGGTTTGGACCACAAACCAAGGTGAGGGACCTGCTTTTATTGACCAGCAAAATTTAACCAAAATGAAATTAGCAAAAGATGGTTAAGCCTCCCCAGATACATCAATAGGGCAGAGCAAAGAAGCTGCTGCCCAAACCAGAAGCACCAGAGAAGTTTGGTGCAAGTTGTCCTTTCCCCCTGTCAAAATGCCACTATAGGAGATTTCAAACCGTTTCCCTGTAGGATAGCAACACCATTTGGCCATGATCTAAAGCAGACTTCAAAAACAACAATCAATACCAGGCACATCATCAACCACTTTATGTTTTGCATGCAGAGTCAGACACATCTTGGCAGAAAAAGTCAATTTCAGTCCTCTTTCTCTCTTCCCTGGGAAGCCAGAAGCTCCTGTTAAGCCAAATCCTGCTCTAACATGATTTCCTCCATTGCCCTGAGCGTATTCTGAACTTTGGCACCTCAGAGTGTACTATTGGCACTGAAGAGTGTACTATTCACTGGCTAGATGAAATTAAGGTACTTCCAGGTTCCCAGATGATTCAGGCGCAAACTGCTTCTGACCAGCAAGGATACTGCTGGGGTTCTCACTGGCCAGCCGCTGCCTGCCAGCTGAGCCTCCGTTTTCCCAGCTTTCAACCCAGCTCAAAAACCCTCCCTGCTAATATGCAAACCAGCTAGCTGCTCTCCAACAGACCTCATTTCCTCTCTTCTGCTAGACAGGAACCTACCCCCTCTAAATGCATTTTTCCTGCTGTGAAATCATATCCGATGTGGTGACCAGCGGTAGCATGCAGAGGTGGTTTGCAATCACTTGCCTTCACATCACAGTCTAGTATTACTTAGAGGTCTTCCACCCAAATATTTACCAGGGTTGACCCTGTTTAATTCTGAGATCCCCTCCTACATCTAACCGTGAGAACACCAGGTTGACCACACCACATGCAGAAAACAAAAGTGGCCAAAGGGAAGGTAAAGCAGCCAGCCCGTCACCCTGGAAGAGGGCAGGGACCAAAATAAGCTTGAAACCAGGACACAGTTTCATCTTCAGTGACCGGCAGGCAGCATAATGTCTTCCTAAGACTCTTGAAATGCAGATCCCAAAAGGAAGGTACCAGACTTTGGACACCATCATGAAAGAAGCCAGAATACTGTAGTGGTTAAGAGTAGGTGGATTCTAATCTACAGAACTGGGTTTGATTCCCCACTCCAGGTTTGATCAGCAGACTGCTATCTGGTGAACGAGATGTGTATCCGCACTCCTACACTCCTGCCGGGTGACCTTAGGCTAGTCACAGTTCTCTCAAGAACTCTCTCAGCCTCACCTACCTCACAAGGTGTCTGTTGTGGGGAGAGGAAGGGAAAGGAGCTTGGAAGCCACCTTGAGTCTCCTTACAGGAGAGAAAGGTGGGGTATAAATCCAAACTCTTCCTCAGTCAGGCAATCTACTGCCAAATACCAGCACAAAACAGGGGACGCTTCTTTGCACTGTGATTATGGGCTATCACCAGGGATTCCAGCTGGCCACAGTCCATGGGGGACTAGCAAGGCTCTTTTTATGTTTGCAACCTGGAGTGAGTGAATGGCGGGAACGGAAACAAGAACATAACGTAGTTATATTTATCACCCAGAGGTGCTAGGATCCAAAACATGCTCATTCACATAGATTATAGCAGGATAAGAATTTTGGCTCAGATGCCCCAAAAATTCAACACGAGGAGGTTGGCATGCCAGGGAACAAGGGCGGCGGCGGGAAAAGAGATGAAGGTTGTAGACACTGGGAAGAAAGGGAGCAAGCCTCAATCTGCCCTAACTGGTGGATCCAGAAAACAAGAAACTATTTCCCACATTCCTGGTTCCATCAACGCTGCCAGCATCCATCGCACGGGATCTCCTCAATTGCTTGAGTGGAGAACTGATCCCATGTGCAGAACACACTGTTATGTCTGACTGATGTATTGAGCCAGGAAAAGATGGAAGGGGAGACTACCCCTGCCTTAGGCCCCATTTGCTACTTTAAACCCCCGTCCATGATAGGAATTGGACTAAAAAGGCCCCCAAAGCACAAGGGGCTGCACAGGCAACCACACCACACTCTACCCATGCCCAGAGAAGCAAATACCCCAGCGCATGGAACAGTGAAAACGTTCCAGGAAAACAAACCTGGCAAGAGGCGGAATTCCGCACCAAGCAGCTCAAGAGAGATGCTCTGGCCCTGGTCCCTGTTGCTTGGGAGGCTCGCCCATGAAACTGGTGGGGAAACAGAAGAAGGGTTTCCCCGCTAAGCCTCATCTACCTCACTGGGTTGTTGTGAAGTTTACATGGGGGGGGGAGGGAGGCCGAGCTCCTTGGAAGGAAAGCGGGAGAAGCATGAGTCAGAAAGAGACCGAGAGATGCCAGCGATCTCGGAGGAGCGACGGAGAACAAAGGGGTTGGTTGGCAGTCCTCCCCTCCCCCAGGCAGGCGCCCAACATCTGCTCGCCAAGGCAGATGTTCCTGGCGTTCCAGTGGAGCCGCTTGGATCGGACTTGAACTTCTGCTGCGGACCCCCTCCCAGGACCCCCCCTCCCCCCGTTGTCTGTGCCCGGCTCCTTCGGGGAGGGGTCTGCTGGGGGGGGGGGGGATCCCAGCCCCGCAAGGGCGGCCTTCGGCAGCCAAGCCTCGGGGTCCGACCCAGCGCGTCTCCTCGCTCCCCCTGCCTGCCCCGCAGTGGAAGGCTGCGCCCCCCGCGCGCACGTCTGAACGCGCCCCTGCCCAGGCCCGGCGCTGTGTCAGCAGCCGCGCTCGGCCTAAAGCGCCCCAGGCAGCCGCGCGCAGGAGCCCCAGCAGGGCGCGCGAAGTAGAGGCGACCCCCCCGCGCCCCCCGCCCCGGCGGTACCTTCTCCGGCTCCTGCGGGAGACTGCGGCGCACAGCATGCTGCGCGCTCCGGCTGCCCGGGCGGCCACCCTCAGCGGGGCTGCCGCTCCTCCTGCGCCGCCGCTGCCACCGCCTGCCTGCCAGGCTGGGCATCCCGGCTCGGCCGCCCCCCGCGCTCCATCCTCCGGCACTCCCACCCCGGCGGCGGGGGAGAGGGAGAGAGGGGGCGGCGGGGAGGAGGAGGAGGAGGCGGCGGGATGGATGGGGAGGGGAGCCTGGGAAGTGTAGTTTGGCGGCGCGCAAAGGCGCGGGACTTGGCGCAAGGCTTCGCGGGGCTTGTAGTCAGCTGTCGCGGGGAGGGGGCGAGCCGGAAAGATGGGCGACCAGTCCCCCGGGCATGGGTGCGTCGCCGCCGCTGCCGAAGGAGGGCCCGGGGGCGAGGAAGGGGCCCTGCTGCCTGCGGGTCCCTCTCTGGAGGCCGGCCGTGGAGAGGCGCGGGGATGCGCCCTCGGCAGAGTCTGCTCCGGGGATCCGGCCTCAGCGCCCGGTTGCTTAAGGGAGACAAGCCGTGCGTGCGTGGCGGCTCCTAGGCGGCGGCGCGGGATCCAAACCCGGCCATCCCCTGGCCCGAGGCTGCCGCAGTCGGATGCGCCACGCAGGCCTTGGTAGGGGGGAGGGGGGGGCAGTGCTGGATTTCAGCTCCAAACACAAACCTCTGCAGCCATTGAGCTATATGGAAAGTCCAAGCCGGGGTGGGGAGGAGGAGGAGGAGGAGGAGGAGGGGGGGGGGCGAAGGCGCGCCCATCCCCTTGGGAAGCCCTCGAGCAAGCTGAGGCCAGCCCTGCAGTGCAGACTGTGCTTGGCTCAGATCCCAGAATGATAACTGCGGGGGGACCCCTCGTGATGCCTGTTCAGTCACGCCTGCCCTGCAGGGCTCCTTTGGTTGAGCAGGTTTCCCCATAAATTGAAGGGCTCTGCAAACCTGCCCTTCCTTTTGAGGTCCACCTTGGCTGTGACCCTTTAGCTCAGGGGTAGGGAACCTGCGGCTCTCCAGATGTTCAGGAACTACAATTCCCATCAGCCCCTAGCAGCATGGCCAATGCTGCTAGGGGCTGATGGGAATTGTAGTTCCTGAACATCTGGAGAGCCGCAGGTTCCCTACCCTGCTTTAGCTTAATAGGGTGCAAACATGCTGGGGGGGGGGGGGGAATGCCCTGGCCCTTGAATAGGATGTGTGGAAATGAGCAATTGAAGCTTTTCCTGCCATGCAAGTCGATAACATATCCTAGTACAGAACATCCATTCATCCTCTATTAAAGAGACATGACATTTTTACCTCCAGGCAGTTGGCAACCCAACTTCCCTACCCTTTAAATTTTTTTAAAATTAAAATAATTTGGGCCAGACTGTTCCCTGCTCTTTTTGAATGTGTTCTGCTGTGTGGAAAGGAAACATTTATTGGGAAGCCTGAGATGATGAATCCTGGATTGTGGAGGTAGGAGAAACTTAACGCAGACACACCAGAGTTTCAGGCACATACAGTGAATACACAGAAGCAGGGCAGGCACCAGGAAGCTGCAAAAATATTCACCGCAGCGGCGGCCAAGAAAAGGGTGCCGAAAATTACAGTTGTCTCATCATCTTGCTGTATTGAGGAAACCTGGACAATAATCTCCTTTCAGAGCTGCTGTTGATTATGCTGGAGGAACATATGGAGCCTGCTGGACGGAAAAGGACTCTACTGAGGACTGGTTGTATTTATAACACTGCTTTGTGCTTTGCCATGTCAGCATTGTGGGCTTCATTGCCCTATTTTGGCCACCTTGGCATCCTGTTAGCCCCCTTGAGAAGGGTGGGGCGGCAGTAGTTAGTGACTAAATCTCCAACTGTGCATAGTTGAGCAGATTATTCATGTAAGGGACTTGTTACTGGCAGTGATCAAAAGCAAAAGAATGGTGTAGGAAGAATGCACTTTTGTTCTATAACATTTGAAAGAGCGCTGGGTACATTGTCGGTGGGCAGAAAAGGAAAATGTAAATACAGCTCTTGACAGGCTATTTAAAGGAAACAGTAGTCGTCATCTTTTCTTTATTATCTTTTTCTCCTTTTACATTTTTTGTTTTATTTATGCTTATATTTATAGCCCACCCTCCCCCTGAACCGCAGGGCTCAGGGCGGATGCCAACAATTTCAGATTCACTGCGTGAATACATGAATTGAAACTAAATTAAAATCTGTATTGTCGAAGGCTTTCACAGGCGGAATCATTACTAGTAGGTTTTCCGGGTTGTATCTGAAGCCTCTGTGGCTTCAAATCCTCTGAAGATGTCAGCTACAGATGCAGGTGAAACGTCAGGAGAAAATGCTACTGGAACACGGCCATACGACCCAAAAAACCCACAACATCCTAAATTAAAATCATGTATCAGAAGCACAGATTGAGAGTCTTGACATGCTTATGTTGGAGCCATGGTTGTTGCAGAGGGCCAAGGCTGCCCCAGGCACTGCAGACAGGCCCACCAATGAGAGTGGGGCCAGCTCCTCATCCCAGAAGTCCTACCACAGCTCCTGGGGAAGAACAGCATTCCCAGACCTGCCTGCTCTTGCAGCAGAAGGAAGAGGTTGGAGCCAAATAGTAGGTTCAAGGCTGCTGTAGCTGGACAGGAACTGTCTCAGGGCTGGAGGAAGCAATGTAAATTACAATCCTGTATATCCAATGGCATGGAAACATATTTAATTCCACACAAATATTTGTGACACTACAAAAAGTGTGTACTGCCACCCAACAGAATAGACCAGATTGGTGTAGTGTTTAGAGTTGTTGGACTAGGATCTGGGAGACCTGGGTTCAAATCTCCGTTCTGCCATGGATGTTTGCTGGATGGCCTTAAGCCCATCAGACACTCAGCCCAACTTAGCTCACAGGGCTGTCGTGAAAATAAAATGAAGGTGAGGGGAACAATATAAACTATTCACCGGGGAGAAAGATAGGGTATAAATGAAGCAGAAGAATAAGAGTTTGGATTTATACCCTACCTTTCTGTCCTGTAAGGAGACTCAGGGTGGCTTACAAGCTCCTTTCCCTTCCTCTCCCCACAACAGACATCTTGTGAGGTAAGTGGGGCTGAGAGAACTCCAAAGAACTGTGAGTAGCCCCAGGTCAGGAATGTAGGAGCGCGGAAACACATCTGGTTCACCAGATAAGCCTCTGCCACTCAGGTGGAGAAGTGGGTAATCAAACCCAGTTCTCCAGATTAGAATCCACCTGCTCTTAACCACTACTACACCATCCCTTCAAGAACAATTTCTTTGCACTGAAATTTGTCAGGGTGGTAAAATGAGAAGAAAATTCCTCCTACTTAGAATTAAGGGCATGGGTGCAACATACCTTGTAAGAAAAGAAAATCCTTCCGCTTGCTTTTTGTCTGGCATCTTTAATTGTCTGGTGTTGCTGAAGTATACAGCAACACCCTTCTCATAAAGCCACAAATTGCTGATGGTATGAAATTTTTTAAAAGTGTCAACTCATATTTTTCTGTGTTCTCTGGATCAGAGCAGCATCAGCCTTCCTTTCCTTATTTTTTTTCCCATCCATTGTTTTAAAGTGTAACGTATTTGGAGAAAACAGACCTCCTCTCCCTGACTCTCCTACTCACATGTTGGCGGGACCAATCTGTGGGTCTGAAAGTCTGTGAAACGCAAGGGCCATCTCCAAGTAATGACTCAAGAACAGGCCTGGAGGAGCTGTCAGCTTAATCCAGACATGTTTGCTGTCTGTCTTCCTTCAGGCAGAAAGAAAAAATGGTCTCCTATCTTGTCAGGTCCAGTCCCATTGTCTGTGCAGAGTGTGTGGGTGGATTCAGTGCATGCAAATAGGCAAGTCTTTAGTAATAGGCGTCTTTCTGGCTAGAGATAGATTCCATGCAGTGATGGGATTCAGCAGGTTCGCACCACTTCAGCAGAACCAGTTGTGAAAATGGTGCTTGTAAACAACCAGTTGTTAAATTATTTGAATCCCACCACTGATTCCATGGAACTGTCGTTTGCTGGCAGAGGTTTGAACGAGAAACTGCATTGATATTTCAGGCCTGTCTTCTTCAGATAGTGAACCCTATTTCTTGCTTCCTTCAGGTTGTTGTTTCTTCTTGTATTGTTAGCATTTTGCTGTGATTGTGGCTTGGCGGAGCAGAATCAGCTGCACCTGCTCTCTGCAAGCTTGAGGAAAGGTGGGATGTAAATATTTTCATTACTAAATAAACCATCTGGTGTCAGGCCTACAAGTGAATGAGGGAAACCTCCTAACACAATTGTACTCTATTCCATCTCTTCTAACCTTATAAAGTTCCAAACAGAATAACATCAGCAACAGCCCTGATGCGTGTGAATATGTCTTCAGCTACCCATTTCAGGGTAAGGAGCATCCACAGTATAGAGGCAGTGATTCCCGCCCCCAAACCACACAAGAAAATAGAATGTCTGTGTTGTCTAGCCTGCCTTTGGAGATTTTCTTCCCAAACTGTGCAGTCTGTGCCCCACCTGCAGGGGTGATGTAGATAGCAAACATAGAGCTTTTTTTTCACCTTTGGAAGGCCTTCCCCTGTGAGGCTTGCACCTATCTTACTCAGTGGCGTACCTGGGGACTAATGCGGTACATTGCAGGAAGGGCTTCGACACCCCAGGTGCCTGCCACTTCAAGCAGGTCACCCAAATTCTTTTCCCCCTGTGCCTTCTTCGCCTGCTAGCCTCTCGCCTGCCTGCTGAGTTCCCATCTGGCTCACTCGCTGCTCGCTCAACCTGCTCGACAGGCCTGCCTGCTGCTCATCCCACCCACTCACCCCGCCCGCTGCTAGCTGCCCACCACCCACCCAGAAGGACGGTGCAATGCGGGGGAGGGGGTCTAACTTTAGAACTTGCTCCAGGTGCAATTTTCTGAAGGTCTGATTTTTTCTGCCACTGATCTTACTGTCCTAGGAGCCTGGCCAAACCTTTTCTCTCACACATATAAAGCAGTTTTGTGGTTTCCTTCTAGCCTGGGAACTGTTTCATGGATATCATTTTAGGTTGCTGAATATTGTTTTGTGCTATTTTAATGACCCTTGGTTTTTTTTTTTAATAGCTGTGCTTCAGTGGTTTTTAATGTTGTAGCTGTAAGCCTCCTTGAGCAGGTCTCTGAAGAGGTGACGTATACATTTTCTAAACAAATCAATAGAACTACTTAACTTCACATGTTTCCTTTAGTGCCATTTATATAATAAAGCCATTTACTGGGAAAAAGCACAAATGTACAAAGCCATCAGTCCTTGTTGGGTTTCTGTTTCTGGCCTTGCAAGCACTATTGGAGTATCTGCACAGGGTAACATGGGAAGGTCATTGTTGTGGGCTGCTCTTGAAATCATCAGGAAATTTCAATCAGTTCAAAGCTCTCTGGCATTAGTAAGGTATTAACAATTCAACAGTCATGAGATTCTTATATCTCTACCCAGGGCTCCAGATATGTTTCCAGGTTCAGTTCTAACTTTGACATCCAGCTCAGAATAAATTCTAGTTATTTGCTTTCCCATATGTTCCTCTTTAGATATTAGTTCAGTAGATGATGGTCAGCTCCCAGTTTTCTTACTGTCTGACGCGCAAGGGCTACACAGTTGTGGCACTGACGCTACCTGTGGAACTCCCAGCTTGTGGGAGCCAATTCTCCCAGCCAATTCTCTAGGCAACATTGTGAGCATCGCCATCTGGTGGCTGCTAGTGGCACTGATCCTGATGGTTTGCTTCTTCTGTGCCCGTTTAGAATTGCAGCTTAGCTGTTCGGATTTTGTTCCATGAGTCTTTTTTTTAGTTTTCCAACAGAATGCAATCATTCCTCTGGCTGCTGTTAATAGGTACCAACATCGTTGAGCTTCTTAGGAGGATTTCCTGGCAAAACGCCAAGTAACATTGTTTTAGCAATAAAGGAAAATGTTTGTTTAATTATTTTGAGGCTGTTGACACTTTTCCAAGTTAATAACATCCCATTAAACCTTTGCGAAAGGAACAAGCCATTCCCCCCTCGGGGAGGTTGGCAGCCTTAACGTAACTCACGATTGCTTCCTCTTTAAGACGAAGCACACTGCCTTCCCGCAAGAAGCGCGGGGTCTTTCGGGAAGCCGAGTTCTGCTCTGCGGCACCCTCTCGTTCCCTCTTCTACGGATCAATGTGCTTCACTGCAATTCCCAGAATGCAGCATTCGAAAGAGTTCTCAGTTAAAGGGCCGGCCGCGCAGGAGGGGGTTGTCGTGGCATATGCAAGAGGTAACCAATGGTAGTGGGCTCTTCATAAACTGATCTTATACAGGGTTACTCAGAAGTAAGTCCCGCTGCGTTGCAGAACTGATTCTCGAGTCTGTAAATGTGCATGCTTGCGCACATTGCTGGTGGGGCTCAGCCTGAAGTCTGGCTAGCAAAACGGGCGGTGCAGTTTGGAGGGGCTGTTGTTCAGAGTCTGGGTTCGGACCCATTGCTACATTTTCAGCAATGCCGCAGCAGCGGCAACGTCTGGTGGTAGCTGGAAGCCGACACATTTTCTTTAAAATGTAGTGGAGCCCTCTGCACTGTGGGGGATTAAGTTGTTGTTATTCCCGCCCATATATGTTTTTCTGGGTTACAGCCCCTGACAAAGCAGATTCCAGTACGCAGCAAGAGCTGCATGAATGGAAACGTGTTAAGTCTCAATCCACTTTCAATCCACTTTCACAATTGTTTGAAAGCGGATTTTGCTATTTCGCACAGTAAAATCCACCTGCAAAGTGCATGGAAAGTGGATTGAAAGTTCATTATTCTGCATGTGTGAAAGTGCCCAAAGTAGTTCTGCAGGTTAGTCTGGGGAAGCCATTCGAATGGCACCTGCAGGTCTCATAAAATGCATTCTAGCATAAGCTTTCTTGAGTTAAAGCCCCCTTCATCAAATGTTTGTGGATTCTGTGTTCTAATCTTGCCTTCCTCTCCATAATTGATTGGGTGACAGTACGATTCACACTTCATCTGGAAAAGTGAGCGCTAATTCATGAAAGTTTATGCGAGGATGAATTCTCCCAGTCCTTAAGGTGTCACTCAACTCCTGTTTTACTGAAATGCTGCCCTAAGTGGAACCCTGCTGGATCAGGCAAGGGTTGCCAGCAGAGAAAACACCCTGCTCCTTTAACAAAGACTTAATATATATGTAAATAGGCGGCAGAAGCTTTTCATTGCCTGGAGGTAAATAATATCCCCAGGTAAATAACATTCCATAGAGCCTCAGTTAAAGGGACAGGACACTTTTTCTCCAGTAGTTTGGCAGCTGTTTGTGATCTGTCTAATCCAGCATTGTGTTTCACACAGTGGTCAACCACTTGTCCTGGAAAGCCAACAAATCAAGGCATGGAGGCCGAGGCCCTACCCTGAAATTGCCTTCTATCCACTCGTAATCAGAGGTAGACAGCCTCTCTAGAAGTTCAGTTTTGTCATCATGGCTAATAGCTATTCATGGACATCTCCTCCACCACATGTGCCCATTAGACAGAGAGGCTTAGTGCATCATTAACCCCCCCACATCTGTCTGCCAGTATATATGGACACTGAAGTTCCATGGGGGATAAAGATGCCCAGAGATACTGTAATGAAGCAAGTGACATCTAACCGATGTTAGGGAGCCCTAAGCATCATTGTTACCCAGGAAGTACAGTCTCACCCCTCAGCCCTGACTGGTGCTGCAAAGGAGACAACAGGACACTTGCAGGCCATATGAGTTAGGTTTAGAGTTACCAACCTCCATATGGGGTCTGGAGTTCTCCCTTACTACAACTGATCTCCAGACAGCAGGGATCCGTTTCTTAAGAGGAAATGGCAGCTTCAGAGAGCTGATTCTTTGGCATCTCATCCCCAGCGGGCTTCCTTTCCTCAACCTCCAACTGACTTCCTCATTGGCTTGTCGTTGAACACTGAAGCTATGCTAGAAAACCCTGCAAACAGTTGTTCTAGAAAGCCTATCAAACTTTTAAAAGCCTTGTGTAAGAATTGGGATGGTAAAAGACTGTTGGAGACCATCCAAGAAGCTACAGTGGGCTTGGCCAATGGAGAGGATCTATGTGGGCAAACCTTATTGGTGGTGGTCTAGCCCAAAAAAATGCTCTTGTGTTATTTATCTTTATTTTATGTATTGATTTCGAATCCTCTGAATAGTGTTACATTTAGTTTGGTGACCAAAAGTGTGCTTGAAGTGTTGAAATAACATTCTTGCTTAACTTCATGATCAACAATTTGGGAAAATTCAGAGAGATTCTCTTTTTACCATCTTCTGTACCTACAGCTAAATAGCATACTTTTGTGGTAGAACATAGGCTGCTAACACTCAAAGCTCATGTACAAAATTGTGGCAGGTGTTTATTTTTGTGAAGGAAAAAACAGATCTTGTAATGGAAAGGAACTTCCACAGGTATGATAGTGTTGTACACCATGATTTTTTAAAAAATCAAGACCCTCAGTAATTTGGCCTTTGGGGAACAGTAGTGACATTAACTGGGTTGATATCCAGGTTGTGCTGAGAGGGAAACACTGTGATTTAAGTCCTCCCACAATCTTTTATAGGTATTGCAGTCTAAGGATGCTGAAAAAGCCAGAACAGCAGCAGCCTCTTTAAAACTTGCCTTCCAGCAGCATACATCTGCTGGTATTTACAAAAGCTTCACTTCACTGCTGATCAAACAAGGACTAAAATCTGTAGTCCTGAAACCCAGATTGTGAACATTTCCTGAAATGAAAGCTCAGACATTGTTTACGTGCCTTGTAATAGCTTGGCTGTGATAAATCATGTTTAATGACGGTATTGAAATGCACTCCCTTTACTCAGTATCCACAAAAGCAGTAATTGGAGTCTGGACCACCTCTGTGGTTTTCTAATTGTTTTTAACCTGTGTAAGCTGCCTGGAGACTCAGGTATGAGGCAGGGTATATTTTTAAAAATACATAAATATAAATAAATGAATGGCCATGAGGAAACCTCTTGATGGTGCCATGGAGGGTCCTGTTAGGATCACTCCTCTAGACAAGATTACCAAGCAGGATCCATGACAAGATTTTGAACCTAGATCTCTTGATCCAATTCCCATACTGTGTCTAGCATTGGCATGTTGACCCTTGATGGATCCAGGAATCCCATTTACTTGTTCCCTACTCAGTCTATCCACTATTTTGTAACTTCTGTATACTCTTATCATTCATATCAATGATAACATGACTATGATGGAAAAGTTCCCTGGAGTATTATACAGTGTATTTATTTAGGAGATTTTTATGCCTCCTCTCCAGACATCATTACAAAAGAAGCCATTACAATTATATTAACTGATTTAGAATGGACAACAGTTTCACCAGCGCTTCAATTGGCTGCTGACAGAGGCTGATGGGAATTGTAGTTCCTGAACATCTGGAGGCACGCGAGAGGTTCCCTCACCTTTATTTAGTCAGGAATCGTGTTTTCCAGATAAATTAGAATCCACTTCCCATCAGCCCCTACCAGCATGGCCAATTGGCCATGCTGACAGAGGCTGATGGGAATTGTAGTTCCTGAACATCTGGAGAGCCGCAGGTTCCCTACCCCTGGTTTAAAACAAACTGCTTTTGTTCTTGTTTTGCTTTGATGTGCATAGTATACTGATTCTGTGTTTTCTAACTAGCTTGTGAAGACTCTCTTTGTATTTTATTTGTATTTCTGAGTGGGGAAACCTTTGATGGACTCTCTTCTGACATCCTTAACAGTCCCCCAAGGCAGAGACTGGTTTTGTGTGGATGGCCGGAGAAGCGATGGAATGGACAGTCATTGTCCTAACATGCCAGTATAAGGACAGTGTCTTTGCCTTCCACAGAGGTAAGGGAAGAATCCAACCCCCCCCCCCTTCCACTTGGGAATCAGAACCACCAAATTGCATAGAAACTTGGCTCACCCATTTGGGCCGGAATGAAGCTGGAGCAAAGTTGGAGCTTAATTCCATTTTTAAACAACATACATCTTAGCTTGTGCCTCCTTGGAAGCAGGAGTTACGTGTAATAATTTTAGGTCTTAATGGTCTCTGTTTCAGTATTCAATTTCCTTCTCTTTTTTGATAATAATTCACCAAAAGTATTCAGTAGAAGTAATTCTGTAATTAGGTTTCTCCTGATTACAGTTCCAGATCACAGAATATTTTCGTTGTCTGCTGCAGAGAACCGTTTTTAGATCACTGTGTTAAAAGGACTGCGAAGGTGTATCTCTTCACCTAGGGGAGACTCCCATTGGCTGGACCAGAATCTAGTAGACCAGAAGGGGTAGAGGAAATGTGGGTCAGCTGGGTGCCTGGAAAGAACTGGAGCCACTCCCCAGGCATGGGGTGAAACAACTCTTATCTGATGATACCTTTTATTAAGTCAGCTGTCATTCTCACAAAAAGCTCATTGAGAAAGCCTTTTGTTTTTCCTCATTTGACCAGCTAGTGATTGTTTCTCTAAGGTTTCTTAATAGGCCTAACAACAGAGGTGGGTTTTTATTCACTTGCCACTTAGGCTAATAACTTACACAAAGCTTAATTTCCTAACTTGCCACTTAGGTTAATAACTTCCACACAGAACACAGATTCCTCTTGCATGCTACAGCACCTCACTTAATCTCTTTCCTCTACACACACTTCAGTCCAGCTTCTGTCTGACGACCCAACCAGCCAACTCTGCCCCCAAGGGTACAGCTCCTGATTTGCTCTGTGCCAATGTAGTTGCACTCAAATGCTTACCATTTGCTACTTACAGCCTAAAGGGGCTTTCTGAGCCTTGAGATCTCCTGTGAGGTAAATTCCATCACCCTTGTAGCCCCTCTTGAGTCTCTTGGGAGTTCTGGAATCTCACATGTGCTTCCACCCCAGGCCTGCTTCCTCCATGCTGTGATTGGTATTGAGGAAAAGATATGCCATTTGCTTTGTTCACAGAGCTCGAGGTCCGTCGGGATCGGGGCACTCTGGGCCAGCGCCCCATCTTGCTCACTGTTGAAGACCCCAAGGTCCAGGTTGGCAGTGGAGGGGCCACCCTCAATGCTCTCCTTGTGGCAGCTGAGCATCTGAGTGCTCGAGCCGGCTATACGGTAAGAGAGTGGCTGCTGAGCAGCCATAGCTCCTGGATCTTTGGCCTTCCTAGAGCATCTTTACTTCATCTATCTCAATGGGCACCATCACGTGATGTCCATTGAGGGTTTCCTGCTATCCATTTGCTTCAATCCCAAAGCTAGTGTTGCTAATCCCCTGATGGTAACTGGAGTTTTCCTGGGTTTACAACTAATCACAAGATGACACAGATCATTTTCCTCAGAGAAAATGGCTGCTTTGGAGGATGGACTGTATGGCATTACTCTGATGAAGTCCCTCCCACTCCAAACCCCACCCTCTTCAGGCTCCACTCCCAAATCTCCAGGTGTTTCCCATCATGGAGATGGCAGCCCTACTCAAAGCATCTGTTTCCCAGAGCAAATAACCAGTCTTGGGGTTCTTCACCTCATTGGAGTAGGTGTTTCAGTAGACCCCGGGAGGCAACTGGTCCAGAAATAGCCAACTCAGTCACAGACATATTGTGATTGGCTCCACAGTACTGCATGGCAGCCATTTTGTGGTGGTACCCTCGCCTGGTTCTCAAAACTGCAAAAGCACTGATCAACCCAGCAACATTTGGGACCCTTGTTCTAGCTGCTGCCCAATTGGCCAGCAGATCACCCTTATGTAAGCCATCAGAGAGTCGGGGTGTGTGGAGATATAAAACATGTCTCCCTGCAGTAGCTGTAAAACTTGAAAGGGACTTGAAACAGTCATTTTCACAAAATCAAAATGCTTTAGGATTACAAATTCATTTTCACTCTGGAAGAGCTGACACTTGACTTCTACCTGTGTAGAGCCCTTCGTTCATCAAGAGAAGATTTCTTCTGTTTCATATGTCTTTCCCTTGCTCTCCTCAAACATAAATGCTTACCCACCTTGTAGCTTTCTTTTCAGCCCCTTGCTTACCTCACGGAAGTCTTCTCTGCTTCCCTTCCAGGTAGTCACATCTGATGTCTTGCAAAAGGCCCGGATACTCATCCTGCACATGGTGAGATGATAGAGACTAGTCGTCTCTAAGGTTGGGAGAGGTGCGGTGTGACTGAGTGGGTGGGGTCCTCTAGATTGCAGAGTTTTGGAACAGGTCAAAGAGGATGAAGCAGGCTAGGCATTTTAAGTGCAACTGGTAGGAAAAGCTGCAACCTGAGTGTTACCTGAGGGGGAAAAACTTGGATCAGTGCAACCCTATGTGGAGTTTCTCCAGTCTAAATCCATTGAAATGAGTGGGCTTAAACTGGAGGAACTCTCTTTAGGATTGTACTGTCTTTCTCAACTGGGCGGCGGTGGCGGTGGGTGCTCTTCAGCCTGCACTTGCTAGTCTTACTGCTCTATACCCCTTTTCTCCTGCTCAGGGCCGGGACTTCTTGTTTGATGACTGCAGCCGAGCATTCACCTGTCTCCCCATTGAGGATCCTGCTGCCCCCATTGAGGCACTCACCTGCAACCTGGACAGCCTGCTGGCTACCTTGACATACCAGGTCTGTGTGGCAGGTCCCTTGCAGACTTTTTTATTGTGTTGGCCTCAATGGTGCTGCTGCAGCCGGTGAGTCCCACCCTGATGTGTGCTGCTGCTGTAGACTACCTAGCCCAGGGGTCTGCAACCTGCGGCTCTCCAGATGTTCATGGACTACAATTCCCATCAGCCCCTGCCAGCATGGCCAATTGCAGACCCCTGACTAGCCAATGGAGTACAGCCACGCAGGAACTCTTTGGGGTGGCCATACATACTGGACAAAGTTAAGATTGGGTGGAATTGTGGGAAGAGGACTGTTTGCTGTTTATACGATCTTGTCTGAGCATGTGTCTTAGGACTGCCAGTTGTGGTTGGCAACATGATGGGAGAATTTGGAGGCACAATGTTACTTCTGATAGAAAACCAGAAGTGATGTCACCATGCTGGGGCCAACTAGGATTCGCCCAAAACTGTATAGTTAAACCTTAGTTGGAACCCACACACGTCCACATTCTGCTTCCTGACAGAGGGATTAAGAACAGCAAACCTGTTTAGGTCTCCACTCGTCTCACAGACAGAGCCAGGTACCTCCAACTCCCTTTTTGCATCCTGCTTCCTTTCCAGGTGTGCAAGGGATCCCCGCCAGGTGTGTGGGTTTGCAGTACTGATATGCTTCTCTCGATGCCTGCCTCAGCTGGTGAGTGTGTCCAAGTGTTCCCAGGGACTTGGTGGGAGATGGCTGTTGGCCCTTCCGTACTGGGATGAAGAATTGGGGTGCTCTCCTGGGGCATGCAGGGACTCCTCTCTTTACTTCTTATTCATTTGGAGATGCTTGCTTAGTTTTCATTTATATTGAAAGGGCAGTCTGAACAGAGAAATTGATAGCGAATTTATAAACTTTCCCCTCCCAGAGATTGATTGGGTTGGATTTCGGGGTGCTAGAGTCATTGCCGTGCCTGGAAGCATCTCCTATGCCCGGAAGCATGGAGTCTACCTTGCCAATGCTCAGGTATGCAATCAACAGATCTTCTGCAGCCTAATTTTATTTGTATGTATGCAATCAATCAATCAATCAATCAATCAATCAATCAATCAATCAAACAATCAATCACAATCAATCAATCAATCAATCAATCATATTTTTATCCTGCTCTTTCCCTGAGGGGCTCAGGATGGGTTAGAACAAGTTAAAACTCACTAAAACATTAGATAAAACAAAACATTGAAAGTTATAAAACACCTTCCAATATTCCAATAAGGTGATAAATAATGTATAAAAATGGATGGTGACTTATTACATTTAATATCCCGCCCTTTTCCAGCCAAAGCCAGGGTCAAAGCAGCTCACGCATATAGTTTAATAGATTACAATAACATTAACACATAAGCATTAAAACATTAAAATACAATAATCAGTTAATAAAATGCAATAATCAATAAATGTTCCCTGACCTAGCCTCACCGCTAAGAAGTCTATTAATACAATTGGTCTCAGGGGACAGAGATTGGTCGTCTGTGCTTACGAATAGCGGATTCCCTGGTTTAACTTGCAGACTGAGGTCACTGGCCATCTAACTAATGAGCCCAGGACACGGAGCTCATTCCTGCAAATGGCAAAGTTGAGCTGTGGTGCTTAAAGACATAAATCCCAGTTGTTTTGTTGCCAGTCTTATGATCTGCCCTGCTGTGCCGTTTTTGAACACGCAGCTGTCTGCCTTCTGAAAGTATAAAAGCTCGTATTAATTTCCTGCAATCTATGTTAATTTTTCAGTCCTTGCATGTAATAATTAATCGCGATAGCCAATGTCATGACGATTTCTTGGGGTTCAAATTTTACAGGTGCCTAAGGATTTGGGAATGGCATTTGGACAGCAGAACTCTTCCCTGATAGGGCCCCTTCTGCACATGCAGAATAACACACTTTCAATCCACTTTCGGTGCACTTTGCTGCTGGATTTTACTGTGCGGAATAGCAAAATCCACTTGCAAACAATTGTGAAAGTGGATTGAAAGTACATTATTCTGCATGTGCGGAAGGGGCCCTATTCACTCAAATCAATCCTCATCTCTGCTTCTGAAGTGATTTTTCACACAGCGTGGGCAGGAGACAGCAGCTCGAGAAGCACAAATTCCAAAGTATGCTTTATGGATCCACTTAGAAAGCACTTAGAAAGTGACTGGGTGGTTTGGAAGAAGAAGGAATGCCTTTCTCGCCTCCATCACGGGCTTATAATTTAGCAGCAACAATATAAAAGATAAGGGGAAACAAACATCACCTTTAAAACAATATGAAAGCTGAGCACGATTGTCTCACCTGTTCTGTGCTTTACTTTAGTTCTAAAGCTCAGCTATCCCCATTTAAGATCCTTAATACACAATAGTAGTTTTATCAAGTGTAGATGTTGCCAAGGAACAATAGTTTTCTGGGCTGGCAGTAAAGTTGCCAACTGAGCCTTGGGAAGTTTCTGGAGATTTGGGAGTAGAACTCGGGTTTCGGGAGAGGAGGGACCTCAGCGGGTATAATGCCATAAAGTATCTCCCTTCCAAAGCTGCTGTTTTCTCCAAGGGAACTTGGTCTGTGTTGCTAGTAATCAGTTGCAATTCTGGGAGATTTCCAAGCCAGAGGCGTAGCTCCAAGCGGGAGGGGGGCGCGAGATGCACCAGGCGCACACCCCTGTGGGGGCATGGCAAGGGCGTTCCGGGGCAGGATGGGGGGCAGAGGACGCACCAGTGCACTGGGCGCCTTCCCCCCTCTGCCTGAAGTTTGGCAACCCTAGCCGGCAGGCTAACTGTGGCCCTCTTCTCAATAGGGAGTTGTGCAAGATATTCTCTACCAATGCCCTGAAGATCAGATTCAGCAGTGCATGGGATTAGATGGAAAAGTCCCATTGGTAAGTCTGGCTCTTGGGGTAATATAAATCTCTCTCCTGGAATACTGTGAGTTGATCCCACCGGGTACAACCCTGTGGCTAGGCTGAGATGCAGGGTGATCCGTGGGTGACTAGAAAACCGTGGCTGCCCACGTTGAACAGCAAACCTTATTTGCTAGCACAGGACTGCTGTCAGACACATGAGTTGCTTAAGTGGCCTCTATATGACAAGCTTGGAGAAGAAATCCTGGGGCCTATTTTGACTGGAAAAGACAATAAACGGAAACTGAACTATTTACTGTTGGGTAAGGACAAAATAATTTCCAGTGATGTGTTTTAGTAAACAAATACAGGAGAGCAGGTGGACAGGAGAGTCTTCAGTCCTATAGAGGAATGTTAAAATAAGTTTTCCTTTATATTTTAACTTTCTACCTACCTCACAGGAAGTTTGTTGTGAGGGGGGAAGGGAAAGGAGTTTGTAAGCCCCTTTGAGTCTCCTTGAAGGAGAGGAAGGGGGGAGGATATGAATCCAAACTCCTCCTCCTCCTCCTCCTCTTCTTCTTTCTTCTAATCTCTTCGTTTATAAATAATTTGGAATTTGGCTTTTTATGAATTGTTGTTTTACTGGTTGTTCACCGTAAATAAATAAACTGAACTGAGCTGTCAGACACGCATGCCGTGTCTGACAGCTGCTGCAGAAGAGCACAACAAGAGCTCTGTTCCAACCTCTGTTTGGTCTGGCAGGTCTGTGGAGTTGTCTTCTTCTCTGCAGAGACAGCAGAACAGCTTCTGGCTACCCACGTGGTTCCCCCCCTTGATGCCTGCACCTACTTGGGCTTGGACTCTGGAGCACCACCCATTCAGGTGAGGCCCTCCCGGCTGCCATCTTGCTGCAGTTCGTAGGCAAACGCTGCAAATAAAGAATCAAATGGGTTTGCTCAGAGCCCCAAGATCCTGCTTCTGTTTTAGAGGTATGCTTGGAGAACAGCAAAGTACGTGGAGTGATTTCAGGCCCGGGGCAGCTTGTCCTGGCTCAGTTCTTAGTACGTTCTCCTGTCTCTTTTGCCCTGTGTATTCTTCCAGTTTTGATTTCCCTTCCTTGGTCTGTGGTGGCAGTTTGTAGCAATCAAAAAATGTACAAATCCCACCAAAGCAACTGGTTCCAGCCTCCTGCCGGTTGAGTGCGCTGCCTTCATATGGGTCAGCTGATGGCCGTTCTTTTCTCTTTGCTCCAAACTAGCTGTCCCTGTTCTTCGACATCCTGTTGTGCATGGCCCAGGGGGTGGCTGAAGAAGCCTTCGTGAAAGGCCAGAGCCCAGGAATGGGCAGTGGAGATACCCAGAATGCATCAGTGATCAAGAACGCCCGATCCGTGCTGTGGAAGGCACTCCATACAGTCCCGCTCACTATGGGTGAAGATGTGACCTCAAGTGTGCTTTGCATTTCACTAGAGCAGAATCAAAACATTGGATGGATTCTGTGTTGCTGACGTTGATTGGGAATTCTTTTTCAAATGGAGTTCTTGGGTGTCAGGAAAGGATGGGAGTGATAGTACATATTTGGGTTTCATGTACACAGCCACAGAGGTCTGGCACTCAATAGAGAATCTCATCTGCTCGACCCAAGGAGGCAAAACAGCCAGAAAATGGCAGGATGAGCATCTCCAGAAGATGGAGGGTGAAGTCCAGCCTGCGCACTGGAACCCCAAAACTGTGGCAAAGGAGCAGCTACACTTTGTCTTGTGCTAAGGGCTCTCTTGCTTCGAGGGACCAAAACAGAACTAGCATAGTAGAGTGGTTAGGATGTCACACTCAGATTGGCACACCTGGGTTCAAATCCTTACTCTACCGTGGAAGCTGGCATGGGTTAGCTTGGACCAGTGACTCACTCTCCACCTAACCTATCTCGCAGGGCTATTGTGAGGATAAAACGGAGAGGAGCAGACTGATGCAAGCCACTTTGAGTCCCCGTTGGGAAGAGAAGGGCAGTAGAAATGAAGTATAATAAACTAATTCTCCACAGATGTGTTCCTGTGCTTATTAGTTGAGATCTCTGCTTCAGTTGAAAGTCCCATTGTTCTGGTGTTTTGCGGTTCCCAGGCCAGATGTTCCTGGCAAGATTATTTCCTTTCTTGTCTCTTTGCAGCGTACATTCCTGGTGGAAGCTACAGCTACATGAGCATGTCATCCAGTGACCATATCCTCCACTTAACAGCCCACGATGGCATGGCTCACAGCCAGTCCTTCTGCAAAGTGGCCCATTCTGATGTGGCTGTAAGTACCTTCCCAGCATCTTGCTTTGTAAACTTGGGCCAACATCTTGTTTTGTAAACTTGCCCAGCATCTCTGCAGACACACCAAGTGCCTGCAGATTCAGCTGAAGTTCCCTGTAGTTGAGGGCACACCTTGCTCCCAGAGTTGTCATGTCCCCATAGTCTCTTCCTCCTTGTCTCTTGCACACAGGAGCCACAACTCTTGGAAGAGGGCTGCTCGGTTACTAACAGCCTGCTCGAAGGAGCAGTGTCCTTGGGGCCAGGAAGTGCTATTCAGCACTGTTGTTTGAAGGTACGTCCCCGTTCGGTGGAGCTCCTGCAATTCTCTGTTGTTCATTCCAACAGTGTCTGGCTTATAGATACACTTCTGTGTATCTGGCTGATTCAGAGTGCGGGCAAGGACCAAGAATTGGGGCTAAGCCTGTAGATTTGGCAGGAGGAGATTTTGAGATTAACAAAAGCATAGCTTGTGTGCTGGGACAAGCACTGGACACTTTGCTTCTGGTTAAAAGGCCCAGAAGTCCACAATTGCAATCTGTTTTGCTTACCGGAACCTAGCTTAGGTGCAGAAGGATGGGATACTTGGGACAGCAAAGCACAGCAGCATCAGGAGCAGAGCTAGGTAGCAGTCTAGGAGGCTGGATTTAGGTTCTGTCACCTCTGGGCCTTGGTTGGACCCTACCCAGGATGCCGGCAGAAGTCTCTTTCTCCTTTCCCTGTAAGTGTCACAGTCCGAGGAGTCTGAAGTTCCCCTAACCTCTCTTCACCTTCTGCTCAGCTGGAAGCTACATTCTGCAAGACCTTCCCTTCCACCGAGGGTGGTCTCCCTGCAGTCCCATATTGGGAAATCAATGTTGGGAATGCATCAAGGATAGGTGCTATTGCAGTTCACCTACCTGAAGGCCCTTTTGGGAAGTTCTGAATGGGGGGGGGGGCTGCATGGCCAGGCATCCCCAGAGCTGACCATTCCTATCCAAAGGTCACATTCCCTAAAGACATTTTAAGACCATCCCACCACCCCTTTCTAGAAAGACAGATGGATTGACTTTCTAATGTTGCCTCCTAGGAGTGTTTGCAGCCACCTTACTGCTAAGCTGCAAATTCCCCCCAAGGAGTTGTTCCCATTTTTTTCAGGAATTATGAGGGTGCCAAGAGATTGCACATGTGAGCTCCTCACACGAATCTCACGCGAACCAGGTGGCACCAGCAGTTTTTATGATACAGGCCTGAGCTGAGGAGCATGGATCCAACCATCCACCAAGGAGCCTTCCTCCAACTTAAGTGGCTCTTCCCCTGGAGGGTCACTTGGGTTACCAGATCTAGGTTGGGAAATACCTGGAGATTCTAGGAGTGGACCCTGGGGAGGGGGAGGTTTTGGGAAGGGAGGAGCAGCAGTGGCGTAGGAGGTTAAGAGCTCGTGTATCTAATCTGGAGGAACCGGGTTTGATTCCCAGCTCTGCCGCTTGAGCTGTGGAGGCTTATCTGGGGAATTCAGATTAGCCTGTGTACTCCCACACATGCCAGCTGGGTGACCTTGGGCTAGTCACAGCTCCTCGGAGCTCTCTCAGCCCCACCTACCTCACAGGGGGTTTGTTATGAGGGGGGAAGGGCAAGGAGATTGTAAGCCCCTTTGAGTCTCCTGCAGGAGAGAAAGGGGGGATATAAATCCAACCTCCTCTTCTTCTTCTTCTTCTTCTTCTTCTTCTTCTTCTTCTTCTTCTTCTTCTTCTTCTTCTTCTTCTTCTTCTTCTTCTTCTTCTTCTTCTTCTTCTTCTTCTTCTTCTTCTTCTTCTTCTTCTTCTTCTTCTTCTTCTTCTTCTTCTTCTTCTTCTTCTTCTTCTTCTTCTTCTTCTTCTTCTTCTTCTTCTTCTTCTTCTTCTTCTTCTTCTTCTTCTTCTTCTTCTTCTTCTTCTTCTTCTTCTTCTTCTTCTTCTTTCTCTTCTTCTCTCTCTCCTCTCTTCTCTCTTCTTCTCTTCTCTCTCTCTTCTTCTCTTCTCTCTCTCTTCTTCTCTTCTCTCTTCTCTCTTCTCTTCTCTTCTCTTCTCTTCTCTCTTCTCTTCTCTTCTCTCTTCTCTTCTCTCTTCTCTTCTCTTCTCTCTTCTCTTCTCTTCTCTTCTTCTTCTTCTTCTTCTTCTTCTTCTTCTTCTTCTTCTTCTTCAATGGTCCATAGTACCATAGAGTCTGCCTTCCAAAGCGGCCATTTTCTCCAGGTTAACTAATCTCATTTGCCTGGAGATTGTTGCAGTAGTGGGTGATCTCCAGCTACCACCTGGAAGTTGGCAGCATTAAGGGTGAACCCAAAGACTCCCACTCAACTGTGTAGGGCTAGGACTTGAGGCAGATCAGACAACTGGGATGAGAGAAACTACTGAGGAGCCATGTTTGAGCTCATGGGCCCAGTGAGGGCGAGGCTGGTGAAGGTCACTGTGCTGCCGAAACACATGGTGTGTGGCCTTCCTCCAGGGTCCCTTGCAGATCCGCTCTGGTTGTCTCCTCACTGGCCTGGATGTGGCATCCTCTGAGGACCTCAAGAGCCACGTGCTTGAGGATGTGGTTGTTCAGGGACACGCTATCAAACTGAGAAACATTCCTTGCAAAGTGTTCACCTTGAGTGGGCGGCATGACAACTGGCAGGTAAGCA
Source organism: Sphaerodactylus townsendi (assembly GCF_021028975.2). Classification (NCBI taxonomy): domain Eukaryota; kingdom Metazoa; phylum Chordata; class Lepidosauria; order Squamata; family Sphaerodactylidae; genus Sphaerodactylus; species Sphaerodactylus townsendi. The sequence goes on from NC_059438.1 coordinate 27,544,899, forward strand.
CAGCTGCATCCCTTTTGGGCATGAGTGGGATGCCGTTTCTCCAGGGTGGAAACTTTCTGCAATCCCCAGAAAGCCCTTCAGAGGGCTGAAAAGTGGGCTTTCTTGGTGGAATTCTACTAGAAGAGTGAGGTGTCCCTTTCGCAGCATGGGGAAGGTGGTGTCAGCTAGGCATAGAACTCTCCCAGAACTGTGGCACACTTTTACCCAATTCTCCTTCTCCTGTTTCTTTCTTTCTGCATCTGCTCAGAGGAGTTTCTTTGAAAATCCCAAACTGATGCTATTGTCTCCTGCTTAGAGTCCTGCAGAGGAAAACGGCACCTACCTGAACATGCCATGGGAGGAGTTGTTCCGCAGGACAGGAATACGGTATGCACCCAGAGACTCCTCCATAGTGATGACCTAGTGGGCCCCTCCCCAGCACTCCCAGTCAGTGGCCAAGCTCTTCATGTCCTATGTTGTTGCCCACTCTTCCTGGTGTGGAGGAACAGGTGTTGGATCTTGGCCATGGGCTCAAGTGCCATTTCTCTGATGAAGAGTCAGCTCATGTGTTACCCAAAATGGTTGGGTCTGACTCACTTTTGGTTGGAGAATATGTGATGGGCAGATTGCTTAGCAAGAGCGGGTAACCGAATCAGCCTCTACCTGTTTATACCAGGATTTTTCTCCCTTAGAAATCTGCAGGAGACGAAGGTAACATTTACCAAAATTTCATTTAGAAGTGAAAAGGATTTGCAATATCCATAATGAGACACACTTTGTTTAATTCGTTTATTATTCTATTCATTTAAAACATTTTAATGCGGCTTTGCCACCCAAACAGGGACCCCCAAGGCAGCAAGCTAGGAAACATTAAAACATTTCAACCTTAGGACAGCGTTTAAAATAATATATGAAATAATTCAGTAAAAATATTAACACATAGACAGAATACACAAAAAATCAGAAGGGAAAACCAATGACAATTGGTAACAGGAGAGAACAGTCAAGGAGACCAATGAAGTAGAAGAAGAAGAGTTTGGATTTATATCCCCCCTTTCTCTCATGTAGGAGACTCAAAGGGGTTGACAATCTCCTTTCCCTTCCCCCCTCACAACAAACACCCTGTGAGGTGGGTGGGGCTGAGAGAGCTCTGGAAAGCTGTGACTAGCCCAAGGTCACCCAGCTGGCATGTGTGGGAGTGCGCAGGCTAATCTGAATTCCCCAGATAAGCCTCCACAACTCAAGCGGCAGAGCTGGGAATCAAACCCGTTTCCTCCAGATCAGGGTGCACCTGCTCTTAGCCACTATGCCACTGCTGAAGCTTTCTGGGCAAGATGTTGCTAAATTTGGGTGCCCAGCTGAGAAGGCCATTTGTTTGGTTGCCCCTTGTCTAGCCTCAGATGGTAGGGGCCCCCAAAGCAGGGCTTCTGACAATGGCCAAAATGAACAATTAAGTTATGTTACATTTAGATATATTTATGTAGCATTGTAAAATTAAAGAATACTATTTTTTAAAAAAGTCAATTGTATTACTTTTATTACTGTTTTTATTGTAATTTAGAAATGACACAAAACAGAAAATAACCATTAACCAGTCCCTGGTGTATGGCCTTTTCGGGAGTAAGAGTAATTGAATATTGCTTGAAGGCTAAAATTAACCAAATTAAATTTTATGTTTTTGTATGAATTGGGTCAGGGTTCTCCCAACCTGGCTTACCATCCCAGCAATCAGACAGCAACTGTAAGGAACTTCTTCCCCTGGTTTGGATCTGGAAACTTCCCCCCCCCCCCCCCACCTCCCCGGCCTTTTCCCACACTGAAATGGGCCAGGGGGATTACATGCCCCTTGCAGGGCTGAATATGCATAGGCTGTGAGGTAGGGTCACAGGGACTTGGAGATGTCCTGAAATTACAACTCATCTCCAGCCAGGCAATAGAGAGGAATTCCCCTGGAGAAAATGACTATGGAGGATGGACACTGTGGAACTGAGGCCCCACCCCTTTCCAACCTTTCTCTCTCCAAGTTTCACCTCTAAAATCCCCAGGTGTTTTCTAATCCAGAGTTGGCAATCCTATAATGTGTGGCCTTCTGGGAAGGAGTCACTCTTTAGTGGTTTTCTGAGTGCCAACTGCTCCATTTGCGCACCAAATATCCTTTTTGCTTCACCCTGACCAGAAACCAGGACCTTTGGAGCTCAGACACCCTCTCAAGCAGGTGCTGCCTGCTGAATGCCCGCCTCTTTCCTGTGCTACATGCCTCTGAACTGCTGGGCCTTGGGGACATCATGTGGCTCTTGGGTCCCCCCGGGGCTGGTCAACTGCAGCGCTGGCGAACTTCGTGGCGGATGTCCTGGGAGGAGCTGCGGACCTGCCTGGACCAGGAGAAGGAGCTGGCCTCCCGCAAAGACCTCTTCTTCCTGCAGGCTCAGAGCAAGATCCGAAAGGTTTTGACAGGGCACAGTGGCTGCAGCCTACTGCCACTGATCCGCTCAGCTGTCATTGAGGGCTACCAGGAGGCCTTGCTGAAGACATTGGATGAGGGTGAGCTATGGCTGGGATGTTGTGTCCCTCCTGTTTACCCCAGCTCTGTTGTCTTCCGTGTGACCTTTTCCCTATTGTATGTCTACAGGACAGCAGTTCTGCTGCCCAGCAGTCTTAATGGTTGGAAGGGAACTATGGGGAGCCTCAAAGGTTGAGCTGGAAACTGTAAAACCTGTAACAAAAGAATTATATTTATTATGTGGCGTACACAATGCATTGGTTAAAAGCCCAGGGCCTGGAAAACAGACTGCATATAAAAACATCACTATAAATTGTTACAAAGATCTCAAAGATGATGATGTACTCATTATAAATGATCGATACAGTCCTGTGCTGGTGATTTATAATGAGTATATCATCAGCTTTTAGAAAAAATTTGTAGCAGTTTATACTCTTGCTTTTATACACAGCCTGTATTCCAGGCCCTGTGGTTTTAACACACTTTTGTACACCATATAATAAAAGTAAGCATGTTGCTGTAGATTCTGTTGTTTCCAGCTCAACCTTATGGATTCCATGTACTTTTCTGGCTGAGTCCTCTCCCTGCCCGCCCTCCCAACTTTTTGTTGTCAAAATGAAAAAGAATTCCATCTTGGCTCACCTGTAAAAACATTTCTGTAAGGCAGTGTTGGGGATTTCCTGCAGAGGATTCTCAGCCCCTGCACCATCTACAGGAAACCATGTTAGGGATTCGTGGTTAAACCAGTTTGCTGCTTCTGTGCTTTGAGGGTAACTCCTTGCTTTGCAGTTGCTTCCACAGCCAGTGATCCTGGAGTAGCTGCTCGGACTCTCGCCTGCATTGCTGATGTGCTGGCCTGCATGGCTAAAGGAGAAGGAGGCTTGCGGAGTGGCCCAGCGGCCAACAAGGCCTGGGCCCCAGCCTTCCAGCAGCTGGAGAAAGGCAACATCTCTGAGGGCATGAAGGAGCTTGCTAAGGAGAGGAAAAAATGGCTGAGCAGGTACCACTAGGCTCAGTGGCCTCTAGCGGGGTGAGCCTCGCCTTTCAGAGTTGTTTGGCACATTCTCAGAAGTACCTGCTTAAAGATTCTTCCCTTGGGTGCTGTGTGGTTTCCGGGCTGTATGGCTGTGTTCTAGCAGCATTCTCTCCTGACGTTTCGCCTGCATCTGTGGCTGGCATCATCACTATCAGATCCTCTGAAGATGCCAGCCACAGATGCAGGCAAAACGTCAGGAGAGAATGCTGCTAGAACATGGCCATACAGCCCGGAAACCACACAGCACCCCAGTGATTCCGGCCGTGAAAGCCTTCGACGATTCTTCCCTTGTTGGATTGGGTGGGAGGCATCTGTAGAGATTGTTTTGGACTCTTAGGATAAAAAACTTATAACCCGCTTTATCAGCAAAAACAATCCAGTAGTTCGGAACTCTGTAAGACAAAATTAAGGAGACCTGCATTTTTTTTTTTTAAAAAAGAAGAATAAGAACAAAAGCGTGGCAGATTAAAGCTAGGTAGACATAGCCTGGAGTCTCCTTCTTTGGAGGTTTTTAAAGAGAGGCTGGATGGCCATCTGTCTGGAGTGCTTTGATTGTGTGTTCCTGCACAGCAGGGGGTTGGACTTGATAGCCCTTGTGGTCTCTTCCAACTCTATGATTCTATAGCCACTGGTTCAAACATAATAAATTAAAAATTACAACTACTGTCATGAGGGACAGCAGGGTACCTAAAACTCAGCAAGCCTGAGAGGAATTGTTCCTCAACAGAAGGCCCACAGCCAAGAAGGGCCTGCTGTTTGTACTTGCCCATCTCATTTCAGCATGAGGGGATGAGAACACTCAGCACCCCAGATATTTGCAAAGTTCCTGGGGGTGGGCCTCACTTGCAGATCTTAGCTGACCTGCAGATCTTGATCTCATGCTGATCTTCTGCCCCATAGCAAAGGGAAAGGCAAAGTCAGCCCTCCAGGCTGTCTATGCCCAGCCCAGTGACACTGGGCCCTCCCTGCCATTAACTACTTGGGCTCTCCTTTGCAACCAGGATGAGAAGCAAATGAACAGTGCCCTCAGAGTAGCACAGAATAACTGCTTGTGGACTGATGTGTTGGTTTGTTGTAGCCCTGTGGGAACTGTGCTCTTGCCTAATGGCTGGAGGTTGTCTGTCAGTGTCCAAATAACTTCTCTGGTAATGGGGGCAAAAGTACTTAAGTTTGAGAAGAGCGTATGCAGGGGTAGGCTGAAGCTACAGAGATACCAACCAGCATCTTTCTTCACCTTTACCTCCCGCTGTCCTGGTCACTGCAGGCCCGTCCTGCTGGTCCGCGCTGCTCGACATTACGAAGGGGCGGAGCAGATTCTCATCCGCCAGGCGGTGATGTCTTCATGCCAATTCATCAGCGTCCAGCCAGTGGAGCTTCCTACCGTGGGCCGCTGGGTACTGGTGGAGTGTCCTGCCAGGATAGACCTCTCTGGTAAGGGGCTGGCTAAGCAGCACTTTGGGTTCTTTCGGGATCTATGGCTCTGCAGGCCTCTTTCAGCAACAGCTTGCAGAGTTATCTGGGCTGTTCTTAACCTCTCAATGCCAAGACATCCAGAATTGTGCAGAGTTTGGGGGATGCATTGACCCTTTCCCACAGATGTAGACCGAGCACTCTCGTGCAGCTGCTCCTCTCTTCATCTGGGTCAGCATTGCGGGATTTGATAGGAACAAGGTTGCATTCCTTTCCTTCTTGGCTCATGCTTCCTGTTAGGAATGTGATGGAACAGCTGCTCTGCACAGGGTGAGCGGTGATCTTCCACTGTTTCCAACCCAGGACCCACCTTTAGCCTCCAGGTACGGGAGCCCAGCTGTGGAATAGGAAGTCTTGTGATGTCATAGTCACATGGCAGGAAGGAGAAGGCTCCAGATACAAGCCCTCCAACAAGCTTGTATGGAGACTTAGAGGATTGACTGCTGGGGGCAGTAGCTGGGCAGGGTTATGGAAAGAGACAGAAGGCAAAGGAGAGCAGGAAAAGAGTTTTCTAAACCTGTGAAAAAGGAATCCTCTCCACCATGGAGTGGTTTTTCTTGTCATCCTACTCCTCCTCTAAGTTCATTCATGCAAAGAGAGCAGAGAGTGTGGCATCCCAGCTCTCAGCTTCTTCCAAAAAGTGGAGAGAACACCAAGCTATAAGTGCTTGTGATCAAGTTGAGGGTCATAATTAGGCCTCTCATTTACCTATCCTGGGAGGGAAATTATCAGGCCTCAGCCCCAATTCTCAACCACCAAGGACCGGAGTAGGAGAAAAACTGGTCTCCATATAGCAATGTTCTAGAAATTTCCTTAGTCTCCATGGTAGGCTATAGATACTAGAGCCGTGGTGGCGAACCTTTGGCACTCCAGATATTATGGACTACAATTCCCATCAGCCTCTGCCAGCATTGCCAACTGTAGGGGCTGATGGGAATTGTAGTCCATAACATCTGGAGTGCCAGAGGTTCGCCACCACTGTACTAGAGCATCATTCGCAAGAGTCATCGTGTCTTCTCCAAATTCCACCCTCCTCAGGCACATCCCCCCCTCAATCTCAGTATTTGTCATGGCAGTGTTGACCTATAGAAGGAAGACTTGGAGGCAGCAGTGTTTTGAGCACCACTAGTGGAACAACCAAATAGGATTTCAAGAGGTGGACTCCAGTGTTACAAAGGATACTGAGGTTGCGTGGAACTTGTGTTTTAGCATTGTCTGCAGTGTGGCAAGACGTTATTTTGGATGTTGTGATACAGCTGCCAGAGGGTGACAGTATGTTCTAGCCTGCCCTCCTTTGAGTTCTGCTGTTTTTCCAGGTGGCTGGAGCGACACGCCTCCGATTACGTATGAACATGGTGGGGCTGTGGTGGATGTTGCCATCTTGGTAGACGGACACAGGCCTATCGGTGCTCAGGCCCGGCGCATTGCTGAGCCGGAGCTGCGGCTGGTTAGTGCCAGTGGTGGCGGGCTGGAAGGAGAGGTGGTGGTGAAGCTGGTGTGTCGGCACCTGGAGGACCTACAAGATCACTGCCAGCCTCATGCCCCAGGTGAGAGTCTCCTTGGCAGGGGGTGGGAGTCGGAACAGGACCAGAACTCCCTGGACCACAGCAGAGCTACATCGTGTGGCAGAGCTCAGGAGCTACTTAATATGAATGGATATGCCGTTGTTGTGAATTCAGAATGCCCAAATGCAAGTGGAGTGTATGTGTTGCTCCTACCCAGGTGATTAATGGAGCCTTCACACTTAACCTTCCCTTGCTTTAGACTGCACGTGGTGGTAACTGTGGAATCCGTTGCTATGCAACCTAATTAACTAATCGCAGCAAATGCATCCTAATTGTTTTGCTGTTCTGCAAATTAACCTTGTGCCCTGCCAGCCTCCCTTGCTTCAGTGCTGAAATCTGACATGCAATTCCTTCTCGCTCTCTCACCCGTCTCCCATTTGGGCCATTTGCCAGAACCACAGCCCTTCTCCTGTTTTGAAATCCTGTTCTTAACATTTCTAGCACTTTCCAAAGACTAGGCTAGATCCTGCAGGAGCCGCTCGGGCTTCCAGATCTTTGAGGTAGGTAGGAGACCAGAGAGGTTTGAGCCCTCCATTCATGCCTTCTCTCTCACCTCAGGTGCCTTGCTGAAAGCCGCATTCATTTGCACCCAGATTGTCACTCTCCATTCCCAGAGGACCTTGCAAGAGCAGCTGGAGGAATGCTTTGGAGGCGGGTTCGAACTTCGAACATGGTCTCATCTGCCTCACGGATCAGGGTTGGGTATGTTTCTAATCTTTCAGCGAATCTTGCGTTAGTCAAGGAGCACCACACAGTGAACGCTGGCCAGCTGTTGCTGCAGATGAGTTTTTAAGGTAGCCTTTCTCACCTGGGAGTGTTGAGTGCTGAGCCTGATCCCTCTTTGCCCGTGAGCTTCCAGTCGGTTCCTCTCAGAGATCCACCCAAATGAGGCAGCCATGTCCTCCTCTTTGCTCCATCCGTGAGCACATTCCAAGGGCTCCCAGGTCAGAGGGCCTGACCACTCCCTTCCAAAATACAAGCCCTCCGTCACAGGGCCATGAAATGACATTGTGTGTTCTATGACTGTGTGCCACAAAATTTGAAGCTTTTCTCCTACCTGTGAAGCCTTTCTCCAACTTACGTGGCTTTTGCTTCAGCCAAAAGGCTCCAGTCTAATATTTTGTGGAGAGAGGTGGGATTTTTTTGTGCCAGATTTGAGGGGCTAGATGGGAGAAATAGGAGCCTGTGGGAGCTTGTGGGAAGAGTCATGCCTCCACATACACACACCTGGTATTTGTCTCTAGCATTCATCAGGCACAATGGCAGGCCTGTCCAGAAGACTCGGGATGGATGATGATAGGCTGGAAATGCTGCAAATGTGGTAGTAGACAAAGCCAAAGATGTCCTGGCCTAGAACGCTCTTTGCCTAGAGTACCTGCTGTGAGGCTTCTTTGATTTCCAGGAGCCCTCCTTTCCCCTCTTGTCTGGTGCTCCGCTGTTGAGGAAAAGTAGAAGTCAGGCCCACACTTCAGCCAAGCCAGTGCTCATATTTATTTATTTAAAATATTGATAGACCAGCTTCTCTCCTGACCATGTCTAAACCCCTGGTGAGGTTTTCAGTGCAAGAGATGTTCAGAGGTAGTTTGCCGTTGCCTGCCATCACATCATGACCCTGGAATTCCTTGGTGGTCTCCCATCCAAATACTTGCCAGGATTGATCCTGCTTAGCTTCAGAGGATCTGACAAGATCAGGCTAGCCTCAATTGTCCAGGTTAAGGCCAAGATGGGTACTAATATCGTAAAGACCATCTAGAAGCAATAAATGTTAAAACAACAGATGAAATATCTGCAAGCCGTTTTTTAAAGTGTTTGGTTTCTTCTGCAGGCACTAGCAGTATCCTGGCAGGTGCTGTGATAGCCGCATTGTACAGAGTGTCGGGACACTCTACCAGCACTGAGTCCCTCATTCATGCAGTGTTACACCTGGAGCAAGTGCTTACCACAGGTAAAGAGTAAGTTACCTTGTTCTGGAAGCCTATCTACTCCTAACCTGAAAGTTCTGGATGGGGAAGAAAAAGAGTTTGGATTTATACCCGTCTTTCTCTCTTGTAAGTAGACTCAAGGTGGCTTACAAACTCCTTTCCCTTCCTCTCCCCACAACAGACGCCTTGTGGGGTAGGTGGGGCTGAGAGAGTTCCCAAGAACTGTGACGAGCCCTAGGTCACCCAGCAGGAATGTAGGAGTGCGGAAACACATCTGGTTTGCCAGATAAACCTCTGCCACTCAGGTGGAGGAGTGGGGAATCAAACCCAGTTCTCCAGATTAGAATCCATCTGCTCTTAGCCACTACACCATGCTGGCTCTCAAAGCAAAGCAAAGAGTCATTGGAGGATAGTGAGTTGATATGTGGAATCATCCATTTCCATATCCCTCCATGACTCCAAATATAAAATTAAATGGTGATGTTAATGGGGTGGAGGCCTTCTATCCTCCTCATAGAAGTGCCCAGCTTCCTGTGATTGGAAATAACTCTGTTGAATACTTCCCATCACAAATGGAATTTTGGGATGGTTTTACCATATCTGCAAAATTACTCCCTTTCCTCCACAATCTTGCTATCTTTCCTCAACAATCTTTCCTCAACAGTATTGAGGGGTGTTCCCCCCAGTATATTTGCCAACAGGACGTTTTGGAGAACAAGAGGGTAATATAGAGGCCCTGCTGAGCCAGTAGGTTATCCACTCTCATTTTCAAAACTCCGTCCTTGTTTTGCAGGAGCTAACATTGTTCAGTACATTTTGCATACCTTTCCTTTACCCACATTGCCTGACTGGAATGGAGGTGTCAGGGGGACCTCTTTGCTGCTCTGAATGCTGGTCTTGCCCACTCTTCTGCTTCCTCCATCCTTCCAAATTTGTGGTGCAGACCGAGAAGAGCTCCAGACCTCCACATCTTCTGTTCCCCCCTCCTCTCCAGCTGGCATCCTTCTCATACGCTAGTCTGCTCCCTCACCCCTACCCTATCCATTCTGATCTTCTGAGGCTCTTTTCCATGTGCACCCCCTGGGGAGATTAGGCACGTGAGCAGTGGTAGGATTCAAATAATGTAACAACCGGTTCCGAAAGAACTCAGTGGTGGGATTACAACCAGTTCTCTGAACTAGACAAAAAATTAGCTACCTGTTCTACCGAACTGGTGCAAATAGGCTGAATCTCACCTCTGCACGTGACCCTTTCTATGTTATCACACAAGTGCTGGATCCCCCCCTTCAGACTTATTCAACAGTTGCGATCTCTGGATGCCAGTTAAAGGTGAATTTGTTCTCTTGAGCTTTGGGATGATTTTTCTTCAGCTTCTTTCTGTGAATGCTGTTTCGATTTTCATAGCAAGTTCCACCCAAACACTTACTGATTGGTTCCCCACCTGGGGGCATGACAATTTTATACCCCACTAAAACATTCCCTTCTCACTGGACACAGTATGTAACAGACTTCCCTCTGTGATACACCTCTGAAGATGCCAGCCACAGATGCAGGCGAAACATTAGGAACAAGATCCACCAGACCATGGCCACACAGCCCGGAAAACCCACCACAATCAACTGTTTCTATTGTTTCCTTCCCCCTTCGTGTTAAAGTAGCTTTCTCATGATTATGCAATGAATGTTCCAAGCTGCCTTGGCTATCTGCATTGTTGGGAAGGCGGGGGTATCGTTTTTAAAGGAACTAAACAGCCTGGAACGTGAACAGGATAATTTTCTCAGCTGCTCCTCTTGCTGCTCCTTGCAGGGGGTGGATGGCAGGACCAGGTTGGTGGGCTGGTGCCAGGCCTTAAGATTGGACGTTCGGAGGCCCGGCTACCGTTGAAGGTGGAGGTGGAACAGATTGCAGTTCCTGAGGGTTTCAGGTGCATCCTGAATGAGCACTTGCTCCTACTGTACACGGGGAAGATGCGCCTTGCCCGCAACCTGCTCCAGGTACAGCCAAGGGGCTTCATTTGTTTATTTTGTTTGATTTATAAAATGCCTCTCCCCCAAGACCTCAGGGGATCGTACAACATTTGTGTTGCATTAAAATACGATAAAATGCAATAAAATCTAATGAATAATGCAAGAGCACTAATAAATCCTACCAAAGGTGGATTATTAAAATATCCCCATTCAGCCGCTTTCATAACGGGAGAAGGAAAAGAGAACTAAAAGGTGAGGGGGGGAGAAAGAAGAAGAAGAGGAGTTGGATTTATATCCCCCCTTTCTCTCCTATAGGAGACTCAAAGGGGCTTACAATCTCCTTTCCCTTCCCCCCTCAAGACAAACACCCTGTGAGATAGGTGGGGCTGAGAGACCTCAGAAGAACTGTGACTAGCCTAAGGTCACCCAGATGGAACGCTGTTGCTGCCCTGAACCTTGTGCCTGGCGGATGGTTCCTCTTACAGGCCCTGCGGAACTGTGCCAAATCCTACAAGGCCCTGGCCTCACTTGACAGAGTGTTCCACCAGGCTGGTCAAGGACAGTCAGACAGCCTTTGGGCCAAGGATCACCAGGACATTTTTGTTCACAGAGCATAGTGCTCTTTGGGGAGCATATTTGGAGATGGGCTCTGTTTCTTTTGGAGAGTGTACATTGCTTCATCTGCAGGATGGTGACCCAGTGAAATCTCAGGAGCACCCCCACAAGCATGAAGGCATTAATAGCATTCCCCTCCAATGCACGGTTGCTGTTTTCTCAAGGCAAGGTGTGGGGCTGCTGTCATCTGTGAGCCTGTGTGTGTTCTAGCTGCCAGCAAGAAAGGCCGATGGAACCTCTCATTGCATCATTGGTTGCCTTTCTTTGCAGGATGTTCTAAGGAACTGGTACGCCAGACTGCCCGCCATTGTCCAGAATGCCAATGCGCTTGTGAGCAATGCAGAGGAGTGTGCCCGGGCCCTTCAACAAGGTACAGCCCAGCTTGTTTGAGGAGGGCCCCCCAGCTCTCTACCAACAGTTTAGAAGGTGTGGCCATTCACACTTTCAGGGACTGATGTACTTGAGAGAGGTGGGGTTTTCATAGTGTCTGTCAGCTCCCAAAATCAGTAACCACTTCACATTCGAGCCTGTGGGATCAGACTGGTAGTCCGTCAAGTTCAGCATCCCATTTGACACAGTGTCCAACCTGTGGTCCTGGAGGGCTAACAGGCAGGAAATGAAGGTCAAAGAATCCTCTGATGTTGTTTCTTGGGCACTGGGTTTCAGAGGCTGGTAGCTGTTGGATATAGAGATCGCCTTTAGCCTTCTTTGCCTAGTAGCTGTTGATGGAACTACCCTTCATTAATTTGCTTAATCCTCTTTTAATACCATCTGTGCTCATGTCTATATTTTAATTACTTGTTGAATAAAGAAGTGTTTCCTTTTGTCACCCGTCAACTTCATAGGGTGCCCCTAAGTTTTAGTATTATGGGGAAAGGAGCAAAAGTTGCTTTTCCCCACCCTGTACATAATTTCTGATCATGTATCCTCTGTCCATTCTCCCCAGTCACCCTTTTTTGTAAACTGGAAAGCCCCATACTCGTCGGGAGGTTGTTCTGACCTCTTAAAAACAAGGGAAATGGCTGTCAGTGTGATAACAACGGGGTTATTCTTGTAAAACAGAGGATGTCTCAGGACAGGGGAGAGGGTCTGGGAGGCTTCTGCAGAGAGGTGCCTGACCAGATTGTCTCTTCTTTCTTTTCCTCCTCTTTCCCACTAGGGAACCTGGCTCTCCTGGGCAAATGCATGAGCAATTACAGGCTGCAGAAGAAGGTCATGGCCCCTGGGTGTGAGCCTTTGGTTGTCCAGCGCATGATGGAGGCGCTCCAGCCTCATGTCTATGGGCAGAGTCTGGCTGGTGCTGGAGGTGGTGGTTTTCTCTGCATCTTAACAAAGCAGCCAAGGATGCAGGAGGCATTGCAAAGGGTCCTGGCAAAAACAGAGGTGAGTTCAACCAGCGTCCTAGTTTCCTGTTAGTCTCCAGAAACCACAGCAAGTGTTGGCATCCAGTGTGTTGAGGAAAAAGCCTTCCTTGGCAGCACGTAAGAAGAGAAATGGAGTTTATGGATTGTTCCCAAGTCAGAATAGGAGCCATTATCTGTTCCCTTGCAAGGTGGACAACTCACCAAGTCAAATATATATATGTGAGTGTGTTGTCTATATTCTGTTTTAATTGTCTAAAATATTTTATACTTGTGGTTTAGATGCTTTTTCATGTCTGAAATGTCTTAATGTTTTCTTATTTGTTTATAATATTTCTATGCCACTACTTTAGGCCGTTTCCGCATGGCCAGGATGCGCCCCCACGCCGCCAAGAGTTCTGGCGGCGTGGGGGCGCAAGCCCGTTCGCATGAACGGGCGAAGCGGAGGCCGGCAGGCGGCTCCGCACGGAGCCGCCTCTTCCCCCGTCCCCGCCCCACTCACGGTGTCCTCGTCGTCGCCTGCTGGGCGTCGCAGCCCCGCCCACGCTGCCCTCCGACCCCTGGAGGTCGGAGGACAGTGTGGGTGGGGCTGCGACGCCCAGCAGGCGATGACGAGGACACTGTGAGTGGGGCGGGGACGGGAGACAGCGTCTTCCCGGCGGCGCGGTTCGCATCGCGCTGCCGGGAAGACGCTTCCTCCCCAACAACAACCCTTTAAAGGGTTGTTGTTTAGGGCGGCCTGACGCCACCCTGGGGGGAGGGAAGCACAGTCAGGTCGCCGCTGCTGCGTTGCAGCAGCGGCGCCTGTGCGAACGGCGGCCTGGGGGCGGTGTTTTTACCGCCCCCAGGCCGTCGTTAATGGGCCGTGCGGAAACGGCCTTAGAGTCCTCCTTGGGGCAGTTTACAATTATAAAACAGTTTAAAAAACAAGCTGTTAAAATCACCAATTAAAAAAGGTGATCATTTAAAAGCTTGACAATTTAAAAAAAACTAATTAAAAGCCTAGGTAAAAACCTATGTTTTAATGTTTGCTATCTTGGGAACCCTGAATTGTGTGGAAAGGAGGCATAGAAATGTTTTAAACGAGAAAAATAAAATGTTAAGCTCTTTTTCTGTTTCAGTCTGAAAATGTATTCATCAACATGCCTTTGTGGTGTAGTGGTTAAGAGCAGGGGCACTCTAATTTGGAGAACCAGGTTTGATTCCGTGCTTTACCACTTGAGCTGTGGAGGCTTATCTGGGGATCTTGATTAGCCTGTGCACTCCAACACATGCCAGCTGGGTGACCTTGGGCTAGTCACAGTTCTTCGGAGCTCTCTCAGCCCCATCCACCCTCACAGGATGTTTGTTGTGGGGGGAGGGGGGAAGGGAAAGGAGATTGTTAGCCCCTTAATGTCTCCTTTCAGGAGAGAAAGGGGGGATATAAATCCAAACTCCTCTTCTTCCTTTTAGGGGCTGGGAAACTTCAGCATCCACACAGTTGAAGTGGATGCAGCTGGTTTCCAGATGCAGCTTTTGGAAGAGGACCTCTCATCCGTGGAGCAGTAGGCACTGCAGCTGCGGACACTTCTTGCACCTCTACCAGTGCCCCCATTATATTTGACTTGAACGGCAGCCCTTGGAAGAGGAAGAGAGATGCTTGCAAAGGATGCTACCATCAAATCCACACACCCCACCTCCAATAAAATTATTAGGCTCAGTCTGGATGTGATGAACCACAGTTGCCTCTCTCCATCTTTCTGCCCCATTGAAGGTGAGAATCTCTAGACGTGGCTCAGGAATTTACCTGGGATTGACTGAAGGTCAGACACTACTGGCTTGAAGCTGTTGTCCAAAGTTGTTGAGGTGGCCTCTGAAGTTTTCCAAGTTTGCTGAAGCAGTGCTTCTGATGACTTAGCTATTTTCAAGTACCATCAACTCAGTGGTTCTTCCTAATGCCGCAACCCTTTAATACAGTTCCTCATGTTGTGGTGACCCCTAACCCTAACATTTATCCATTTTACAGATGGAAAAAAACTGATGCAGAGAGTCTTAGGCGACCCCTGTGAAAGGGTCATTTGATCCTCAAAGGGGTCCCGACCCCCAGGTTGAGAACCACTGCATTAACTGGTCTATTTCCTCATTAAGACCATAAGCTGTAAATATTAAATTTATAAGTCCAGAAAGTCTCTCTCTTTTTTAGAAGTCAGTACACCTGCAGAGCTGACATCTGTAGATTTTTGATGACTCAGATTCTAAGCTGTTCATCTTTATTCTTATTTTATTATATTTTTACCCCGCATCCCAACTGAAGAGTGAACAGTTCAAGGCTGCAAAGCGCTTCACAAGTGGAGCCTACATCCTTTGCTGTCTGATACAGCTTCTGTACTCACATATGCATAAAGTTTTCCTTTATGGTGTGTGATTTAACAATTTGAACCAATGAGGAACACCTGGTGGCTGAAACATATTTGTTTTTAAAGAATGTTTTTACTGTTTGTACTATATTAAAGATTTGTTTAATGTACGATATGTAACCCTATAACATTTATTCAGTTATTAGGTTTCCTGGTTACCACACCGAGTACAAGTACACTTAACGAAAAATTTAAGTGGTTGGGGTGGGTTTTCCGGGCTGTGTGGCTGTGGTCTGGTAGATCTTGTTCCTAATGTTTTGCCTGCATCTGTGGCTGGCATCTTCAGAGTCTGAGTTAACTTGTAAGCCAGCTACCTGAAACTGACTTCCTCTGGGATCGAACTCAGCTTGTGAGCATAGAGCACTGACTGTAGTGCTGCAGCTTACCATACTGTGTCATAGGACTCGTAAAAAAAACACCAACTGGCTAATGACCAAGGTGGAATTCACAAGAAGCTTTATTTAATGCCTGTACTAGTATTTAAGGGTATCTGAGTTTCACAGTGTTCAACATGAAGGAGTCCAAGAGTAAGAGTCTTCATTTCTCGTAAGAAATAAGGTCTCAGTGGGGCCTCTCAATGACCAGTCAAGCTGTTTCCTCCACTAGGAGAAGACTTGATTCACCTCTTGATCCTTCCCAGCTGCCGGAAGTAATAGGATGGGATTTCAGACTCTGTGTGGAGAGATTCCAGGTAGCTACAGGCGCAACCGCTTGATATCTTCACTGCGGAAGTCCATTCGGAGGGCCAGCACTTGTCGGACTTCAGCTGGAGTAAGTCGCCAGGTCAATGGGCCCGAGTTTGGCCCCCAGTAGTCCAAGATCTCAGTCACCTAAAAAAAGAAAAATGGTTATGAAAGTGGCAGAAGAGAAAGGGCTGTACCACTCCAAAAACACAGACGGTTAGGAGGCACTCAAACCCAATAGTCATGCTCCTGAAACCACGAGTGTGACATTTTGCTGAGTCAGATGCTGGCCTTCATGGCAAACACCACTTCGAGACGAATGTGCAACATGCTCAGAAATACATCCTCTTCGGCCAGTCTGAAATCCAGCAAGGGTGCGATGTGGCCCAATGTCAGCATTTGGGACTGGAGTGCTGCACTTAATCCCCCTACCCACCCAATACTGGCTTGCAGACACTAGCGTACCACCCAGGGGGACATATGGGATCAAATGTCCCTGGGCTATGGCCATTTAGCCATGTGGGAGGTGGACAATCATCCCTCAGACCCTTCCTCCCCCGCCCCCAGGTCCATACACTGACTTCAAGACCTGGTGCAAAAAAAGTTTGGTCGTGGTGGGGGAGGGTGGCTGCGCATATTTTTTTTTTTGGGGGGGGGGGGCCTCAGATTTTGCACTGGGCTACATTTTCCCTAGATATGCCTCTGTTTGTAAAGAGCAAAGGCCATGCTTACCCGTTCCAGATTGAGGATGGTAGCCATCTGGGAAAGACGAGCAAATTTGTCACGGATGGTCCAGGTGGTCACCGTGGTGAGATAAGCAATCAGTGATCGCAGCTCTTTGTCAAACTGCAGGCCACCAAGCTAGGGAAACAAAAAGCGCCCTCCCTTCAGAGGGTGTCCTGAACTTCCAGGAAATGAACTTGTGAGGGGCATGGGTAGCAGCTGCCCTTCTTTGTGGCACGAAACCAAAATGGCCGCCCTCTGTGTATAATCAGGCCCCTGTGCACGCTTTTGTTCGCCGCAATACTCTTGCTTCCCAGGCTCAGTTTCCAAACCATTTGGAACGTTATTTTGCGCAGACACGTAGAAGAAAGAGAAGGACGTTGGGGAGCAGTAGCGGTTAAAGAGCAGGAAGATAAAGAGGTCATAGTAATGAGCAGTCCTCCATATCTTTGTTCTCAGAGCGCTAGAAACTTGCATTAAATTTTAAATGTGAGATCTTCAGAATCCACGATTCATTATTCTGAAAGATGCACTGAATAGAGAGCTTCTGTCCTCAAGATTCAAAATGATCCTGGGGCTTGCAACAGCACAAAAATCACACTCTGAAGCCCCAGCCTCTTCAAGGCCAGGTTTGCCTCTCCATCTACAGTCGTCATTATTAACACCTATATCCCACCTTTCTGCCCCTCATCAGGGCCCCCAAGGTGTCTAACATTAAAAATATACCTAAATAAACATGTCTTTAAAATCATTAAAACCAAACAAAAATATGTCATTGAAACAAATAAAACCAAAGCTAAAATGTACATACGAAAACTTAAAAAATGATGGTTAAAATGTGGGGCAGTCAGGAGCAACCACTGAGGGAACACCAAACAAGCAAGTTTTTATTAGCTTGTGTAAAATGGAAATGGAAGGCAATGTGCTAAGCAAGCACAGGTTGCTTGTCGTAGGAGAGCCAGCGATGCAGTCTGTATGTTTATATCTGAAGCAAAAGGACCAAAGTATTTTCCACCCCACCAGCTCTGTCTTGGAGCATGAAGCAGGAAACAGCCTCCACCCCACTTCGGATTCTACTGCCTTGAAAGAACTGCTTTGTGCTGCTTTGCAAGAAAGTTGACCCAGATTCAGAGGACCAAGACCAGAAAGCTACAGTCAGTGACTGAAGAGCAGTGGCTGAATGGTGATTCCTAGAACTGACCGAATGGCTCTGCAGGGGCAGGAGTCACCCACATGCTCTTCCTGACCTTTTCAGTCAGTCAGTCAGTTTATTTATGGTCAAAACCAGAATGGAATAGAAGAACAAAAGAATTTCACAGCCAAAATTTCACAGCCACAGCTGACCCAGATTCAGAGGACCAAGACCAGAAAGCTACAGTCAGTGACTGAAGAGCGGTGGCTGAATGGTGATTCCTAGAACTGACCGAATGGCTCTGCAGGGGCAGGAGCCACCCACATGCTCTTCCTGACCTTTTCAGTCAGTCAGTCAGTTTATTTATGGTCAAAACCAGAATGGAATAGAAGAACAAAAGAATTTCACAGCCAAAATTTCACAGCCACAGCTGACCCAGATTCAGAGGACCAAGACCAGAAAGCTACAGTCAGTGACTGAAGAGTGGTGGCTGAATGGTGATTCCTAGAACTGACCGAATGGCTCTTCAGGGGCAGGAGCCACCCACATGCTCTTCCTGACCTTTTCAGTCAGTCAGTCAGTTTATTTATGGTCAAAACAAGAATGGAATAGAAGAACACCACAAAAGAATTTCACAGCCAAAACACAGAGCTTAATTAATTCCAGTCAAACAATTAAACCATCTATACCTATATCGATTATGCTGTCTTAGCCAGAATCCTTTTCTTGCAAGCCACCATACCAAATTTAGCCACTTTACGTTTTATATATTAACCTTTTTATCAGAAAATAAGGGTGCCAAATAGAATGGACCTTTTCTGTGAAGCTTGGAGAGCGGCCTCCACTTACCCGGCTGAATATGGACTTGAGAACCACTTTCTCCATCTCCACGGCAATGAGTGTGGTCATCAGGCTGGTCAGGCTGTCGTAGATCACCGGTGAGAGTCCCGCCTGCAGATGGAGAAGGCGGCTTGATCTCAACACTGTGAAGGAGTAAGTGGGACAACCCACTCCCCCCAGGAAGAGAGAACCCCAATGGCTGGGATCCTGCGAAGCCAGCTCATCATCTTCAGAGTTGGCAACACAAGCTTAACCAAATGGCACATAAGTGAGGCACTGGTGCATTACTGCCCATGGATAATAGGGGGAAGACAGTCCAAGGGCAGATGACAGAAAGGGGCAGGAACAAACGGACTATAGAAAACATGATTCAAAAGTAGGATGCTGTGGGTTTTCTGAGTTGTATGGCCATGTTCCAGTAGTATTCTCTCCTGACGTTTCACCTGCATCTGTGGCTGGCATCTTCAGAGGATCCTCTGAAGATGCCAGCCTCAGATGCAGGCGAAACGTCAGGGGAGAATGCTGCTAGAACACGGCCATACAACTCAGAAAACCCACAACATCCTAGTGATTCCAGCCATGAAAGCTTTTGACAATACAATGATTCAGAAGCTTGGGTTAGGCAGGTAGCTGAGACCAAGGATAGGCCTCTAGACATGGCACCGTTGTCTCCGGAGCCAGGACCCAACCATGGGTTTGGTGACTCTCATGGATCTCTTGAGGCTTCAAGGCCCAACTCTTGTCTCAGGAAAACACCCTCACGAACAGGAATCTCTGAGCTCAACTTCCAGAGTATAGATAGTGAGAACTGACTGCCAGAGGCAAAACTAGAGGCATTTGGATGAATGACTCCTTCTCACTTGCTGGAATCCTCCACCAAAGAAGTAACAGAGTGTACCCTGGTCTGTGCAGTGTCTCTCACATTGAGACAGCAAGTGGGCAAGTTCTACCCCCATATCTTACTGCACACTTTCCAAAGGGTGACAGTTCACCTCATATACTGGGGCCAGCAAGGAAGGGCCCAGACAGCTTCACCAACCTCCCACCCTCAAAAGATCAGAGAAAGCCACTACAGAAATAGCTCAGCAGGGCCAAAGTGTGTCTGTTCTCCCACCAGCAAAATGGAACTGTTGAGCATCTCCCAAATGAAATCCAGTGGAACTGCTGGAGGGGAAGCACCTCATGTTTGACCTGACTGATTCCTCAAACAAACCCCAACACACCTTGAATTCTGCCATTTGCTGCTCCAGGTTCAGGATGAACTGCTGCACCCAGGGGTCGTTGGCTTCATAGTCATTGAACTCTTCCTAAAATGGGAACAGAATGCCGAAGTGGACTTTACCGACTCGCTGAGTTTTCAGGCGTCATGTTGTGTGGGGCAGTGGCCAAAGTGTCAGACCAGGATTTGGGACACCCTGATTCACTGTTCTGCAGTGGAAACTTCCGAGGTGACCTTGGGCCAGTTACTCTCAGCCTAATTTACTCAAAATCTAAAAGAAAAAAATCAGACTTATTCTCTGGTACAAAGGGAGGGCCAAATTTTTTTTACACAGACTCCCAGATCACGGGGGGGGGGGGGGGGGGGGGGGGGGGCCACACCCCCAACCCCAGCAATGTGGAAGGGATAACTATACTATGTTAGTTACCTTGAGCTTTTTAGAAAGGCGGGGTAGATGTTTTAATAAATATGGTCTCAAGCATAGGAGATTATACCTAACGTCTCCTGCTTGAGATCTGTTAACAGCAGATTCCAGGCCTTCTGCATGGAAATCAGCTGCTCTACAGGAGCTGAACTGAACAGTGGGCCCAGGGGACAGCAGCCGTCTAAACAGGGCAAAACTCACAGGAGAAGAAAAGAAGAGTTTGGATTTATACCCCACCTTTCTCTCCTGTGATGAGACTCAAGGTGGCTTACAAGCTCCTTTCCCTTCCTCTCTCCACAACAGACACCTTGTGAAGTAGGTGGGGCTGAGAGAGCTTTGAGAAGAACTGTGACTAGCCCAAGGTCACCCAGCAGGAACATAGGAGTGCGAAAACACATCTGGTTCACGAAATAAGCCTCTGTCACTCAGGTGGAGGAGTGGGGAATCGAACCCGGTTCTCCAGATTAGAACCCACCTGCTCTTAACCACTCCCCAGAGATCGACAAACAGGCAGTAGAAGGAAACCATGTTACATATGCAAAACTCTACAACTTCACGTTACTGAAAATGACATCTTGATTAATAATCATTATTTAGCCCAAACCCTGGTTGTTGTGAGCCCTTTCTTAGGAAATGGAACACACAGAACAAGTAACCAATATACCTGTGAGCATAATTCTGCATGTGGGTGTCACTTGGATTCCTGGCAACTTCAGGTTCCATTATTTCCCCTTTGGTAAAGAATCTCCATGAAAACTGTGAATCCCATAAAAATCTTTAAGGCGACTATACCAGCATCCCACCTACCTCGGCAATGGTCCTTAATGCCGTAGCTTAAATACTTAATTGTCATTTGTAAAAAGCAGCGGTTGCTTCCATACTGAACCAACATTTGGCTCTAGGGCCGTCAACTGCAGGCCCCTGACCTAGGCATATGTACCACTACCTGGCCCGTTTTGCAATTTCATGATGTACAAGAAAAGATCGCAGCCTGGTACACTGCCTTGCAGCTTCAGGTGCTTTAGATTCCTGTGTAAGTTGGGAAGGCACAAGGTGCGTGCTCCTGCAACCTTTTCTTCATGCTATAAAAGGGCTTCCGAAGCGCAAGTAGCTGGGTTTACCTCCTTGATGTTGTGGGAGACAGAGAGGAAGAGGTTGATCCAGGGCTTCACCTGTGGTTTGATAGCTGAGTTGGCGAGTTCATTTAGCCCCTCCTGGAACCAATGAGGTAAACATGCATGTTAGGCCACCTGATAAATGCAAGAACCAGAGGGTTCCTGGAGCTGAGAACAGGACAGCTATTGCAGGCGAAGGGCATAGAGAATCTAGGAGTCTGCTGGCTAAAGAAGAGGACCTGGTGACTCCCAGTTATAATCCTGATGCAACATGCATTTCTCACTGCAAACACAAATGCCTGGATTGAACAGTAAACTCAACTGGAGAGTCCCTCACACTGACACTTCCAGAGGCAGTAGAAGTGGATCCTTTTCTTGTGGAAAGCTAACATCTACATCTTTTTTTCCACATTCTGTGCCATTTGAATGTTCCTTTGGCATCTCAACGTGAAGCCTCCAGGGTGCAGGTGGCCCGTACCAGGCAAAGGATGCCTTCTACACCCCCTGCCTTGTAGCAGCTAGAGGGAAGGCAAGACCAAAGCCCCTTGGCTGCTGCCACGGCTCTCTCATTTCAAGTTGAGCATCAGCCCAGAGGCAGCCATCTCTTGACAACTACCTTGCCCCGAGAGCTACAAACAAAACCACGACACTTACCTGTAGCAGGTCCCGAAACTTATGGGAGACGGCAGCCATGTCGGAGAGGCAGCTGTCAATCTTGGGCTGTGCCTGCTCACCCCCAAAGCCCTGTTCAAGCAGCTTTGTACAGTCGCTCTGCACAGAAGTACAAATTAAGGGGCAACTGAGAATCCTCCCATGTGCCCACGAAGCCTAGTTCAGTATCAGGCTTTCTCAACCAAAAGATGTAGGTTAAGCAGGAAGCAGGTTCAATTAGTCAAGCTGAGAGCCAACGCAGTGTAACCGTGAGCGTGTTGAGCTAGCATCCACAAGATCCAGGGTTCAATCCCCACTCTGCCACGGAAGCTTGCTGAGTTTATTTGAGTAGGCATCCTACTTCCCCATCTTAAAGGTCTCCGACTGTAGTATTGATACCCATGCCAAACTTGTGTGACCCAAATTGTGTGACCCAAATTTAAGAAAACACAACTGTGTTCCTAACTGAGACTGAGGAACGTCATTGCCTATTTTAGCAGGTAGGTGGATACCCAAAAAATCATGCTAGGGCTTATTTTCGGGGTAGGTCTTTTTTTTCGGGGAAACAGGGTATCAACCAGGCAAGTAGACAGCTTCCGTAAAACTTAGAGTGTAAACAGCAATAGGAAAAGTGGCAGCTGGTGGGGGAAAGGATAATGGCACAGTACCTCCAGGGTCTTCTTCAGAGTCATGATGTTTTCACTGCACACCTCCACGTTGTTTAATGTCACCTTTTTGAGAGCGAGAGTCAGAGAATGAGCATATCGGAATATACGGTTTTCCATTCTTGGGAGATTCATAAAGAGGAGCATCTACTCTGCAAGCACCACCAGGATGGAAGTGAACGCAGACTCTAGATATAAAAGTCCACCTAAGCCCAGCCACTAGCAAGCACGGGACCAAGAAACCCACCGTAAGCTTCTTAAGCAGACACTGCTTACTGGAAGAGAGTGCAGTGGCATGAAGACATAAGCCATGGGGAAGAAGTTCAGTGAGAGAGGGGCTGGGAGTGTGGGAGTTCTGAGGGTGGAGCTGTACCAACAGCTGCTTCCCTTCATTCTACCCCAGAGGTGGCAATGAAGCCCATTCCTCTCTTATGCTAAAAATAACCATCACCCCCGGCAGACTTTGTGCAGCAGAGGAAAGGTCAAGACATTATGAGCAAATGGCTGAAAATCTGCCATGCCCCAGTGAACGCGAGGCAGGTCTTTTGGCCTCCTACTTCCAAAGGCCACAACCCATACCAGCTGGATCCAGCCCTAGAGCCAACTTGTTATTATCATTCTGATGTCACAGATCCTGGCCAATGAGTCCTCAGTCCCATCCCCACCCTCTGGGTCCTCAGCCCATGAAAAACACACAGGACTGGTATGCCTACCAGAAAGGACTGCTTGGCCTCATCTGTGCTTTCAATGCCTTTGGTGTCGAACTTGCCCTGCTGAAGGCTGCTGTGCATGAGGCTCACCGCACTGGTCACGCCCCTCTGGAAGTCCTGGAAGGTGGTGGCTGGGAAACCCATCTTCAGCTTGTTGTACAGGACCTCCCTGAGAAAGGCACAAGATGCCACTGGGGACAAGATTGCACTTATACCTAATGCTTGTTATTCCAGGGGTCTTGGTCCCTAAGGGATTGAGTTTTCTCACTTTTTGCGCAGTCTAAGATGGGACACCAGGCAAGCCATCTTGCCTGGAAAGGGCCTGCCGCCGTCACCACTGCTCGCCTCTGCCCCCCACCTCACAAACCTGAAGTCCGACTCCAGTTCGGTGATGGAATGGTTGATCATGGCACAGAGACAGTCAATGCTGGAGCTGGAGAGGGCCCTCCCGATGCATTTTTTCACTATGTAGAAGACATCATCCACCATACTGGAGGTCAACTGGCCCTTCTCACATGTGTCCATGGCCACAGCCTGAGAGAGAAGCCAAAACACAGAAATGACTCACCACGAACAAATTCTTCACTTCAGAGCCAACGCCCCAAAAGTCAACCTCACCTGAGGCCCACTCTCACATGCCCACAAGCTTTGATGTCCCTCAGGGAAACACACAGGGAACAGAGGGAAACGCGAAGGCTCCTCCACAACTATAAGTCTTCTCTGACATACTTGATACTGCAGAACTCCCCTGAGAAAAACCCACCAAGCTCCCAACCACTAGAGAGTCAAAGTGCTGTTCCTAATACATGAACCTCCAAAGTTGTGCCAATCTTAGGTTGAAATGCTCAGAATGCTCATTTGGTCAGGGGTGTCCAACTCTGGTGCTTCAGATGTTCATGGACTACAATTCCCATCAGCCCCTGCTGGCGTGGCCAATGCCTGCAGGGGCTTATGGGAATTGTAGTCCATGAACATCTGATGCACCAGAGTTGGACACCTCTGATCTAGGTGAAGCTCAGAAATGCTGAACACCAATAAAAATTATTCCCCATGCTGCAGAAGGAAAAGGCTACTACTTAAAGCAGACATCCACCCCCACCTTGTTGACTGTCTCTCTCATGAAGTACTCTTCCATAGTGATATAGTAGCCAATCAGCTCCTGCATGGTGCGGCTCAACAAGCAGTTGTTGAGCAGTTTGTCCAGGCACTTCTGATGCTCTGTGAAATACAACGGAGAAGGCAAACTTGGATTAAGAAAAAGCATCGTCGTGCAACCCATACAGATATTCCAAATCTGACTTTGCTGTTCTGCAATCAGAATCACATTTCTGGAAAACAGGGGGGAGGGAGGGAGGGAGAAGAACTACAAAGAAACAGGTGGGATGGTGACCATCAAAGGAAAATGTGACAATCTTATCTCCAATAGGTTTGGAGTCAGAAGCCTTGCTGGGCTGAAGCCCCAGCTGGCTCCACTGGTGAGTGCCCAGAAAGGTGTCTGCAACCATCATGGCATCCACAGGCACCATTCTGGTAACTCTTTTAAGCCATTCAAAGGTACACAGACAGGGTCCACGACTTGCGGCAAACAACTGAGGGTTTTACCTTGTTTCACCTCCTCGGAGGCCATCGAATCTCCCACTTCAAAATCAGAGATGATGCGCCTTTTAATGAATCTGAGGTACAATTCGCTTCGAGCATTCATAAGGGTGACCTCAGTTAAAATTGGGTCGAGCTCTCTGGAACAGCAAGACAAGGATTAACAAAAGCGCCCTGGAATGTGAACAGCATTGAGTGGCAAAATAAAGCCTCCATGAAACCTTACAAGAATCCTAAGATCTCAAGTTCTCATGTACAAATGATATCCTTAATTCTCATATTTTGCAGAATCAGCTTCTAACATTTACAACAGGCTGTAGCATGTTCAAAAGTCAGTTCCCAGACTCTGCTGTCACCATTCCCCACTCCCCACCTTTGGCTTTGTTTTTCTTTTAACAATGCTAGGAATGTACAATACCTCTGCAATAGAAGCACACCATTGAGAGAAGAGAATCGAACTCACACCAGTGCTGAGGGAGGCTTTTTAAAATGTTTCTCAAGTATTCTCAGCATCTGCAAGTCTACTGCTGGCAAAATAAGCTTCAATCCATCAGTAAGAATTCCAAATTTGCCAGAAATATGCTCATATCTCCCTGACTCAGATGGTCCAGCTACTCCGAAATCGTCAGACCTTGGAAGCTAAGCAAGGTCGACCCTGTTTAGTATTTGGACGGGAGACCACCAAGGAAGTCTGGGGTTGTTATGCAGAGGCAGGTGATGGCAAATCACCTCTGTTCATCTCTTGTCTTGAAACCGTACGGGGTTGCCAAAAGTCAGCTGTGACTTGATAGCACTTTCTACCACTGTGCTTGTCCTCTGAAGCATATGCTTCCTCTGGTTTCATGAAGAAAAACTTCTCCCTTTCCCCTGGATAGCCTTGCCAGAGATTGTGCAGGACAGTGAAGTACAAAACTGAACTGTTGCTTCCCAGGAAAGAACCTCTTCTGGAAAGACCCCAAATAAGCCAGTCTGCATCAGTGCCTGAGCAGTATTTACTAATAAATCATGAGGCTGAAGGATAGAAAGAACAAAAAATGTTATTCAACCTACCGTGGCTCAATCTTTTCAGCAGTTGAGCTCCTCATCATGCTGTTCTGAACGTGCTGAAACTGTAAGCGTAAAAAAGAAATGGGCCATTTAAAAAATCTTTTCTCTTTGCTCATTCCCAAGTGACCCATTTTCCTGCAGGCCGAGCCTCCTGAAAGCATTAACCCCAAACGCCTCATCATACCTGCAAAATCAAAGGTAAGTCACGGCAGTTTCTCCTGCATTTCTTGCTTAGCCCACACCGACAATCCGCTCACCTGTCTGTGATAGTCTCTCTGCTGGATAAACTTGTCCACGACCTTCTCCACCTGCTGGTCACATTCCACCTGCAAGTATTTGATCAAGGTGTACAGCCTGCCCGGCCCATAGTAGGTCTCCACAATGGGCTGATGTGTCTCCACAATGCGTGCAATTCCTGCAAGAAAGACCAGGGCTGCTGGGTACATGGACCAGTGAGAGCCAGTGTGGTATAGTGGTTAAGAATAGGTGGATTCTAATCTGGAGAACCAGGTTTGATTCCCCACTCCTCCACTTGAGCAATGGACTCTTATTTGGTGAACCAGATGTGTTTCCGCACTCCTACATTCCTGCTAGGTGACCTTGGGCTAGTCACAGTTCTCTCAGAACTCTCTCAGCCCCACCTACCCCACAAGGTGTCTGTTGTGGGGAGAGGAAGGGAAAGGAGCTTATAAGCCACCTTGAGTCTCCTCACAGGAGAGAAAGAGGGGTATAAATCCAAACTCTTTTTCTTCTACATACAGGCTCACTACACAGGTTGCCTGGAAGAGTTGCCCATTCATGCTGAACAGAGACTTGGCACCAAAAATTAGGCTAGCTTTTGTCCTTGAGCTCCTTTGCATCAAGTATCCTCTCTTGCTTCCCAAGAGTATGCAGTGCTTCCAGAACCCAGAACATTGATGCAGTTCCTAAAGCTGTTTTGAATCTGCTACTCAAGCACTGTACGGCCATGAGGCCACTCCAGCATGCTTATCTGGACTCATAGAGCAACTTCTTTCTTGAGCAGGGAAATGTGATCAAATAAAGGATTAGCCCTAAAGACTCTGATTATTGGTCTGTGGCACAACAGGAAGGAAAAACCACACTCGAAGAAGGCTGAGCCAAAAGGGGTGAGCGGATAAAATCTTGTAGCTATCACCGAGGCCTCGCACAGCTAATTAAGAACCCTCTTGTCAGAAAGATCTGTTGGTCACTCATTCCCACTTTGGGAAACACTGAAGTGAAGGCTATGAAAAATGTACCCGGTGATAATATTTAAGGCATAAATGTTATGTTCCCCTGGCCCAGAATAGAATCTACACTTGGGGAAAACAGCCCACGTTCCCCTAAGGCAAAGGTCCAGCAACGACAGTTATCGGTAGTAATCACAGCAATTCCAGCCAAGCCCTTGGGAAGGGGTCACTTCCCCACCTCTATTTTGACATGGAAAATTGGAGCACTAGAAGATTTACAGTGAGGTCCTAACCTGACTTAAGACGCTTCTAAATCCAATGAAGTTAACTTCTCCAAATGGCAACAATGACAGGAGAAAAATGCAGGGCAGGGGCAGGTGAGCTTTTTAGCTTATAGGTGAGCCTCCCACCACCTCACATCTAGTTGTGAAGTTATTGGTATTCTGGTGAACAAAAGCTGGGAAGTGGGGTGGAGACGAGAGATGAACTTGGCCAGGCAGATGAGCCCCAACAGCACAACTCAGATCTCAGGGTCTTGCTTTTGCAGGCTCAACAAAAGGGCCTGACAGCCAACTGTTTGGCCCATGTTCCAGAGAGCTGCCAAATGCTGATGTAGCGGATTACCTTCAAAAAGGAGGGTCAGCGTGTCTGCAAAGATGACAGCAGCCCTGCGGTCACTCATGTCCGTCTTTATCACCAGCTGGAGGTTCTCTTCTGCCTTATTAGCCACCTGAAGAAGAAAGGGAAAGTCTAAGAGATCCACCATGGTGAAGTGGTTAGGAGTGGTAGACTCTAACCCGGAGAACTGGATTTGATTCCTCATGAGCGGTGGACTCTAATCTGGTGAACTGGGTTGCTTCCTCACTCCTACACATGAAACTTGCTGGGTGACCTTGGGCTAGTTACAGTTCTCTCAGAACTTTCTTGGTCCCACCTACCTCACAGGATGCCTGTTGCGGGGAGGGGAAGAGAAGGAGTTTGTAAGCTGCTTTGAGATGGTTGAGAAAAGGGTTGTGAACCGGGCTGTGAACTGTGCAGCTTCAGTTACCTGTTTACAGAGGTATTCTGAGAAGTTGCTCAGCCCTTCCTCGTGCAAGCCCAGCAGAGGGAAGATCTTGAAAAAGCGTTCGACCTGAGGCAGGTCTTCCTGCCTTGTGGCTTCGTCAAATTTCTTGGTCACAATCGTCTTGAGGCGCTGTTCGGCTTCCTGCAGGAGCTTCAAGTTGGCGTCAATTATGTTGCCTGCCCAGATGGAAGAGAAGGTCTCAGTGCTGTGTGAGTTCCTCAACTCTCAAAGTGGAAATGAGGCATTTCCCCCTAATTTTACTAAAACATCTCATGAATATAGGCACTGGGGAGTCTGAAGAGAGTTACGAGCTGAAGACAGACATATCTTCTCTCCCTTTAAAGCTCAACAAATATATTTTGTCAAAGGCTTTCATGGTGGAAATCAACTGGCTGTTGTGGGTTTTCCAGGCTGTGTGGCTGTGGTCTGGTAGTTTTTGCTCCTAATATTTTACCCGCATTTGAGGGTGAAACATTAGGAGCAAAAACTGCCAGATGACGGCCACACGGCCCAGAAAACCCACAACCACTACTTGACAAATGTGATTAGATTTTTATGTACAACCAAAAGAGGTTCCAAACTTGCTTTCCCAACAGATGATCTGTTGTACACTAGACATTTTGACACAAGAGAGGAAACTATCACAGGCCATCTACAAAGAGGGGTGTGTGTGTGACTTTGAAAATCTCCTACTTAACCGCTGAGCTCTGCAAGGAATCTGACACCTCTCAGGCACAAAAGACAGCTCCTAAGATTGCCTCCCTGAGAATTATCAGTGGTCTCTTTATCCTGCATACAGTCTGGTCATAGACTCAAGAAAGGAAAACAATATTTTAGTCAGGGCTTAAAACTCATGACAGATTCAGTGCACTACAGATAACTATGGAAAGAATCTCGAGAGCAGCTTACAATGATGGCAGGAGCATGGGTTCAAATTCTGACTCTGCTATGCAGCTCTCTGGTTGTCCTTGAGCAAACAGTTATCCATCTCATCTACATCACAAGCTTGTTGCGGTTGAGGGACAACTCCCAGAAGGTCCTCAAAGAGAGAACTAATAAATCAGTAAAATGAAATTAAGTACCTTCTCGGCCTTGCCTACTCAGCTCAATGACTGATTTGTCCAACAAAAGGTAGCGGTGGATATGAGCAGCCGCTTGCTCATAATCTTCATTCCGCAGGGCTGTCTGGACTCCATCCATGCAGAACTTCAGATCCAAAATGTCATCTGCTCTCTGGATGGCCTGATAGAGGCGATTCTGCAAAAGGAACAACTCCAATCCTTAGCTCCACCCTGAAAGCTCTGCTCACAAAAGATGAAAGTGCCTGCAAGCTGAAGACCTTTACCCGATACCCCTGACGGGCAACCCTTTAACACACAGATTGTTGCTTGAAACACAGATCCACCTAATCACATCAACTATAAACCCCACCTCTGCACTTCGACATCTTGAATTCCTGCTTTGTCTGGTTACCTTGGCAAGGTCAAGCTGCCGGACTTTGCTGCTGACGTTCTCCGCTAGATTGCAGGTGAAGGTGATTGTCCCCACTAACTGCTTGGCATCCCCTTCAATCAGCTGCAAGTTGGGGCTGGAATCACATGACATATGGGAGGGGAGATAATGATTAACAAATGCACATTCAATTTCTAGTTGAGTACAAGTCTACCCTCTCCAGGACTTGTTGTTTGTTACTAACCCAATGCGATGAAGGGCAGCCATTTTGCTCTTGATACTACCTTGTTGGTCCAAAAGTTTCTCAAGTTCTTCCTTCACAGTTTTCTGGGGAGAAAAAAAAGGAGTTGGAGATTTAATCACTTGCCAAACTGTTTTAATCCTAGATAGAACCTCAGGGGATACTAGCAGAAGATCCTGAAGGAGGTAATGGAACACCCTGCCCTGGGAAGTTAATTTTAACTTCCTCCTTGTTGAAGTTGATGTGACTCACTTGGCTTTTTTTTTTTTACTAGATCTGGCATGTTGGTTTACCTGCTGATGTTCTCAGTTCTATTTTTAATCTCTGAATGTTTAGTTCTATTCTATTTAAGGGATGAGGGAAATATGAAGAGAAGATCAGTTTTTATCCTATTACATTTTGAAGGGATATCGTATATGGTGTTGGTTGTAAAAGACAACCCAAAAACTGCAGATGGTCCAGAATGTAACAGTCCATTGTCAGGGGCTAATCAGTGGGAACATATCTTGACAATTTTAATATAGTTACAGTGGTTACTGTATTGTTTCAGAGTTCAGTTCAAGGTACGATGCTTAAAAGCTCTTTGTAGCCTAGGATCCACATACCTAAAGAACCATGCCTCCCATATGTCTCCCCCACTTTAGACCATCTGGCATTATTTATTATTTAATTTAAACAACATCTTTCTCATCCATGGGGACCCAAAGTGGCTTACATTGTCCTCCTCTCCTCCATTTTATCCTCTCTACAATTCTCTAAGGTTACACACTAAGATTGTATGACTAACCTTAATGGACCGAGGGTCTAATAGTAGAAGGAAGTGTTTTTAAAGGGTCATGTCTGAGCAAAAGATCGGCTGCTTGGCATGCAGAACATTCCCAAGTTCAGTACCTAGCATCTCCACCTAAAACAGCCAGATAGCAGATGATGTCAAAGACCTGCGTCTCAGAGACACTGTTGGTCAGAGTTGACATGCATGACTTTGATAGAGCACAAGTCTGGCTCAGCATAAGGCATACTCATGTGCTCATTTTACAAGGGAGAAGTTACCGTTGCTTGGATTCACTGGGCCAACATGATCCCCGGAGCTCCTAATCTTTTATTATTTGCACAACAGCAGACATCACGGAAGAAAGGCTGCTGCACTCGTCAACGGACCAAGGCATCCCTTCTACCACATGTCTTGCCTCTGCCTTCCTGAGAGGACGCCTGTGCGGTTGGACATAAGAGGGGCTGTGCTGTATCTAATCAGTGGTCCATCTAGGACAGGGGTAGGGAACCTGCAGCTCTCCAGATGTTCAGGAACTACAATTCCCATCAGCCCCTGCCAGCATGGCCAATTGGCCATGCTGACTGGGGCTGATGGGAATTGTAGTTCCTGAACATCTGGAGAGCCGCAGGTTCCCTACCCCTGATCTAGGAGGATGCCTGTAACACACAAGGGCCTTATACTAAATCAGACTCATGTTCCATCAAAGTCAGGTTTGCCCGCCTTGCTTGGCAACAGCTCTTCAGCGTCTTAGATGGCGTTTTACACATTATCTCCGACACCCGGTCCTTTTAACTGGAGATGCGGGAACTGAGTCTGGGACGTCCTGCATGCAAAACAAATGCCCGACCCCTGAGCCACAGCCCCCATTCCCTGCAGCCAGCGACAGCGCCCAGCGAATGCCGCACCTCCTCCGCGCACAGGCGGCTGTAAGCTGCCTCCAGGTCGGACAACTCGGTGAGCGCACAGATCTCCTCCATGGCTAGCGCCGAGGAGCCGCCGCCGCCGCTCGAAGGAGCCCCTAGCGTCATTCCCGGCGCCGCCATCTTGGCATGTAGCATCCGGGTACTTGAAAAGGGTGCCCTGAGCGAAGCCTTGGGCTAGCTGAGAAGACGACGTGGCACGTTTTATGTCGATGCGAAAGACAGGCACTTCCTACAGCCACACGGGAGTGAATGAGTGAGTCTGGCGAGCAGGCGCCTTTGAGCGCGAGTGGCGCGCAGGCATCACGTTGGGCAGCTAAATCGCCCGCGCGGAGTTAGTGGAAGGACCCGAAGGCGGCTGAGGCGATGGCAGAGTCCTAACGCACCCCCCGGAGGCAGTGAGGCTGGGGGGAAACGATCCGCCGCCATCCGCGCCGTTCCAGAGGGTACTACCGCCCGAGTGTCTCGCAGTGGGGTCGGGGCGCCCGGCGGTGCCGAAGGGGGCGGGAAAGCAGCGGCCCGGCGTTTGCAGGAGGCCCGGAGCTGGCGGCCGTTGCCGAGCGACGCCAGAGCGGGAAGAAGGAAGGCCTAGCAGGCTCACGTGCAGCCTTTGCCTCTGTGCAGAGGAAGAGGTCTGTATGGTTGGCATCGGGGTTGAATCCCGCTGCTTAGAAGAAAACCTCACGGAGTTCAAGGGGGATTCTCAACCCCCTTTGCATGCCTAAAGGGGCCTGGCTGCCAATCATGGAGGTTTCCCGGAATGGCAGCTGCTCTCAAGATCAGTTCCTTTGCGGGGAGGTGGCAGCTTTGGAGAGCGGCCTGTACGGTATATTACGGATCCTACGTAAAATCACTCCCCAAATTATTTTTCCACTGGCCCCGAATCTCCAGAAATATCCCAGGCTGGAGATGGCAAGCCTTCTCCCGTTGCTTAGGTAGTGGTGGTGATTTTAATGGTGCATTTTCTTCTTCTGGAGCTTTTGGCTACTAGTGCCTCTGCCTGCTTCGTTGTTCTCCCCTGCATGAGGTTCAGAATCTGCGCCAGCATATAGTGAAATCAGAATGTGTATATTTATTTACATGTGTTTAAGCAGGGCTTTCTTGCATGTTGATTTGTTGCACCCCTGAGAATCAGTGCCTTGTGTGTGTTTCTCGGGCTAGGAGCGGGAAAATTGAGTATTGATCCTTTTTATATTTGTGACGCTTTTCCTTCTTCGACCTCCGGATGATGGGTGCATCGTTCCCTCCCACTCTTATCCCAGCCACATCCCTTTGGGGTGGGTTAGGCTGTGTGAGAGTAACTGGGCCAAGTTCCCCAGCAAGTTGCGGAGATCGCTTCTGTTAGGGATAATTTCCCCCCTTCCGGGTCTTAAATCCAAGCCCTGTTGCATTTTCTTTGTTTTACTGGCATTTTTGCAGCTTTATTTATTTATTTATGATCAGTTTTATGTACCGCTCCTCCCCCGAAGGGCTCTGGGCGGTTATTCAGATATTGTTAGTATTCTAACATTGTGGTGTAATCTTCTTATCAGTTGACTGAACAGTTCTACAGTTCTTGTGATCTGCCTTGAAGTTCGCTGAGAAGTATAAATGAAAATAAACAAAATGATGGTCATAAAAACTAATGTTAGTAAAATAAAAAAAAACCTGGACAGAAAAAACTTTTTTTCAATTATAAAAACAGAAGTGGACTCTGATGCCATTTTTGTGCTCTTTAAGTTCCTAAAGCTTTTTGGAGTTGTGCTCAACACTTTGAGGGAAACCTCGTTTCTGCTGCATTGTAGAGCATGGTTTTGTGTTATGCTTATAGGTCCTCTGTAAAGTTGTAGCTATTTTCATGATGTTATCATCTCAACTTTTAACATGTGATTACCTGTGCAAGATAGTGTAACTGTTCAGGAGAAGGAAAAAGCAGACTGTTTTGACTTTTGGTTGTTGTGGGTTTCCCGGGCTGTGTGGCCGTGGTCTGGTAGACCTTGTTCTTGACGTTTCGCCTGCATCTGTGGCTGGCAACTTCAGAGGTGAATTACAGAGAGAAGTCTGGTGTAACAGACTTCTCTCTGTGATACACCTCTGAAGATACCAGCCACAGATACAGGCGAAATGTTAGGAGACAAGATCTACCCAAACCATGGCCACACAGCCCAGGAAACACACAACAACCAGTTGAATCTGGCCATGAAAGCCTTCGACAATACATTGTTTTGACTTTGTTTCTGTAAACCAAGGACTCAAACAGTGCAATCCTAAACAAAGTTACGCTAGGGTAAGTCCATTGAAATCAGTGGGCTTAGAGTGGAGTAACTTTACTTCGGTTTGCACCTAGGTTTTGCAGGAATGAGTTTTTTTTAAGTACATGAATACTTTCCACATAAAATCCAAATATTTTGAACTATTTCATGTTTTTGTTTCTGCCAGGTGGACTGAGCTCAGGTGAAGCTGTAATCTATTGTCACAATGTTTCTTTACAACATAACTCTGCAGCGAGCCACTGGTATCAGCTATGCTATCCATGGCAACTTTTCAGGTATTGGGCTTAATGTTAAAGTGTTTGTTTTCTCTAAACTTACGTACGGTGTTTTTTTTTCAGAGCAGCAATAGTGTTGGAAAAAGTGGAGTGTGGAAGGGTCAGGAAATGGATGCCAGAGAACACTTTGGTGGGCACCACGTGGGGGCTTGGTGGTTTAGGGAGTAGGAGATTGAAAGTCTATATGATGCTTTAGGATGCAGGAGCAAACACTTTCCAAAAGGTATGTGGTTGTCAAGTGGGCTACCAATGGCATGTCCACGTTTGACATCCTGATTCCTTGTCCACGTCGGCCTGATGAGAGAATAGCTGCTCTTGCATTCTCTATTTTGTTCCTTACAGTGATGAAAAACAGTCTGTTGGGTACTTTGGAACTTGAGTGAAAAGCTGGATGAACAGTGACATTTTTGGATGTAATTGATACCTTATAATGCTCGCTCTTTGAATCCGTCTTCTATGTCTTGGTTGCTGATCAACAACTTATTTTGTTTAGGTACCAAACAGCAAGAGATTGTTGTTTCCAGAGGGAAGATCTTGGAGTTGCTGCGTCCTGATCCAAACACTGGAAAGGTCCATACTTTGCTGACAGTAGAAGTGTTTGGAATCATTCGCTCCCTTATGGCCTTCAGGTTAACTGGAGGAACCAAAGACTATATTGTGGTGGGCAGTGATTCAGGGCGAATTGTTATCCTGGAGTACCAACCCTCTAAAAATATATTTGAGAAGATTCACCAGGAAACCTTTGGCAAGAGTGGCTGTCGCAGGATTGTCCCTGGCCAGTACTTGGCTGTGGATCCTAAGGGACGAGCTGTCATGATCAGTAAGTAGGCACAAAATGATTGAGTGCAAGTCTGAAAGTACAGTTTGGGAGCTGAATGCAAGATTGCAGAGGTTTTTGCTCATATTGCACCAGGGAGCTTGGGAAAAGTGAGTGGCTTTCCTGCACCCAATTATGTGGCTCTGGTGTTGTTTTCATGTTAATCACTGCACACCAGTCAGTGTGGTGAAGCTCTCAGAATTCTTCCTTATTTCCTTATTGTGGTTGTTTGTTCTGTGGTAGTTGTAGTCTATCCGAGATTGTGTACATTGAGCCAGTAACAGAAATAGATCAGTTTGCTTTATTTTTTAAAAAAGGATACAGGTGCAGCCGGATGGTAGTTCTGTCCATTCGGTGTAATGGGTTTCCTTTGCCCTGAAATGATGATGATGCATTCATGTCTCTTCTCTGAAATATGCCATGAAGACACTGGATACATTTCTGATCAGGTTCTCATTATAAGTGAAAGTGTCCCATTGGCACTCATCTGCCCAAAAGAAAATACTTAGTGGAAGTGCAGAGAAGTGCAGTGGTTATGTGAAAGGAGGGACGTGAGTAAAATGAATGGATGGGAGCATGTCAGTAATGTTACCAATAAAGTTGGCTCATGAAGACAGTCTAGGTTTGTAATTTGCCGTTTGCCTGTGATGGAACCAACTGAACATAGTTGTTCCTTTACACAAGTTGCATTACGATGTATAGCTCTCATGTGTTGCTCTGTCATTCTGCAGAGGACTACAAGGCTTTCTGGCTGCTTCTTTTATAGCCAGTTCACTGGCATGGAAGGTAATGTTTTCATTCTTTTGTCTGTAGGTGCCATTGAGAAACAGAAATTAGTATATATTCTGAACAGAGATGCTGCGGCTC
Organism: Sphaerodactylus townsendi; assembly: GCF_021028975.2. Taxonomy (NCBI): domain Eukaryota; kingdom Metazoa; phylum Chordata; class Lepidosauria; order Squamata; family Sphaerodactylidae; genus Sphaerodactylus; species Sphaerodactylus townsendi. The sequence goes on from NC_059438.1 coordinate 27,580,367, forward strand.
GACTCACCATTTCTTCTCCATTAGAAGCCCACAAGGCCAACACCTTGGTTTATCATGTGGTTGGAGTTGATGTTGGGTTTGAAAATCCCATGTTTGCTTGTCTGGAAATGGATTATGAGGTACTAAGAAGATGGTTTCTCAATTAGCATCCTCCTAGCTATATATTTGCCTGCTTCTGTTTGTCTTGTCTCACGTGCAACTACTAGAGAAACTTCGTTCTGACTTTGGACGTTAACCGCTTAAAGTTTTTGTCATCTGTTATACTAGTCATCCCTTTTCTGTGTGATAGTGAAATTAGAATTGATAGCTCTGAACTTGACTTCAGTAATAGACGTTTGACCTTCTTATGATAAAATGACCTTTCTATTTAATGAGTGTACAGTTTGAGTTTGCAGCAGCAGCTTGAACTGTGAAGAGAGGTTCTTTGTGAAATAAGTGTTGGACTGGAGAAACCAGTGTTCCAGTCTCCTTCTGCCATGGAACTCACTGGATGACTTTTGGTTGGGTGTTCTCTGTCAACCTAACTTTTCTTGCAAGATTATTGGGAGGATGGAATGGAGGCACAGAAAACGATGTGCATTTTTTTGAACATGTAGGTAGGCAAGATAAAAGCTGGATTGATAAGACACGTGCCTTTCGTGTACCAAGAGGTTTTTCCTTGGGATACTTGTCTATATAATATTCATGTATGTTATATGACAAAACGTCTTTAGGACTGAGAAACATCTCTCCCATGAATTCTTAACATGTGCCTATGTCATTTTTCCTGTAGTGTTAGAAAGATGAAGAATTTAATATGGAATCTAAGGCCTTTTGGATGTAGAGGAGAGAAGGGTATGTGGGGTGTGCGTGACTTGCAAAGTTGAGAGTGGTAGGATTCCTTAGTAGCTGGCGCTGGATGAAGCTGGATGGGGAGGAAAGAATGGGAAGTGTACCCAAAGTAGAGCTTTGATACCCCACTGAGTTTGGTAGCAATAGTTGCCAGGAAGTTTCGTCCAGCCTGCTAAAGAAGGAGTGTTTGGGGAGTGTTTCCCCCTCTGATCCTCCTTCCCCATACTCTGTCCTTGTGGCTGCAATTTTTTCTTGACCAGAAGAGCATCAAGTGGCAGCAGCTCCTGAGGAAACAGCAGACCCTGAAGCTGTTGCTTGTGTCCTGGGAGAGGAAACCATTCCCTTAATTCTTTTGAGGGTCTTAGCAGAAGCTCAGTGCAGTGGTATGAAAGCTGCCAATTTTGTCCAAGAGTGGCATAAACAGGGGATGGTGGCTGTGGGGATGATGGGAATTTAGTTGTGCTGTTAAGGAGGCAGCTGCTGCTTGCATCAGATGATGGGGTGAGTGTTAAATTGGAAGAGAACAGTTATGCAGGCTTTGAACTGTTAGACCAGGCGTCTGCAACCTGTGACTCTCCAGATGTTCATGGACTACAATTCCCATCAGCCCCTGCCACCATGGCAACGTTTACAAGAGACCCTGCTTAGAAAGGGGCTGATGGGAATTGTAGTCCATGAACATTTGGAGAGACGCAGGTTGCAGACCCCTGTTTTAGACACTTGCAGAGATTCTTGTGGATGTTTGTGCTGTTTGGAAATTTTCTGAACCTCTGTTCTGCCTTTGTGTATGTTTCAGATACTGACTTTAAAGTTTGTGTAGATTTCAAGTGTTCTTCTGTCTTAGTGTCAAAGTGTGAAATTGATTTCGATTTGACGTAATTTTCTCCCCTAGGAAGCTGATAATGATCCTACAGGAGAAGCGGCAGCCAACACCCAGCAGACTCTGACGTTTTATGAGTTAGATTTGGGTTTGAATCACGTGGTCAGGAAATACAGTGAACCCTTGGAGGAACACGGCAACTTTCTTATAACAGGTACCATTACCCTGTTCATGGAAAAAGGCATCAGACTTGTATTAACAGAATTGTTGGAGATAATTTCATGCTCTCATGATATTTGATTTGATACAGGAGCTGAGATGTAACATTTTTGGAAGTGTTTGGAGCGATGGTGGGTTCTGTAAAAAGTGGTAATTGGGGGGAGTCAAAACACCAAAAAAATTGGATTTTTCAGTGCTCCCCTAGATTTCCTTATTTTTTTCAACTAGTGATCAATACCAGTTAAGTTTGAAAGGAGTGGGAGTGGTTCTATGGCTAGTAACCCCATCTGGGGGAGGGCCCCCCTGAATCCGCTAGTGCAGGGGTCTGCAACCTGTGTTTCTCCAGATGTTCATGGACTACAATTCCCATCAGCCCCTGCCAGCATGGCCAATTGTAGTCCATGAACATCTGGAGAGCCGCAGGTTGCAGAACCTTGCGCTAGTGGAAGTGATGTAGGCTTTCGCTGGTGGAAATGTCTTCCCCAGGGCACTTACCTTGGTGGAGGGGTGAAACTGCCAGCGTGCAGCTGTCACCAGCCTCTCCTGGCACTGGGAAGCGGCACAGGATCCTGCCCCAGCACATTAGTCAGCTTCCTCCCTACCGGTGGCGGGAAAGCGGACGGCCTCATAAGTCCATTCAGCTCCATAGAGGTTCCTTGATGGTGGAAAGGCTGTTTTGTTTGCAAGCCTTCCTTCTCTACCAGGAAGCCTCTCTGGGAGCAGAGGTACAGCGCAGTTGCAGTGCCACCTCTGCCTCCCTTGCCCTTGGACGGGGATGTAGGTTGCCTAGCAGTTCAAGTTCATTTTGCTGAAGAACAAAATTAGCTGTATGGTTAAATCCTCATTCCTTGTATTCCCTCAAGTTGTGATGTGTTAGTGTAAAAAAGAATGCAAACTTTTTGGAATGCATCCTGTGAATGATTTGCTGGAGTTTGCAGTTGACGTCTTATAAAATGTTAATGTTTTTTAGTCCCTGGAGGCTCTGATGGTCCCAGTGGGGTGCTGATTTGTTCAGAAAACTACATCACCTACAAGAATTTTGGTGACCAACCAGATATTCGATGTCCTATTCCGAGGAGAAGAGTAAGAATCTTTTGGCATTTCATATATTCTCTAGGCAGCTGGAAAAAAAGAACGTGGGGGTTTGAGTCGGGGATATGCATTGTGGCTTATACATGTGTGAATAGAAAAGTGCTGGATACTAAAGGTAATAGAAGGGTGGATTTGGTTTCTATGAATAGACTTTTGAATTCTTAAGCACAGTGCCTAGGATGGCATCTTCTCTGCCATATTGTACACCTCCCCTTACCATTCTTTTTGTTACGCCACCAGTGAGTGAGCTGACTCAAAGTATGGAAATCCCACAATCGTTACGCTCTTATTAAGAAACTCATTAAAATCAGAAACATCATTACAACTATATGAAGCTCCAGTTGCTTTATTTTGGCCTGTTGAGAAGGGAAATGCTAATATTATTTAGTCCTAATTAATCCCAGTATTATTTAAATGTGTGTACCCTGTTTTCTTTAAAATTGCTTGTTCAGTAAAATCCAGTCTTATCATCCTACAACTTATCTCACCCTTAATAATAAAAAGCTTGGGCAGGTCTCAGTCCTTTTTCCAGGTAGAAGTTCTTGAAGAGCCAGGGGTAAAGGGGAGGATGGTGCTGAACATCTTACTTGCTTAGCCCTGGCTGGAACCCCTGTTCTCCCCTGGAGAAGCAAACACATCTGAGTTCTAAGCAGAAAGTCTTATTGGAGGCAGAAATGAGAAGTTGGTCTCAGGTCACTTAAGGATGGAAAAAAACTGGTCACATTTGCAGCTAGCTG